>NC_058375.1:116010439-117210439 GCF_018350175.1 Felis catus
GTCTTCATTGGAGATGCCTTCACCACCCTCCTTCCTGACTTAGATAAAACCAAGCGGTTCAATGTAAAACCACTCCTTGTGGTCAGTCTCCTGAGCAGCAGCCCACAAAACTACTTTCACTTGAAGGCATCACCCTGTCCTGTTTCGCAAGGGGATGGGCTTTCTAGAATCAGGCAAATTGATGGGGACCTGAATATAATAAGGCTTGAAGTACAAAAAAAACCAACAGGATTTGACTTCTAGGATATAAAACAATCTAACAATCTCCATGTGTTAGTCATTTGACCAATCTGGTTTTGTGGTCTAGGTAAAGTGGCACCTTAGTGGGGATATAATCACATGCAAGGTTAGCATGTTTAGCCCCACTTTCCTCCTAGGGGTTATGATGATAAATATCTCAGTCTTCACGTTCTGAGTCCACCGGTCCCTAACTATGTGTCTTGGGGCAAGTTTCTTAACCATTCTGTGTTTTCTCGACTTCAACCTCCTCGTAAGTAAAATGGGGAGAAATATAGTAATAGTCTTGTTACTATGATGAAAAGAGTTAATGCATGTGAAGAACTTGGTTATATAGCGTATCTACGGTTCTATAACATATGGCATGTAACCGGTTATATAACATATAACATGTAACATAATATATCATATATTGCATTTTTAAAATTGGGATATGATTCACAGAACATAAAAGAGGCTTAAAGAGTACAGTGCAGAAGTTTTTTAATATACTCTCAAAGTTGTGCGACTCTCACCATGATCTGTTTCCAAAATATTTCCATCACCTCTAAAAGAAACCCTGTACGTTACTAGTCGCTGCCGGGTCTCCTTGCCCTTCACTCGCTGGTGACCAATCATCTACTTTCTGTGTCTACGGATTTACCTAATCAGACATTTCATATCAATGAAGTAATACAAAAAGTGACTTTGGAGTCCAGCTTTTTTTTTTTTTAATTTTTTTTCAGCTTCTTTTACTTAAGCATAAAGTTTTCAAGGTCCATCTATGTTGTAGCATGGATGAGTATTTCATTTCTTTTTTCTGACTAGCATTCTATTGTACGTGTGTACCTCATTGTTTACCAATTCATCGGTTAATAGACACTAGTCTGCTACCATTTTTTTTTTTTTTGGCTATTCTTTCCCTCTTTTTTTTTTTTTTCAAAAAAATTTTTAGTGTTTATTTTTGAGAGAGACAGAGACAGAGCATGAGTGGGGGAGGGGAAGAGAGAGAGGGAGACACAGAATCCAAAACAGGCTCCAGGCTCTGAGCTGTCAGCACAGAGCCCAACACGGGACTCGAACTCACGGACTGTGAGATCATGACCTGAGCCGAAGTCGGCCGCCCAACGGACTGAGCCAGCCAAGTGCCCCGGCTGTTCTTTCCCTCTTAAATAGCCTTGACACTATTATTGAAAACTGAATTGACCATAGACATATGGGTTTAGTTCTGGATTCTCAGTTCTATTCCATTGATCGCCAGTACCACATTCTTTTAATTACTATAGCTCTGCAGTAAGTTTTAAAGTCAGAACTGTAAGTTCTCCAACTTTGTTCTTCTTCTTCAAAATTATGTCTAGTCAGAGTCCCTTGCATTTGCATATAGATGTTAGAATCATCCTGTCCACTTCTGCAAACACAACAGTAAGAATTCTAAACGGAACAATATCTCTGCATCTACTTGGGGAATATTATCACCCTAGTAACATTAAGTGTTCCATGAATACAGGATGCCTTTATATTTATTAAATGTTTAAGTTCCTTCACGGTGTTTTGTAGTGTTCAATGTACAAGTTTCACACGTATTTTTTTTAAATTTATTCCTAAATAACGTATGTCTTTCGATGCTATTGTAAATGGAATTCTCTTATTTTGTTTGCAGGGTATTCATTGCTAGTGTAGAGGACTACAACTGATTTGGGGGGTTGTTTTTACGTTCATTTCAAAATTTTATTTAAATTCTAGTTAGTTAAACTATAGTGTAATTTTGGTTTCAGGAGTAGAATTTAGTGATTCATCACTTACATATAACACCCAATGCCCATCACAACAAGTGGCCTCCTTAAGCCCATTTAGCCCCCTACAACTGATTTTTGAATATTGATCTGGTATCCTGTGACTTTGTTGAACTCATTATTAGCTCTGTATTTTTGTGCATGTGTCTGTGTGTGTGTATTCTTAAGGGCTTTCTATGTATAAAATCATGTCATCCGAAAAAAAGAGATAGTTTTAATTCTTCCTTTCCAACATGGGTGTATTTCTTTTCTATTTCTTGACTAATTGCCACGGTTAAAACCTCTAGAATAACGTTACAAAGAAGTGTGAGAGTAGAAATCCTTGTCTTATTCCTGATCTTATAGGGAAAGATTTCAGTCTTTGACTGTTGTGTCTGATGTTGGCTGTGGGTTTTTCATAGGTGCCCTTTGCCAGGTTGAAGGATTCCCTTTAGTTCTATCTGCTGAGTGTTTAAGTCATTAAGTGGCATTGGATTTTGCCACATTTTTTTTCTGCTTCAACTGAAATGATTACCTAATTTTTGTCCTTTATTAGTATGTTGCATTATGTTGATTGATTTGTGTATGCTGAACAAACTTTGTGTTCCGGGAGAAAAGAACCATTTGTTTCTACCATTTGTTGAGGATTCTTGCACGGTATTCAAAGGGATATTTGTCTGTACTTCACATTTTTTGTGATGTCTTTGTCTGGCTTTAATATGAGGATAACATTGATCTCATAGAATGAATTGGGAAATACTACATTTCGAAAGAGTTTGAAAAGTGTTGGCATTGGTCTTTCTCTAAACATTTGGTAGAATTTACCAGTGAGGCCATTTGTGTCCTGGCTATCTCTGTTGGAAGTTTTCTGATTAAAAACTCAGTCTCTTCATTTGCCATAGATCTATTTGGGTTCTCTATTTTTTCTTAAGTCACTTTGGTAGTTTGTGTGTTTCTAGGAATTTGTCTATTTCCTCTACATTATTTAATTTGTTGGCATACATACACTTGTGTACAGTGTTTCCTATCATCCCTTGTATTTCTGTAAAGTTGTTACAGATGACGTCGGTTTCACCCCCAGATCATACTCATCTGATGTGGGGAATAAGCTCAGAATTCCCTGGGCTTGCATCCATGGGTTAATAAGGCATAAAGAAATAGGAAGCCTCAGGATGATTAGATTAGATTAGATTAGATTATCAAGATTAAGTATTCAGAGAGGAAGCGCCCCTCAATTTAGTATAATAGCAGAAAGCTGCTTTCACAGGAGGGAAGGACCCAAATAGGTGAACAGGGGGGCGCCTGGGTGGCGCAGTCGGTTAAGCGTCCGACTTCAGCCAGGTCACGATCTCGCGGTCTGTGGGTTCGAGCCCCGCGTCGGGCTCTGGGCTGATGGCTCGGAGCCTGGAGCCTGTTTCTGATTCTGTGTCTCCCTCTCTCTCTGCCCCTCCCCCGTTTATGCTCTGTCTCTCTCTGTCCCAAAAATAAATAAAACGTTGAAAAAAGAAAAAAAAATTAAATCAAATAGGTGAACAGGGCTATAGACCACAGCAGGACACAGTTGCCAGAATGGAGCTAATTAGCAAAAGAAAGGTGTCTTGTTGACCCTCAAGTAGCATGCTCTATTTGACTTACCATTAGGCAAGCTAAAATAAACAGATGAGGTGCTTCACGCCTGCCCTAAACAACCATCTGCCTGTCCTACTGCCAGGACTTTGTTTTGTATTGACCCAAACTTTTTTTTTATGTTTATTTATTTTTGAGAGACAGAGAGAGACAGAGCACGAGTGGAGAAGGAGCAGAGAGAGAGGAAGACACAGAATCCAAAGCAGGCTCCAGGTTCCGAGCTGTCAGCACAGAGCCTGATGCGGGGCTAGAACTCACGAACCACGAGATCATGACTTGAGACGAAGTCGGCACTTAACCCACGGAGCCACCCAGGTGCCCCTTTTTTAAATTATTTTTAATGTTGATTTATTTTTGAGAGACAGAGAGAGACAGATCATGAGTGGTGTATTGACCCAAACTCTTAACACGACATATCTTCAAAACCTCCTTTCCCTTACACACATGAGTTAATGTTCATGGTTTCATTGTCTCTTTGTGCAAGCCTATCACACTTGTAAGCCTTCTGATCTTAATAAAAACAGAGGAAAGACTGGACATTAGCCTCTCTAGCATTTTAATCCTGCATCCACCCTCTTGCTGGACAAGAGAGAACTCCAGACCCAGAGCCTACAACAGTCTGAGTTTTACCCTCTCTTTTCTTGTTCAGACTAGTTAAATTTGTCACTCTGATTTCTCTTCTTAAAGAATCAACTTTCAATTTTGTTGATTTTTGAAATTTTCTAGTCATTTATATCCACTGTAATTTATTTTATTTTATTTTTTTTAATTTGAGAAAGAGGGAGAGCACAAGCCAGGGAAAGGGGTAAAGGGAGAGAGAGAATCTTAAGCTCAGCAGAGAATGCTCAGCATGGAGCCTGATGTGAGGCTCAATCCCACAACCCTGGGATCATGACCTGAGTCAAAACAAAGAGTCAAAAGCTCAACCGACTAAGCCACCCAGGTGCCCCCACTGTAATTTTAAATAGTACTTTCTTCTCCTTGCTGTGGATTCAGTTGTCTCTTCTTTTTCCATCTCCTTAAGATGAAGGGTTAGAATCTTCATCTGAGATTTTTCTTCTTTTGATTTGTAGGCATTTACAGCTATAAATTTCCCTCTGAGCACAGATTTCACTTCATTCCATGAGGTTTGGTATATTGCGTTTTGTTATATTCATTAAAAACTATTTTGTAATTTCCTTTGTAATTTCTATTTTAGCTCATTGGTTATTTAGGATTGTGTTGTTTAATTTCCATATATTGTGAATGTTTCAAATCTCCTTCTGTTACTGATTTCTAATTTCATTTTATCATATTCAAAGAACATACTTTGTAGGATGTCGATCATTTTAAATTTATTAAGACGTAAGCCTAACATATGGTCTATTTTGTACAATGTTTCACATTCACTTGAGAAGGATGTGCATTCAGCTGTTGGAAGGTACAGTGTTGTGTAGATGTCTGTTATGTCTGCTTGGTTTATAATGTTGTTCACATCTACTCTCTTTTGCTGACCACCTACCTAATTGCCCTGCCCATTCTTGGAAGTAGGGTACCGAAGTCAAGTATTATTACTGAATTGTCTATTTCTTCTTCGAATTCTGTCCATTTTCTTCATGTATGTTGGAGCTCGGTTAAGTGTATGTGTGTTGTAATTGTTACATCTTGACGTATTAACCTTTTTCTTAATATGCAATGTATTTCTTTGGGTCTAGTAACAATTTTTGTCTTACAGTCTAGTGTGCTTGCCCCAGTTTTCTCCCAGTCACTATTTGCATAGCACTTTTCCTCATCCTTTAGGTTCAACCAGCTTTGTTATTGAAACTAAAGTGAGTCTCCTCAAGATAGCATATAGTTAGTTGGATCATGTTTTTATCTATTTGTTCAGTCACTACCTTTCATTGTAGTGTTTAGCTCATTTACATTAATGTAATCACTACTTAGGATGTACTAACTTCTGCCCTTTTGCTATTTTTTCTATTTTTTCCTATAGGTTTTATGTCTTTATTTTGTTCTTCAATTCCTCCGTTAATGCCTTCTCTTGTGTTAATTTTTTTTTTAATTTTTAAAGTTTTTTTAACTCATCTCTACACCCAAAATGGAGCTCAGACTCACAACCCTGATATCAAGAGTCACATGCTACTCCACCAGGCCCCTGGTGCCCCTTGTGCTAAATTTCAAATTTAAATTTATTAGTATATCATTGTAATTCTCCTATCATTTCATTTGCTATATAGCTTCAGGTATTTTCTTGGTGGTTGTCCCAAGGGATTACAACTAACATCTGAATTTATAGTAATCTATTTCAGATTAATACCAATTTAATTTCAACAATATATTTATTTATTAGAATTCTCCATTTGGCAGATACTGTTTTTATATATTTATTTATTTTTTTAAATATAGTTCCCTTTAATTCCTTGCAGCTATTTAAAAATAGGTGATTTTAAAATAGCTGATTTTGTCCGGGGCACCTGGGTGGCTCAGTGGGTTAAGCAACTGACTCTTGACTTCAGCTCAGGTCATCATCTCACAATTTGTGAGTTCAAGCCCCACATCAGGCTCTGTGCTGTCAGCACAGAGCCTGCTTGGGATTCTCTCTCTTTCTTTTTCTCTCTGCCTCTCCCCTGTTCATTCTCTCTCTCTCTCTCTCTCTCTCTCTCTCTCTCAAAAAATAAATAAACTTTTAAGAAATAAAAAATAAAAATTAATAAAAATTAAAAGCCTTTGTCTAGAAAGTACCACGTTTGGGCTTCCCCAGGGACAGTTTCTATACATTGCTTTGGTTTTTTGGTTTTATTTCTTTGTTTTTCCTGTGTATGGCCCATACGTTCTTGTTTATTTGCACATCTCATAATTTTTTGTTGAAAACTGTGGGCACTTTGAAAATTATACTGTGGCAACTCTGGAGATTAGATTCCATGCCCCGTCTCACTGCTGGTTTGTTGGTGTTCATTTCCTGTACTTTGTTTTTTTAGTACCTTTTCTGAATTAATTCTATAAAGTCTGGATTCCTTTTCAAGTGTGCCACTGAAGTCTCTGTTCCATTAGGGACTCATGAGTCTCTGACCTCAGTGGTCAACCAGTGACTGAGCTGAGATTTCCTTAAATACCTGAAACAAACCAAAATCAAAACCAAAAAAGTTTCAGTCTTTCTCAGCAGGGTTCTGTATACATTTGGGGACATTTCTTTTTTTTTTTTTTAAGTTTTTATATTTATTTTTGAGAGAGACAGAGGGAGTGAGGGAAGGGCAGAGTGTGTGTGTGTGTGTGTGTGTGTGTGAGAGACAGAGAGAGAGAGAGAGAATCCTAAGCAGGCACTGCACTGTCAGCCTGGAGCCCAATGTGGGGCTTGAACCCACAAACTGTGAGATCATGACCTAAGCCAAAATCAAGAGTCAGTATGCTTAACTGACTGAGCCACCCAGGCACCCCAGTGGGGGGGACACTTGTTTAACACTCAGCGAGGGAGTGACACCCAGGACCCACAGCTCAGCCCGCACTTCCTGTCCACAGAGATCCAGGATCATCAGGAGGGAGAATACAGGCCTCTCCCGGCACGTTCCTGAGCATGTACACAACCCTCCACACACAGGGGCCTTCTAGACTTCCCGGAATATGTTGAAGTTTTTAGCATCCTTGTGGCTTTCTCATTCCCTAGTTTTTCCCCACTAGCTTTTTGGTTAGTCTATTGTTTGTGCCAACTTTTATCTATTGCTTTTATCTATTTTGTCTATTTTGGGACTCATGTAAGTGGGCTCACACAATATTGGTTCTTTTCTGTCTGGCTTATTTTGTACAAAACGGTGTTTGGGAATTCCATCCGTGCTTTTGCAAGGAGTTATGGTTTCTTGGTAGAATAATTGTATAGTATTCCTTTGTTTAGAAATGCCACATTTAGGGGTGCCTGGGTGGCTCGGTGCGTTGAATGTCAGACTTCGGCTCAGATCATGATCTCACAACTCATGAGTTCAAGCCCCACATCAGGCTCTGTGCTGACATCTCAGAGCCTGGAGGCTGCTTCGGATTCTGTGTCTCCCTCTCTCTCTGCCCCTCCCCTACTCACACTCTGAGTCTCTCTCTCTCAAAAAAATAAAATAAACATTTTTTTAATGCCACATTTGTTTTTTGTTTTTTGTTTTTTCTCATTTTGATCCTATTACACTCATTTGATCCTGCTACTCATTTGTATATATTTCTGTTGACAAACAGATGCATTATTTTACCTTGGCTACGTATTTAGGAGTGGAACAGCTTGGTCTGAAGAACATATATGTTTTCACACTTTTTCAAAGCGATTTGTTTTACTGTCATTTTCCCACCAGCATTATATACGAAAATTCCAGTTGTCCTAACACAGAGTATCATCAGACATTGTCTTGTTCTATTGTTATCTTAACCTGCACCTCTTTGATTCCCAGTGAGGATGAGCATCTTTTCATACACTTAACTGATCATTTGAATGTCCTCATTTCTAAAGAGTCCTCTCAAGATTTTTCCCAGTTGTAGATTTGATTTTCTATTACTTTCTTGTTGATGTGTAAGAAATTTTTATACAATTTGAAAGGGGGTCCTTTGTTGGTTATATGTATTACTAATACTTTTCTCACTGTAAAGTTTGCTTTTCTTACTGTTTTAATACTATCTCTGATGCAAAGAAGCTCTTAACCTTAATATAGTGAATTTCTAAATGTATTCCTTTATTTTTAGCATATTAGCGTTCTATTTAAGAAAGATTTGCCGGGGCGCCTGAGTGGCGCAGTCGGTTAAGCATCCGACTTCAGCCAGGTCACGATCTCGTGGTCCGTGAGTTCGAGCCCCGCGTCGGGCTCTGGGCTGATGGCTCAGAGCCTGGAGCCTGTTTCCCATTCTGTGTCTCCCTCTCTCTCTGCCCCTCGCCCGTTCATGCTCTGTCTCTCTCTGTCCCAAAAATAAATAAAAGTTGAAAAAAAAAATTAAAAAAAAAAAAAAGAAAGATTGGCCTGCCTAACCATAAAGATGTCTTTTAGAAGTTTTATTATCTAATCTTTTAAATGTAGATTTACAATCAGTCCATTGCTTTTGTGCAAGATGTGAGAAAGGTAGGAGCAAATGTTCATTTTTTTTACACAATACAGGTATCCAACAGATCCAACACCACTTATTGAAAATTCTGTCATTTTTCCTCTATTCTCCATTGTCACCTTGACCATAAAAAAATCAGCATGAGTGTACGTGTGGGTTTGTTTCTGTTCAGTTGATCTGCTCTCTACCCTTTCACAAATACCACAATGTTTTAATTATCATACATATATTTTTATTAAGATATTTGATGGTAACTTTGTTCTTTTCAGGATTCTCTTGGATATGTTTGGTTAGGTGTAGTCCAATATAAATTTTGTAATTGGCTTGTCAGTTTTTACCAAAAACAAACCCCAGCTGGGGTTTTGATTTGGATTATTTTTAATTTTTAGAGCAAATGAGAGGGAATTAATATCTTTATTTAATCTTGCAATCCATAAACATGGTATACCCCACCATTTATTTAAATATTTTCAATTTCCTTGGGGCGCCTGGGTGGCTCAGTCGGGTGAGCATCCGACTTCAGCTTAGGTCATGATCTCGCAGTCTGTGAGTCCAAGCCCCATGTTGGGCCCTGTGCTGACAGCTCAGAGCCTGGAGCCTGTTTTGGATTCTGTGTCTCCCTCTCTCTCTCCCGCTCATGCTCTGTCTCTCTCACTCTCAAAAATGAATAAATGTTAAAAAAAATTTTTAATATTTTCAAGTTCCTCAATAAGATCTTGTAGCTTGCTGTTATATAAATTTCGAACATTTTTTGTTAGATATATTCCTACAAAGTAGATGTTTGCAGAAATTATAAACGTCATTAGTTGGTCGGGTTTTTTTTCATCTCTATCTCTGTTTATTAGTGATATATAAAATACAAAAAAATTTAAGAAGTATTTCCAGTTTTCAGTTCTCTGGAGGGGTTTATATTTGATCGCTGTTATTTTATTTAAAATTTTGGAAAAATTTCACTTGTGGTCATCTGGGCTGAAAATTATATTAAATTATTTATGGGTTGTGAAACTTTCAGGATCTGTATTTGTTCTTGTTTCAGTTTTTATACATAGTGCTTTTAAGGAATTTGTCAAATTCAACTAAATTTTTAATATATTGGCATTTATTTCTAGTGTTCTTTAATTATGTATGTGGGATATTGTGAATTTGTGCCATCTCAATTTTCTTCTTGAATAGTCCTACCATCATTGTGTCAGTTGCATTAATCTTCACAATATCATTGTCAGTTTTTGTTTATTCTCTCTATTGTATGCCTGTTTCCTTTTTTAATTAATTTCTCATCTCTAAAACTTCTTTCCTTCTACTTTCTTTGGTTTTAGCGTTGTTATTTAAAAATACATCGATGTATATTTCAATCATGAATTTTCAGACTTTCAGTTTCTGTAATACTTGATTTAAGTCCACATATATATATTCTTCTCCAAGCACAACTTTTGCTACATGCATGCCACATTTTAGAATTCATTTCACTTTCCATTGTGATTTCTTCTCTGATCTACGACTTACTTAAAAGTTTTTTTTTTACTTAGGGGCACTTGGGTGGCTCAGTTGGTTGAGCATCCAACCTCAGCTCGGTCATGATCTCACGGTGCACACTGTCAGTGCAAAGCTTGTTTCAGATTCTCTGCCTCTGTCTCTGTCTCTGTCTCTCTCTCTCTCTGTCCCTCCCCCACTTGCACTCTCTCTCTCTGTCACTCCCTCTCTCTCTCAAAATTAACATTGAAATTTTTTTTTACGTTTTTTCACTTAATTTGCATAACTTCATGAATATTTTAGATTTCTTTTTGTTACTATTATTTCTACTTTAGTTTCACTGTTGTCAGATAACATACTCTGTAAGTTTTCGATCCTTTGAAATTGGTTGAAATTTCTTTGTGGCCCAACATATGTTCAATTTTGGATGACGTTCTCTGGACATATGAACACAACATGTGTTCTACAGTTGTTCAATTGTCTATATATTCAAACGGTCGACTTGCTCTGCCGACTAATGAGAGGGATTGTGTTACAATGTTTCACTATGATTATGAATTTGTCCATTTCTTTTTTGAAGTCTATTTCTGATTTGTATACTCTGAGACTTTTGGTTAACCAGGGGCATTCAAATTAGAATTTTTATACATATTCCTGGTAAACTGACAGTTTCGTCATTATGGAATGTCTTTTTTAATCCCTAGTGATACTTTATTTCATGAAGTCTACTTTTTTCTGACATTGATATACTAACTTTCTTTTGGTTAGTGCTCGCTGGATTTATCTCTTCTTTGTCCTTTTACTTTCAAGCTTTCAATATCCTTATATTTAAGTTGGGTCTCTTTCAAGCAGAATAGAGTAGATTTTATTGTTTAAATTCATCCAAACAATCTGTGTCTTTGAGTGTCTAGATGAAATCACAGTTCCTCAAAGAGGATCTATTTAGGCCTGAGGGGGGCTGTTGGTTAGGGAATGATCTTAATCCAGTTAAGTATTGAGATGATTTAGACCAGACTTTGGTGTTTGTTCAAGTTGGTCTATTTTGCTGCTGTTGTTTATTTTTCCTCCTGGTTATAGCCCTTCCAAGATACCAGCGTAAAGCCTCTTCCCACAGAAGGTCCTGAATTCCAATTTCTGACATTCTGGACCTACGATTTGCTAAACGTTCTGCTCACTTCTCACTCTATTAGCCTTTGATGGCTGTGCCATGGCATTCAAGGCAAAGGGAACAGCATGAGCAACATCATTCTGGCAATAGAGGCACAGAGCATTGTGTGTGGCAGGAATACAAGGGAAGGAGCAGAAGGTAAAGAAAGAAATTTAGACAGATTGTGTTCCAAATGGATTTCAATGCCTCAGTACGCAGTCGGGATTTTATATGATAGGATAAAAGCCAAGGCTATTTAGCGAAATGAATCCCTCTGATCCTGTTTACCACTCTTCCCAGGGACTGGTCCTCTAATACTAAGGCCATTTCTCCTCCCCTGCTTATAAAGGACTCAGTGGGTTCAATACGAAGTGGAACATGAACTCCTAGGGCTAGTTCTTTTGGGGTTTAGTCAAGATGGAGGACACATCCCCATGTCAGGAGACTTTGCACACGCACTCCTGGAAGGTATGTGAGTGACACCCAAAGGGACAGATGAAGAATCAGAACTGCTTGTTACAGGTTGAGATTTGAAATCAATGAGTCCTTTGTGTAATTCCACTTTTGCCTGTGATAGTTGAGCTTTCAAGTACATCTACTTGCAAAAGGCAATCATTCACAGTAATAGTGAAATGAAGAGAAGTTACCACACCATCTTCTGAACAGCAGGACTTTTTTTTTTTTTACAACTTAATTATTTTGCCCTCAGTATTTCCCCAGGACCGGAAGTTGTCATGTTATCCTAAAGACATTTAAAAGTTGTTTTTTTTTTTATACTGATGGGGTTAAAGTCCCCAAAAGTCATTTCGGCCCCCTGCCAATTTTTTTTAATGTAGACAAGTATAAATGAATTGTAATTGTTTCTGAAAACATTCATTTGAGTAAAAAAGAAAGGTTTTTAAATTAGTCAAATACAGACATGAGGTGAGATGTTTCTTTCACTGAAATAAATTACTTTTTCCCTACCAAATTACAAACATAATTTCACACTCTCCCTTAAAGTGGTTTTTAAAAGACTCTTTCCTGGGTGATATAAAAGAATTAGGACTGATAAGTGACATGCTATCCCCTCCACCCCCCTGGGGAGGAAACTAGTAGAATTGTGTCCTTTAACCTTTGGTTTATAGCTTCTGGTGACAAGGATTCTGAAATCCAACGAGATCCCTCCACCTATGGGCCTCTTCAAGATTGAGACAAGAGTTTCCATAAATGGTAATCTTTTCTATGCCTACTTTTTTTTTTATTATCATAAAGGCAGTAAATTATCTCTAAGAATGATTCATCCAGGGACTATAAGCAGAGTGACAAGGGTCAGGAAGACCAGGGACAAAGGACAAGTCTGTTGTGACATAGGTTTGATACAGGCCATGTCGAAGGATATGGATTAGAGCAAATGGAATGAATCGAAGGCATTCTGAGGAAAGGGAGACAGAGCTCACGACAGTTTCTCCCCCAACAACTTATGACAAGTACTTAGATATACAGATACACTCAGATGCATAAGCTTCTGGGTTAGACAGATGTAGCATGAGCTCTGATTGCTTATCTCTGGGTCCTCAGTGACTCACACACACCTATCCCAGAGTAGGATTCTCAGTAAATATTTGAATCATTAAATTTATAAATCATTTAAAGGGATGAGCAATCCCACCATCACAGTCCTCTAATGAGCAATTTCTGGTTTTAAATTGAAATAAAAATATTTACACAAGATGCTAAAACTCTTTCATTTACAGAAGTTATCCAAAAGAATTCGTCATTTCTTTCAGAAGCTAACAGAGAAAATCTTGAAGGGAAAGGTCTTGCATGATCATCAAAGAAGCATCTCAGGATTCCCCAAGACACTTTCTCAGTATCCAGAAATTCCACAGTTCAGGGACGTCTCCTCTTCTGATAATGCCAAAAGCCCTCCCTGACTATGTCCTTGTCCCACGAGAAATGAGTTAGCAATGAAGTAGCTGCTTGAGTCTTAAAATTCTTTCCACAACTTTTAGGACAAATTCAAGTTACTGGTCAGTATTTCTGAGAAACGTGGCTTGTTCCATGATGATGGAATGAGAGGGGGAAGAAATGGGCTCCAGAGACAGAGAGTTTTGGAAATCCTGAGTTAAATAATCATTAAGTCATATCTTTTCTCCACCCATCTCAAAGACACATCCCACATCTTAATGTGCAGTGGGAACTCTAGCATTGCCCCCCACCCCTTTACTTTGATAGGAGCATTCTACTGGACAACACATCACAGAACATCCTTGGGGAAAGCCTGCTCTAAGGATTTCACACACAGTTATCTCTCAGAGCTTAATAAATCTTGACGAATAAACACTTTATATCCCCCCAATAACATGTGAGCTCTTCAAAGACAAGCTAGAGTCATTCACTTGGTTAATAGTAGTTAATTGCTGACCGAACAGTTTATTTACCCACTCACCCACCGACTGACCAAGCGATAACAAGTCAAGCTGGTGTACCTAAGGGACGCCAGCAGTGAGGTAAGTGAGCAGCTGAAATTTCTAAGACACCTGAGGCAATTTTCTCAGCCTAAGTGACATAGTCACTGCCGTAAGTCTGCCTTGCTTCCTCTTTAAGCACTGAACTGCGGTGTCAAAAGTCCCTTTTTTGTGTTCTGGACTATTCCCTGAAGCTAGTGGAAAATTCCACTTAAAGGAAAATTGCAAGAGGAAGGTTCATCTGTATCCAGTTCCCCCTCCTTGCCCCTGGAATGCTGAAGAAGCACACACACACCTGAGGGGGTGTCTACCCTTACCTGCTCAAGGAAACTACTCTTCTGTGGGTGGAAACTTCCTTGCAGCAAGGGGAATCCAAAGGTGACAGAGACACTACCCCGCAGCAACACTCAGGACCACAAGACTCTCCTCTGTGCCTTCTCTCCCCAGACCCCTTTCATATCCATTCAACGTAATCCCAAAGCTGTGGAAGGGGGCTGCAAAGAGAGAGCCTTGGGGCACCTGGGTGGCTCAGTCGGGTGGACATCCAACTCTCAATCTCAGGTCTTGATCTCAGGTCTTGATATTAGGTCTTCATCTCAGGGTTGTGAGTTCAAGTCCCTCATTGGGCTCTGTGCTGCGCATGAAGCCTAGTTGGAAGGAAAGAAGGAAGGAAGGGGGGGAGGGATAAAGGAGGGAGGGAGGAAAGGGGGAAGGGGGAAGTGAGGAAGAAGGAAAGAGAAAAGGAAGGAAGGAAAGAAGGAAGGAAGGAAGGAAGGAAGGAAGGAAGGAAGGAAGGAAGGAAGGAAGGAAGGAAAGAAGAGGAAGAGGAAGGGAAGCCTCACACAAAATAACTCAATTTCACCCATTTTGTTCTTCCCACTGAGATCCCCCTGTGTCCATGCCAGTTTTTCTTCACTTTACATGGAAAGTTTTGATTCCTGGAGGCAGGATATTTGGGAAAGAAGGAAAAAGAATGAAGATGGGAGAGGCTAGTGCTGAGGCAAGCTTCTCTACTTATCTTGCCACGAACCTCGAGGTCGAATGCTGTTGTTCCTTGTTGGAACACTGGAAATCCTAACTGCTTCTCCTTCTAGTTCCTCTTGATATTTTTGTTTCAGTGAAAAAGCAATGGAGTATTCTTTGCACGGCTTAACTTTTTCAATCCAACATATTCAATAATAAACACAAGTCCAACATTCTGATGACTGAGCCATAGACTTTCACTGTTGATGCTAACCTTCCAGTGCCTTTCTGAGACAGAGTCACTGAATACTCATGCTAGAAAAGGTTTGGGCACCCTCTAATAACTTCCTTGGCTTGGATTAGCTAAGAGGAAATGCCCCAGGGACATCCAGTAGTATTTCTCCACAGAGCTCAACCATCATTCCATAGGTTCGGGTGACTTAACTCCACCCAGGATACCTGCTGCTGGAGTGCTCTAGAAAATGATAGCATATTCCTCTTCCTGTACTCACGTAACAGTAGCAACTAACAATCATGTGTATGGAGTTCTGTGTTAAAGGCTTTACATGTGCAGTATGATGTCCTACAATCACACTCTAAGAAAGTGTAGACTAAGACTAAGGATTTACACATCTTCACCAACACTAACACATTTGTATTCTTCAGTGTTTCTCTTGTCCAAAGCTCGGTTGTAAAGCACCTATATCTGCTCTTGCCCTTCCTTGGACTCAAATTTTTCCATTCCTGACCTCAAATTGACTCTTTTTCTAATTCTAAAAACACATAGCATTTTGGAATTACACTTACACAATTATAAAATATTTCAGCTGGGACACCTGGGTGGCTCACTCAGTTGAGCGTCTGACTTCAGCTCAGGTCATGATCTCATAGTTCCTGAGGTCAAGCCCCATGTCGGGCTCTGTGCTGATAGCTCAGAGCCTGGAGTCTGCTTTGGATTCTGTGTCTCCCTCTCTCTCTGGCCCTACCCTGCTCGCTGGCTCTCTCTCAAAAATAAACATTAAAAAAATTTTTTTAAATAACAAATAAATATTTAAGCCGACATGTACCTTAGCAGTCACCATTCAAGCAGAAATTAGTCATTTTTACATGAGGATGTGATGTCCATAAATATAAAGGTCTTCACCCCAAATCATGACAAGTTATCCTATCTTCATACTTTCACATGGAGTTCTTTATTCTGCTGTACTTGGCCATGATCCCTTTTCATTATGTAACCTCTAAGCCATTATTTTAAGTGGTATCTCCTTGCTGTTGGCCTCCTCCAACAGTAGCAAGGGCTGCTAATGCTTTAAAATTCAAGTCAAAAACTACAGAGTGCCCTGTGCTCTTTGCCTAGGCTTCAGGAACAGAGAGAAACTCAGTCTGCATGCATCCCCGAATTAAGTCAATATTTCATTCCATTACCTTCAACGGGATTCTCATCGCCCTTCCTAGAATAATTTAATTTCTCCCACTTCTCAAATTAAATGATACCTAAGAGGCTTAAGCGTCTTCCTTCAGGAACATGGGGCATACATCTTGTGCTACCAGTGAAAACCATTAGCTTCAACAGAATGCCCTCTCTCTGATATCTACTAGGAGACTAACTTTCTCGGCCCCGTCATGCAACTCATTTCCATGGCTCTGGATAAAAAAGAACAGGATATGTGCAATATTTTTTGACCAGGCATTTAAAGAAAGTGCATTGATGAAAGACGGAAGAGCATTAGAGACTCTTAGCACTGGTTCATTTCGAGAAAGGTTTTTGTTTTTTTTTATTCTTGTTGGCCTACATTGTAGTTCAGTATTACGTTCAGGGTGCCAATGAGACAATCCACATTTTATATATGAAAAAAAAATCGAAAGGCTATACCTCATTAGAAATTCAAATAAAAATGATACCAACGTTCATGATAATATTAGCTAACATTTATTGAGTGCTAGGGATTATTCTAAGTACTCTGCTGGCCTTACCTAATTTAATCTTAATGAGGTGAGTAACTTGCCCAACATCACATCGCTGTAGTAAGAGAGCTGGATTCGAGCCCAGAGAACACAGGGCCCGTGCTCTGAACCTACACCACATGGCCCAGTGGAGCCAAACTCAAGCCTGAGCACCACACCACACATTCTATCACATTCCCCCAGCCAAGGCAGACGAGCAGGACGAGCTGTGCATGGAGAGTTAATACAGACAATTGAAGATGTGTGGAATGCAACCCTGTCTTCTCCGGGACTACAGAAACACACACAAACACAGATCCGTTGCCATATCAGGAAATCGTAAGCAGGATCAGTGGCGTCTTCTGGTTTCAGATAATCAACCACCGAATCAGTCCAAAAATACTGGCAGAGTACTTCCTAATTGCTGTTAGGGCGCCAGGCCTCCCAAGGGATCCTGCTTCTTACCTTTCAACGTGAATCGTTGAGTGTATCACATCGCATATGGGATAGGGGATCGAGATACGTGGGCAACACAGAACAGCCGCTTCAGTGATGTGTGTGTTGGTAGGTTATTGATGATGGAGGTTGCAGGTCCCAACCTCTTACCTGCACTCCTCTGAAGCATCTCATTAACCCAAGACAGGAAAAACAAGCCATTGGATCTAAGTTCAGCAGAAGCTGGCATAGAGGGTTGACTGATGCCCCATCACTCCCAGTGCACGGGGTTCTCTGATAAAGTTGGGCTGGTACAGGGGTTTGGGATCTGAAGCCAAAGAGAGGTTTTCAGCTACCATGGCCCCGAATCCAGTCTTTGGTCACCGTCTTCGGGAAAAGCTCTCTCCACAAAACAAATTAGTGAATGCACTGCTTCACGGGGCCTCCGTCACCCAAGGGACCCGCAGAATACAGAGCCAAAAGGAAGAGGCAGAGCCTCCCAGTCCGCTATAGGTGACGGGGCCTGGCCCCTGCATGCTTTTCTGCCTTGTGAGCTACATTTTCTCACCAAACTGAGATTCAGGCAGCAAAAGGGGGTGCGGCATGCTTCTTGCTTTTAAGACGGTTTCTTAGGCAGCAGTGGACCATCAGATCAGTCTCTCACAGCCTTCTTCAGACGGAGAAGGAAATCCCTCTAACTGGGGATTACTCCTCTCTAACTGGGGAGAGAGGATTCGAGAAAGCCCTCTAATCTTGAGACACAGACCGCTGGGGAGGGAAAGTGGCCCATCAATACTGCAATTGCCATGCAGTGTCAGAGGGCTGCTCTGGGCAAGGCAAGTGCACCCCAGACACGACCAGCTCTCGCAGGGTGGAGGCTCAAGGTGACGTGACCCCGACAGAGAAATACACTGTTTGTGGCGGGGGTGGGGGGAGCTATTTTTTTAATGTTTACTTATTTTTGAGAGAGACAGAGAGACAGAGTGCTAGCAGGGGAGGGGCAGAGAGAAAAGGACACACAGAATCCGAAGCAGGCTCCAGGCTCCGAGCTGTCAGCACAGAGCCGGATGCAGGGCTCGAACTCGTGAGCTGTGAGATCATGACCCGGGCTGAAGTCGGACGCTCAACCTACTGAGCCACCCAGGCGCCCCAGAGAGAAATACACTGTTGAGTGGAATCTTGGAGATCTTGTAAGATAAGAAGACATTCACTGACCGTGCAGATGAAGCAGGAAAAACTATCTTAGGAAGATGGCAAGGATGGGAAGCTTGCCAGACAGGGGTGTCTAAGCTACAGCCAATGTTCACAATGGTTTGTACCAGGGATGGGGGTGGGGAGGGGAGGTGCAGAATGGCAGGTGAAAGAAGCTGACTGGAACCAGGAACTTCGGCAAGGAGCCTGCACCCCATCCTGCGGGGCAACGGCCTCCCTTCTGAGGCCCAGAAGGTGAGGGTTTCCTGGGAAGTCCCTCAGGACCACCACTGCTAAGGATCCAGGACCTAAGAAGCAGACACTGATGGGATCCCTGCCTGCGTTCAGCTAGAGCAGCTCCTTTTTAGTGGAATTTAAAATAAATAGGTTCTCGGGCACCCGGGTGGCTCAATCGGTTGAGAGTCTGACTTCAGCTCACAGGTCATGACTCAAGGCTGGTGAGAGCTAGCCCTGCATCAGGCTCTCTGCTTTCAGCGGGAACCCACTTCAGATCCTCTGTGCCCCTGTCTCTCGCTGCACCTCCCAGCTCACACACTGTCTCTCTCTCAGAAATAAACATTAAAAAAAATAAATAAGTAGATTTTCATAGAAACAAAGTGTTCTGAAGGAAAGAAAAAAAAACTGGAAATCACTACAACAGGGACCAAGGATCCAGAACTTTGTGTAGAGTTACTGATTTCACAGGCATGGTTTGTGGTCCTACATAGAGTGTCTCCTCCTTGCAAGCAGGGATGCGTGTATGCTTTTTGATAGGAAGGACTTGGCTCTGTTCACCATACATAATGTTTATTAAAACAGTTCCTTTCCGGGGCGCCTCGGTGGCTCGGTCAGTTAAGCGTCTGACTTCAGCTCAGGTCATGATCTCACGGTCCGTGAGTTCGAGCCTCGCGTCGGGCTCTGTGTTGACAGCTCAGAGCCTGGAGCCTGTTTCAGATTCTGTGTCTCCCTCTCTTTCTGCCCCTCCTCTGTTCACACTCTGTCTCTGTCTCAAAAATAAATAAACGTTAAAAAAAAATTTTTAATAATAAAAAAAAAAACAGTTCCTTTCCAGGGGCGCCTGGGTGGCTCAGTCAGTTAAGCGTCCCACTTTGGCTCAGGTCATGATCTCATGGTTCATGGGTTTGAGCCCCGCATCCGGCTCTGTGCTGACAGCTCAGATTCTGTGTCTCCCTCTCTCTCTGCCCACCCACCCCCCTCGCTCATGCTCTGTCTCTCTCTCTCTCTCTCTCTCCAAAATAAATAAACATTAAAAAATTTAAAAAATAAAATAAAATAAATAAACAGTAAAAAATAAATAAACATAAATAATTAAAACAGTTCCTTTCCAACATTGTGGTGCCCTTCCCACACCACGCAAGTGGCAATTCTCCTCTCAACAACCCCCTCAGTCCTCGCTCCTTTTTCCTTCTCTGGTTTCGGCTCCTGTTCTCGCATAAAAATTCCTTTGCGCCAGTCATTTCCCTCCTGCAGAAAGTGGAACCCCAGGACACCTATGTCCCCAGGCCCCCCCCCCCCCCCCCCCCCCCCCGCCCAGGACTCCAAACAAATGTCTGTGCTGCTCTGACAAGGTGAGAGCTGGGCAGCTAAGGGGAGAGGAGAGGCTGGGCTGTTCCGTCCTCTGGAAATCAAGACCAAGGAAAAACAGCTGGGAATGGAGTGAGAAAGCCCATAAAATAAAACCATAATACTGTTGCAAGTGAGATAAAGGTCAATGGATTTCAAAATGTCAAATGACAAAAGGATCGTTTCCCTGCCAGTTTTCGGTTGGTACAGTTTAGTTGCTGCCGAGTTCTAAACGTTTCCGACTTCATGAGCATTTTTACTCTCGTATTAACGGTTTATTATCAATTTATTCAAGAAGATATTAATACCCTCATAAATGTCCATCAGCACCTTAAGTGATGTGAAATTTTTTTGTAGACGGATTATATCTTGCGCATAATGATCATGCACTGGCTCAGTTATGGAAATGCCCAGAGCTCTCTTGAGGGGCAGTATGGAGATGAGGTTGCTCAGAGGTGAAGGGGGGTGGGGGGGATGGGTGGGCAATACTAAATTCTTCAATAGTCCCTGCTCATTGATGGTGATACTCTGGATGCTTAGCAAACTTCTACCAAGTGTCTGTACATGGTAAGCTTTGTGCCATATATATATATATATATATATATATATATACACCCATATATGGGTGTGTGTGTATAGAGAGAGAGAGAGAGAGAAAGAGAGAGAGAGAGAGAGAGAGGGAGGGAGGGAGGGAGGAAGAGACTAACTCTCTTTAGAAACCCCTTAGGAAAAACAGATTACCAAAGCTAAAGACATTATGGGTGCTTAATAAAATTTATATTAACTTTACATTACTCTAACCACTAATAATAATAATAAATGACAGTGTTCATGTATCAGGCACTTAGCATGCATTAGTTTAATTTAGAGCTAGTTATTACTATTCTTAATTTACAGATGAGAACATTGAGGTTCAAATAAGTTAGAGAATGCTTCTGAGGCCACACGGCAGGTTAGGGGGGAAAACCACATTTTAACCTAATACTATTTGACTCTAGAACTCAGGCCCTTCTTACTGCATATTGACACCTGCTGAATATCAATAATGTTCAATTATCACATTTTCAAGATGGATTGGACTGGTAAAGGAGTCTGTATAAACAAAGGAGCAAGATCATAATATATAGTTTCTCAAATATTGTCTCATTTTCTTGTCAATGTCTAAGCCATGCATCATTCTCAAGTTCTTTAAAGAATAAGGTCCGAACGATAAACTTGACTGATTGATTAATTATCTCATTTTCCTTTGTTCTCACTTTTTCTCTTCTTTATTTAACACCTAGTATAAGACCAGATGCACTAGTAGCTCTGAGAAGCTAAGGATTCTTTTTTTTTTTAAGTTTATTTATTTATTTTGCGAGAGAGAGAGAAAGAGAGAGAGCACAAGCAGGGTCAGAGAGAGAAGGAGAGAGAGAGAGAGAATCCCAATCAGACTCCATGCCATCAGTGCACAGCCTGACGTGGGACTCGAACTCACTAACTGCGAGGTTGTGACCTTAGCTGAAATCAAGAGTTGGCCACCCAACGACTGAGGCACCCAGACACCCCCAGGAGCTAAGGATTCTTAAAGCATTTGCTGCATTGACTGTAATCCCTTTTCTCTTTGATCCAAGTTCATATGCCACGTTTGCAGGGCATGGTGTTGTGGGTGAACAAGGCACGGTCCCTGCCCTAGAGATGCTTAAGGACCAGAGAGTGCGGGAGGAGGGAAAATGACATGCAAACAGCCTGCTTTGTCCTATCAGTAATGTGGGAGAAGTGCCAGTGATGGTGAAGAGACCCAGGAGACTGAGACATTGGTCTCTACGGGAGAGCTGAAGAAACTTCAGAAAACATAGCAGTTACACACCGGGGTGGGGGTGGGGGAGTTCCAGGGCATGGTCTTATTTATTGCAAGTTGAAAAACCACTACACAAAGGCACTCAGTGCAAGTGTGTGTGATGTATTTGGAACAAGTAAGTCATTCCCTTTCATTGGGATCAAAGGAGGTGCCTGGGTAGTTCAGCTGGTTAAACATCTATCTCTGGCTCAGGTCAGGGTCTCATAGTTCATGAGTTCAACCCCCATGTGGGGCTCTGCATTGGCAGTGTGAAACCTGCTTTGGATTCTCCATCTCCTTCTCTCTCTCTCTCTGCCCCCCCTCTGTTCACTCTCTCTCAAAAACGAATAAATAAACATTTTTTAAAAAGTAGAACACAGGGAAATTTGTTAATAAGAAATGCAATACGGTCAAATGCTGGCTTTAGGAAAATAACTGGCCAAAGAATGAACAGGGGAGGCAAGCGTAGAAGCACTGAGACCAAATTTTAGCTGCAGCCCATGGTTAGAGATGGTTCTGTTTGGATGGGCAGGGCGGGGGCGCGTTGAGGGTCTCCTGTTTCCTCTCTGTGAGTGCCATGAATGTAAACAGAAGCCGCCATCCCTGTGATGGAAGAAGATGAATCCATGTCATGATCTTCTCCAGTGCCAGGAAGTCTCCCTTCATCGCTTCTCCCCTTTTTGCCTTGAGTAGGATTCTGTGTTTTCTGAGAAGACAGTCAGCGGGCTCGAATGAACACAGCCCTTGGTACTTCCTCTAAAATGTGGGAGGCACCCCTCTCTGGGACAAAATGGAAGAGTCTTCCGAGTGCTTTGAGAGACTTCAAATATGGCCTCAGACCCTAGGGAGATGTTCGGGAACCGAGGACGCACAAAACAACTTCTACTACAGCCCTCGCGTTGTAACCATCTAGCGCTCTTCATGGATACTGGATTCTTCAATACTCCGCGCTCATGGATTCTTTGTGGGTAATAAAAATGTCCAAAACACAAATGATGGTAATATTTTGGATATTTAACAAATTTTGTTGAGTGCATATGTAGGTATCGAGTTTATGTATGGGCATTGTAAATATATATGAGAGAGGAAAAAACCATTTTTGTGTTTTTTGAACAATGAGACATATACAGTTTAGTTACAGATTATTTAATAATCTGTAAAAAGCCCTACTCTGGCAGAGTGACGCATTGCCTGTGTCAGTACATTCATATATGTGTATATATATCTTATAGTATTATTGAAATTTGAATTTAGAATATTATGGATTGTGTATATTAACATTATGTATTACATATAATTCCACATGAGGGCACAAAGCCTCACGTACAAAGGTTTGCAAGCATTAGTGAAAATATGCAATATATTAAAACAACTTCAGAGCCAGTCCTTCAAATAGCAATGTTTTCAAAAATCAAGCTTTGTGAAATTCAGTCTTTCCTTTCCCTAGAAAGGTGGTTTAGCTATTCGGCTGCTTACATAATGCTTCTAACCATTCATATGTGGAAAAGTCTGTGACGAATTATTAGAATTATAATGGAGTTCAACCTAAGCTTGAGAGGAAAAAAAAAAATTCTGGCTTAGACGGAACTTCCCTCAGGAAATGAAAAACAAAATCTACAGCAATGTTTCAAGTCAGATTAACGGGATTAATAATAACAAAAACATCATCAACAACTATTATAACCAATTAGCCAATTTGGGACACAGGAGTATAAAACATAGAGGTTTTACGTGTCCTCGGCCCTGTAGGATGCAGGAAAGGGATGAAGTATAAACAATGATAAATATACGAACATTTTTACTGTGCATCTGAGCTAAATTAATTCTTCTCATATGTTATCCTGTTCAATGCTCGCATAAGTCTTGGGAGATATTGCAGAGTTTATCTGCCAGGTCCCCTGGGAAATGTCTCTGAATTGCCCAGAAATTAGTTAGATGGAACCAGAAACACTGCCCTTGTTCAAGAAGAGGCTGCATTTTCCTACAGGTGTTCCCTGGTCCCCAAGTACTGAGCAGGTGGCATTTCCCATCACTCTCCCGAACAGGTGTTTTTACATTGTAATTACGCACAACACCAGGTGAACTCACGGAGAAGCCTGTCACCCACCGTTAAGGTCATTCTCATGTTCATCCCCTGAGAGGGAGAGCAACAGACCACAGGGTCCCTTCCCGGGAATACAGCCACAGTGGGTCCGGCAAGCCCCAGCCTCATCATGCACCTCTGCAGAAAGCCAGGAGATCCGGGTAACTCTGTGCCTCTTCCTGCGGACCCTTCCCTTGTAAATTTCCCTAGCATGACCTGGTGCGTGTAACTATACTGTGTGTCATGAGGGGCTTAGGTTGAAATTAAGTCACATTAAAAATCATGGAGAGCTGTGAAAGCTACTTTATACATTTTGGTGTACCTGATGTCACAGTGATTCTGGTTAGTAAGATTAGCATATCCAAAGTCCTACTTTCATTAAGTTGTGGGGCTAGAAACTCCACCTGGTTTGTCAATTCACAAGCTAGTGGTTGTCATCACAGCATAATCTATCTCAAAGGGTAAAAATCAAGACCACCTGCACCACAAGGACCGTGGTGCTTAGGACTGTGTCAATTTCAGGCAGCTTAAACCCAGTTTTATGGCATTGTTACCTCTGGTGGCGGGGATCCCAAACTTGCGATTCTTACACCCCGAGTAATCCCAAGGCACTCAAAAGTTTACGGTGCATTGCTTTATAGACATTGTCCTGAACTTGCCACATGAACCCACGTGTGTATGGGGCACAGGCCAGACCACCCATCTTCTCTCTGAGTTCAAGAGATCACACGGAACAGAGTTATCTGCCAAGAGGGAGTCCTTTGTGAAGGCTTACCTCCTGGCATCAGTAGTGGAAAAAAAGAGAAACAGAAAGCTTTTATGATATCATAGGGCTTTTTAGACCCTATGAGAATCCACCCGAAACTCTTAAAATAAGTGATATCTGATACACGAATTCAAGGAACATCCTTGACTTCGGTAAGAGAATTCCAAGAAAGTGTATATACCCTCCTAGAAGGTTGACAAAAATACTGTGGGCTAGTAGTCTGAGCCACACTGAGGCGGGAAGAGAAGAGCCCCAGTAAAAGCTTTAAGGGAAAGAACCGTAGTTTTCTTCTTCCTTCCCAGCGAAAGTAAACAAAGTTGTTCACCTGCTCCTCCAATCCAGGGAGAGCCAGTGATGAACTGACAAAAACGTGGGCCAGAACAGGGTAGCTGTGCCACGGTCATGGTGTGGGTAGGAGCTTGACTAGTCTGAGGACAGTACTTCTGCTCACCTCATATTTTATTCACCCTTCTCCTTCCTTTCCAGTCTCATAAGAGAAGTCAGGCTTCAGTTCAAAAGAAGCTTGGGAAGAGGCTTGCAATTGAGAAATATTTCACCTAATTCATCAGTGTTAAGCATGTCAAAAACCAAACCTTCCCACGCTCGGTTATAAATCACTCTGCCTAGAACAATAGGAAATATGCTATTCAAATGCAATACCAATTGCGGTGAATTCCAAATGACCAAGCAAAAGTCAAATGCAAGCCTTGGAGGGAGATATAATTCCACAGTACTTTTTGAGGACCTATAAATTTTGAAAAAGTAAGCAGGACATATCTAACAGGGCAGAAAACCAAATAAAAGATGATTAGCCACTAGAAAGGGATCAAATAAGAAATACATTTCATTCATTCTGTACAGTACCTGGCACACACAAGATGTTTGGTAATTTTTCTAAGGGATCCATGAATAAATTCCAAGTCTCCTGGAGTTATTACTGCAAATCCTCAATATAGATAGCCCCCACCTTAGACAAGAAAATATAAGATCAATGAAGGCTCATAGGGTTATCTGCCTTTATCACGGGGCTGGCCAAAAGCTCTCACATATACTAGCGAAACATATTCCGTCTCTGATAATTTGCCAATTTACTCCCATATTCCTTAGTTGTGTTTTTTAACCTATTGCTTAAAAAGAAGAATATGACATTTTCTCCCTGATGACTGGCTAATTTAGAAAATAAAACTGGGGGTGGCTGTGTCTGTCTTTGGGGTAATGAAATTCCAGTAAATAGATTAGTGAGGTTTCTCCTAGGATACTATCAATAGCCATGCAATATTTAGGTCAAGAACTACATACACTCTAAATAGGGAGCTTGTAGAAGCTTAAATGAGGTCTTAGCATCAGTAAGGAATTTTGTGTTCCACTATAATTATGTTATCAAAGTGAAAGATGGCTTAGTAAAAAAATGGCCATAAAAATGAATTGCTGGAATCATGTATTTACGGAGGAGGATATATATGGATTTCTTTGTTTACTGACAGAAGGGAAAATATTGAATTTCTATTTTGCAATCTTTAAAGTCTTTCAATCACAAAGGATCTTCCTCCAAATAACATTGTTGCCAAACGTTATCAGAAGATCTCATGAGTGTTTCCTTGACCAGCTCATTGCACACCTCCGCTTTTATTTCAGGTTTCAGTTTATTAACTCGTTGAAAACAAGATTGTGTGATTAAATTCTTTGTGGTTCCTTTTCCTTATTTAACCTCTTTTTAGGGATGGCAATTCATATTCACCTGCCAAGAACTTGCCGATGTTTGTTAACATGTACATGCATATACACACCTGGTTATTTTCTAAACAATGTTAATATTGTCATATCTGGTGATAAGCAAATACATAAATCAGTATCCAAGTATTTAAGATAATTTAGTAACATCATGGGAGGAAAATTCTCTCTTGGTTCGGGTATATAACCTGGCTCCAGAATTCTGGCCTTTCCCATCTTTTCCTATTAACATTCAAAATGTGTTTCCTGGGGCGCCTGGGTGGCTTAGTCCATTAAGCATCTGACTTCAGCTCAGGTCATGATCTCGAAGTCCCTGGGTTCCAGCCCCACATCGGGATCCGTGCTGACAACTCAGAGCCTGAAACCTGCTTCAGATTCTGTCTCCTTCTCTCTCTGCCCCTCCCCCATTCTCACACTGTCTCTCTCTCTCTCTCTCTCTCTCTCAAAAGTAAATAAACATTAAAAATTTTTTTAAATAAAAAAATGTGTTTCCTTATATTTTTTATGAAAAAAAATGAGTCATTCTCCAATTCTCCCATCAAAACCACAAACTGTTACTTGGTTAATATTTGAAAACTTCTACATTAGAGACATGCATGCATGTTTACATATGTGTATACATATAATATATACATGTATATATATCCATGTATACATGGATGTACATATATGTGTGTACATATATGTATGTGTGTTCACATATACACATACATATACATATATACATACATGTATATATATGTACACACATACATACACACATACACGTAAAGAGAGAATATCTTCAAATCTATTTTTCACACAGCAATCAGAATGATCTTCTAAATAAGAACACCTGGGTGGTTCAGTTAAGTGACTGACTCTTGATTCAGGCTCAGGTCATGATCTCACAGTCGTGGGATCAAGCCTCATGCCTGGCTCCATGCAAGGCGTGGAGCTTACTTGGGATTCTCTCTCTCCCTCTCTCTCTGCCCCTCCACCTTCTTATCTATCAAAATAAAATAAACTTAAAAAAAAAAAAGAATGATCTTCTAAGACAACCAGGTCCTTCACTGCCCTGCATGGCTTTCTGCCACATCCAAATATCTTGTCATGGCCCTCGGTGTCACCATGCTCCCTCCTGATCAGTAGGGTCATCTTACCATCATGGGTTCCTTTCTGGTCCTCAAACATAAGGAACTTTTACCTGCTCTGGGTCTCTGACTTGAATTTTCTTCCCCCAGATCACTGCCTCACTAGCTTATTCTGAAACCTGAGGTTTCAACTCCATTGCTATAGCCTCAGAACGGCTCTGAAACTACAGATTCTCTCTTCTACCCCCCTACGGTGGCCCCCCAAACTTTCTATCACATTACTCTGAATATTTCCTTCACAACAATATAATTACCTTATTTATTGTTTTAATATGGTTTCCCCACAACATGAAGTTAGGGACATTGTCAGCATCACTTATAATTTATTATCACCTGTCCTGGCACATAGTAGATGCTCAATAAATGTTTGATGAGTGAATAAATGAATAAAAAAATCGTTCATAACTCACATTATCATGGAATAACTTGCTTTTTCCCATGAAAAATGAATCACGGGAACAGTCCTATGTCAGCGCAGAAGAAGCTCGCTTATTTCTCGCTGATGAATTGGAGTCAGAATATGGATGCTTATCATTAAATTAAATATATTCCTATTGATAGATGTGCAGGCTCTTTTTAATTTCCTACTGTCAGACACTGCCCTGAAATATACAACTTTGTGTTTGTGTTTGAATATACTTACACAACCGCTTTTCTGCACAATAGCCTTCTAAGTGTGAAACCACAACATCAGAAGATTTTAAATATTCATACATTTTAAACATTCAAATTTCTCCCAACAAATGCTTTCAGAACTGTGATGAGCTTGAGATTTTACCCAACTAACAGGTCAACCCACCACAGTTTCACAGATGCTGGCAGGAGACATGAGATTCCTGGGTCAGAGACAAAGGACTTTGCTGTTCCCATTACACAGGCCACACTTTTTGTGTTCATCTTGGTTCCCCTTGCCCCTCCCCTTAAAGCCCACAGTGGGACAGAGTGGCCCAAGTGAATTCTACACATGTAATGGAACCCCTGAGTTTAGGAAATTCCAGTCTTTTAAAGGGACCTCAGCCAACCTGCTCAGCTTTTGAGCCAGAAGGAAACATTATTTTTATTATCCTGGGGAGTAAACAAGTCCACCCCGTTCTCCAGGGGGAGACTCAACATTTTCCAAGGCAGTTTGCTTTACAGACCCCCTTGAAAAAATTGTCTGAAACAGAACCTATTGGTGCCTCTGTTCACAAAACCTGTAGAAATCCAAGAGGCCCATGGAGAATTGTCTCCCCCAATTTACAGCAGAATCCAATCTGGAAGTAAGGAGGATTAAACTCAAGTGCGAGAGGAACTGACCAGCACTTCTGACTATCTATGAAGGCAAATCAAGAGGAAATTTAGAATTTTGAGTGGTGGATTTGGTAAAGGTATGCAATCAATTTGGCTACTTCCCCAGCAAATGGGGTATGAAAAATTGCCTGTAAGAGTTTTATGGCATAGAAATGGAATACTTCATATCCTCCAATATCCCATTCATCAAAATTCAGTCGCCGGGCTCTCCCTAACTGCAGGGGAGGCTAAGAAATGCAGCCTAATCATGTTTCCGAGAGTAACAAGAAACAGAATTTGCTACACACATGGCTATCCCAGCCACATAGAGTCTGTGAGAATAAGCCCCGTAAGATTTTTTTCCACATACTCTTTCCCTACCAGGTTTTGCATATAAGGGCAAATTTCTCTTCTTCACCACCAAAAGCTCTCCTCTTCAAAAGCCCATCAGTAAGCGGTGAAGATGTGTGTGCCACCAATAGAGGAATAATAAGAATAAAGAGATGTCCAAGGGAGGAAGTAAGGAATGCCCAGTGACCTCATTCAAAACTGCATTTTCCCACTCCACCTATCAAGTTTCCCAAGCTTGAGAATATTGATTGGAAATTACTTTTAATACTAAAGAGAAATAGAAGATACTGCTGGCTAGGTCATTGTCAACCAGACACTTTATGCTAAGCCCTTCCCGCTAAAGGAAACAGAAGTGAGGCTGTCTAGCTCAGTGGGGTTTTTTTTTATTTATTTTTTTTCTAGTTTTACTGAGAAATAATTGGCATAGAGAACTGGGTAAGTTTAAGGCATCAAGCATGATGGCTTGATGTACATATACTGTGAAATGATTAAGGCAAGAGGTTCAGCCAACATCCATTTCTTCATATAGATACAATAAAAATAAAAGAAAGAAAATAAAGGAAAAAATTCTCTCCTTGTGATGAGAACTCCTAAGATTTGCTCTCTTACATGTTTACGTATTATACAGCAACTTCAGCTGTGGTCATCATGTTGTGCATTACATCCCTAGTACTTATTTATCTTATAACTGGACACTTGTACCTTTTGCCCACGTTCTTCCAATTTCACTGCCCCTCCCACTTCTGGTAATCACAAGTCTGATCTCTTTTCCTACGAGATTGTGTTTGCTTGTATGTTTCTTTAGATTTCACATATATATGTGCTCACACAGTATTTGTCTTTCTCTGACTTCTTTCACTTAGTCTAATGCCTTCAAGGTCTATCCTACGTTGTTGCAAATGGTAGGATGTAGGATTTCCTTGTTCTTTTATGGCTGAATAAGATGCCAGTGTGGTGTAGATATACCACAATCTCTTTATACTCCATTGTGGTATAGATATACCACAGGTTCTTTATCCATCCATCCATCCATCCACCCATCCAAGGACACTTATGTTGTTTCCATGTCTTGACTATTGTGAATGATGCTGCTATGAACACGGAGGTGCAGATAATGGTTTTGGTTCCTTTGGATATATTCCCAGAAGTATAATTGCTTGATCTATGTAGTTCTATTTTTTGACTTTTTTTGAGACTCCCCTGTGCTGTTTTCCAATTTGATGTACAATCCCACCAACAGGACACAAGGGTTTCCTTTTCTCTACATCCACCAGCATTCATTATCTCTTGTCTTTTTTATACTAGCCATTCCAACAGGCCTGAAGTGATACCTCATGGTGGCTTTAATTTGCATTTCCCCAATGACTAGTGATGTTGAGCATCTTTCCATGTACTTGCTGGCCTTTCGTATACCTTCTTTGGAAAAATGTCTATTCAGGTCCTTTGCCCATTTATTTTATTTTTTTTTTTAACTTTTATTTATTTTTGGGACAGAGAGAGACAGAGCATGAACGAGGGAGGGGCAGAGAGAGAGGGAGACACAGAATCGGAAACAGGCTGCAGGCTCTGAGCCATCAGCCCAGAGCCTGACGCGGGGCTCGAACTCACGGACCACGAGATCGTGACCTGGCTGAAGTCGGACGCTTAACCGACTGCGCCACCCAGGCGCCCCAACCATTTTTTAATTGTGGTATCTGTTTTTATGCCATTGAGTTGTATGAGTTTTTTTTATAGATTTTGAATATTAGCTCCATATCAGATATGGTGTGCAAAAATTTTTTTCCCATTTTCATAGGTTGTTTTGGCACTTTGTTCTTGGTTTCTCTGGCTGTGCAGAAGCTTTTTAGTTTGGTGGTGTTCCACTTATTTACTTTCAGTTCTGTTGCTTGTGTTTTTGGTGTCATACCCAAAAAATCATTACCAATACCCATGTCAGAAAGCTTTATTCCTATGTTTTCTTCCAGGAGTTCCATGATTTCAGGTCTTATATTTCAGTGTTTAATTCATTTTGAGTTATTTTTGTGAGTGGTGTGAGAAATGGGTCCATTTTGTCTTTTTACATGTGAATATCCAATTATTCAGCACCATTTATTGACAAGACGGTTTTCTCAGCATCGAGTATCCTTGGCTCCCTTGTTGAATATTAGCTGACCATATATGCTAAGGTTTATTTCCGGGCCCTCAATTCTGTTTTGTTGGCCTATTTGCTTGTTTTTCTGCCAGAACCGTACTGTTTTAATGACTATGGCTTTCTGATGCAGCTTGAAATCAGGAAGTATGATGTCTCCTGCTTGGTACTTATTTCTTGAGATTTCTTTGGGTTTTGGGAGTCTTTTGTGGTTCCATATAAATTTTAGAAGTGTTTTTCCTTCTCCTGTAAAAAATGCCATTAGAATTTTGATAGAGATTGCATTGAACCTGGCTTTTGGTGGTATTGGCATTTTAACAGTATTTATTCTTCCAATGAATGGCATGTGATACCTTTCTATTTATTTGTGTCTTTGATTTCTTATAGTTTCTGTAGTATAGATCTTTCACTTCCTTAGGTACATTTATCCCTATGTATTTTATCATTTTCAATGCTATTGTAAAAGGATAGATTTCTTTATTTCTTTTTCAGAAATTTTGTTGTTAGTCTACAGATATGCTACTGATTCATGTCTGTTACTTTTGTACCCTGCAACTTTACTGAATTTGTTGATTGGATCAGATAGTTTTTTTGACAGTCTTTAGGATTCTTTCTTTATAAAAATATATAGAAATATATAATCTGCAAATAGAGACAATTTCATGTCTTTCTTTCCAATTCTGACACCTTTTATTTCTCTGGCTCTCTTGATTGCTCTGACTAGGGTTTCCAACGTTGAGCAGGAGTGATGAGAGTGGTCACAGTTGTCTTGTCCCTGACCTTAGAGGAAAAGCTTTCAGTTTTGCACCATTGGGTATGATGTTGGCTGTGGTCTTGTCATACATGGTCTTTATTTTGTTGAAGTATGTTCCTTTTATACCTAATTTGTTAAGAGATTTTAACATGAATGGATGTTGAATTTTGTCAAATGTTTTTTCTGCATCTATTGAGATGACCATATGTTTTTTTTTTCTGGCATTCTATTAATGTGATAATGCCTCACATTAATTGATTTGTGAATGTTTAATCTTCCTTGCATCCCAAGGATAAGTTGTACTTGATTACCGTGAATGGTCCTTTTAACATGCTGCTGAATTCAGTCTTCTGTTATTTCACTGGGAAGTTTTGCATCTGTATTCATCAGGGATATTGACCTGTCATTTTTTGTCTGTGTTTTTTTCTAGAAGTGTCTTTTTCTGGTATTGGTATCAGGGTAATGCTGGCCTTGTAAAATTAGTTTGGGTCTTCCCTCCTCTGATTTCTTGGAAGAGTTTGAAAAGGACTGGTGTTAATTATTCTTTAAATGTTTGGTAAAATTCAACAGTGAAGCCATCCAGTCCTGAGCTATTCTTCATGATGAGATTTTTTTTATTACTGATCCAATCTCTTTACCGGTAGTTGGTCTATTCAGTTTTCCTATTTCTTTCTGACTCATTCTTGGGAAGTGGTATGCTCCTGCAAATTTTCCATTTCTTCTAGGTCATTCGGTTTGTTAGAATACAGTTGCTCACAGTATCCTCTTACGATCTGTGAATTTCTGCAGTATCACGTGTAATGTTTTCTTTTTCATTTTTAGTTTTGCTGATTTGGGTCTTTTCCCATTTTTCTTTGGCTGGTCTAAGGGACTTGTCAATTTGGGGTTTTCTGGTCAGGCTTACTAGATAGTAAGGACTTGGTACTATTTTCAGAAATAGGGCTAGGAATTCGCTTCCTTTCCCTGGCAGGGTAGCAGAAAAGGATCCAGTGCCTGGATAGCTCAGTATTTGGGGACCAAAATCAGGTCAGAGTGCATACTAAATGCCCTGGTCAGGTGAGGCCACCAGTTTTGCTCTGTTGATGGGGGAAGCCATGGTCTAGGCTCTGTTCAAGTGTCACTGTAGCTAGGGCTATTGAATGGGCTATGCAGCTGTCTGTATGCTCTGGGTAGGGTTCCTGTTAAGACAGATGGAAGACTGGTTTTTTTTTTAATGTTTATTTATATCTGAGACAGAGACAGAGCATGAGTGGGGGAGGGGCAGAGAGAGAGGGAGACACAGAATCCGAAGCAGGCTCCAGGCTCTGAGCTGTCAGCACAGAGCCCGACGTGGGGCTCGAACTCACAGACCGTGAGATCATGACCTGAGCCAAAGTCGGGCGCTCAACCGACTGAGCCACCCAGGCGCCCCAAGGCTGTTTTAAGCGATGGGCAGAATTATGAATTTGATTCTCTGTCCAGCTGCAGTGGAAAAGGCGGCTTTAAAACTGATTCATGAAGCTCTTTGTATTGTCTTAACTGAAGCTGACCCGCGCCCCAATTTTCCTGACTGAACAGAGCCCTTGGCTTTGTTCTACAGGCTAACTGGCTCTGCCTGCCCACCTCTCCTCTCAAGTGCTGCTGGGCTGCACAGCTCCCAAGAGTTGTCTCCATCTCCTCTAGTCAGATGGAGCCAGAAAACACTCTTCACAGTAGGTAGGTCATGTTTCAGTTACTTTGCATGGGTGGGAGGAGAAGTTGATCCAGGCTGCTCTCAATTTCCCAAACAGCCTTTCCGGTTAGGAAGGGTTGAGGCTATCTTTAGCCTTGGCTATGAATTAATCCCCCTGCCTGTGTATGGCACTGGAATACTCCATGTCTGGTATTGGCTTTCCTGTGGGGGTGATCAGCTCTGCCCACCCACCTCTCAGCTCAAGTACCACCGGGCAGCAAAGCTTCCAGAAATTGTCACCAGCCCTTCTGGTCAAATGGGACTAGAAGACACTCTCCACAGCAGGTGGGGCTGTGATTCAGTTCCTTCCCTGGGCACAGGCAACCATGTTGGCAACCCTTCTTGGTTGAGGATCCGAATCAGACAGGCCACCAAGGTCCCTGAATGCACTATTGGCTTGGTTCTGTAGATAAGCAAAGCAGCTGGTTGGGCTTACAGCTTGGGCACTTGCCCACTGCTTGGGCACTCCAAAGTCCCCAACTCCTAATACCATTGCACTGGGAGTTAGGGCTTCAACATATGGATTTGGGGAGACACAGATATTCAGTACATAATACATATTAATGCTTATCTATTACAGGCTGGTGACATGAATAGGGCATATGAGTTGATGTGACAAACACTGATCATTTGTCAAATCGTCTCCTGTATGCAGTCTGAGATGGTTCCTTCACTCCTCTCTCTCTATGTGTCACGGATCCTGGGGATGTGTGTATAACAAGGGAGGATTCTGACCCACGTAGGCAGCAATTACCTGTGATCACCAAGTCTAGTACCCTGGGAGAGTCAGATCCTCATGCATAGCACCTGTGACCTCCCCTACGTGATAAAGGAAATGTTACATAGAGTTCTATTATGAGCCAGCTCTCAGGCCAAAGAATCTAAGATAACTGATCTGAACTCAGTTCCACCAAACCTCTGGGGAGCAGCCGTGTCGCTCCGGATAACTTTCATAACTTCTCTTGTTGTCTTTTTTTCTCTCCTTTGAAAATAAATTGATTGGTTTGAATAAACCCTAAGGTCCCTTCATACTAAGATCCAGGGATGCAATAAATAGGATCCAGGTTTTTGTTGTCAACAAAGATTTTTGTAGAAGCAAAATCACCCATCAGGCCACTAGAAAGAGGAAAAGTAAGTCTAAAGCATACAAAGGAATTCCTAGATAATCTTCTTCTTCAATTTGTACTTGATCTAGATACTGTTCTCAAAAGGATGCGCTCTTCACTGCAATCATCTTGTGCATCCACCAGCCGTGTCTGGTCCCATAAGAAAGGGGTAGAGAGCCTTACCAAAGCATCCCGCAGAGCTCTCCCCTCTCTGGGTGTTGGGGTTTGGTAGAACTGAGGTCGAGATAACCCCTCAGTTAGCCCAAGCCAAATATTTAATCTTTCTAAAAGATTTATATTCATATTTTTGGATTTATAGAATCTAGCGGGGCAAGTCAGCATCAGTGAGATAGCCATGCTAACGATTGCAGAATTATAGCTGTGATAAATGCTAAGGACCCTTTTAACAATGACCCTTGACTTAGATCGGTAAAATAGGAAAAGCTTCGGAAGTAACTTTGAAACTGAGATAGGAGGGTGAGGAAGAGTGGATAAGGAAATATCTGCTTCAAGGCCCATTTAAGGGCATGACATGCTCCAGGAGAACATGAAAAATCTCAGCAAATGGAAGGAAACAAGGTAAAAGATGAGGTCGAAGAGGTGGATTTGGTTAAAATTATTTAAGCCGTGATGCAAGTGAACAAAATGAGGACAATATTAATAATTATGCCGGGACAACAGGCATGAACCAGAACTATCCCTGGCAAACAAGAGAATTGGAGAAAGGGAAGGCTATTGGAAAATTTTTTCAGAAACTAGGTGAAATACAAAATGTCTGAGGAGATGAATGTATTAAAACTGAATTCCAGAAGGTTTTTTTTTTTTTCTGGTGGTGGAGAGGGGGTGGGTTGGAGAATAGATAAAAGTAAGATTCTCTTCCTCTTGGGCAGGAAACCTGCCCAGTCTTCTGGTAGGAGCAGATGAGTCATCTCTGTGGTCCAGCCTAATTAACATGTGAGCTCTTTCACTAAAGTAAAATAAACATTAAGCATCAACATTGGTGTGCCAGTGAAGGCTTCAAATCAATATGTCTGTAAGCGTCGATTCCACTCTACGAAATATTTGTGCAAGAAATGTAATGAACAGCCTCCCCTACAGGCTTCAGAAGTTCATAATATCCCTCGAATTTTCAAGAAATCACAGCTTCCTTTAAGATAGGAATCGACAGGGGCACCTGGGTGGCTCAGTTGGTTAAGCATCCGACTTCGGCTCAGATCATGATCTCCCGGTTTGTGGGTTTGAGCCTTGCATCAGGCTCCGTGCTGACAGCTTGGACAGAGCCTGGGGCCTGTTTCATATTCTGTGTCTCCCTTTCTCTCTGCCCCTCCCCTGCTCCTGCTCTGTCTCTCAAAAATAAAAAAAATGTTAAAAAAATTTTTTTTCCAACGTTTTTATTTATTTTGGGGACAGAGAGAGACAGAGCATGAACGGGGGAGGGGCAGAGAGAGAGGGAGACACAGAATCGGAAACAGGCTCCAGGCTCTGAGCCATCAGCCCAGAGCCTGATGCGGGGCTCGAACTCACGGACCGCGAGATCGTGACCTGGCTGAAGTCGGACGCTTAACCGACTGTGCCACCCAGATGCCCCCCAAAAAAATTTTTAAAGATAGGAATCAACAGTCATTCACACCCAGAGTTGATGTCAATTTCAAAGGCAGAAACAGATTTGAGGTTAATGTATCCTATCTGTTTTGCTCATCTGTTTCTTCCTAAGACTTAGGTACAACGGGAAAACTGAAAAAGAAAAGACAATAAGGCATAGAGAGGGGGAAGGAGAGAAAAAAGAAGGAAAGAAGGAAGGATTCATCCACATACATCAGTATACTTATCCTGACGCCTCTGTAAGAAAAGGTAAGCAACAAACATAACCAAAGTGAACTCAGAGTGAGCCCCTTACGCTTGGTTTCTAGAAGGAAATCAGAAGGCTCCCATGGGATCGAGTTTCATGAAGTTGGACTGACGTATTTTCTGGAGTCAGAACCCAAATTGTGAAAAGGAAATTTTAAATAGACTTCAGAAAACTAAATAGGCATGTTCTTAAGACTGGATATTTTTGGTAAGTGAAAATAGCACCTAGGAATGCACTTCTTTCAGAACTATTTTTTTTTTAATTTTTTTTTCAACGTTTATTTATTTTTGGGACAGAGAGAGACAGAGCATGAACGGGGGAGGGGCAGAGAGAGAGGGAGACACAGAATCGGAAACAGGCTCCAGGCTCTGAGCCATCAGCCCAGAGCCCGACGCGGGGCTCGAACTCACGGACCGCCAGATCGTGACCTGGCTCAAGTCGGACACTTAACCGACTGCGCCACCCAGGCGCCCCTTTCAGAACTATTTTTATGATGAAATATTGAGCTTCTGTTGTTAATGTCACAATCTTTCCTTCTGTCTCTCTCTCTCTTTTCCTCCCTCTAACTCCACTCTCCATGTATCCTTTGCACACTTCTAATGGCTGCCCTTGGTGGGTCCCAATCATGACTGAAGCCACTGGGCAAACTTGGAATCCAGTGTTTCCTTCCCTGTATCATCAGAGTAGTCATTTCTTTAATAGCCCAGCACCATTCAGCAAGAGATAAACTCACTGAGAAAATATTTCCTACTAAGGTATGAATAACTAAGTCATGTATTACTCTACTCGATCCACTATCAGAGGAACGCACAGTTTGTTAAATCCATGCAAAAAGGCAAAGCAAAGAGATACATCTCAAACCTCAAATGTGGAGTATTAAACACCGTGAAACTGAGGCGAAATTTCATATACGTATGTGTATTTATGCACCTATAGTATACAATACACAGAAAGAGAGCACAGATTCCTTCACCTAACATGATATAGAAAACACTGCATTGATATTCATAGAATAGAAGAGAATACTTCAAAGAAATAATTCATTGAGTGTCTACCACTCTGAGACCGATCTGGACGAGCCACCAGGTGAATAGTAGTGGCCAAAACAGATGTGCTTTCCACCCTGTGGAGCGTAGTTTCTCAAAAGTAAGGCTTAGTATGAAGGCAAGTCAACAGGCACTTTTTATAGGTGAAAAGAGCAGAATATTTTCTTCTGCACAATAAGAACAAGGAACTTACATTGGGAAGGATGGTAAGGAATGGCTTCTCTGAGGAAAGAGTATGGTGAGACCCATGGATGAGCAGGCACCACAGCAAGTCTGCAGAAGATCATCCCAGTATTCATGTGCTGACGTACCTCCTTCCAATCATTTATCCGCGCACGCGTGTGCGTGTGTGTGTGTGTGTGTGTGTGTGTGTTACAGTCAAGAGCATCTTTTCATAGCCTGATTTTTGTCTCTCCACTAAGCATATCAAGGGCAGTTTCTCACATATTTTTTCATAAATATTTTTTTTAGTGGTGGTTTGGTATTTCCTTACAGAGTTCTCCTTACTTTACCAAACCATTGAGGACATCTGTTTACATTATCCCACTATTATGAATAACACTTTGGAGAATACCCTAGTTATAAATAACACTTTGGAGAATAGCCTCGTACATAAATATTTGTATTCCAGATTATTCTCTCAGATAGATTCCTATAGCTGGAATTACCGGATAAAGAGTATGAATATACAGTGTCTGTTACATGTTGTTGTGAGTGTAGGTAAGAGGTTATCTTATGGTAATCTCACTAAAATTGTTATGATCATTAATGTTTTACTTTAAAAAAGTTAACATGAAAGTCTGCATTTTGATTTGCATTGGTTTGATGTCTTCGAGTATTAACAAACCCTTGACTCCAACTGGAATACCTGGGAAGCAGATGTTCTCAAGAGGAATATGGACAGCAGTGATATTTAGTGGCTGTGATTCACCCCTTGGGTTGTTAGATCCTTAGAAGTCCAGCCCTCCCAATCCTGTTCCACTGGCTCCCAGAACCAAACAAAGGCTGCCCTCCAGAGGGAGATTCTGGACTCCCCAAATCTCTCCTGCCATATCTGGAGAAATTCAGAAAGCTCGATTGTCCCTGTGCCTTTGAGAGACATTTCCAGGACTTCAGAGGGAGCAGGGACAGGGGACAATATGGATGGTCATGAGTGGGGACTCATGTGTGTATCTCCAGCTTTCACAAGGTCATGGGCTCTTACTGTCTCCCCGCTCAGGGAAAGAACCTTCCACACTTGGTCCCCAACTGAAAAGGGCATGAAAGTTATTACCAATCACAAGTACAGGATTTACCCATGGCATCCTTTTAGAAGAGTAATTATCAGTTCCCCAATCTCCAGACCTAGGGAACCAAAATGTTTTAAGATCTGGAATCTTGAAGTCTGTGTTTCAAAATACTCCCCAGCAGAGGCGGATGTGTGCACTTACTCAAGAACCATTGATATAACAGTATCTAGTTTATTTCTTAAGGCTTGGGGATGTTCACCCCAAGGTCAGCTCTAAGCATCAAGTTTATTGTTCTTCCTTACAGCTCTTGAACCCCTATGTAAGCAGACTGCCAGTGGACCAAACATCATCATTCCACACAGCGGTCAACTGGCTAACGGACCCAGTTCAGAATCTCAGGAAATCCCTCTTTCCAGGTGCAAACAAAGGAAAGTGGGGGGGTTAGCAATCACCCCAGGGAAAACCAGGCGGTTGAGATCAAAACTCTTTTTATCCCAAATATCTGAATAATTAATTTGAAATCAAACGAGGACATGATTTTATTGTCTTAAATTAAAATGGTATGTTATCAAAGTTAGTCCCAATGTATCCCCAAAAGATGTGATGGATGCCGCTAAATTAACTTTCATGTGCTCCCATCAATAGCTTTTTCTTTGACTCAATATCTCCTTCAAAGAAAAAAGGTTTATTAGAGAGCACATAACACATTCTCTTTTATAGAGTGGTCAGGCTATTGGCGATTGTGTGCCCAATTGTATAAAGTTCACAAAAACATTTAGGCATTACCTTTGATCGATGCTGCGTATCAGCAGGGAATTTCATATTGACTCTAAGGTTGTCTTTGTTGCCTTATTAACATGCTAAGGAGCCATTTTTAAATCTTGCTGAAAAACACACTATGAAAAACACAGATGATGAAGGGCATTATTTGAGACACCAAGTAAATAGAAAAATCAACATTTGAGCCCTAAACAAAAAGGAAGCTCATGGTACACTTAATACAGAAGATGTTTAAAAAAAAAAAAAGTTATTTTGTTTCCAGCTGTCCAGTTAATGCCTATGATGAAATCAGACATATACGTTTGCTCTATTTTGAGCAGCGTTATATGCTCAAAAGGAAAACGTCACTGTTGAGTGGCCTGTAACTCAGTCTTGCAAATGGATGTGAGCTCTCGTGGTCAGACATTCAGGACAAAGTCCAGAGACCTCGCACAGCACTTCTCAGTCCTTGTCTGGCCCTGCATTATACCAGGATCCTTGTTTTCCGCCTTCCCCACACAAATGCTTGGTGTCTCCCATATGAAACCTTATGAATTTTATTTAAGAACTTGTGTGTTTTCCTCTCCATCCTTTGCACCTTTTTCTATCAAGGATTTGAAGCAAGCCAGGATATAGACTAAACCCATGAGGTCCGCCCTACCCACTCAGCTAGAAGTTGTTCTGCCCTCCACTAAAACTGTTTATCACTTACTATACATGTCCTGGCTTACTCTGTATCCTAAATTATGTCACATCATTAAAAAGACTTTCAAAAATCTAAGCCTTAAATCCTTCATCTTAATTATTAATTCTTTATTTGTGCATTGAATCTTTACAGGGTTTATTCACCTCTTCCAGACTCCGAGCAAATAAATTTTGTGTGTAGAGTAGATGTAAATATATGAAAGGGTAATAAAAACCACCATATAATAATAATGAGATAATAGTAATTACCATTTTAGTGAGCACCTATGAAGTGCCAGGATTTTTCTACCTGCCCATGTACCCTGCGCATGTCATTTCATTTCATTCAGTGACCACAAAATGCTCTTTAAATGTTAATTCCAGGGGCGCTGGGTGACTCAGTCAGTTAAGCACCTAACTCTTGATTTCAGCTCAGGTCATGATCTTATGGTTTGTGAGATCGAGCCCCATGTCTGGCTCTGCACTGATAATGTGGAGTCTGCTTGGGATTCTCTCTCTCTCTCTCTCTCTCTCTCTCTCTCAGAATAAATAAATAAATAAATAAATAAATAAATAAATAAATATTAAAAAAATAAATGTTGGGGCACCTGAGTGGCTCAGTCGATTAAGCATCCGACTTCAGTTCAGGTCATGATCTCACGGTCCGTGAGTTCGAGCCCCGCGTCGGGCTCTGTGCTGACAGCTCAGAGCCTGGAGCCTGTTTCAGATGCTGTGTCTCCCTCTTTCTCTCTCCTCCCCTGCTCATGCTCTCTCTCTTCTCAAGAATAAATAAATGTTAAAAAAATTACAAATACAAAATAAAAAAATAAATAAATGTTAACTCCACATTCTATGAGTGGGGAGCACCTGTAAATAACACCTGTAAATAACCTGTAAATAACCTGTGCTTTTACCCACAGCAGCCGCACTCAGTTGCAGAGGGGCAGGGGTGGGGGGTGGGCAGCTGTGCTCAGGAAACTTGCTAGAACCAAACAGACTGGCAAAGTACAGGTGCCCATATCCCCCACTTCCTTTCCCCTACCTACCATTTCCTGCCCAGAGACCCATCCCTTCTTCTCTCTCTCCGCGTTTGTAAATGTATAAATTCATCGCCCATTGAAATTTACTCTGTGCCAGGATCTGCGATCAAATAAATGAAGAAGACACAAAGGTGTGATTAACTCCCTCAAGGAGCCCACACTTAGGTGTACGAGTTTCTTCTTAGACATGTAATCACAATAAAATGCAGTGCGGGAATATAAAGAGCTGATATCTGCCCCTCCCTAGTTCATAAGTTGTGGGTAAGTGTCACAGGAGGAAATCAGCACGAAACGTGAAGCAAGCACTGAATGAATACAAGGCTGTGCTGAACCCCCCTGACATGGGTCTTTTGGTATAAGCAAGAAAAAAAATAAAGCTGACTTTCATGTGAAGGGCCTTCCTTAGCAGCCTCTTCTTCCAGCCTCTCTGCCCCGGTTAGGACAGTCCCCTGGTCCTTAAGGGGACCTGAAGACACGCTTGCTTTTGCATGACCTCTGACTCTACTTCCCTCCACACCGCGCTGCTTGGCAAAATATCACTTGTAACCTTCCAGCTCGGTTCCTCCAGGGAACTTCTCTGCCCTTCATCCCTACTCCAAGCTGGCTGTCCCTATTCTATTCTCTGTCACAGCTCCGGCATTCTGTAGAGCGACTGTCTCCCCATCTACTTCCCTCACTTGACCTGGAAATCCTCGAGGGAAGGTTTTGCCACTTATTGGACATGGAGTCCCCATCGCAATGGCTAGGCGCTATCAGTCATGCAGGAAATGTTTGTTGAATGAATGAATGAATGAATGAATGTTTTAAGTAGGTCTTTTTATTCAGATGTTTCGGCCTCTAGAGCTTTACTGACCCCGAGGAGACTGCCCCTCCTAGGACTAGCCAATTCATAAAGATAGGAAACAACTAACCTGTGAGGGTGCCTTTCATATGCAAACCAACCATTCCAGAGCCCAGACTACCACCCCCCTCCCACCCCGCCCCACCCCCCGGCCTTTATGAAGTTCTCACGCTCTGGGCCACTATCTGCTCGCCTGTCCTTACCACCAAAGATGAGAAGACAGCTAGAGAGAGCCCTACACCCCCGAGGCTGCTGAAATTATTCAAACTAGCCATTCTAAACCTGCTTACTCATCTCATCTTTTCCTTCTTGCAGGAACCACAGTAAAGGCTCTTGCCCATGTTTTCCCCTCGTTCCTTCTGCCTCCTGACCAATTCTGATGTTTCTCTGTGTGGCCCTGCACGGAATGGCCTGTCCCCTCCTCTTGGGAACCGTGGGTAACAACCTATCTTGTCAATCCAATCATGTCCTCATCTATTGGCCTCACCATACCTGAGTAACACCAATAACAACAACAAGTTGAACAAAAATGAACAAAAACCCCTGCATAATAAAACCATCAACAAGTAAATGAATGAATGATGAGGACTATGGGGCTTATGGACTTACCTGAATGCAGGTGGTTGTGTCTTCTTGGTTCAAACGAGTTCTGCAACAGTTTCCTGAACAAGACATTGTGCTTGACACAGGGGGTCGAGAGATGAATTAAACCTGATCCTTGTTCTCAAGTGGCTGACAGTGCATGGGAGGCGTTCACACATCAGCGCAAGGATACTGATACAGGCTAACATGGGTTCATAATCCGGCCCCCATACCTAAGGGCCAAGAGAGACCAAGGAAATAGGCAGACCATTCTAGATTGGTAGGTGACCGTTTTAATAAGCCAGGGTGCTTATTAAATAAAGGTGTTTACGAGGCTGGCCTTGGGTGCTCACAGATAGGTATATCTCTGCACCCACCCACCAGAATTAAAGTCTATGCAGAGCCCTTAACTGGGTTCGGTCACGTATTCAGTCCAGATGGTCTCAACGCCTAAGTCTCTTTAAGGCTGTATGCTTGAAACAGCTTCTACCTCGGGAACAGTGGGCAGACCGTACATCCCAAGGACAGGGATGAGGTGAGGGGCTTCTGAGTGCCTGGGTCAAGCCAGCAAGTCAACTTGCGGTCACATCCTCTTGATTACCTCCTCCAGCAGTCAACCACCCTGGACTCAAAATTCTCCACTGAGTCACAAAGTCTTCGAGCCCCTCAAAGAGGAAAACCATCCGAGCACTCACTCACGTCTGCATGTAGGCCCAGCATTTCAGGGCACGAGGGGAGGAACAGAAATAGGAAAGAAGGCAGGTTCTTCCGTTGAGAGCTAGTCTCTGGGTTAGCTCTATAAGTCTTTCTACCTTTGCCATGCTCCTTATTTGAGTGCTGGGAAAAAAATAAATCTCCACCGAGTAATTGAATTCCGTGAAGTTTTCTCTTCTTCTAGTAGAATCGAATTTCGTTTGTTATTCATTTATTTATTCACTTGGTTCATGTCAACCGAGCTCCTACTATGCCCATGGCTTACTATAAAGCTATATACCATGATTCTGCTCTTCCTACGGAAACACATGGAAAAAAAAGTGAAATCTGGTAAAAGTGATGTGTGCAAGGACCAGACGAAGAGAAAGGAAAGAGCGAACCAACCTAGATAAAGACAAGGAAGGCTTCCAAGAGACGGAGCCTGGGATGGTTCTCGAAGGACAGTACAAGTTTTCCAGGGAAAGTTTGCAGAGAAAGCATTTTCCAGAGAAGAACTTGCATGGCCAGATGCGGCAGGTATGCTGGCTGGCACCAGTGGGAGTCAGGGGAAGACTCGTTTCCAGGCATTTTCATCATTTCTCCTCATAAGACAGGGTGCTTTCTCTCGCTTTGTTTGGATAAGTGCTATTAAAAGTGTTGTAGGGCAAACATTCATATTTATGCTGTATTTAACTTTTCATTAATAATAAATTCAGGTGAAGTAGCATTGTTATTAATATTGATCAACGTTCCAATGGAAAGCACAGATGTCAGGGATTTTTTTTTAAATGGGTTCAGTTATATTTAATAGTGCTGTTGATGAGAGAAAACCTAATGAAAACCAACAGATGGTCTATTTAATATCGCTCTCGGCTTTGAAACATGTGCCAAATGTGATACACACAAGGACTTGACAGGGCTGTTACTGGAAGCCTTTAATTACAACTATTTGCACTCCTGGGCCTGTGGAAATTGCTAAAATAACACAGCCACTCTAACACTGGCCAAGGCAGAATTTAAATAATACCCATTTTGTGATATTGTCTGTGGCAGTGTATTTCTAAATGACCTCTATAGACAGTTTTTCTGACAGGTGTTTTGGGGTGTGTTTTCTTTTTTGTTCTGTTCTGTTTTTCGTCAAGGAACCGGAGCCAACAGCCAGGATGAGCTCAGGTGGCCCGCCTTCTACACGTCACCACGTTTAGTCTAGAATATTGAACAGCATCTCCAAGGTCAAGAAGAAGTATGGATCCCTTTATCATTAGGGTTAACTTAATTATAGCCGCGGCTCAACTGAGGTAAACTGGCAGAGCAATGACTAAGTAATTAATAACACAGGCATACCTCGGAGATATTGCCGGATCGGTTCCAGCCACCGCAATAACACAAAGATCACAGTAAAGCTTGTCAAATCAGCTTTTTGGTTTCCCAGTGCATATAAAAGTGATGCTTACAGGGGCGCCTGGGTGGCGCAGTCGGTTAAGCGTCCGACTTCAGCCAGGTCACGATCTCACGGTCCGTGAGTTTGAGCCCCGCGTCAGGCTCTGGGCTGATGGCTCAGAGCCTGGAGCCTGTTTCCGATTCTGTGTCTCCCTCTCTCTCTGCCCCTCCCCCGTTCATGCTCTGTCTCTCTCTGTCCCAAAAAATAAATAAACGTTGAAAAAAAAAAATTTAAAAGTGATGCTTACACTATACTGCAGATTATTAAGTGTGCAATACCAGCACGTCGAAAAAACAAAGTACATACCTTAATTAAAAAAAAAATACTTTATTGCTAAAAATGCTAGCCGTTATCTGAGCTTTCAGCTCGGTAATCACTGCCCACAGATCACTGTAGGAAATATAACAGCGATGAAAAACTTGGAAAGATTGCAAGAATTGCCAAAATGTGACACAGAGGCAGGAGGTGAGCAAATGTCGTTTGGTGGGAAAATGGCACCAACAGACACGTTCAGTGCAGGGTAGCCACTAACCTTCAATAGAAAGAAAGAAAGAAAGAAAGAAAGAAAGAAAGAAAGAAAGAAAGAAAGAAGGAAAGGCAAATAAAAAACCTCTGTGCTTTCTCTGAAGCACACAATAAAGCAAAGTGCAATAAAATGAAGTATACCTGTAATAGTAAAAATAGTGGCGACCATCCCTGCTATGAACCTGGCTAGACACTTGTCAAATAGTACTACCACTTGGGCGCCTGGGTGGCTCGGTTGCTTAAGCGTCCGACTTCAGCTCAGGTCATGATCTCACGGCTGGTGAGTTCGAGCCCCGCGTCGGGCTCTGGGCTGATGGCTCGGAGCCTGGAGCCTGCTTCGGATTCTGTGTCTCCCTCTCTCTCTGCCCCTCCCCCACTCACCCTCTCTCTCACTCTCAAAAATAAAATAAACATCACAAAAAATTACCACTACTTCACACAACAACCAGAGAAGTGGAGATGAGGCCAGTGAAGCCAGACGGTTCAACATCAGGCTCAATGTCACACGGCTTAGAAGCGGTAACCCAAGCAGACGAGTTTCCCAGAGTAAGAGCCAGATGGACTAGTCAGTTAAGGCAGAATAGCATGTCACAAGAAGAAGGAAGAAAAGAAGGAGGAGGAGAAGAGGGAAAGAGCAGGGAGGGGAGGGAGGAGAGAAGAAGCAGGGAGGAGGAGGGGGAGTGGATGATAGCCAACTGGAATATACACACAAAAAAAGAAAAACCCCTATTTAAATTGCTTTAGAAACAAGAGAACAGGAAACGCACAGCTATCTGATCCCTTCATCCGCCCTCCCCATCGGGCTGCCTCCATCCTATGGCTGTCTGCTAAGGTCTGGGGAAGACTGTGCTTCTTCTCACGTCACCTCAGTGGAGACGGATGGCAAAGAAAGAGGCTAGAACAGTACAGACATACGGGTGTCTTAAATAGTGGGTTACCTTTCCAACGAAGATGTCTCAGCTACCCGGAAGGTCAGCTGGTCAACCACGGGCTCATGGGGAGCTCTGCGGAGGGACACCTGCAGACAACATCAATAGCAATGAGAGAATTACATTAGTGGGCTTAGAGCACATGGAATCAAACAAGCCACTCTCCGTGAGCCTCAGGAGAAACAGTGAAGGTTGCAAATCTGACCGGCTCCAGAGCACTCTAGCAACAGTCCTCCTTCTCTGGCTTCCTCATCTGAAAGGAGCGACAAATCAAAATTAATTGGAAGGCTAGAGAATAGTCTATTTTTTGTTAAGTCTATAAAGTATCTTAAAATAAAAAAACAAGTTATTTGCTGCGCAGAAAAAGAGTAGTAGATGCCAGAAAGAAATAAAGGCTGCGTTCTTTACTAATAAAACCGGAAATCATCAACAAAAATAGGACCAAAAGAAATTTACCACTCGGACATTAAGAAATATCTTTCTGGAGGGCACCTGTTGGGATGAGCACTGGGTGTTGTATGGAAACCAATTTGACAATAAATTTCATATTTAAAAATAAATAAATAAGTAAATAAAAAATTAAAAAAAAAAGAAATATCTTTCTAAAACACTCAGGCTCAAAACAGAAATTTAAAGGGAAATAATAGATTTGTCATTCATTTATGCATGGCTCAAAACAGTACACAAGACACTGGGCAAGACAGCAGTGACGATGTATGAAAAAGATATTGCTTTATATCCCAACATATGGGATAAATAGTAGCCACAAGACCATCTGTACTCCTAAAAAGAGTTACAAGTAGTAGGAGTGCTATTAATAAAGAGAAAGAGGAGGAGAAACAAAAATAGAATAGAATAATATAATCTAAAAATGAAATTGATGGAGATAAACTTGACATTTATGAAATAAGCTACTTAAAAAGTTTTTATAAAATCTACCCTTTTTAAGAGAGAAAAGACACCTATAGCTTCCTGTCAGTGCCAGTCGAAACAGAAAGAAAGACAATTAAAATGCACTACGAAGTGGGGCGCCTGGGTGGCATAGTCGGTTAAGCGTCCGACTTCAGCCAGGTCACGATCTCCCGGTCCGTAAGTTCGAGCCCCGCGTCGGGCTCTGGGCTATGGCTCAGAGCTTGGAGCCTGTTTCCGATTCTGTGTCTCCCTCTCTCTCTGCCCCTCCCCCGTTCATGCTCTGTCTCTCTCTGTCCCAAAAATAAATAAACGTTGAAAAAAAAATGCACTACGAAGAACAAAAAAGCCCATCAGTGTAAAAAAGCAATAGTCATAGGAGAGTATATGCTCAACTTAATAGAAAGTTGTCATTTTTATGAAAATAGAAATTTCTATGGGGCGCCTGGGTGGCTCAGTCGGTTGAGCGTCCGACTTCAGCTCAGGTCACGATCTCATACTCTGTGAGTTTGAGCCCCGCGTCAGGCTCTGTGCTGACAGCTCAGAGCCTGGAGCCTGCTTCAGATTCTGTATCTCCCCCTCTCTGTGCTCCTCCCTTGCTCATGCTCTGTCTCTCTCTGTCTCAAAAATAAATAAAAACATTAAAAAAAAGAAAATAGAAATTTCTAAGATTAACCCACTTTAATAAAACATTAACGGGTTACAAGGATCCACCACTTAGAAAAGTACAAAATACAGGAGGTTTTATAGCTGAGTTCTGTCTACTTTCTCATCGTCACCATCACCATCACCTTCATTAACATCACCATCAACATTTTCCTTTACTTATTTTAACTATCACAGGGTATAGACAAAGACAGTACAGAAAACTAGAGTAAATATGTATTATAAAGATAGATGTAGAAATTCCTAATAAATTATAATCATACTAAATGCAGCACCATATTTTAAAACGCCACATTTTAACTAAAAACAATTTTCCATCACTGCCAATTCGACATTGAGCAAATTAATCAATATAATTCTTATGACACCAAATTAAACAGAAACAAATACGTGATTCTGTCGCCATCTTGAAAAGTATTTAATAAAATTTGGAAGCCAATCATGATGAAAACTCTTAGCAAAATACGAAAAGAAAGAAATGCTCCACATTGGAGTCCAATTAACAACAGCTAACGAGAAGCATAGCAATAATGATTAAGTGTAAAAATCAGTATGATTAAAAAGAGGAGTTATTCCAAAAGTCACTAAACAAAAAGCCTTTATTTGATGGTTTGATGAGAAAACACAATGGATGACTAATGACTTATTTGAGGGAGGGGGTGGGTTGAACGGATGACGGGCATTAAGGAGGGCACTTGTAATGAGCACTGGGGGTTGTATGTAACTGATGAATCACTAAATTCTACTCCTATAACCAATACTACACTATATGTTAACCAACTTGAATTTAAATAAAATCTTGGAAAGAAAATAAATAAATAAATAAATAAATAAATAAATAAATAAATAAAATAAGAGTAAATAAAAACATATTTGAAACCTCAAAAAATTAAAATTAGAACTACCTTACAACCCAGCAATTGCTCTACTAGGCATTTATCCACGGGATACAGGTGTGCTGTTTCGAAGGGGCACATGCACCCCCATGTTTATAGCAGCACTATCAACAATAGCCAAAGCATGGAAAGAGCCCAAATGTCCGTCGGTGGATGAATGGATAAAGAAGATGTGGCATATACATACACAATGGGGAATTACTCAGCAATCAAAAAGAATGAAATCTTGCCATTTGCAACGACGTGGATGGAACTAGAGGGTATTACGCTAAGCGAAATTAGTCAGAGAAAGACAAATATCCTATGACTTCACTCTTATGAGTACTTTAAGATACAAACCAGTTGAATATAAGGGAAGGGAAGCAAAAATAATATTAAAACAGGGACAAAACATAAGAGACTATTAAATATGGAGAACAAGTAGAAGGTTACCGGAGGGGCTGTGGGAGGGGAGATGGGCTAAATAGGTAAGGGGCATTAAGGAATCTACTCCTGAAATCATTGTTGTACTACATGCTAACTAATTTGGATGTAAATTTTAAAAAGAAAATTAAAAAAAAGAAAAAGGAAGACAGTTTGGTAAGGTGGCCAAGTACAAGTTCAATAGCTATATCTTCATGCTAATAATTTCATATTACAAATAAGTATGTAAAGTGGAACATCTCATTAATAAAATTATAAAAACAACAAAATATAGATTAAATTTAACTTAAAGTTATGAAGTCTATATAAAAAGACCTCTAAAATTTTATAAAAGGACATAAATGAAAACATCAATAAATAGAAAGATATAGCATGATCCTGGGTTGGGAGACCTTTAATATCATAAAAATGGCAATTCTACCCAAATCAACACGTTATCTTACTAGAATTGCAATCAGGTTCCCAATTTTTTAAGTGTATTTATTAATTTTGAGAGAGAGTGTGTGAGCATGTGTGTGGGGGGGAGGAGGACAGGGAGAAAGAATCCCAAACAGGCTCTGCACTGCCAGCATGGAACCCAATGCGGGGCTCGATCTCACGAACCATGAAATCATGACCTGAGCCGAAATCAAGAGTTGGACACCCTACTGCCTGAGCCACCCAGGCGCCCCAGGATCCCAATGTTTTAACTGGAAAATTTTGTTTGAAGTTTGTATTGAAAAATAACTGTGTGAGAATTTCCTAGAAATATTTGAAAGCTAAGAATGACAGATAATTTGCTTTTCAAGGTTTTAAATCCACATAAATGTATTATAATACCATTATTGATGCAAGGATAGATGTTCAGTGAACAAAACAAATAACACTGGTTCAAAATAAAATATGTAATTGGAAATTAATATATAGTAAATATTATATTGCAATAAAAAAGGAAATTGTGATTTTTCAAATGTACAATTGAAATAACCCACTTTCCATCAGCTAAAGCAAACTTGGTTTTTGTAAGTAGCCACATAGTAAATATTTTCAGCTTTGCAGTCCATTCAGTGTCTTTCACAAGTACTTTGCCATTTTAGGAAGCAAAGAACCAAAGGCAACATATAAACAAATAGGACTGGCTGTGTTCCAATAAAACTTTATTTAGAAAAATGGACAGTGGGCCAGATTTGGCTTGTGGGCTATAGTTTGCCAACCCCTGAAATAGAATCAAGCTAAGCAAATTTCATGTCTCACAATAAACTGAATATGGCTTCAAAATCTAAGGCAAAAACTAAAAACAAAAATAGTGATATTGCTATATTAAAAAGAAGAAAAGTTCCATCATCTTAGAGTGAAGAAATTACCTTCAATAGGATAGGAAACCCAGATAATAGAAAGCAGTGATGTATGGCATAACTGCATAAAAGTAGAGTATAGGAAGCCATAAGTAAAGTCAAAAGATAAACTATAGCTTGAAGGTATTTGCAAAAGCATATGGCAGACAAAGGGTAAATATATCTAATATATAAAGAATTGTTGCAGGGGCACCTGAGTGGCTCAGTCTGTTAAATGTCTGACTCTTGATCTTGGCTCAGGTCATGATCTCATGGTTTGTGGGTTCAAGCCCCTTGTCAGGCTCTGTGCTGAAAATCAAAAAAAATAAGAATTCTTGCACATTGACAAGTAATATTTAAATGATCCAATTGAGGGGCGCCTGGGTGGCGCAGTCGGTTAAGCGTCGGACTTCAGCCAGGTCACGATCTCGCGGTCCGTGAGTTCGAACCCCGCGTCAGGCTCTGGGCTGATGGCTCAGAGCCTGGAGCCTGTTTCCGATTCTGTGTCTCCCTCTCTCTCTGCCCTTCCCCCGTTCATGCTCTGTCTCTCTCTGTCCCAAAAATAAATAAACGTTGAAAAAAAAAATTTTTTTTAAATAAATTAAAAATAAATAAATAAATGATCCAATTGATACACCTGGAAAGGATATAAGCAGGCAGTTCTCAAAAGAAGAAATTTAAAATACAGTTAAACTTTAGGAAGCATGTTCTTTTTTTTTTTAAGTTTATCCCCTTATTTTGAGAGAGACAAAGAGCAGAGGAGGGACAGAGGGAGAAGGAGAGAGAGAATCCCAAGCAGGCTCCACACTGTGAGCACAAACCAGACGCAGGGCTTGAACCCACAAATTGTGAGATCATGACCTGAGCTGAAATTAAGAACCAGATACTTAACTAACTGAGCCACCCAGGCGCCCCAGGAAGCGTGCTCTGTATATGTAAGGTCAGTTCATTCCTCTGCTCAAAACCTGGCAATGGCTCCCTATTCACTCAGTGTGGAAAAGACATTATAACCAGCATGCTCCCTTACCTCTCAGAATTTTTCCTTACTAATCTACGTCTTACTCATGCTTCTCCAACCACAGTGCCTGTTTTGCTCTTCCTTCCAAACACAGGTGTCCCTTAAATAAGGCTTGTGCACTGATGTTGTCTTCTTGAATGCTTTCTCCTCAAGCTTTCTGTATTCTCTCACTTCTTTCCCAAGTCCTCAATATCTTCTTCTCCAGAGGCCCACAAACACACACACACACACACACTCACACACATCCCTATTCCCTCACTCTTCTTTTGTTTTGTTTTGTTTTTTGGTACATATTATCTTCAACCTACTGTATAATTTATTTATTTGCCGAATCACTGTCCCTTCTCCAAGAATGTAAATTCTAACAACAGGAAGTTTTGTTGGATCACTGATGCATTCGAAAGCCCTAGAACAGAGCCTGCGATATATGATGGTATATTAGCAAATACTTAACAAGAGGCTGGGGTAGATAGCACTTGTTAATTACAAGGTGTAAAGTCTCCCAGCATGGCAGATTTCAAACAACTAATTTAAGATGGTCTTGAAAAAAGTTGTCATTGAAAGATGACTAAAAGATGGTCATCATTGAAGATGGTCTTGAAAAAAGTTATGCCCAATCAGCTGTGATGAGCAATACAGTCCTGTTCCAGCACACCATTGGATACATGGTAGGTGTTTAGTAAATATTTGTTGAATGACTGAATGCTCAACCTCCCTAGTAATTATGGAAATGCCAATAAAACAAGATACAATTTTTACCAATCAAGTTGGCCTGAAGTGCCAGAGATTTCGTGGCTGATAACTCCAGCCATGTCACTTTTAGAAACAAATTTTATAGAAAGAAAAATATCAAGACAATAAATAAAACCATCAGTGCCTAGAGAGATATGGAATCAAATATGTTTACTGCAGCGCTGTTTGCAATGGCAAAAAAAAAAAAAACCTGGGAATTAATCTAAATATACCACGAATAGAAAAATTGGGAATAAGTTACGGTACGCCCACACTATTAAATGTTTTGCAGCCACTGAAACAATGAGTGATATCTTTAAATATTAACCTGAAAAGCTATTCATGGTACGTGTTAAGTGCAAATGGAAGGTGTGGAGCAATGGGCATAAGAAGATAGAATTTGGTTGAAAAATATTAACAGAATAATTGTAAATGTTTATTTTATTGGCAACATCACAAAAATATTTAAAACACTGGGTTTAAAATTACATTTGAAGAAAATTGCATGGATCATCATATTCTTTTTTTTTCTTTGCCCTAAAAAGTTCAGAAAAGCTTTTATGATAGAGTCTTCTACAATACTCCTAATAGAGCGGTTTTGTATCTATTGAAAATTTTATCTGTTAAGTCTCTTTTTTAGCAAAAAAGATCTTGTTGGATTACCTTCTAATTATGCCTTTAACATCCCGTTTCTTATGCTGTTACTGTGTCACCTGCATAGCTCAAATCTTCTAGGCTTAAGATTACAATACCAAAAAACTAGCCTCCAGAATGGACCGCGGTTGAGAAAAACAGGGCCAATTACCCCTCATTACCCACAAATATGATTCTAAACAATGTTTCCAAATGGAATTGGGAATAAGATATACACAGTAATTAATAATGCAGTTACCATTTTTGAGACCCCAAATTAAGGGGTAAACAAGTCAATACAAAGGCCAATACTTCATGATTTTGATGAGTGTACAAACCAGGAGATTAGGTGAGTGAGGATTGAGTGATAAAAGAAAAAGGGAGAAATCCGATACATGGGCCACATTAGGAAGAATGAATTCTATTCAGGGGCAATGGAAAGTCACAGACAGGATTTATACATTCAACGGGGTAAGATTTAAGAAGGAAAATGCTATGATTTATGCCTTTAAAAGATCATTTTGGCGGCTGTGTGGAGAGTCAGTTTCAAGGGAACAAAGTGGTGGCGAGGAGCCCCATTAGGAATGGGTCGCAGCTGTGCACCAGGAGGTGATGTTGGTCTGGATTGTGGGGAGGTAGATAGAGATCAGACATACCATGGAGAATCTAGAGTACTTTGTGATGGATCTAATGTGGTGATAAAGAAAAGAATCTGGGAGGACTCCTACACTTGACCACACCGTCCCCAATGCCCTTAAATATTCTGATATTTAGCGGGCTAGCACAGAAAGAGAAGCCAGCAGCAGAAACTGAGAGGTCATTCCACCTTCAATAAGCAACCAGTGGAGAAAATCCAGAATGCTATAAAGAAAACTAGAAGAGCTTAGGAACACCACACACAAGACAATAGAGTGTTTCGAAAAATGGGTGGCATAAAGCTTTCATCCAGCTTCCATTATATTAAAAACTTCTGAGGGGTCATAGAAGATAAGGACAAAAAATGAACACTAGACTAGGCCAGCAGGAGTTAGGGTACTCTTGACCCAGAAGTTAGAGCAAGTGACTTAAAGAAGGGATGTTGTGAGGGTAGACAGCAGAGTTGGGTGTAGCAGCTCCTTTGGGAAGATTTGTTGAGTAGTAAAATAGTAAAATGAGCCAATAGATAAAGGAAGGTCAAATTGGATCGCCAAAAGGTTTATTTACAATTAGAGCACCCTGGTACTTATTTTTACATTAATGGTAATGACCCCTAGAGCATGGAAATGGAAGATGCAGGGGAGAGAAGAATCTGTGGGAGCCAAGTCCCCGAGGGGGGAGGAAGAACTGAGCCAGGCCACAGGTGGAGGTGTTGGCCTCTCGGTCCAGGTCACAACAGGAGAAGGTGCATAGGGTATGAGAACAGGTGCAAAAGACTGAGATGGAACAGAGATGAAGGCTTCCCCACTGGGACTCTTTTCCCATTGAGGTGTGAGGCAAGATCTCAAGTTGAGAGTGGAGTAGGATGGCAAAGTAAGTGTTGAGGAACCATTCCGGAAAGAAGATTGGATTTCTTAGAGCAGGAGAGTGTACCTATCTGAGATAGAAGCAGCTGGATAGTAGCGATCCTTAATGGAAGCCCAATTAGCCCACACTCTTATTTTTTTTTAAGTTTTATTTGTTTATTTTGAGAGAGACAGCATAAGCAGGGGAGGGGCAGGGAGAGGAGAGAGAGAGAATGCAGGTTTCGAACCCACGAACTGTGAGATGGTGACCTGAGTCAAAATCAAGAGTCGGACGTTCAACGCACTGAGCCACCCAGGCACCCCAACACACTCTCAACGTTTTGCAGGTACATATGGCCCTCTAGGCACTGGATGAAGGAGGTATTATCTCCACTTTCCAGATGAGGGATACATCTGCGAGGGTCGCAGATACTGAGTAACTTTTAGTAAAAAAAAAAAAAAAAAAATCTCTGAGATAAAAACAGTAACAGTGACTGCCACCCTTCTTCCCCCAAAGTACTATTTAGAAAAGAAAATGGATGATAAAGGAGAGGGTTTTAAAAATAATTCCAAGGTCATAACAAACATGCTTCAACAGAAATGAGGTGCGAAGGTATGAAAGTAATCCCTTGATACTTTTGAAAAGCAATTATCCCAGTGCATATTGATAACTCTGAAATCTTTGTTCAAAGCTTAATTTTTAATAGACTTTCTGATCTTAATTGCTTAGCAGAAACCATATAAGATGATAATCTGCAAAATGACCTGAAAGAAAAACACATACTATAATAAGCCTGGCAATATTTATTCAAAATAAGTTCCTATGCATCAACCAATTAATAAAACCAGCAATGATCACGGCCTTGGGTAACAAAAATGCTATGTTTCTAGCAGCAAAACAGTGTCAGAGAAAACAAATGTCCTGTGAGAAATGTCTTTAAAAGCTCATCACCTTATAAATCAACCTGAGCAATTCAAATATGGCAATTAACAAGCAAAAAGTCTAGATGCGGTTCCTGGAAAAAGAACGTAAAAACAGAGCAGACTTGCTTTTCCTTCTTGAAAAATGCAAAGGAAAGCAGAAATAGGGGGTTGTTGTGATCCATTGAGTCCAACCAAAGCTGACCGCTCTCTGGATAAGATTGTAGGATAAGTAGACAGAACAAGGGCAGAGAATGTGTACATCTGTGTGTGATTGTGTGTGTGCACATTTTTACGCATGACTGCATGCAATCCTATGTGCATTCACAGTTGAAATATGGTATATAATTAATAAAGCTCACAAAAGATTTTATTAAAGTCAATTTCATAGGCACATAGATTAATTTAAACATGTCTACAAGACAGCTAACATAGGACACTGTACCTCAGGGGAAAACCTCAGAGATACTTAACTTGGTCCGTATAATGTGACATTTCTACTAATAACCTAGAAACTTGGGGTTAAACACTCTGTTTTTGACTGGTGATATGAAATAGGGGTTTCCTTAGGAGTGAAACTTAACACTCAAAGGATTTGGGTTTAAAAGTGCAGACAAGTCATATCCAGGAGAGATGAACCTAAAAAAAAATAATAGGTGTATAAATGTGTAAACTTATAAATGTGTTGATGATTCCAGGCTTCTTGTTATACAAATCATCTTGGATATAATGTTTCTACACCATTTAAACATATATAAATAATAATAATAATAACAGCTATCATTTCTCAAGTTCCTACACTGTGTCGCAGGCTATCAGGTTCTTTATAATGCTCTAACTCCTATAATGAAAAGAACTGAATTGACCCCATTTAACAGATAGGGAAACGGGCTCAGAGAACTTGAGCTTAAGCTCTTCGCTGGCCTCAGAGATCTAGAAAGTGCTGAGATGAGATGAAACCTCCCCCAAACTCTTGGTGATCTCCAGTGTCCCTCTCTGGCACCCCTGGGCCCGTCAGGCCAAAAGGCAGACGGAAAGGAAGCAGATTCAGTTATCCCTGGTTACCACTGCCATTGCCCTAGCGTCCCAGGTCTGGGCTCCTGCCTTGTCTTGGTCAGTCCCACCATCACTGACACCAAGCCATCATGCTCTCCATCCCCCTACATCAGAGTTTATGACTGGTTAAGACTGAAAGCTTCCAGAACACTTCCCAGCCCACCTCTCCTGCCCTGTGCTCTGGCCACACAGCTCACTTACCGAGGATCTGACCTCCGTACTCACTTGGATCCAGCCTCCTAGTGTCCTGCAGGTTCCATTTTAATCTAGGCTATATCAGCGTGCATGTGCATGTGTGTGCATATGCATGTATGTATTATGTGTGCACTTGAGTCTGTACGTGTGCATATGTCTATGTGTGCATGTGTGTTTGCACGCGTCTGTGTGTGTACATGTGCAAAGGTGCTGGGGTGTGGCATGGGGCCGCAGAAATGGTGCTGATCACTTGGAAAGCTGGAGCCTTGCACATCTGGAAGGGCCCAGGTCTGAATCTTAGCTCCATTGCTTACTCCTATCCTCCTGGACTGCTTCTGGGTCCTTTACTCTTTGGTATTCCTCAACTGAAGACAATTTTGACCTGAGGGGGCATTTGGCAATGTCTAGAGACCACTTTGGCTGTCACGACTGGGAGGAGTTCTACTCACATTCCGTGGATAGAGAGGCCAGCTGGTAATCATCCCAGAACACACAGAACAGCACCCACAGAGAAGCATCTCCCCAGGAAGTCGGTAGTGCCCTGGACCCCATAAAATGGAGGTGTTCTGCAAGGGTCTTCGCCCTTACTGCACTGTCTGAGAACCACGCCTTCCAGTCTCAGGGCTGCAACTGCTCTTCTCAGGTTTAGTTCCGTGAAACACAGCTTTAGCCAAATCATTTTCATTCTGAAAATCTTTTGCGAGATCTAAACCCTTCAGCCTGACATTCAAGGTCTCCATGGTTTCTCTGCAGTAGACTTCTCCAATGCTATGTCCTATTACATCTCTTCCTACATACTATGCCCAGAAAATGGAAAAAACTCACTATTCCCCTCATCCAACCCCCTTTCTGACCTCTAGGCTTTTGCTCCTACGCGACTCCCAAGAATCTTCTTCTTTCCTAAATGGCAAAATCTTCACATTCTCCCAAGTTCAGTAAAAATGTCGCCCCTCGCCTGGGTGGCTCAGTCGGTTGGGCGTCCGACTTCGGCTCAGGTCATGATCTCGCGGTCTGTGAGTTCGAGCCCCGCCTCGGGCTCTGTGATGACAGCTCGGAGTCTGGAGCCTGTTTCAGATTCTGTGTCTCCCTCTCTCTCTGACCTTCCCCCATTCATGCTCTGTCTCTCTCTCTCTCTCAAAAATGAATAAACATTAAAAAATTTAAAAAAAAAACAATAAAAAAAATGCCGCCCCTCCACACATCCTAACCCGATTTCCTCACTTAGAAGCAATGCTTCTATCACCAGCACCCCATGACACTTCACCTGAGACTGTTCTAGAATTCTCCTGCACATGCCCCACCAGGCTGATGGTTCTTGATTAAAAGATCCAAGAATGCTCTCCTCTTAAATTATTGTTGAACAAAAGAATGAAGTGTTGAATTAGTGTAAAATAATTTTTAGAATCGAACAGAAAGGGGTATCAATATATATTTTTAAGTTCTCAACACAAAGAAAGTGCACAGTCATTTCTGTGTAAACTGATCAATTAAATGAATTGACTGATTGCTAAGAACCCACTACAACTTATTTGGTGATTTGGCTAAGGCATGATGTATACCAACTTCACTTCAGGTAATTCCATAGTAATTCTTTAAGTTAATGAGTCTAAAATGATTGGTGTTCTATGTGTTGGGAGAGACTAATGCTATGTGATACCTGCTTGTGCCATGAGAAACCAGCCCTTAGGAAGCACATTTTCTATACTATTAAATTTCTTTGAATTTACAGGTGAACGTGGCCCATATAATTCTTAGAAGACCCAAGAGGAAAGCCTGTATTGTGAAAGAAATGAACATCCATTTGCTCAGATTCACTTGAGAGATGACTTTCAACCCAGAGGCAGATCAGGTAAGGTCTTGCTTTACAGCTGCTGTGGCTGAATGTTCAGGACCCTGGAAAGAGCCCACTGCCTCCCCACCTCTCTAGCCTGTAACTCTCTACCCTAAGCTTCCAGTGGGGTGCCTTCTGAGGACAGCAGTGAAATTCTAAGTGGTAATAAAAGTCATCCTAGCAGGTCATTTCCACCAAGCAGGGTCAAATCTGGGGAACAATGCCGAGTGGGTTACATTTTGCCAGACTTTGACCCCTTCGTATCTTTTGAGGTACATTTCTCAATGTACCTCATCTTGTCCTCTACTGTTCAACCTCTCTAATGACTCAGGCTCCAAAATGATCCTACCCAAGTCGTCACAATGCTAAGACTCAAAATCTCACCAAGCCACAATTTCTTTTGAGGTTGGGAGAGTAGAAGGATGTGGCCTGTTTACGCTAAGATCTGAATGACTGATAGTCTTGAAATCCATCCCAGATGTTGCTTTGTTTAAAGAAAACTCTACAAAAAAATTTACTTTTGTTTGAATCTCAGCAAAGAAATTCAGGTAGCCATAAAAAATACATTTGGGGAAGGGGGGCTCCCAGCATTCCATCACACCCAAGTGCTAGAACCTACCACACTAATTTCATGAGCCTTAAAATTATTTCCTTAATCAGTGTGTTAGTGATTCCATCCCATGTTTTCTTCCTATTCCTACCAAAGGGAATCTCCTAAAATGTAGATCTGTGTTATTCTACCGTTTAAAATACATCAATAATTCATTCTTGCCTATGCAATAAAAGGTCAAGGTCTTCAGCATAGAGTGGAAGGTTTTTCTCAATGTTCCCCCACTTCTGGACCCCCTCAACCCATTCTGACGTCTAGCTTCTACATATCAAGAAGATTCTCACTTGTAGGACTTTACAGAAGTTGTGGGCTCTGCTTGCCCTGGGTGCCACTCAGCCTCTTCTGAACCAGCACCTGTCACTTACCTTCAGGTCTCAGGCCAGACATCACTTCCCCCGTGTCAGAGCTGACAGTCCTTCCTCTGGAGTCTACCCTTCCTCTTCCAAATATCCCATCCCACCCAGGCTACAGGTTCCTTGAGTTCCAAGTGAGTTTAACAGTGCCTCTCCAAATTTGCCTAGCACAACTGTCCATTGCATGAATAAATATTTGTTTAGTGAGTGAATGCATATACCAACCAATCTATCAGTTAATAAGCAAGGATTTTTAAAAATAAGTAAACCACCTCAGACAGGTAATGGATCCAATTTCTAAAATCAGAAACTTAGTAAAGAAAAAAGAAAATAGCATATCATGTATCTAAAAAGAACCCAAAGGGGCACCTGAGAGGCTCTTTTGGTTGAGCATCTGACTCTTGTTTTGGGCTCAGGTCATGATCTCACAGTTCATGGGATTGAGCCCCACGTCGGACTCCACACTGAGTGTGGAGCCTGCTTAAGATTCGCTCTCTCTTTGTCTCTCCCTCTCTTTCTCTTTCTCTCTCGTCTTCTCTTCTACCACACTCATGTTCTCCCTCTCTCTCCAACATAAAAAATTAAAATAAAAAAATAAAAAGAACTTGCATATGGTTCAAGCTCCTGGTTTGTGTATAAATGAAACAGGTTTCCTGTATGATACAGCCTAGTAGTCGATGCCCATGAAATTGGAAATACCTTGGTTCTGAATTTATATAAGCTGCTTAAGACAATGAAGCATCTATTTTACATATTTTAAAGATCATAGACCTGCTGCAGGGGGTGAGTTTGGGGTGTAGGGCATGGGGGAGGTGGGGGAGAGGAAAGGGCTGGGGGAAATAGAGACAGAAAAGCGAATTGCAGAGGAAAACACATGCTATGAGCATGCTATGATTGTAGGCGGCTGCAACTCCTGAATGCACTTGTAATATCATTAAATTCTAATTAATACTGGATTAGGCTTGCCACAGTGTGATAAACCCCAAAGTGTTTCTTCTCAGATCAGAAATAGCCAGTCCCCTCCTGCTGGTCTCACAGATGCTTGTCAGCTACCTCTTGGTTTTTGCTGGAGAGGTGAACTTGCAAAGCTTCCAAGTCCTTGGCAACAAGTGTTGCAAACTCATTACCTGAATGCTGCCTCAGAAATAAACAAGGTGGCTAGATCCTCTGATGGGTCTGGCATTCAAGGGGTGGGTCAATGATTCTCCACTCTCTCTGTGAAGACAAATGCTGGGATGAAGAGTTGTGTCAACAGCCGGACCATGGGCCTCCTGCTTCTCTGCTTGGGAATGCTCTAGGAACATTTTCAAGCCAAATGCTAATTGTTTTCCAAGTGAAAATTTACCGAGCACTTTTTTTTTTCCCACAAGCAATCCTATTTCGTCCTTACAATGACTTGGAAAGTTACATGCTATAACAATCTTAAAGATGAGGTTCAGGAAAGTTCAGGAAAGTTGATACAGAGCTGTGGTTCAAGCCTAGGTATGATTCTCAGAGATGGGCTTTATTTGTTCCAACACAAGCCAACCTCCCGTGGAGCCAAGCAGGGAGAGCAGAACTGGCCCTTCCTTTGCCCCACCTCCGCCCTTGACCAAAGAACCAAGCAAGCCAATTATATTTCTTTAACGTTCCTCATTATCCAATGCCCGACCACACATCAATCTCCTTCCATGATTGTTGGAATGGCTCTGCAGTTCATGCTAGCCTTTCCCTCTTGCAGGGACCATCCACTCTCTAGCCCACCTTCCTCATTCTGTCCACTTCCAGACACACTGTAAGTCCAGTCACTATTCTCCAGGCCCCTTCTAGACCCTTTCACTGGACTTTGTGAGGCCCTGGCTCTTTTGTGAATGCCCTGTTCATTATTCCCAGCTTCACCTTACACCATGCATTTTTTTTCCCAGTCCCTAACCCTCCATGTGGGACTTGTTTCTACGACACACAAAAATGAGTCCTTATCAAACCTTATCGTCGTTTCTTGTTTTCCACTCTTCCTCCAGCTCTAGACTCAAATCCTTGAGAAAACTGTTTTCTGTGCTCTGTTAAACAACCAACACTTGGGAAAAAATGCTTTGCACAAAGCAAATATTCAATAGCATCATCTGTTGAATGAATGAATGAGCCTCACTAGGAAATTCTACACTGATAAATGGAGTAATCCTCATTGTTCAATCTACGTTTCCACTATTACAGAAGAATGTCACACACCACATCTATCCGAGCCTTTCGTAAAATTGCACTATCTGGAATGTGGGGGTGTTCATTTTGACTTCCTGTCTCCTGTGTCCCTGTGAGTTGGCAAATCTTTTCCACTTCCCCTGTCCATTGCACATTTCCACCGTCCTACTCAGCCTCCGGAAGTGACTGAATCTTCTGCTTTGCCAATGCTGAGGATGCCCACGTGAGCTTTCTTCTCTCTATCTTAACTTCTCTCGGAATCTTTGTGTTTGTAATATTTATTTATTTTGCCAAGAGAGGGAGACCACATGCAAGTGCATGAGCAGGGGAGGGGCAGAGAGAAAGAGAGGAAGCAGAGGGTCCCAAGCAGGTTCTGCACTGACAGCAGAGAGCCTGATGCGGGGCTCACACTCACAAACTGTGAGATCACAAGCTGAACCAAAGTCAGAGGCTTAACCAACTGAGCCACCCAGGCACCCCTCTCTCTTGGAATCTTGACCCTTGTTCACCCTCTCGGAAAGTCCCAACTGTATTGATAAAGTTGTCCTTTTCCAGCCCTCACCCCCATCCCAGCTCCACCCACCCAGGTCACTGTTCTGTCAGTGTCCCTCCTCCATCTCACAGGGTACCTGTAATTTTCCTATCTCTTTCTCCGTGCCCTCATCGCTGTTTTAGTCAAAGAGGCACCTCTTTTCCATCCCGTGGCTAACCCTCCTGCTCCAGACCATCCCCGTGTCCTCCACCACCTTCCCCATCATGGTTCCATGTCTTCCTTTGGGTCCCCATAGTTTCCTTCCCATCCATCACAGTGCTTCTTCAAGCCCTTCTTTCCCCTTAATGTCACTTCCCCCACTCCTTTCATTACTGTTTCCTCTCTTTGAGAGGTCTAACCTCTGTTGAGAAAGGTGTCTTCTTTCCTCCTAGCCCCTAATTCCCATCCCCGTCCACCTCATGAGGACATTGCTCTGGCAGGTTCTCTGCTCTCTACCTCCCTTCAGCTTCCAACTTCTCCAGGCACTGCCAAGGGTACCTTAGAACCTTCTACACCTTCCAAATCGCATTCACTCCTCAACGATTTCTCCTCTTCTCTTCTCCCCATCCCCCAGTGCACTGAAACTTCCTCCCAAGATGCATCATAAAAGGCAGATGTACAAGTCCAAGACCCTGGGGGCTTCTCATGAGCCCTACCAGGGCTCCAACCTGAACCTCATCCTTGACTCCACCGCCGGCTCAGTCTTTCTCACGCACATTCCCTGGTGCGGTATCATCTGTTTACGAACCATGATCACTCCCCGGAGCACGCCAAGTTAACGTCTCCTAATGGGAATCTCAGGACCCCCCCCAAACTACCCTTCCTGATGAGAAAAAAAAAATGTATTCGTTTCATGTGAAGAACCAACCTCATTGATATGTAAGTGTTGAGTTTTGCAAAGCATAGTCAACATGGATTCTCAGCTTCAGGTCAAGGGCCTCTCATAACATGTGCAATGACAATTTCCCACAAAGACTGATGCTAAAACATGCTGTGAGAGAGTCTCCAGCGCCGGTACAGATGTGGGATATATTTAGATGTGCACAAACCCACTCACACCAGAAATGCCCACCTTTGTTAGCATATCTTTTTCATCTCTAAGTGGTACAAGTGTCTCTCGGTGGGAGATGCCATCTTGCTGCCATTACTTATAGCAGGCTCCCCCTCCTGTGGAGAAAGGAGTCGGAGAACAAAGTTCAACACCTGGATGCAGAAAAAAAAAAAAAGAAGAAGAAGAAGAAGCTAATTATTTTGAGCATCTCTTCTCTACGTTATCTTTCCTTGATTAATTCTGGAAGTTTGTCTTTGTTGGTTTGCTAATCTCTGGCTTAACTGTGATCACAAATAGGAAGGTCTAATTCCACATCAACCAGGGTTACTCAAAATTTCAAGTATGTTGACATTGTACTCTACTTATTCAATTACAAAAAGAAAAATAGGGCATTTTGAAGTATAGTGATGTGGTCTGAGAAAGTGCTGCTTTTAAATAAGAAGATACCAAGTTTTAAACAAAGTGGGTGTCTGTCATTCCCCCAGAGAAGACTGTGTATACTACGCAATGGTGTCCAACATCAATAAAGGAGAACCTGAATATAAAATTATAGTGTATTTTTCAACCATCACTATAATCGTGCTAATGCACAATGTCCAATAATTTTTTAAACAGGAGGGTTAGCGTTCCTTGCCTCTCCTTTCCCCTGCTGACAACAAAGCTGATGGAATGACCAGAGCTCACACACTAGAAACATCTCGAGGAAGTCTTTAGGGTGCCGAAGATCATTTCGAATGATTCTCAAGGTATTGAGCACCTAAAAAATCATGAATAATCAATCTGTTCATTAATTTAACATCATCTGGATGCTCAGTGCTATACTGGACAAATCAAAGACAATGGGGACACGGTCTTTCCAGGGGGAGCCCTTGCAGAAGCCAGAAATGACCCTACCTTGCTGGCAGGACCAAGCACGTGATCCAGACTCTACTTCCCAAAAGAAAACCAATTGACCACAATCTCCTTTATGTTGTGCCCTTTTTACATGGGTGGATATTTTCTCCACTCACATAGATTTTTAATCCGTAAACATCACATGGTGTCATCTCATGTTCTTTAGAGAATATTTAAAATGATTTCTGGGTCCCCAGGTACCAAAACAATTTCACACAGGAAAATAAGTTGCCATGTTCCCAGGCTAGCCCACTGAAGCAAAGAAGCTAAAATATTCTGCATTCTTAAGAAAGGCAGCCTGGCCTTGAAAGGAGGATGGTTTCTTCCAGTGAATGAGGACAAGGGCAGGCAGGGGGCAGCCGGAAATTCCCACTTGTAGTCCCCTCATCTCAAACTGAACGTTCACCCCCATGTTAGGACAGAGACAAAATAATCTCGTTAACTAGGAAATATGAGTGTGAAGGTTTGGATATCTACTTCTAAGATTACTAGTTTTTCATCGCAAGAACGCACTCTAATACCTTTGCCTCTCTTTTGTCCCCATTCCCTCCTTTTTCATATTTCCTACATGTACAAAAGGCTAACAAAACATGCAGTCACGTCCAAACATGATACTTCGTAATATAAACACACAAACGGGGGCGCCTGGGTGGCGCAGTCGGTTAAGCGTCCGACTTCAGCCAGGTCACGATCTCGCGGTCCGGTGAGTTCAAGCCCCGCGTCGGGCTCTGGGCTGATGGCTCAGAGCCTGGAGCCTGTTTCCGATTCTGTGTCTCCCTCTCTCTCTGCCCCTCCCCCGTTCGTGCTCTGTCTCTCTCTGTCCCAAAAATAAATAAACATTGGGAAAAAAATTAAAAAATATATATAAACACACATACGACTTTGGGAGTCAGAGGAAAAAGTTAAGATTTTTAAACTCACAAGTATTGCTAGCAGAGTCTTATAGTTGCTAGTATATTCCAGGTGATGTTTAAGTTATTTTTCTATAAACATGGTTGTGAGGGTCTGTGGATGGAAATAAATTCACTGCAGTGTCCTGTCTTGCTTGTACACTCAGGGAATGGAAGCTGGAGAAAGAAAATCAGGAAGCAGAAATGCAGGAAGGTGACATGATTGGAGCCAGGGATACAACTGTCTGCCCCAGTTCTGGCAACCTCCCGTTTCCAGCACTCAGTATCTTCGTTCATAAAATAAAAGGACTGGATTAAATCATAAAGTCGCCAGAATGAACTGATTTGTGTCCCTCTCCCCTTATGTTGAAGCTTCAACCTCCAATGTGATTATATTTAGACAAAGGGCCTTTATTTTGTTTAAGAGAAAGAGAAACAGAACAAGCAGAAGAGGGGCAGAGAGAGGCAGTCAGCGGATCAGAAGCAGGCTCCGTGCTGACAGCAGAGAGCCCGATGCAGGGCTCGAACTCACGAACCATGAGATCATGAGCTGAACTGAAGCCGGACACTCAACCAACTGAGCCACCCAGGCACCCTGGACAAAGGGCCTTTAAAGAAGGAATTAAGGATGCATGAGGTCATGAGGGTGGGGCCCTGATACAGTAGACTCTCCTTATAAAGAAAGGAAGGGACACCAGAGAGGGGCACACAGAGAAAAGTCTACGTGAGGACATAGCAAGAAGGCATCTCCATGCAAGCCAAGGAGAAGGGCCTCCCAGAAATCCAAGACTGCCAGTACCTGGATCGTGGATGTCCAGCCTCCAGATCTGTGAGAAAATACATTTCTCTTGTTTAAGCCGCTCAGTCTGTGGTATTTGTGGTATTTGTGATGCTTTTAACTCTAACATTGTTTTATTATGAACACAGAATGTTTTCTTGGGCAAAATATATTAATGTGAATTTAGAAAGAATATTGTACAAGTAATAAAGATATTTAAAGGCATCTACAAGGCAAATGTGAGCTCCTAAAATTTTACTTGTATAAAAGCAACTACTTCTAAAGGGCCTTAGTAGTTTATAAAGTGGTTTCACATAAATCATTTTGTTACCCCAACTAAAATAGTAGAAAATCTTGTAGGTCACAACATTAACCCCAGGTTCGATATCTTCTACCTATGCACATAGATCTCCTCCCTTTCTTTCATCAAAGGACAATAACAACAACAACAAAAAAAGCTTCCAGGTAAGTTATATTGAAAATGGGAGTATATTCCATTGTATATATAAACCACATCTTCTTTTTTTTTTTACTTGTTCTTGTAGTCTTTGTCTGATTTTATTTTTTATTTTTTATTTATTTATTTTATATATGAAATTTATTGACAAATTGGTTTCCATACAACACCCAGTGCTCATCCCAAAAGGTGCCCTCCTCAATACCCATCACCCACCCTCTCCTCCCTCCCACCCCCCATCAACCCTCAGTTTGTTCTCAGTTTTTGACAGTCTCTTATGCTTTGGCTCTCTCCCACTCTAACCTCTTTTTTTTTTTTTCCTTCCCCTCCCCCATGGGTTCTTGTTAAGTTTCTCAGGATCCACATAAGAGTGAAACCATATGGTATCTGTCTTTCTCTGTATGGCTTATTTGACTTAGCATCACACTCTCCAGTTCCATACACGTTGCTACAAAAAGGCCATATTTCATTTTTTCTCATTGCCACGTAGTATTCCATTGTGTATATAAACCACAATTTCTTTTTCCATTCATCAGTTGATGGACATTTAGGCTCTTTCCACAATGGCGATTGTTGAGAGTGCTGCTCTAAACATTGGGGTACAAGTGCCCCTATGCATCAGCACTCCTGTATCCCTTGGGTAAATTCCCAGCAGTGTTATTGCTGGGTCATAGGGTAGATCTATTTTTAATTTTTTGAGGCAAGAATGAAATATGGCCTTTTGTAGCAACATGGATGGAACTTCTTATGTGCATCCTGAGAAACTTAACAGAAGACCATGGGGGAGGGGAAGGGGAAAAAAAAGTTACAGAGAGGGAAGGAGGCAAACCATAAGAGACTCTTAAAAACTGAGAATAAACTGAGGGTTGATGGGGGGTGGGAGGAAGGGGAAAGTGGGTGATGGGCATTGAGGAGGGCACCTGTTGGGACGAGCACTGGGTACTGTATGGAAACCAATGGCACCTGGGTGGCTCAGTCAGTTAAGCATCTGACTCTTGATTTTGACTTAGGTCATGACCTCACAGTTCTTGAAATCAAACCCCACATCTAGGTCTGGGATGATGATGGTGAAGAGTCTGCTTAGAATTCTCTCTCCCCCCCTCTATTTCTGCCCTTCCCACACTCATTCTCTCTCTCTCACTCTCTCTCTCTTTTCAAGATACACAAATAAACACTTAAAAAAAAGATGGCGCCAGAGAAGTGAGAGTCAGCCATTCAAAACAAAAAAAAAGGTATCTAAGGAAACAAGAAGACATTTGTCAAAGTTGGGGCCATTGCTCACTAGTTCTTGTTTCTGATACATGACCCACATTTGGTTCTGGAGCCAACTTTACTTTCAATCTAAGAATCTGAATGTTTTTTTCAACATATGACCAACAATTTGGTTCCTGACTTGGCTTCATCCAGCAACTGTGATTTCTGCCTCCTCAGCTGAGCATGCATTAACTGACCCCCCCACTGTGGACAAGCAAGGCTGCATTTCTAGCCTTGGACAAAGCAATTCACAAACTCTCTACTCCTATTTTCAATCCTATGGCGTTCAAATCACACTTGTGCTAACTGTTGTCAGGTATAATATAGATCGATTATTTGTGTTGACTTGTGCTGCTAAACCAACACACAACTCTATATCCAGCAAAAACAAAACCTTGGCACCAGTAAAACATCATCTCTAAAGGCAGTTCAATGGAAGAGGAGGTATTAGAACTTATGCTTCCTCAAGTCCTTGTGCTTCCCCGGGCTGGCTTCCAGAGTGTATGCTAACCGTCATAGCCGAGATAAAGTGATTCATTTATTGAAGCAACAAAGCTGAGGATTAGGTTATAATAAGTAACTGCTTAAAAATAATTATTTCATGTTAGTTCACATTTATCAGTCACCAGGGAGTAGTTGACTCCTGATTGACGTCTCGAAGTATTGCTTGGAAGGAGTTTCTAAACCTCATGGAATAGAATCCACTTGTTTCCTAGTTTTATCAAAATTCCATTTAGTGGATGCGTTTAAGAAGGTCTCATAATCAATGACATTTTCACAAATACGGTACACACGACTTCATTCTTCAGTGACCATTTCTTCATCTAGATAGAGAAAGGTATCTAACTATCATAATAACCTCGTTAGTGATAATATGTGACTGATACGGAAAGAAGGAAAATTACTATGATGGGAACTTACTGGGATTCGAGAGGTTTGACTGCATAGCGGTACAGGTGTCTTCTAAGTTTGATGATTGGCAGTGACAGGATGCTATTCCTTTAAGACTGCAAAAATGTTTCAAAATAAATTTTAATGATTGACGTGTTTGGGGGGTTGCAAAGTTTCTCAATTCTTCGTATCTCTTTCCACTTCTGCAAGCTTATGTTTCTTTCTATTTTCAGTCTCTTTCATACCATTTAAATACTTTTTTTCTCTCTCCCAAAATAAGATTTAAAATATTTCCAAGTGACACAAAATTATCTGTGTATTCATAGTCATGTAAAACTAGAAAACCAAAACTGCTTAGGAGAAAAAATAACTAAAAACCATAAATGTTTAGCATGAGTTATGAGTGGGGATTTTGTCTTCTGATTTTTTTTCAGATTATTTGCAATTAGTATCACTTTTTCATAATAATAATACTAATATGATGATATCGATGATAAATCCAATAACATAATTGAAAGAATTTGAGCTCAAGAATTAAAAAAAAAAAACTAATTTAAATGCTTGCCATGAGACTGTGGACACATCTCATCACCTCTGTAAGGCACTGTTACCTTTCATCAAATTCTTTATAGAATACCCTGCTCCCAGAGCCACTGTGAGAATTAAATATAACCTCTGTAAATTGCCTCATGTGATACATGTTACTTTCATATATAGTAAAACCTTTATTGGGATGGAAGAAGAAGCCTCCCTGAAAACTAAAACAAGATGCCTTTCTGAATCAAGATCGCCATGTCTCGTCGCTTCTTATGCGTGCAGTCAGAAAGTTGCACGCCAAATCAGAAATGGATGTCCATTGATTGCATCAGTCCCCAGGAACCAGTAGCAACAATCACAAAGCTTGTGACTGGTGAGGCGGGTGGCCGATACATGTGCATCTTCCTGGTTTTGAGTCATGAGCAAAATTTCAGCTTTTTCTCCCTGAACCCAGGATGATCATTAGATTCCTCAATGGCCTTTTAAATTATCGAGTGAAAATAAAATGCCGACAGACTAGCCAAGGATATGTTTGTTGTAGATAGCAGTCATAAAATGAATTAACTAATTAATTAAAACTAATTAACTGAAGAGTCCAAAATTCTGCTGCTGTCAGAAGTGCTGTGATCTGGCTTGGGAAAGAAATAGTCTTCCTGATTCTGTAAAGGGAGGATGGGGAGCTTTCTTTGATGCTTTCCATTAGTGATAATGATTCCTCTTAGGATATCTGGGATAATTAGGCCAAAGTCATCTTTGTTCTCTTGAGAGAGGTCAGTAACCATGACTGTAAGAGATTTAGCCATGTAAGGAAATATTTAAGCTCCATTATGAACTTCAAGGATACAATTTCTGGTGAATACAGTAGTTTGTATGAGAACTTGCAAAAAAAAAAACCCTCAGAAATTAGTTGATTTAACAAGCATGTTCTGAGCTCCTACTATATGCCAAGATTTGGAGAAACGATTCAAAACGAATGCTCCACATAATAGCCAATCCCCAACAAATCCTATTTTGCATGAACAGCACTCTCTTGTTTTTCATCCCTGCCGCCATATTGTTGGTCTAAACCTTCATCTTCTCTCATTTGGATGGATGAGAGCTGCTTTATGTCTAGTTTTTTTACAACTATTTCCCAGTGACTGTCATCAGGATTATGATGAAAATTAAATTAATAAAACCATATATGTCTTGCACGTATTAAGAGTTCAGTAAATGTTAACCATAACTACTCTTGCAACGTCTTCCTCTCTAGTCCCCTCATCTCTAATTACAAACATGCCATCAAATCTTTCCCCAACATGGTCTCCTTTCTAACATATGATCCTGACTGACCATGTTTCAATCCTACCTCTGAATCTTTTCCCACAGCTTACACAATGAAGTTTAAATTCTTTAATAGGACATTAGAGACTCCCAACATCAATCCTTCTCTGACCAAGCCGGGTTTCTACCAGTAGTTACTGAAGGGACCAGGCTTTGCCAGAGCTCCACCTTTGTGTCCTGGCTCAGCTTTTACCTTGACCTGGAATGCCCTCGGTGCAACCCTCTCCCTCCCCAGCAAGAATTGGCAATTTCTCTACTTTATACTCTACCTATCTCTGTGACAGTACCCTTGACCCTTACATGTAAACTTCCTGAGATGGGGGGGACCATGTCTTACTCATCTTCAGATGACCAATGCCTGAAATGGGGCCTGAAATACAGCAGTAGCTTTCAAGATTCTTAAAGAAATAATGGATGAATCAGATGAATCAAATCAGTTAAAATACCAAAATTCATTTCCTCTTTATTCCACTTGCTCCTTTTGGAAATATAACAAGATAAATCATCAGTTGATGTCAACATCAGGTCTGGCCCTACATAAAGTAGAGGATATGCCAATCTGAAACACTGACAACTTGATTCGCTGCCTTCCATATACAAGGGCCCAGACTTTATCTTCCAAGGTCTCCTCTCCTCAGCCCCACAGTGCTACACAGAGGCTAAAGTATAGACAACTGGACCCACTAGATATTTTGGCTGGACTGATCTTTCCACATTGTATAAGTGTAAAAAAAAAAACACAGGAACAAGAAACAACCCCCAAATCCCTCAGCCAACTGGATTTTTAAGCCCCATTTGCCTATTTGATTAAGTATCTGGCAGACATTACAGACATGTAGCTGGTCTGTTCACCTTCCATCTAACCTCAACACTCTGCATTGCAACTGCTCATCGAAGTTTGACAAATTAGTTCACTGATGGCACCAATTTTAGGGATGTAGTCAAAGCCTGTGCTTTAATAATTTACTCTACTTTCCAAATACATAGCCATTATGTCTTAAAAGCATGTTATACTGCATTGTAATTTTCCATAGAATTGCAAATGATCGTAAGCTATGACACTAATTCTGGTCCGAGCCAATGTGAAAGTCTGGATGGAGCCAGGGAGTGCTTCAAACACGTAACCCTAAACCAGGGAGGAAATACTTGGCTTAATTGGCTGTCGTCACTTATGTTCCAATGCTGAGCTGCTTCTAATAGCATGTGTGCAATGGAATTGTTCATTCTCATTACAATATTATATTATTATTTGTTTTAGATAAGACCGTAACTGATATCGTTGGTACACAAATTTACTCTCTAATGTGCTTTGGGCCTCTTAGAGTACTTACCAAAATGACCTTTACAATAAAACCCTTTGCTAGCAGTGACTCTTAATGTGATCTCATTAACATTGATTTTCTGGGCGGGGAGAAAAACTTGAAAGAAATACAAAAATTCACAGGTCCCTTTCTAAATAAATCATTAAGTTGATTATGCGGATTACCATCCACATTTCATATGCAACAAAAAGCTAACTCTGAATCCTGAAAACAACATAGAAACTCTGGCAGAGGTTTATGGAGTGCAATGATTCTGATGGCTTCATTGGGTTTATAGCAGTGCTAAGGAAGCATATTTCCCTCATTAAAATTGTGGATGTCCTTTGCGGTTGTGAAATACTTCTAGATATGAGGATTTCTATCACAGACATTTCTTGGTTGGTTGGTTGGTTGGTTGGTTGGTTGGTTGGTTAGTTTGGGTCTTATAATATAATCCACATGAAAATACAATGACTGACCAAGCCCTGAACCCCACTGCAATGTTTTGCATTCAGTCTGGGCCACTTGATTCAGCCCCAGACTCTGAGAAGGATGTTGCCCTTTCTTCAGGAAGAACTTACTATATCTGTGTTCCTTAATTCAGGTCACTCAGAATCAAGGCAACCTAGAGGTTGATTTTGCTTTAATATTGTACACTATTTCTCTTTCTTTTCTGGCTTTACTGAGGTATAACTGGCATACAACACTGTATAATTTAAAGCATACAACATGTTGATTTGATATACTTGCAAATGGCGAAATGATGACCACCATAATGAATAGCCAATATCTTCATCATGTCACATAAATCACCATGTCCTTTTTTGTGGTGAGAACATTTAAGATCTACTCTCTTCCCAGCTGTCAAGTTACAGTATCAACCACAATCACCATGCTGTACGTTCGATCCCCAGAACTTATTCATAGTATTACTGAAAGTTTGAACCTTTTTGACCAACATCTCCCCATTTCCCCCACCTGGCTCCTAGCCCCTGGTAACCGCCATTCTACTCTCTGTTCCTGAGTTTGGCTTTTTAGATTCTACCTATAAGTGATAGATAGCATTCATGATCCATTTTTCTCTCTCGAACATATGTCACTTAGTGTAATGCCTTCAAGGTCCATCCGTATTGTCACAGATAGTAGGATTTCCTTCTTTTTTGTATTGAATAATATTCCATCATATATATAATGTCGTATATAAATAATCACATTGTCTTTAACCATTCGTCTGTTGACAGACACTTAGGTTGTTTCCCTATCTTGGCTGCTGTGAGTAGTGCTGCAGTGAACATGAGGGTGCAAATATCTCCTTGAGATTCTGTTTTCGTTTCCTTAGGATATATACCCAAAAGTGGGATTGATGAATTATATGACAGTTCAATTTTTAATTTTGGGGGGACTCTGGATACTGCTTTCCATAATGGTTGCACCAATTTACATCCTCATCAACAGTGCCCAAGGGTTCTCCTTTATACGCATCCTTGCCAATATTTGTTATTTCATTGTGCTTTAGATTTGCATTGCCCTGATAATTAGTGATGTCAAGCCAAACACATTTTCATATACCTGTTGATCTTTGTATATCTTCTTTGGGAAAATGTCTAGTTAGTTCCTCTGCCCTTTTTTAAATAAGATTGTTTGGGTTTTTTGCTCTTAAGTTGCATGAGTTATTTATATATTTTGGATATTAACCACTGATAAGTATACGATTTGCAAACATTTTTCCCCATCCCATATGTTGCCTGTTAATTTTTTTATTGTTTCTTTTGCTGTGCCGAAGCTTTTTAGTTTAATGTCGACCCACGTATTAATTTTCGCTTTTGTTGCTTGTGCTTTTGGTTTCATATCCAAAAACTCTTTGCCAATACCAACAGTAAGGAATTTTTTCCTATTTCCTTTTAGGAGTTTTATGGTTTCAGTTATGTTTATGTCTTTAATCACATGGGATAGCTTTCCATATGCTTGTGTCTTCTTTGATTTCTGTCATCAAAGTCTGATAATTTTCAGTGTATAGATCTTTAATCTTGGTTAAATTTATTCCTAAGTATCTTATTGTTTTTGTTTCAAGACAAAAAATACTTATCATAGGTTTCATTATTTTCTTTGTTTCTTTTTCAAATGTTTTGTTAGTGTGTAGAAATGCAACTGATTTCTATATATTGATTTTATCATGTCCTGCAGCTTAACTGAATTCAACATTTTTTTGGTGGAGTCTTTAGGGTTTTCTGTATGTAGGTTCATATCATCTGCAAACAGAAACAATTCTACTTATTTCATTTTGATTTGGATGCCTTTTATTTCATTTTCTTACCTTATTCCTCTGGCTAGGACTTCTGGCACTGTGTTGAAAAGGAGTAGTGAGAGTGAACATTCTTGTCTTGTTCCTGGTCTTATAGGAAAAGCTTTAAACCTTTCACCATTGAGTAAATGTTAGCTGTGGGTTTGTCATATATAGCCTATATTATGTTGAAACATGTTTGTTCACCATCCCATTTGTGGAGCATTTTAATTGTTAAAGGATGCTGTATTTTTCAAATGCTTTCTCTGTTCCATTGAGACAATCATATTATTTTAATCTTTCATGTTATCAACGTGTTGTATCACATTTATTGATTTGTGTATGTTTAAACATCCTTGCATCCCAAGGATAAATACCACTTGGTCATGATGTATGATCCTTTTAATGTGCTATTGAATTATATTTGCTAATATTTTGTTGAGGATTATTACATCTATATCCATCATAGATGTTGGCCTGTGATTTTCTTTTCTTGACGGGTCCTTATAAAGTTTTATAATCAGAGTAATACTGGTCTTGTCAAATGAGTTTAGGAATGATTCCTCATCTTCAAGTTTTTGGAAGAACTTCAGGATTCATATTTTTTTTTAACTGTTTGGTAGAATGTGCCAGTGAATCCATCTGGTACCAGCCTTTTCTTCATTAGAAAATTTCAATTGCTGATTCAATCTCCTTACTCATTATTTATCTGTTCATATTCTATATTTTTTATGATTCAGTTATAATAGGTTATACATTTCTAGAAACTTAACCCATTTAATATAAGCCCATAATTGTTCACAATAGTCTCTTATGATGCTTTGTATTTTTGTGGTATCAGTTATCATGTCTCCTCTTTCATTTCTGACTTTATTTATATGAGTCTTCTCTTTTTTCTCAATCTAGCTAAAAGTATGTCAGTTTTGTTTATCTTTTCAAAAACCCAGCTCTTGGTTTCATTGATCTTTTCTATTGATTTTTTTCTCATCTTTGTTTTATTTACTTCTGCCCTAATATTTGTTATTTTCTTCCTTCTGCTAACTTTGGGCTTGGTTTGTTCTTCTTTCTATAGTTATTTGAGGTGTAAAGTTAGGTTGTTTACTTAAGATCTTTCTTTTTCTTGATGTAGGCATTTATCACTATAAACTTCCCTCTTAGAACTGTTTCTGCAGCACCCCATAGGTTTTGATATGTTGTGTTTCCATTTCCATTTATTTCGAGATATTTTTTATGTCTCTTTTGATTCCTTTTTTGACACAGTGGTTGTTTGTGTATCGTTTCTTAAAATCAGACTTTTGCCACAAGAGAATGCAGGCAAGAGAATGCACCTCACAAACCTCTAACTACAGGGCACGTAATAGACCAGCCACTGCATTGAGAAATCTTTCACCACGTCTATGCCAAGACTATGACCCCCATGGGCTGCTGCATGATTAGCCCATACACAAGGGTGGATATCATTATCCCCAGTCCATGGATGAGAAAATGGAGACTGAGAGAGTTTAAATAATCCCCCAAAGGAATTTCCCCAAAGGAAATGAAGAAACTGAAAAGGCTGTTAATATGCCCTGACAGAATTTTTTTAAAGCGGCATTATTCCCCTCTCAACTGTGAGGTTTGTAACTCCAAAGACGCTGTCTGATCCACCATTCTGCAAGGACTACCTTCCCAGGACCTTGGTACCTCTAGGAAGGATAACTCACTTTATCTTGTCTAGCTGCACCCTAAGACTAAGAGTGGTTCTGGAACTCCAGTGAAAACCTCTCATCACTTAAAATGCAATGTGAATAGCCAACACTGAAATTATTCAATGGGGTGGGCCTGTTATTTGCCATCGGCCCTTACCTGATTTGCCTGAGTGTATGTGTTGCCTGGTCTATGTCCACAAGCCTGTGGGGACTCTCTACCCAACCCAGCGGTTACCCATCATCTGTTTCCATAATCTCCAAATGTTGGGCTCTGTGGCTTCAGTTGTATCTTAATCCAACACCAGCAGCTGGGTCCCGTCCTGGATTAGAAGACCCAACAAAAGACATGGGGCACCTGGGTGGCTTAGGCGATTAAGCCTCCAACTCTTGATTTCCACTCAGGTCATGATCTCATGATTTGTGAGGTTGAGCCCCGCATCAGGCTGTATGCTGAGAGCACAGAGCCTGCTTGGGATTCTCTCTCTCCTTTCTCTCTCTCTCTCCCTCTCTCTCTCCCTTTCCCCTGCTCTCTCTCAAAATAAATTAAAAAACTTAAAGAAGAAAAGAAGACCCAACAGGAGACAGACCCCACTCAAGCAGAGTTAATAGTTCCTGTACTTCAATGATGTGAATTAGGTTAGAGAAAGCCAACAAAGAATGGTGGAATACTCCAAGGCCGGAAACAGCAGACAACGCTTCTACCACTTAGGCTGAGAAGGCAAGAAGAGAAAACAGATTCTAGATCCTCGTGAGAGTGCTAGCTATACTGTAACAGTAGCTGTAGCTGGCTGTAGGAGAGAATCACAGACGAGAAGCTCTGATCCACTGGAGAACAACACAGCCTCCACCACCTTAACTCACAAGGGAAGGAAGGAGCAAAGGGATTAAACACCCCAATCTCTCTCTATTTCCACCTTGCCCTCTACGGATTGCGGAAGTCATAAGGAAAGGGAGCTCGGCTGAGCCAGACCACAGAATTCATTTGCCTGGGACACAAACCAGGGTAGAGACAAGGGAGGAGACATGATCTGGAGGGGGGAAAGGAAGTGTCTGTCACACCTGCCCACATACCTACTCTTTCCCTCAGGATATGTCTATATATCCCGGTAGGTTTCTCCCCTCTTAACTGGTCTATTCCATAGCTTCCCAGATTCCTTTCAAAAGGCTGACCACAGGTAGCGGATATTTGCTATTTTTGCTCGTTTTACATCACCGTCTTCTTCTTTTGGTAATAGCACTCTCAAAATTCTTTTGGGGAGTCACTGCATCCAAATTCCTGTTTTGTGTGATGTGGGGCTAGTTTAAACACCCCTCATGGCAGACACTGAGTCCATTTCTAGGTATCAGAATCAGACTAACCCCAAAGGAAAGATTTCATTGGCAGCCAAGTCACGTAAGTGAAAAACAGAGATGAGCTGACACATGAACTTCTGGCCAGTTTTGAACTTCATCTCTCGTGAGCTAAGTCTTCTACTGTTTCTCAGTCATGAATCTAACACAGTTATCCCACTGGGTTCCAGAATTTTATGTCTGTTTCCCTTCTAACAGCCTGAGCACTCTGAGGGCAGAGAATGCCTTGTTCTTCTTTATATCTTTAATATGTAGCATTATCTCTGACACAGGTGGAACAAACAGGATTGAATGAAGACATTAGAGGATCTAGATGATTAGAAGACATTAGTATCTTGATAAAGGTCCATTTAGACTATAAGTGATCCTTATAGAGATTTTGTTGTTATACCTCAGCCTTGATGTCTGGCCAGTGTTAAGAACCAGAGGAAGAGTAATGGAGGAAAGAATAAAGAAGAGATGATCATAGAGATGGATTGTCTAGGAGATGAGTTTGAGCCTTTGTACGAATATAGAAAGGACGAAAAACCGGATTATCTTGGTAAAAGGGAAATGTCCCCACATTTTAATCACTGTACTGACACTACAAAATTGGCAATAGTGTATGCACAAGATGAAGCGACTAAAAAAGGTAAAAAATAAAGGGTCACATTTCTGCTGAAAGAATAAGAAGACCCACCAGAACCTGAACCACTTCCATGGTTTTCTAAGATATATCCCTGAGTCAACGCAGGTAGCCATTTCTGTATTTCCTCCATTCTAATCTTTGTTTTCAAAACCCTGAATGCCCTCCCCTTTTTTTTGTATCACATCCTTCAATGCGAAGTTCCAATTACAGTCCCTCCGAGAAATTCCTTCTTACCTACTCTGACTCATGCTAATTTATTGCTCAACAGAGAAAAAGAGGAAGTTTCTAAGAACAGTTGTCTAAGAGATCACCATGGTGGTACCAACAAGAAAAGATGGTGTACTTCGATTACTCTAAAGCAGATTCACTTTTATCTATTTGTTTGGGCCTCAATGACTCAATATTTCCCTGCTATGTTACATTAATATTTCAACTGCATAACATTTCTCACCCTCAAAACCATAAAGATTATATTTTTTTGGAAAACAGAAACAATGATTTAGAATTCTTTATTCTTCCACTCCCAGCCCCCATAATGGCATCTAGCAAGCCCAGTGTTAGGCATATAATAGGTATGTGATAGTTTTGCTCAATCAAAATGACACTGTATGAAAAGCTATCATTTTGTATCATGAAGTCTCCTTCAAGTCTCCGAAAGTGCAGTTACTTATCACACAAGTTAACTGTCCCTTATGCTACATGTCTTCAGTGGGTTGGTTGGAGTCCCGCTACACGTAGTTACTTAAGGACCCAGGCTAAAGGCAGCCCCTGTATGTTTTAGAACGTCATCTGTGACATGCACCCTCCTAAGTTGCTCTAACAGGGAGAGAGAGATAAATCACAATAGATTTTGCTTTGCCTCAGCCTGGAAGAAAAACACAGCACTTCCCAAGAGCTCATTGACTCGAAGTAACCCCATGGCCCCCTCAAAGGTAACTGATAAATGTAGCGGAGTAAATGAAATAGTTTCTGAATATTACTGTCTTTGCCACTTATTGTAAAAATCTCTCTTCAGAATCTTCTAGATGATTCTGTGTGGCTTAATTTCAGGAACATGGTAGACCATAACCTATAAGAAGCTACTAGAGCAAGAAAAACCAAAGAGAAGAGAATTGCTAACAAGGGACCTTCTTTAATTATATATATATATTATAATTATATATTATATTATATTAATATATATGATATATTATATATGTATTATATATGATATATTATATATTATATTTATTATAATTATAACTTATAAATATAATTTATATCATATTATATATTATATAACATTTATTATAATTACAACTTATATTATAAATATAATTTATATTATATTATATATTATATTTATTATAATTATAATTTATATTATATTATAAATATAATTTATATTATATTTTATAAATATTATATTTATTCTAATTATAATTATATATATTTTTTTTACCTAAAATATTTCCTTTCAGTCAGTTTCCTTTCCTGTTTTATCTAGTACCCCTCCTCATTCTTAAAGACAAAGATATTGGAGTTTAACTTTTTCCTTACAATCAAAGAAGAATCATTCCCATCTAAGAATGGGAATACCTTTTTGGATAAAGATTCTTTTTATTATTATTTTTTTTAATTACACCCAAGTTGGTGAACATGTAGTGTAATAATGATTTTAGGAATAAAATTTAGTGATTCATCACTTACATATAACACCCAGTGCTCATCCCAACAAGTGTCCTCCTTAATACCCATCACCCATTTAGCCCATCCCCCCCACCTAAAACCCTTCCAGCAACCCTCAGTTTGTTCTCTGTATTTAAGAGGCTCTCATGGTTTGTCTCCCTCCCTGCTTTTATATTATTTTTGCTTTCCTTCCTTTGTGTTCATCTGTTTTGTATCTTAAATTCCACATATGAGTGAAATCATAGGATATTTGCCTTTCTCTGACTTATTTCACTTAGAATAATACACTCTAGCTCCATCCATGTTGTTACAAATGGCAAGATTTCATTCTTTTATTTTATTTTATTTTTTATTTTTTTTCAACTTTTTTTTTATTTATTTTTGGGACAGAGAGAGACAGAGCATGAACGGGGGAGGGGCAGAGAGAGAGGGAGACACAGAATGGGAAACAGGCTCCAGGCTCTGAGCCATCAGCCCAGAGCCCGACGCGGGGCTCGAACTCACGGACCGCGAAATTGTGACCTGGCTGAAGTCGGACGCTTAACCGACTGCGCCACCCAGGCACCCCAAGATTTCATTCTTTTAAACTGCTGAGTAATATTCCATTATATATATATATATATATATATATATATATATATATATATACCACATCTTCTTTATACATTTATCAGTCAATGGATATTTGGGCTCTCTCCATCCTTGGACTGTTGTCAATGGTGCTATAAATATTGGGGTGCATGTGCCCTTTCAAAATAGCACTCCTGGGGTGCCTGGGTGACTCAGTCGGTTAAGCAACTGACTTTGGCTCAGGTCATGATTTCGTAGTTCGTGGGTTCGAGCCCCACATTGGGCTGTATGCTCACAGGTCAAAGCCAGGAGTCTGCTTTGGATTCTGGGTCTCCTTCTCTCTCTGCCCCTCCCCTGCTTTTGATATCTCTCTCTCTCTCTCTCTCTCTCTCTCTCTCTCTCTCTCTCTCTCAAAAACAAACATTAAAAAAAAGAATATAACAAAACAGCCCTCCTGTATCCTTCAGATAAATACCTACAAGTGCAATTGCTGGGTCGTAGAGTACTTCTATTTTTAATTTTTTGAGGAACTTCCATACTGTTTTCCAGAGTGGCTGCACCAGTTTGCACTCCCACCAGCAGTGCAAAAGTGTTCCCCTTTCTCTGCATCCTCACCAACATCTGTTGTTGCCTGGGTTGTTCATTATAGCCATTTATAGGCATGGGATGGTATCTCATTGCAGTTTTAGTTTGTGATTTTTATTTCCCTGATGATGAGTAATATTGAGCATTTTTTTCATATGTCTGTTAGCCATATGAATGTCTTCTTTGGAAAAGTGTCTATTCATGTCCTTTGCCAATTTCTTCACTGGATTGTTTGTTCTTTGGGTGTTGAGTTTGATAAGTTCTTTATAGATTTTGGAGACTAAACCTTTATCTGACATGTCATTTGCAAATATCTTCTTCCATTCCGTCGGTTGCCTTTTAGTTTGGTGATTATTTCCTTTGCTGTGCAGAGGATTTTATCTTGATGAGGTCCCAATAGTTCATTTTTGCTTTTGTTTCCTTTGCATCCAGCGACATGTCTAGTAAGAATTTGTTGTGGCCGTGGTCAAAAAGCTTGTTGACTGTTTTCTCTTCTAAGATTTGGATAGCTTCCTATCTTACATTTAGGTGTTGGATAAAGATTCTTTAAAGGTCAAGTGGATAGAACATAAACAAAATATTTCCAAAACGCTTCTAGATGCATTCATCCAGCCAGTCAATCAAAACCTATTATGGAGCACCTCCTACATAACAAATAATGTGCTAGACTGTGTTTCTGGATGCACAAGGTCAGGTAAAACCTGGTCCCTGGCCAAAAGAGAAGCAACTGATCTACATGTGAAGTCAAATGCCCAGGACAATATTAAAGAACCTTTGAGTTTAGTGATGAAAGAAAAAGTCCAGTTCTGCAGTTGGGTTTAGAAGGACATCACAATGCAAGTGAACTGACAAAACTTGAACGATCCAGTGTGGGTATAATTCCAAGCATGAGGAAAGTGTGCTGTTATTTTTTCCACCTTTCCCCACCACAATCGGCTTCTTTTGTAATTTAACTTCCTATTGATTTGCTTGAGAGATGTGACAGGAACCCATAGGGATGCCACCTTTTCTTGCTTCCAAACCATTCAGTTTTGCCTCTTCCAGCTGTTGTGCTGAATTTAAGTCCGCAAAGCCAACCTGGAGGCACAGGAAGCTGAGGCAGTGAAAGCTTGTTCATTTCACTGCTCCTTTCCCACGTGATGGTTGAGTCAGCTTTTAAAATAATGCTTCCCTTATTTGTTATTCTCCTTCTTTAGCCCCACTGCCAGCTGTATTTTGCACTTCACATGAATTTTGGTCTATTCCAATTTTCCACTTCTCTGACTCTAATCCCACGGTTACAAATGGAATCCCAGGCTACCCTAATATCTCTTACTTGCTGGCACTGAAGAGATCAATATTTCAAAATACCATATGTTTTATAGATCAGCTGCTGCATGCATACAAACTAGTAATATCTGAACCATTACAGCATTTGTAAGTTACGTAAACTAGTGGCCAAAAATAGACAAGCTCTCCCTCCTGGTTAAATTTCCAAAGGTCGTCTTGATGGCTGACCACTTAGCCAAATGTTTACATGCTTTTTGCCATAAATGAGAGTCTGAGACATAGCAGAGACTTTAGAAGAAAAGGATCACCAAAAATGCCTTTAGCATGATAAACAACGTTGAACATATTCATTGGCAAGCAGACATCCCCAAGGTCCACCATGAGGCTCTACCCACTGGCAGCACTCATTTCCTGATTTTTCTCTGTACCCATGCTTTTACTCGTCCATTCCACAAATACTCACTGATCACCATGTCTTATGGCCTGAACTATCCTGCAAGGATAAAACGACAAACAAATCACTTCCCAAGAGGCTCTTGGTCCACCAAAGGGGGGAGATATATGTACATAAGCAAAAAAAAGTATAATTAGAACCATAACAGAAACACATAGTGCCTTGAGAGTGGAGGGAAACCCCAACCTGAAGGAGCTCAAGGGACTTTCAGGAGGAAGTGATGCCCAAGCTGGGTTTTGAAGGATGGACAGGAGTTGGTTAGGTCAAAAAAATTCAAAATGCATTTCTTAGAAAGTATGGCACATGTACGTGACAGCAAGTAGTTCGATATGTCCAGAGCAACTCTTCACAATGAGTATGTGACGGATATAAACAAAAAATAAATGATCCATGGCTTGAAAATATTAAACTTCCTTGGGACAATTGTGGACAGTGAAACTATGACTTGTGGATATCCCAATTATATGCATATACGCATTTGATGCTTTCACATGTTTCATTTAATTTTGGCCCTACCATAGTCTTTAAAGGACATTTAAGTCCGTCCCTTTTTTGGGAGGACAAGCTAGGACACAGAGATGTTTAATATTTTGCCTTGGATTTTGCATAGTAAATTATAAAATTAGGTTATAAAGCACGGACTCCAAAGTTTACAAAGTAGACCAAAATTCGAGTTGAATGATGTATGGAACTGGACCAAGGGGCGTAAATTCTGAGATACAGAACTTTGAAGGAAGCTCACAGAGTGAATGTCTTATGTGATAGGTAAAACATGAACCTGAAATACAGGACAGAAATTCACCAGGGAGGGAAGGAACACATCTTTACAGGGAGAAAATAAATAGTTGCTTAAGAAATTAAAGTCATTAATTTATGGTTTGAGTTAGTTCTCTTGGTGTGCATTGCCCTTGTCAAAGGACACTGGAGGGTTGGCCAAATATTTATTGAGTGCCTATGAGGTATTAAACCTTATGCCTCGTACTTTACAAGCTTTCTCTAATTTAACCCCCACAACAAACCAATAAGCCTCGCTCTTTTTTCATCCATGAAATGAGGGTGAATCCAGATTAAAAGATAAAACATGTCAGTTGCATACATAGCACAGTGCTTGGCATAGAGTGTTGGCTCACATCACCTTGATTTTACAGGCAAAGAAATTGACCTTGAGGGAGACTGAATACCTTGCCTTCAGTTACACAGCTGGAGGAGATGGAAAGGGGATTTTACCCCAGGAATGTCTGTTCCTTGCCCTAACAGTCTTTCAGTGAAGCCGTGCAGATTCCTTTGGCTAGGGTTAAACTGAGGCAGAACAGTTCAATAGACAGTGTATGTACTTAGTGAGTCAAGAATATTCTGTCCGTAACTAAAACTGTTTGGTTCGATTATCTCCCCTCTCCCTACCCAGAATATATCTTCATTTCAGAAACCTGGAGATTCTTGAAGTCCCCATCAATTCCAGCTGCTTAAAAATAGATAGATAGATAGATAGATAGATAATAGATAGATAGACAGATGATAGATAAATAGATAACAGATAGACATTTCTACTTTAGCATTATTTTACTTTCATGCCTGACCTCTTCTAGATTCTTTGCATTTTAATTTTTGTCTATAATTTGTTCAATTGAAAAGTATACACTTTTAGGTAATTTGAGCAACCACCGAGCAGGTGAGGTGTCAGATGTCCGCCAAAGTCATCACAAGCAGCCTGTATCCTTTGATTTCAAAAAAAAAAAAAAAAAAAAAACCATACGCAAGTATCAAAAGAATGTAAAATCGCCAGGCTCCGCAGAGACTCCAAGGTAATAAAATGAGCCAGTTTCGAGGCAAGAAGAATGACCCCCATTAAAAAGAGTTTTAAAAATTAGGTATGGTAATACGGCTTCAGTCCAGAGAAGCAGGAGTCAAATGAAAAGATATTTAAAGAGTGGTTCTGGCCCCTGTGGTATGTGTACCCTGGGACAGCCATCATCTCTTTAATAACTTTGCTGTATTTCTTCACCACATTATTGAAAATTGTTTAATGAGCAGTTTCCCTCAGAGAAGATCTCAGAGTCTCAGAAGCAGTTGCCAGGAGAGATACTCTTTAAAGCCAGATGAAATTATGTTTATTCTTCTGCGTGTCTTCCTGGAGTGGTCAAAATGGTGGTGTTTTCATTTTTTTTCCCTTTTAGAGCCGTGTTTTCTCCTTATAAAAATTATACGTGTTGAAGGCAGAAAAGTTGAAAATTAAAAAGTCTGAGGAACAATGGAGATCAACGTGGGATTCATTCATCCATTCATTCTGTCCGAACGCAGAGGGTAACCAAATAACCTGGATTTTATTACTCTCTACACTTGAATTCTAGCCTTATTTTTATAGAAGTAAGATCAAATAAATGCACATTAGTTACAATCTTATATTACTTCACTTTTGTATCCCACTTGTTTTTCCGTTATCAATATTCCAGGTTAATCCTAACCTGGTAAGGGAGACAACAGCTGCTTGGATATTTCTGGGTATTTAGACACCCGCCGGTATGCAGGTATCATCATTCCCATTGACATCTAACACTTGCCTCCATTCATCACTCTGGAGTCTTCAGGCAACGACTCTTTTTTTTTTTTTTTGTCCTGTTTTGTGTCATACTCACATCACCTGTCTTCCTTCGACATAACCCGTGATCACACATGACCCTAAAGTCAGAGAGCCAAGGATCAGCTGGCTCTTTCACACTTACTAGCTGCGTGATTTGGACTACGTCCCTTACGCTCCCTAAGCCTCTGTGCTCTTTCATCCATGACGTGAAAATGAATCCAGAGTAAAAGGTGAAACACTTGGAGTGTGCAGCACAGTGCTTGGCATAGGGTAGACCATTGGTTGGTATCGGCTTATAATATTAGTGGACGTTGAAAAGAAAACGTAGGAGGGACGCCTGGGTGGCTCAGTTGGTTAAGCACCCGACTTTGGCCCAGGACATGATCTCACAATTTGTGGGTTCGAGCCCCACGTCCGGCTCTGTGCTGACAGCTCAGAGCCTGGAACCTGCTTCAAATCCTGTGCCTCCCTCTCTCTCTGCCCCTCACTCGCTTGTGCTCTGTCTCTCTCTATCTCTCAAAAATAAGTGTTAAAAAAAAACTTTTTAAGAAAAAGTAGGAGATATTACAAACTCCAAACGCTACTGACACAAGATTCATGAATGTAATGCACTTAATTAAAGTTTTGAAGATAGGGGAGGATTAGAACAGCACAAGTCAAAAAGAAAATTAGAAGGTAATGTCAGGCATCACCCTTCCTCAATTAAAAAAAAATGATAAATGCTTCCCAAAGAGATTTCTTACTGGCTAACTTTTCAAATAACAACACACCTTTGCTTTAATAACTTCAGAAATTTCTTCTGAAGTTTTCCTTCATAAAAGGCCACTATCCCATCTTTATTGTCCATTTTCTTTTGTTATGGATTATTTCTCTAGGCTTCTTGGTCCATTCATTTGTTGGGGTTTAGTGTATTTCCTACTGATCTACAGTGTACTTTTATGTCATATATCGCATGTTTTGTTATATTCTTTTCAGTTAACCAAATATTTTCAGAGTTCCATTTTTAGTCACCTATTGGTATCTTAGCCAAAATCTTTTTTCATTATTTTTTACTGGTTTCACTAAGAATTACAATGTACCTCTTAAAATAAGACAATCTACAAGGACTCAGTGTTTTACTCCTTCACGCAAAAAATACAGAAATCTTCTAATATCACAGTTCAATTTACCACCTTCACCCTTTGCGCTATAATTATCATACATGTAAACATTATAACATACATACAAGCATTATAGAACCCATACTGCAGTGATAATAATTATTGCTTTCAATGGGCATATGGGGTTTTTTTTTGGAAAATGAAGGAAAGAAAGAAAAAAAAAACTCCTAGTTGTTTATATTTACGTAGACACTTATCGTTGCCAGCAATTTTCTTCCTCGTGTAGATTCAAGTTACCGTCCTGTACATGCTTTCTTCACCCTGAAGAAAAGAACTACCTTTTTGGCATTTCTTACACAATACAGCTGCTGACAACAAGTTTCTTGTTTGGGTTTGTCTGCAAATGTCTTATTTCATCTTTGTTTTTGAAGAATGGTTTTGCTGAATGCAGAACTCTGTCCTGATGGCATGTGTCGCACATTGATATCTTTCACCTAATTTGAAAAGCTTCCAACTTAAGAAATGTTTTTTTCTGTCTCTGCTCTTTCTGGGATTCCATTACACGTAAATTAAATTGCCTGATAATCCCGCGGGGCTCTGAGGCCCTGCTCCTGTTTCCTCACTTTTTATTTTTCTTTTCGTATTTTACATTATATAATTTCTTTTGCTCTGCCTTCAAGTTCACTAGTTTCTTCTGCTGTTAAATGCTTCCAGGAAATTTTTCATTTCAGTTACTGCATTTTTCAGCTTTAGAATTTCCATTTGGTGGTTTTGCTTTGTAGTTTCTAGTTCTCTGCCAAGATTAACCATCCATTTATTATATGAATAAGTATCTTAAGTTCTTGAACATAATAATAATAGCAACTTCAATAATCGTTTTCTGATCATTCCAATGTCTGGATCATCTCAGGACCAGTTTCTATTTTCTTGAGTATTGATAACATTTTCCTGGTTCTTAGCATAACAAGTGATTCTTGATTGAATCTGAGGATTATTAATGATACATTTGTAAAGACCCTGGATTATTTTATATTCCTCCAAATAATGATATTTGGTTAGAAGATAGTTTAAGGGCACCTGGGTGGCTCAGTTGGTTGAACGTCCGACTTTGGCTCAGTTTATGATCTCACGGTTCGTGGGTTCGAGCCCCCCGTGGGGCTCTATGCTGACAGCTCAGAGCCTGGAGCCTGCTTCGGATTCTGTGTCTCCCTCTCTCTCTGTTCCTCCTCTGCTCTCACTCTGTCTCTCTCTCACTCTCTCAAAAATAAAAAAAGATTTTAAAAAATGATTTTAAAAAAGATAGTTTAATTGCGCTGAACTTAAAATCCAAACTCTGGTTCCCCTGTGGTGGAATGTCCACTTAGCTCTTTAAATTTCTAGATGCTCTGGGTTTTTTCTTTTTTTCATAGGACCTCCTCCTTTCCCTCCCTCCCCAGTCTGTCCTTTATGGACTAAGCACCGGGACAAGGATTTGGGTGCATTTTATGTGTAGACCAGGGCATTCTTGCTCTCTGTGTGGCTCCCTCCATTCCAAGAACTCTCCGATGACTTGTGATTGTTCTGCTAGTCTGAACGCTATCCTTTCACATCTCAGGCTAACCAGGGAGAACTTTCTGCAGCTGAAGCTGCCTGCTAATCAAGTGTGGGGCAATGGAAGTTTCCGTCAAGCTTTATGCTGCCAACTGCTAAGTCTCCTTCTTCTTTGTCCAGTGCCTTCAAATGCTTGTATTAGTCAAACATTCGTCTGCATTTCACACTTGTTATCTATGGAGGGGTTAGTCTAACCAAGCTATTCTGTCATTATCCATAACTCAGATTTCTCATGTGACTTTTGACGGGTTTTTTTCTTTTTTTATACCCCCGTATGCTTCTTTACTATGGTAGAACTATTCTTTTTCAATGTTTATTTATTTTGAGAGAAAGAGAGAGAGAATGAGTAGGGATAGGGCAGAGAGAGAGAGGGAGAGAGAAAATCCCAAGCAGGCCCTGCCCAGCCAGCATGGAGCACCACACAGGGCTTGAATTCACAAACCATGAGATCATGACCCGAGGGGAAGTGGGATGCTCAACCAACTGAGCCACCCAGGTGCCCCAATAATATTTAAATTCTTAAGTGGCCTCTGGCCCATCGTAGGTGTTCAATAATTATTTATCAAAATCATGATCATTTATTTAAGATAGTAAGTGATAAATGATAGTTAGTAAATCATTTATTTAAGTTAGTAAATGACAGCTAATATTAAGTTAGTAAATGATAAGTTTGACTTTGCTCAAACTACCTGTTTGCAGTTCATTTTAAAGATGGCTTTGTTAGCATAAAAGACTCTTAAAAACTGAGAACAAACTGAGGGTTGACGGGGGGTGGGAGGGAGGGGAGGGTGGGTGATGGGCATTGAAGAGGGCATCTTTTGGGATGAGCACTGGGTGTTGTATGGAAACCAATTTGACAATAAATTTCATATAATAAAAAAATAAATTAAAAAAAAGATGGTTTTGTTTAGCTTGTCTGAAAAGAAAGACTAAACGTTGGCATCATGATTGCCCCCAACTCTGGAAAAAAAAAAAATTCTGCAATTTTGTGTTTCTAGGTTAAAATGGCCCTGGCAAAGCCTTCCAGGCATACCATAATAAGTCTTTGCGCATACCTACCGTAACATTTCATACTGTTTTGTAATCATTTATAAAGTTGTCACCTCCATCTGATGATGGGTACCTAGAGGATGAGAGCTATGCTGTCCTCATCTCAGAAGGACCCCGGCAGTAATGATTGCCTGCCACACACAAATGACACTCAGGAAATGATAAATGGGTGCATGTGGGATTTTTGTTCCTAAATGGATGGTTTGCTTAATATGTAAATTATCAGTAAGAGTGTTTTTAATGACATATTGATAGGCCAAATTAGAGTTCTATTGAGTATATACAGTTTCAGCATTAATTTATTGGCTGCCTCCTAAGGACTTAGAATGGAGAAGGGCCAACAGATGCAAAACCTTTTGAAAGCACTTACAGAGGAATAATGGGCTCTGTGGCCTATTTGCACATTAAGCAAAACATCACAGGAAATGAACTTCCATAAATTGGAATCTAGTTATGATCTCTTTTAGGTTAGCACAACAGTTACAAACACTTGAACCAAAAAAAGTCTCATGTCTACTTAAAACAAAACAATGATGGGTAAGCCCCATCACTAGATAATGCCCTCTGGCTTGGACTTTCTAAGAAAGACTATTCTCTGTATCTCCCTACAATCCACTAGCCAATAGAATATCAGGAGTTGTGGAAGACTACATTCTGCCATATTCAATTAGGCCGGGCAGGTTTCCAAAATAGACGTTGGGGTTTTTTAACGTTTTTAATTAAATTCCAGGTAGTTAAAACATAAAAGTGTAATATTAGCTTCAGGTGTAGAATTTAGTGATTCATCACTTACATAAATAACCTTGGGCTCATCACAACAAGTCCCCTCCTTAATCCCCATCACCTGTTTCACCCATCCCCCCACCCACACCCCTCTAGTAACCACTGGTTTGTTCTTTATAGTTAAGAGTCTGTTTCTTGATTTGCTTCTCTCTCATTTTTCCCTCCTTCTTCTTTTGTTTTGTTTCTTAAATTCCACATAGCAGTGAAATCATATGGTATTTGTCTTTCTCTGATGGACTTATTTCACTTAACATAATATTCTCTAGCTTCATCCACATCTTTGCAAATGGCAAGATCTCATTTTTTATGGCTGAATAATATTCCAGATAGATATAGATATAGATATAGATATAGATATAGATATAGATATAGATATAGATATATGCCATGTCTTCTTTATCCATTTATCAGTCATTGGACACTTGGGCTGTTTCCATAACTTTGCTATTGTAGATAATGTTGCTATAAATATTAGGATGCATGTATCCCTTTGAATAAGCATTTTTGTATCCTTTAAGTAAATACCTAGTAGTGCAATTGCTGGGTCATAGGGTAGTTCTATTTTTAGTTTCTTGAGGAACCTCCGTACTGTTCTCCAGAGCGGATGCACCAGTCTGCATTCCCACCAGCAGGGCAAGAGGGTTCCCCTTTCTCCACATCCTCGCCAACACCTGTCATTTCTTGTGTTGTTGTTTTTAGCCATTCTGCTAATTCAGAACTATTGTAGTTTTGATTTGTATTTCCCTGATGATGAGTGATGTTGGGCATTTTTTCGTGTGTCTGCTGATCATCTGTATGTCTTCTTTGGAAAAACGTCTACTTATGTCTTCTGCCCATTTGTTAATTGGATTATCTGGTTTTGGGGTGTTGAGTTTTATAAGCTCTTTATAGATTTTGGATACTAACCCTTTATCAGATAGGTCACTTGCAAGTATCTTCTCCCATTCCTTAGGTTGCCTTTTAATTTTGTTGGCTGTTGCAAACTGAAAGAAATGCTTAAATTCCTAGAAATATATAAACCCCCAAGATAAAAGTTGTAACATCTCAATTTTACCATAGCATGAGCCAGAGGGCGTAAAGTACATGTAGTTACCACTGAGGAAAGAATCTGATGACTCCTCTCATTTCTGAAATTCAGTAAAAGAAAAATAGATTTGTACTATGAACAACGACTGCCCATGAGAACTTTCAGATTACTGAATTGCATCAAGAAATGGCAGTTGATAAGCCCTTCTTCTTTAGAAAGGAGAAGAGGTAGCCCCAATTTAGTAAACTCAAGGAAATAGACAATGCGCTCGACATCAGGACACCTAACCAATGAAGTAAGAAGCAAATGTTAGAATTGGAAACTCTGGAAAAGGGAAAATTGGGCTATCTGTATATTGTCTAGAGTCAAAGACAACAGTAAAATGCAAAATAACACAGTAACATCTGTCACATCAGTGCCATTGCCCTGTTTCTTCTACCCTAGGTCTAGGTCTCTTGTCTCATCTGGACAATTTTAATAACCTCTTAGCTCCGTTCCTTGTCAACAATCTCATATTCCTCTTGTATGTCTCCAAAGGTCCACCAGTGTGAGAGGATCACACTGTTTTCATGCTCAAATTCTTCCAACAACTCCCTCAGAGAACAACGTCCAAGACCAGCCCGGTATGTAAGTCTCCTTATGCCTTTTGTGAGCTCTTTAAAAATAGCATTAATAATAAGAGTACCAACAACTATATTCTGTGCATACTGTTGGGACATTTTAATGGCCACATTTAAAAGTCTGTATCTCCTACTTCACTCTGCCTCCAGCCCTCGCAGCACAGATGTGTTTTTCCTATCAACTATATAAACAATATCACACAAAATGTCTAGCAGTCACTGGATTAATTAGGGGCCACCAAGTTCCAAGGCAATTTAAGTGAGAATCTTAGCACTGCTGTGAAATCCAAGGCACTTGTTCACATTTAACAAGCTGTGCAGTGAAGGAAATGCAATAAAATTTGGCACCACAAGGGATGGAACAGAAGCTTTTTTTCACCCAAATGATCACTAGATGCAGTAAAACCAGAAAACTCTTTTCCTTTTTTTTTTTTTCAGGACAAACTAATGGGAGATTTGTTGTATATCAGCCTAATGTTAATTTTCTGACCCAGAATGACCAAATCACTTTTCAGGGCTCCGGTTGTTCCGTTGAATTTCATTATGCTGGGAAATGAAATTATGATGTCCAAAAGTAAAATTTACTTTCCACAAACATAAGGGGATTAATCTAAAGTGTAGGGGTTAGATCTACATGATATTTTTGAAAAGAGAAAATGACAGCAATTCAAAACATTTGTCAAATGCAGCGATAGAATTACGTTGATCATTTTTTTTTCTTTTAAAAAATGTGTTTCCACCTATATTTGGATCATCTATCCACAGGTGTATTTTTTTTTCATTTACTTATACATCCCAAATGGAAAGAGCCTACATTCATTCTTTCACTAACCCTAGGAGCTGGCCCCAAGCATTCAAACACCATACCCCCATCTCCTATAAAACACCTGCTTGTGCTCAAACCAATTTCTCAGAAACTTCTTACTTGCCTGTAAGCCTGTTTGAACTAAGATTCTGTTTCCACCTGCTCTAAAATCTGGGACTAATGGGCTCAATCTTAACCTGACCCCTCTAGATATGGTTTGGCCCCTTTTCTCCTAATATTTAACCATCCGCTTTTTTCTAATCGGCTTTGCCGCCACCTTCTTTGACTTTTAACTTCTCCTGTTGCTTCAGGAAGAAAGTATTCTCAACAAGGTCTTCCTTGAGCCCATGTTGCTGGAATAAATTCAGCTGGAGACACTTCATCCTCAGTTCAGGTCTGATAGAGTCGATCACCTCCTCCTCTTCAACAGTCTTTGCTTATTCAATTCACAGAATACCATCCTCTCAGAAAGGTCCTCCTAGCACACTGGCCATTACCTCTGCATCTCTTCTTCTGGACCCATCTCATTTCCCTGACTCAGTCTTGAGTATCTTCTCTCTTCTGAATATGATCACTTCCATCATGACCTCACCACTCTTACGCCATTAAAACCCATCTACGGGCTAAGGTTTCCCCATTGATGACTCTCCTCCCCAAAACTTTCACCTGAGCTCCTGTCCCCATCTGTCTGCTTAACATCCTGACCCTGATATCCAGTGAACATCTCAAACTTATTGTATCTCACTCAACCTAGATTTTCTCAGTCTTCTCCATCCCAGTGTTGGCAACCCCATCATCGTTCCTGCTGCTCTAGTCCAGCTGCTTTTGACTTTTCTCTCCTTTCTACTCAACATTCAATCTATGGACATGTCCAAGCTGCATAAACATAGATCCACAGTCAAAGACTCTGCACCACCTCCACTGCTACCAACAAGCCAGTAGCATCCCTAGCGAGAATATTGAAATACCAACATTTGCCTTCTTGCTTCTGTGCTTGTCATCTCTATTGTGCCTACATTCATTCTTTTTGATCTAGTCTTGACCCTGCAATCAGACTAGTCCTGTCAAAATACAGCTCTATCATCTTATTCTTTCTTAAACCACTGCCGTAGCTTCCTACCTCATTTCAAGGGAAAGCCAAAATTATTACAGTGACCTGAACAGTCGTCCACATTTCACCCCCACCCCAATTACATCATAAATCTTCCCACCTCAAACCTTCCATTGATCCATACTATCTATCCTGCTATTCTTTGAGCCTGTGTGTCCCACTTCTGCCTCAGAACCCTTATGCTCGGTGTTTTCTCTCCTAGACCGCTTGTCCCGGCTGATTTCCACTCCACATTGCCCACTGTCTCGCTTCCTCCATACCTTACTCAAATATTACCTTCTCCATCAGTCCTTCTTCGACAACCCTTCCAGAAATGGAATCCTTCCAGGAATCCCTCATCTTGGACCTCATTTAGTTCTGCCCATAACATGTTTCACATATTAAATATCTTCACTTTTTAGATTCTTGATTCTCTGCCTCTTTCTATCATAATGTAAACTCCATGGAACCGAGTTTCCATCTGTGTTTTCACTGTTGAATTCTCCACAAACAAGAATAGTTCCTTGGTTATAGGGGTATCTGGGTGGCTCAGTTGGTTAAACATCCACCTCTTGATTTTGGGGCAGGTCATGATCTCATAGTTTGTGGGACTGAGGCCCAAGTCAGGCTCTACACTGACGGCACAGAGCCTGCTTAGGATTCTCTCCTCTGTGTCTCTCTCTCTACCCCTATCTGGCTTGTGGGTGTGTGCAAATGCTCTCTTTCTCAAAATAAATTTTAAAATTTTAAAAAAATGTGTAAAGAATAGTTCCTTGGTGCTTGTTAAATATTGCTTTGATTGGAGGGAAAACGGAACCACCCTACCTGTGGCCTCACATGTATAAGCTTGTTATCCCTTAATCTGCCAGAAACTAGTCAATCCAAGTTAATTTATAAGCACCAACTATGCTTGAGTGAGTGAAACTAAAACCTTCCACTAAAGAAAATGATAGGTAATCAAGTATATAACTGATAATAAGAATAATAACAAGAATAGAAGTTTCCATATATCGATTATCTAATATGCATTAGGAATTGTGCCGGGTTATTTACATATGTTTTATCTGCATCTAATAACTCAATTGCAGTATCACAGGCATCACAGGAGACAAAAAAGGGCCTCGGGACGCTGTGAGGAATAAGTTTAGGAATTCCCTGAGTTTGCGCCAGTGGGTTAACAAGGCTTAAGATGAAAGCGTCCGGAAACAGGGTGAAACAGGGAAACAGGCAAACAGGGTGAAAGCGTCCCCCACATAGAACAAAAGCATAGAAGCAGAAAGCTGCTTCCACAGGACAAAAGCATTCAGAATAGGTAAACAGGTAAACAGGGTGATAGACCACCCCAGCAGGGTAAAATTACCTGGAGCTAATTAGCAAAAGAAAGGTGCCTTGTTGGCCCGGAGGTAGCATTCTCTATCTGTCTTATCCCCCAGACAAGTTAAGATAACAGACACGGCAGCTGGTGCCTGCTGTAAACAGCCATCTGCTCAGTGCAAGGATTTTATTTTGTATTGACCCAAACCCCTTACACCACATATCTTTGAAACCCCCTTTCTCTCATACATTTGAGTTAATGATCACTGTTTCATTGTCTCTTTCTACACATCCATCGCATATGTAAGCCTTCTGATCCTAATAAGTACAGAGCAAGAACACTTACTCAGAGCTCTTGTCTCCTCCCAAACATTAGTCTCTCCTGTATTTGATTCTGCATCCTCTCTCTTGCTGGACGAGAGAGAACTCCAGGCACAAAGTCTGCTACAGGACCTGGCAGTGTGAATGCCTGTATCTATACAGCATGATGTGAGGAGAATGGGAATGACTATTGAGTAAAACACAAATCAAAACATGGATTTACTCTTCTGGAACAGCAATCAAAATCGGGGCTTCTGCACAGCAAAGGAAACCATCGATAAAATAAAAAGCAGTCTATAGAATGGGAGAAAATATTTGCAAATCATATATATCTGATAAGGGGTTAATATCCAATATATATAAAGAACTCATACAACTCAATAACAAAAAAAGTTAATTAAAAAATGTTTAAACCCACCAAGAATCTGATCTGAAAAGTGTACAAGAGGATCTGAATAAATGTTTTTCCAAAGAAGACATAGAAATGGTCTACAGGTACATGAAAATGTGTTCAGCATCACTAATCATCAGAGTAATACCAACCAAAATCACAATGAGATGTCACTTCACACCTGCCAGAGTGGCTAAACTCAAAAACACAAGAAATAACAAGTGTTGGTGAGGATGTGGAGAGAAACAAACACTGTGCACTTTTGGTAGGAATGCAAACTGGTGCAGCCACTGTGGAAAACAGTATGGAGGTTCCTCAAAAAATTAAAAATAGAAATACCATACGATCCAGCAATTCCGCTCAGGAGCCAAAGACAACTAAAACACTAACTTGAGATATCTACACTCCTATGGTTATTGCAACATTATTTACAATAGCTAAGATATGGAATAAACTTAAGGGTCCATTGATGGATGAATGGATAAAGTAAATTGGATCTATACATGCATACACACACACACACACACACACACACACACACACAGAGGAATATAATTCAGCCATAAAAAAAGAAGGAAATCTTATCATTTGCAACAACATGGACAGATCTTGGAGGCATTATGCTAAGTCAGAAAGACAAATATCGTCTTGTCTCTCTTACATGTGGAATAAAAAAACCTCACAGATACCGAAGATAGATTGGTAATTGACAAAGGTGGGGGCTGGAGAGGTGGTCAAAATGGGTGAAGGTGGTCAAAACATACAAATTTTCAGTTATAAGATACATAAGTCCTGGGAATAAGAGGCACAGTATAGTGACTGTAATTAACAATACTGTATTGCATATTTGAAAGTTGCTAAGAGAGTCAGTCTTAAGAGCTATCATCACAGAGAAAAGAATTATAACTATTTGTGGTGATAGAACTTAACTAGACCTGGGGCACCTGGGTGGCTCAGTCGGTTGAGCGTCCAACTTCTGCTTAGGTCATGATCTCGCAGTTTGTGGGTTCGAGCCCCACGTCGGGCCCTGTGCTGACAGCTCAGAGCCTGGAGCCTGCTTCAGATTCTGTCTCTCCCTCTCTCTCTCTGCCCCTCCGCTGCTCATGCTCTGCCTGTCTCTGTCTCTCAACAATAAACGTTAAAAACAAATTTAATTAAAAAAAAAACAAGTCAACTAGACATATTGTGATGATCTTTTTGCAATATATACAAATGTTGAATTACTGTTGCACACCTGAAACTAATACAACGTTGTACATCTATTGTGTATCAACTTTGTAAAGTAAAAATAAAAATACATAAAGAAATTGGTGCCCGAATGTGTCCATGATGACAGAGAGGCACCACAGCAGAGCAAATTAGTGCGCAGGCTCCAGGGGTAGGCCATTTGCATTCTGGTTCTTCCTCTGCCACTAGCTTGGTAAACTTGGGCAAGTCTCTTAGCCTCTATGGGCTTTCGTTTTCTCATTTGTAACAGAGAGATAATAATAGTACTCACTACCTGTTTGGGGGAAGCATAATTGAATAAGTTAATATATAAAAACTGCGTAAGTACCCCCTCCCGTACAGTGAGCCCTTTGTTACTATCAACTATTACTCCTTATAAGAAGCTTTTCTTCAACTGAAATGTTATTAACCTCTGCCTGTTTTCTATGGTATTCCATAAAGCGCTTCGTGTATTCATTCACCGAACGTTTATGAAACACCTACTACTTGGGGAGCCTGCGTCGCCCAATCGGTTAAGCCTCTGACTCTTGATTTCAGCTCAGGTCATGATCTCATGGTTCGTGAGATCGAGCCCCACGTTGGGTTCTGTGCTGACGGCATGGAGCCTGCTTGGGATTCATTCTTACTCTTTCTCTCTCTCTCTCTCTCTGCCCCTTTCCTGCTTATGCTCTCTCTCTCTTTCTCTCTAAATAAATAAATAAATAAATAAACTTAAAAAACAAAACACCCACTACTTGCCATACAAAGCAGGTCCTGCCCTCAAAGAGCTGACGGTTTAGGGAGAGAGGTAGACAGATATCAGATGATCTCAGGGCAGCATGACATGTGTTAGCCACAAGGCGCATGGTCTCAAGCTATCAGCAAGGCTTCCAGGAGGAGGTGCCTGAAGTACGTCCTGAAGTAAGTGTAAGTATGCTGCCAGGGGGTGGGGATGACAGAGGGTAACATTTTTCCAGGAAGAAGGAGCAAACAAAAACAAATGAGGGAAGAGCCTGAGTTGGATAATGTAAAGCAATGTATGCAACAAGCGTATGCAATAAAGCATTAACATATGAATGACAACATACCTGTTAAGCCTAGGGAACATTGAGTTAAATCTGGGAAACTAATGCCTTGGGAGAAAGAGAGAGATGGCGGGGAGAGAATACAGAGCTTAGGGGCCAGAAGGTCCTCCAGGGCTTTACTTCTGAGCTTCCTGACCACCAAAATGAAAATGATTACAGAATTATCGGATTGTACATACCCATGAAGAGAAATCATGACCGCTCCTGAGAGAAAGCACAACGTTACCTAAGATTAGTTATGAAAGCAATTTCTTGCATAGAACTTCTTAGAAGGAACCCAAGCAGTGTCGTAGGTGGTGATAATAACCATCATCTCAATATGATATGCTAACGTGAGCCTCCACAGGTAGTTTTCCTGGTGCCTCAGTGAAGGTTTAGGGTACAATGCCAACATCCAACTGAGTGAAAGTCATTTCACTTGGGGGGGGGGGAGCAGGAGTGTCTTTTTTGCAACATATCTTTCCCAATCTCCCTAGACTCCCGGCTGAAAGTTCACTCCAGATAATACACAGGGATGGGTGTTAGAACTCCCCAAAGCCTACCCTTCCCATTGTACCTTTTCCACGGCTGCCCCATTCTCTCAGTCCCCTTAGGTGACCCCTCATTAGTTTCCTTAGTTAAGTTCATTAACCAACAGACACTGATGAGTCTGTGTTTATAAAGCTTATTTGCAACTGGCAAAACTTCTGATATTTGCTTTTGTTTAGCTTATCAGGTTTTGAAAATCAGAGACCTAATCTAAGTTACCAGAGAATGTGCATGTGATGATGGTAAAGCCATCTGGGCTGGGCAACAACCAGGGTGCCCGGGGGTGAGGCACTGCTCCTCCCCTCTAGGACTTTCTCCTTTACCAAATCGCAGCTTCTCTGCACTTCTCGTCCTTACCGATTTCCTCGCCCAATATTCAATATCGTGTCTATTTCGTCAACCTGCATATGGAGTTACTTTGCTGACCAGGGCCCCCAGCACAGCTCCCTGACAACCTGCTAGTGGGCAAGGTCTCAGCGTATCTTGATTCAAAGCAGCAAGAAAACCTAACGGACCCAATTTACCCACTTGTATCCTACTTTTGCCCACTTTTGGTCCAACCATGACCTGGGGGCTGAGAAGCAGGGAGATGTGCTGCAAAGCCTATCTCTCCATCAACAAAGTGAGGCTTAAATAAATGATGGAGGAGAGGCATTGATCCACATCATAAAGCCTTCTCCCAAAACAGGAGCCAGGGCAAGAATCTGTGACCTAGAAACTGGAAGAGGGTGAATCTTAGGACAGAAGGACCTTTCACAGCCAATCAAAACTTACTGTGAATTAGGTTGCTCCCAATTTTGTCTATGCTCAGGGCATATTCTGTAAGGAAAATAATTGAGCTCAGCCTATCAACACCCATTTGAATCTTTTTGGTAATAAAATATTTCTTTTGTTTTTAAGTTTACTGATTTATTTGAGAGAGAGGGAGAGACAATGCGGGGGGGGAGGGCAGAGAGAGAGGGAGAGAGAGAGAGAGAGAGAGAGAATCCCAAGCAAGCTCCACATGGTCAGCACAGAGCCTGATGTGGTGCTTGAACTCATGAACTGTGAGATCATGACCTGAGCCCAAGCCAAGAGTCTGTCGCTGAACCGACTGAGCCACCCAGGCGCCCCGGTCATAAAATATTTCTTAATCCACACTGTCGTATCTTAGAACTATCGAGCTGATATGGAGAAATAGACCATATTTGAATAACTGCATGGCTGTCTCATTTGACTCTTTTCTCAAACTAATTTTCTTGTTGTTTACAGATCATTATAAATCACGGCAGAAAGATTTCATAAAAATATAATATGAGAAGAAACCAGTTTTAATTTGTAAAAAAAAAATAATGCATTAAATATATTTATCTCCATTATATCTACTATCAGTGGGTGGTTGTCACCGTAAATCTTTCTGTGCTCAACTCAGTTTGGAAAAAACGGAAAAAGAAATTGATGGCTTAGGAAAGAGAGCTTCCCAGACCAAAACTATGAGGAAAATCAATTTTAGTTTTGATCACAAAAGAGGTCGAAGAACTCACACCACGGCAGTTCCATTCAACTTCTGCAACCTCTTCCCTCTGCCTCTCAAAGTCATTCTTCGAGAATTTTTTAACCAAAAAGTATCCTATGAAATCCACTGCCGAAGGCAGCAAAAGCAAGCATTCCGTTCAAGTATGGACATCTGAGGCTGTCAAATAAATATTACAGGCTTCAAACCACCTGCAGGACTAAAGACCCCGCTTGGAAACTACTAGTAGGAAAAAAAAAGAAAAAGAAAAAATGGAGCCAGATGGTCACCCAGTGATAACACAATCCTATTCTTAAACTGCGTTCAGAGAATTTCCTTTTGATACAAAGTGCCATTTGATGGAGGAATAAAACCTCAAAACTCTGAAGAAAGAAAACTAGAATTTTTAGCCTGAGCCAAATACAGATGGCCCTCATGAACAGGGCCAGCGATTCCCTAACGCGTTCGCCCTTTGTTCTCAAAACACGTCCAGCCACCCTTTTGTTTCTGCAACTGGTTCCTTCCTCCGCTTCTCTCTCGTCAGACTTATCCCCTGTGGTTTCAGGTGAAGGCGTTGTCTCAAACATCTATATCTTGATCAGGCTTCGTTTTAATCAATGAGCTCTCTTCATGAGAGATTTTCCTTCTAAGTCTTATACTTCACTGCATAAAGTAAGATATCATTGCGTTCCAGGAAATTTCCACCGTTAGCATCGCATATGAGTGGGGGGGGAAATGTGATGGGCGCCTAAAAACTACATGATATGATGATGTCATTTATTAGGACCTGTGCTTTGTACTCCCAACAGAAGATCTCTGAAATCCCACAACACCGCAACTTGGATCCTCCAACGTTCCTCCACACAGTGGGGGAAACTGAGGCTTAGAAAAGATTTAAATAACATTTCGGGAGTCAAGTCCAGGAGGAGGAGATCCAGGATTTGAACCTTGCTGCATCCTATTCCGTAATCCGTGCTATTCCATTTGCTTCTAGGTGCTCTCCTGTTTTTGGTCCATGACTCCCATCTTCCACACTATCATATGAAAATGCTCTTTCGTATTTAATGATTTGAGGCTTCATTTCTTAACATTCACCAGTGATTCCCGGCCATTTTGCGGGCTTCTTCAGATGGCAGCCAGAGCCATGCCTAAGTTAGCTCCCTTCAGTTCCATTACATCACTTCCTGCCAGGTAGAACACACCAGACTTTTACTCTCTTACAGTTGTGGCCCCTCAGTACTAAGATCATCAAATTAAAATAGATCCCTACTGCTTAGAATCATTTTTTAAGTTTAGTTATTTTGAGAGAGAGGGAATGGGGGAGGGGTAGTGGAGGAAAAAGAGAGAGAGAGAGAGAGAGAGAGAGAGAGAGAGAGAGAATCCCAAGCAGGCCCTGCACTGTCAGTGTGGTGCAGAGCCTGACTCAGGATCTCAAACCCATGAACCACAAGGTCATGACCTGCGCTGAAGTCAAGAGTCAGATGCTTAACCAATTGAGGCACCCAGGCGCCCCTTCTTAGCAGGATTTTGAGAGATGTTGTTGACCATATGGCCTCTCACATGCCGTAAGACTAGAGTAATCATCCCAGCCAAGCCTGATTATATGCTTCAACATGAACAAATCTTCACAAAATCTTAAACTCATTTCACATTAACAAACTTTCACAAGTTCTCCTCTCTTACTAATTCCAAAATGCTTTCCAATCAAGTAGCGTAAACACCTCCACCGCTATGCCATGGGGAGAATGAGTGCTCTGTCAGGAGAGACTCCAGCCCTTTGTGCTAAAGCATTGCTTAGCCCGTCCTTCCCACTGGCATTATCTCAGTCGTAAATATTCCAAAAGGAAACAACTGTACTCCAAGAAATTCCATGTCCAACCTGAAAAATCCTAAATACAATGCTCCAGAGATGAGGAAGGATATCTTCTTCACCGTCCCCACAGACAGACACATTTAGGTCTGGGATTAGGTTTGTGAAAAGCTTGATGTAATAAACCAAGCAGAAAAGGCACAACAAAAACTATGAGGTAGATGTCTGGCCATTTAAAGCCCTCCCCCTGCCTATAGATATTCCCCTAGAGGGAATAGTGGAGGGGGCAAAATGTTCTACCTCCTCAACTTCCACTATTTTTTAAATTTTTGTAATGTTTACTCATTTTTTGAGAGAAAGAGACAGAGTGTGAGCGGGGGAGGGGCAGAGAGAGAGGGAGACACAGAATCCCAAGATGGCTCCAGGCTTTGAGCCACCAGCACAGAGCCCGACGTAGGGCTCGAACCCAGAAACGGTGAGATCATGACCTGAGCCAAAGTGGGACACTTAACCTACCGAGCCACCCAGGTGCCCCTCCTCAACTTCCATTATAACGAGTAGGCTTCCATATGAATATTCGCGTTATTTTCTGAAAACCTCCTTCAAGTTGTTTGTACTTGTTGATCTTGAACTATGGAACTCCCCACAAGCTGCACCGTTCCTACATGCCTTTTGTGTACCTTTTCTCTCTCAGGAATCCTCTTCTTTCTTCTCCTTGAAGCCTTGTATCCCAGCATCATCTTAAAGAAGCTCTCTCTGGGGCGCCTGGGTGGCGCAGTCGGTTAAGCGTTCGACTTCAGCCAGGTCACGATCTTGCGGTCCGTGAGTTCGAGCCCCGCGTCGGGCTCTGGGCTGATGGCTCAGAGCCTGGAGCCTGTTTCCGATTCTGTGTCTCCCTCTCTCTCTGCCCCTCCCCCGTTCATGCTCTGTCTCTCTCTGTCCCAAAAATAAATAAACGTTGAAAAAAAAATTTTTTAATAAAAAAAAATAAAAATAAAAATTAAAAAAAAGCAGCTCTCTCTGAACTCAGAATAAGTCCATGATTAATTCTATGTATTCCTGTCTAGGTCTTAACAATGTTATTTTGCTGAAATAATCTGTTCATGTGTCCCTCTCCCTCACAGATGACAAGCTTGGCTGTTAAAGAGTTAACTACTTGGGGGCACCTGGGTGGCTCAGTTGGTTAAGCAACCGAGTCTTGATTCTGGCTCAGGTCATGGTCTCACCGTTCTTGGGCTTAAGCCCCGCATTGGGCTCCATGCTGACAATGTGGAGACTGCTTGGGATTCTCTCTCTCCCTCTCTCCCTCTCTCTCTGCCACTCCCGTGTGCACTTTCTCTCTCTCTCTCTCTCTCTCTCTAAGTAAATAAATAAACTTAAAAAAAAAAAGGAGAAATACTTGGGTAGGGTTATAGAATTAGACCATCAGGGTAGAATCTTAGCTCTACTGCTTGTTAGATTGTGACATTTAACTTCTGTGTGCCTTAGACACTTTGTCTGTAAATGGGAATAATCATTTTACCTACTAAATAATCATTTTACCTACTATTCTCTAAGGAGAATGCTGCGGAGCTCTGGAAAAATAATGTAAGTAAAACTCGAGAAGAGCACCTAGAGCATAATAACCTATGCCGAAAACATGTTAGGGAGACACAAGGAGAAATTAAAATTCTTTGCAATTTTTGCATGAAATACCATTGGCATGTAATAGTATATTAGTTTCAGATGTACAACAGAGTGACTCGACAATTCTGTACATTATGAGATGCTCACCATGGCAAGTGCAGTCACCGTCTGTCCCTGTCCAAAGTTATGACAGTATTATTAACTATATTGCCTTTGCTGTCCTTTTCATTGTTGTGCCTTATTTGTTTTGTGCCTGGAAGTTTGTGCCCTTTAATCGTCTTCACTTATTTCAGTGACTTGTCTCCCTACCTTCCTCTCCTCTAGCAACCACTGGGTTGTTCTCTCCAAGTGATCTGTTCTGTCCCTGCTCAGCGATAGCGCTGTGGAATCTGACACAGATCATGTGCTCGCTATTTGTTCATAGAAATAATAGGACTAACAGAGCACGATAGACATTTTAGTGCAACCTGGCAGGCACTCAAGGAGGGGCAAGGTTGGTCGTCCACCAGCAACCTCAGTCAGCTGACTGAAAACAGACCCGTCGAAATTACTCGATCGGTCTTTGCTAAACGCTGGCACCAAAAAAGACGGCATTTTTCTGCATCAGTCGGAAAACCCAAGTTGAATGAAGTGTGTGTTTCAGAAAGCTAAGTTCATTCAAAGAGCCATCCTTTGTTCCAAGATTATTTCCTTATTATATTTTATTATTGAAGTGTTCTTTCTTTTATGAACTCATGGTGACAGGGGGGGGGGACGTCAGTTCTATTTGTGACCTGCTTTGTTTTGTGTGATTGAAATGTAACAATCTGGGGGCGCCTGGGTGGCTCAGTCGGTTGAGCGGCCGACTTCAGCTCAGGTCATGATCTCCCGGTTCGTGAGTTCAAGCCCCATGTCGGGCTCTGCGCTGACAGCTGGGAGCCTGGAGCCTGCTTCGGAGTCTGTGTCTCCCTCTTTCTCTGTCCCTCCCCCCATTCATGCTCTGTCTCCCCCTGTCTCAGAAATAAACATCGGGGCACCTGGGTGGCACAGTCGGTTAAGCATCCGACTTCAGCCAGGTCACGATCTCGCGGTCCATGAGTTCGAGCCCCACGTCAGGCTCTGGGCTGATGGCTCAGAGCCTGGAGCCTGTTTCCGATTCTGTGTCTCCCTCTCTCTCTGCCCCTCCCCCGTTCATGGTCTGTCTCTCTCTGTCCCAAAAATAAATAAACTTTGAAAAAAAATTTAAAAAAAGAAATAAATAAACATTTAAAAATTTTAAAAAAAAGAAATGTAACAATCTTACTTGGTAACACGTTAGCAATCCTTCTTTGTTCCAACTCCCTTTATTCTCTGAAATTATTCTGTTTCACAAAATCCCATAGGATTCAGACAGAACAGATTGTCCCCGGGGAAAGTTTTACTGGGGTCCAGGTCTTCCTCTTCATCATATAAACTAAGGAACTGGATTTGTCATCACAGACAGTCCCATTAACCACGTCTCAGGGATGAAGATATAGCAGTCATAATAACAACAGCTAGACTTACACTGAGTGCTTCATATGTATAAGTCACTGTGCTCGACATGTCCCATGCAACCTTACATTTTGTCCTCACTATCATCCTATGAGGCAGTTTGTCCATAGTTACATAGCTAATTAGTTATGGAACCATAATTCACGCTTACTCTATCTTCGTCTGAAATCTATGCTTTAACCACCTTACATTGCCTAAGTGTACATTTCCAAGGATGTCATTCTTAGTGACTTCAGGGAGAAATGTGACTCTCCTGTGGGCGAGTTTCCTTAGGCGTATGTCCTCTCCACGTTTTCTATTTGGAGGAACGTTAGCATCACAGGTTCTGTCGTGAGCACGGAATTTGATATTCTATGTCTAGCATTTGGATACTCTGGGGGACAGAGTATTCAAAGGGCTAAAGTAACTTGAAGTATTCTTATCTTATATATGGGTAGCAGGGCCAGAGGACTGAAATACTCAGAATTCTTAGCCTAAGTGTTTGCTGTCTGAGGACTTAACAGGAGGAACAGCCAATATCTGTTTTCTAGTCAATTTTTTCCTTCCCCTGTGTGAATACCATAAACTATTTTAGGTTCCTGAAAAATATCTTTTTGGTCTACAAGTTAGTATTTTTTAAGTTTATTTATTTATTTATTTTGAGAGAGACAGAGAGAGTGAGTGGGGGGTGGGGAAGGCGGCAGAGGGAGAGGGAAAGGGAGAGAGAGAATCCCAGGCATGTTCCATGCTGCCAGCGCAGAGCCCCGCTCGGGGCTCGAACTCATGAACCGTGAGATCATGACCTGAGCTGAAACCAACAGTCAGACACTTAACCGACTGGGCCACCCAAGCGCCCCTACAAGTCAGTATTTTTTTTATTTTTTTTTAATGTTTTTATTTATTTTTGAGACAGAGACAGATCATGAGCAGGGGAGGGGCAGAGAGAGAGGGAGACAGAATCTGAAGCAGGCTCCAGGCTCTGAGCTGTCAGCAAAGAGCCCGACGCGGGGCTCGAACTCACGGACTGTGAGATCATGTCCTGAGCTGAAGTAGGACGCTTAACCAACTGAGCCACCCAGGCGCCCCTACAAGTCAGTATTTTTAACATGACTTTTACTGTGTCATTCTAATCCATCACAGGACGAGGAGGAACGACAGCAGAGTGGTACCCACCCAGAAAGCAGCCGGTTCTAGCCCTGCTCTGCGACCATGGGCAAGTTTCTTGGTCTCTCCAAACCATAAATTACATGTTTGAAAATAAGCACAAGATTACCTACCTTGTAAGCTTGTTAGAAAAATCAAATGAAACGTGTATACAATATTGTCTGAAACAGGAAGACCACTCAATAAATGACACCTCTTGATGTCGCTGCTGTTGCTGTCACTGTACACACACACACACACACACACACACACACACACACTATACAATATGTATTACATTCTAACTCTCAAAAGAGAATCATACACCCTTTCCTGCTGCCATTGTTTGAGAGCCACTATTGTCTCTCTGGGCTCATGGTTCCACCCTCGGAGGTATTTTTCCTTTTTCACAGAGGGTAGAACACGTTTGCAGCTCAACTGTTTGTCTGCCTCCTGCCTACAGAATTTGGGGGGTCTGTCCGCCTTCTTTTATTTCGTCCTCTCTCCGTCTCTTTGTTCCTAAATGCACAGTGTTTCTGCTGGTATCATAGTCTCAAGAAACCTGTGGACTCCAGTGTCTGTCTTGGGGTTCAATCCCATAAACCAGAGGTGCCTCCACAAAGGAGAATCCCATCTCCATCCCTGGTTTCTCCCCAGATGGCTGCATCACACACCCAATCTTTTCGAAGGGTCTTCTGTGGGATTTGACTACTCTGATCTCTTGATCCTTTCCACGTACTACAGAAGAATGTCTTGTCACACCCTCAGCTAAATCTCCAAATTGTACTGTTGCTTGCAACATGGATGGGCTGAGAATTTCCCAAATCACCGGGTCTTTGGTCCTCTTTTGTTTAATAATTCTTCTACCGATTTATCTCTCTCCTCTCCTCTGTATCTCCTCTCATAAGCCACGAGAAGAAACCAGGCCACACCTTCCGCGCTTGGCTTGGAAATCTCAGTGAAACATCGAGTCCATCACTTACAAAATTCTGACTTGCACGTAACTGTAAGATAAAACTCTGCTGGGGGCGCCTGGGTGGCTCAGTCGGTTGGGCGGCCGACTTCGGCTCAGGTCACGATCTCGCGGTCCGTGAGTTCCAGCCCCGTGTCGGGCTCTGTGGTGACGGCTCAGAGCCTGGAGCCTGTTTCGGATTCTGTGTCTCCCTCTCTCTGACCCTCCCCCGTTCATGCTCTGTCTCTCTCTATCTCAAAAATAAATAAACGTTAAAAAAAAAATTTAAAAAAAAAACTCTGCTGGGTTTTTCATCACTATACAACAAGGATCCCCTGTCTCCCATTCTCCCATAAGATGTTTCTCATTTCCTTCCGAGACCCATCCACAGCACTCAGTATCCAGATTTCTACCAACTGCCTGTCCATGCTTCTGCAGATCAGAAGTTCAAAATGGGTGTTACCGGGCTAAACTCAAGACGTCGACAGAGCAGTATTCTTCCTGAAGGTGTGAACGAAGAATTCATCCTTGGCCTCTTTCTGCTTCTCAGAGCTGCTCCTATTCTGTAGCCCATGACTGCTTCATGCCGACCTCTGCTTTCATTGTCATACCTTCTCTGGCTCTGACCTTCCTGCTTTCCTCTTACAAAGACCCTGGTGAGTACACTGAGCCCATCGAGATAATGAACGACAATCTCACTTCAAGGTCCTTAGCTCAATCGCATTGCAAAGCACCATTTGCCGCATAAGGTAACACAGTCCCGCTTTCCAGGGATTAGAACATAAACATCTTTAGGTGACCACCAGTCTGCTTACCACAAGTTGTAGGAGTTCTTTATAAATTCTGGACACTAGGACCTGACCCCCTGTATGATTTGTAGACATTTTCTCCCATTCTGTTGGTTGTCTTTTAACTTTTCAGTGCCCATGTACGTACAACTTTTTAGATTTTTATCATGTCCAATGTATCTACTTTCCTTCAGTTTCTGTGTTGTTGGTGTTATATCTACAAGCGCTTTATAAGACGTAATACCATCAAAAAGTTAGGCCACATACATATCTATGATATATGATATATGAAGAAGTTAGGTCTTTGATCTATTTTGAGTTCATGTGTGTATATCACATGAGGCAGCTGTCCACTGTTATTCCAGTGTCCCACCTCACTTGCAAAAAAAAAAAAAAAAAAAAGACTATTTTCACCACTGAATTTTTTTAGCACCCTTGTCAAAAATCAATTGACTATAATAACATTCCCACTGTCTCTGCTTGTCTACCTCTGTCTCATCAGTTACTGCCAGATTTAACACTGACCCTGAGAAATGCCTTTCCTTACGACCTCGTCTGAATTAACCACTCCTTCCCACACACCAGATACTATTAGCCACACTTCTGTGTTCTATTTTCTTCATACAGCATCCTATTTGTATTGCATTCATGGTACTTAATCACCGTCTGAAATCATCTGCCCATGTGCTTGGTTTAATGCATTTTTTTCTCCCCCGAGCCCCAATTATTGCAAGCCTCATGAGACTATAGATTTTCTCTTTTGCTCAACGTGCGTCCCCAAGGCCAAAACCAGCACATAGTAGGTGCTAGAATGGTATTTGTTATATAAATGGATGAATAAATTAGGTAGCATGAATCAGTGGGTTATTCACTGCCCCCTCCCCCGAACCCCAATTATTGCAAGCCTCACGAGACTATAGATTTTCTCTTTTGCTCAACGTGCGTCCCCAAGGCCAAAACCAGCACATAGTAGGTGCTAGAATGGTATTTGTTATATAAATGGATGAATAAATTAGGTAGCATGAATCAGTGGGTTATTCACTGCCCCCTCCCCCGAACCCCAATTATTGCAAGCCTCATGAGACTATAGATTTTCTCTTTTGCTCAACGTGCATCCCCAAGGCCAAAACCAGCACATAGTAGGTGCTAGAATGGTATTTGTTATATAAATGGATGAATAAATTAGGTAGCATGAATCAGTGGGTTATTCACTGCCCCCTCCCCCGAACCCCAATTATTGCAAGCCTCACGAGACTATAGATTTTCTCTTTTGCTCAACGTGCGTCCCCAAGGCCAAAACCAGCACATAGTAGGTGCTAGAATGGCATTTGTTATATAAATGGATGAATAAATTAGGTGGCATGAATCAGTGGGTTATTCACTGGGGCAGGTAATATCAGGATAAATGTGTCCCACCCTTATTCCGTCTGTGTTTCTTTGCACCAAGTTCCAGAAAGTGTGGGTCATACACCTACCCCTGGAGCTAAGGCCGGAGTCCTGCCAGCAGCACCACAAGGACTGAGAACGGAAGAGAAGTGAATTGACAGGACAGGTGCAGGTTGCTCTGCCAGATAAGAAGCAGACGAGAGCAACAGACATTCACCGTGAACACAAAACAAGATTACAGTCACATGGTGAGTAAAGTTTACAAAGATGAAGTGTAACTGTGCAGCGACCAGAACTCATGAAAATAAAATCATGAGGTTTGGGCATAATGGAATAAAGAACAATAAGGAACACGGAACAAGAATGAATTTGTCCTGTGAAGTAGAATAAAGAACAATAAAACTTTTTAAACGTTAATGCAATTTTATGTGTTGTTTTCTTAGGTTTATTTATTTATTGGGAGATTGAGAGACAGAAGCGGGGAGGGGCAGAGAGAGGGGGGGAGAGAGAGAGAGAGAGAGAGAGAGAGAATCCCAAGCAGGCCCTCTGCTCTCCCCGCAGAGCCCGACACGAGGCTTGAACTCACAAGCCGTGAGATCATGACCTGAGCCGAAATCAAGAGTCAGACGCCTAACCGAATGAGCCACCCAGGCACCCACGTTAATGCAATTTTAGTAATGATTTCGCATTTTAAAATAATACAACAAGAACTAAAAACTAAAAGAGAAAAGCTAACGAAGGAAGCACATAAAAAAAATGATAGGGATTAACATATTGGAAAGTGCAAAGGAATGTTGTAACCACGTCTGGTACATTTTCAACTTCTCTGAAGACACTGCAGCTATTAAAAGATCCAGGGTTATGATGTATTATTACATTAAGTATATACATCTTGTAAGCCCACAGGCCCTGAGAAAATAACGGCAAAGGGCTAAAGGAATGTAGAGTAAAAATCACAAGAACATTGCCAAATGCAATTGAGCAAAACTCCTTGACTTCCAGACTTCCTTCATGCATGTCATTCAATAAGCACACCCTTGAAAGAAGGACATTAGGCACAAATGAAAGACACGATCCTTACACTCAAGCGCTTCCCAGGTAAACGAAGAATGAAAATAGCATAACGGGTACAATAATAAAGGTACAAATCTGAGAGCCACGGGAGTATAGACCAAAAAGCCTTGCTCATTAAGGAGTTGACAACATTCAGGGAAGTCTTTCTTGGAAAAGTCAAGGTCTGTGCTGAATCCTGAAGGAGGAGTAGGAATGGTTAAGACAATAAGGTGCCTCCTAGAGTTTAGAGAAATGCACTATCTCCATGTCTGGAGTAGGAAGGCTTCCCGAGAGAGACAGAAATTTCATTTGAATTGAAGAATGAGTAGGATGTGCAGAGACAGACATATTTGTTTCCTAAGCCTGTGGTAGGAAATAACCATGACCGGGTGGCTTAAAATGAAAATGCACTCTGTCACAGTTCTGGAGGCTAAGTCCAAAGTCATATGGTCAGCAGGGCCAACCTCCCACCCAAAGCTCTAGTGAAGATGCCTTCCTTGCCTGCAACCTTCTGGTCATTACCATCAGTCCTTAGCATTCCTTGGTTAGTGACGGCATGACTACAGCCCTCTCCTCTCTGAGTGTCTCTGTGTCTGAATCCTTCTTCTAAAGACCCCAGTCATTGGCTTTAGGCCCCACCCTAATCCAGTGTGACATCATCTTAACCAATTACATCTGCAAAGACCCCATTTTCTTGCATTCCGAGGTCCCAAGTGACATAAATTTAAGGAGGACACAATTTCAATGAATACATCGATTATATGACTGTAACTCTCAATGTGTAAACCTACCAGAGATTTGTGCTACGTTTGTGAGATTTGGCCCTCACAGGTATATATCCAAAATATTTAACCAGTGGTACACTAATAATATTAATACGGAAATCTATATACTTATGTATGAAAATGTTACATTGAGTTTTATTTCCCAAACAAGCCAAACTACAAAACTAATGATCAATTTTTCCAAGTTATAGCCAAAATCATTCGTCAAATCGTTCTAACACTGTCCAGATGATTGCTGGAGTGACCTTTCGTGACATGACTGATGCCAGTTTTCTGAACTGTATTTTGACACAGGAAACCACATCAAACTATCCTGATGACTTTTCCACTGGATCAATAGTTATTAGGCCCCTTTTAGTCGTAAGAAGTCAAAATTTCTTCCTAAAATTGACGATGATCATGACAGTGCTGATCCTCTCTGTTTCTGCTGAACCAATAGTAATTGGGCTACAGCTATAGGCCCAAAAGTTTCAAATTTAAAATAAAAAGTGTCAGATATTTTACATCTTCAATACCTTTACTGTCTTAAAATAAAAAGTGTTTTAGATGTTTTACATTTTCAATATCTTTACCACTGGCTGCCATAAAAGTCATGTACTGCAATGCCTGAGATAATGAGGTCAAATCTTGTCTTCCTGACCAGAAAGTGATACAATTGTTTGGTAACTGAGAGCATAGATTCTACGGTCAGCTGCCTGGGCTCCAATTCTGATTCTATGATTCAGTAACTTCTCTTTACCTCAGTTTCTTCACCTGTAAAGGGGATAATGACAATGATTATAATACCTACTCTATTGAGTTGATTGTACATTTAGAAAGGATAATGCCTTGGGGCACCTGGGTGGCTCAGTCAGTTAAGCGTTCGACTTCAGCTCAGGTCGTGATCTCACAGTTGGTGAGTTCAAGTCCTACATCAGGCTCTGCGCTGACAGCTCAGAGCCTGGAGCCTGCTTTGGATTCTGTGTCTCCCTCTTTCTCTGCCCCTCCCCCACTTGCACTCCCCCTCTCCCCACTCCCTGTCTTCCAAAATAAATAAACATGTTTTTGAAAGAAAGTATAAAGTCTGGCACAGGGCAACTTCTTTGTAGGTATTAACTCATTTTATTAATAAACCTGATGTTTTCAAGGTTTATTAATAAATGTAATATAAATTAATAAATTAACAAATAATAATGTAATAATATAAATATAAAATAAATGATTAATGATTAATAATTAATTTATTTATATTATATATAAAATAATTTATATTTTATTTACAATTACTGATTGTTATTAATTATCAATTATTAATAAAATATGTTAAATAATAAAAATTAATTAATTGATAACATCAAGGTTTTCAAAAATATGGTAAGTCAGCATTTATGAGTTTTAATGAATTGGAGGGGAACTTCAATAGAATTGCTTAAAATGGGGGCCCAAAGCCTTAGCACCCCCTTATCCCAAACCCCCCCCCATAGGCATAGCCATTCTTTATGTCCCCTCCATGCTGGTAGATTACATGACACACAGCTGGTGTCTGCAGTGGCCTCCGTGACTGCCCCATGACTTGCTTTTTGGTCCAACGTTGGCTTTCTCAGAGACGAAGTCTGTCTTAGCGCTAAGGTCTTTCATCAAAAAATGGCCATGTGGAGGGAACTTTGGGAGAACACTAGACAATGGGGAGTATCCACAGATACAGGTAGCCAGATAAACAGCAGGCACATAGCACTGGGGTGTCAGCGACGCTACCGAGGGTGTCTCCTCAATCACCAGAGAAGAGGCTACTCTAGTCAGGGGCCTCTGGATACTAGAACTATTCCTTTGTGGTGCCCCCTGGTGGCCGCATTAATCTGGACAGCCATGGGGTCAGGGTTTGAGGCCACACATCAAGATGCCCCGGAAGTGGGGAATTTCTGGAAGCTCAATGACATTGTCAATGAACAAACAGAACAGACACCAGTTTTAGTGAAGGAGAAGGGTCCTGGTGGCCCGATGCTATGCTGTCATAGTTTTAGTCTCCATAGCATGGGTATGACTGAGAAGTCCAAAGGAGGAGCGAGGGTGGCTCTGGGCAGGGTTCGAGAGGTCTCATGTCCTTTGATATGTCAAAGTCCATTTTGAATATGGGCTATGGTCCACGGTGTTTTAAATGTATGCGACCTCAGAGTTTTCCCTTTTCTAAAACATCTCTTGGAAATTTACTTCGTTAAACTAGTATAGTGAAAAGATCACAGGTTTGGGAGACGTTTGGACTTGGATTTCACTCTCAATCCCATCATATATTGGTTATATATAAGCCCTCAGACACATCACTTATCCTCTCTAACCCTCAGGTTCATTCCACTTTTTACAAGTCATGATTACAGCGTAAGACCTGGAGAGAAAGGAAACTTTCGGAAACTGTGGCAAAGGAAGGCTTGTTGCCCACGTTGTTCACCTGCCCTCTTGCGTCTATATTCCCAGGCTCCCTTGCACTTGTGTGAGGTCACATCACTAGTTCTCAGTAACGGAAGGTGATGGCCAGGGAACAAACTCCACTTCCAATCCAACTCTGGTCCATAAAACCCTCCTGTGAACCACACAGTCTCTCTCCTCTCTCCTCTCTCTCTCTCTCTCTCTCTCCCTCCCCCTCACTTTCTCTCTCCACTTACTGAATTAAGTGAATTCAGTAAGTTCGACAGGGCAGAACTCTAAGGAAGAAGGAAATTGTTTGGTTCCTGATTCACTTGTTGAAAGGTAACCTCCAAGGAGAGTCCGCCCTCCAGCCAGGAGTGCCCATTCTGGGCAACGAATGACCAAGAAACATGGGTTGAGCCACCGATATTCTGAGAGGCTTTGTGATGTCCCTATGGAATGGGTGAAAGTCCAGAGCACAAAGCCTGGTAAATATGTAATAGATCGTAGACGCTGGAGGTACTATTATGAAATGATGATGATGATGATTAATGTTGCAGAAATATATTCACAGAGGAACAGTTCTTATGATTCAGCTACAGTATCAAGGAAGTAAAATTCCCAAGAGTACCGATTTCTCCTGGTGTTTGTTTCCGCCCTGTGTTTTGTGGGACTAAGTATTGATTCACTGGAGTAGTCTGCTTCGGCTGCCATAACAAAGTACCACCAACTGGGGGGGCGGAGCTTGCACAACAGAAACTTATTTTCTCACAGTTCTGGAGGCTAGAAGTCCAAGATCAAGGTTGTTGGCATGGTTGATTCCTTCTGAGGCCTCTCTCCTTGGCTTGTTGATGGCTGTCTTCTCACAGGGACTTCCCTCTGCAAATCTCCTCTTCATCTTTAAAAAAAAAAAAATATTAATGCTTACTTATTTTTGAGAGGGAGGGAGACACCGAATCCAAAGCAGGCTCCAGGCTCTGAGCTGTCAGCACACAGCCCAAAGCAGAGCTCAAACCCACAACCCACAAGATCATTGACCTGAGCTGAAGTTGGACACCCAGCTGACTGAGCCCCCCCAGGCACCCCGAAATCTCTTCATCTTATAAGGACAGCAGTCATACTCGATTATGGCCCACCCTAATGATTTTACTTTAATTAGGTCCTCTTTCCAAACACAGTCAGTCACATGTTGAGGTGTGGATTAGGGCTCCCACATGTGAAATCTGGGCAACTCATTCCACAACAATCACCAACCTATGACTGTCTTCTAATGGGTTGAAGTAAAGAAAACTTGTCCAGATAACAGCCTTACACTCTTGCTAGAGTGTTGATCACACAACAAAAGCTATCACCTCTACTTAAACTTCATCTACAAATGTCAATTTTACTCTCTCCAGGTGGAGATAATGCTTTATTGTGGGACAAGGAGGAAAAAATAGCTATAGCAGACGTAATTGGTTTTCCTCTGTTATTCAACTACGCTGCAGCTGATGTGTTCATTTAAACATGAAAGGAAGTGAGTTTCAGACAGAACTCCGCTTACGCGGAAATCGAGCTAACCCTAATTATGACAAAGGTATCTTTTAAGTACTGTGTTACATCACACTTGGATGTATGGTAGGCACTTGATCCAAGGAGGAACAGTGTCTCCAGGGTTGTCTGTCTCACACAGCCTTTTTTTCAGAAGCATATCTGGGAAGGGATTTTTTTTTTAATTCTATTTTTCAGGTCCCAAAATGTTAGAAAGCCAGAACACAGAACAGAAAGAACAACCAAATATTGCACTGCTTTTAGGAATGTCTGCATTCTAGAAAGATTATCAGGTAATTTTTTCTATTAATACAACTTATGTTGAAGGCATGGAGAGGAGTCGTCACTGAACGTAAACCTACCGCGTATATCGTTACAACGCGCACATTCAGCTGTGAGTTAGTCTCCCGATTATTCAAGCAGAGAAAGCTTCACTTGTCTAACCAGTAGAGCTGACTCACCACCAAGCAAAACTTTGAACTCATGGCTACCAGTTCACTAGAAAAATCTCTGTTGGAAGGAAGACACAGGTCTTGTGGGCCTTGCGGTCTTTGTTCCTATCCTCTAGATACTCTTAAAGTAATCCTTGGATTTTGTCAGACAAGCAAAACCCTTCCTCACCTGGACCATATTCTCGCTCTCCCACCCCGTAAAGCCCAAGAGAAGTTATGGCCTCACACTGAAGCATCAAAAAAGAGACTAGGTAGGCCTGGAGCAGACCCTGAGGAAAAGATCCACCATTTGGACCAATGACAGTGTTTTTATTACATTTATTGAGATCATATTATTTGCTCAGCACAGTTCTGACTTCATAGAATACAGGATTATACATTTTGGGAGGGCAGTTTCTAGGTGTCTTGCCCCCTGCTGTTTCTCTAGGGCCATATCAGTGGACCTCAGTAAATATCTCATTCACTCTTCAAAACAACCCTCTGAGATTATTATCTTTATTTTAGAGAAGAGGAAAGTAAGGCCCAGAGAGGTTGAAACTTGCTTGGCTTTCATATTTAGTAAGAAGCAGACTTGGGACCAAGCCCAATCCCATAACACTCTTAGTCCCAAGCAAGAAATTGGGCTTCTGGCCTAGACCTGGCTCCACAGGGACTTTATGCTTTGCGTTGCCACCTTCCTCAAGAGTCTCGAAGTCTTCTATTGTTCCTGGGGCTGGCTGGGGTGGGCAGTGCTATCTGGAGGTCTCCCTGGCCTAGCCTGGCACCCACATGAGCCCTGGTCCCATCTCTCCTATATGGGGGTGCTCCTGACACTCTGCTGCCCACATGGGATCAGCCAGATGCCATGGGGATCCCCGAAACTCATGAAAATGGGGCTGCTGCACGAAATCCATGGACCGCTCATGCTTAAACCCAAGTGAATGCCTTACCCTTCACGAACCTCCCTCCAGCCCACCTTTGGTTTGCATCTGGCTTGTAACAGAGCCTTTCTTGTGATGGTTCTGCTTTAGGAATCTTTGCTGCCTTCACTTATTGTCACCTATATCTGCCTGTTGTCCCAGATTACAGCTTGTGGACAGGAATGCTGTAGTATTTTTATCGATTCTCCACATTACTTAGCTCAATGCTGTCTAACAAGTCTTCAGTGAACAGTTGGAAGATGACCACAGAAAGGAGTAGAAGTCTTGGGGCACCTGGGTGGCTCAGGTGCTTAAGCATCTGACTCTTAGCTCAGCTCAGGTCTTGATCTCAGGGTCGTGAGCTCAAGCCCCACATTGGGCTCGGCGCTGAGTGTAAAGCATAAAGAGAGAGAGACAGACAGACAGCAAAAAGTAAGCAGTCCTATTTTATCATTAAGAAAACTACATTCAAGTCACCTAAAGTTATTTTTTCAAAAAGATGAATCCTGAATAAGTTTTTATTATACTACATTGACTTCCTCCTGGAATGTTTTCCTTTTGCGGAGTTGAGGGTTAAAATGTTATCTACATTTTCACAAAGAAGAGTGCTTTTCATTCATTCGTTTATTCATTCATTAAATAGGTATGGATTAAGAATTTACCATGAATTAGATGTTCCAATCAGCACAAGTGGGATAAAGATAGAAGGTGGGCCTTGTACTCAAAATGCTTATATTCTACTTGGAGGAGGAAGAATCAGAAAACCAAACAGATAGTACGGAAATAGCAAAGCGAGGGAAGGAGAGGGAGGAAAGAAAGAAGGAAAGAAATGACTGGTATTCACCAGACTTTTTATTGTTTGGTGTTAAAACACAATTTATCCAATTTTGTTGTTTTTCACCCTGTGTTTGGCCACATTCCCTGAAATTCATGAAGGCACAGGACACATTGCTTCTCTCTCTCTTTTTATTTTTTTAATAATTATCCATTCACACATAGAATAAGAAAATTGGATGGGATTAAAGGTAAATTAATTGTACCTGGAAATTTTATACATATCCTTTTCACTTTCGTCTGGAACACTTTATAAGGTCATCCCTCTCATAATGAAATATTCAACAAATTAAACACAAACAGCTCATCGAAATTAGATAATTAGTTATAATCTTCTTTGATTATAATTACTCTTTGGGCCAAGCCTGCAGGCAAGGCTCTTGGTATTATTAGGTACCCAGCAGTGACAAGAGGCAGGGGTCAGTCCCCACTGGTCTACTTGTCATAGGTACAAGCTCATTAACTTTTTTTTTTTTTTTTAAATCAGAGTCTCAGGTGAGCTGTGGCTGTGGGTCAGACAGTCATATCTAGTCTGGAGTCAGCAATGAGGTCGCAGTTCAAGAACCAAGGCATTTTCTTTTGTTAAAATGCAAAAACCCTTGGAGGTTGAACCTTTGAAACTTCATCTGCCATTGGCACCTTGAAGGACACTTGTGCACGTATATTCTCTGATGTGGAGAGAAAGCAAGGCGAATAGTGATGAAAAGGGAGAGAAGGGATATAAAAGGAAGACGCATGTTGGAAGAGGAGGGGTTCCAAAGGCCAACCCCTTCTGCTTTGCCATTTGCCTTCAGAACCTGACTCTAGATCAGAAGACAAGAGGAGATTGACTCCCCCCACCCTCCATAAAAAGCAACTTTTCAAAGACTTGGCCTTTTCACCCCAAACCGAAATTGAAAGTGATGTGATTGATGTATTTTATTTATGTCTTTAGCACAGACCATCAAGACAACATAATTGCAGTTTCTTTCTTTTTTTTTTTTAGAGATTTTGAGAACGCTTTGAGTGATGTGATTAACTCTTTACTGAATCTTAATCAAGTGTCCTCCAAAGTGAAAGGAAGGTCAGATAAAAAGCTATTCTTAATTAAAAAGAATGGATAGAATTGATTTCTTAAAATTATATTGTTGGCTAATGACCGTGGGAGATTGTGTTCTGGGCAGAAAACTGACATTTTGCCTTAATCAATGCACATTTTATTAAAATCAATGTGGTCTATTATGTAAGGCCTATTGAAAGGAACTTTAATAAAGTTCAATCTATAAAAAGTAACCAACTATAATGCAACTGAAATTTAATCTGGTGGTAGCGACCATGTTCATTCAACACATGTTTACTGAGTGCTTGCTATGTACTAGGCGCTTGGGAAGTATTTCTCAAAAGTCACTTTTCCTTCCCTATAGGTATGCAGTATAGAGTAACTATCTTAAAATGTTGCATGAGATTCAAATGCCCCTAAATGTATAGCATTTCACTAGCACTTTAAAGAACTAGTTCTGTCACATTTTATGTAAAACTTTACCTTGAGAAAAACTTTTTGAATGCTAATGGCCTTCCCGATGCTAATAAATGACTCAAGTTGTTGATGGAAAGGGAAATGGTCTCAATTTCAAGCCCAAAGGGAATTTTTGGAATGAAAAAAAGATGGCTACTTCACAATGTCCACTGCTTTGTTTCTCCTGGGTTTTCCTCTTTTGCAACAAAAAAACTTAGGTTTTTAGCCATGCCTACTTTCCAGCTTCGCTTCTAGGAAGCTAAGATACTCAACTCTAGGAGCCAGAGGGCGTGGGGTGTTATAGCTTGCTATTATTGTCTGTGTCCTCATCTTGACTGCCCATTAAAATTTCTACTTCCCTGATCCTGCTTCTGGATTCTTACTGATATTGAGTTTCATCCTGTTGCTTCTGCATTTAATGTAAGATGCTTCAAAACCACTAAGAACAAAATGACTAAATGAAGTAAAATACAACTTTTTTAAAAGTCGATTTTTAGGGGCGCCTGGGTGGCTTGGTCGGTTGAGCGTCCGACTTTGGCTCAGGTCATGATCTCACAGTTCGTGGGTTCGAGCCCCACATCGGGCTCTGTGCTGACAGCTTAGAGCCTGGAGCCTGCTTCAAATTCTATGTTTCCCTCTCTCTCTGCTCCTCCCCCGCTCATGCTCTGTCTCTCTCTCCTTCAAAAGTAAATAAAAACAGAAAAAAAAATTTTTTTTAAAAAGTCGATTTTTAGCTATTTGAAGATGAAAACACTACCTTAGTCATTATTTTCCTATAGTACTTTTCTCAATTCTTGCCACATAGCAGTTACTCATTAAATTCTTCTGATCTTAAATTCAGTAGACGATTTCATATACTAATTTAACAAGTATGCACTGATTTCCTACTATGTTCCAGAAACCCTGCCAAATACTGAGGTTATAGACAGAGGTTAGATAGGAGTTTTCAGAGTAGCCAATTGCTATAAGAAACAAACCCCAAATCTCAGAAGCTTGAAATAACCAGAGCTCATCGCTCACCCAGAGAGCTGGGATAGGGGCTCTCTGTCTCATTACAGAGGTTTCACTAGTGTCTATGCGTAACCCCCCGAGTGGCCCTGGATATCAAAATCCAGTTGGAAGATGGGGAAGAGAGAAATCGTGGAGGCTTCTGTAATGTAAGAAGGGGCTGCAGGGTCATCCTTGAATGACCAATCACTTCCACCCACATTCCAAGGGCCAGAATTCCATCCCAAAGTTCCATCTAACTTCAGCAAGTATAGATTTGTTGAAAGAGCATGGAAAATACTTTCTGGATGACCAGGAGGAAGAGAAAAATAGGTGTGGATCAAGCATCAGATCCCTCGTGGTCCACCCTACCAGTTGCCATGGAGCACATTCACCCCTCCCCCAGGAGACAACACAGAGACCCATGTGGCTGCTCATGGTCCAATGAGAGCCCTCTACCCACCACTCGCATAGGCACACTCGATAAGAAATGGGAAGCCAGGGCCAGGAAAACGATAGTAAAAATTCCCAGCCTGCCCATGAAAGAATGGGGGACACGCAAAAGTCACTGGCCCAGTTGGGAGATCCAGCTGATTCAAGGGGTAAGGGAAGCTCCATGCTTAGGCTTTGATTCTGTCGTCCAGGAGGAATGCCTCTGTCGGCTTCCTACCGTTCTTCTTATCATATCTGAAGAGGACGTGGGGAGGGTCTTCCTCGGGAACGTCACAGCTTCCCCAGCCTTCTTGCTGCAGCAAGCTTAGTGTTCTGAAGATCAAACAAGTACAAGGTTTTTTAATTAAGGCAGAGATTTGTATTTTCTTTTCAACGGAGGTGTAGTTGACACAGGATTGTTACATTAGTTTCAGGGACGCAACGTAGTGATTGGACGTCTACACGTTACGCTCTGCTCACCTCAAGTGTAGCTGCCATCTGTCAACCATAAAGCGTAATACCAACACCAATATGGGGACTATATTCCCTAGGCTGGAACTTGATTCCCCGAGACTTATTTATTCCCAAATTGAAAGCCTGGTTTTTGTTTCTATATTTTCCAGGATCAAAGTTTTGTTGGCAGTAAGTCTTCAGAAATGCATTTAAAATCCGATCTATTTGATTCCAGTTGACCCGTGTAGACTATGCCCAAAATTCTAAGATAGTCTTACTCTTTTTTTTTTTTTTTTTTTTTTTTTTTTGCGTTTTAGATTCCTTTGTGTTTAGTTTTTTACTGAGGTATAATGACATACCACATGATATTAGCTTCAGGTATACAACATGAGTCAATATTTGTGTCTATTGTGGAATGATCATGGATGTGTCTAGTGAACATCTGCCACCATACGTGACTGCAGAATTCTTTTCTTGTGATGAGAACGTTTTAGATTCTTTTTTCTTTACGTTTATTTATTTTTGGGACAGAGAAAGACAGAGCATGAGCGGGGGAGGGTCAGAGAGAGAGAGACACAGAATCTGAAACAGGCTCCAGGCTCTGAGCTGTCAGCACAGAGCCCGATGTGGGGCTCGCACTCACAGACTGCGAGATCATGACCCGAGCTGAAGTCGGATGCCCAACCGACTGAGCCACCCAGGCGCCCCTAGATTCATTTTCTTAGCAGCTCTCGAATATGCAACATAGTATTATTTATAGCCCCGATGCCGTGCATGGCATCCCCATGACTTACTTATTTCATAACTGGAAATTCATACCTCGGAGTCCCTTCCCCCATTTTGTCCACCTCTGGCACCCACCAATTCCGTTCCCTGAAACTGTGATTTTTCTTTTCAATTTCCAGACTCAGTGGTTTAAACAACAAACATTTATGTCTCATAGCTCTGGTGGCTAGGAAATCTAAGATCAAGTGGCCAGCTGATTTGGTTCCTGGGGAGAGCCCTTTTCCTGATTTGCCGGTGGATGCCTTTTTGTTGTGGCCTCAAATGATAGAGAGAGAAAGATCATCTCCTGTGTTTCTCCTTAGCAGGGCATTAATTTCCTCATACAGCCTCCACCTTCACAACTTAATTATCTCCTTGTGGAAAGTTTAGCTAAGCTACTCTATGGCATTGCTTCCTGGGCATCGATTTTGTTTGGCTGAGTGGTTTGTGGGGACTTGAACTGACATGAGTCCCCCCCTTGAAAGTTCATGCCATTGACAACAACCCAATAGTGTTGCAGGCAGATATAAGTTCCTGATATGACTTCCCCAACAGCCCTTGTGACCAACAGTCTCTTGCCCCCCGGCTCCCCTTAGCTAAGACCCTGGTGGAGCTTACCAGAACCCTGAACTTTTGGTTTGAATGGATCAATCCAGCTTTAGTTCAGGCCAAGTCCTATCTCTCTCTCTGTCCACACTCCGCCTTGACCTCACCCTGTGACCCCTTAAGGCATTCTGAGTACTCTTCTAGGACCTGTGAGTAATAAACTTCATTATTTACATTTCTTCTTAGCTCAACCATCCAGCACCCTGTGCGTCATTTAACAAGTGTTAATTTGACAAATTCGTAACGCTCTACTTCCAAATACCATCACACTGGAGATTAGGGGTTCAGCATATGAATTTTGAAGAATCCTCAGTCCATAGCACAGTCTTACTTCTATACTTCATGACCCCAAAGCTCATGTGCTTGAGTGACATCAGGGGAACCAAGAGCAGGCAGTGGTCAATTCCTTGACAGGATCAGGGAAAATGTCACAGAAGACATAAGGTTTGAGTTCAAGCTTGAACTATTCCTGACGTTCACCAAGTAGATGGAACGGGAGAAAGAAAAGATAACAGCTGGCTGTGTGGCACACCCACACAGGCTAGAGGATCTGCAGGTGTTTTGGAAAAGCCAGAGCAGGGGATCCCAGGGGGCAGTTTCTAGGACTAAGACTGAAAAGACTATTATGTTCCAGATAAGCGTCTAACTGGTTTTGCTTGGAAGTGTGGCCTATAAGCAATGGGAAGTCTCTAAAAGACATTAAGCAGCAAAGTGATAGACTCACGGTCGTGCTTTGGAGAAGCCTCCATCTTCAGCAAGGAGGATGAAGCAAAAAGTGGCAGGCGGAGCTGATAGAACGACCACTCAGGGGTAGTGACTGCTTCAGGCAAGAAATGACAAGGACAGGGGCGCCTGGGTGGCTCAGTCGGTTGGGCGTCCGACTTCAGCTCAGGTCACAATCTCACGGTCCGTGAGTTCGAGCCCCGTGTCGGGCTCTGGGCAGATGGCTCAGAGCCTGGAGCCTGTTTCCGATTCTGTGTCTCCCTCTCTCTCTGCCCTTCCCCCGTTCATGCACATGGGCGAGGCGGAGGCTGTGGAATAGAGATGAGGGTTCAGATGCCAGAACTGTTGCAATGGAGATACTGGGGTTGCAAACCAGGAGGAGCCCATGGGGATCCTCATTGCCCTCAGCAATCTGTTAGATCTCACATGGCTTCAACCACACGAACAGATGGTCATCTCCACTACGCCTGTTCAAGTGGCGAACTGGGAACCGCTTTCAGCAGGCTAGGTCTCCCGCAGGATTTTGTCCACGACTCTTGAGTGAAAGCCCAAGGTTTCAGGCTAGTAGGCACGCAGACTCCTACGCCTACAGAGAGACGGTTTAAGGAAAAGAGCAAACCAAAATAAAATGGCAGACTGGACCAATGCACATGGCAGAGAAATCTGAACTTTTTACCACCTTTAGCGAGGACACCATTCACCTGCCATTAAGAGCTGGAATAAGACAGAGCAAGATGGTGGAAGAAAGTACAAATAATGTTACACACAAATGAGGAAGGCAATCGTTTTCCAGCTTACTAGAGAGCGTACTTATTAACTTACCGAAAGCTAAACACTGTCCCCAAAATGTTATTTAATTTAGTTATTTTCAACCTCTTAATTTGCTTGACCTGCTACAAAATCAAACACAGGCGTTTCTCCCCTTTGTGGCTGTTTCTGTACTTTGCGGTATTTGGAGCACGCATAACTAAAAAGTTAAAAGAAGACGTACTAGGTGAATCTAGCCTGTGCCAGGTTTGTTTCATTAGTTTGCTTCTGCTCTGCAGATGAAAGTATTCTCTTTCGAAAAGTAGACCATCCTCAACTTGGTCGTGTCTTCATTACTAAGTACAAATAAGGTATTAAGTTATAGCAGCCTTACTCGGGACTATGTCATCAGGGTGAGTAGGGGAAAACTAAGGAGCAAGCATTATATGACAGACACAGTACAGATTCCCAGCCTGGAGACAAACTGTGGGTCCACTGGTTCCCCTCTGTGTGGCCTTGGATACAATGGTGAACCTCTCCAAGCCTTCACGTGTAAAACATGGGCAGTAAAGACCAGCAACATATTCAGTAAAGGCTAGTGGTACCCATGAACTTGGAGCTCTGGGACAAGATGCAGGTGCCTGTTTTGCTACACCTTGGTAAAGCATAAAGCCAAAGGTGTTGAGCAGATCCAGCTATCTGGGTGACTCAGTAAACTCTAAACCAGCCCCACTGATGAAACGTCTATGGCAGTTTCCTACTTGGAGTAGGTGGAATGGAGGGGCTCAAGATACTGCGCTTCCTCGGCTCTAGAACAAACATTTCTATTCGCATTTTTTTTTAATTTTTTTTCAATGTTTTTTATTTATTTTTGGGACAGAGAGAGACAGAGCATGAACGGGGGAGGGGCAGAGAGAGAGGGAGACACAGAATCGGAAACAGGCTCCAGGCTCCGAGCCATCAGCCCAGAGCCTGATGCGGGGCTCGAACTCACCGACCGCGAGATGATGACCTGGCTGAAGTCGGACGCTTAACCGACTGCGCCACCCAGGCGCCCCTCTATTCGCATTTTAATGTATCTGAAACTTGTATACCTCTTACAACTAATCTACAATCAATTAAATGTTGTAGCTCCCCACCCTACTCCCACTCCAGGATGCCAGCATAACACTGATGGAGCGATTTCTAATCAGGGGAATTCTGGGAAGAAGTAAATAAGATACTCTCCACACAAGGCAGGCAAGCCATTGCTGACTTGTTTGCGGTGCATTTTAAAACAGGGCATCTCACACAGTTCCTCCATTTTTTTTTTTTGTTAGCTGGTGGGCATGACCAGAGTGACCGGATAAAGTCACATGGGAGCCTCATTTTAAGCTCGTGGGGTGCAACAGCCCTGTACCTTTGCTGGGACAACATCTTTTCCTAAAATGCCTTTCCTATCTTTTCTCTGACAAGCACCTGCTAATGTTTCAAGTTTCACCTGGGCGTCATCTCTTTCCTGAAACTGTTTCCAGGATAGATCACCTTTCCCTGCAGGTGGAAATAAATGGCAATTCTCTCTTCTCTGCCCCACAAGCTATCACTTCTGAAATGCTCCTGCCGTGTCATTGCATTTGCTTGTTTGTAGGCGCGTTTACTCTGCCTGGGCCCTGCCCTCTAGAGCAAGCAACTCAATCTCACTCACTCCTCCCACAGCCAGTAGCATTTACTCCGAACATAGTAGGTATTTAAGAAGTCCTGTGGAAGAGATTGATAAATGTCTTTGCCTATAAGGAACTCTATGAAGAAACTAAGCTTTCAGAGCAGTGTAAGAGTAATCTGTTAGCTAAAATCCAAATTCGAAGAGGGGTACCCTCATGGTACAAATTTAAAGCTGGAAAAATTCTAAAAGGCATGTCGCCATCAGGCGCCCGAAGGCTTACAGTGCTGTCGCGCTAAGTTGGCTGGCTGTGAGGTTTCTTTGGATTTCCTTATTAACCTGCATTTCCCTCATCTACCAGGCCTCAGTCCAATCTCGGCAGAGCTCCCCGGCTCCTCCCGCATGAATCAAACTGGGGGTGCTCATCTTGTCAAATTCGCCTGACAGATAGATTTGCTACAACAAATGAAAACACTAAATAAGCAGTTCCCATCTATTTTTTATGGCTGATATTCATTCCCAGCAAACAGCAAATGTTATCCCAGGATGAAAGCAACTATAATTCCTGAAGTTTTCATTTTGTTGTAAATCACAGTGAAGATCTCCATTGTAAGACTTTTTTTTTTAATGTAAAGCAAAAGTTAAAATACACGCGCTTTTACAATCCCTTAGAAAGTCTCGCAACAAAGTTTAGTTCCAGAAACAAATGCAGTCAAGATGGCCATAGGAAACACCGTGGAAGGGTTAAAAGAAATCTCACCAGAAACATTTAACTTAATTATACTTTATAAATAAGTATATACGCATATATACATCTATAGATAGATGCAATCAAGTGCTCAAAGACAAGGTGCTTAATTGCAGATGCCTCAGCTGCTGTCAATATCACACTTTCATTTTCTTACCAGACTCCAAGGTCATCACTACAACTGGCAGTGTTCCTGAACCTAAGGTGTCATAGCAGCTGCTATTAAAGGCTCACAAACTCACCTGCTATTCAAACTCTCCCCTCCTCCCCGGGGGAAATCTGGCCTGAAGAGCCAGGGCAGATGGAAAAGAATTCTGGGAGATTAATAATAGTGATAATAATAATAATAATAATAGTAATAACCAAGGCACCTGGGTGACTCAGTCAGTTAAGCATCTGACTCTTGATTTCAGCTCAGGTCATGATCTCGCAGTTCATGAGATTGAGCCCCACTGTCAGCACAGAGCCTGCCTGGGATTCTCTCTCTCTCTGCCCCTCCCCTGCACGCACACGCTCTCGCTCTCAAAATAAATAAATAAATAAACTTTAATAGTAATGATAATGAGTTTATGACTATTAAGTATGCCGTGTGTATTATCTCCTTTAATCTTCAAGACTGCATTGAGGGACAGGTACTCAGATCAGTACCACTTTACAAATCAAGGGATTGAGGCTTAGAAAGATTAAGCAACTTGCCCAAAATCATACTGTCATAAGTGACAGAGGACTTAAAAACAGCTGACTTTCAATTGGATTTGAAGAGCAACATAAACACGCACAAAAAAGCTAAGCTACCCCCTTCTTCGTCTTTGAACTTGAATTAAGATAACAGGGTAATGGCCATGCATGTGAGCAAATTACCTTCCCACTAGACTCATTCTTTCAGCATTTTAAGAAATCCAACAGAGTGCCACCCACTCCTAATGTGCCTAAAAATCTGGCTATTGCGTCCTTAATGTTTCCATACAGTCTCAGTCCCTAGAGCACCGTTGCTGTGTTCTGTGCTCATCCGAGCTGGATACGACTAGAAATTGACCATACAGCTAATTTCTTTTCATCTTCCCCAAACTTCAAAGATTCTTGAAAAAAAAGAAAGAAAGAATGAGAGGATTAAGATTTTTAAATGGTGTTTGTAAATTTCACATTCCCTTCACCAGAGGAGCTGTCGGTACAATTTCTTAAGAACTGCCTACTATGCTCAGTCTCATTTCATTTTTATGGCATCCCCCTGTGTAAAAAGTTTTCAAACCACAGGTTAAATAAAGTGTCCAAGGGCATCGTGGGATTAAGATGAGGAATCGGGATGCCTGGGTGGCTCTGTCGGTTGAGCGTCCGACTTTGGCTCAGGTCATGATCTCGCAGTCCGTGAGTTTGAGCCCCGCGTGGGGCTCTGTGCTGACAGCTCAGAGCCTGGAGACTGCTTCGGATTCCATGTCTCCCTCTCTCTCTCTGCCCCTCCCCTGCTCGTACTCTGTCTCTCCCTCTCCCTCAAAAATAAGTAACCATTAATTTTTTTTTTAAGTGAGGAATCAAGATTTCAATATAGGTCTGACTGTCTTTGCAATATAAGACACCCTTGTGTCTTGCTCCTCAACTTGCTCCTCAATGCAAAATACTTAGCAGAAGACTCAGATTTGGGCTTTTTGGCACTTCTTCTCTATTTTGCTTTTTTTTTTTTTTAACTTAAAAATGTCTGGCACAAAAGCATCCTCCGATTTTTTTCTAAGAGGTGCTGAATAAACAGTTTGGATGATGTGTGGCCACGATTGCAAACTTGTCAGAATCCAATTATTAAACTGATATTTCAGTATTTATTGCTGTCATCAGAACTCTGCACAATGGCTTTGAAAAATTGCACTGACTCATAGGTTCATATCTGAGGCTTTATCAAATGCACATTTTTTAATATAATGTGGGTGCCAAGAGGTTACAGGCACATCGCATTCAAATTCAATAACACTCTATAATCCTGAAAATAAAATACTGGGTTACGTATCAGGAAAATTCCTTTCTGTTTATATTTCTCCTTCTGAAACCATAAGTCATCTGTGAGAGGAATATGGCAGTTTCTAAATAGGAAAGACAGTTAAAGAGCTTTTAGAAAAGGGAAATATGGTCAGTGAAACATAGAAACAAGAAATAATACTGTACTACATTGCACACAAACACGAAGCATCATTTGAGTTCAACAATTAATAACGGCATATTTGATTCCAATGAAGCTTCCTCGGAACACACATCTAATTACTAGAACATCTACTGAGAAGATTTTGGATAGCACCATAACGCTCAAGATATTTTCTCTTTTCATTTGTCAACATAAAATAGGTAGAGTCGGGAATCTTCCTGCTTCAGGGAATGTTTATAGGGAGCCAAAGCTATTGTCATAATAATTTAGATAAATTATGTATCTCCAACCAATAAATTAAGTTGTTGCTATGGAAGCCCAGGTTTTTTAACTGATCCTTTGTATGTGCATTATTTCCTTCTTCCTATCCACAACGTCAACTACTCCCAATTGCTATGAGCTTCATCAAAGAAAGAGGAGTAGCAAATGAACACGCCTCCCTATGATCGACCAAAAACTCTGTTCTTGTCAGAGATTCCACTCAGACTCCCCAGGAAACTGTAGTTGGCAGAGAATGTGCCCTGGTCCACTCTGAATTTTAGAAATGGAAACAATGGCTTCCACATGACTGAAGATTCCAGGACTCTGCACTCCCACACCAGAGCTGGCTTTCTATCAAACTTCTTCTCCTGGTGGCTCTAAAGTGGGACCACTAAAAAAAAAAAAAGTCGCTTGATGAGATAACTCGTTATTTCACAATGAGTGAAAAAAAAGAACACAATAGCTAGTGTCTTTCTGGAGGAAGGAACAGAGAAAGATAAGGCATTGAGTAGAGTTTGTTGACTATAAATGCACACCGGTGAAGAAAGAAAGGTGATGGCCAACGGTCTAGGTTGAAGGGGATGGAAAAATTTAAAAAAGCATCAGTACCCGCAACTGTAACAAGCCGAGGGCTGAGCGACCGGGATCCCGTAAGGCAGGGCTCCAACCTCAGCACCATTGGCGTTTGGCCTGGATAGCTTTGCTTTGGGATCTGCGCTGGGCATCGAAGGATATTAATAGCCTCCCTGACCTCTACCTGCCAGAGGCCAGCAGCAACACTCTAGCCTCCAGTTCTAACAATCAAAACTGTTTTCAGACATTGCCAACAGCGCGGAGCCTGCCTGGGATCCTCCCCATCTCTCTGCCCCTCCCTTGCTCACACTCTTTCTCAAAAAAAAAAAAAAAAAAAAAATCAATCAATCAATAATAAATTTAAATAAGTAAGTAAATAAATAAATACGCAAGAAAGCCCACTTGCTCAACGTACAAGCCCTTGAGTAGGGAAAACCCAGGTTCAAGTCCACTGTCCTCCAGCTCTGCAAGTCAAGAGCCTTGTGGCATCAAGTTAGACAGCAATGGCAAACACCAGTGCGTAAGAGTTCGTGTGAAGCAGTGTACAAAAGTCCCTGGGGAAGGGCCAGGCGATCAAGCACTTTGTGGTTTGAGGACGTGGATGAACGAGGGGGTCGGTAGTGAGACAGGATGTCAGGCTTTCTTCTCACAACTGCCTGTCCTCCACAGGACAGAACGAGAGGTCAGGGTCAATCCCCTGTGCTGTCTGACGGAGCAGGTTCCAGACCTATTGCAGGCCCCTCCCTCTTCCCTGAAATGAGGCTGCCTATTGATTCTGCTTGGAAAAAATCAAGATCTTATTTCAGGGAACATCACTCCTTTTCTTTTGCTCACAAAGAAGCAATGCTAAAACGTAAAATACCTGTGCATGCCTCTAGAGCATGGATGCAAATGGGCTAAGGCAGTAAAAGTGACTGTTCCACGATTCCATTTTTACAAGAACCCTTCTCCCAGGGGCATCAATATTAATACAGTCACACTTTCCAGGAGGGTGAATCGCTAAATCTGCGAAGCCCCCAGGGACAGCTTAACTGCAAGCCATCATCTCCAGGATCACACAGTGATGCATGGCCATCCCGGGTAGAAATCCTAATGGATGCAACTCCACACCTCTGTGGCAGGCGGAGACAGCTGGAGGGAGAGTCAGGATGGAAAGACACTTGGGGATGCAGATATAGGACTGTTTGGTTTCACCAGCCACTTAGGCAACCTGAGCCCCTCCACTGGACTCCCTAAATCGTAATTTCCACTCCGCTCAGATCCTCCCTACCTCCCCCACAAACACTGCCCTTTATGCAATCCGAAGGATCGAAAAGTCAAAGAGGTCTGGCATACATTCTGCAATTTATATGACAGGCACTTACAAGAAGGGGCTCGCCTAAGGCTTGTGCCCTTCCCTTATTCAGGAGTTCCAGAATTCTCCTTCGTGCCCCCGCTCCCCAGTGATGCCTTCCCCACCCCGTCTCCAGTCCCATATGCCAAGTGACTGCCTCTCCTAAACCCCTTCCCCCCTCCCTTTCTTCCAAAAAATTGCCACTATGGAACAATGATACCCTAATTCTCTAGTTTGAACTGAGAAGCTTAATCTTCTCTAAAATCAGAGTGTGAAACTGATTTTTCCCGAAACATAATTCTGGGGAGGTACACCTATAACACTAAACTGAGGAATACTAACAAATAGCACGTTCAAAGACAAAACCCATAGGGGAAATGTTTCTAGGTTTTGATATGCTTTCTCCCTTCTTTAACTGCTCTCAATCACAGGTATATTTTTTTAAATCACAGGTATCTTTAATCTCATTAGATTCTCTAGTCTTGGAATGGAACTCTGTTTTGGAATTCCTTAACTCTTCCTTCTTAGAATCAAAACTATCCGAGGACATCAAGATACTCTCTCACTGTGCCATCAAAAAAAAAAAAAAAAAAAATCCCTTACAGAGACGCCGCCATGGGTCTTTTGGGGATGACGCCGGTGACAGACCTTGTTATTGAAGTCATTTACTAAAGGTTTTAGTGTCCTCCATTAAACCTTCCAGATTATATAAAGACAGAGGAGACAAACTCTCCCCTTGTGATGAAGGACCTAACAACCCAGGAGGAGCAGAAATGAGTTCCAATCACGAAGACATTTTCTACTTAACTCCCTAAATTGGATAAAACAATCTACAGGGCCACACGTATTTCCGGTGGCGGCTGATGTCTGGATGGGTGAGAACTTACCCACCACTGCGCCTCGGATAGCGAACGCTTGAGCTGAAAGCAACCAGCTTCTCTTGGCCTCCGGGTGCCATTTAAGATTCTAATGAAGCAGAACCTCTCCAATTTAAACAAGGGTCTAATTGATTTCTGTTTGGTTAAGCCAAAATTTAAAATACCTCCATCACATTTTCCCAGAGATGGTTGACTTGTAAAACCAGGATGCCTGACTTGGCAATCCAAAGCAATACATTTCTCATGCTATAATGTAAAACAGGATCCATCATTGGGAGAGCTGTAGCTATTACCAACTGGAATGCATCCTTCCATTTATAACATATTTATTTAAGGATCTACTACGTGCCAGGCGCTGTTCCGAGGGACTGGAAACACCAGAGTGAACAAAATAGACTGAAACCCCTCTCCTCATGGAATTGGACATTCGTGGGAGCTTCTAATTCTGGAATGTAAGGGTATATTTTCATTTCCTCAGCATCTTGTCCAGTGTCTGACACAGCGCTGGCTTTATGACTTTTTTTTTCTTTTGTTTTTTTTTTAATTTTTATTTATTTAATTTATTTTTTTTAGTTTACATCCAAGTTAGTTAGCATATGGTGCAACGATGATTTTAGGAGTAGATTCCTTCGTGCCCCTTACCCATTTAGCTCATCTCCCCTCCCACAGCCCCTCCAGTCACCCTCTGTTTGTTATGCATATTTAAGAGTCTCATGTTTTTGTCCCCCTCCCTGTTTTTATATTATTTTTGCTTCCCTTCCCTTACGTTCATCTGGTTTGTCTCTTAAAGTCCTCATATGAGTGAAGTCATAGGATATTTGTCTTTCTCTGACTGACTAATTTCACTTAGGATAATACCCTCTAGTTCCATCCACATCGTTGCAGAGAGACAGAGAGAGAGGGGAGAAGGAGGGGCAGAGAGAGAGGGGAACAGAGGATCCAAAGTGGGCTCTGTGCTGACAGCAGCAAGCCCAAGGCAGGGCTCGAACTCAGGAACCGTGAGATTGTGACCTCAGCCAAAGTCAGACGCTCACCTGACGGAGCCACCCAGGTGCTCCATGACTATTCCTTGAAGAGCGAATGTGCCTTGAGTGCATACTACGTGCCCCAAAGTGAAGGATCCAGAATGGACAAGTCCTCATCCTGGCTCATGGGACGTCACAGTCCCTGGCACCAGCCTGGTAGAGTAGAGCAGCTGCAGTAGACTGCCACACGGGGCCGGGGGGCAGCAGGTGATGGGGACAAGGAGAATTAGAGGAAACGAGAAGGACCAAATAGAGAAGACGCTGCTAGAGCTGAATCTTGGATTCTGAGTAACTGATCCGCGTAAGCGGGCCTAGCAGTGATGGAAGGGATGGACCCTCCAGGCACAGAGAATAATATGAACCAAGACAGAGAAAAAGCAGCCTGGTGTGTCTGGAATGACCCAGAAGATAACACATGGTCCCTTATCCCACACCAGGGATGGGGTTCTATGGAATAAACATCAAGGCTTTCTCAGCCTCTTCTCGGGGCAGACGGGTACCAACCCAAAACCCATACGACTTCCAAGAAAACAGTTTCGGTTCTCCATAAGAGACAGGAAAGATCAGGCCCGCCCCTGCTGCGGTCAATAGAACAGTCAACTCTGAGTGAGGCAAGAAGCACTTGGAGGCTTGAGGGACAGAAATGATGCAGGGCTCAGTCCGACCTACCCTACCAAAGCCCACGGGAAGATGACAGGCCATCAAGTTTTCTGAAAGGCACACTTTTTAGGACTTACATGTGGGTCACTTTGACGGCCAGCCCTTAATATACCTTCACACACGTCCTTCACTGAGGGGCCCATCAGTCTCTCCAGCCTTGCTTACTACGGGGAGCTAAATATGCCTTTAATATTTATCTGTGCTGTGAAAACTGCTCCTACATGCATCCCTTTGAGGGAAATAGCCAAGATCAATGCAGGCCTGACGTATACTAAATGAAGAAACAAACAGAAATATTTATTTCTCTGTCCACAGACCACAGTGCCTCCTGAGGGAGAGAACAAATTGGCAACAATATAGTGCCTCCAAGCGGGCATTGACTGTCTCTGTGAAGGCCAGCCCCGTTAGACCTTTTTTTTTTCCCTTTTTCTTCATAAGAGAGGGACTATGCAAAAACATAATAAAAAGAAAATTATTTGTATTTTAAATGCAGCGTCTTCAGGGCTGTTCTGGGAGTAGATGTCTCAAACCTTCTTTTGTTTGGGGTTATAATAAGTAGTACCATCGAGCGCCAGCTGCTTTAAATACTTTCTCCTTTGAAATTCAGACTCCGCCAGTTTAAGTATCCTTATGGACATTTCACACATTATGGAAGAAGCAAGGCTGGGGAGCTACCTCGCCTGAGGGGCCCAGTAGCTCCGGTGCAGTTCAGCAAGAAACGCCCGGCTCCAAACTCTGTGCTGTTTCTTCCGTGTACTTTGCTGTCCGTGAGCTTGGGACACGACCGAGTACATAAATACGTGACATATCGGGACGCCCGGGTGGCTCAGCCGGTTGAGCGTCCAACTCCGGCTCAGGTCAGGATCTCACCGCTCGTGAGTTCGAGCCCCACGTCAGGCTCTGTGCTGACAGCTCAGAGCCTGGAGCCTGCTTTGGACTCTGTGTCTCCCTCTCGCTCTCTGCCCCTTCCCCCGTTTATGCTCGCTTGCTCTCTCTCTTTCAAAAATAAATAAACATGAATAAATATAAATAAATAATGAATAAAAATAAATATGAATGAATAAAAAATATAATGAAATATAATGAATAAATATAATGAAATATAATGAATAAAAAATAAAAATGAATCAAATATATGGGTAACATGTCAACACGAATACTGTCTGTCTTAGGGGACGTTCCCCAGAAGAAGCAAATCCGGAGACCAGGACGATGGGCAAATTATTTATTAAGGAGAAACTACTGACAGACGGACGGACAGATGGAGAGACAGAAAAGGCGAAGAAGCCAAGCAAAGGTGACATTTCAAACAACGAGCATCCTGCAGAAGCAGCTTCAGCCGATGCCGCAGGGAAACCAGGAGGGTGAGTGGTACCCAGAGCTGCGTCGCCCAGGTAAGGGAGGCAGGCCTCCGTGATCCTGCACCTGTAGGTCACCGGGAAGGGCCGCCCTGGAATGATGCAAACTCGGGCACTCTCGTTCTCTGCAGACATCATTCCATTTGCCTGAAGACGGTGTGCGCAATAAAGTGAGAACTCACCACACTTGGGGGAGAATTGCGTGGAAACATGGAAACAGATCTCAGAGGATGCATGCCTACGGAGCACCAACGAGGTTCGCTCTACTATTTGAAAGCAAATGCTCGCCGCCAAAAACACGGGCACATCGTCATTGCCCAACACGTAGATCCACAAACAGCACCGGTACCGGTCCCCGCGCAACTAGCCTGCAAACAGGGTCCTGGATCTCCCCTGTCTGTCCCTGTCTGCACTGGTCGCTGCAACAGTTCTGTTCAGGGCAGCAGTGGCCTTGGAGTTGGTGCCACCAGCTGCAGGAGTGTGGATCTGGGGCCCTTTTCTTTTCTTTTCTTTTCTTTTCTTTTCTTTTCTTTTCTATTTATTTATTTTTGATAGAGAGAGCACAAGTGGGGGAGGGGCAGAGAGAGAGGGAGACGCAGAATCGGAAGCAGGCTCCGGGCTCCGAGCTGGCAGCACAGAGCCCGACGCGGGGCTCGAACCCAAGAACCGTGAGATCATGACCTGAGTGGAAGTTGGACGCTCAACCTACTGAGCCACCCTGGAGTCTCCCTGGGACTCTTAGGTTTCAGGTGTCTGTTCAAGGGGCCCAGAGTTCTATAGCCCCGTGACCCCTGTACCTCCAAGCCTCAGCCTGTTTATCACCATGCTTGCCCAATCTTTCCGGTGCTTTGGCACATCTGGAGTCTTCGTTTGGTTCTTGCCACTTCCTCTCTTTCAGAAGCATAACTTAACTCCTCCAAGCCATGACGGGAAGGTACATAGTGCAAGGTTGTCAAGGTTATCAAGACATCGACTTGCAACCTGCTCCTGCCACTTCCTAGCCCTGAATCTGGGGGCAAGCTGTCCAGCTCCTCTGCGTTTCCTCATCTGTTAAATGGAGAACAAGAAGATTAAGCCAGGAGTTCTTGTGAGAATTTAACGTAGGAATGTATAAAACATCTACTCGATGATGGTAGCGGCCATTTTCATTGTTATTGTTATTTTAATTCTCTCTCTGGGGACCATGACTTCCCAGGAGATCAAGGGCAGGCCGAATTGAGTTTAAATTTATAATTGTCTCTGGAACTTAGCATTCTCTTTGGAAACTAAGTGGGACTGTTGGCCACTCTGTCAGAAGACTAGCCCTAAAATCTACATTAGATCACCAGAGTTCCTCTCCATTCCCTTTCCGGAACCACTGAGTGTTCCATTTTCAAGGAAGGAGAAGCTATACACAAGTATGGCGATGTCAACCTAGGCCTCAGCAGTGATAACCCATGCAAGCCAAACCCTATAACTCCAGCTGAGGCTCTTATCACACAGAGAGGTAAGATACACACCAACACCTGGTGACCTAGATTCCTCATTCATGATCCGAACTTCTGGGGGACAGAGCAACAATGAACCATTTAAAAGCAGCAGCAGAACCCAGCAGCGTTCTCGAAAGAAGTAAGCCTGAATGCCTTAAGGCATCCATTGTACAGAATGAATTAAATTCTCCGCTGTGCATTTAGAAGGACAGTACTTATACACTTGGAAGAATCAAAGTATTAGTCACTGAAATCATTTTCTGTGTTCTGTAGTTCAGACAAGGAGTCCTAGCTGAGAAAGGCTTATCTAAACTAATGCTTCATTAAGAGCTATTCAAACTGAAGGTGGAGAGTGTAAACGGTTTGCTCAGTCTATGGCATGCGGCAAAGACCACAAAGTTCCTTGCTAAAGAGCCCCCAGTGCCATAGAAACTCTAGTGTTCTATTAACCTCTCCCCCTCTTCCTCGCCTGCCCCCACTTCCTCCTTTTCTCCCTCTCCGCCCCACTACTTTCGTTCCCTCCCTTCCCCCATTTCTCCAGCAATGTGAATTGAGAGAGAGAGAGACAGACAGAGAGAGAGAATACCCTTGAATGAGATCTGATGTAGGCCCATCACACAGCCACACATACGGGTAACAATGTTAAATAAGGTGCATAATATTCATTCAATAGTTAAGAACAACAACAACAACAAAAAACTTGGACATTATCCAGCCTAGAGGTCCTCATCGTTAAATGGTCAGTGGTTCCTCCACTCTGTAATCCCATAGCACCTGGTGCTGACACTCTCCTGGAATTTGATCTCATTGGATCGTGATTGTCTGCTTGTGTACTTATATTCCCATTGAGTTATGATAACAGGGAAATAAGTTTTCTCCTTTCTTTTGTTTAAAGATTTTTTTAATGTTTATTTTTTGAGAGAGAGACAGAGAGACAGGACACAAGTGGAGGAGGGGAAGAGAAAGGGGGAGACACAGAATCTGAAGCAGGCTCCAGGCTCCGAGCTGTCAGTACAGAGCCCGATGCGGGGCTCGAACCCACAAACCATGAGATGGTGACCTGAGCCAAAGTCAGACACTCAACTGACTGAGCCACCCAGGCGTCCAAGTTTACTCCTTTCTAATTTCAGTTTCATCACAGTATGACACATGAAAGCCATCAATACAGAATAACTGAAAGAACGAATGAATGAATGAATGAACCAATGAAAGCCGTTTCAGAGATCACAATACCTTGGGCTCTGAGGGTTGATCTAACACGGGGGATGTGGACTGCCAAAGTGAGTCAACTTATCAGTTCTCTACAATACTTCGACGTTGGAAAAGATGGCAATGTATATTTATTAACTGGATCAGAACCATATGCATTTGATTTTGACGTGTCAAAAATCATTCTTAAATGAAATGTTACACCATCCCAGTTAGCATCCAAAACAATGTAACACGTAGACCGAGACTTCATTTTCTCTTCTTGAGAAATGTTTATGGCTGAGCCTCATGGGATTGTAGGAAAAGGAGGCTCAAGATGTAACAATTTCTATGATAAATGAATCATGTAGGTCAATGATTGTGAACCGAAATCTCTATAAGACTTACTCAGGTCATTCAAATCAATAAATCAGCTTGGGTGTGGATTTGGACAAGCTGAAGATTGGATGCATACCCTGTCTAGATGGGGTAGTTGCAACTCAGCTCCAGCCTATTACCGGGCCAGTTTAAAATAAAAGACAAGACAGCAATGTACATGCACATGTGAAATCTGTCAGTTTTTAAATATGAGCCAACATTGCATACATCACACAAAACTTGCTTGTTGCCTGGATTTAACCTGAGGGCTTAGAATATAAATGACCATATGGGTGAAAAACTGAAAATCCGAGAGGTCTTCAGCATCTACACATTGGCCAACGTGACTCAACTAGAAGGTTTCTGCCTCTATTTTTTCTTTTAATTCTTTGTTACGCCCCCAGGCATTTAGTCTAAACTTCTGCAAACAATGTGTATTTTAGACACAGATTTTACCTACTGGAAGATTACAGTTCAGAACAAAGCCAGTTATAAATAAATAAGCCACAGAACAGGCAAAATTGACTATTCCGATTTTTTTGTGCCCCAGTGGTACACGTTCTTCCATCACAACCCCCGTAACTCTTCATTGTTGGTTCTTGGCATTTATGAGTTTAACTTTTGCAATTCCAATTATATGTGATCAGACCCAAAGGTCAGCGATACACAGAAAATTGTCTTTTTTGCTGAGGTATAAACGTGAAATACAGGGGCACCTGGGTGGTTCAGTCGGTTAAGCGTCCGACTTCAGCTCAGGTCACGATCTCACAGTCCGTGGGTTCGAGCCCTGCATTGGGCTCTGGGCTGATGGCTCAGAGCCTGGAGCCTGCTTCTGATTCTGTGTCTCCCTGTCTCTCTGCCCCTCCTCCGTTCATGCTCTGTCTCTCTCTGTCTCAAAAATAAATAAACATTAAAAAAAATTTAAAAAAAAATAAAATAAATGTTTAAGATCAACATAACTAAGGAGACAGCCAAATCTTCAGCACAGCAGTCCATCTCAACACAAATTCATCTTTTGTTTTAATTCTCTAATCATTAGACGTAGTATATTTCACAAAGAGCTGAAAATATCCTTCAGTGAAAAAGCTACCACATGCAGACACAAAAGCAAACTTTCAAGGCTTGCAAAATGAGAAAACAACGTGGAGCCTTCTCCTTAAGTCATACTCCAAGCAGGACGTCAAGTTGAACATTAGCACCTTGAAACATCTTCCCTTGACACTCAGGAGCTTACCTTCTCTCCCGCTCCTGTATCTTACTGTTCATTCCTCCCAGTACCCTTTCCAGATTCCTCTTTGCCTTCCCGACATCTAAATGTTGAAAGGGCCCAGACTTAGCCCTCATTTCTCTTTTCTCTTTATGCTTACTCCCCAGGGGAATCGCAATCCAACCTAGGGTAGCAGATAATACCCATACACCGGAGATCCTCAAATCCTGACCTCCGGCCCACATGTCTCCACCACCTGTAGCCCAAATTCCAGACACATACCTCCAGCTAGCCACTCATTTCCACTTGTCTCCTACTAGCCAAATACACCCGTTCTTCATTTCTCCCCAGCTCTTTACCCCAAACGCGTTCTTCCCTTAGTCTTCCCCATCTTGGTAAGTACCCACCTGACTACCAGTCACCTAGGACAAAAGCCTAGAATTGTCCTTGTTCTTTTTAAGCCTCATGCTGCATCTCAGCTTCACATCAAATCCCACTGGCTCTCCCTTTGACATACATCTTGAATTTGCCCTTCTCACCACCGGACATCAACACATCCTGCCAAAACCATTTCTGTAGACCATTACCTACTTCTCCTGCTTCACCCTTGTCACCTCCCAAGCTAGTCTCAATATAACAGATGGAATGATTTGGTAAAATGAAAGTAGAGGGGAGGAAAACTTACTTTTTTTCCCCTCTACCCCTCTAGGTTCTCCAGGTACGACGCTTCACATTAGACTGACAGAAGAAGGGTTAACAAGAGATAAACAAACAGAAATGCATTGATGTGTGCACGCATAAACACATGAGAGCACTCAGCAGTGAGTAACTCAAAAGGGTGGTTAGAACTTGGGCTTATGCAGCATGTTAACAAAAGAGTAATAACTCTGTGGTGAAGTGACAAGAGAAAGGAAAGGGAGTTTGAACTTGTAGCGGTGACAAATTGTGAAAAGGTAAATATAGAGAGGAAACCAATGGAAGAAAAGAACAGTTTGGGCAAGATTTGCTGTGTGGTTTCCTCTGGTTCCATCCATGGGATGATAAGCATCTGAAATTGTCTCTAGGGTCAATCAGAACTAAATCTGCCCTTTCTAGAATAGAGGGAGAGGGCAGAGAGATTTTTGTGGGTCTGTTTGTTCTCAAGAGTCTTGAATTCAAAATCATCCTTATGCCAGCATGGCATATTCTGGGTGCTATACTCTGAACCCCTTCAAAATCCGGATCATACCTCTCTTCTGTTCAAACCCCACCACAAGTTGCCCACGTCTTTCTTTATACAAGGTGGCCATAAAGCTTGGAAACAGAGATAGCATTATTTTATCACACTGTAACATTATATTAAATAACACATGTCACATATCCATCTGTGTCCAGGCTTCTTAACCGCTCTGTAAAACTCCAAAATCCTTACCAAAGCCAATGGAGCCATGCATCCTTACAATGGGAGGCCTCCTCTCTTCTTCATTACTTACTTCCCTGTTCTCTGCCACAGCCACGCTGGCTTCCTGGATATCCCCTGAGCATGCCTGGCTCATTCCTGCCCCAGGCCCTCTGCACCTGCAGGTACTTGATATCTGTAAGGCTCACTTATGTACTGTTCAAATGTCACCATGTCAAAGAGGTCTCCCCTACCACTCAACTTCTTTCTATCCCCTCAACTGACTTTACCCTTCACTGTCGTCATGACTACCTGATGGAAATATAAGTTTCATGAGAATTTCTGACACTTAGTAGATGCTCACTAATTATTTGTTGAACTAATTAATAGCTTAATTAATGAATGATTCTCTGAGCATCATAAAGTACTTGAATATTTTTTTACCTTTTTTAATGTTTATTTATTTTTGAGAGCAAGAGACAGAGCGTGAGCAGGGGAGGGGCAGAGAGAGAGAGAGAGAGAGAGAGAGACCCAGAATCCGAAGCGGGCTCCAGCCTCCAAGCTGTCAGCACAGAGCCCAACGCGGGGCTTGAACCCACGAGTTGTGAGATCATGACCTGAGCTGAAGTCGGATGCTTAACCGACTGAGCCACCCAGGTGCCCCTGTTTTTTTTTTTTTTTTTATTTTAATTTATTGCATGTTATGGGAGGGAAGGATCAATAAAAGTCTACGGGATCAAACTTCAAAGATTCAACCTGGCTTCTTTTGTGAATGTCAGGGATCCTTCTACACTCAGAGCTCCTTGAGGACGTGCCTTCATCATCCTTATAGTTAGTAGACAGAAGCAAATGGAGTTTTCACGTTTGGGGACTGGGGGGATGATTCCAGGTGCTCACATTCCCTACCGACACGTGGTAACGAGACGCTAAATGGTAAGACAGAAGAGTGTCGCTGGGCTGTGCCCAGGTGTGCTCGTGTCCTTCCAGGCACACGTATTTCTCTTTCAAGAACCAGAGAAACGTTTCCTAATTTGAAAACTAAAGTTCACAGCTGTGCTTTCTCCAACTCCAACCTCCCAAATTGTGTGGCCAACGGAGACTGAGGTAAGGGGGCAGTCAACAGGGCTTATAATGTGTGCAATTACACAGGTCCATCCACTTGATTCCCTGCTGCTGCCATTCAGCAGAATGGAGATGTGTGGGTAAACGGAAATTACTGCCCATGGGGTAAGTTCCTCAGGCAGCTATAATTGTGTGTTTTCTTGCAGATTCCGTTGCCACGGTTCTCCCACCAACTTGGTTGGCTCATTTCCCACCCACATCCCCTGCCTTCCTTGTCAGGTGATTAATTGGGGATCTGAAAGAGAACACCCAGCTTGGAATTCAAACAGCTGAGTGAAATGGAAAATGTTCCTTTGGTATTAGCGGGGAAGGCACTGTAATCAGCAGGCATTTTATTTCTTGAACGTAGCATTCAATTTTCTTTAAACTTAGTTCTCGATATTGTGATGAATGTCCCCACCGTGGTGTGCACCTTTCCAGGGTACAGTAAAGGGACCCTTGCTTCTCCCTCATGTTCTACAGTTTTATGTAGCAAAGAGGATATGATGGGGGAAAGTATTCATAGAGAATTGGACCGGGGTCTATGAGGTATCAGATAATCAGGTATCAGAGTCCATATTCAGCCTGCCTGGGTTTGTAATCTCCTTCTCCTGTGCATCAAGGTAAAAAGTCTGTGATTTATTTGCATTCCATTCCTTATTGCCTTTCCCTGTCTAGGGCCATGGTGGTATCTGAATCCCTTGCCTGCATTCTGGTGGGTTATAGAACTCTATGTACTATGATGAGGGATGAGATCTTTCACCTTTCCTGTATTTTCTCAGTGCCATTTTGGATCTTCAGCACATGCCTTATTTTTATATAAGGATGATGGATGTTGGGACAAATACACGTCAATTTAAGTGACAACAAGATCTTTAAAGTGCAAAGATCCAGCTGGGAACTGCGACCAGGTTCGTTAGCAGGTTCTGAGTACTCTGACTTCCCAAGAGTCTGTAAGAAAAGATGAATGGGCACCAGATGAGAGCCTTGAAGGAATCGTTGAAATTATCTCTCAGGTACTGGGGCACCTGGGAGGCTCAGTTGGCCAAGCATCTGACGCTTGGTGTTGGCTTGGATCATGATCTCATGGTTCGAGGGATCAAGCCCTAAGTCAGTCTTTGTGCTGAGCATGGAGACTTCTTGGGATTCTCTCTCTCCTTCTCTCTCCCTCCCCTGATCGCTTGCTCTCTCTCTCTCTCTCTCTCTCTCTCTCTCTCCCTCCCCTGCTCTCTATTGCTCTCTTTCTCAAAAATAAATAAATAAGCTAAAAAAAAGAAGTATCTTTTTATAGTGGAATGTGCCTTATTATAAGAGTAGAAGTGGCTGAATGCGTCTAACAAATGATACTGAGTGGGAGATAATGGCTTTAGAACTCTTTGAACGTTTGTCTCACTGGACTTGAAACAACACATCTTTTGGTCTCATGATGCTAGTGACACTTTTGAAAGCCACGCCAGTTTTTGTCTTCTCTGGGTCATCTTGGTGATTCCGGGAGACCATGACTCTCATGGCTCAGGCAGAGGAGAAAATGAGCTCAAGAAGACTACTAGGACAATTGCCAAAATATATAGCAAAGTTAAAGAATATTTTCATGTTGAAGAGCCATGTGAAGTTTTAAACTGCTATCTTATATACAAGAGGCCCTCATCTTGATGGCTAGTCTATTGTTAGCTATATAGATCTTTCTCTTTTTTGGAGAACAGCATCCTCTATTCTACCCTATAGCTTCCTTCCTGCTCCAAGAACATCACCGATTATCTTTACGCTGTGACTTTTGTTCACATTGTCTTAACAGGTTGAATTCCATACCATCCTCCCTACTATCTTCTCTGTCTTCACTGCTCATGTAAAGTACCATCTACATACAACATCCTTGATTCAGTTCTTTGTCTTATTTTATCTTACACTTTAGAAGACTTCATGAAATGCGATGACTGTTTCAAGTCATGTAAGTACCAACTCTATGAATTCTCTTAGATGATTCTGCCCTTGGTGGGAAGCCCCATAGCACCCAGTAGTGGGGCCAATGCCTCTCAAACATCTGGGGAATGAAATCTGGCCTTTTCTAGCAACATGGATGGAACTGGAGAGTGTTACGTGAAGTGAAATGAGTCATACAGAGAAAGACAGATACCATACGTTTTCACTCTTATGTGGATCCTGAGAAACTTAACAGAAGACCATGGCGGAGGGGAAAGAAAAAAAAGTTGGAGAGGGAGGGAGGCAAACCGTAAGAGACTCTTAAAAACTGAGAACAAAATGAGGGTTGATGGGGGGTGGGAGTGAGGGGAAAGTGGGTGATGGGCATTGAGGAGGGCACCTGTTGGGATGAGCACTGGGTGTTGTATGGAAACCAATTTGACAATAAATTTCATATTAAAAAAAATAAAATACATTTTAATACACACACACACAAAAAAAAAAACCTATAAGAGAATGCAAAGATGAGCCACAGACTCAGAGAAAATATTTGTAAAAGTCATCTCCAATAAAGGGCTGGTATTGAAAATATACAAAGAACTCTTAACACTGAACAATAGGAAAACTCAAACAAGCCAATGAAAAAGTGGACAGGTACCTTGTGTTGGTGATTTTAGCTATTCTGACAAGTGTGGGGTGATATCTCACTGTACTTTTGATTTATGCTACCCTGATGGCAAGAGATGATGACCATCTTTCATGTGTCTGTTAACCATCTGTACGTCTTCTTTGGAGAAATGTCTGTTTATGTCTTCTGCCCATTTTTAATTAAATTATTCGTTTTTTGTGGTGTTGAGTTCTATGCGTTCTTTATATATTTTGGCTATAGCCCTTTATTTGACATGTCATGTGCAAATGTCTTCTCCCATTGTGTAGTTTGCTGTGGTATACGCACACAAGAGAATATTATTCGGCTATAAAAAATGAAATCTTGCCATTTGCAATGACGTAGATGGTGCTAGAGAATATAATGCTAAGCGAAATAAGTCAGAGAAAGACAAATACCATGATTTCACTCATAGGGTGAACCTAAGAAACAGAACCAATGAGCAAAGTGGAAAAAAAGAGAGAGAGAGAGGCAAACCAAGAAACAGACTCTTAACTATAGAGAACAAATTGATGGTTCCCAGAGGGGAGGTGGGGGGGGGAGGGATGGGTGAAATAGGTGATGGGGATTAAGGAGGCCACTTGTGATGAGCACTGGGTGTTATACGGAAGTGTTAGATCACTATACTTTACACTTGAAACCCATATGACATTGTATGTTAACTGGAATTAAAATAAAAACTTTAAAAAAAAAAAAAAAGAAAGAAAAGAGGGATGCCCGGATGGCTCAGCTGGCTAAACCACCAACTCTTGATTTTGGCTCGTCAGTTCACGATCTCAACAGTTCATGAGATTGAGCCCCGCTATCAGCACCGAGCCTGCTTGGCCTTCTCTCTCTCTCTCCTTCCCTCTCTCTGCCCCTCCCCTACTCCACTCGCTCTCCCTCTCTCAGAAGAAAACAAAAATAAAAATAAAGAAATATCAACAAATGGATTGAGACCAACACTCAAACAAACTGCAAAAAGTGGGCAGGAACCTCACGATAGGAAGGTGTCCGGATGACAAACAGGCGTACGAAGTGATGCTCACTATCAAGTGCCAGCAGGAGGATGCAAGTGGAACCACAAGGACATGTCACTATGCGTCTCTCAGAAAAGCTCAAATCTAAAATACCAAATCAAAACGCTCCCAGGGATGGGGAGCAAAAGGAACTCTCATTCACTGCTGGCGGGAATGCAAACCGGTCCAGCCGCTTCGGAAAACAGCCCAGCCCTTCCTTACAAGACTGAACATAGGATCAGTCATAGGATCCAGCAGCTGTGCTCCCGGATATTTACTCAAACGAGTCAAAAACTCACATCCACACGAAAACCCACACAGGAATGTTTACAGCCGCTGTCTTCATAATTGCCCCAGACTGGAAGCAACGTGATGCCCTTCACTAGGTGAAAGGATAAACTTTGCGACATCTAGATAATGTCGCATCATGTAGCACTAGAGAGAAATGAGCCCACAAGCCATGAAAAAAGGAAATCTTAAATGCTAAGTGAAAGAAGCTAGTCTGTTATTCCACATATGAGTGAAATCATATATTTGTCCTTCTCTGACTGACTTAGTTCGCTTAGCATAAATACACTCCGGTTCCATCCACGTCGTTGCAAATGGCAAGATTTCATTCTTTTTGATTGCCAAGTAATACTCCATTGTGTGTGTGTGTGTGTGTGTGTGTGTGTGTGTGTGTGTGTGTGTGTATACCACATCTTCTTTATCCATTCATCCATCAATGGACATTTGGACTCTTTCCATACTTTGGCCATTGTCGATAGCACTGCTCTAAACATGGGGGTGCATGCGTCCCTTTGAAACAGCACACCTGTATCCCTTGGATAAATGCCTAGTAGTGCAATTGCTGGGTTGTAGGGTAGTGCTATTTTTAGTTTTTGGAGGAACCTCCATACTGTTTTCCACAGTGGCTGCACCAGCTTGCCTTGCCACCAACAACGCAAAAGAGACCCTCTTTCTCCGCATCCTCGCCAACACTTGTTGATTCTTGGTTTTTTGATTTCAGCTATTCTGACAGGTGTGAGGTGGTATCTCATTGTGGTTTTGATTTGTATTTCCCAGATGATGAGCGATGTTGAGCATCTTTTCATGTGTCTGTTAGCCAGCTGAATGTCTTCTTCACAGAAATGTCTGTTCGTGTCTTCTGCTCATTTCTTCACTAGATTATTTATTTTTGGGGAGTTGAGTTTGGTGAACATAGGGGAAGGGAAGGAAAAATAAGATAAAAACAGAGAGGGAAGAAAACCATAAGAGACTCTTAAATACAGAGAACAAACTGAGGGTGGCTGGAGAGGACGTGGGTGGGGGGATGGATTAAATGGGTGATACAAATTAAAGAAGGCTCTTATTGGGATGAGCACAGGGCGTTATATGTAAGCGAAGAATCACAAGGTTCTAATCCCGAAACCAATACTACATGGTATGTTAACTAACCTGAATTTAAATAAATATTTAAAAAAAATAATAAAGAAAGAAGCTAGTCTGACAATGATCCATATCATTCTGGATCCAACTTTGTGACATTCTGGGAAAGGCAAACTATAGAGACAGTAACAAGGTCAATGGTTGCCAGAGGCTGGGGCAGGGGTGAGGGGGGAAGTGAAGGGCAGAGATAGATGGAGCACAGGGGAATTGGGAGGCAATGAAACTCTATTGTTTAATAATCCAGTGGTAGATTCGTGACATTATGCACTTGGCAAAACCCACCAGCACTGCGTAACACAAAGGATGAACCCATTCTTTGTGCACTGTAGACTTTAGTAAATCATAATGCGTCAATATTAGCTCACCGATTGAAACAAAAGTACCACCGCCATGTAAGACGTGTATAATAGGGGAAACTGAGGGCAGGGGAGGGTTGAAGAGGGTGAAGCAGGATCTGTGCTTTCTGCTCGATTTTTCTTTAAATCTAAAACTGCTCTCTAAAAAGTCCATCAGGGGGCGCCTGGGTGGCTCAGTCGGTTAAGCGTCGGACTTCAGCTCAGGTCACGATCTCACGGTCCGTGAGTGCGAGCCCCGCGTCAGGCCCTGGGCTGATGGCTCAGAGCCTGGAGCCTGCTTCCGATTCTGTGTCTCCCTCTCTCTGCCCCTCCCCTGTTCATGCTCTGTCTCTCTCTGTCTCAAAAATAAATAAACGTTAAAAAAATTTTTTTAAAAAAAATAAAAATAAAAAGTCCATCAGTTTCCAAAAGTAGCGCTCATTTTTAAAATGCACACACCCGGGTTCCACCTGGAGAAATGCCGCGGGGCTCGGAGGGGGTCAGTGGTTTGGCGTTTTAGCTGGTTCCCGGGCGACGCCGCCGCAGGTCCCGGGGCCGCGCTCCAACAGCACTGGCTTCGCATCCGTGTGTGCACCTGCTTGGTACCATTCACTGTTGCTTCTGCTGTGCTTGCCTCTTACCCCCAACATCCCCGCAAACTCTTTAGAACAGGGCTGTGTCCATCCTTGATTCTGTGTCCCTCGGTGGCTCAGACAAGGACGGCAGCAGGGTATCCACCGATAGGTAGTTTCTGACCAATGTCTGCAAAAGGACTTTCTGGATAGAACAGATGAAAAGCTTGCCTTGTCTTCTGTGGATAGAACACCTGTGTCCCAGCCTAGTGTGTTCTGTAAAGGGCTGTATGCAGAACCCCTCCCAATGTACAGGGAAGGGGGGGGGGTGGACAGAAGGACTCAGAGAACAGAGCCAGACACAGAACTGGGGCTGTGGTCAAAGAACCAAGAACTAGGAGCCAAATGAGCTGACAGCCAGTAACCAGGTCAGCCTCGCAGCCAGGCCAAAGCTCAACCCCTAGAGACTAAGTCAGAGGCTAAGATACAAATTAGGAGTTTATGGTGGAAACAGGGGTCAAGATCACTAAAGTAGCAGAAGACTAGCAGTGCTGAAACACACAGAATGCAACCAAACAACAACCCTTACTCTTTCCTGGACCTCTGTCCAAACCACCCAATACCAAACCCTGTGTGGAGGGGGGAAAGAGAAGGGGACAGTGGCTTTCATCACACAGGGTCACACACACACACACACACACACACACACACAAAACATGACCTGACATAAGAATTATGAAAAAATGTGAAGAAAGGGAAACCCAAGCAGAGAGCACAGCCACCATTCAGACCACTGGGACCAGGGGGACGTGAGCCAGGAAAAGGGGGTACCAGGAGGCGACGGGGGTAAGCAAAGGCTAGATTTCGTGAGGTGTGGAGGCCCCGGTAAGGCAATTGGATTTGACTGGGAGTGTGATGGGTCCCTGGGGAGGAGGGCTGAAGCCAAGAAGGGACATGATTTGATTTGCCGGTGAATTCCGGTCTACCGTGGAGGGGGAGACACTAAGTGTTCGTGAAATTCTTGGTCCTAAAATAAATGTTGAGGGACACAGAGCCTCCTGCTCACACAACTTTTGGAAATGAGAAAAATGTCCCCTCTCCGGGTGGATGTAAGGGGGCTCCTGAGTCTTTGCGAGCAAGGATCTGCAAGTCTCCCCTCCCACGCACCCAGCCCTGCAGGTGCCCACCGGTGAGAGCGAGCTCTGACTCTGTCGGTTTGCCCTGGTGAGTGTGCACACCCTGAGCGGCCGTCTCGTGCACAAAAGGGTCAAGGTGCACCTCCTTCCCTGCACAGCCCCGCGCTGGCCACTGGCCGGGGTTCCTGCCCACCTGCTCCTGGGTGAGCACAGCCCTGTGGCACAGCACAGACCAGCCCCAGAAGGAAGCAGCGTGACAGAGGAGAACCGACACAGATCCGGTCGGCAGCCCCGAGGGCATGCCCACTCAGTTTGCTCAGTTTGCTTGGCTCCTTCAGCTTCTACGAGCTCATGTGTGAAATGGTGGGTCTACTGGACTTCAGGATGAGGGCGAAGCTTAGAGCCAATGGACACCCAGGAATGGCTCCCGGATGCGAGTTCTTGCTGTTATCTAAACCGGCACCTCTAAGAATAGTAAAGCCCTGGCAAAGAAGGATTCAGATTCAGTCCATTGATTCCAGAAGTGCCCTCGTGGGGTTGCTTCCTATTGTCGGGGCGGTCATTGCTTCTTTCCTTTATTCATTCAACAAGCCTCATTTTTTATTAAGTTTATTTATTTATTTTGAGAGAGAGAAAGCATGAACTGGGGAGGGGCAGAGACAGAGGGAGAGAGAAGCCCAAGCAGGCTCTGCTCTGCCAGCACAGAGCCCGATACAAGGCTCAGACCCACCAATCGTGAGATCATGACCTGAACCAAAACCAAGACTCTGATGCTTAACTGACTGAGCCACCCAGGCGTCCCCAACAAACCTCATTCAAATAAATTCTCACTACATTCCAAATAGACAGATATTTTTTAAGCCAGGGTATCTTATGTAACAGTTACTAATAAAATAAATGGTCCTGCAACAGAGATATTTAATACTAGGGAATAAAATTTCTTTTTCGAGAAGGAACCACATTGCAAAGGGCGGGGTTAGCTGGAGTCAGCCAATGCAAGGGCACCTGTGTGACCCGTGTGAGTTGCGGGTGGGGGATGGTCTGAGCACCTGGCCTGGGTAATGCTGGTCCCAAGTGTCCCCTCTCACTCCACCTGTCACCAATGGGAAGACAGATTATCCCTTAACAGGAAATATCAAGCTGCTGGCTCAGACCGTAGGGCCATGCTGACAGCACGTGTTAGCCCCAAAGTCTGCTATCCTGACACCATCAATGAAGAGCTATCCAATTGGGGCACTGAAGAATAAAGAGGAGCGGGCCACCTGGGAGCAAGAAAGGAAACCAGGGGTCTCCCCTGGGGATGCACGTGATTCCTAGTCCCTGTTGTAATTCTCCACTCTTTTGGGGCCCTCCTTACCCCTCCTGCACTCCCAACCTTCTGCCCCCCCATCCCCCTCTCCAAAACATTTGTGTGCAGGCATCTTCTCTTATTCTAAGGCTCTCAGTAGGGATGGAGGGATATTACACTTCTAAATATCTCCATTATCCAACACCGTCCCTTTGAGAAGACAAAGCGTGGGGCTCCATCCTCCCACGTAGGATTAATAAGAACATTGCGAATATGAGGGTGAGGTGTCTAGAGAAGGAGGCACCCATTTCTAGGACAGTGGTGGCTGGAGATGACCCCTTCGGAGTCCCCACCCTTGGAGAGCAGCAGGTGCAACCGTAGACGTTAACTGAGGCTTCCATGATGGCCTTGGTGCCTCGAGGAGGGCTTTTAAAACATCATTTTCATTTTAAAAGCACGAAGATAAACACATTATTTTCAAGTATTCACAGGGGGCATGCAGAAATGTGTTTGGTTCCAGATGCTGTGCCGGCAGAGCTCAGGAGAAACTTTGAGTCACTTCCAATCCACAGTTTTCTGCTGATGCTGACAAAGGCAACCCCCTTGGGGCTGAAGAGGAAATACTGTATTTACTCACATAATTCCCCTCTTTTCTCAAAGGTGTCTGACCACTACAGGAAGTGAGATGGAGAAAAAGGCCAGAGCGAGCACCAAGCACCCTCTCTGCTCGTCTTCCAGCCCAGAGCCAGGAGAGAAGGAGGAGATGAATGGATGTTGCTCAGATACAAGCTGTTAATTACACGTAATTGTTGATCACCTGAGGGTTGAGAGCCCCTGGTGATTACAGTGGTTAATCAGCCTGCAAAGGACACTAACTGCTATGAAATGCGACTGGGTGACACCTGGGGACCCCTGACATTTCTCCTGAAACAGCAGAACGAGGGAGTCTCAGGGATCCTGATTCCTTAAGTCCTAGGACTTTCAGCCTTCATTTTGATTCTTACAGCATTCTAAACTCTCCAGTCACATGGAAATTAACAAGACTTAGAGTCGCGGGATACTGGTGTCCAGCTTTGTATTGTAATGCACCAACTCATTAGTCTGAAACTTGGAAAAAACAGGGTCAGAATCAAGCGTTTTATCCTGCCTTGAGGATATGAATTGTATTTTAGGATAACTAAATAATTGATGAAGGAAAAAATCTTATTCTAAACGAATGCTAACTAATGAATGTAACAAGAATGATAGAATTACAGAAATCATGATTTTACAACACCTTATGAGATAATCAGCCTTGACAATGATCATCAAACCTGTGAGTGAAAGATCCATGGGGATTTTTACAAAGTATGGCTCCAAATGACAACACGTGAATCCAGTTATCGACTGTAACACCTATATAGACACGATGTGTTTCCTGAAGTGATGCAATAGGAAGTCACCTGTACCACATGTGATGGCAAAAATTTGCCAAAAGAAAACACATTGATTGGAATCTAATGATGCCACTGAATTGACTGCCAGTTTGTTGTTAGTGCGGGAGACAGAGGAGCATGTTAAAATCGAATGAAAGCAATCAGCCCAATCCAGAATGTGGGAAATTCTGCACAATAAACGACCAGAAAGACCTTTTGGGACAATCAGGAGAAACCGAGGATGAGTGGAGACTTCGACGAGAGTAAGCAATTACTAACGAATATGGTTAATTTTGTTTGTGGCGATAATAATATCGTGTTTGTGGATTTTTAAGTTCATCTCAGTTATGGGCACAAACTGAAGTGTATGCGGATGAAGTGATACGACACCTTGGATTTGCTTTAAAAACTCCTCCACCAAACATAAAAAGAAATGGAAGTGAGGGGGTGACCATGATGGATGGAAGAAGAATGGCCAGATGTTGATAATCGATGAAGGCAGGTCATAGGTGCTAATGTAGTGCATGTTTTTAAAGGTTCGTAATAAAAGGTGTCCAAGATCCAGAAATAGCGCAATGAAAACCACCAGATCGGTAAAAGAGCATTTAGTGAGAGTTTATTGTGACTAGAAGAAGAGTTCACAAACTGGGAGCTTTCAAACGGAAAGCTGACTGAACTTCAGGGGCGTGGCCCCACAGGATGGCTTCTTAAGTGAAAGTGAGGAACTTGCTTGACCTTGACAGTTCCCGGTGATTTCAGTGGGGGTTTCTAGAAGACAGGGGTTCCGTTAAAAGTGATTATTTCGGGGCGCCTTGGTGGCGCAGTCGGTTAAGCGTCCGACTTCAGCCAGGTCACGATCTCGCGGTCTGTGAGTTCGAGCCCCGCGTCAGGCTGTGGGCTGATGGCTCGGAGCCTGGAGCCTGTTTCCGATTCTGTGTCTCCCTCTCTCTCTGCCCCTCCCCCGTTCATGCTCTGTCTCTCTCTGTCCCAAAAATAAATAAACGTTGAAAACAAAAATTTAAAGTGATTATTTCACACCGTTTTAAGAAGATAACTTATATTTCTTTTACGATTATCAAAGGCTTTTACAAGAAATAACCTAGTTAAGTTTCATTTCTGCTAATGCACTACGCTAGATTTAGTTTTGTTTACCTGGCTTTAATGGTTTTGTCTGCTCAGGGCATTTTCAAGTTTGGTCTCCACTGTGTATTTTAAAAACGGAAAAAAGGGGCGCCTGGGTGGCGCAGTCGGTTAAGCGTCCGACTTCAGCCAGGTCACGATCTCGCGGTCCGTGAGTTCGAGCCCCGCGTCGGCTCTGGGCTGATGGCTCAGAGCCTGGAGCCTGTTTCCGATTCTGTGTCTCCCTCTCTCTCTGCCCCTCCCCCGTTCATGCTCTCTGTCTCTCTCTGTCCCAAAAATAAATAAACGTTGAAAAAAAAATTTTTAAAAACGGAAAAAAAAGAAAAAATACACCTTTGCAAATTAATTATTTGCTGTGTGATACTGGACAAATTCTAAATTTTCTGAGCTCTCCTTTCCTCATCCATGAAACAGGGGTGATCATGTTTTCCTTCCCATGATTGCTTTGGAGGTTAATAATTGTAATTGGCCTGCATGATGCCAGGCTCCCAGTAAGCACTTCATAATGCAACAGTCCTTTGTAGACACTATAGAAAACCCAAAGAGAATCCTTAACATCTTATTGATATTGGTCTTTCCAAGTAGGTAGATTCCATCTCAGCAAGTGTTCCAACAGTCTTCCTTTTGAATCCAGGCTTAAACGTGTTCTTCCCTTGTAGCTGTCCTTGAGGACAAGAATCCTGTCTCATTCATGTCTGTATTCCTAGTATATAGCACCATGCCTCGCTGTCTAGCAAGGACACCATGAATATTTGTTGTCTGACCGAGAAAAGGAATGAGTGAATGAATGAATGAATGAATGAATGAACAATGCCTGACAATCTAGTACATTTAAAGTGTGGCTAATCTGAAAGTGGATACAAAGATCAAGTGTAGGCTGTCAGAGCTGTAGCAGAAAGAAAGAGAGTCGGTGAGGAGGATGAATACAATCTCCAGATTAAAACAAACTGGAGAAAAAAAGTACAACTACAAGACTTTAATTGAGAGCCAGGGGAACAGTGGCAAGGTTCATGGGGGAAAAAGGCAGAGACAGGCAAGCCAAGAGACCTTAGAAAAGTACACATAGAGAGAGAGCGAGAGAGAGAGAAATGCAATCCCACTCAAAGAAAGTAGAACGCTTTTTCAACATACCACCAGAGAATTTGTTCGAGTTGAGACATTAATTGCAGGCAGAAGTGTCGTTAAATCTTGGTTCAAGACCGAAAAGCGGCCCTGAAAAGTTTAGTCCATCCAAAAGTTTTGCAAAAAGTTCGTTTTAGGTGTCTGCATCTCTTAAAACAGGAACCGCATCTTTAAGTACAGGAATGATAAACTATGTCTAAGTGAGGCATTAAAATGTAAGGGAAGATCTTACTAGAATGGCAGAAAGTTTGGATTTGGGCAGAGGATATTTAGGATCTGTCAGAAATGTAGAAAGATGGGTGAGATGGGAGAAGAAGACCCATTAAGTACATCACTCAGGGTCTTGAACTGGAACCGGCACAACAGGGATTGTTAATGCCACAGCTCAGCAGAAGAATCATTGTGCCCCAAGCAAAAAAAAAAAAAAAAAGGATCCTTCAAGTGGAGCTACATTAAAGGCAAATGGCAGTGTAATAGAAAATGTGTGATAGACACGGTATCTCATTACAGAGATGCGAAAATCTTTTCTGAAAGCAATATCAAAATCAGAAATGAAGTGATAAGAAATTAAAGGAATTGGAACGTGATTTATGGTATGTTGCAATTTTTCAAACACTGTATACTTCAGGGCTCTTATTAAACAATAATAGATTGATAATAGAGTCAAGTTTAAGGCAATCAGTTCATCGTGAAAAACAGGGAAATAATTTGTAACCCAGTAAATGCCCCCGTGCCTCAAGAAGTACGTTGAAGGGTAGATAGGAATGAATGAGGCTATTTTTCTTTGCAGATCATGTCAAAAACAGTGTTGATAAATGTGGATGCAATTTTGAACTGTCTGATGCTTTCAGAATTTGGAAGCCTTTTAAGAGATCTGATTAATTTAACATGTCAAACCTAATGGTGAATGAGTTCAATTTCTCCAAAGAACAATTAGTCACGGAATAAATTAACATGAGATATTGTCAAATGCAAGATCGTGCTCATTTCCAAAGATAAAACACTTTTACTGTTATTGGTGAACTTGCTTCTTTTGTGTTCTGCAAAGGGTTTCTGTGGCATAATTCCTTCACTGACCCGAAGGTTCAGAATGAGCTTCCCCTGTCTGTCACCGGGACCCCTGCCAAAGCCTCCTAATTTGTCCATCATTAGCCATGCTCATGACTTCACGTCTGCTCTTGGTATCTATCTGCATGATACTGCAAGACCACCAAAACTCTCTTTTTCAAAACCTTTCAACAACACCCCGTTGCACTTGGGATAGACAAGTAAGACTCAGGTGTCTCACAAAGCAAGGGGCCCTGGGTACCCTTTGGGCTCCCTGTCATACCACGTTTCCATATTCCCTGCTTTCCATCTTTCATTTCTTGGCACACGCCATGCCATGCGTACCTCTGAGTCTTCTCACATGTTGTTCCTTCTTCCTGAAACACTCTTTTCCCTCCCCAACTTCTCACATCGTTAACTTCTTCTCACCCTTGGGACTTCAGGTCAGATCTCAGAGCCTCACTTTCCCAGGAATGCCTTCTTGACCGCCCCCCTGACCAGGGCCTTGGCCCTCCAGAGTACATTCTCAGTGCCTCCTGGGCTCTGATTCGGTGCCCGTCTTGGTCTCCACAGCCTCAGCCTTCAAGCCCTTCCATTCCCCCTTCCCAAACCACCCCTCTACCAAAATTACTCTTTCCAACGCCACCATGATTCGCTGCGTGGTTAAATGCAATGACTCCTTCCCTGCCCCCTTGACAGCTCTTCAGCTTTGGATGCGATGAAGGCTTCCTTCTTGAAACATTCATTCCTGCTGATATCTTAAGGACAGTCACAACTGCCCCATCTTCCCTCTACCCACTAGCCATCAGATCCCAGTACTGGCTTTTGTTTCCTCTTCCTCAGCCAGAGCCCTCAATTTTGGAGCACATGGAGCTAAAAACTAGACTGTCTTTCTCTCTCTGAATTCCCTCCTTGTGTGATCTCAGTCAGTCCCATGGTTTTAAATGACCCCTACCTGCCCATGGCGCTCACATTTGTGCATCAAGGCCCAGGCATCTTCACTGAGCCCGACTATTCAACTATTGAATTGACCTCTCCTCCTTAATAAAATAGCCATCTCAAATTTATCTCAGTCAAACAAGATCCTTGATTACCACCCCACCCCCCACACAGTAGCACACATAAGCCCACCCCCAATCTTAACCAATGATTCTACCATCTATCCAGTTTCTCAAGCCAAAACCTAAGAGTCATTCTTTTTTTTTTTAATGTTTATTTATTTCTGAGACAGAGAGAGACAGAGCATGAGTGGGGGAGGGGCAGAGAGAGAGAGGGAGGCACAGAATCCGAAGCAGGCTCCAGGCTCCGAGCTGGCAACACAGAGCCCAATGCGGGGCTCGAACTCACAAACCATGAGATCACGACCTGAGCCGAAGTCAGGCGCTCAACCGATTGAGCCACCCAGGCGCCCCTCTAGGAGTCATTCTCGATTCATCTCTTCTCCCTTTCCAAGCTCAGCACACAATCAGTCATGACGTAAGGCTGGTTCTCTCTTGAAACATGCCCCACATCTGACCATTTTTTCTCCAATTCCATGTGGCAACCACATGGGTTGAAGCCACCATTATGTCTTGTAGGACTACTGTCCATTTCTCCTCTAGTCTCCAGTTTCTCTGGTCTCCTACAATCCATTCTCCACAGTTGTCAAGTGGTTTTTCGTTAAGGTAGATCACGTGAGTCCCCTGGTTAAATGTCTCCAATGGCTTCCCATCACACTTAGAATAAAACCCAAACTCATCCACAGCGCCCACAGGCCCAACACACCTACTTCTCTGGCCACATCTTCCAGGTCTTTAACTGAATTCCAGACACAGTGGCTGTGGGGAAAACCTGAGCTAAATGCTATCAGGAAGATCAGGGAGAAAAACAGGAAGCATAAGAGAAAACTAAAACTAAATTCTATCTTCCATGATGGAAACTGCACAGATCGTAACTATAGCTGAAAAATCTGGATGTAACATTTCAGGCTGTTATTGAGAAATACAATGGAAAATACGAAATAATCAGCTAAACACTATTGAGAAAATGATTATCTATGGAAACAAGACTTAGTGATGGTAATGGTGAGGATTGACGTAGTAGAGAAAATTATGTTGTTTTGTCATAGATCTCCTGGTACTCGTTAACTTTTAAAGAACATACACCCAGTACTCTGAAAACTAAATTTAAAAAAAATTATTGGGAAAAAGGCAATGAGACCTTTTGGACAGACAGACAAAACAGGGTGAAAAAGCCAGGAGCCCTGTGGAATGGTTTACAATTTTCAACACAAAACAGGGGAGCCAGGAACATTATTGGTATTTGACTGAGGAGAGTTAAATTTGGGGTAAAAGACGAGCTGTGTTTGTATCACTCTTAGTTGCCTTGGCAACTTGGCTCCCTCCTAATGATAAAGATATTATTATGTGGAAATACACATGCAAATTAACTAAAAAGTAATCAGGGCAAAGCAACACATGGCATAGACAGGCTACATCTGGATGGAAGGTCCAGGGAGGGATCCAGGACAGGGCTGTTCCAAATCAAAGGATAAGATATTAAAGAGAAGAACTGAGGAGCTGGATTGAGTCTGCTGTCCCAGAACTTCCTAGAAACTTCAGACTTACTGCCTCTGCCTCTAATTTTGGCCAAGCCAGTGTACATAATAAGAATTTCATGGCCCCATACTGCCTCGTCTATGTGATGGTAGCTATCACTCCCAGCAAGAAACCCCCGGGGAACCAGGGTAGGTGAATCTAAACTCATTCACCACCTCCATGCTTTTCTTGCCAGACCCTGTTGTTTGTTAGTTGTGCGATGAGTGAATGAAGGAACAAAATTTCTTTGAGGAATATGGCACACCTAGGAGCTGCCTCCTCAACTGGGGTTGAAAAGCTATCACTTCTTCCTTAAAAGGATCACTTCTTCCTGACTACACGGGCTGGCTAAGATCTTGAGTCCATATTGATGTGGGGGGGCCTATCTGGGCTTTTGCCATTGAAACTCAATAGAGCTTGTGAACATTTGAAGGGGATGGAATTCTCCCTGTGGAAAATCAAGACTTAAACTGTGCAGATCACTTCTGTAAGAACACAAGCGTGTAAGTTTGCACGGATATCTTGAGACATTTAGGCACTGTCGTGTACAAGTAGCCATAGTACCGCCCGTGGGTGTACCAGGCAATCACCTACGGCACAGTTCAAAGGGCCCTCCAGCTCAAAAATGCCTCCCTTTCCAACTGACCATAAATCTGAAACATCTCGATCGTATTTGTCACCTACAGTTAATATCATTTCCAGAATCCCCTGCTAAAATTCCAACACATTATATAAGAAGGTAACATCAAGCAAACAAGGAATGAAAAAACATGAAAGGCAAGAAAGGGGATCTCATGAGCATGAAATCCTTAGGCCTACACTAGTTGGGTGATCTTCTTAGAGTTAGTTAACTTCACTGAGCCTCCATTCTTTTTTTTTTTTTTCTTTAATGTTTATTTTTGAGTGAGTGCGTGAGCAGGGGAGAGACAGAGAGAGATAGACAGAGGGACAGAAGATCGGAAGCAAGCTCTATACTGACAGCAGCAAGCCCCAGGCAGGGCTCGAACCCAAAAAACCATGAGATCATGACCTGAGCCAAAGGTGGTTGGTCGCTCAACCCACTGAGCCACCCAGGCTCCCCGGTGTGTCCATTCTTAATGTGTAAAATATGAAGTAAAAATAAATCCCAACTTCATAGTAGTATTATGAGAATAATAAAATGTTTGGTGAACAGTAAACCAACATGTAAATTTTATTCTTGTTAAATGTGGTTCCCATTAATGTCTTGGGCTTAGTTGGGCTGTCAGATAAGCTAGCAGACTTCAGAGTCGTGGGACAATGGAACATAAATCAAGCCACTTTTATTGAAGACTGAGATTCTGGGAGAAACTGCAAAGAAAATTAAATTATGGAGACACATTAGCCATTTTCTTCACTCAGTGACCTTTATCCTCAAACAAGACCCTCCCCCTGCAAAGCTCTGATTGTTGCTGGCTCTCCATCATTGTGATATCCACCTGACTACTCACACCATTGTTTTTTAACTGTCAGGAATGACTCATTAATGAATGTCATCAATGTAATAAGTCCAGATCACCATTTTTCTTTTTCTTTTTTTTTTTTCATGTTTATTTATTTTTGAGAGAGAGACAGACAGAAACCACAAACTCAGGAGGGGCAGACAGAGAGGGAGACACAGAATCCAAAGCAGGCTCCAGGCTCTGTGATGACAGCTCAGAGCCTGATGCCGGGCTCGAACTCAAAGACCACGAGATCGTGACCTGAGCCGCAGTCAGAGGCTTAACCAACTGAGCCACCCAGCTGCCCCAGGATCAACATTTCTCAAATGAAATAGAATAGAAATGAAGAGATGAGGGAAGAAAATACCAAGACACATTGTAAGTAGCAAGGGTAAATACTATCATGCTAAGCTCTTGTCTTTTGTTCCAACTGAATTTGTGTGCATACATGTTGAGTACTGGATCACAATGTAAAATATATTTCTTACTACTGATCACAATCAGAAAAGTTTAAAAGCTTTACCATATGCCATAAACATGCTAAGATACTTTTCATTCCCTAAATATGAGATATTGTTTCATATCTCTGGGCCCGAGCAGATGCTGTTCCCTCCAATGAAATGTCCTTCTGCCTACATTGGTCCATATGGGGATCTCTCTTCAATCACACACAACGAAAGTTTAGCTATTCCAGGACTCTCAGCCCACTCCTAAATATACCTTTTTTTTCCTCCCTAGGATAAAAAAGTCACTCTGTGTATGTGCCATGGCCTTATCCCATTGAATTTAGAGTCAATCAATTACATCATATTTTATTTACAATTAGTTGAGCACACTTGTCTGCCTATTAAATTCTTGGCCTCTCGAAGGCAGAAACTCTATATGCCTCTAACCTCTACACCACAAGCACATTGTATTATAAGTATGTTTGAAATATCTGCTGATCAACACATAAAATCAACACATTTTCACTGAAAATATGGAAGCCATCCTTCCTTTTGAAAAGCACTTCCTAAGTTGCCATGCAACCTACAGAAGTGGGATTTGTTCAGTTATCACACAAGACAGGACACAAAGCACCCACCTAGATGAATGTGCGAGCCTACATTCATCTGCCTTTAATGACACTCTGGAGTTGCTCATGAATGATTCTCTTCAGAGTATAGACATCACATTGATATAAGAACACCTTCAAATCTCAAATTACAGATGCTTAAGAGAAAAAGATAGTCAACCAGGCCAATATCCTTGACTCAAAATGTCAGCAAAGGTTGTACCTTCAAGAAGTAATAATAGGTTTTCCATGAGACATGGAACACTTCAAATCAATATATATTGTATTAAAGCCCGGCTTTTGGAGGTTTGTTTTTTTAATAAAATATCAAAACAGGAAAAGAAAGTATTGCTTCAGTCTCCTAAATCCCTGGGGAGATGCGAGCCTTTATATTCTGCTGACTTGGCCACAGGAAAGAACTATCAAGAGAAATGAAATCAGGCCTTTGTTTCCACACCAGGGTGGCCACTCAGGCTGGTTTCTCTGGGGATAGTAGCTGTCGCATAACCTCCAGCTGCTTGAGGCTGGAACACTTCATGAAATAAAATGCAGCAAGGAAATAGCCAGTCACTGCCATTAAAGTCTATCCTTCATTTCGTCACAAGGAAGTTTTATTCAACTGGCCCATATTTACTCCAGAAGTGCCCTTTCATTAGCACAAAAACTAGAATAAACTCCAGGGAATTATTCAAATCGGGGCCAGCACCTGCCCTGGCTCAGACTATTAGAGTACCACATGCAAAAGAGTAAAATTGGACCTCCACAACACACCATATATAGACATTAACTCCAAATGGATGTACAACACGAAGAGCTGAAACTAGAAAATGCCTAGACAAAAATATAGGGATCAATCTCCATGCCCTTAGATTTGGCAAGTCTTACTTGTAACACCAAAAACATGAGCAAAAAAAGGAAAAAGTAGACTACATTAATTTCCTCAAAATTAAAAAATTTTGCACATCAAAGAACATTATCAAGAAAGTGAAAAGACAACCTACAGAGTGGCAGAAAACATTTGCAAATCATGTATCTGAGAAATACTTGTTTTGCAGAATATATAAAGCATGACAACTCAACAAGAAAAAGACAAACGACCCAGTTCTTAAATGGGAACAAGTCTTGAGTAGACGTTTCTCCAAAGAAGATAAACAAATGGCCGTAGCACATGAAAAGCTGCTCAAATCACTGACCATCAGGGAGATGAAATCAAAACCACAGGAAGCCACCAATTCATACCTACCAGATGCTATAACAAAATAATAATAATAATATCCAGGGAATAAGTGTTAGCAAAGATGTGGAGAAAGAGGATCTCTTTTGCACTGCTGGTGGGAATGTAAAATGGTGCAGCCACTGTGGAAACAGTTCAGCAGTTCCTCAAAAAGCTAAACACAGAATGATCCTATGACTCAACAATTCTACTCCTAGGTAGATTTGAAAACAGAATCCCCAAAGAATTGAAAAGAAGGTCCTTGTATACTTCTGTCGATTGCAACACGACTCACAGTAGACAAAAGAAGGAAACGACCCAAACATCCGTCCATAGATTGAGGAATGGCCACACCATGTGTTCTATCCGTACAGGGGACTGCTATTCAGCCACAGAAAAAGAGTGAAGTCTTGACCATGCTATGGTATGAGTGAACTTTGAAACACGACGCTAAGAAAAACAAGTCATGCGCAAAAAGGCACATATTGTATGATTCCACTTCTAGGAACTACCTAGAACAGGCAAATTCACAGAGGCAGAAAGTGATTTAGAGGTTCCCACGGGCAGGGAGAGGAAAGAATGGGAGTTGTGTTTCATGGTTACACTTTCCCCTCAGGGTGATGAAAAGTGTTAGAAATAAATAGTGATGATGGTTGTTTACTTATTATTAGTTGTGAATAGTTGTGAAACTTACTATTATTGCTTGTTACAATTAATATTATTAATTTTTAATTTAAGTAAACTCACATTAAATAATAAACAAAAGCCAATTAAGCCAATGTCGCTTAAAAGAGACATACCTCTAACAAAAACATCATGAGAAATTTGAAAAATAAAATGGAAAAAATACGCAGTGCAAATGCTAATAAAAGAACTATGAAAGTCGTGTTAGGATACTAACAATAAATGTTAACAGAATTCAATTTGGAAAACATTAAGAGAAACAAAGGAAGATATTTCATGTTGATAAAAGAAATCCAGTCCACAAAGAAATAGGGACTGACATTTATTTATGTACCTGGCCACAAAGATTAGAAATATATAAAGCAAAATCTATTGGAAATAAACGAAAATTTGACAGCCAAAGTCATGTAAGTAGATTTAAATACACCTTTCTTAGAGATCAATTGGTTTAAATAAAAAAACAAAAACAAAAAAGGAAAAAACAAAAGATGCTTCTTCACGACATAAGCTTTTAAAAGCCTGACCTCGTATTTATCCATACATAGAAATGTATCTCTAACAAATCAGCATTTTCTCTTCAAACGTACAATAGCATTGACAACATGGATCCTGTGTTGGAGCACAAAGGAACTCTCATCAAGTTCTAAACTGTAAGAATCAAAGGGGCCATCTTCCCTGAACACTAATACAATCAAAGCAACAAACAGCTACCGTAAAGAAAACCCAAGTGCCTGGATATTAAAATACACTCCTAAGTAACTTGGGGGTTAAATAAATCATTGTTAAAATTACAATCTTCACAGAAACATTAAAGACTATTTACATTGGGGCACCTGGGTGGCTCAGTCGGTTAAACGTCTGACCTCAGCTCAGGTCATGATCTCATGGTTTGTGAGTTCGAGCCCTGCGTCGGGCTCTGTGCTGACAGCTTGGAGTCTGGAGCCTGCTTCGGATTCTGTGTCTCCGTCTCTCTCTGCCACTCCCTTGCTCACACTCTGTGTCTCTGTCTCTCAAAAATGAATAAACTTTTTAAAAATTTTTAATAAAATAAAGACTGTTTACATATAAACCGAGGGATCTAACCAAAGCAGTACTAAGAGGAAAAATATAAAAGGTTTTATTGAAAAATTGAAAAAGGGAAAACCTAGAAAGAGCTTAGAAAAAAACACTCAATAAGCAGAAAAGGATTGATCAAGATTAAAATGATTAATAAAAATGATTAATTAGTTATTTTATTAATTAAAAATTAATAAAATGATTAATAAAAATAAAGTCTTCAATTACAGTTGATTATAAAATAAAAAGATTATTTTGAAAAAAAATTATTGAAATAGTTGCAAATTAGAGAACCAATCAGGAAAAACAGATATTTGAATGAACACTATTGGGAAGCAGTTTTTACATGTAGAAGAAAAAAATGCTAAAGTGATAGGAGCATAGTATGTATAGCCTTTCAGTAATATCTGAAAACCTAGATGGAAACGTCTGAAGGAAAATTTAAATAATCAAAACTGACTCAATAAATGTAAGAGTCCAATAACCAAAATTGCAATTGATAAATTAAGAACAGGAGCAGACTGTTCTTCTGAGTTCTAATAAACCTTCAAAAGATGATTCTTTGATTTCTTCCAGAACACAGGGAAAGAGTGAAAGCCTAAATTATTTTATCCATCAAACGTTAATTATGGTACTAAACTGGACAAAGCACAAATAGACAATAGAAAACTATCAGCAAACTGAATACAGAAGAGTAAAACAAAACCAAAACCCAAAAAACAAAACACACACACACACACACAAAACAGTAACTACAAAGGCAACCGAGTGGCCACAGATCTGTCTCAGGAGTGTGATCATGCCTCTACATCAAATTATTTCTCAGGCTGGCACACTATATGACATGAAATTACATAATATTTGAGATGGAGTAAGGGATAAAAATTGTGTTATCATTTCAATAGAATCTGAAAAAAAAAGCAAGTGATAAAATTCAACCCTTATTCCTGGTTTTTTAAAAGAGACAGCTATTTGGGCTGAAATGAAAACTTGTTTAAGTTGAAATTTTTCTCTCTCAAAAACCCATAGCCAACTTGAAACTTGATTTGAAACTAAAAACAACCACTATCAGTCATATGATTCAAAATTGTACCTTCAACCTTGGTCCAAGCCAGTGTTATAAGGACAGAAATAGTATTTTTGTCGCTCTTGGTATGCAAGATGATCACCTAGCCAGAAAGTGCAAGAGAATCACTTGATCTATTATTAAAATAGAGTTTAACAAGGCAGTTAAAATTGACATCAACTAGTAAATATCAAGGAACTCACCTAGACACCCTGACCTCCTTTGAGGTGAAAATAAACATGAAATATACAACATTATCTGTAAGGCACATATCCTCATAGGATGCATTTGCCTCTGAGTTTCATAAATGTTCATTTAATGTGAATACTTTGTTTCCTTTGTTCTATATACATTTGCTTCTAGACTACAGAGAGGCACTCATTTTATCTGGATGAGCCCAAAGGAATAAAACCAGGGAGCTGCAAGTGTGCCAAGCAATCCCAGAAAAGGTAGGAATTTAGAAAAAGAGCAGCAAAGACTGGTCAGCAGTGTTACTCTCACCAAATTAAGCAGCATTGGCCCCAATATCTCACAGTGACCACATATAGCGATCAAATGAAGAGATAGTTCAACAGTCCTCTCTGCGATGTTACAAAGTTTCCTGGAGAAGAGAACAAACCTGGCAGACAATCCCCCTCCAGTGAGGAGATGAAAATTCTCGCTGGCTCTACCCATTGCTGCAAAAGAAGAATAAGAAACATACACCTTTTAAGAATGTTCCTAGACCAGCTTAATCCATTATCAGGCTGGAATGACAGGTCATATAAACAAAGGCCAGGCAAGATTTAAAAGCACATAATTTAGGAGAAAAACAACAGATTGCAGGAAAGAGAAGGGGAAGGGTAGGGAAGAGGAAAAAAAATGTGCGGAGTGCACTTAAAACGTCTTTGCTGTTGTAAGGAGAAATGTTTATCTTTAAGAAGGAAGCTCTGTGGTAGTTGATGAGTAACTCAGGTTACATTCTTCAGGGAAACGGTCACGTCCGATGCTCTAACTAAAAATCAGTTTGGTGATAACTCGGATCCTATAACTTCAGCCAGCTGGAAGTCACTCTTTCTTTTAGAACTGGAAAGAACACCGTGCCTGTGGGAAAGACTGATTTTTTTTCCCCAAAGGTTGCCAGAAGCTGTATTAAATAATAACATAAAAATAAATATAATTAAGTAATGTAGCCCTTGGGGAGGCCAACAAATCTCTTACAAAAATGTCCTTAGCAGCTTTCTGAGGTGCAGTAATTTTTTATAGCACACCCATCACTCTGATATTTCTGGAACCAGGACAGGATGCTAACTCGTGTCCCGTTGCAGAACACTCTCAGATCAGACCCATCTCAGTAGAGAGCTCATGCTCCCTAGTCTCCAGGAGACAATCTCTGAAAGAGGATAATAATAAAACAATAAATCCAATGAAGCTTACAGTCCAACAGTGCTCAACCCATGACCTCTGTCCAAATGGCATGCTGCCACCGTGTCATCCCAGACATGGAAATGTCTGGGTCCCCTCTGTGCCGGAGTCCAGCCCCAGCAGGTCCAAGGGTTCCCAAAGGATGAACGGCGTCAGTGAAAAATAACAAATGGACACAGACCACAGCAGGGTGTTAGAGTGGCCGCTTTATTGTGGCAAGCGTGGCATTATATTTCTTAGCAAATTCTGGCATTACCTAATTCTAAAAATGTTCCTTTGTGTAATCACCCATTAAGGAACAACATAGTTATTTTCTTGTAACTTCCCTCCTGCCCTTTCAAGGTCATCTAGCTCTCAACACCTCAAGTGGAACGTTTCCAGGGACATGACTTCTTAATTGTTCCTTTGAACCATTTGCGGTACAAGGAACAAAAGTATTCGCTTTGCTGTGGGGTGCTGGGAGGGAGCCAAGAGGGCCCTGGGAATCCACGCCTTATGCGCTCCCAGAGAGACAATGTATACCTAGGAACTAATGAACCATTTTGTACCTTAACCCACCAGATCCAGTCATCATCTGGAATGCCTCCTGGGGACCAAGTGGGCCTAGGGGTTGGAGTAACTTGTATCCATAGCTACGTTCCTTTGTTGCCGGAGTGGGGATTTCGAATCCATTTGTCCCCCTCCTTGGCTGGGAAATATATGGGGCTATCCTTCCCTTAGGGAGAGGAGTCTGTATAGGGGGTGGCAAGGGCTGGATGTAGGGCCACATAATTTCCCTGAGGAATCTTATTTCTTTCCCCAAGGGTTCCTTTCCCGGGGGGCCTGTCGTGGGCAATCCCCCAACCGACAAATCCCCAGGTACTTTCATTGGAAGGGGGGCTGCCCTGACGAACGCTAAGGCCAAATTACACAAAAGCAGGAGTACAAGAAGCTTCCTGTCGGGGGACCACCATGCAGTCCCGATCCGTCCACCGTCCGGGCCCTGCCATCGGGCTGGTTGGAGAGCTTGGCTTCCGGCACCTCTGCCCAATTACCTCCTCAATAAATGATCATTTACTATGGTAGTATTACACTATCGCTATGCTATTCTTGATTTTTAACAATGAAAAATGACGCACAGATCATTGAATTATGGATAAGGAAAAGTGTGTGCACGTCCCCGTGACAGAAGGCGACAAGGGACTCCGAGAAACAGGCCATCGTCCCACCACACCTTCCTCCTCCTGTTTAGGATCCACTACCCCGTTTCACCCAGACACGTGCCATTCTTTGGGCTGTGTGCAGACCAGAAGATGCTCTCTCTGCCTGAAATCCCATCACCCTTTTTCTGGCTCCCCGTCATTCTCTTACCCAGACTTAGCTCAGACAGGTACTTCCTTCCTCCGGAAATCTTTGGGGGTTTCTTGACGCTCCCAGTACACCCAGGACCACTTTATTCTCACCCCTCCCACACTGGATTAGCACTGCTTGTGACTGAGCAGTGTCACCCACATGAAGGCGTGGGGGCCAAGACAGCGATGAAGGCAACGGCCAAGAAGGATCTGCCTGTGGTCCACATCACCCTGACTTACAAGAAGCACTCGGCGGGTTTCTCTGCCGAGTAAATCCCGGCCACCGTAGAAAAGGGAAACTCTACTGCACAGTGAAAAGCAAAATTAGGGTGACGATTAAATGCAGTTGGCACCACTTTCCCTCCAAGAAAGAAGTGAAAGGCTGTAGCAGGTTTGGTTGCGGAGGCAGGAGACGGGGACCACCCAGGACACAGAAAGAACAGTGAGCGCTTCTGACAATAAACCAGATTGAGAGGCACCGGCCGATACCGCACATAACTCTGGCCCACTGATGTCTTTCCAGCTCAAGAAATCCCGGGACACGTTGAGAGTGCCACACTGCACAACCCCCACAGAATTTGGCAATCTCTAACAAATACGTGCATGCATTCCGCCTGAACTTCAACATCCCACTTGCCCTGATTATCCACTTCAGACATACGTGCTATGTTATGGGTTGAAGCATCATTTGATATTTCAGAATGCATATTTGGAAACAACCCAGTAGCCCAAGTATAGACAGACTAGAGGAATAAACTATGTTACCTGCATAGGTCAGAGTACCATGCAAACATGGAAAAAAAATAAGATTTCTATGAACTCATATATGGGGGCTTTTTAAAGCAAAGTGAAAAGACCATAATATATGCCACCTTTTGGTAGAAAATAAAGAGTAGTAAGGGCGGGCACCTGGGTGGCTCAGTTGGTTAACTGTCCAACTCGGTTTTGGCTCAGGTCATGATCTCACAGTTTTGTGAGTTCGAGCCCCACATCAAACTCTGCACCGATGGCTTGGGACATGCTTGGGATTCTTTCTCTCTCCCTCTCTCTCTGCCCCTCCCCTGCTCATGTGCTGTCTCTGTCTCTCTCAACATAAATAAACTTTAAAAAATGTTTTAATAAAGAGACATAAGAAAGCACGCCTGTTTCTCCTCCTCTTCACCAACAGAAACACACAAAGGATAAGCCAGAAAACAAAGATGGCGGTCACCTGCAAGGGGTTGGCAGGAATGAGGTACAGGGATATGGGAGGCACCTTCTCTGGGTGCCTCTTTTTGAATAGTTCTTACTCTTAGGAGCTTGTTCATGGTCTTCATATTCAAAACACGGAATGAAATCAACAAAAGATGTGATTCAACAAACTGAAACAAAGGACACCTGTTATAGGTCAAATGAACACCGCAACCACACTGAAGAAGAACACAGACAGACAACCGATCCACACAACTCATAAATGTGACCACAAATGCTCAGTCTTGAGCAAGATGGAAAAGAACTGCAAACCCGAGTTAAATTCTTTTTTTTTTTCAGTACATTTGGTTTTTTCTAAGGTACAGGTGAAGGATTTCTGAAATAATTGTAGATGTTCTACGGAATTGAGCTAAATTAGAGAAGACGGCATAGTTGGGAAGAAGGAACACGTAAATATGGGATGGTCTGGGGAAGTAAGAAAACACCCTTTGGGGACAGTTTGGATTTAGAGGTTTAGATATGAATTTATACTTTCTTTTTTTTTTAATTTTTTTTAACATTTATTTATTTTTGAGACAGAGAGAGACACAGCATGAACGGGGGAGGGGCAGAGAGAGAGGGAGACACAGAATCAGAAGCAGGCCCCAGGCTCTGAGCCGTCAGCCCAGAGCCCAACGCGGGGCTCAAACCCGCGGACCGCGAGATCGTGACCTGAGCTGAAGTCAGACGCTTAACCAACTGAGCCACCCAGGCGCCCCGAATTTATACTTTCTAAAATATGTATATTTGTGTGTGTGTATGCACGTGTGTTTATGTGCATGCAGAAATGTATACATATGTATTTGCATGTATGTGTACATACGTGTGTGTAGAAGCATATATAACTAGCTTGGCCCTTTGAAGGCAAAGACCCACCCCCCCAGTAGCAATGAGTGTGTTGGCCCCCCGGTATTGGTCTTCAATCCATGAACCACTAATGACGAACAGGTGCACATCATGTGCCTCCAGATATGATACCTGAGAAGGACATGACATCATGTTTGCAGGATTCCGGCTGAGAATGCTCCATCAGATTCTAATTACAAGGAAATACGTGCACACCCCAAATGAGGAGACTTCTATTTAAAAGAATAGAGGGGGCTATATTCTTCAGAAACGTCCATGTCAGAAAAGACAATGAAAACGTGAGGAAATGGCCCAGACGTGACAACTAAATGCAATGCGTGACCCCAGCTGGGTCCCGTCGTTCGCAGTTAATTGTTCATAAAGCAAATTGTCAGGCCAACTGACAAAATCAGGACACAAAAGCAGCTCAGATAAAGGCATTGTATCCGTGTTAAATTTGTTAAACCTGATAACCGTGTTGTGTTTGTTTGCCGAGAATGGCCATATTTTTAGGAAGTACCTAGTACAGTGTGTAGAGCTTGAGAACCATGGTAGGTGCAACTTATTGGTTCAGAAAAGAAGCAGAGAAAGAGAGAGGGTGAGGGAAGGAGGGAGGGAGGGAGAGGGGAGAGAGAGAGAAAGAGGAAAGGGGGAGCAGGAAGGGAGGTAGGGGAGAGGGTGCACACTAACAACAGATGAATCTAGGTAAAGGGCACACAGGCATTCTTTATATAGTCTTATCTCTCCCGCTTTCCTAAAGTTTATTTCCAAATCAGTTAGAAAAATAGAGAGTGGCACCTGGATGGCTCAGTCGGTTGAGCATCCTTTACTCTTGGTTTCAGCTCAGGTGATGATCTCACGGCTCTGTGAGTTCAAGCCCCGCATCGGGCTTTTTGCACTGATGGTGTGGATCCTGCTTACAATTCTCTCTCTCCCTCTCTCTCTCTGCCTCCGTCTCTCCCTGTCTCAAAATAAATAAATAAACTTTAAAAAAAAAAAAAGAGAGAGAGAGAGGAATCTGTGGGAAGATCTAATTTAGACCCTACTTCCTAATAAATCCTCTAAGAATAATAATAGCTCCCCCTGCTGTGTCCCTACTTTGTGCCAGTCCTTGAAATAGGAATTTTACACACATTTTCTTTAATATTCATATTTCATATTCATTTTCTTTCATATTCATGTAATGCAGGTTCCTATTTTTTGCAGTATGTTTCATTACTTCTATGATCTTCCAATGTCCAGAACAAGTACAGCTATTTGTAGCTTTTGCATTAAAAACGTGATTCCAATCACGGATATGTAGATGTGCCCCCAACCTATTAAAAAAAAAAAAAGTATTGCAACCATTAGCTGATTCTCGATGATAAGCCACAAGAGATAACCGTAGAGTGAGGCTATTTTTCTTTCCCTTCTGTTGTCCCCAACTTCTAAGCCTACATCAAGCCTTGTTTTTTTAAAAAATCTTTCATTTTAACCGTACACATTGAAAACTCAGAGATAACCATGTTTTCTATTCATGGCTTTCTCTCTAATCTCCAGAAAGTTATTAGAAACTGTATCAGTAGCACCTCGCATTCAATCATTCTATTACACGAAAATATTTCCCTTCCAAAATCAGGAGTTGCGTTCTACCTCCTTCTAGCAAATTGCAAATGAAGCTGGTCATTTAGAAAGATCAGCTTGAAAGGCACATGGATAAATGCGCTGTCAGGAAGAAAGAGAAAGATAGATCTAGGGAAAAACAAATACACTGTATCATCTAGTTTCCTGCTTCTCTCCAGGGCTGCAACTTAATACAAATGTTTGCAAACCTCGCAGGCAGACCGTCTCCTACTTTCCCAGTCATCTTGGAACCAGACTTTTAAGTGGCTCCAATAAAAAATAAAATAAAAACTAACTTAGCTCTAAAAAGTATCTCCTTGGTTAAGGAGATTAGTCAATCTCTTCCACTTTAATATAGCTTTTAAATAACTGATAGTGTAATTCATTATTTGACCACATAATTATCACTCAGTGATCAGGGATGACTATAAAAATGCAATCTCTGGTTTCGAAGACATTTTATCGTATTAGCGATAAGGATGATGAGTTGAATTCTCTGCCCCCATGAGACAGAGAACTTCAGATAAAATACATTGTCAAACCATAAACATCAGCATTCTGTCTGCTATGGGCTTTGCAGCTATGTTCCTAGATGAGAATCATAAATCAGAGAATTTTAGAGGTGAAAGTAAATAAAAAGATCGCCCAACCCCTTGCTTTGCAGATGACGATGCTGAGGTCCAGAGAGGACCCATGATACCCCAAGCCCCTCAAAGGGTGGTGTTGGAGTTTTCCCTTTTGGGAGGCTATACTCTCGACTTCCTAATACTCTCTACTTCTTAATACCAAGGATCTTGGTATTAAGTTGCCCTCCGCAAACAACATTTACACTAGCTGTCCATCATGCAAAAGCTTCAAAACTTTTATATTTTCCCTTACTGAACTATATTTTTTTGCTTTCTTCTCTTAATTCTATTGTATTTTCATTATTTTATTTTTTATTTTTTAAAATTTACATTCCAAATTAGCATGTAGTGACACAATGATTTCAGGAGTAGATTCCTTAATGCCCCTTACCCATTATATTTTTTAAATCAGTATGTTATATGCTTTTAAATGGTAATGCATACCCCCTACTTTCACTAATTTAGTGCACTAATGGATTACAACCGATAGTCTGTTCTAAGCCAGAAACAAGATCCAGATCAGGATTCCTCCATGGGAATTTCCCTAATCACACACTTTTTCCCCTTAGTAGTTGTTATTCAGCTCATGCTGTGGCGGGGGGGGGGGGGGGGGGGGGGGGGGGGGGGGGGGGGGGGGGCGGGGAGGGAAACAAGTGAATGAATGGCTTAGAAAAAAACTACAGGAGAAAGTCCAATCCTGTGCAACCTTCTTCATGATCAAGAATTCAGGAATCCCAAGTTTATAGTTCTTGCCTTCTCTGAGCCCGTCACTGTCACTTGGCAGGAACAAGAGCTGTGGGCAAGAAGTCATGGTCCCTCATATGGGAGGCTGCAGACCCTGCTAGGGGAAGCCACGTGCGTCCGCATGAGCAAGTGGCCCACAGGCCAGTAGAAGATGACTGGACCATCCCGGGAGAAAGGAGTCACAGCCCTCAGGATGGCGGGCCAGTCTGGACGGACCTCCTCCACACGCCTGGCCGTGCCTCCATTTTCTCCACATGATGATCGATTTCATACCTCTGCCCTTTCTGACCACCTCTTCCCACTGCCTGGACCAGTTTGCTCTCTTGTAACCAGCAAAGACTTCATCATTATTCAGGCTCAACTTAGATTTCACCTTCTTGGGGCACCTGCGTGGCTCAGTCGGTTTAGCGTCCGACTTTGGCTCAGGTTATGATCCCACAGTTCATGGGTTCGAGCTCGCCTCGGGCTGTGTGCTGACAGCTCGGAACCTGGAGCCTGCTTGGGATCCTGTGTCTCCCTCTCTCTCTCTCTGCCCCTCCCCTGCTCATGCTCTGTCTCCCTGTCAAATATGGATAATAAAACCTTAGAAAAAATTATTTTTAAAGATTTGATCTTCTCTGTGAAGCCTCCTCAACTCCTCTGAAAAATTAATTCATCTTTTTCTCCCATAGTGATTGGCACTTGCAGGCTGCATTGTGGTATTTCCGTGATCTCTCATTTGACCAAACAGGTACGTTTTCACATAGAGGATGGAGGTGGTGTCTTATCTCCCCTCTTTGTGAAGACATCAAACACGACCCCCAAGCACTCCCTGACCCAAGACTGCACGCTGTCTGAGAGACCTGTCTCCTAAAGAACGATCGGACTTTTGCCCAGACGTGGAAGCTCATGGGGAAATAGTCTCCAGCTACCTCAGTCACTGCAGACAAGCCGGGGGGCTCATCCCCTCCACGCTTGACACGTGCCCCAAACTGACCCAACTGCCGTCTTCCCTCAACCCTCCAAACCCGATGACAGACCGTGAGTCCCAGAGGGCGACTCTCTCTCCATCCTACACCTTCTTTACCTGGAAGGTCCCCTGGAAGCCAGCTGGAAGCCTCTCCCTGATGACTCCGTATCTCCCTCGATCCTTTCAATGGGCAGCTGTGTCCTCTCACACCTGAGAGAAAAGAGCTGGTCCCTCTCCTCCTGGTCAGTTCCCCTCACTAGTGAAGAATTTGTCGCCTGGACTACCATCCTTCTCTCCCCACGACTCCCACCCACCCTGATGCTTAGTGACTTCAAACCCCCCGCACAATCCACTCAACACCCAGACACATGCCTCCTCGCTGCCAATGGCTTTGTCTTCTGCCCCTTGTCAGCCACTCATTTCTTTACAAACCAGCGCTTTACAAACCAGAGGGTCAATTTGACAGCACGTCATGATATCCATTCTTTCAATTACACAAAACAGAACTGAGCAGAACAGGAAACTTCAGAGTCCGGTTTCTGCAATCGGGGTAGGAATTCCTTCCGAGGGTAAAACTCGGTTTGAGTTATATGCGTGTTTACTGAGTAGAGTTACAAAAGGTATCTTTCTTCTGTTAAGTCATGGCCAAAAAGTTTGAAAAACCCCGCTCTAAACATGGTGGGCAATCCAGCCCCTTCCGGATTTCTATTTCAAGCCTCTCACGCTGTAATCACCACCTCCCGTGGTCCTGTCCGCTCTCTCCAGGATCCCGGCTCTGACAGTTCAACCGCACCAAGCCTTCCCGTCCCTTAACGCTGCTCCCTGTCTACCCCTCGCCCATCTCAGGGCTCGCTCCCTCCTTGCCTGGATGCTGAGATCCTCAAGGACAGAAACCACAGCCCTGATGACCTTTGCATCCCTGGCTCCAGCACTGTGCCTGCCACGGTGCTGCATCTTTGTTAAATTAACAAGGCTGTGAAATCAACGAGACAGAGTCCCGCTGAGCAGGCTAGCAAAAGCCTCTGCCATTTGTGTTTAATTTGGGGTATCACTGGCCACACCCACCACACCCCCACACCCACCACACCCCCACACCACTCCTCTTAATTTCTCCTTGGCAGAGCTTGATTTCCACAGATCAATGCTGTCAAGTCAGGACGGCAGAGAGAAAGATCCTGCATGTTCTGCCACACCACGAGGAAAATTTCAGGGAGCAATTTCCGCCACAACTCCTTCGGTCGTCCTGAAACAGAGAGAAAAAGAAAACCCTCGATGTCTGTCAAAAGAGTAATAAGTTTTTATATACAGTTCAAAGCTGTCAGCCGTAGTTCATTAGAATAATAAATCTATTAAGTCTTGGAAGGATTAACATCTCATTATCTCATCCTTGTTATAAGAATGAAGGTTTTATTATCTCAATGGCTTAAATAATTCTTATCATGTAATGCATTCTCCCCACCCCATCCCCCACCCCCCATAGTTAAGGCCGTGATGTTAATTTTTTTTTTTTTCTCAGTTGCACATTATCCTTTCAGGAGAGCATCAAAATGTCAAGCCTGGCCATGGGAGACTGATGGAAGCCTGCATTTTAAGCGATTCTCCGCATTTGGTTCATGTGTGTTGTACACACTCTTAGAATAGCCTTACCGTCACATTCAGCATTTGTTTAAAGCTTAAACCAAAATGGAGAACATAGCAGTGAAAAAGAGCACTAGATTAGGAGTCCCAAGTCCCTGGCTTGAGGTCCAGCTCTCTCTCCATCTCTGGCTTACTAGGCGAGCCTGGACACTTCCGTACTTGGAATGTTCTCTGCCTCGTTCAAAGCCAAGCGCTGGCTGCTCACGTCTCTGAGTTTTCCTTGATCCCACCAGTCCTGTGGACTCTTCTCTATGCTCTGACTAAAACTTCATCATCTCTATCCCTGTATTTACACATTTTCTTGGAAACTTTTTTTTTTTTTTGCATTGACTTTAGTACCCGGCACATAATAGATTCTCAGTAAATATTTGTTGGATGAATAAAAATAAATGTGCCTCTCCAAATTAACTCTGGTGCACAGTAGCTATTCAATACATGCATTGATTCCTTTGAAGGATTTGAGATGTCGTGTTTTTGTTTTTTGTGTTTTGTTTTTTGTTTTTGTATTCTATTTGAGAAATCTAGAACTCAGAATGGTTTTGAAGCTCATTCTGGGCCATAGAAGTGATAAAGTCCTGGGACACCTGGGTGGCTCCCTCGGTTGAGCGTCCGACTTCAGCTTAGGTCATGATCTCATAGTCTGTGAGTTTGAGTCCTGCGTCGGGCTCTGTGCTGACAGCTCGGAGCCTGGAGCCTGCTTCAGATTCTGTGTCTCCCTCTCTCTCTGCCCCTTGCTCACTCTCTCTCTCTCTCTCTCAAAAATAAATAAACATTTAAAAAAAATTTTAAAAGAAAAAGAAGTGATAAAGTCCTGCACCCCTTGATTTGAACATTGGCCAGCCTGGCTCCAAGCTTTCACACACTGAAGTACACGGGCCACCTCCTGCGTGAGCCCCAGGTATCTCCATGGCATCATCAGAGACTGCGCAGATGTTACGGACCCATCGGAATACCTCCAGGGTCACCAATTGTGCCAGTGGCTCAGAAGAGGCGTCCAGTTTGCGGCTGCTCCTCTTTGGCAGAACCCCTGACTACGGAGTGCAACTCCTTCCCTAGGGCATCTCAGATTGTCCTCACAAAGGAGGAAGTGCTCAGGCAACGCTCACAGCATAGATAAGGAGCCCTCGAAAGAAAGATGAAAAACATAGTAATGCATGCTCCTGGTGGCATCTCCCCAGCCTCCCCTCCCAAAAACATCAACAAGAGAACTGTTAATGGCACTTCTAATGATTTTTCTGGACCACAGAGACGGGCTTCTCAATCATGTTGCCGAAACCAGCCCGGCCATTACACGTTTATTAAAAAGATAACATCATTTCATTTCACCTTGTCAGGTAATTTTACATCTAACACAAAGAGGGTGTCTAAACAATAGCAAACAGCTGGAAAGGAGAAAAATGGTCATGTCACTCCACCGTGCAACATCCTGATGATGAAGCCAATCTCCAAAACAGATGGCGGGCTCAGCTCAAAGAGCTGCTGGGTTGACCAGTTGAATGGTTTTCTTTGTTTGTTTCATCGTGCTCAGAGTTGATGATAAAGGGCTCATCCAAGGGGCGCCTGGGTGGCGCAGTTGGTTAAGCGTCCGACTTCAGCCAGGTCACGATCTCGCGGTCCGGGAGTTTGAGCCCCGCATCGGGCTCTGGGCTGATGGCCCAGAGCCTGGAGCCTGTTTCCGATTCTGTGTCTCCCTCTCTCTCTGCCCCTCCCCCGTTCATGCTCTGTCTCTCTCTGTCCCCAAAATAAATAAATGTTGAAAAAAAAAATTAAAAAAAAAAAAAGGGCTCATCCGTTCACCCCCAGCCAAATTCTGTTCTTTCAGACGAGGTAGGCTGGCTGAGGGTGGGCCGTGGATGGGCCCCTTGTCTTCAAAAACAATTCAGCTTCCTTCTGGTTGCTTTTTTGAAGCCCAAGTATTTCTCCTCCTTCAGGTTTCTCTAGTTCAGCTTTTGTAACCCCTACTTGTATGTTCTTTGAGTCTGCATGTTGAGTTTTAATGAAGATATTTGGGGGAGTTTTACTCTCTCCTTCTAAACAGCACATAGCCTAACCTGATCCAGTCCTTCAACCACGGCCTCACGACACCTTAGGACATCTAGACATGAGGCAGGGGTGCAGGACGTCTTTCCTGGGGTTGGCTTCCTTCTTTTCCATCTGCCAATGATACACAATGAGTCTTTATTTATGCAGCCTCTTGTCTCTTCCCAAATGAATTTTACCTGCTGGCAAAGTTTAGAAAACTCAAAGACAATGCTTTGGACAATCCAAGAACTTGGCCGTAGCAATATTACATTTTCTTTATTTTTACCAAAAATCTTTTGCATCAATTCATTTTTAAAAATTTTTTCCACGTTTAGGGGCGCCTGGGTGGCGCAGTCGGTTAAGCGTCCGACTTCAGCCAGGTCACGATCTCGCGGTCCGTGGGTTCGAGCCCCACGTCAGGCTCTGGGCTGATGGCTCAGAGCCTGGAGCCTGTTTCCGATTCTGTGTCTCCCTCTCTCTCTGCCCCTCCACCGTTCATGCTCTGTCTCTCTCTGTCCCAAAAATAAAAAAAAATAAAAAAAAAATAAAAAGTTGAAAAAAAAATTTTTTTCCACATTTATTTATTATTGAGAGACAGAGAGAGACAGAGCATGAGCATGGGAGGGGCACAGAGAGGAGGAGACGCGGAATTTGAAGCAGGCTCCAGGCTCTGAGCTGACAGCACAGAGCCCGATGTGGGGCTCGAACTCACAAACTGCAAGATCATGACTTGAGCCGAAGCCGGGCGCTTAACTGACTGAGCCACCCAGGCGCCCCCGATTCACTTTATTTTTAATCTGAGTGTTTAAAATAGTTAATGTGGAGGGGTGGGGGCACCTGGGTGGCTCAGTCAGTAAAGCATCCAACTCTTGATTTCGGCTCAGGTCATGATCTCACAATTGGGTTCGTGGGATCGAACCTCATGTCAAGCTCCAAGCTGACAGCGTGGAGCCTGCTTGGGATTCCTTCTGTCCCTCTCTCTCTCTGTCCCTCCCCCTCCCTCACTCACACTCTCTCTCAAATTTAAATGAATAAATAAATAGATGATAAATAAATCAGAAGATAATTAACGTGGAGTTTCCAATTATAGATGCTGAAATAAAACATTTCTGTTCTAATTTCCTCTCTGAAAGCAACAGAAAATGGCAAAAAGAATTGACGTGAGAATTGAAGAACTCTATCGTCCTTTATACATGTATGAAGAGGTTAAGTACAAGTATACAAGTATACAAACCTAGCTCTTAAAAAGAAGTCATCCTTCTCTTTCTTTTTCTCTAACAATCAAAACCTACCCAGTTGAAGTGCTGGAAAATTAATCCCAGTTGAATCTGCTTTCCCTCAGTCTTCCTCCAGGACCATGTCCAAATTCCAGAGGTTTATGTAATACCAAGAAGATCAGTGTTTGCACCTTGCTGTCCATGGGAGAAGCAGGGAAGGCAGAGGGGAGCCATCTAGGATCAAGTTTACCCATCCGCAGAAGAAAATGCTCTGTCCATGCCTCAAAGATCCTCAGTCACGGATACACACAGGCTGCCATGGCAGGACTGGCCACTGTGCCCATTGGCCCACCTCTCTGGCCCTCCTTGATACTCTAGGTGAGATTTAAGGGCAAGGCCACCCTGTTGCCGCCTCTGGGCCACCACACCAGCTGGCCATTGCTGAGCACAGTGTGCACAGTGTGCCTCTGGACAGCCACCGCTGTCCTCCAGCCCCTGCAAGAAATGTGCACACGTGCCCTTCACCCTTGTGCCCTCCAGAGCTCTCAGAGTCTTGCCGTGAGCCCAGGCCAAGGAGCGAGGCCCGGGATCGGGGCACAGAACCCCTTCCTCTGGGTTGCACACGCCCTTTATTATCATCCTCAATCAAACCCCTCTCTGCCTCAATTCCCAACTTTTAGGGAATTGCTTTCCAGTCCAGAGAGAGAGTGGGAGAGGGAGGGACACCTTGTCTGCCTTCCTTAATAATCTTCTATAATGCTTTAGGGTTTTTGGAACACAGACGCCAAGGTCTCCCAAAAAGAGATTGCGCAAACCATTTGTATCATACAATAAACAATATGTTCTTCAAGGTGCATCCATTTGTGGCACGTGTCTGTATTTCAGTTCCTTTTACGGCTGACAGATATTCCACTGGGTGGATGTACCACATTTTGTCTCCATTTGTGAGTTGACGGAAATTTGTATTGTTTTCACCACTTGGCTATTGTGAAAAAGGCTGCTGTGAACATGTATGTACAAGTCTCCCCTCCCAGTTTTATTGAGAAATAATTGACATTTATCACTGTATGTTTAAGGCATCCAAGCATGACAGTTTGATTTTTATATATTGTGAAATGATTACCACAATAAGTTCAGCTACATGCATCTTCTCGTATAGATCAATAAAAAGAAAAAAAATAGAGACAAAAGGTGAAAAATGTGCGTGATGAGAACGCATGGGATTTGCTCTCCTAGAACTTTTCTGTCTTACAGTACTGTTAGCTAGAGTCGCCGTGTTGTGTGAATATCCCTGGTGTTTATTCATCTTATAACTGGACGCTTGGACTTTTGTACCACCTTCCTCCAAATTCACCTTTTTCCCACCCTTCTCCTTTGGTAACCATGAGTCTGATCTCTTTTTCTATGAGTTTGTGTTTTGTGTTTTGTTTTTGTTCTGTTTAGATTCCACGTATAAGCAAGATCATAGGACAATTGCCTTTCTCTGACGCGTTTTCTTTTCTTTCTTTCTTTTCTTTTTTTTTTTCTGTGCAGAAGTTTTTTCATTCGGAGTAGTCCCACCTGTTTATTTTTTATTTTATTGCGTGTGTTTTAGGTGCCATATCCAAAAATTACCACTAAGGCCATGTCAATACGCTCTGTTCCTGTGTTTCCTTCTAGAAGCTTCATGGCTTTGATTTCTTTCATCAATGTTGTAGTTTTCTGACTAGGGATTTCTACCTCCTTAGTTAAATTTATTCCTAAGTATTTTATCTTTTATTATTTTTTATTTTTTTAATTTTTTTTAACGCTTATTTACTTTTGAGACAGAGAGAGACAGAGCATGAACGGGGGAGGGGCAGAGAGAGAGGGAGACACAGAATCGGAAGCAGGCTCCAGGCTTCGAGCCGTCAGCCCAGAGGCCGACGCGGGGCTCAAACTCCCGGACCGCGAGATCGTGACCTGAGTCGAAGTCGGACGCCCAACCGACTGAACCACCCAGGCACCCCTAATGCTATTTTAAATGGGACTGATTTCTTGATCTCTTTTTCAGAAAATTTGTTGTTAGAATACAAAAACTCTACTGGTTTTTGCATGTGGATTTTGTATACTGCAACCTTCCTGTGTTTGTTTATTAGATCTAAGAAATGTTTTGCTGAGTCTTTAGGGTTTTTTATACATAAAATTACGTCTTTGGCAAATAGAAACAATTTCACTTCTTCCTTTGCAAGGGTAATACCTTTTATTCTTTTTCTCACCTGGTGGCTCTAGCTAAGATTTCGAGTACCATGTTGAACAGGAGAGGTGAGAGTAGAACACTCTTGTCATGATCCTGATCTTAGAAGATTGGCTTTCAACTTTTCCCCGTTGAGTAGGATGTTAGCTGTGATCGTGTCATATATGTATTTACTGTGTTGAGATATGTCTCTTCTGTGCCCAAACTGTTAGGAGTTTTTACCATGAATGGCTGTTGTATTTTGTCAAATGCTTTTTCTGCATCTATTGAGATGATTCTATGATTCTCTTATTTCATTCTGTTAATGTGATATATCCCAGTGATGGATTTGTGCATGTTGAACCACCCTTGGATCCCAGAGATAACTCCCAACCAGGGTAAATGATTCTTTGAATGTGCTGCTGCATTAAGTTTGCCAGTGGTTTGCTAAGAACTTGTGCATCTATATTCATCAGGGATATTGGTCTGTTGTTTTCTTCTCCAGTAGCATCCTTTTCGGGCCTTGTTATCTGATTAATTTGTTTCAATTATTTTGTGTCTATACCTAGGAGTAAGATTGCTGGGTCTTACGTAAGTGAAAGAAGAAGACACAAAAGGCCACATATCATATGATTCCATTTATATGAAATGTGCAGAATAGGCAAACCAATAGAGACAAAAAAGAAAAAAGAAAGAAAGGAAGGAAGGAAGAAAAAAAGAAAGAAAGAAAAAGGAAGGAAGGAAGGAAGGACAGATTAGTTATTAGGGTCTGGGAACAAGGAAGAATAAGCAGTAACTGGTTAATAGATGAGAGGTTTTTTTTTTTTAATGTTTATTTATTTATTTTGAGAGATAGAACATGTGTGAGTGGGGGTGGGGCAAAGAGAGGGAGAGAGAGAATCCCAAGGAGGCTCCACGCTGTCATCACAGAGCCCAACACGGGGCTCAATCCCACAAACCACAAGATCATGACCTGAGCCAAAACCAAGAGTCCATCGCTTAACCGAGCCATCCACACGCCCTGAGAGATTCCCTTTTAGGACGATGAAAGTTCTGGATCTAGATAGTGGTAAGGATTACACAACATTATGTAAGTACTAAATACCACTGAATTATACACTTTAAAATGATACATTTTGGGACACCTGAGTGGCTCAGGTCATGATCTCATGGTCTGTGAGTTTGAGCCCCACATCAGGCTCTGTGCCGACAATGCAGAGCCTGCTTGGGATTCTCTCTCTCGCTCTGCCCCTCCCCCATTTGCATGCTTTCTATCTCTCTCAAAATAAATAAATAAGCTTAAAAAATAATTTTAATAAATAAAATGATATCTTTTATGTCATGTATATTTTACCAAAGTCTAAAAAACAGGAAGATAATAGCTTATATAGTATATATTATCCAAAATATATTATATAATAAAATGTATAATACGTTTATGTAACATCAAATAATATCAAGTTTTATGCTTATATAAATTTATGATTTTTATACTGCTATAATGCACATATAAAATGTATATATGCCCAAAAATACCTCAAAACTGCTATAACCCCAATCCACAGTGTGTGAAAACTGGGTGTAAGAATTCAGTGAGCTTTGGATGAACTTACAGAAGGACACGCAGACCAATACAGCTTTTGGAAGAAGGTGAAGGGCACTAAGTTGTTGGTCAGCTCATTTCTCATAACAGAAATTTGATAGGTATCATTTAATACTGAAAATCAAGAAATAGAAGTTCAAGTACATTATTTAAACTATAAAGATAATCACATATGTCGTTACAGTCAGGTCATGACCGTAGGGAAGGGGCGGAGGTAGGAAGGTGAGAGGTAGGGGGAAGGTTCCCCTCAAAGGATAGAAAAGAAGCAAGTCAAAAGCCAGAGGTCAACAATGCAAAAGGCAGGACAAGCAATTATATTTGCACTAATCATTTCCTCTTGCAAAGGGGGACTCCAGTAGACGCTGCCAGAGTTTCATAAATCAAAGAACAGCAGGTTCAGCATACTGTTGAAAGCTATCAGGTAAAACAATCACAACAAAATAAAAACAAACCTCAACAACATTAATGACGAAAACTCAACACCGAGCAGGCTCTCGGAAAGAAGGCAGGCACAGAGCCAGGCACGAAAACACAAATTATGTACCAAAATGTGGAAACCAAGCTGAAAGTATAGGTTAAGCAAAAATGAACATATCAAATAAACTGTCGTATCGATAAGTGTTAATAAGATGAACTCATCTTTTAGGAGAAACTATTTCTCAGGTTGCATGAAACATAAAATCCATCCACACGCTGCAAACAGGAGACACCAGTCAAAATGCCGACAGAAGAGTGGTGGGTAACAATATGTAAGCAAATGCAAACAAAAAGAAATCAGGAGTCCTGAATATTAGTCCTAGGGGAATGCAGTACATAAAGCAGGCAGTGAAACCAAGAAGTGAACTTCATAATGACAGAAGGCACACGCCACATGAGGGCCGGCCACGAATCTTCAGACAAGAAAGCAGAAACATTTACGAAGCAAGAACAGAAAAAGACAAATGGAAATACAAAGCCAGTATGATGTTTTTACTCACTGTTTTCTGGCCATCAAAAATATGGTAGAAAAAAAAATACATGAGACAATTACAAACCTGAACTACCCAATTAACATGTTATAGACATATCAGACCCTACATCATGAAACTAGACCATGCACCTTCTTTTTAGATGCCCAAGAAGCATTATTTTTACCTGGCTGTATTTTGGGTCACAAAGAAGACTTCAATCGATCCTACAAATTAGCATATATTCTCTGAGCTCTCTGATAACAGTATAAAAATTTGGAAATTAATAGGGCAAATGGACAACAAAAATATCAAACCACCAATATATTCTGAACATTCTCCTTTAACTATACCCTGGCTTGAAATACAGATCAAAACCACAATGAGATACCACCTCACACCTGTCAGAAGGGCTCACATTAACGACTCAGGCAACAGATGTTGGCGAGGATGCGGAGAAAGAGGATCTCTTTTGCATTGTTGGTGGGAATGCAAGCTGGTGCGACCACTCTGGGAAACAGTATGGAGGTTCCTCAAAAAACTAAAAATAGAACTACCCTATGACCCAGCAATTGCACTACTAGGCATTTATCCAAGGGATACAGATGTGCTGTCTTGAAGGGACTCATGCACCCCCATGTTTACAGCAGCACTATCAACAATAGCCCAAGTATGGAAAGAGCCCAAATGTCCACTGATGGATGAATGGATAGAGAAGATGTGGTATATACATAAAATGGAGTGTTACTTGGCAATCAAAAAGAATGAAATCTTGCTATTTGCGACGACGTGGATGGAACTAGAGTGTATTATGCTAAGTGAAATAAGTCAGTCAGAGAAAGACAAAAATCGTATGACTTCACTCATATGAGGACTTTAAGAGACAAACCAGATAAACATAAGGGAAGGGAAACAAAAATAATATAAAAATGTGGAGCAGGGACAAAACAGAAGAGACTCTTAAATATAGAGAACAGAGGGTTACTGGAAGGGTTGTGGGAGCGGCGATGGGCTAAGTGGGGAAAGGACACTAAAGAATCTACTCCTGAAATCATTGTTGCGTCACGTGTTAACCAACTTGGATGTAAATTAAAAAATACATAAATTATAAAAATAAATAAATAAATAAATACAGACATACATAGCACACCCTGGCTCAAAGGGAAAATAAAAAGTCAAGTTGTGCAATCACAGTATCTAAAAAATATCAATATTCATAGCCAACTAAGTATCACAATTGTAATGCTATAAATATATGTATCTTTTAATGCAAAAATTTATAATAACACAATAAATATCATCTAGTGTCTTTCAAGGTTTATGCATGTTGTCACATGTATCTGTGCCTTTTATGGCTGAATAAGACACCATCGTATGTATACATCACATTTTCTTTGTGCATTTATTGGTTGGAGAGTATCAGTTTGTCCAGGTATCAATTGGAGGAAAATTAATAGCTTTAAATACTAAGTTCCTAAGTAAAAAGTAATTAAAATAATTGAGTTATTCATTAAAATTAAAAAGATAAAGAAATAGGGGCGCCTGGGTGGCTCAGTCGGTTGGGCAGCCGACTTCGGCTCAGGTCACGATCTCGCGGTCTGTGAGTTCAAGCCCCGCGTCGGGCTCTGTGCTGACAGCTCGGAGCCTGGAGCCTGTTTCAGATTCTGTGTCTCCCTCTCTCTGACCCTCCCCCGTTCGTGCTTTGTCTCTCCCTGTCTCAAAAATAAATAAAACGTTAAAAAAAAATTTAAAAAGATAAAGAAATAAACAAAAAATAATACAAAAACCTAAGTACAAAAAGTAATGTGGAAAAATTAAAGCAACAAAATAACAGAAGAAAAAAACAAACTATTGAACAATAGGCCTGAGAGTTTTTTTCTTAGGAAAAAAAAAAGTATATAAAGAAACAACAGAAAGCATAAGCTTACAACATTAAAAATGAGAATTGAGACATAGTCACAAACGCAGAGAAGAGTTGAAAGAATCACAAAAGAACATTCTGTTTGTTCCTATATAAAAACGTTTCCAGAATTGGATGCAATGAGTAGTTAATCTAAGAAACTGTAAATAGCTAATACTCACTGCAAAAGACAAAATATTGAACAGATCAACTGCTACAGAAAATTTAGAACAACTTGTCATAAAATTATCCCCTCCAAAAGAAATGGCATTTTTACGACAAATGAAAGAATGTGCAATCTCACTCCAAATTAAAATAACAAAAATGACGTTTAAGGTGAAATACAATTTTCAAATACCGGAAGACGAAGATTACCCTAGTTGGTAGCTTACGGTGTGGAAGGCATTCTGATTCCCTGGCGTAGAGTACAAAATGGTATAGCATCTTTAGAGTGTTAACATGGCAATAATTATAATTTAAAACGTTCATTTCCTTTGACTTCAAAAGTCCACTTCTACTAAATTATCTACATATACAGCCTCCAGGGTACAAGAAAATGCGTACGAAGGTATTAAATGAAGCAATGTTTGCAACAAAAAATAACAGCAAGTACTTGCCTGTGGGCAGGAAAATGTTTAACAAACAATTCCATCCAAACAGTGGAATATTACAAGGCAATGTAAAAGAATGCTGGCAGGGGGCACCTGAGTGACTCAGTCAGAGGAGCCTCTGACTCTTGATTTCAGCTCAGGCCATGACCTCAGTCATGAGATCAAGCCCCGCCCTGGGCACCATGCTGGGCGTGGAGCTCGGTTAAGATTCTCAATCTCTCTCTCTCTCTCTCTCTCTCTCTCTCTCTCTCTCCCCCTCTGCCCCCCCTTCCCCGCTCTCTTTCTCACACATACATAAAAAGAATGGCGTCAGTATTGAGAGGAAGTGAGCATGAAGAGGTGCTGGCAATATTCTGTTTCTTGATCTGGAAGCAGGTGACATGGGTGTGTTCATTTTGTTAGAATTCAGCAAGGTGTATACATATGTGCGTGTTTCTGGACATCGTGCATATCATATCATACTGCAGGGGTTGAACAAGAGCTTCTTAAAGGGCCAGTTGGGGGGCGCCTGGGTGGCGCAGTCGGTTAAGCGTCCGACTTCAGCCAGGTCACGATCTCGCGGTCCTTGAGTTCGAGCCCCGCGTCGGGCTCTGAGCTGATGGCTCGGAGCCTGGAGCCTGTTTCCGATTCTGTGTCTCCCTCTCTCTCTGCCCCTCCCCCGTTCATGCTCTGTCTCTCTCTGTCCCAAAAATAAATAAATAAACGTTGAAAAAAAAATTAAAAAAATAAAGGGCCAGTTGGTAAATATTTAAGGCCTGTGGGCCACATGGTCTCCATCACAGCTACTCAAACTTGCCCTAGTGGGAAAGCAGCCACAGACAACATGGAAATCAGTGAATGTGGTCCTGTTCCCGTAAAATTTTGCTTACAAAAACAGGCAGTGGGTTCGTAGCCAGAATTTGCCAACTTCTGTTATATAGTATATAGAATAAATATGTATATATTATCCTAAATAACTATTGTTCAAAGAGCGAGTATATCTATGTTTACTAATAGCTTAAGAAAATCTAAGTGAGGGGCGCCTGGGTTGCTCAATCGGTTGAGGGTCCAACTCTTGATTCTGGCTCAGGTTCATGGGATCAAGCGCTGTGTCAGCCTCTGCACTGAGCATGCTTGAGATTCTCTCTCTCTCTCTCTCTCTCTCTCTCTCTCTCTCTCTCTCTCTCCGCCTCTGCCCCTCTCCCCTTCTTATGCATTCTCTCTCTCTTTCTCTCTCTCTCTCTCTCTCTCTCTCTCTCTCTCTCCTCTCTCTCTCTCTCTCAAATTAAAAGAAAAAAATAAAGTCTAAGTGACAACCATCAGTCTATCTAGGACAATGATTGTATTCCAATTTTATATATCCAAAAAGAGGATATATAAAATATTCATGTGCTTGTTTGTGAATGTCCGTGCAAGGAACATTTTTGGAAGTGTTTATAAGACCCCAGGGCAAGGGGTCCTGGGGGGGGGGGGGGGCAGGATCTAAGCTTAGAGAGAGGCTAAATTTCCATCGTGCAGAATTATTTTCAAATATAACAATTCTAAATCATATGGTGAGATATGGCCAGTTTGAGCATATAGAGAGATGTATCTACCCAGTATCAAATTTCCTAAAAATGATCATTTTTCCCCTGTGAAGATGATAACAAAACAATCACTAAGATAACGCATTTTTGTATTTGTAGGAGCAAACTATCCACCAGGTAACAGATAGGGAGAAAAACACTTTGAAACTGGAACGCTAATGGCTCTTCGTTTCTTGAACTTCTTTTCTCCTTTATTTATAACAGCAAATTAAAATTTCATTATCTTGAAAAAAAAAACCCAATACCATTGGTTTTAATTACTGTTTGGTATTTCCATAGGGAGGTGTGAAAATGAAGTAAAGAGGAAGGAGAATGCAATAGAAAGGAGTATGCTGAGTCCATTAGCAGCTATTTTTTAGTACGCATTACAAATTTTGTGGGTATGGTCTTCGGTGCCAAAGTTATCAGGATAAATCCCATTACAGGGAAAAAAAATCAAGATATCCGCTCCATCATTGACATATAAGAAACATCGCCACAGAGGGGAAAATCCTTGCAAGCTGTGCACCCTCCTTTAGCATCAGCTGAACCTGGAGAGCAACTAGGAAGTGATCTGAGCAGAGGGTAGATGCAGGTGCAGAAAACAGAGCTGAAAATAATGTGCATGAGTCTAACCTGAAAAATGAGAGGATTGAAACGCACACACACAAAAAAGTTGTTTGGGAGCCGGTACTTTCCTGTGAATGGCTATTACAAGGCCTAATGGAAGACACAGGGCTACAGAACATACTTAGAGCCAGGATAAAAGAAATACAGACAAAGGTCAATGTCGGGAATACACAGAACGCATCTGGGTGGCAGTTGCAGGTAGGATGTACAGGGACAAACAGGCCCTGTGTGCATCTTTTACCATCATGTGAAATGTCTCTTTCCTTCAATATTTTTGCTCATGTAGAATTCTCAGGTTTCTCGGGGATTTACCGAAAAATCTGCATCGTTAAAACACGGGAACAGAGCCAGTTGTTTAAAAAGTAAAAATGTTAGTGAAGTTGCCGTCTCTTCTATAGGTTTTCCCATTTTTTTATTTACCTCATGGGCTACTTTTGTCACAAAATGTTTGTGGTCCTCCAAGGTATTGTAGCTCTTTACTAGGCGCGATGTGAGGAAATTAAAGATACAGTTAAAAACTACTGAGATTTCATTGAAGATATCCACAAAACGTCTCCTCCAGTGAGTACTAGTCTTTTTATCTTTAGTTTTAATGAGAACACGTCCTGTCTGAACTCTCAAGGGGGCATAGACTTGGATTCATGAGCAAATGACAATTCTGGCAGAATAATAGAAGTCAAGAATGCTAGCAAGACATTCACTGTCTTTGGCCTTATTGTTTCCCATCCGGTCTCTGCATGAAGAGTCCATCTTGGACCTCGGTCTTGGCTCACTGAAGTGCCTGCTTTGATAGGATGCCAATTTAAGTTTTTAGGTATGTTTCTAATGATTTTACAGGTATCTACAAGTATAGGCATTATAGGTTTTTTTAGGTATTATGCTACCGATGGTATGCTTCTAAAGGTTTTATGATTCTGATCAATTCCTAGATCCCCATAAACCAATCTTTATATTAATTATCTTTATAATAGCCTAAGTGTCTTTTCTAATGTTAAAGACATTGGATATGGAGGGGAAAAGTCTTAATCACCTTTGACACTTAAAAAAGGGTTAAATTTAATGGCTGTCCATCTTGTTCACTGATCAGTTACCTCCTGAAATACCCCCAAGACACAGGATGGGGATACATTGTCAGGGTAGACTCTCATAACTTTCTTATTGCCCCAATCTCTCTAACTCGAACTACAAACACTCAAAATAATAAGCATCTATTGAGCACTTTCTAGCTCTGCATGGATTGAGTTTAATTCTAATTGCCATCTTAGAAATGGGTACTATGATTCTCCCCATTTCTCAGATGAGGAACTTCGGTTCAGATTGGTGAGCTAAGTGCTCACACTGTCTGTGATATTCCCAGAGTATATGGGGTATTTACAGCAGAGGTGAGATTTAAAGCCAGGCAGCTGGGCCCGGCCCTCCAACGCCCCTCTGTCCTGATCATGTATTAAGAGGGCTCAGGTTTACAGAACACTTTCAAATACATGTGGATGAAGTCTGGTTAAGCTGTGCCTTATGAATTTATTTGCTGTGAGAAAAGGCTCTATTTATTGGTATTATTTACATGGTCAAATCAATGGCCCATGAACGGTGTCGCAGAGGTGTCTTCTGCAGATTCACATTTCCCCTGGAATTTAATTGGCATTCTGCATTTACCAGACAAACATTTTCTTAATTATAATAGCTGAAATGTATTGATTATCTGCTATGCCCCACGCTCTCCTACATTATCTCTGCCCACAAGGTTTTTCATGCTCCCTCAACAGATAGGGACGTTGCAGCTCAGAGAGTGTGAATGATTTGCCTCTCTTCCCGGAGACGGTGAAGCTTTCAGCTTGCCTTGCCAGCTTCAAAACCTGAGCTCCTTTGATTGCGCAAGCATCCCTCCCCCTTGAAGACAAGTATCTCCCTTTCCCCTGACCAATTTCTCATTCTCCATGACAAAAGTCTAGTAGCGTAGGAGAATGACATGTTCTTTAGGTTATAAAATAGACCTAGAGCCACTATCCTCTGAAAAAGAAATCATACGGACATTACCACTTAGTTACGCATTTTTAAAAAAAGAGGCTAATGTTAATTTCCGGGCTGACTTTGCTGCCGTTGCTTCTCTGGTACCTGGGAGTCCCACTAAGGTAGCAGGCATCCAGACCACGGTGGACTCTGTCACTGGAAATTTCCCCGCAACACCTTCAACAGAAACCACCTTCCAGAATTTTTCTACATTGGAATAACCCTGACCCGTCCTCAGACAGCGTCCTTCTATTCTGCTGAGTCGAGCAATGCGTGTACAGAAATAACAAATTGTTCTGCTATTGCACAGCAAAAGGAATTCGTTTCCGACGCTTAAAACCCAGTAGACATTTGCAGCTATTGGACCATTCTCCTGATGGAAATGATCCATTGGAACTCTTCCACACTCCAGCTGGACTCATTCTGATTGATAACTGCAAGAGTTCACAGGCCAAAATGAAATCTTTGGCTCCTTATTTTGGGTCTTTGTCCGTAGCCTCAGCCAAGTTCTCCGTAAATTCTGCTCATCACTCACAACAGAATTTTTGATTCGACACAGGAACAGTTTAATGTATTAGGCATAGGATAGTATGACATGTTTCATTTTTACGTAGAAACTACATGCTCTGAATCATGTTCTACATTGGCATTGCTCTGGCCGAGTGTGCTAAAATGGGAGAAACATTCGATTTCTCCCGCTGATCAGTATTCATCCCGTTGGGAAGAAGTACAGACAGAGGGTAAATTTTGGCTTATAATGAGATAAATCACTCCACATATTACACCTCAAGCTATGGAATCACGAGACTGTTATACGTGCTGATTGCCTCGTACTTGCATGGGCAGTTGGCGTTGAACATTTCTCTGTAATTCTAGGAACAGATGCTACTATGTAACCTGCAGCCAGGTAATTTTTGCAAGCATTCTCCCCTATAGAAATTTAGCCTTCCTTATTACCCCGTCAGCTGAAAATGAGGCAATAAGGTTTAAGAAGCAGACCAACAATCATCTATGGGTTTTTCAAGGGCAATTGAATCTGAAACTATGGGCGTGGATCTTGAGACACTCTGCAATTCTTTTCTGCCTAAGGACTGCTGTATTTTATGACACTGCCATTCATTTGATGAAGACAAAGTATATCTCAAACTTGGAGAAAGAAAAAGATGAAAACAAAGAAGAGAGGAGGAAGCATGAGGCCAGGGAGGGAAGAAGGAAGAGAAGTGGGGGGCGGAGAAAACCAGTGGCAGTCATTTCGATGTAACAACACACTGTTCATCTCAGATTCCTTAGCGAAAATATTTCAACAATTCCTATCTATTCGTTCTCAATGCACTGACTCTGGTTTTCCACAAGTTAATTACCCAGTAAATTTGCAGGGCACCGGAGTGGCTCCGTCGGTGAAGCATCCAACTCTTAACTTGGGTTCAGGTCATAATCCCACGGTTCATGGGACCGAGCCCTGCATCGGCCTCTGTGCTGACAACGGGGAGTCTGCTTGGGATTCTCTCTCTCTCCCTCTCTCTATCTCTGCCTCTCTCCCACTCAAGCGCATGTACATAGGTGTTCTCTCGCTCTCAAAATAAATAAATACACTTAAATAAATAAACAAATAAATAAATTGTACATATGACTAGCGGTCCAGTTAAAGCCAAACAAAAGAAAGCCTACCAAGGAAGTTCCGTTCAGATTTGGGGAGTTTGCCTACGTTAGCCTCCATTTTAGTTTTTGTTTGACTTGTTAATTTGAAGTACCCGTTGTAGTCATGACTGCTCATATACGCATATTATCATGTGTGACGAGGACAAAGCCTTATCAATCGTACACAAGCAGCAAGGATTTGTCCGTTGATTGTCATCTGTTCCGAAAAAGAAAACAATTCCCAGAAGCCTTCGGTTGCACCTCTGGTATTCTCCTAGAGAAGATTTAAGAACCAGACCACTTATGCAACCACCAGAAGACTGCACTATTTCAGATACAGTTAAACATTATTGTGTAAAGGTTTTATGGCCTATATACCATTAGCAAGCCTGTAGAGATCCCGTCTAACATATAAAAAGGTTGACGATACTACATAATAAATGGCATACCATTATTACTTTCTTGGGTGTTTATTGTAATGGAATAAACCATGATGAATCCTTTAAGCTCTCCTGCACAAATTCATAGCATTTCCATCGTGACTTACCAGGAAATAATGCACAACAGTTTTACAATTCTGCCACCTTACCGAGATGAGCCAGAGGAGAAGCGTTTTAATGGGAGAATTGTTTTTCAGTCTACCCTGAGAGCCCAAGCCACTATTGTATTTCGCCCTTCATGGGAAGTCTCCTATCATCCGTGTTCCCCATACCATTTACATTTTATTGGTCTGATCCCCCTTCTAATTCCCTGACCTGAAGAAAACACTCTTCGATTCCAGATTCCTTCCAAGTATTAAGCTTTCACTCCAACCGATATTAAGCTCCGACTTTGACAATTACAGGTTATAGGGAGGTAGCATTTACAACGAGGGAAGAGTTGCTTGATTCAAGAAGCTTCCTGAATATAGTAGAAAGTTGAAGAGCCTATCGATTAAGAACCTACTATGAGGGGCGCCTGGGTGGCGCAGTCGGTTAAGCGTCCGACTTCAGCCAGGTCACGATCTCGCGGTCCGTGAGTTCGAGCCCCGCGTCGGGCTCTGGGCTGATGGCTCAGAGCCTGGAGCCTGCTTCCGATTCTGTGTCTCCCTCTCTCTCTGCCCCTCCCCCGTTCATGCTCTCTCTCTCTCTCTGTCCCAAAAATAAATAAACGTTGAAAAAAAATTAAAAAAAAAAAAAAAAGAACCTACTATGAAATACAGTTGCTAGGAACATAAAGGGAACTCGGTCACAGCCACTCCCGGAGACTCAGCATTATTGCACCTAATCCTTACAAAGACCACAATATGGTACAGATATCATCATCCTTCACGAGAGGACAAAATGGAGACTAAAGCCAGTAAATAAATTGGTATCATAAAGCAACTACTGGGTGCCAGAGCTGGGATTTGAACCCAGTTGTGTCAGACATACAAGCCTATACACTACCCCATGTCTCTATAACGGGTCAGAGAAAAGAACTCTTACTGCACACATAAAATGCATTATATATAAAAAATTAGAGAACTGGGGCAGAGCACAATTAACCAACATATATGTTCATGAGGAGTAAGATATCGTCGTGATGAGTTACCCTGAAATGACCAGGTGGCTATAAACACATAGAGAGAATGTTAACGCATTTAAGCTTTGTTGGCCATATTTTAAGTCAGCGTTTTTCTGTCTTTTAAATACTCTTTTGGAAGTGCTCAACTCTCACAGAATATGAAATAAAACTCGCAAGAATGCATGACTGAAGTAAGTAAAATGAATGAAAATTCAAACATTAACACCTTGTCCAGGGCACCTCGAGGCTCACTTAGTTAAGCGTCTGGACTCTTGGTATCCACTCAGGTCATGATCTCACAGTTTGCGAATTCGAGCCCCACGTCGGGCTCTGCACTGATAGTGTGGTGCCTGCTTGGGATCCTGTCTCCCTCTCTCTCTGCCCCTCCCCTGCTCGCTCTGTCTCTCAAAAATAAACAAACGTTGAAAAAAGAATACTAATAACTCCCTGTCTTATTTTATAAGACACAGAGGATTTTAAGGTTAAAAATTTAAGAGATTGTTTTCCCCAAGTCTTCATTTAAGCGGAGAGTACTATATAAGCAGCACAGAGATCACAATATTTTTGCCCTTCTTTAGCTAAAGACACAACGGAAGGGAAAAGCTGGGTCTCATCCTTAGACCAAGGTTTCCCCGGCGTTATAAGAAAATTTTCCTCGTTCCTTCGCTACCTTACTAATCCGATTATCCAACAGCCTTAGAAACCAAAAGGCCAATTAATCCAGTGCCACCCAAGGTCAGCTAACCCTTGATTTAAGCACTCACCTTCTGCACGAAATAGAGCAGCCTTCTCTGATTCGGCCACCTCTTGCCTTTGTAATATATTATTGGCTTCTCCTCGGTCAGGCATGTTGGCACTTTATTTGGTTCATGCTTGCCCCAGGGATGGTATAATGACACTGGATACATAGAACCGGTTCGTTTCCACGACAGACATTTATTACGTGGCCAATGTGTGGCATGATGAAACAGCTCACCCCCAGGGTCCTAAGAAAGCAGCATCGCCCATTGAGGAAAGAGTAATTAGATTATTCCAGGGCTTCTCTTCGCTAATTCTGTAAGTATTCGCTGAGCCGAGCGCTGTGCTACACCACGTTCCCAGTTCCCCTAGCCTCCTGATCAAATCATCATAAAATACGTGCAACACAGCACCCAGGGAAAGAGCTGGGAAAGAGAGACGTGCCGTGTCAGGAAAGTTAGCTGTGGAGACATGCGACCCAAGTTGGCCAAGTCGAGACAGATGTTTCCTATTTGTAATAAACAAACAAAACAGGGTGCTTGCAGTTGGTGAGAAAACTGTCGCAAGAAAAAAATAACAATAATAAGGGAGGAATGATTAGAAGGAAAGTGGCAGGGGAGCAGAAGCCTAGAAAAAGCCCAGGGTGAACTGGTATGCGTCGTGCCTCCCGGAGCCACGACTGACTTCAGTCCAACCAGATGCACTGTCTCCATGGAGAGATTTTAATACAAAGTCGTACCATTCACCAGCGTTTCACCTGAGCTTAATTTACTGAAACTTGCTGAAATGCTTACAGTCATTTGCTGCAGGAATAACTCACGCATGTGGGAAACCACGATGCTAGGACTTCAACAATTTGAAAATACCCCTTACATAATTGCCTCAAAATAAAATACTCCTAAGTCATGTCTGCCCTTGGAAATACACGGGGTCTGTCTCTAGAATTAAAAGAATCTAATATTAAATAGCAACCTTTTTTGAACGGGAGGGTCGTAGAATAACAGAACCTAACCTCAGCACCAGAAGAAAGATTAGAAGGACAAGCGTTAAGCCAGCTTGCGCAATCCTGCCCAGGGCCAGCTGTCCAGCTCAATAATATCCTGCAGACAATAGAAGCTCTGAGAGTGTTGCTGTGAGGGTGGGGGAGGGGGGAGAACTAGCTTCCATCCACTCATTCATTTGACAAACATGTATTAGTTGTCCCCCATGTGTGAGACAATGACTAGGGGAAGGTTATTATCTGGAAGTACAGAAAATTGCAACTCGGAAAATATTCTCTATTTCAGTCTTGTACTAAATCAGACTGCCCTTTTCTTCCCTCTCCTACCCAGACTTTCCTCCTCCCCCCTACCCATATGCACATTATTCTTAATTAGGGAGATTGCCCTTTATTCTTTATTGCTAGGAAGGGTAGAAATAAATAAGACGATGCAACTGAGAACAAACAGCCTGTCTGTTCCGAACTTGCTATGACAAGGGAATCAGTCACCAGCACTTTGAGTTTGGCGGAGAGTCAAAGGCAGGGGAGTAGGAGAGCAGAACAGTGAAACAAAGGCAAGGCTCCGGGGATGCCCTGCCTGGAGGTTATTGCCACAGGGTAGGAGAGGTGAGCTGACTAGGAGTGAGGCACCTGACTTCATCGGTTTTGAGGAGCCTATCTGGCTTCCTCTGGTGGGTCCTCACTTAGAAACAGGTCAGGGATGAGAACAAAAATTAGGAAAGCTGTCATTGATCAAGCCCTGAGCATTCTGGGACAGTTACTGCAGAGGTTCTGATTTGGCTTCCTGCACTGGTTGCTGCTGATACGGGCCAGAATTCTATTGTCATATACGGTCTGGCCATTGTCCGTTTGTATATTCAGTCTCTCGGTGCCCCCTTTTGGTCAACCTCTTGACCAATACAGAGAAGGCTAGCGATCCAGATAGTCACTATTTCTGGACTGTAGAGTTTTCCCCATAGTCAACTGTGTCGTGATATCTTCTTAACCATTTTATTACTGTGGCATCACGGTGACCCTCTGGTCACAGCTGCGTAGAACTGTTTAAGACTCTGGATGGAGTGCAACAGACCAGCATCGTGACAAAAACAACAACAGTTAATAGTCTCTGTAAAATGCTTCAGAACTGGAAATCCCAACTGCCCAAGCCAAGACAAGAACAAATCCCATATAGGCCATGAGGATCAACCTTAACAGAACCAAGTAGCTTTTCCCTAAGGCAATGTAAAGCCTGCCCCACCCCGTCTGTTTCACTGGCCAAGTTCAGCAAAAAGTATATGCGGTGGCACAGGCTCCATCGTAACTAACCAAGAAAAACATCCAGAGCAATGTCCGTTACTACTCATGCCAATGAGTTGAAACTAAACTGTATTCTAGCTAGGGCAGAGGTGGTATCATTAATAGCCTGCGCAAGAGTTAGTGCCCATTGGGGACACTGCTCTGATTAGTCACATAAACAATGGGTCAGTAACTCCTCCCAGGATAGTGCCTGAACAATCAAGGGTGGCTTTGTTTAGGACCCCACATTAGGCTCAGAATTGTCAGCCTTCACGATTTCTAGAAATAGGGCCTCTGTGAACCGACAAGTCTCATAATACTATTTTTAAAGTGCACGAGGTCTCAGAGGAAAACAGAACCAAGCATCCTGGCTGTGAAGGAAATAATATCCAGTAGGGCACATGGCGATCAGGAAACAAGGAGCTGTGTGTGATACGAGATTGGATCCAAGGCCTTAGGTTCACTGGGTTACATGAGGATCTCTAGTATAGTCTCTTTCAGGTGCTATTTAGCTCATCACCCTACAAAGGTTGTTGAACTCAAACTTTGGGGTTTCCTAGGGTCTGATCACCGTATTGTAATATATCGTTCTTTTTCTGGGAGAGAGGAACACTAGCAAAGTCACAGTGTTAGACTGTAGTTAAGGTGACTTATTTAGGGTCGGTTGTCCATGGTGCAAATGGAAACGCCTAGGTTATGACTGTCTCATTTGATGAAACCAGAAGGGCCCAGAAGTTTGTATCATGGGGGAGTGATGATGGATGGCATATCCAACAGTCAGTAGGTGGAAGGCAGTGGGTATTATTTGGGATAATCTAAGAATGGTGTTACTGGGACACCTGGGTGGCTCAGTCAGTTGAGCGTCTGACTTCAGCTCAGGTCGTGATGTCATAGTTCGTGAGTTCGAGCCCTGCATCGGGCTCTGTGCTGACAGCTCAGAGCCTGGAGCCTGCTTCAGATTCTGGGTCTCCCTCTCTCTCTACCCCTCCCCAGCTTGCTCTCTGTCTCTTTCTCTCTTTCTCTCAAAAATGAATAAACATTAAAAAAAAAGTTTTTTTAATGGTGTTACAATATGAGTAGGTTCATACTTAACATTTATAACAAAGATGAAAGAAAATACTAAAAGGTCCAATATGCGTTGATAATAATCAGGGGTCTAGAGAAAATAAGAAGAATGATTATAAGTGAACAGATGAAAACAAAACAAGAATTAGATGACAGGTCTTTGTCCACATTCTTGGGCAGGATTTCTACTATCTGAAGTCCAAAGGTCCTTTGTTCCAAAGGTCAGCTGTCTACTTCTGAAGATCGGCTCCTACTAGACTTCTAAGAACCCACAGTTTGAGAGGCGCCTGGGTGGCGCAGTCGGTTAAGCGTCCGACTTCAGCCAGGTCACGATCTCGCGGTCCGTGAGTTTGAGCCCCGCGTCGGGCTCTGGGCTGATGGCTCAGAGCCTGGAGCCTGTTTCCGATTCTGTGTCTCCCTCTCTCTCTGCCCCTCCCCGTTCATGCTCTGTCTCTCTCTGTCCCAAAAATAAATAAACGTTGAAAAAATAAATAAATAAAAAAAAGAATAGTGCTCCTGGGCACCTTAAAAAAAAAAAAAAAAGAACCCACAGTTTGAGGTCCCCTTTTGTGGTACCTTCCAGTTGTATGCACCTTTGCGTTGCTTCTTTGGTTGTGAAACGTGAATCCAAAGATTGACTCCCGTGAGTTTTTTTTCCCGTGCTGTGTTTGCTGCTAACAGAACATGACATGATCCCTTCCACAATGATTCAAGAGCGGTTTTCCTTTGATGCCTCGTCTAATAAATGAAATCTCATGTATTGAAGTTCATAAAGAAGTTGCTCAGGAAGATATTGTGGAAGGACAGGTTAAGCTGTTGGTGATAGCCTGGGTAGAATACATGAATTACTTGCAATATTTTAGTAAATCTGTATGCAACATGGCAGAATCTTGAATTGGAACTAAAATCTTAAATTCATCGGACTTCAAGTTACCAATTAATAGGGAGATAATTAATGTGTTTTAGAGGAAATAAACTTAATGACCAGAAGGCCTATATCAGAATAGCTTTGACCAAAGGAACGAAAGGATTTCTAAAAATTTTGCTAGTTTTATAATAAGAATACCAGGGCACCTGAGTTGGCTCAGTCAGTTAAGCATCCAACTCTTGATTTTGGCTCAGGTCATGATCTTACAGTGCAGAGACTGCTTGGGATTCTCTTTCTCCCTCTCGCTCTCTCCCTCTCTCTCTCTCTGCCCCTCCCAACTCGTGCACTCTCTCTCTCTCTCTGTCTCTCAAAATAAATTAAAAAAACTTAAGAAAAAAAAGAATACCATTGTTCCTTTTGTTCATTCAAGAAGATCATGCATGGTTAGAGCAACGTAGTTCTTGACTAACCGGTAATGTCTTACAGAGTTTTTCTGTAACGGTTCCCATTAGTTTATAGTTTTTTCAGGATTATGTTCTTGACAGGTGATGTATGACCTCAGAATAACCTCAGCTTTTCTTTGAAAGTTTCCCCACAAATGTTGATTTAAGATGGTAACCAAGTTGTTCTAAAATGAGTCGTTTCATACAGACATTTGGCTAATACCTATTTGAAATAATCTGGTTCCACCAAGTGGCCACCTTGGTTGTACCAGAAATAGAGTGAAGGGGGCAACCAGCTTTTTTTTTCCATTCTTCCCTTTCAAAGTCACAAGTTAATTATTGATATTTTATAATGATATGTTTAAATCCTTTGAGGGTTTAATTAAGATCATAACCTTGGTTAAGGCTGCTTATTTTTCATAATGATATTACCAGAGCATTTTCTTTAGTTTCTAGATTATCCCTTTTTTCCTGGGCCTCGACCTTTATATTAGCCACCTCTGTGGACAGTGGGGGTGAGTCTGTCAGTTCCTTAACTGGATGCACAATTTTAATCGGGGTTCTAGCAGAGATGAGAAACCTTCTTTGTTTCCAATGCATTACAGTCAAGCACTCCTCCAAAAGTATACCTGATATCTGCATGTATGTTTGCTCTTTGTTTTTTGGCTAGTTGACAAGTTCTAGAAAATGCAATAAATCTTGGTATCTGGGTTGATTTTACCTACGGTAAGAACTATGTTCTAGAAGACAGCTTAAAATGGTAATAGTATATTCTCTTGATAACTTCCAGTTTCAGCTTTGAGGAATGATCCACAAACAAATAGTGTTAGGTCTGAGTTCTTTTTTTTCCTAATGTTCATTTATTTTTGAGAGAGAGACCGAGTGTTAGTGAGGGAGGGGTAGACAGAGAGGGGGAGACACAGAATCTGAAGCAGGCTCCAGGCTCTGAGCTGTCAGCACAGAGCCCGACGTGGGGCTCAAACTCACGAACCGTGAGATCATGATCTGAGCCAAAGTCGGACGCTTAACGAACTGAGCCACCCAGGCTCCTCTATTAGGTCTGAGTTCTCAGTGGGGGTCTCTAATAAATCTGAGTGTGGTACAAACAACCCCTAACTGAGGTAAGACAGTTGTAAAGTTCCCCTTCTTCTTAAAGGGGCAAGAGATTGGTAGGAGTCAGGGTGTTGCAGCAGTGAATAGTGATGAGAATCACAAGGGAAAACTAGATTATTTAAGTATTAAGGACCTGAGGAAAATAGGAGAAGCTTTCAGTGAGCTTCTGGGGTATGTCTGTCCAGGTGTATTGTTGTCCTTATCAAGTAAAGTCAAAGGTACTGACAATCCTAGGCTACAGGCACACTGAAAAAGGGAGACCAAAGGCATAGGGCAGTAAGCAAGTGGCTTCAGATGGAATTGAAGACATCGTTGGTATTTAGGTTGGATACTGCTACAAAGTGAGAGATAATTTTGATGTTTTAAACAAATCAACATCCTTTTGTCCATTTGGTGCCTTTACTGCCACGACCAGAGCATCATCAAGGCTAGTGCAGAGTATTACAAGGACTTTGGATAGAAGGCTTTTAACTATGGATTGGAGCCTTTTCTTTGCTTCTGGCTTCAAGGACTATTAGGGAAATTTGTGTAACAGTTTAGTGGATCCTTCTACAGATAGGTTCTGCTCCATTTTTCTTCCTATTCAGTGGAATTTTTGAGCCCATAGAATGTCAAGTACGGTATCAAGATCTTGAATTGGGATATACATCAAACATAATGGAAAAGGCAAATGTGTATTCGAAGCAGAAACCATCTAACTATAAGTAGAAGAGTCCTCAGGGGCCTCAAGAAACAGTTCCTCGGGGCGCCTGGGTGGCGCAGTCGGTTAAGCGTCCGTCTTCAGCCAGGTCACGATCTCGCGGTCTGTAGTTCGAGCCCCGCGTCAGGCTCTGGGCTGATGGCTCAGAGCCTGGAGCCTGTTTCCGATTCTGTGTCTCCCTCTCTCTCTGCCCCTCGCCTGTTCATGCTCTGTCTCTCTCTGTCCCAAAAATAAATAAACGTTGAAAAAAAAAATTAAAAAAAAAAAAAAAAAGAAACAGTTCCTCTGCTGTGCATATCATATTACAATTCCACTTGGGGGGGGGGGGGGGCACTGACTGGGGTGGCTCAGTCAGTTAAGCGTCTGACTTTGGCTCAGGTCATGATCTCACGGTTCGTGGGTTCAAACCCCGACTTGGGCTCTGTGCTGGCAGCTCAGAGCCTGGAGCCTGCTTCGGATTCTGTGTCTCCCTCTCTTTCTGCCCCTCCCCTGCTCGCTCTCTCTCTCTTTCTCTCTCTCTCTGTCAAAACTAAATAAACATTAATTTTTAAAAAAAAATCCATTTGCAAAATAAGTCTTTCCTTATTAAATGTGCAAGGGTGGTATAACAGAACGAGAAGGAATGTTTTTGAGTCAAGGGCCAAAGTGTTACAAATAAAAGCTGGGAAACCGGGAAAAGCTGTGTGTTATCTGAAACACATACCATCTGTTGGTATGTTTACTCCAAGGAAGAGTTTGAACAAAGATGTCAGGGTTTAATTTGGAAAGAGTAGTGGCCATATCCACCAGGAATTGATGAGGTTGGCCATCTATATTTATAGTTAATTCACCGTGAGTGTTTAAGGGTTTCCAGGTATTGTCGTTCAAATAAAGGGACTATTTCCCATTCTACTTTGTTTTTGAATTAGGTCTCCAATTTCGGATTTAATTTCACTGACGAAATGAAATTAAATGGCCATTGTCGAACTGGTGCCTTCTTTAAAACTCCTGAATATTGTTGTAAAGTGCTTTCTTGTCTTTCCTGAAAATCTCCTGTGGTTGCATGTTTTCTCTGCTTTTGCGATTAAATCATGGTCCAATCAATTTCTATTGGAAATGTTTCAGATGTGGCTTTTAGGAGACTTAATTTTTCTAGACCTTTTTTTAAGCGTTCAAGTTTGTTGTAGGAAGTGGCATCTTGTAGATTCCTTTCCAGTCTAACCATCTTTTGCCATCCAGAACTTACCATCCGAGGTCTGATTGCCACCTTTATAAGTTGATACAGGTCAGGTAACTCTGGGTCACAGGCATCCAAAATAATTCTGAATTCTTCTATGAATAGTTGTGTATGTTTAGGGATACCTTTAATACAGTCCAAGTGCAAGGGTTAAGTGTTAGAGTAGCCTGAATAGCTGGCTTCTGGAAGGAGTGGATCTTAAGAGGCAGCTGGCATTTTCGAGTCTAGGAGAGTCATTATGAGAAAAGTAGGGGGTCTGGACAAGAGAAGGGAGGAGTTGACAAAGATGAGGAAGGAGAGAGACCAGAGGATAAGAGGAAAGGGAAAGCTGATATAGGAAAGCAACTGAGGACATGGGGAAGAAGACTTACTAGGGAAATGAGTCATCTGTTGTCATTGAAGTCAGATGGCTCATTCGTTCTGGTCAAACACTCTTAGAGAACTACGGTTTGAATCAGAATTTCATTTGGGGGTTCTGCACATCAGTCAAAAATGTTGCCCATTGGATCTTAGAAATTACATTCCCTTTCTTTCCTAAAGAATCTGTCATGTGAACAATTTTGTTCCAGTCAAATCTTACCCAGAGTGGCTACTAAAGGCCCAAATCGCCCCTGGTGAGATGCCATTGAGAGACGGGCATAAGAATTAGGACTGAAATGAGAGGATGTGTAAGAAAGACACTTTCCTGCAGATGTCTGAGACAAGCCCACGTGACTTGGCCACGGTCAGTGGAACGTGATGCTGGTGCACTTCCGGTCTCAGACTCCCAACCTGATGGCCATCCTCCTCCAAATGCACACTCGGCAATCTGCACCCCCAGCAGGCAAAAATGGAAAGAACACCCTCTGTGGATCAAAACCAAGCATGTAGGACAAAATAATTGAGATGGAAGGAGAACCTCATCAAGTATCACTAGTCACAGCAAAGTTTGTCCCATTGGGCTGGAGTCCAATGAGAATCATGAACTCACCAGGCTGTGAGTGGGCTTGAACAACAGGCTTATGGGGTCTACACTGATGCCTCACCCTGTGATTCTCTTCTTATGACAAACAACACTTTGAGACAGTGCGACACAAAACAGAAACACAAAAGACAGCAAAGAGGGATGAAAAGAAATGGCCCGATTCCACCAAAGATGGGAACCACATGGGAATCAAGAGCAGAATCTAGGTTCCAAACTGAGAATGTGAATGCAGAGGGCATAGTTTTGGTGCTCACTTGACACAGGGACTCAGTAAAGCCCTGAGCAGAAGGTTCGAGCGGCCTCACAGGCACCACAGCTGGCTGAAGGCCTGAGCCCTGCAGGCCTGCTTTGACCACAGCAACCTTGCCATCCTCAGAACTGTTTTGGGGGTTCATTCTTCCCCTTTCCCAAAGGGGACCACGTGTTTACAGCTGAATAGCACTGTCAGCCCATGTTTTGCCTGTGGGATGTGATAAGGTTTTGGGGTGATGGTGGGGTTCGGAGCCAATGGCCAAGAAAGAATTCTTGGAGATCTCTTGGGTCCAAAAGGGTGATTTTATTAAAGCATGGGAACAGGACCCGTGGGCAGGAAGAGCTGCACTGGGGCTGTGAAGAGTGATGGTTATATACTATGGAGTTGGGGGAGGTGAAGTCCAGAGGGAGTTTCTTAAAAGGATTTCCGTATGCTGGAGAGGATTTACAGATCACTGGAGACCTAGCTATTCTCAAGCTAAGGTTGTTTTCCCCCTCTAGCAAAGCATTATCATTAAGATAGCAGGGAGGTCCTGGAGATTACACTATCGATAACATTGCCCTTTTCTTATAATATTACTAAGATATTGGTAAACTGATGGAGACTCTTGTCAGTTTAACCATTTGTTTTCTGTCTTTTCCTTTGTTCTTGGGCAGCCAGGAGTGCCTGTGGAATATCATTCAGATCCCATCTGGCAGTGGGGGGTGGAGGGTGCCACAAGGTTGGGGGGCAGGGGGGCAGGGGTATGTTAGCTGGTGCTTGGCCTCAGCTTGCCTTATGTTCCCTCATCAGAATCCTAGAAGTCCAGCAGGCTCCCTTCATTTCACCTCATCTCTGTCCCCCTTGATCCAAGCTGGCAGCATTCTGCTGAGATGGTTGATTGGATCACAAGCCACAGCCTTAATCTCTTTAGTAGAAGGTTGTCCAACCCATTCAGTTCTCTTTTCTCCCATTTTACTAATGGCAACAAGAAGAAACCAGACCACACCTTCAACACTTTGCTTAGAAATGTCCTCAGCTAAATATCCAAGTCCATTGCTTATAGGTTCTCCTTTCCAAAAACAGAGCACAATTCGGCCAAGTCTGTGCCATATTTTTTTTAAATGTTTATTTAAAAAAAATTTTTTTTTAACATTTATTTATTTTTGAGACAGAGAGAGACAGAGCATGAACGGGGGAGGGTCAGAGAGAGAGGGAGACACAGAATCTCAAACAGGCTCCAGGCTCTGAGTGGTCAGCACAGAGCCCGACGCGGGGCTTGAACTCACAGACCGCGAGATCATAACCTGAGCCGAAGTCGGACGCTTAACCGACTGAGCCACCCAGGCGTCCCAAATGTTTATTTATTTTTGAGAGACAGAAAGAGACAGAATGAGCGGGAGAGGGCAGAGAGAGAGAGGGAGACCCAGAATCTGAAGCAGGCTCCAGGCTCTGAGCTGACAGCACAGAGCCCGACGCAGGGCTCAAACTCACAGGCCGTGAGATCATGACCTGAGCTGAAGTCGGGCGCTCAACCGACGGAGCCACCCAGGCACCCCAAGTCTCTGCCCCATTTTAACAAGGATCTCCTTTTCTCCAGTTTCCAAAAACATGTTCCTCGTTCGATCTGAGACCTCACATTAACAATTGTCTTCCTACTAACAATCTCCTGAAGGCCGTTTGCTGCTCTTCTCCTAGTGTCTGGGGAGTTTGCTGGCAATCTTTGACATTCCTTGGCTCATAGAAGCAGCACCTGGGCCTCCACCCTCATTTTCATTTGATATTCTCCAGGGTGTGTCTTTGTCCAAATTTCCCATTTTGATACGGGTCATATCAGATTAGGAACCCACCCCACTCCAGGAGGAGCTTATCTCAACTAATTACATTTACAATGACCCTATTTCCAAGCAAGAGAACATCCTCAGATGCTACGGGTTAAGACTTCCACATATGAATTTGGAGAACACAATTCCGACTATAACAAACTTTTTTCATACGTTTCGTACTTTTTAAATATGTCTTTCTTTCCTTGGAAGTGGATAATTTCTTAAGTCTTTAATAGCCTGTAAGTACAGGAAAGAAAATTCCTAGTTTAGTAAATATATATTTTTTAATTAAAGCTTGGTATTAAGTTCACATGCAAAGAAAAAACCAGACGTCGGATAATCTCTGAGATCCGAACCAAAATTTATCTTTGAGATTCCAAGGAAGTGCTGGAAAACAAACACAGCTAGCTAAAAAAGGTTATGTGTATCATTTTTATAGTTATAGCTACAAATGGTTATATTTAAGTCCACTGATACTCAGAATAGAAGTAGATGGGTGTCTGAATAATTCAGACATGCAATACATTTCAGAGGGATCAGCAAGGGAGTAGGGAGAGATTCATTAATTTATCCAAGATTACTCAGTAGAATCAAAGGCAAATGCAAATTTTAAACCCATAGGGCTTTCTACCATACAACACTCTTTGCCTTTGCTGTTCTGAAATGAAATTCACCCAAAGTACAATCTCATCAGCACACATGAGGGAAGGTCTATGACCTTGGTCTAACCTGCTATGACACAGGTGATCTTTAAAAAGTAAAGGAGTCTCTGAAAAGACAGCATTATATTATACAGCAATCTGAATAGGAGTCCCTTTATCCTGTGAATGAAACCTACATCCGGATAGATGTTTCCTCATTCACAAAGACCACCATTCCTAATTTTCACTGAAAGACAGCCTTCCTAAAAATGTGAATTAAAACAATCTCTGGACCTTTATCTTCTTTCAAAGAAAATGCACAATTTTAATAAGATACTTGCAAAATACTTTGTAGTTTATTGCATATATAGTGCCATACAATATATATAGTTATATTTACATTTCAAAATACTTCACATCCTTGTGAACTTTCTCTCCATTTTATGAGTGAAGAATTGAGACAGAGAAATGAAATCCAACTTGGCCGACTTCGTGTTGTCTAATTGGGACGTGTAAGCTATACAGTTAGCTATAGGGGTACGGTTAACAGTAAATTCATTCAGAGAATCAGCTGGGTTGGTTTCTGGATAATGCAGTCATTCTGATTCCCCACAGCTCCTTACACAACTTCTTAAGTTCTCAGTTGACTCTTGGTGTGCATCTCCCTGTGAAGAAATAAAATTGCTTGTTTTCGAACAATGTATATTTTACAAACCACTCTTCCTCTAAATTTCCCCAAAGCAACAGCTGCCTTCTTGGGGAGCACTATTGTTACTTCTATAATTAATGCAAAACGGCCAGCTGGCCTCCACACAAAACCACTTTATTTTACTCTACCTAGAAAGCCACTTAAATCAAGGAGTAAAGAATTTCCAAGGAATTCTCCACAAATGTGGAGAATGAAAAGAATTAAGGGTATGCAACACACTACCTGCGGAGACATGCAGGCCGCCAGGGGAACTAGATGGCAATTTCTAATGGAGATGTTGGCAAAAAAACAAGAATGAGAACGAGAAAAGAACAAGAGACATTTATCAAGGACTTACTCTGTGCCGGGCACTGACCCAAAGGCTGTTCAAATAACGTACATTTGGTCCTCACAGCCATCCTCTGACGTGGGCACTCTTGTTATCAGACCCGTTGTGGATGAGAACAGGGGGGCAAGGAGAACTTAGCCGAAGCCACACAGCCCCTGCAGAGCAAAGTCCACAGGTGGACCCAGGCAGTCTGACCTAAAGCCCTAGGCTAAAAGCAGCTTTCTGTGCAAATGCGTTTGTGGATGCAGAGGAGAAATAAGGGTTTTGATTGCGGAAGATGCAGAGAGAATGACAAGTTGCATGGGTGTTAAGGATTCCATTTCTGTGTCAAATATACTTCATAAATAAATAAGTAAGTTATCAGTCTAAACCAGAAGAAGGAGGAGGTGCAGAAGGAGAAGAAGGAGGAGAAGAGGGAGAAAGGGGAGGGGGGGAGGGGGAGAGAAAGAAGGGAAAGAAAAAAAATCACATTTCTCAAGGCTCTGAAGAAACGTAGAAAGGGGTAAGTAAAAAGAGGACCAAATGGTATGGACATCTTATGTTTAAAAAATAAATCTACAGATATTGGAAATAAAGGCAGCAATGGTGGTGGTGGTGACTGCTTTGCTACTAAATAGCTTAAACATATAATTAAAAGGTATTTCAGCAGAGGGGCGCCTGGGTGGCTCAGTCGGTGAAGCGTCCGACTTCGGCTCAGGTCATGATCTCGCGGTCCGTGGTTCGAGCCCCGCGTCGGGCTCTGCCTGGGCTGACAGCTCAGATTCTGTGTACCCCCCCTCTCTCTTCCCCACCCTTGCTTGTGCTCTGTCTCTCTCTCTGTCTTTCAAAAATGAATAAACATTAAAAAAATTTTTTTCTAAGGTATTTCAGCAGAAATTCCTATGAAGAACCATGTCTAGGCTTCTGAAAAGCTAACAAAAGCTAACTCTATGGAAAGAGCATGTCTATAAAGCAGTATGAGCCCTAGCGTAAGAAATGTGTGCAGAATATATTTATACCTCAGTGTCAATGCCAGAATTGTATTAAGTGGTGATTAAAAATAGCTGGGAAGGGGCACCTGGGTGGCGCAGTCGGTTGAGCGTCCGGCTTCAGCCAGGTCATGATCTCGCAGTCCGTGAGTTCGAGCCCCGCGTCAGGCTCTGGGCTGATGGCTCCGAGCCTGGAGCCTGTTTCCGATTCTGTGTCTCCCTCTCTCTCTGCCCCTCCCCCGTTCATGCTCTGTCTCTCTCTGTCCCAAAAATAAATAAAAAACGTTGAAAAAAAATTAAAAAAAAATAGCTGGGAAGTTGAACTAAGCCAAGTACCGATTGTTAACTTAGTGTGTATTATTTAAGGCATATTATAAATCTTATTTACAATATGAACACAGTGAATGCTTAACAACGGGAATGCAATTATTTTAATAAAAAGTAAGCTCAAGGAGTAGGGGGGGATAAAAGCCAATGTGCTTTTTGTGGAAATACCTGAATGTGGAAATAAGTGATTTAACTCTCATTTTTCCCAATTATTGACATTTAAATATTTTCTAATGTTTTATTTATTTTTGAGACAGAGAGAGACAGAGCATGAGCAGGGGAGGGGCAGAGAGAGAAGGAGACACAGAATCCGAACCAGGCTCCAGGCTCTGAGCTGTCGGCACAGAGCCCGACGCGGGGCTCGAACTCACGAACAGCGAGATCATGACCTGAGTTGAAGTCGGCCGCTCAACCGACTGAGCCACCCAGGCGCCCCCCCCACCACCCAGTTATCTACATTTAGATCTCTGTTAAGCCAAACACTGTTAAATACTCATCACCAACCTCCTTGTTTGTAAACTCAAACCTATTTCATGTTGGCAATATGGCCTGCTGTTGAGCCTGAAATAACACTGGTGACTACTGCAAGGTCCAATCTGAAAGACTTAGCTGAAAAAAGAGAGAAAACCATATTCACATTTGAGGGAAAGAGAATAAGTAAAGCTGACTGGCCTGTAGCAGCTATTCCCTACCCAAACCAAAAACAAGCAAACAGAACACAGAAGTGGCAGAACATAAGCTTGGTCTGAGTGTGAACGGGCCAAGGGCTGCATCCAAGTCAGCAAAGAGGTCCTTGTGAGGATCCCAAGGACTCAAGTTTAGAATTCCCAGAAATTGTGCAAAGAGCCCTGAGCTCACACAGTCCATTAAATTGATTATTTGATTTATTTGCCTAAATATCAGGAGGCCACACAGCCTGGATGACACTGGGCCACTAGCCTAGGATCCTAAGGCTGAGAAAGTGGACCCCAGTGCAGAGGAACGTGGATGAAATGACCACCCTAGGGATGACCCAAAGTGCCCCTTTTTCCTGACTGCCAAACCAATGGTGTACAGGTCAGGGGGGAAACATGATCATTCCTGCAAGGGCCATGTTGATGTTTGGGTCAGAGGACATCAATGACAATGCTGAGATCAACCTGAAACTGTGAGGGAGTGACAGGCAGCTCAAGGCACGTAGACAGCAATACATACAGAGCATGCCCCGGTATCCTGGCCAGTGGGATGAAGAACAAGAAATGACTGATCAGCCAGAGGTAAACCTGGAAATTGGTGGTTAATGTAGCTTCTAATGACACTCAATCCTAAAAGAGGTCAATCCTTGATTACCCAGCATGAGATAATTGAGAAGGGCTTTCTGCTTCTCCGGCTGGCACAGACCTCCCCAGAGCCTGGTCTTCTGCTAAGGGGTAATTTCAAGCAAGCCTGGAATCCTCTGGTCATGGACCCGTGGATGCCAGCCTAGATAAGGCACCTGTGAGAAGGTAATGCCAAAGTGAAGAGCAGGATTTGGGGCTGCAATGAGAATGTGCCACTGAGATGTTTTAAGGAAGGCAGGCCTCAGATGTGGAGGAAAAATGATGAATGTAAAAAATGCACGGTCCAGGATTAGAAGTTATGCAAGGTCAAAAGTCACAAAGCTCTATCCCCAGGGCAGAATATCCGATAGCATTCACACTGACCTACAGCCATGTGGATGGTATCATGATCCACGAGGCATGTTTTGGAACTTGCACCAATAGGAAGGAGACAAGACCCCAAGGTGTTAAACCTCCTCAGACTTTTACAGTGAGCTATCGACTAACCCCTCGTGGTCACAGTTTGGAAGATCAGACCCAACTGAAGCAAGGTGGCAAGGAAATAATTGACCATGAGATGCAGCTGGAGAAACTGAGGCTACACAAAGGACTGTGAGTTTCTGCTCCCAATCCTTGTGAATTTGGGGAAACAGTAGACTGCTACCTTCAGGGAAAATTCTACCTCCAGGAGTTAATCCTCACAGAGATCTAGAAGCTTACGTTCAGATTCCCAGAACCAAAGTTTATGCAGGAAGCTAACCTCCCAATCAGGCACGGTTCTCAGAAGAGGTCGTCTTAGGTTCCTCAATTCTGGTCGGAAGGAATCCTGAGAACAACCCAGAGGCTTTGGAGGGATACTACACCCATTCGCTCCAGGTACATGGGTGATCTCCCAGGCAACTGCCCCAAAGCATCCTTCAGAGCCGAAGCATGTGGAACAGATTCAAGAAAATACAAAATGGCACCTAACATTTTGTGAGTGGAACTGCATCCATTTGTTTTGAATTCAACTCTTGATGGACATCTCGGGGCAAATTGCACCAAAATGATGAATTCCAAGTGGGGACTCTAGATATTGAAGTCAGAGAATGAAGAAGAGCCAGTTAGTATCTTGGCTCGTGATCATGGCTCCCAAAGGATACGGTCAGAGACATGTGGATGAACCCTGGCTCTAAGTATAGAGATAGTTGTAGAAGATCCAGCTTGGGAATTCACAGCCAGCTGCCTTCAAATTTTCATGAAGTTCCCATCTGCACCCATGACAGCTGACCCACAACTACCTGACAACTTCCACTGACCATGAGTGTCCCACCCTGGCTAAGAAGCCCCGTGTGGAAGGGGCAAGATATGTCTCATATCCAGACTGTGCCATGGAAACAGATCCCCAAGCAGGGTCTCAGAAGAGAAGGATACCCATCACCTGAGGTGGAAGCCATGTTGGGTGGGGATGATCAGAGGCCACCACTGGGCACTATTTGTTGTCTTCTCCTTATCCACCCCCCTGGGGAAATATTGTGCATTGGAACCATCACTTGAGATTGAAATACTTTTCTAGCAGATGTCATAAGACATCATAAGATAAGATGTCATAAGATGGAAAAATGTATTTACTAGGATTTCAGAAAATTGTATGAAAGGCAAAATAGACTGGCTTGATTGATCCCTGAAAAAATTTTCCAGAAAAAGTGGGGAAAGAGTGAGGGAAATAGATTCTATCTCCCAAGTGACTGCTCAGGGCAGGGAAGGTCACTGGCTGGGATCCAGGTAAAGGAAGTGAGAGGACCATGAGCCGTCAAATAGAGAACACTCAGGAGGCTGGCTATATTCAGTGGTGGCCCTCCGCCATAACACCACAACATCCCTCACAAAGTCACTCAGCACACGATGCTCGGCTGGAGTAGATTTTCTCTTTTTATGGCAATCCCATAAATAGCACACCTCTGAGCCCAGGTTGTCATGGGAGTGTCACTGAAGTGACAGGAACACCAACGGAAGTAAAAAACAAAACAAAATACAGAATGTGGGAGGGTCCAGTTCTTCCACCAGCCCATGAACTTGGAGGGTTGAGCCAGGCTTTCCAAATTTCCAAGCGCCAAGTATAGGGTTGGGCGGCGGGCTGTACCCCAGTTTCTAAACATCGTACATCCTCTGTGACACCTGGCCATAGAGTGGTTAACACGATATATAGCGTTGCCCGGTGGAGGACAGCTGAGAGAGCGCTGAGCTAGAAGAAAGGGATAGCACACACTGGATCCACCAAGGCTGAGAGTTTATCAAGACACCGGTTGTATGGGATTTTGATGTGTGTTGATGTGTGTGTTGAAGAACAAGAGAGATTGTTTTTTTTATTCCTTAGCACAAACTTGTATTTAACATCTTGTTAAATATATTCCAACGGAATGACTTTTCTATGTAGTCCCAGATATTTACTTTTTATTGGGGTATAATTCACACACACGGAAGGGTATGTGTGTTCAATGAGTTTTGACAATCATGTAGCTACACATGGCCATCATCCCAATCGTGATTTAAAAAGAAAATATTTCGCAAACCTCAGAAAGTTCCCTCCTGCCAAACCCCAGACCAAAGCCAAACAACCACAGCTCTGACTTCTATCACTGTGGATTAGTTTTGTCTGTTCTTGAACTTCACGTGTACCTTTCTGTATAGGATTTCTTTTGCTGGGCGCAATGTTTCTGAGATTTGATCCACTGGGCACTCATGGAGTGTATTAGTCATAGTATTAACGACTTGGAAGGAAATTCAGGAAAATGTTAAGGGAGTTTAATAAAGTGGTTATACAGCTTGTGTGCAGAGAATAAGGAATACCCAGTCACCCCGGCATGAGTAACCCCCGGAGCACCACCTGAGGGGACAGGGGAGGAATGGTCACCTGACCCAGAGAACAAAAGAGAGCAACATTAGGTGGGGTGGCCTTCAGTCAGGGGCACAGCCAGCCTGGGCAACCAAGCAGGGAAGAAGCCAGGAGTAAAAACCTATCTCTCCCTCTCCTCCTGATGTGCACCACTGAGCCAGCACAACTGTAACTGAGACAGTGGGAGAGCCTGGAAACTTCCTCCAAGGAGGCCAACCCAATGAGAGATCTCGAGGGGGAAACAGATTCCTCCTAAGTCTTACCTAAATAGATAAGGGACTTAGCACATAGCAGTACTTTCAGGAAAAATCCAGAAAACGAATAAAGGCATAGAGGTGGGTTGATGTGTGCTATGCCGGAGGGGCAGAAAGATAGGGTCTGACTGCAGAGAGGACATGGTTAAGGAAGTTCTAGCAGGTAGCTTTACCCCATTCTCCCTTTCTTGCCTTCTTCCCTTCCTTCCACCCTTCCTGCCTCCCTTCCTTCCTCCCTCCCTCCTTTACTTCTTCCTTCCTTCCTTCCTTCTTCCTTCCTTCTTCTTCCTTCCTTCCTTCCTTCCTTCCTTCCTTCCTTCTTCCTTCTTTCCTTCCTTCCTTCCTTCCTTCCTTCCTTCCTTCCTTCCTTCTTCCTTCCTTCTTCCTTCCTTCTTCCTTCCTCCTTCCTTCCTTCCTTCCTTCCTTCCTTCCTTCCTTCCTCCTTCCTTCCTTCCTCCTTCCTTCCTTCCTTCCTTCCTTCTTCCTTCCTTCTTCCTTCCTTCCTTCCTTCTTCCTTCCTCCTTCCTTCCTTCCTCCTTCCTTCCTTCCTTCTTCCTTCTTTCCTTCCTTCTTCCTTCCTTCCTTCTTCCTTCCTTCTTCCTTCCTTCCTTCCTTCCTCCTTCCTTCCTTCCTTCCTTCCTTCCTTCCTTCCTTCCTTCTTCCTTCCTTCTTCCTTCCTTCTCCTTCCTTCCTCCCTTCTTCCTTCCTTCCTTCCTTCCTTCCTTCCTTCCTTCCTTCCAAAAGAACTGTACATATTATGGACAATAATTGTGTATTTACTACAGTGTACCAGACACTCTTTTTGGAACTTATATATTTATGTCATTTAATATTCCCCAAACATCTATCTTGGAAGAATGGCTATCCTTTTTTTTTTTTCAAGTTTATTTATTTATTTTTAAGAGAGAGAGAGACAGAATCCCAAGCAGGCTGCACGCTGTCAGTGCAAAGCCCGACATGGGGCTCAAACCCACGAACCGTAAGATCATGATCTGAGCTGAAGGTGAACGCTTAACCAGCTGAGCCATCAGGGGCCCCAAGAATGGCTATCCTTATTCTACAGACTGAAAAAAAAATAGGTTCACAAAGTTTGCCTATGAGGCTACAAGGTAAATGAGTTACAGTCCAACAGGTTTAGCAGCCCATGGACAAAAATAGCCATAACACCCAGCAGCCTGTGAGAAATGACACACCCAGGGAACACATACAGAGTGACCAGGAAAGGTGCTGGGCAGACGGGGTGCCCCAGGTGACCTCTGAAGGAGGGGAGCAGAGAGGGCATTCCAGGCTTCCAGCTTGTGAAGGGCAGCAGGAAAGGCACAGGGGAGACAGGTGAGCTGTGAGTTTGGGGAGTAGAATCCATTCCCTCCGATGTAGTAAAGTCATGTGAGATAAATAAGATCCACAGATCTGCTGTACCACATAGTGTGTCTAGTTCATAGAATATTGTACACTTACCAATTGGCTAAGACAGTAGATCTCTTGAATGTTCTTATAATTAAAAGTGGGGAGGGACGGGATGGGGAGCTGTGAGACTAAGACAAAGATAGCAAACGCTGAAATTCTGAGTTTCGTTTCCTAGATATTAAGAAAACAGTAAGAATTTTGATCAAGGGATTTACAGAATCCCACGAGATCTTCAGGAAAAATTGTCCATGTCAGGGGGCAACACGGATGACCCACAACAAAGACAGGTGGGCAGTTATTTTGGGAATCTAGGAGAGAGGTTCTGACCATAGCGTGGCCACAATAATGAAAAGAGACAGGCCTGAGACGGATTGTGAGAAAAACATCCACAGGACTCGGCAACTGGGTAGACGAGAACAATGAGTCGTGAGAAAACCACGGGTGGCTTCAAGTTGGGGGCGGTGAGCTCAGGGAGGAGGGAAGGGCTCGTACAGCAAGGTGTGAAGGGCAGAGCCAACCGTAAGGGGAGCAGAGACACCAATCTGATTGGAACACAGAGCAGAGAGGCACCTGTGGGGTACTCAGGGAGAGAGAGAGCTCTCCAGAAGACCACAACGAGGGAGGGGGAAGGAGACCAGTGGAGCACCCCTCCTCAGGAGGCTGCTGGTCAGGCTGGGAGGGGTGGACATTGCTAAGGGGGAAAGGGGGAGTAAACTCTCGAGGCCCCCCTGCACTTAGCTGTTCAGCCACCATGGTGCACAGATCTCAGGGTTTAGCACTGCTCACATCCCCGGCTGGCTGGGGTTCTTTGGCCAGAGGACATTCAGAAGTACAATAATACTCCGCAAACCCCAGATGGCCCGCATGCTTTCCTTAAGTCACAAGTTGCCGATGGCCCTCTATTTCTGGACCCTTGTTTATTTGTTTAAATCGAACCACGAGGAACTGTGCTTCTGGGAAACACTACACCAAACACTCATTAAATATGCAGCCGTGAGGTTTGTCTTTACGGTTTTCTTAAGGGTAACAATTAACCTTTAAAAAGTCTGACCTTTCCAAAAAGGTAGATGTGTTGGTGGGAGCTCTCCGAGGTGCTGGGTAAATGTTTTGGAGAAGCGCAGGCTTCACAGGGAACGTGGGCTTTGAGCTGCAATGGTTTCCTTACACTGTGAGTCTTTGAAAGGACTCTCCTAGTTGATATTTTTAATTTGTGAAATGAAGCCATCAAGTGGAGTCATGGGGTTGAGCCTCTGGCAGAGCGAGAATATCACCTCCCAGAGGAAGGGGGCGAAGGCTTTGATTAGGTTTTTTGCTTCTTGCAAACTCACCAGGGGGCACATGCCCAATGGCAGAGACTGATTTGAGATCATCCTATTTGCAATCGCCACCTCCAGGCTCAGCCAGTGTCAACCCAGATGGGTGGGAATCCAGCCCAGCAGCCTGCTAGGGGCCCACCTGCCCCTGTCACCAGCCTCTTCCCTGCTCCATTCATGCAATCACCTCTGAGGTGATCTTTCCACTTGGAAAACTCATTCTGTGATTCACTGATTAAAATCCCTGAGGACATCGTGTTTCTCCAGGATACAGTGCAGACCTCGTGACCTTGCCTCTATTCACTCCTCTAGCCGTACTGGCCCCTCTGAAACCCTGCTCCTCCCTTGCACACTCAGGCACACGTGCGCGTGCACACACACCGTTCTTATGCCCAGCTGAAGTCCCGCGGCTCCCTAAATACCTCCACACGTGGGCGCTTTGCACGCTCCGTTTCCCAAAACCCTCCAGTTCCTGGTAGGCAAATGCCTGCTTTTCCTTTGAACTCATTTCAAATGTTACCTCCTCTGGAGAGCCTGCCCTGAGCTACTTCCATGGAGCTGGGCGGCCTTTGCCTACCCATAGCATTCTACAGGTGCCTGTTTCATAGCAGGGGTTGGCTCTGTCCTATCTGTCATGGAAACCGGTGCTGGCTCCCGCAGAACCACGCACAGAGGGGAGCCCTAAGTAATGTTGATGCAATCCATACAAGAATAATTCGCTGAGGACACCTTCTCTCCTCCAAGAGTGATACCTGAAGAGCACACAGACACACAGTGTTCCCAGACCTTTTCTGGAAAATGCAAATGCTTCTAGCATCCATAAGATTCCAACAAACAAAGACAGCGCGTGCAAAGGGCTTAACTGAAGAAAGCCAGAGGGAAGGACAATTTGCAGAAATGTAGGCAGCATTAAGGGGACCAGAGGAGGATGGAGAAGCACTCGGGCCTGAAGGGACAAAGGGAGAGAACAGAGTCCCTGAGCCCAAGGGTACACTTGGCAGGTGCTGTCTCTGCAGTGATGCTTCTCAGGCTGTGGTGCCCAGGCCAGCAGCATCAGCACCAGCTGGAAACACGTGAGCCAGGCAAACCCTCAGTCTCCGTTGCAGATCCCCGCCATCAACATGTCTAGGGGTGCGGGTCTGTGATCCGTGGTGGAACAGCCCTCCAGCTGATCCTGGTACGCACCGAAGCTTGGCTCTAGAGTCCAGCCCAGTGGTTGGCAAACTGCGGCCAGTGGGCCAAACCTGGCCGGCCGCCTGCTTTGTGATAGCTCATGAGCTAAGAACGATTTTACATTTTCGAATGGTCACATTTAAAATCGTTATGTAAGTACCTAAATCACATCCTTAATTTTGTCTCTTGGGCCGCAAAGCTTAAAATATTTACCATCTGGCACTCTATAGAAAGCGTTTGCCAGCCCCTGCTCTGGGAGAGCACAGGGAGGGAGCGGGGCAAAGAGCCACCCTGCCCTCTGTCCCCCATCCCAGGCCCCTGTGGGCCAAACGTGCGGGAAGCCAGAGAGCCAGGGAAGAAAGAGCCCGCAGAGCTGAGCTCCTGGGACACAGTGGAGGGCAGACAGAGCCCAGCCGTTTGTGCAGAGGACGCGGAGAGGGTGGCAAACGGAAAACAGGCAGCATGTGGCACACCTATGCTACATTTTTAGACTTTACGAACACCATCTTTTCTTACAACAATATATATCCTCGAAGAGCGGCAGGAAGGGCATGGAGGAGAAAGCCTGTCACAGAGCAGGGGCCGGAGAAAAGGCATCCTCGCTGACAGGGTTTGAGGCCCAAGAGGCCAGGGTTTTGTTCCTGCCTCCTCCGCTGACAAGCTGAGCCATCTTAGATGAGTGACTTGCCCTTTCTGCGCCTCGAATGACTCATCTGTGAAACGGAGGAAAAGACTAGCACCTACTTCACAGAGGTGTGGCGCAGGTGGAGTGAAACAAGACACACGAAGTAATGTGTACAACCCTAGGGGCTGTATCACACGGGACAAGCTGTCCCTCAGTTAGCAGTGGCCAAGTGCATCTGACGCCAGGCTGCATGCTAGGAGGTAGCGACAGAGACATGGGTAAGACAGAACCCCCCTCCTAAGGAAGTCACAGTCTGGTGGGGGAGAGAAAAGGACAGACAGCGAGGACTCCAAAGGCAGAAACCGGGCAACTCCTCTGCAAGGCAGGGGCTGGGGTGGGTTCTGAGAAGAAGGGCCATGCAGACTCAGTGTAGACGTGTGGCTGAGGGGCGGGACCTTCCAGGAAGATGGACCAGCACCTTTACGAGGCACCTTCAGGAAACTGGGAGCCGCTCTGCCTAACAGCACCTCGGGCTCCCCTTACAGGGGCCGCCAATGAGGCCAGAGAGACAGGGACGGATTACAGGGGAACCCCTATGCTGTGCTGAGAAGTTTAAGTCTAGCAAAACGGGAGCTACTTCTAGAGGGAAGAAGAACATCACCGACAACCCTCAACATGGAGCGTGAGGAGAGGAACGAGAGTCCTTGTCGGCCAGAGCACCAATTATACACCCAGACTGAAGCTCCCTGGCGCCCCAGACAGGCAGGGACACACCTGATTGAACACCCCAGGGACACAGATGAGCACGCCTTGTTAGACGAGGCCATGGGGCCTGCAGAGAGGGCTGGCAGCACAGGTCCGTGGTTGGAAAAGGACTGTGTGGGCAGCAGACCCTCATTTGCCAGTGGCTAGTAAAGCTCTCCCAAGACGTATGTTGGACAAAACCCCGCCCCCCACCAGCCCAGACATGCAAGCAAACAGATGAAAAGGATTCATTACCTCGCAAGGCTAGTGAAGATCGCCTTCTCTTATCAGATAATGAGAATGCTCTTCGGGAGCTGGGCATAAAAGCGAATCTATTACAAACACTGATCCCAGGCATGATGGGAAATGCAGCATCATTACAAACTGCCTGTGTTCTTTCCAAGAAAAAAAAAGGAAAAAAAAAAAACCTCCATAAATTCTAGACCCCATTAGAAATGCAAAGGTAACAAAGTCATAGAGGGAGAAGAAGGGAAGAAAAATCTCAATTCTAGAAAGATGGCTAACAGTGAGGAGACATTAATATTGATTTCTGCTTTAACAGCAGCAAGGATAATCCAGCTGAACGGGCAACTCAATTAACACCCCAAATGTTAACCTGAGCCCAACGTTGGCTGTGCTGAACATGTTGAAATTCTGCTCAAACCCATTTAAAATAATTTCTTCTCTTCCCGTTTTGCGATGAGTTAACAGACTCCATTGAATGAATTATTCGATCTCCACAACCCACCCGTGGGTGAGTGGGTTACAAGGTACTATTAAGTACCTCAGGTCCACTAATGGAAGAATCAAAGCATGGAGGGGGGCCCAGCAAGGGGGGCAGAGAGGAGAAAACATGCACGTGGATGCCCACCCCGTCCACACATGACACGTCCCCGGCGACAACCGAGCAGGGCCAGCACAGGAGTGGTTCCACTGATGAGCAGGGTGGTGTTTGCTCGGGCTTCAGTATAGATCAGCACGTTCTGTGATGAGCAAGGAAGCACCCAGAAGACAAGAACCAGATTTCACACTTCGTGACAGCCAGTGTCATTATGAAAGGAACGTAGGGAGACGAGGCTATAAAAGGAAGAGCCATCATTAGGTGTTCCCCTCCCCCACCTCCAGCTCCAGCTCGACTCAATGGCCAAGTCTTGTGAATGCTGCCTCTTGTCTACCTTGTGGGTTCCACCTGTGCCCCTACTGATGCTTTCCTAGTTCAGGCTTCCATGCTGTCTCCCATGGATCTTCTGGAAAGCCTCCTTATCCATCAGCTGGGGACAAGTCCTGTGCCACTCTCAGCCACCACCCCTGGAGAACTGCCCCCAGAACAGTATCCCCAAGGCACACTGAGGATCCAAGCTCTCGCTTAACATTCCCCGGTTGTCTCCACTGCCCGCTGTGTAATCCTAAAGGACAAGCTCTGCCCTCCAATCTCTTCTGCCACTCTTGTCTGCACCCCCCCCCCAGCCTTCCCACAGATCATCTTATAACCCTGGCCAATTTTAGTTCCCAGGGCACACACGTGGGGGCTTCTCACTGCTCCACGCCTGGATTCGCGCTGTCCACTCAGCCTGCAGTGCCCTCCTTCTGCTCATCCGCCTGGCAAGGTCCTGTCTACCTGTAGGAGTCAGGGAAGCCTCGCTGCTGTGACCAACCCCAAACCTCAGTGCCTTAGTTCACCATTCAAGGCAGGTGACCAGGGAGGGGAGGGGGTCATTCCGGGATAAGGCTCCTCCCACCCAGCAGCTTGACATTCCCAGGTCCCAAAGCATTCTATTTGTGTCTTGCAGCCAGCCAGCAGGCAAAAAGGAAGATACCCTTGGAGGACCAGGAGGGAGGGTTCAGGGGCCAGGCCCACAGGGAGGGGAGACGGGGGTACCTCGTTTCTGCCCACAGACCACTGGCTAGGAAACGGAGCGGATCTGAAAGAGTGAGCGCTGGAGAACAATCAGCCTGTGTCTCTGTGGCAACATCTCCGGGCCAGGCCGGATGCCATCCCTCCCCCTGACCCCCCGGGGGTGCTCAGGTTTCCTCTCACTGTCCCCAGACATCAGGAACTGGAAAAACTGACTGAGCCTTCGCCTCTGTCCCCACAGCCCTGCCACCAAAATGAGCCACGGTGCGTGTTTGCCGAATGCGTGTTTGGCTTTAAGGTAGCGCAGCACAGGCTTCTGCACACGAGGATGGGGGAAGGAAAAAAGAACTTTTCAAGTACCCCCGACAAAGAGAAGGCATGAATGAGCCAAGCGAAGGAGGAAGAGAGCATTTGATCACTTGAGAAATTGACAGTTTATCCACTTCATTTGTATGCCAGGCACTAGGCTAAGTTTCTTCTACCTGTTGTTTCTTTTTTTTAAAAAATATTTATTTATTTATTTATTGGGGGGGGGGGGCAGAGAGAGAGGAAGAAAGAGAATCCCAAGCAGGCTCTATGCTCAAAGCCCGATACGGGGGGCTCGAACTCATGAACCGTGAGATGGTGACCTGAGCTAAAACCAAGCGTCTCACACTTAACCGAGGGAGCCTCCCAGGTGCCCCTACCTGTTGTTTCTTTTAATGCTCAGCTGTAATCCTATGACATAGGTGTTATTAACGTTGTTGCTTTCAGAGATGCAGGAGCTTGGATTCAGAGGTGACGTTCTAGATCATTCTCTCAGACAGCGAGGCAATCAGGGTTCGAACACGAGCCTCCCACACCCCCACGGTACACAGGATGACAGAGGGCGTGAGTAGAAACAGGACGTTTCTCTAAAATGGGGCGTGGATTAAGGCAGGCATGGGTCAATCGGGACGCCCCAGAGTCTGGAAGCAGCACAGACAGGTTTCCCTGAGTTCTCTGTGATTCCAGGACAAGACCCCTCCTCCAGGCACCTGCAAACCTGGCCCTCTCTTCTCTCACGAGAACCGAGCAGATCTAGGGTACCACTCTATCTTCTTCCTATGGAGCACACTTCTTCAGCCATTCTGCCCCATAATCCTGCAGGACGGAATCCGTGAGGACGGCTCCATTCATCCGAGAAAAGCACAGGGGAAACACTGGCATTCAGAGCTGCGTGTTTCATTTTTAAATTAGAAACACTTACGTGTTAATTCATATTCTCACCATTTTTGTTATTCCTTTTGAGCACTCAAATTATTGGTCCCCAGCTTTTATAAGGCCCCTGATCTCAAGCTCTAAGGGCCTAAAATCGTCATGCAGACTAAATTAATAGCAGTTTTATTGGCTCATTATTTTTGACATCTGGTTGGAAGTGCAAAGCAATAACTATTAGGTAATAATCACAGTAGGCTCTGATTAGAAACTAATAACATTAGCAATAAACTGTATTCTATGGTTGCCATGAAGCCTGATCAAAAGGGAGAGACAGAGGGCTGTTCCACATGGAGAAGAGGAAGCAGGGGGCAGAACGCACCTCCTGATTCCCGCCCGATTGGACCACCCACGTATTTGTAACTTAGATCACCAAAAGGAAGATCCGATTGTGTAACAGGGAAGAAAAATGATGGCAGACAGTAACGGCATTGCTTGCATGAAAAAAACAGCACAAGAAATAGTCTGTCTTTCTCACATTTCCAAATCCTGCATGAATACTTCCAATATTTTCCTCTCAACATTTCCCTTCCCTCTACAACAAACGCGCGTAACATAAAGCCTGCTCTTGCCTTGGTGTTGCTGATATTTGCTGAGCCCTGACTGTGGCCCGGACCCTCTTTCGAGCACGTGACACACCTTGTGGGCAACCCTCACACCAAGCTTGTAAGGTTGACCCTGTCATTAGTCTCAGCTCGGGAGCCTGAGGCATGGAGGGAGAAGGTCACCTGTCCCCGGTCACACACAGCCGTGGACCCCACAGCACTGAGGCGGAGGCTTGAACCCCGGCAGTAACGCCCACACTCTTTAAACCCTACGCCACACTGCTCTGCCCCACGTTCTGTTTAAATAAGGGTTTATCCAGCACCTACGGTTCGCCAAGCACTCTTCTATGAGCTGTAGAAGGAGGGCACGATGCGAAGGACGCAGGCAGGTGAGGTCCTGGGCGCTGACCACTCGCCTGGATTATTGCAATAGCTTCCTGACTTCTGGCTTGTCCCTGCAAAGCAGGCAGAGGTGCTCAAATGTCGCCTCACAGCGAGACTGCCTCTGAACAACCCTATTAAATGGTAACCCCCTTCCCCGGTGGTACTTCCGTCCCCTTTCTTGCTGGTTTTCTCCATGGCAGTTTCCACCCTCTGGCAAATGGTACGTGTTCGTTAGCTGCCTAGTCGGTAAACTTCAGGGGAGTCCAATTGTCTCCCTTCCCGCCGGAGTCTAAGTCTCGTAAAAAAACAGCGAAGTGTCCATTTTGTCCATTACTATATTCCTAGCACGTAAAATGGCGTCTGGAACCTAGTAGGCGCACAGCTCATATCTGTTGATTGAGTCAACATCCTGCCTTCAGGGATCTTACCTGTTTAGAAAACAAACCATATTCTCCCCCCTGCCTCCACCCTGCAAACACGTAAGCCACCCCCACACGTAAGCCACCCCCACAGGACGTCTAAGGGGTAGTACCTGGAGAAGATGCAAACCGGAAACCATGGGGGTCAGTGGGGCCCAAAGGCGAGCTGGTCTCCACCAGCCCCCAGCAGCAGGACCAGAGACTCTGAAGTCCCCAAACAGGCCATAGGTGGCCTGTGTCACAGGCTGTCCATGCTCAGGCAAGAGTCACGCGCAGGGCCCAGCCTGTCCTCCCTCAGAAACGCGGTCAGGACTCCCTGCACCCTGACAACCTGGAAGCTGGAGGGCCTCAGACTTTGAGTTGTAGTTTTGTTAAAGCAGTAGCTCTTTGTAAAACCTTAATGAATGAAGGCAGATCGACCAAAAAGAAATCCTCTCGGAGGACTGATAGTCTATAGCTAGTCCCACCAAGGGGCCTTGCCCGCTACCCTCCTCCAGAGCACCCGGCCTGCCCCCCTTCCAGAGCCATAAGCAGAGGGAGCCCCGTTACAGTGCCTGGGCCTCTGGACGGAGGCTGGAAAGACAGCGGAAACAGAACAAGGCCTTCACGACCGGAAAGCGCTGGGCTCGAATTCTGCCCTCACGCCCAGCCTGGGTGACTGAGGACAGATCACTACATCCACCTGTCTGTGAGTCCCAGTGCCCCAGCTGTAAGACGAGGGACCACATCATTCCCAAAATGTGGCTGTGAGTGTCGGAGCCCAGAATCCAGGGGAGAAGGCCTGGCACAGAGCCTGGCACGTAAGAAGTGCACAGCAGTTACCTTTCTTCCACCATCACAGAGGGACACCCTGAGAAAAATGTTGAAGGCGAGGAAGGGGTGCCGATGTCCACCCAGAGGTACATCGGTGGATATCAAGAACCTGTCATCACGGGTGCCAGGCTCTGAGACAGTGGCGGTCAGTCGGCTTTCTGTCAGTAGGATCTCAGCGGTCAGCGGTTTATTAATTCCTGTTGGTGAGAGTCCCGGGGACCCCACCCCTCCTCGGTACATGTGTCCCCCTGAGCTACGAAGGAGCTAAAACTCCTGCATAAGTAGAGTCAAAGCATTGCTGCCTGCTGGAAGAGGTCGAGAAAACAATGACTCTAAGACACTGACGTCGCGGCATGAACCCCATCTCCCAACCTATCGTCACTCCCCGTTGTCCACAGGATTCAGAGAAACCTCTGGATACAGCTCTGCCTGCTCTTTAAAATCTGGCCCGGAAAAAAAAAAAAAAATCTGGCCCCGATGTCTGTTTCCGGACTCGACTCTCACAAGCTTTCCTGACACGGTGACAACCACTCCTAGGTCACACGCCCTGCTGTCATCCCCCAAGCCCGCCGTGACCCTCCACAGCTCCTTGCTTACAGCCTGGTGGCTCCTCTTCCTGAAACACCTTCCTTCTGCTGGCCTGTCTTGTGGAGTTGAGCGTAGGTCCCCGCCCCAAATCTCAGAGTCCCTTGCAGGCCGGGCATGCCTCTGGCTGGGGACAAGCAAAAGGAGGGAAGGGAGAAGGCGACTCATTTTCGGAACACTCGCCATGCGTTCCAAGCTCCGTGCTGAGTGATTCACATAGATATGCCTCTCTCACTTTGATCTTCAGAACAACCCTGGGAACGATATATTCTCTCAATCATGTAGGACAGAGACCTCAGACGTAAGAAGTGGGTGCAATGTGTTGTCCAAAGTCACGCTGTTAGAGAGCTTAACAGGGACATGTGACCCCAAAGCCATGGCACTTACCTGGCCATTACATCACCCCCACCAGTCACTGGGTTAAGCGTTTCAAATGTCTGAGATGGAGGTGCCTGGATGGCCCAGTCAGTTAAGCGTCCGGCTCTTGGTTTCGGCTCAGGCCATGATCTCGCGGCTTCGTGGGTTCAAGCCCAGCTGAAAGAGCAGAGCCTGCTTGGAATTCTCTCTCTCTCTCTCTCTCTCTCTCTCTCTCTGTGCCTCCCCCACCCACCCTGTCTCTGTCCCTCTCAAAATAAATAAAAATTAAAGACAAAAACTTAAAAACAAATGTCCGCGATGGGCAATTGCCGCTGGTGGGCTCAAGGCCACCTCTGGCTCTGGGCCCTGGCGTCCACACTCACTTCCCCAAATCTGCCCAGAATCCACCCACAGGAGTAACTCAGTACATCCTGGCTTTTCCTTCCCTTGGCCGCTGATGCCCACCTGTCCTGAGGACACTGGACTTTAATCGAGTCCTTTAGCTCACAAGAGGGCTGATCCAGGACCTTCCATTGCCAAGAGCATCTGCCCGTGGTTCTTAGGTGAGAGCAAAAAGGAGGGAAAGTAGCCCAGTGGACACCTGAAGCCATGAACAGTACCAAACCCTCTGTATGCTGTGATTTTTCCCACACATACCTACCTAGGATAAAGCCTAATGCATGAATTAGGCACAGAGATCAACACAATAACTAGTAATAAAATATAACAATGGCAACAATACACTATAATAAAAGTCATGTGAATGTGGTCTCTCTGTGTCCCTCACAATATCATATTGTCCTGTACTCACCCTTCTTCTCGTGATGACGTGAGATGATAAAATGTCTACGTGATGAGGTGAAGTGAGGTGAATGACGAAGGCACCGTGACCTAACGTTAGGCTGCTACTGACCTGTTTGACAATGTATCGCAAAGAGGTTCGTCTGCTTCTAGAAGGCAGTTGACCGCGGGTCACTGAAGGCTACTGTTGACCTTCTGACTACATCACAGGGCGGATGGTTTGCTCCTGGACGGCAGTTGAGCACGGGTAACTGGGACCATGAAAAGCAAAACCACAGATGACGGGGGTGGGTAACTTCCGGTGAACACAGAAGTTACCAAGGCTCAATTACATAGCAATGGCGAGCAGGGGAGTACGTGGAAAACAGCAGGCACAGTTCTGTGCCGCCATTCTGGGCCTCCTTCATGGGCCCTCTACTCCCCACAGTTCTGTCCTGCCCCTTCTGGACTCTTCACTCCGGGTCTTCTCCATGCTTACTCTCTGCTCACAGGGCTTCTGGCTCCTACACTTCCAGTCCCTTCGCTCCAAACCTGGGATTCTCCCAGCTACCGGGTATCTTCTCCCAGATGGGCCAGAGGCACCTACAACCCAACAAATCCCAAAGCCATCTTGATAGTCCTTCTTCCCCCCACCCCCAACAAATACTTTCCTGCTTCCTTTCTTTTACATGGTGATACCCACCACGCTACCCAAATCATAAACCCAGGAGTCATCCCTGACCCCCTTGCCTCCCTCCTCACCCAAATGCAATCAGCTATTGTTTTGCTGTTTAATTTACCTATTTTCAGTCATCTCCCCTCTATGCCAGGACCACCCCTGGGACTTGGGATGGCCTCCTGTTTCATCACCTCGATTTATGAGTCACCCTGATGTGAGCCACCTTTCTGGAACGCAAATATGATTTCAGACACCCCTCCGCAAACTCACCAGCATCTCTCCACATCTTGCAGCGTAAAGGCTCAAACTCCTTAGTTGTGACCACATCCTGCCCATCTAGCCTGTTCTCTGTGACTCCCTCTGCCATACGGCACGATCCCCAGCCCCCAAGCCCCAAGCTGCTTCATGCTTTGCGTCATTGCACACATCACTTTCTCTGCCTCAGATGCCTCTCTCGCCCCACCCCTGCCCTGCATTTGTCCAACTCCTACTCATTCTTCAAAACTCAGCTTAAGGGTGGCCCCTTCCGGAAAGCCTTGAATGGTTATTTCCCATAACCGTGGGCTCCCTTCTGTCACAGAACACATTGCACCTTCTGGTCATCTCCCTACACACCTACACACACACACACACACACACACACACACACACACACACAAAATACATGGGCTCCATTTGGTTCATATTTGTATTCCTGCTGATTATCACAGTTCCTGGCTCAGGGCCAATTAATACATGTTTGCTGAGTGCATGAAAGAATGAGTGAATGAGTAAATAAATGAATGAATCCCGGGAGCATCTAAACACTCTCCTGAGGTCAATATTCCTGAAAGAAATGTGCAAACAGCAATCTTGCGAGTTTCCTCTTCATACTCACAGCTGCCAGAATTTTCAGGCACTTTCTTGCTTCTCCAACTAAGCAAGTTAAATCAGGCCGCTGGCGTGCTGACCCTGGCAGGTTGGAGGAGAGGAGAGGAGTCTTTCTAAATGGTGCATTTTTCCTCTCTTGGATTTCTCAACTGCAAAAACTTAATTCAAAAGTTCAGAGGAACCTGGGGAGAACTCCACGCAAAGCACCGGGTGCAGGAAGTGGGCTCCCTCATCCTGAGTTGTGAGATGAGTTTTGTCACCACTTCAGCTCAGATTTGATGGGCATAGAATCCCCTCATGCTTTTTCCGAAAGTTTCTGGGAATTGCCCCCAGACTTTCTGATTCAGCGGGTCTGGGGAGGGGCCCAGAAAACCCATTTTTAACGAGCAAGTGCCGCCAGTCGTTCTGAGGCAGGTGGTCTGTGAATCACACTTTTCAAACATTGCTTTAGGTGTTTAGAAAACAATCCTCCCTGTTCCGAAGCCAAATGTAATTTGCTATGATTTTCAGAGGTCTGCTCTGGGACGGAGTGCTTGCAAGATCAAATATATTTGATATTCCATTCAGGGCTAATGGGAGCAATCACTTCTCCTCAGCTTGGAGAGCCCATTAGGAGAGCAGATGAGCTAAGTATTTAGAAGATCGAGATGCGTGTGGAATATCATTTACGACTCCTCCCGGCAGGGTTACTAAAAACAATTCCACTGCAGAGATTGTGTGTGTGTGTGTGTGTGTGAGCGCATGCCTGAGCACTTGCATGCACACACACACACGTTTGCCAGGTGGACTCACTGATTTCACCCCACCTTCTACAAACTCAAAGATCCTCGTCTTGTCTATTTCACCTTTTAGGGGAAAAGGTAGCACAACAATGAAATCTAGAAATTCTGCGTGAGCTTAGTTTCCTCTCCCTCCTACCGTGTTTATCTGTTTTTAGTGATGACAGAGTGATCAGTGTGTCCAGATATGGACTTGAGCTTGGAATCCCGAAGACTCTTCCACAGGTGGTCCATGACTGCAAAGACCAGATCTTTTATTTGCAAGCATCCAAATTCCTTTCCAACCCCAGTCTAAAAGATTATGTGCACCAACATCAACCTACGTGTAGATTATTTGCAGCAATAATAATAACACAACATATATGCTTACCACCGTGCTTAACTAAAGATCTCTGACCCATCAGCACGGTGGATGCTGGGGCTCACTTCTGAAGTCAGAAGAAATTAAAGGTGAGGGAACTTTGAGCCAGGGAAAAGAGCTAACGTAAAGCACCAGAATTTTCTGTTTCATTCTACAGTGAGAAGAATCTTTACTCATCTATCTTGTACATCATGGCAAAATTATTCCTCTCTGGATCTGAGGCCCTCTTACTACCTTCAACAAGAAAACAGTTTTGTTTTGGCTCGGGGTTTTGTTTGGCTGGTCGGCTGGGTTTGTTTTAGGGTTTGTAGTCCTACTAGAAAAACAAATTGGCATAAATAAAACCACGAAACCATCATGCAGTCAGAACTTTCTGAGAAAATCAATTGTATTCCCAATAAGAGTGGCATCGCATATGTAGAGATTTCCACTTCAGGCTCCAACATAAGTCTTCCTTCAGGCCTGTGAACGTCAGTTTTCCACAGCGAAGCAACAGTCATGGCAACCGTAGTAAGAGTACCAACACCATGTTTGAGACCTCTCCACACACCAGGCTCCATTTTCAGGCGTTCGCTCATAACGACCATTTGCACCTTACCGTAGCCCTACGCATTGTACATATCCAGACTCTGAAGCCAGGGTGACCACCGGGTTTGACCTGGTTCATGGGGCTAGTAAACAGAAGGAGGACCCGAGCAGGCGGCTCCTCTTTGTTCATAGCCCTGACTCCCCACCCACCACCTCTGCGTGACTGAAGAACATGACTGTGTTGTGTGGGGTGAGGTGGGGGTGGGGATCATCATGCCATCAGCCCTAGACTTTCATCAACTTTCTCAGAATGAAGCAAGTTCAAGCTATGAGGCCCGGGCCCAGCTTCTTACTAAATCACACAGTGGATTGAATCCAAAGAGAGGCATGTAAATAGTTTCCCTATAAGTAAAGATAAGAACAGGAGTCCTGTCTCCCCTCAGAAGGCCGGTATAGAGTCAAAAGAACAGAAAATTGTGATCGACACGTCGAAGATCTAGTTTTTCTAAATCACTGTCTTTACCACCTCAAATGCTTCTTGAAAGTATACCTTTTTGGTCCCAACAATGTAGATACATAGTGACCAGTTTAAAGGAAAGAGGAAGGGAAGGGAGGAGGGAGGAACTGAGGGAGAGAGGGAGGAAAGAAAGAGATGCTAAGAGAACAAAACCCCGTGGTGGAGAAATGGCAGGACTGAGATTAGATCGTGATTCCTTGTACTCTAAAACCCAATATGAGGAGAAATCACTTCATATGCCTTTTAATTTAGTTTCATGATAGGTTTTGAAATTTGATTTCATTTCTCTGAACACTTCAGAGGAATCTTACCCTTGGGAGTGTATTACTCATGTCATGGGCGTGTTGGAGGAAAATGGGGGTTGTGATAATCACCTCACAAGAGATACACTCAATGTAGCAGAAAGATTGTGGGTAGTTAAATGAAGTTGCTCCATGAAGACCTAACTGACAAAAATGCCTGCCAAGTGAGAAAAAGTGGTGTTCTTTGGTTAAGGGCAAAGCCTTCCTGACTTCCTGCTCTTTGTCAGCTTTGCAGTTTCTGTGGGAGGGATAATGCCACCCCCTCCAGAGCCAGAGTCTGTTGGGAGGCCACCCACGGCTCCCATGGGCCCATGAATGACTACTATTGGGATGACTCTTGTCCTCGTCAGTTTTCTTGGTTGCGCCCTGATCTCAGAGTGATAAAGTGTTCTCTGGAAGTAATCTCTCCCACCATATTTCTGAGAGAAGAAAGACATCTCAGAGGAATCACTTTTTCTTTTGGCCAAAATCCATATGATTCTGTTATGTGGCCATTTCATAACATGATTAAACTTAATCGTTTCACCTGACGAAGGAGGAGGGTCACCAAGATGGCGGCCTCCTCTTCTCCTATCCCCCAGTAAAGCCTCCAGCTCATAGAAGAAGCAATCGAAGTGAACTAGGGGAACCACCTGGCAGGCCAACAAAAGCCTCGGAGAAAACAACCATTCATCCCCTCAGGAACAGCCCACCCCCACCACGATGAAGTACAGGGATTGTAGGTTCAGTTGTCTACTGAGGCCATGCAGGTGACAAACTGGGGAGATCTGGATGAATGAGGCCCTGTGGGCAGTGTTCAGAGCAGGGACTTGGTATGCTCTCTCCACATGCAGCCTGAGTGTTGCCAAACTCAGATTTTTTTTTTTCCCCAGAAGAAAGCAAGAGATTGGGATTTGCGATGAAATATCCCAATTTTCGAATTTGGTAACTATTTTAGTTTAATATAGTTTGTGGGCCAGTGAAACCCTTTCTTGATCAAATACATGGTAGGACCTCCCGTGGGCATCTGCTGAACAGCAAAGACGTTCAGTCCAGCAGGTGATTCATCATGACACACAGGCATAGACTGGAATCAAGGACGTAACAGTATTTGTGTGCCCTTAATATTTGAAACCCTCAATTTAATGAAATCATCTTAGATGTCTTAAATGCATGCAGCTACTAGAAAAAGAATAATACTCTTCTTTCTTCTCTGCAGAACGGTGGTAGCAGTGGGGATGGGGGCTTGGCAATACCCTCTCTGAGCCTCAGTTTACCCAGCAGTGGAACAACAGAAAGGACAATAATGCTTACAGGTTGTTGTCAGGATTAAAATGTAATAACAGAAAAAACTTGGGCAGAGTAGAAGCCACACGGCCGGCACTCCATAAATCTTAGCTCCCAGCTAAATAGCTGTGTGACCTTAAGCACGACACTTCACTTTTCTGGACTTTGAATGCGCAAATCCTGGGTTTGGACCATGTTGTCTATGTGGTTTCTCATTCTGGGAGCCCCTGGTGATGGCCTCCTAGACCCTGGTGCACTGTCCTTTGGACATCTTGCTCTCTCTATACTTGCTAGGATGGCTTTACTAAGACACTTAGCTCAGCACTGAGATCCAGCAAAAGAGTCATTACTGACTGAACTGTGTTTGAAAAGACAATATAAAAGATCTCCAGATCTCCCACAATGCTATATAAAGGGCAAAAGGTTGTCATTTCAATTTTGACATAATTATAACATTTAAGGTTAAATGCGCACCGCTCGATAATCCTTCCTGAATAATTGCAGCGCTCGTAGCCGAACTGGAGGCTGATAATTGACTTGCCTGGAGGTTGCTAGGGGAGCACTACTGGTGCAGGATCAGCGAGGAGAATCCAACAATAAGACGGAGAAGAGACAGTCACATCTCTCAGTGGATAACCCAGTTAACTACACCAGGGAGCCCGGGGTGCCACGTGTGGTACAGCTCCCTCCTCCCATCCATTACGCCATCGTTATACTTAATCGTCACCATGTCTCCCCAGATACCAGCGTTTGCTGCAAAACAACACAAACTCTTGGTGTATCATCGGTGTAACGGTATTATTTCTCCCTCAATGGTGGGAGGTCAGTGTCCTGCCGGTTTGGCTGGGATTGCTGCATATACCTCTCGTCCTCCGGAGGCACAGTCTTTCCATGATGATGGCACAGAGCGTAAGGACAGGCAGAAACACGGGGCCTCTTAGGGCCTCAGCTCAGAATTGGGATACTGGACACTTCTACCCACCTTCTATGTGTGGAAGGGAGTCACAGAGCCAAGCTCAAGGTCAGTGGGGAGGGAAGGGATAGACTCCTCCCATGGTGGACAGTGGAGAGAGTACTTGTTGAGCAATAATCTAATCTACTAGACCACTCAAGACTGTGTCCTTTGAGAACAGGGACCATTCTTATTTCTCTGCCTGCACGTTACCCAGCAAAGCCCTAGAAAAGCTGACTCTCATTCATTCAGTGAAATCCAGTCCAGTGAAACCCAGTGGTGGGGCACTCAGGCCGAAAACAGTGATAAAATGGAAGTCCACGTAGGCAAATCCACAGCAGAGAAGTCTGTTAGAAATGGGTGCTGGCTGGGGCACCTGGGTGGCGCAGTCGGTTAAGCGTCCGACTTCAGCCAGGTCACGATCTCGCGGTCCGTGAGTTCGAGCCCCGCGTCGGGCTCTGGGCTGATGGCTCAGAGCCTGGAGCCTGTTTCCGATTCTGTGTCTCCCTCTCTCTCTGCCCCTCCCCCGTTCATGCTCTGTCTCTCTCTGTCCCAAAAATAAATAAACGTTGAAAAAAAAAATTAAAAAAAAGAAAGAGGGCCCAACCGTACCCCTGACTTACACCTTGCATCTCATAGCACAGCCATTTGATGGAATTGAAAAGGAGCTACCAGAGTGGTGGTGCTTTTCCCCAGGAACATTAGCCGTATCATCAGGAATAATGGCCAAGTCACAAGGTCAGTGGTTTCTGACACTTACCTATTAGATTTCTACGCCTCCTTTATCCTAAGACGCATAATCCATGCTGCCAAACACAGAGCTGGACATCTGACTCCTCTCCTTTCGAAAGCTGTGCTCATTTGAGGCATTCTTACCAGGCACTCTGCACCGGCATGGGTTACAGAGAATGTTGATGATCCATTTCTCAGGAAAGTGCTGAAAAGGACAGGGGCACATCTGTCTGGGATTTTTGCAGGCCAACAGGTCTGTCGACAGCCACAAGAAGGGATGGGCTGACCCAAAAAGGCCCCCACCGCTAGCAGTCACTGACTGAAGGGCGAGCTTACAGAGAGGGGCTTGCAAAGCTTCGTTTCAAACGTGACTATGAAGCAGGGAACTGCTCTGTAACCACAAGCTGCTGGAAGGGGGTTTTTTCGGTCTTCCTTTCATACCTAGGTTTTTTATGCACATCAGGTGATGTGCAGACAAGGTCAAGGAACTTCCTTAAACCTCTTCTGCCTGCATCTATTACAGTTCATTCAGTCAGCCGAAGTATCTTTCCAGGACGGCAATCAAATTAAATAACCTAAGTAGCCATGAATCACTTCTATAACTTGCACCAATTATAACCATCCACAAGTCTCCTTGAAATGGCTACAGAATAAATCCTTCTCTTTAAGTTGGGAAAGCCGGCATCTCCACTTAGGAGATCCATGAAATGATGCTTCACTCCTGCTGGTTACATTATTTTTTTGAAAGGCTTCCTCTCTCTTAGGGTCCAGGCAGACTGTGGCATGTCTGTTTGGCTGAGGATCACTTTGTCACCTTGAAGAGTCCGTGGAAAGGAGTTCCGTGTGCAAAGGTTGCAAATTTTAGGTGCCCTCTCCTCAAGCTTAAGCCACAGGATCTTGACTTAGCACTGAAAGTCTTAACTGTAGCCTGGTATATTCAGGGAGAAGGAAGAGGGAACTATAACTTACTGCAGACCTACAATGAAGGAGGCACATTTGGTAGATGCTTTTGTAGGTAATTTTTCCAAAAGAGAGTTAACTTCTGAAAGAAGTTTAATAGCTGACACAAGATCATGAATGCCTGGAATTCTTAGGCAGCAGCCACATCAAGAACTTTGCATAGGCTATCTCATTTAACTCTTATATAAACACTAATCGATAATTCCTTCACTCATTCCCATTCCTGTTTTCACAAAAGACCTTGAGGCTTAGAGAGAGTAAGTGACTTGCCCACGTACACGGAAAGGCTGGATTCCAATGGAGAAGTCTGATGATATGACCCGCTGGGTCCCCACACAACCAGTTAAAGGAAGAGCTCAGTTCCTGGCATGTGTGTCTAATCCTACAGTCACCTTGTTCCCACTGCATCGCGCTACGTCTCAGAATGAAGATGACACAATCATCTGGAAATGAGATTAGCATACTTGGCCATGCACATTCCAGATACTGGATCTCAAAGCATTGACTGGACCTGCAGAGCACAGGGAGCCCTCCCTCCTAGCCCTTCTCTTCCCACACCACCGGCAGCCCCATTCCCGCTCAGAAAGAGAGTGCTCACGTCGGGCTGGAAGGAATCCAAAAGAGGGGCATGAGCCATCTGGACTCACATAGCAGTCCAGGAGCCTGACCATTCATGCAATCCTTCGTCTTAGCTTAGAATAGGCCATGATTCTTTAGCCGGGCTGGGAATCAGAATCACCAGTACAAACTGTTTAAAATATACACCCCAAGGCTTCACCCCACACACCACCCAGTCAGTAATTCCACCACTGGCCACCAGCCTCTGTCTTCTCCTACAGTCTCCCCAGGGCTTCGGGTGATCTTTCTTCTATATACTTATGCATAATTTTAATCTTTTGCACTGAAAACAAAATCAGCTACTCTTTCTGTAACACGATAAATAACGTGGTGTGTGTGTGTGTGCGGGCGTGTGTGTGTGTGTGTGTAGATTCAACATCTTGAATGCTCGATGCTGTTACATCTATTCTAGGATCTTACTGCTCGAAATTCTCACCCATTCCTTCTTAAGCCTCTTAATGAAAATCAAAACATTACTATCTTCCCTGACAAGAGAGACCAAAGACAGAGAAAAGACACTAAAAGTGAATGAGGATCGGGTTTAGGGGTGCCTGGGTGGCTCAGTCGGTGGAGGCTCCGACTCTTGGTTTTGGCTCAGGTCATCAGCTCACAATTCGTGGTCCAAGCCCCGCATCAGGCTCTGTGCTCACAGCGCGGAGCCTGCTTGGGATTCTCTCTCTCCCTCTCCCTCTGACCCTCCCCTGTTCATGCTTTCTCTCTCTCTCAAAATAAATAAACTTAAATTAAAAAAAAAAAAGAGAATGAAGATGAGGTTTCAAATACAGGAAATAGCACAGGTTTTAGGGTCAGAAAGCCCCGGGTTTGAATCCTGACTCTGGCAGTTCTTGCTAGCTCGGTGCTCTTAGACAAGTAGTTCCGTGTCTCCAAGCTCCTCTTGAGCTTATCTGATCCCATCTCCTTTTACACCGAGAGTTTGCAAGGCAAGGTGTTCCTCCCGCAGCTGGAATACGGCCAAGTAGCAACTCAATGACACAATTTTATCTCCCTTCTCCTTTTTGAACCGCCTCAAGAGAAGACTGTGAACCACGCGCCAGGTAATTTTTGTAGGGGGAGGGAGGAACAGCATCCAAAATCGGAAGGAGCTTGTTTAACTTTCCAAAGGAAAAAGCATTGTGATCTTTTCGCGTTTTTGTGGCGCCTGCAGAAGCCGATCGTATCAAACGGAGAGTATAATGGCATCGGAGAAAGGCAAAGAGAAGCGGTCGGATGCTTCCATCTCCTCCACGTGGATTAACAGTGGGAATTTGTCTGTTAATGTCATCTCGTCATATCATGACAAAAGGGGGACATCCAGGGAGCTCCTGTTGGAGACAGATTCGGAGGAAATCACTCTGATGGATGGCAGTGGGCTCCGGGAGCACCCGTGGAAAGCCAGCTCTCACTAGCAGGAGCAGGAAAGAATACGGAAGGGATCACAAGACAAATTGCAGCATGAAAAGGCATCCTTTAAAAAAAAAAAGTAGAGCTTCGGGAAAAATGACATCAAACAAATGGTTACAAAACAGAAAACCGCAGTCAATTTAGCGGGCCATGGAAAAGTCCACACAGCCCAACACATCCTGCCCTTTGCTTGTAGCTCATCCTCTAAGACAGAACAGACTCCTGGCCCCTCCTCACTCCTGCAGGTTTGCTGGGGGGCATGGGGATTTCAGTAAAGCTGAGTGCCTTGCTCAGTGTCCCTCAGTAGGTAAAAGAGGGCTCAAGTATCCCTCTGGCCCTCTTTTCTGTTTGTTCAGACTAGCTCATGCCCCAGAAGGTGGTTCATCTGAACCCAGAAACTCTCAGCTTTCAGGGCAGGTCACCAAGCACACAAGGCCGCTTCACATAAGGGGCTGAGGAAAGAATGTTCAGCTAGGTGATAGCTAACAGCCCGCAGGAAAAAAGTGTGGCTACCAGGGACAAGGCCAGGGAGTAGGGAGATTCTTCTCATCCAGAGAAGAAAGCAAGCCCAGCGTTCAGCCGCACTGATTTTATAGAGAGCGGGATGTGGGCTGGGGCACTCTGCTACGTCATTGATTGTCCTGTTAGGCTGCCTCTCATCGATCCAGTGCCCAGACCCAAGGTGGACCAGGTCCAGGAAGGACCGTGAGAGATTCACAGGGCACATCACAAAAACCCAGGACCCACTAGGAAAAAGGAAAGAGATACCAAGAAGCCAAAGGGCCAGCATTTCCAGGGCTTTCAAAGCAAAGTAGCTTTATGCTGAGCCCTTTTGATGGTCTCCCCAGGCTGTTAAGACCTAACCCCATGAAGCGCATACTGAAGGCACCATGGCCTTGGGTAGTCATAGCCTTCCAATGGCTTCCAGTTTGCTTCCCAGAGGAAGAGGAAGGAGGGGACCGGTCACTCTCCTTTGATCTTAAACTTGCTTTCATAACAAGGACAATTTTTGAAATATCTCTGGTATTTTGGCTATCTTGGCCTTCTCATTTGGGTGGGTTTTGTTTCCTGTTGTCTTAGCCCCAGAAGTGGAGAAGGTAGATGTCACCTCAGGAAAAAGGGCTGTGATATTGAGGAAGTCCCTATCAGAGCAGGAAGGAGGAGTAGGGAAGAAAGGAAAAGAAAAGAATTCTACCCTCTACTCATTTCTTCTACATCTATGACCAAATCTGAAACAGAATGCCAGACAAGTGTTGAGAGACTGGTAGAAAATGAAACTCGTTTTGACGCTTTCCCAGACACAGATGGAAAACTTTCAAGTTTCTCCCAGAGAACCACCACATCCAACATAACACCACTCTGGCCACAGTTAGAAAAGGTCAGTGTGGCAAACCAAGCTAAACAAAGGGAAAATGTCATCCTTGGTTCTCCTCAGAGCCAACATTGGGGTAGTAGAAATTCTTCAGTGTTCCGTGGGCCTAGAGAAGGTCACCACTGGTAGGTAGGACACAGACAGACCGTGACTGCCGGGCTCAGGAGGCAACCCCAGACACATGAAAGTCACACTCAGAAGCTGTGGACTGGGCTACCCACGAGGGACACGAGGAGCACAGATCAACTTGGGACAGCTACAAAGTGGTAGCCAATCCCATTCCTGCAGCTTATGACAGTGACACCTGACAGTCTGAAGCTAGACCACCAACACCAGAGGCCAATGGGGAAGGACACCAGCAACAGAAGCCAGTGAAGAGTCAACAGAATCCAACAGAGGATAAAAACACAACCCCTGTAAAAAGCCAACATGACCATTCTCATCCCAGGGGACAGGGGCACCAGAACCCAGATTTAGACGAGATGAGCAATACCACGACAGAGACCTGTAAAAGACAGGTCATCGGACCACAAGCCAATATGAACCCTTGTTCATAGCTGACAATAAATATTACTTGACTGAAACTTACTCTGTACCAGTCCCGGAGCTTAACGGCGGCCTAGGCTGTGTGAACAGAGTAGACACTTTAAACGCATGCCAAGGCCATGCTTAGTAATAATTACGTGCGTGTTAAAAGCATTAGGAAAACACATGTTTAGACTTCTTTATTGAAAATCTAAATAATTATGGGTCACAGGAAGGGTACTCCCAAATCTCAGATGACCTTTTGAAGAACTAAGTTGAATTCTGCTCTTTACTTTCTGAGGACACATATTGGCTGCTTTATTTATGTTTCTCTCATAAGGGAAGACCTGGCAGGGTCAAGGGCAGCATCCCCTGGGCAAGCCCCATCCTCCTCACAGCAGCCTTGCAAGGAAGCCTGTATTATTCCCAGGATCATAAGCACCCTTTTAAAAAATTACGCAAGGATATACAAGCAGTAAGTGTGAAAGCCCAAATCTGAACCCAGATCCTTCCCTTTGCACACTCCCCCAACTGCGTATTGGAGGCCACGAGTGTTCAAAGGTCCCACTTACAAGCCATCTGGTTCTCACTTATGCACTCTTACATGTAAGCCTTCCTTGCAGAAGACTCTGGAAATCAGCAGCTTCTTCCTCAGGGGGGAGCACGTGATAACACAGTGACTGTGCCACACCAAGCACGAACTCCAGAAGAAAGCAATTTTTCATCTAAAACTGTATGGTACCCTATATTGGTTGAAACAATAAGATAAGGTTAACTAACCCCTCCTCATCTTTTGTGAAGGCAGCATGGGGTCAAGTGGAGAGATTTACAAAAAAAAAACAAAAAACTTTTTGCTTGAAATGAACTTGGGGGCGCCTAGGAGGCTCAGTAGGTTAAGCATCCGACTCTTGATTTTGGCTCGGGTCATGATCCCACAGCTCGTGGGATCAAGCCCCGCGTGGGGCTCTGTGCTGACAGTGTGGAGCCTGCCTGGAATTCTTTCTCTTCCTCTCTCTCTGACCCCTCCCTCGCTTCCCCACTTGCACTTTCTCTCTCTCTCTCTCTCTCTCTCTCTCTTAAAATAAATAGACATTAAAAAAATAATTAAAAAAGAACTTGGCATCGCTGACCCTAAAGAATCCCAAACAGTATGCTCTGGAGGAGAAAGCAAAAGCCACTTGGCTTTGTGGGAAGGGTTCTTGGCTTCCCTTGAACCCCAAGGTAGATTTGTGAAGCACAGAGGGACACAGTAGAACAGGGTCCAATTCCAGCTCCACCCAGCCTTACGCTGCGTTGTTCTGTCTCCCAAAGCTCCTCCAAGCCCCAAAGGGAGAAAAAAGTATATGAAAAGGGCAAAAGCAATGTGCTGGCCATGTGGAGGGTCCTCACGCTGCAGCCATGTCTGGGACAGCATGGCCCCACCCTCCCCGGAGCGGGTATGTGTTGGTCACAGGATCACAGGCTGTCCAGAGAGCTCTCTGTGGGTCCAGCCAGGTGCTCTTCGCAGCGCTGTGCGACAGAGCCATCGTGCTGTTGTGTAGAACTGTCAGAATTCATACAAAAGAGGGAGTTAACTATCACCCTCTCCTGCTTCGAGCTAGGACAGCCTAACCTTGGAGGAACAAAATAAGAACATTCTCTGTATCAGCTTAAAAACATCCTTATAAACCACTTTTCAGGAAAGTGGTAAAGAGTCGGAACAGATCATTGGTATAACTGGTGTATTAGGTGATTTCAGAAAAATAACTGTAACGTCATTGCTAATGGCCTTGTACAAATGGAGCGAAGGGCTTGGAGGCATGTCTACCAGGTCCTGTCCGGGGAAGGGGAGATGGCAGCGGCCCAGGGCTCCCCCCCCGGCCTCTGGGGGACCAATTCTGGCTCTCCTGTGGAGCGTCTGCTGATGGCATTACAGGATTTCACGCAGGGCCTGCAGGGCCCAAAGATTTCTGCCTCACGATCTTCTTTGTAAACATAATAGATTGGCTTTGTAAACATAACTCTGAAGGATGGTGTTTATAGGACTTCCTTTAGAAATCCTTCAAGGATATATCAACAACCAGTGAGCCGAGAAAATTTTAGAGAGTCTTTGTTCGCAAGGTATCTTCTCACCAGTGGGTTTGATCTGCATTTGTATAGCCAGGGGCCCCTTCTCTATTCAGGGCAAAAGCCTCAGAAAACTGTCAGAGAAAAATCTTACAGCAAAATACCCTGTGCTATTTTCAAAAGCAGATCATTTTAGGGATGCCGCGTCTTCGAGGTTTCCCTGCGGTGAAATACACAATCCAGGGTCTTTGAGGGGGGGAGAGCTTGATATAGAGGAACAGGTCCTCTGCCAGCACCCCCAGATCTATTTGCTAAGTAGTCTTGTCTCTTCGGGGGTTCATGGGAGCATCTCAATCAGGAATGGCGGGGACAGCTTACTCACCTCTGGAGCCCCAGCACCTGGCACTGTGCCTGACACATAGTAGGTTCTAGCAGAAAATAAATGAAGGAATAAATGGACACGTAAACTAAATGGGGATGATAAATAAAGGTCCTGCCAACCTCACGGGGTGACCATGAGCATCAGGAAGCAGGATAAGCCTACATTCATCATTGCACCTTCTGGGCAACCCCTACAGACCTACCCCTCCCTTCTGAATTCAGTTGTGTATTACGACCTACACATCGATGGAGTCTGCCTTTGTTCAGAGACTCGATGTTTTTGGAGGGCAAGGACTGACGGTGTTTTTCTCTGTGTCCTCATGCCAGGTACAGACGCTCAGGGGTGTTGCTGAGAATGCACCCCGGAAAGCATCTCTCTGAGCCCTGCTCCTGGTGGTCAATCCTCGGGCCCCTTGGAATCTAGGGCATCAGTGGAAACTGACATGCCCCTGAGCAACAGGGTGAAAAATTAAGTTAACTGTCTTCATTAGGAAATGTCAGATGCACGAAGGAGAAAATGTGGAGCAGGAACAGTGGGTCCAAGGGGCATGTATGATGAGGCCCCAAAGTTGGGGGGGGGGGGGTGGGCGATGCCGCGGAATTGCAATGCCACAGAAGCTGAAGCTGATTGGCCCGGGGAGGGGGCGGAGGGGACCGGGCGGCCAGCACCCGGACGGCTCAGCATCGTTAATGCCTATTTCCTTCAACTGCTAAAGAGATCGGTGCTCCCTGGCAGTTAGCAGAGGAGTTTGTCAAGATGAGAAATCCGCTCGGAAACATTTTACATCTTCCACACAATTGGCTCGTTCACAATGTAATTGTGCCAGAAGCGGAGGCACGCAAGCACTCCCCAGGCATCGTGAGGCAGTTTAAACCCAGATCTTGACCACGGTTGCCAAGGCCTCTGCATTGCCGTGATCCCCACAAAAGGAAGATAGTAGCAGGGTGCCCTGGGCCCTTCATCAAAGCGGGAGACACTTAAATATATTGTTCATCATCGATCGGAAAAGGTATTTCCAGTCTCATATTATCTTTCTCAGACGAAAAAAAAAAGAAGTTCTAGTTTTGAAGGCCTTCGTGATAGGCATGGCCAAACACAAGCATCTTCCAGGACTGGCTAATACATGGCACTTATGTTACCAGCCCTCCCTTCTGCATCCATGGTAGACAGTGCTTGGCAGTGCCAGCAGGCTGAGGCAGCCTCAGAATCCTTCTCAAAACCACGTTTCAGAAAGTCATTCCAATCAAACGATATTCACGATTGAGATTTGCCACTGCTATTCTAGACACTCCGGAGCCAACCTCATTGGCCCAATCTCCTATCCTACTGCTCCCCAGGTGCAGTTATTTTTTTTCCTGCCCTTTCTACTGGTAACAGAAGCGTAATTTACTTCAAGGAACCATCTACTTTCCACACTTAGAGATTAATAATTCCACCCTGGGTGGCCCAGTCAGTTGAGCGTCCGACTTTGGCTCAGGTCATGATCTCACGGGTGGTGGGTTCGAGCCCCGCATTGGGCTTTGTGCTGACAGCTCAGAGCCTGGAGGCTGCTTCAGATTCTGTGTCTCCAGCTCTCTCTGCCCTTCCCTCCCCCCAATAAATAAACATTAAAAAAAGAAAAAGAAAAAGAAAAAGAAAAATAATTGCGCCCTTCGGAAGCGGGCACATGAGCTAGGTCTGGTTGATCAGAACACTGAAACCCTCCAGCCACGGACGTTGCACTGGGGACGCTCACAGGTTCTAACCTGGTTCAAGGACATTCAGTCTCAGGACTTAGACCAGAACTACCAGGAAAAGGGAACATTTTTTCCTTGTGCACCGGAGCTCATGAAATTGTAAGCCCTCAGCCACAGGGGGAAAACCAACCCAAAAGTGATACCAAGTCAGAGATCATCACAAAGGAGTGAGAGAAGACACTTGAGTCCCTGTGAGTCATGGCATCATTTGTTTCTCTGTCTTCTGGGGTTTTTGTTTGGGTTTGTTTGCAACTTTCCTGTTTTATTTTTTTTAATTTGTTTTTAAGTTTGTTTATTTTAAGAGAGACAGAGACAACGCCAGTGGGAGAGGGAGAGAGAGAGGAGAGAGGAGGAGAAGGAGGAGGAGGAGGAGGGGAGAGAGAGAGAGAGAGAGAGAGAGAGAGAGAGAGAGAATCCCAAGCAGGCTCCACACTGTAAGCACAGAGCCCAACGCGGGGCTCAAACTCACGAAAACGTGAGATCATGACCTGAGCCCAAACCAAGAGTTGGACGCTTAACAGACTGAGTCACCCAGGCGCCCCTGTTTGCAACTTTCAAATACACAACGCAGTATTATTAACTATAGTCACCAAGCTGTACAAAACAGCCCTAGGACTTATTTATTTTATAACTGAAAGTTCATACCTTTTGACTACCTTCATCCATTTTAGCATGTTCCACCCACACCATTGTCTTCCGAAAACGTCTTCTGATGTGTTGGCACCTAGATCCTACCTCTGTCTGCACTTTTTCAGTTATATGAAGTAATGAGATACAAGTTGGCTCGAGTTGCATTTCTGTCGCTTGTAACTGAAACAGCCCCAATGGGTATAATTACCTACTTCAACGGGATGCTTTACTTGGCTGGCAACGGACTCCAGCAGGAGCCAGATAGTATAAAATTGGCAGGATCTACCCCCGATGAGATAGGTCAAGGCACGTTTGTACGCGGCCAACACCAGGTACCCCCCACATCCGGAAAGTTGGAGCCCAGCTCACACATGTTGTCCTTGGAAGAAGTAGTCATAAAAAGGAAGGTGACAAAGAAGGGACTCTGCAGATGAAGGACATTCACCACTGGTGCCTCAGAGCCGTTCCTGGGTACAACCAAGTCTTCGGGAACTGTTAAGCCTGGCACTGGGGCTTTGATTTGTCAACTCAACCTCCACAGACCCAAGTTGGAAAAGCAATCCCAGGACCTAACCATCCACAGTGTAGATCTGAACTACTCTCCCCAGCCCACTATTTGAACCATACTTCACGGTCCTCCTCCGGAAGCTCCCCATGCCTGCCCTTCCTTGCTCCTTCCGTCTCCCCCGTATCCATAACTCACCCTCTCCCTCTGACTCTACAACCGCAGGGTTTGGGATCCCCTTCATTGGTGAAAAGTTCCCACTGAGCTTACCTGGTTCCTTAACAAGGATCTGGACACAAGTCCACGCTTTCTAATTCATTCAATCTGCATGTGAAGGCAGATTGGGGTTGCTCTGGGTATCAGGGCTGCTGGCAGATATAGTTGAGTTTGCTGCTGAATCTTTGCTCCCTATTATTAATACTGCCAACATTCTCCCTGTTAGTGGGATATTAAGGGTTAAAATATTAATCAGGAATAATCGTGTATGCGTTATTTATAATCCAGACATTCTGGGTATTATGCCAAGAAAATACACGTATTTCAAATGTTAAATCCCTACTTTTTCCAGAGAGCTCACATTTCAGCGATCATACTGAAGGGGACATTTGGACTCGTTTCTCAGCATGTGCCAACAGAAACTAAACAGTGCAATTTAGCTCCCACTGTTAATAACAGATGCCCCCTTCCGGATGCTTTGTCAAAGCTCTTAACAAACACATGTGTCCTGCTCACTCTTTGGCTCTATAGTTCTTCTGGCTCTCACGGGAACGCATTTCATGCCTAAGAGAAAACACATCAGCAAGAGAAAGACTTCAGCATTTCTAGAAACCAAAACAACTCTAACAAATCCCACGGAGAGTCGTTTCCCTAGACAGCTTTCAAGGAACCTTTGGAAATTGATTAATTGTTAGGCACTAGTTTCCAGCAGGACATAAGCCATTTAAAAAGGACCAATTGTATCCTTTTTCTGTACTTGGAAACTGCCTTCTCAAGCAAGAACAATTATGACACCATTTCTAGCGTCAACGAGCTTCTCATCCAACTCACGGTATCTTCTTTATCTCCTTCTAAGTTCCATAAGAGCTAGTTCACAGAAATCCTCCTTCTTTCCTCTATCACCGCATCACCTTATTCCCTCAAGTCTGCAAGTGTGCTGCTTGCCAGGTGCTCCGAGCTGGATACTGTCTGTCGGTACTTGTCGCTCTCTCCGCGATGCTAAGTTCTCCCATATGGCACGGAGGCAGAAGGTCACAAACCATATGTCCCAGACTCTCTTGCCAGCATTGTTCCCTTTTCCAATCTTCCAATGGGAAGCAACCCCGAAAGAGCTGGAGGGTGGAAAGAAGCAGAAGCTCTCATCCCTCCCGCAGCAGGCAGGCACGAGGCCGTGGCAGAGACACCACGCAGGAGCCTCTGCAGCAGCTTCTAGAAACTCTCCCGTGAATCAGAGTGGGAGCAGCTGAGATTGTCAGCAACTATTTCTTGTGCTCGTGTCTCCCGAACGCACTGAGTTCTGCCTATGGCTACGAGTCTGGGGGCAGTGCAAGGTCATGGAATCGACCTGGAGGACTCCGCACTCCTTTATAGGTGAAGTGCCCAGGTGAGGATATTGTGGAGAGTCCAGACAAGGAAGACTGTCCAGACAGGAGAGGAGGGGTCTCTTCTGTGGAGCAGGAAAGCTGGACACAGGGCGGAGATTTGCTATTCCAGCTTCATCGGAGCTCGTACAAACATCCCCCTGTGACTCTCAGGTCTTGCTCTCCCTCGGCCAGCACTCTGACTTTTCCTTAGGGAACGTGGCCAGGCTATAATGCCCACTTGAGTTATAATAGCACAACCCGCAGGATCCCACCGTGCCTGCAAAGAGATAGGGTCAGAGGTGCAGATCCGCACTGGTTCTTGAGCCATAACCTGTGGTTCGGCTACACGGATGAAGGTTTTGGGGAGGAGTGGGATCAGGGAAGTGGTGGCTACGAGCTATGAGGAGCAGGTTAGGGAGACGAACCTGTCAGAATGAGCAGAGTCTGGACATACCTGTCTTCCATTTGACTCTTTACCCAAGGGCACCTTCTCCAGAGGTGGTCTCAATAACCAAGCAGAGGAGCTCATCCAACCTGGACAAGATGGCTTCTCTCCCCAGCTCCGCACCCCCCAGGGGCTATGTGACTCTCCTAAGCTGCGTGGCCGGGACATAGATTGAAGTTATGCCTCGTTTCAACAGCGCAGATCTCTGCTGGCTATCACGATCGCCAGATACCCCACCTGCCAAAATCAGACATGGAAACCACGTTCACAATATGGCATCATTCCCTAGAGAAACGGCCAGACACCTGGTAGCGGTTAGATCATATTGGGACCCTTCTAATGAAGGGTCAGCAATTTGTCCTCACCGGAATGGACTTGCTCTGGATCTGGATTTTTCTTCTTGGTCCCTGATCCTTCTGCTGGACTGTCATCGCTGAACTTACTGAAGGCCTTTGTTACTCTCATAATGTCGTTTCCACATAACGCTGCTCCTTGCAAAGAAACTCATTTTGGCAGAATGATTAAGGCGATGGACTTGTGCCCTTGGCATTCACTGCTCTTACCATTTCCCCATTGTGCAGAAACAGCTGACCTTCTAGAATCTCGCAGTGGCCTGTTAAAAACTCAGTTATGGCACCACGTCAAAGACACTGCCGTGCAGAGCCGGGAAGCAACACAATAAAATGCAGCATATGCTGTGAACCAGCAACCAATAAAGGACTCTTTCTCTGACAGCCAACGTGTAAACGTGGAAGATCTAAGATGAGACTTGCAAAATTTTTCTTCGCATCTCTGTAACTTTGGCGTCTGCTGATTTCCATGTGTTTGTTCCCGAGGCAGTCATGTGTTCACAGGAGGGAAGCAACAATCATGCCATTGAACTAGAACGTGAGATGGCTACCCGGACATTCTGAGCATTCTGAGCTCCTCCTTCCACTAATCCAACAGGCAAAGGAGAGGGTTACCACACCACATTTAATGATATCTCCTGATTATCAAAGCAGATAGAGCTTCTGTTAAACAATGGAGAGCCGAGACGACTAGCTGAGAATCCAGAGTATTCTCTAGGGAGCCATCTGGTGATTCCATGCCCAATGGCAAAAGTTACTGAAAAACCACAACAGCTCAGGGCAGTGAGTACCACCAAGGGTACAGACTCTTCAAGAGCAGGGATTTGAGTCATCCCACCAGGTAAAGAACTATGAGCAGCTCAAGGGCTGGATAAAAGAAAGGCAAAGATGCCAAGGGGCATTTGGAATGGATGATGGAAAAAAATTACAAATACCAACGGTGGTCTCATAACCAGCCGCATGAACAGGGGTTGCCATAACTATGTATATCCTTCTGTAGTTATTTATATATTTGTACATTTTTACATTTATATATTTATATTTTACATTTATATACTTTACATTTTACATTTATATATTTTACATTTATATATTTATATTTTACATTTATATATTTGTACACTTATATATTTGTATATTTTTACCAATTTTCTTTCCCACCCACCATGCCATTATTATTTTATATGTGTTGTGATGCGTATTTAACTTTACAATTTAATCTTTAAATGGTAAGACACTAAAGGAAAATTATGATTGATTGGATGAACCATGAACATCTCTCAGGGCCAGGTATGCTGTGACAGCTATGGCTTTGTTTCTCCTACTTCATGGAAAGAATGAGATCATGTTTGTTCTAAGAGGGAGAGTTGAGTTGTTACTGTGTAGAAGCATGATATGTCTGTTGGCCTTGTTCTTTAAAAGTTTCAACCTGAGTTGGGTGTGTTTGTGGATGCTCAGGAGGCAAAAAGGGGGTGGTGCTGGATGGGAACAGTGGAATTCAGCACCGTTCTTGTCTCTTAACCTCTGCCCTGCAGTAGAAGGCCTCCATGTTTGAGAACCACACTTTTCAAACTCCCTTCAAATATTCTTCCCCTTAAGACTGCCAAGGAGAGTCTGGGAAGGCAAAATAGAGACAAGGCAAATGGGATTCAATTACTGGTAGACATGAGGTCTTGTTCTCAGCTCCCAAGTAACCCTGAACACAAAGCATGACTTCCTTATCATGATGGATGGATGGATGGATGGATGGATGGAGAAATGGATGGATGGATGGATGGATGGAGAGATGGATGGATGGAGAGATGGATGGATGGATGGAGAGATGGATGGATGGATGGATGGATGGATGGAGAAATAGATGGATGGATGGATGGATGGATGGATGGATGGAGAGATGGATGGATGGATGGATGGATGGATGGAGAGATGGATGGATGGATGGATGGATGGATTCATGAAAGGAAGTGGAAACAGAAAAAGACACCATATATCCAAGGAATTTGGTGTTTGAAGGAAAATTTGAATAAAAATCAGCACGGATGCATCAGTTGATGGTTCGGGCTTTGTTTTAACTACAAATGAGAGAGCATCTAAAGTAAAAACATTTAAACTCAAAAGAGAAATCAACAAAGAGGAAAAATTCAGACGTGCTAGAGAGGATGGTGATAACTCTCCATTTACTTCTCAGACTACATGGGAAAATGTGGGCTCCACAGGAAAAGGCAGATTTAGCAAAGAAAGCCCGGAGCCTCCAAGAACAGAGATTTGGGATTTGGGGCGAGATCCAACTACTGGTCTTTAATACACCATCACTGTTTTATATTTTTAATTGTTTTTTTTTAAGTTTACTTATTTTGAGAGAGAAAGAGAGAGAGAGAGAGAGGGAGCAGGGGAGGGCAGAGGGAGGAAGACAGAATCCCTAGCAGCCTCTGCTCCATCAGCACAGAGCCCAAAGTGGGACTCGATCCCAAGAACCATGAGATCATGACCTGAGCCAAAACCAAGAGCCAGTTGCTTAACCGACTGAGCCATGCAGGCACCCCCACCATCACTATTTTAGATGCATTTTCGGAGTGGACATGAAAACCTAGGGAAACAGATTTGGGCTCTATAGAAGAAAGAACTTTTGAGCCAGGAGAGATAATCAACCCCAGAAGTGGGAGGCTCTGTCCACTAGAAGCATCTGTGCAGCCCCCAGATGGCCAGATCTGGAAAATACTCCAGAAAGGATCTTTGGCCTGGTTGGGAACCGGATAAGAATTCTCAAACCCTTTCCCAACAATTTCCACGTTGCTTTCTCCCCTCCCGGAGTCAATCCGATATTTACAACTGGCAGGGACACAGAGGCTCCCTTGTAGGAACACATTAGATATGCAGACAGCTAGGAGGGGAGCTATTTTGGGGTGAGGAGCTGGCCCATCCCAGCACCCCTCAACTCACAACACATAAGTAGTCTCTCCCTCTGCATAAGCAGGAGGGGGTTGATAGAAGAGTGCCTGCTAAATAAAGCAGTCTAATTAATAAAGCAACCGTCAAGTGCCTGCAATGCTAATTTCATCTAGTTGGCTTCTCACACGCGACCTGCATAGGCAACCGTGTCACCAAAAGTAAAGTCATTTCTAAATTATCTGTTAAGAGGAAGACGAGCGCACAAACTTCAGTGAGATTGGTGGGGGGAGGGGGGTGCTGGAGGTGGAAACGGGTATCTGAAATTCAAAGGTTGTGCCTCTGATCTTTCTTTCTCAAAGATAATCTCAGCCCTGCAATGTCCCCTGAGGCTGGGGAACAGCAGTCGGAAGTGACAACTCCCTGCCCCATGCTGGAAACCCTTCTGCAAATTGCATTCAGATTCGAATTCAAAGGTGTCCCGCTGAAGGAACCCTGGAGCAGAGCCAGAGTTTAAATGCCTAACAGCGCTGTTACTTTCTTTGAGCTCCCTGGGTCTCTGGATTTCCAGCCACTAATTCTAAGACCTGAAAGGAAAGGTGATCCTGGCCTAGGCTCTGATTTCAGACTAGCTCTGGGTTTCGATCCCAGCTGGACTGCTTTTCAGCTGTGTAGACGTAGGCAATTGCTCGCCGTCTCTGACCTTCCATTCTTCGTTCATAAAGCAGGAAAGGCAGTAGTTTGGGCAGAGTTTATGCAAGGATTAGGTGAGATACTAGGGGTCTAGTTATGAACACAGAATCTGTCACATAGCAGGCTGTCACAAAAACATTACTGTATCCACTGTCTGACCTTAAATCATTGATAAGTTGAAATCCAAACGTCTATTGTGTTTCCCCTACGTACTACCATTTCTTCATTCTTTTATCAGTTTCGTTTCTGTTTCTGTTTTTGTTTTTCAGAGGGAGAGAGAGAAAGAGAGAGAGAGAGAGCATGCAAGCAGGGGAGAGGCTCAGTGTGGAGCCCAGAGCAGGGCTTGATCCCACAACCCCGAGAGCACAACCTGAGGCCAAATCAAGAGTCAGACGCTCAACCGACCGAGCCACCCAGGCGCCCCAGAGTTTTCTTCGTTCTTGGCATCCGTAAAGTGTTATGATTAATGACTGTGGGCTCATTCATTCATTTCGAAGCATTAACTGGGCACCAAAGATGTGCCGTGGCACACGTGACTCATCTATGGCTCTAGAGGTAAGTAAGACACATGCCCTGCCCTCAGAGTCTATGTCACATCTTTATCTAGGCCGAGCAGAAAAGTGAAACCACTTTGTTACTGTCGTCAGAGCCACTTGGGGCCCTACCACCTCTGAACTTGTGACTCTCAGCGTCGTCAGGTAGGTGGCCTCTGGCCCCTGAGACAGGGCCACGTCCAAGGATTCCAACGCAGTCAGTGAACACAGCCTCGCAGACTGACGAATGCTTTCCCACCAAACTGATAGCTAAATAGCAGGTGTTTCTGGAACACGTGTGTTACACAGGTTTTCGACAGGCCATGTCCATGGTCACTGAGCAATGCTACCGTTCCTTTGGTCCCCAGCCAACAAGCATCTCTTGAGCACCAACTATGCACCAGACACGATGGCCGGCGCTACGAAGACAGAAGACTGATTGATGGTCCCTATGCACGAGGATCTCACAGTCTAAGGAAGCGGACAGACAGGCCCCACGCAGAAGTGGATGGTGCACGGGAGAAGGCTTCCCAAGCCCGGTGGGGGCCATTCGAAGAGGCACTGTGGTGACAGTGAGCTGAGCCAAGTCTGGGATGCAGACCGCAGTGCAGGATGAAAGGATCCTTAAGGACATAAACCGAAAGGCATAAAACAGGGCAAGACTTTGGAAAGATTCCGTGTGGCTACTCCAGAGTCTGAACGTAGAGGTGTGGCAAAGGGTGACGCAGAGAAGTAGACCTAAGCGAGACCCCTCACTTCCTCTGGGCGGCCCACATGTGTGCCACTGTGTGAACGGTAATTAAAACAAGGAGAATCTATGTCACTCCTTTTAGCATACGGCCCACGAATAAAAGACCTGGGTGACCGTAGCGGGGGAGCCCCACGGTCTCGGTTGAACGCTTCCCTACACGCTGGGGCCCCACCCCCTGGTGTGGGGCAGAGGACTATTGCCCACCCTATGAACTCAGCTTACACCCAAGAAATGTATAATGCCCATGTCATCCACGGTCTCCCCACGGACAGCCCAGCTGTCTCAGCTCTTTCCTGGACCACAATGGTCACCTCTACTCCTGCCAACCTGTGGCCAGCGTCCAGTCTTCGTTCGGGTCACTCTCCCGGGGTTAGCAACTCTGGGCTCAGAGGCGCCCAGCACCTTGTTCGTTGGTCTGGCCATCATCTGGATTGTCGTCACACAGCTTCGGGGAGGGACAGAATGTAGGGGAACGTGCAGGGGACTTTCTGGCTCTCCCAGAAACACAGGCTTTCTGGCTCTCTGTCTGGGGACGGAGTCCGGCTCTCCCATGCACTATCCAGGTGACGTCGATGGGAGGCTAGGCAGGGCCCTTTGTCAATCCAAACCCCGTTTTCCTCACAGGTCACGTAGGAGTATTAATGCTTTCCTGGAGGGCGAGGAGAGGCCATCACCCTGCAAGCTCCTTGAGACAGGACTTGGTCCGCCTTTCTGCCATAGTTCCAACCCCTGATGATTATCCGGCAGATGGAAAACAATATTCCGAAATATTTCGGAATAACCAAATAATTGTAAGCAAAGTGCCTGAAGGAGGGGAGAGGAGGCTCCGACTTGAACTCTCCCCCCACGACCACTTTGTTCTCATCCAGAGCCAAGAGGTGGTGAGACCTTCCTTCCCAAAAGGCCCACCCGGCCCACTCTAACAGAAAACCTTTAGCCCTAAGGAGGGCAGACAGATGAAGCACCAGAAACAACAAACCTGCATCCACCAGCATCAGGGCTTGACCCTGTGCCCACATCGGGCTGCGTCCTTCAGACAAAGTTGTAAGCCTTCGTTTAGTAACTAGATTCAAACACGTCGGGTGAGTGAACAAGTGATTAACTTTAGCCAGGGAAATGCTAGTTGGGTGATTTCACTTCCATGAGAAAAAAAAAAAATCACGCATCGCACGCGTCCCAGACCTTCACATACCCTAGCTCACGAGGCAGACGGCAGACTACCTGTCGATGCCGCCTTGGGCTGACATGGAAACCGAGGCCCGAGGAGGTCAGGCAAGTCATAAGCTGTAGAGCCTGTCGCAGAATCCCACACCTGCTCCCAGAGTCGCTCTTCCCTCCTTGCGCACTGAGCTGCCCCACCCGCAGCCCTGCCATAATCCGGGCATCGTCTATTTTGAGCCCATCCGGAAAGAAAATAGCATCATTGTAGGGTCATGGTTCGGCATATCATGTAGATACCGCTTTTCCCTCTTCCCCTTTAAAAGCCGCGCCAGGATGGTTTCCTGCCCACTGAAAAGTAGTAGCTCTCTGTTCAATAGGGAATCTTCTGTAGATAAGAACAAATATTTAAGATGGGGTATTTTTTTTTTCCCTGAGAGCAGAGCTAAGCAGAGGACAAGGACGTGCTGTAATCTTCCCCGTTCGTATGCGAGGAGGAGAGCTGGAATCTACATTCTTGTAAACCTGGAGGAGCCAGATAACTGACATTTCTTAATCCGGGGGCTCAAATTTCAACCGAATGCAACTTCTCCATCTTGCCAGACCGATGTGGCAAACCAAAAGTAGCATTACAGGGGCACCTGTGTGGCTCAGTCGGTTAAGCATCCGACTTCAGCTCAGGTCTTACTCACAGGCTGTGAGTTCAAGCCCCGCGTGGGGCTCTGTACCGACAGCTCAGAGCCTGGAGCCTGCTTCGGATTCTGTGTCTCCCTCTCTCTTTTCCCCTCCCCTGCTCTCTCTCTCTCTCTCTCTCTCTCAAAAATAAATAAACATTTAAAAACAGGAACAAAAGTATGATTATGGGACGTAGAAACAGGGAACAGTACAGATTATACCTACGTGGCTGTGAACGGATACCAAACTGTGCACCCGGATACCGGGAATTACGAATCCAGTGCGACAAGAATGTTTTCGTCCCCCCTGGAGAAATGGATGAGTGACACCAATACCACCGTGACTCAGGAGAGACCAGGTGCACCCTGATGTCACAGAAGGAGACACAGACATAAAAAAGCCAGTGTAAACATTCCAGGCCAAGACTGAAGTGAAGGCAGAAAGGTTACCGTTGACAATACGGATATAAAAATAGCAATCTGCAATGTAATTATAAATAAAACGGTTGTTAACTTTTACAACGCCTATATATATTTATGCAATGTCAAAGCTTGCACACCGCCCATCTTTATATCAACTTTTATATCGGCATTCTGAGAAAAACACCATATTTCCTGGCGCTGCTTTGTAAAATAATAGAGAGGCTGTGGTCATAACCATCCTTCAAATGCACAGATCGCACCTCTGCGCGTGTAAATGGCACGTGTGTGTACATAGGCACAAATAACTCACCGGAGACGCCCGATGTGGCCAGAACAGTGTTGCCAGTCTGACCTTTAGCAGAAACAGCATAAAAATATCATCGCTGCAGCTGCATGCTTCACCCGGCCCCCATTGGGGAACGTGGAAAAGAAGAAACGGCTTCTCTGAGCGCTCCCCGTAGTATCCCTGGGCACGAAGAGTGCCCGGCCCGGCGCCAAGGAGGCTGAATTGAAGTCCAGACCCACCGCCCGCCAGTTTGGCCGTCGTGAAGCAAATCAAGCATTCGCTGTACGTCTCCATTCACAACAGGGATTTGAGTGTACGTGGAAAAGGAAATCCAAACTCCTGGCAGAGGTTTTTGGAGACGCTCCGCCAGAAACTGTGCCTCAGGATAAGGGCTATCCCACTCAAAGAGGTAACCCGAGAAAGTGGCTCCGTGATTCCAAGGATGAAATCGTCACCATCATTTGAAGACCGTAAGGGTCACAAGACGTCCTAAAGGGCACCACGCTGCGAGGGAAGCCATCCCAGCTTTACAGCCACGGGGCTGGGTTTAAATTCTGACTCCACCGCGGGGCGTCCGGGGGGCTCAGTCGGTTGGGCGTCCGACTCCGGCTCAGGATCACGATCTCGCAGTCTGTGAGTTCGAGCCCCACGTCGGGCTCTGTGCTAACAGCTCGGAGCCTGGAGCCTGTTTCCGATTCTGTGTCTCCCTCTCTCTCTGCCCCTCCCCTGTTCATGCTCTGTCTCTCTCTGTGTCAAAAATAAATAAGCGTTAAAAAAAAAATTTAGAAAAGTAACTATGAAAACACGGCTTTTGGAGAAGACTTCTCCAGCCAGCCCGGCAAGGAAATGGAGCTAAGAGGAAGCGGCAGGCCTGCCTTCTCCCCCAGCTCCGGGCCCAGAGTGATGAGAGGACACATCGACAGAACAAACCCAGGTGTGGCAACAAGAAGCACAAGACCACATGGACGTGAACTAGAAGGCTGTGTTGGGAACCGGGAGCCTGGACTCACTGTCGGACAAACCCGCCCAGTGGTTAAACTCACAGCCTCTGCCCACATTCAAATCTGAGCTCCACCTCTCACTGGTCCCCAAGGAGCTGGATTCTGGTCCGGGTGTGGAAACCACATCTGGCCTCAGACCTAGACTCTGTCCTCCAAAGCTAGGCCTGACAGGAGCTCTGCTTTTGGACTCCTGGGTCGGCCCAGGTTTAAAAAGCTGCATGTTGGGGCACCTGGGCGGCTCAGTCGATTAAACGTGAGACTTCGGCCCAGTCATGATCTCACAGTTCATGAGTTTGAGCGCTGGGTCGGGCTCTGGGCTGACAGCTCAGAGACTGGAGCCTGCTTCGGGATTTTGTGTCTCTTTCTCTCTTCCCCTCCCCTACCCATGCTCTGTTTCTCCCTCTTTCTCTCTCAAAAATAAATAATTAAAAAAAAAATTAAAAAAAAAAGCTGCATGAGCATTTTCAATGATAGCCAAATTATGGAAAGAGCCTAAATGTCCATCAACTGATGAATGGATAAAGAAGATGTGGTTAATATACACAATGGAATACTACTTGGCAATGAGAAAGAATGAAATCTGGCCTTTTGTAGCAATGTGGATGGAACTGGGGAGTGTTATGCTAAGTGAAATAAGTCATACAGAGAAAGACAGATACCATGTTTTCACTCCTATGTAGATCCTGAGAAACTTAACAGAAGACCATGGGGGAGGGGAATGGAAAAAAAAGTTACAGAGAGGGAAGGAGGCAAACCATAAGAGACTCTTAAAAACTGAGAATAAACTGAGGGTTGATGGGGGGTGGGAGGGAGGGGAAAGTGGGTGATGGGCATTGAGGAAGGCACCAGTTGAGATGAGCACTGGGTGTTGTATGGAAACCAATTTACCGATAAATTTCATAATAAAAAAATAATAAATAAAAATAAAAAATTGCAAAAAAAAAAGCTGCATGTCATTTTTCTTTTGACCGTGGAACACTCTAAATGCTTAAAAATAAACAATTAGGGGGGCGCCTGGGTGGCGCAGTCGGTTAAGCGTCCGACTTCAGCCAGGTCACGATCTCGTGGTCCGTGAGTTCGAGCCCCGCTCAGAGCCTGGAGCCTGTTTCCGATTCTGTGTCTCCCTCTCTCTCTGCCCCTCCCCCCGTTCATGCTCTATCTCTCTCTGTCCCAAAAATAAATAAACGTTGAAAAAAAATAAATAAATAAACAATTAGGGGGCACCTGGGTGGCTCAGTCGGTCAGGCATCCGACCTCAGCTCAGGTCGTGATCTCGTGGTTTGTGAGTTTGGGCCCCATGTCGGGCTCTGTCCTGACAGCTCAGAACCTGGAGCCTGCTTGGGATTCTGTGTCTCCCTCTCTCTCTGCCCCTCCCCCGTTCATGCTCTGCCTCTCTCTGTCTCTCAAAAATAAATAAACGTTAAAATAAATTTCAAACAAAGCCTTGAAACACTCTTCAGGGTAAAGGCTACGATAAGATGAGCCCTCATCCAAATCCCAGCACATAGGGAAATAAGTTTCTTTATGTGGCAAATACATATGTACATGGTACCTAATAACACACATGGTCAACATCTCAGCAAGTTTCCATGGGAAAAAAAAAATGCCCTGATGATGTTTTCCCATTACTAAGGATTGCTCTATAGCCTATGCCTAACAAAAACATCATTTCAGGAGAGACGGTATAGGCAGGAAGCCTTGCAACTAACACAAGTGATTGTCACATGTTGTCCTCTCCCCCTCTTCCCACCGGGGTCTCATCCCAAGCGTCCACGCGCACACAAGCGCGCACACGCCTTACACACTCTGCCGGGACAAGACCCCAGTCTCATCAGCTAAAGCAGACCCAGCGGCAGTGAGATTCCAGGGTTACGGTGGAGCAGGGACCCCGCACTCTGCAGAATCATTACTCGTGTTGTGATGCCCAAGAACGACAGTGCGGCTAAACACATAATATATTCTAGTTTTCACCAAGACTTTGTTCTTTTAGAGTAGTTCCCAGCGAAACTGAGAGGGAGGCACAGAGGTTTACCGTAAACCCCTTGACCCCGCACAGACATACGCTCCCCCATTATCAATATCCGCCATCAGGCAGTGCGTTTGTTACAACCAACAAGCCTGCGCAGACCCATCATTATCAAAGTCCATAGTTTACGCGAGGGTTCCCTCTTGGTGCTGTTCATCCTATAGCTCTGGACAGATGTATGAAAACACATATCCATCATTATGGTGTCGTTCGTATTTTCACCGTCCTCTGAATGCTCTGCACTCCACCTGTCATCTCCCCACCCCACTCTTCCCCGCCTCCAGAAAACTCCTGGCAACCACTGATCTTGTTACTGTCTCCACAGTTAGGCTGTATTCTACTTTAAAATATGTACAGATTCAAACAGGCCACATTAAAAGGCCTGAAGACAGCAGAGGAAGACCATGGACAGATTTCCTATGTTTCCGTCCATTGAGATTCGACTCAAGCAAAAAAAAAAAAAAAAAAAAAAAAAAAGGGTGGTTCGTGGGCCCTAGTGTGTTTGGAGTGACTCTTGAGTCTTTGCTGTGCGCCTCCACCTTCTGGGCAGGGCAGCGTGGCAGAGGGCCCTGGGCAATGCCACCTCGAGCACAGGCCTCCAGCTCCTAGCCTTCAGGGCTCCCCTCTCCTCAAGGCCAGCATCCCAAGCACTCCTGTGTTCTCTTCCTTTGGACCTAGAAACTCAGCCTACTTTCTCCCCTCGGTCGTAGTTGCTAGAATTAGAATAGAGAAGAGGTCGCAGCCTTCACTCTCTGCCCCCTGGGGTCGCCACCCCCCAGCGCGCTGAGACCAGCCTGAAAATCTCCCAGCTCCCTTGCTGTTCCCCAAAACAAACTAGAACCCTAAATACTAAGAGAAGGCAGGTTATCGAAATCACCAAGAGGGACGAAAACTCGGGACTTCTGCCTTCTGCTTCCATTTTGGAGGGAATGTCCTACTAATCTTCCCATTCTTAGGACCCCATCTTCAATGGAGCACCATGGAGTCTTCTCAATGACCATGATCTAAGCTTGAGTTGTCAGTGTCAACTATTTATCATCTACCCTGGGGCAAACAGGGTGCTGGAATCTTACAGATGCCATCTCATCTAGTCCCTGCGACAATGTTGTGAATTACTTCTATTTGACAGATAAGGAAACTGAGGCCCAGAGAGGTTAAGGGACTTACCCCCAGATCACCGGGCAACACAGTTCAGCTTGACCTTCGACTCTGCTTTCCTGCCTGAAGACACAGGTCAGGGCCCTGGATGAGCCCTCGGCTCAAGTTTATCTCTCAGGCAGCCCCAACTTGGGTGACATCTGTACCACTGAGACTCTGTCTCACTCAGGAATGCTAACTTCAGGCACAGCTTTGTGGAGCCATCACTATGGCCCCATCCAGAGGTAGCCAAGGCTGCCAAGCCCACCTGTCCTGCCTCAGCCGCTTCCACAGGCTTTTAGTCGATTAATCCACGCTATCAGTGTTCAATCATTTAATCTCCCGGTTTCTTTAGCTCCTTCGCTGAAGTATGGAGACAAGAAGGCTCTCTGTATCCCCTTCACAGCACAGCTATCAGGCTCAAACAGAGAGGGCGTGTGGAAATGATTGAAAGTATAATGCAACAGACTATTAAAGTGGGAGTTTCAGAGGAGACAGCAACATGCTATCGATACCAGATGCCAAAATCGAGGCATAATACAGACATCAGTGTGACATTTCGAATACGATGATGGGAACGAACTAAATGATCAACTGTCAGTGAAGATATTTCAAAACAGAACAAATATTAAGAAATTTATTTCTTTTTCCTAGAAATACCATATGACCCAGTAATTCCATTACTGGATATTGACTCAAACACAAAAACACTAATTCGGAAAGATATACGCACCCCTATGCTTAGAGCACCATCATTTACAGTAGCCAAGATATGGAAGCAACTCAAGTGTCCATTGATGGATGGATGGTTGGATGGATGGATGGATGGACGAAGAAGATGTGATAGGTATATATATAAATATGTACATATGTATACATGCACACCCATGCGCACATGCACACACACACACACACACACACACACACACACTGGAATATTACTCAGCCACAAAAAAGTAAAAGATCTTGCCATCTGCAACAACATGGATGGACCTCAAGACCATTATGCTAAGTGAAATAAGTCAGATAGAGAAAGAAACTTACCATGCAATTTCACTGGTATGCGGAATCTAAAACTCAAAACCAACAAACGAGCGAATAGAAAACAGAATCAGACCCAGAAAGAAATACAGAGAACAAACTGATGGTTGACAAAGGGAAGGGGTGGGGCAGGGGCAAAACGGGTGCAGGAGAGTCGGAGACACAGGTTTCCGGTCATGGATCGAATAGGTCTAGGGAATTAAAGATACAACATAGGGAATAAAGTCAATGACATTGCAATATCACTGTATGATAGCTATATTTGTGGTAAGCACAGCACAACGCACAGACTTATTCAAACACTATGTTGTACACGGGAAACTAATGTCACGTTGTGGGTCAACTATACATCAATTTAAAAAAAAAAAGAAAGCAATTTATTTTTTGAAGGAATATTCCTTTAGAGACGGTCACTGGGAGCTGGGAGTATCCACCAGCCCCATAGGAGAGAGATGGAGAGGTGCTACCCACTGACCCCAACTGTTGAGAGACTTTGACATGCACGCCTCACAGAGCGGGAGCGCAGCAAATTCACCCTGCTTCCTGCGTGAGAAAGCCAAAGCTGTGGCGACAGAATTCAGTCCTATGTCTGGGAATTAAGTGCAGAGCAAAAAGCAGATCAAAGCAAGGGAAGCCTGCGGGCTGGAGATGAACCCATGATAGAAATGTTGACCGAGGGTTGCCCTAAATCCATCCCGCCAGGGTGGGGGCCTCAGCCTGGAGACGTGGACAGACAGAAGCAGAAGCTAAGGAGTGAATGGGTCATCCTCATAAAAGAGAAGACTTCCCGTGAAAGAGGGCCCAGCAGGGAGTCAGCAGAGCATCCATAAAAGCACCCGCGAGAGTGCCGTGAGCACCTGCCAGGCCAAGAGAGGACAGAGCCAGCTCACTGCAGCATTAGGTGAGTAAGGCCATCCCCATCCCTGTCCCCCTCCTCCACCCACTTCCACACTGGTGGGATCAGACTCAGCGGCTGGAAGGTGGGTGAAGGGACTGAGGACGAGAGCCAGGCCCAGAGCAGGTGACCCACCCCCTTCCCAGCAGGTGAATGTCCCACCTGCCGGGGCCTCAGTGGGCCGGAGGTGAGGACCCCACACTTAAATGAGGATTGGGACGTTCACTCACATATCACACTGGACCCGTTGCTTGTTCGTTGAGGCTGTGTCCGTGACTTAACGTGACTGAGGGCCTGGTATCACCTGAGGGACCACAAAAGCCCTGAGACCTGCCCACGTTTTCACCCTCCTCTGCAGATTTAAAGGAATAAGAAGAGATAAAAAAAATAATAAAGTTGCTTTCATGATGATGCCTCATTATTCCTGCTTACTTAATGTCAGTTACAATGTGCTGCTTCCTGCCCCAGTGGACGCCACTATTCTGTCCACTTCTCTTACTGCAGCCAAAGTCATGTGTGCAACATATGAAGCCAATCTATCTCTTTCTGTTGAAAACCCTTCTGTGGACCCCTACTGCCATCCGCATAAAGTCCAAATGCTTTACCTGGCTTATAAGATTTGGGGGGACCTGGCCCAGCCCCTCTCTCCAGCCTCATCTGTCCTCACTCCGTTCCCTCCCCCACCCTTGTACGGAAACACATGCCCCATCCGTTACGAGAATAATCGTGCTGCCTTCTTCTCCTGGTATTTGTTCTCGTATTCAGAAGCCAAATTCGAGAGTTACTCATCCACTGGGACCAGGCGGGTGTTCTTTGAGACATGAGACAGTCTGCGTTTTCTTTGTTGTTTAGTCTTGAAAGCCTTAACCTCCAGGTTGCCATTTTTGAACAAAAAGTAACCGGTTCCCTGAAACAAGCCTGTGAATGCGGCACTCACAGATCGGGGAGGGGGGGGAGGGCCGCTTCACCCCCATCTTTTGCCCGTCTCACTATTCAGGTCTCAGCCCAAATATCACCTCCTCCAGGAAGGCTGCCTTGACATCCCTGCCTTGATACTGGGCTAAGTTGTCTTCAACACAGTTTCATAGCACAGTCCCATTGCCGCACACGCTTATCACACTGCGTTGACCCGGCACGTGTGTCCTTGCTGGACTGTCAGCTCCTGGAAGGCAGGGCCGTGTCCTGTTCACAGCTCTGGCTTTGGTGCCAATTACTCAACCTTTCAAAATGTGTCCATGTACTGGGAGAGTAATAGTCTATCCCTCAGGGAGTTATTATTACAAAACGAGAAAATTAGTGCAAAGCACTTAGCATGTAGGCAAAACTTAATAAAGGTCAGCTATTTATTTTTAACTATTAGTCAATATATTGTTGTTGGCTAGAATAGTCAATGGAAAGACTGGCATCACCACTCCAATATGGCATACACATGTCCCGACCGGGGACAGCCTGTGCGCAGAGGCGAGGTGCTGACATCATGACCCATCAAGGTCCTTCCTACCCCGATCACAAATGCCATCAAGGCCGGAAAATTTACCTCCAGGAAGCAGTGGTCTGCCCCCAGAGATTGATGGGAGATGGGACATGTCAGCAGTGAAACTCCATTTTGAATTAACTAGAAAGAGTTGTCACATGTCATCAATGACATGTGTGGCATGTGTGCACGCAGGCATGTAAGAAGGTCTTCAGACAAACCCCTGTGTTATTGTGGAGCCTGGTGACCAGCAAAGCGCTGTTCTCGTTCTTCACTTTGACCGATATCCATTCCTGAAACTCACTAACGTTGCCCCAGAATGAAGCCGTTTACGAAGGGAGGCTTATTTTCCGCCCCCTGTCCTGTCTCTCTTCTGGCTTTTGTCCTCCGGTGTGACCCGCTCGGTGGGCAGTGACTCCCAGCCTCTGACAGGTTGTCCTCTGCCCCGAAAGGAGGGCTCACCAACCCCCTCGCTGATGGTAACGGTGGAAGACGGGTGGCTTGAGTGGTCCTGCTAATGACGGCAGGACAAAATCGTCAAGCTTCGGAAACAAGATGGGAGTTCCTGGATGAGACCCAGCTTGGGATGCTGGGTCTCACCAGTACAGAAAGAAACCCACGTGAGGGGATGGGTGGAAAGAGCATTGTTTTGTGACCCAAATCCCATCATCGCTGGACAGGTTGCCAAGGGTGCACAGGAACATACACTGAAGCCCCCATCTAACCGGCAATGAGCAAACATAGGAAACACAAAATCATGCCTGGCATTTCATCAGCCACAACTGAGTGTGACAACAGGCTGTTTCATGGGACGGTCTTATTTCATTTGACGGTCGTGACCAGCCTGCACAATCAGGAGGATCACCACCCCCATTTTGCTGTTGAGGAAACTGAGGCCGAAAAAGGTAAGCCCAAAGCTAATCAGCTGATAAGTGACAGCTCAGGGACCCCACACCCATCTTCTCCCATCAGAACACCGTGCATTCGGGTCCCGGAGGAGGAAGAGCTCAGAACAAACTTGCATCCTCCAAGGGCATCAAAATTACTTATTATTGTATGAATGACACAGGCATGATGAGTTATCAGAGTGTCTGGGGCATTCTCTACTTCCGAAGCTGAATACTAATGACCATGTTCACGTCTCCAGAACCCTGTCAGAAGCCAAGTTCATCCCAGCACTGGGACTGGACCATGGGACAGTCCAGGTGTTTTAACCTCAAAAGCCCTAACCTCTGATTTGCCATCCTTATACAAACTGACGTTCTTCTATTGGAACACGCTGGAAAAGCCCTGGTAAAGCTGTTACTCCGTGGCAGGGCAGGGTGGTGCCTCTTCCTGGGCTTGACCCCCTTTCAACACCTCAACCCGGAGACACAAACCAAAGGACTCCTTCCCCTGGTTCGACTTGAGTGCTCCCTGTCCTACCCCTGTGTGGAGCCTCCTGCCTGCCTACGGTGAAAAAGGGAGAAAGTCTTGCCCATCTTCGCAGAAAGGTATCCCTTTCTGATTGGGATCCGAGCTGCAAAGAAATGACCAATCTGACAGAAATAAGATCCTACCTGAGGAGGGTCTCAGAGTGAACGTCCACATCCATTTCTCCTCTCCCTCCAGCACAGGGGAGGACTTCTCTGCCCTGTGCAGGCAGGCAGGGTCACGATAGGCCTGCAGGCTGTGAGCTGAAGTGACATGTGCTGCCAAGAAGCCCGTGACTCTCGGATGGTGCGGCTCAATGGTGACGGAGCCTCCATCATCCTGGACCCATGAGACACTGTGGGGAGCAGGGCTGTGGGGAGCAGGGCCTTCTCGTGGACAGAGTACACACGTAGAGTGAGAGATAAGCAAAAGTTCATGTTAAGCTTAAGCACCGAGATGTGGGGCTGTTTGTTACCACATCGTAGCCTAGCCTGCCTTAACCAACACGTTCCCAGTGCGAGACACATTCTCCCAGGTGCAGCAGAGCTCAGAGACGTTCCTGCGTTGCCGTGCCACGTTCACCGTCATAGGAGCTACACGCACAACTTGTACTATCAGTCGAGACAGTAGGTGACCCAGGTTTATCATGCTTTGGTAGAGGTAGCATATGGCAAGTTACAATCACAGGTAAATAGGGAGAGCAGAGAATAAGTTGTGTCCTTTTTTTTTCTCAAGGCAGAGCTAACATTTCTCTGTGCACGCATTTAGTCTGTGCTAGATAGGTTAAGCGTATTATTTCTAGTTCCACAACATTCCTGCAATAAAATAGGCATTATAAGGGCGCCTGGGTGGCTCAGTGGGTTGAGCGTCGAACTTCGGCTCAGGTCATGATCTCTTGGTTTGTGAGTCGGAGCCCTGCATCGGGCTCTGTGCTGACAGCCCTGAGCCTGGAGCCTGCTTCGGATTCTGTGTCTCCCTCTCTCTCTCTCTGCTCTTTCCCCACTTATACCCTCTCTCTCTCTCTCAAAAATAAATAAAAACATTAAAAAATAAAAATAGACATTATCATTCCCATTTTACCTATTAGGAAACCATGGTTCATGGAGACTGGTTTATTCAAGATCACACATGGAAGTTTGGCTCTAAATACAGACATCTCTGACTCCTCAGTGGAAAAGGTTTTCCACTACATGAAATGAGTCTGCCCATTCAGTATTCTCTGAATAAATGATTAATAGACAGATAGATGGATGGAATGTATAGATAGATAGATAGATAGATAGATAGATAGATAGATAGATATTAGATTGGATGGGTGAATAGATAGATAGATAGATAGATGATAGAATCTGTTATTCACCATGGTCCCCATCAGTAGTGAAGCCCAAGTCCAAAAAAAGAAAAGAAAAGAAAGGAAAGGAAAGGAAAGGAAAGGAAAGGAAAGGAAAGGAAAGGAAAGGAAAGGAAAGGAAGAAGGAAAGAAAGAAAGAAAGAAAGAAAGAAAGAAAGAAAGAAAGAAAGAAAGAAAGAAAGAAAGAAAGAAAAGGAAGAGACAGCTGGGAATCAGGCAGGAAAAAAGACACATTTCTCAAAAAAGAAGAGATTAAAATAGAGGCACACTGAGAGCACAGTGTTGCGGCTTTGAGGGGGCAGGCTCTGCATTTAAGATCCAGGTTTACTCCCACTCATGATTTAGGTGCCTTTGGTAAGTTACTTTACCCTGCTATGCCTCTCTTTCCCTGACTGTCAAATGGCCATAAAACAGCGCCTGCTTCATTGGGTTTCTGTGAAGATTAGGCAACCAGGTATGGGTCCAGGGCATAGAACAAAGGTCTGGCACACAGAGGGCCTCCAGGACTTTCCCTTCTGCTACTTAGACGTGGGCTACGAAAAGCACAGTAGAACGAGGACCGCCACCACCGCTTAGTGATGCCCTCTGCCCATTGCTCCTAAGTGGCAGGTGATGGGCAGTCCATTTCCGCCCCCTCAGGACTCACCAGAGCCCCTGTTCCTTGGAGAAAAGATGGGGGGCGAGGACACCTTCTCGTGTATGAAAGACAGCCCCGCGCTCCTCATGAACTGAGCCTGTTTTGAATATGAGATGATTCTGTGCCCCAAGCACCAGGCGACCCTGAAATCAAGCCCAGCTCTTGGGCCATTGTGCTTCTCCATGCGAAGGCAGGAGACAAGCAGTGCCGGGAGCTTACGCCCCCAGGAGGGTCTGCAGGGCCCCCAGACCTGCTGTGGGGAGGCTGAGGACAGTGCTCCATGCCCCCTCAGCTTAGCTATAAAGTTTTGCTTTAGACTCTCTCTCAAAAGCACCTCTTAACCTTGATTTTTATGAGCCTCACGGCTGCAAAAAAAACACAAAAAACTGATTCTAATGGTGTAACGATTATAATAATAACGCTTTGAACTTATTATTTTGTTATTTATATTATCAGCTGAACCCAGAAGAACATGTTGCAGATGATGAAGCCCTGGCATGTGTGTTAGCAAATCCCATAGCTGCCCTGGGAAATCGGCAGGACGGGCAGAGATAGCTGGGTAACGTCCGTGGTTTATAGACAAGGAGATACACGTACACACAGTCAGACCCTGAAAGTCACGTGACTTGCCCAAGCCAAGCAGCGGCACTAGCTGAGCAGGACAGGAATCTAAGTTCAATGGCATAGGGTCCAAGGTACACTCCCCAGGAACCACAGGGATGCTTTCTTTCCAGACTGGACCGCTGCAGGATCCAGAGCCCCAGGAGTGCAGGAAATTGCTCTGTGTGGTGCACAGATTTACACATGATAGAGACTCAACAAATCCTTGTACAAACAAATCCTGGGTATGAATGAATGAATTCGTACACCCATGATGCCTTTACATTGGGGGGTGATCCACCCAAAATAAATCTTCGGTGATGTAACAAATGCATCACTCCTCCACCTGTGTAGCCCACAAAGACCCATTTCACATCCCTTTAAAGTGATTTAAAAAAACCCACAAAACAGGAATGCCTGGGTGGCTCCGTCGGTTAGGCAGTTAGGCGTCTGACCTTGGTTCAGGTAGGGATCTTGCAGTTCACGGGTTCGAGCCCCGCGTCGGGCTCTGTGCTGATAGCTCGGAGCCTGGAGCCTGCTTCGGATTCTGTGTCTCCCTCTCTCTCTCTCTGCTCCTCCCCTGCTCATGCTCTGTCTCTTTCTACCTCAAAAATAAGTAAACATTAAAAACCTATTTTTTAAATTTCAAATAATAAAAAGACCATTTCCTGGATCAAATGTGACTCATTCGGAATTTTATACGCATGTTAGTTGCTTTTAAAAATTTATCATGAGTTGGGGTACCTGGGTGACTCAGTCAGTTAAGCATCTGACTGTCCACTTCGGCTTAGGTCATGATCTCACAGTTCATAAGACAGAGCCCCGTCTCAGGCTCTGTGCTGTCAGCCCAGAGCCTGCTTGGAATTCTCTCTCTCTCCCTTTGTCCTTCCCCTACTCATGCACACATGCTCTCTCTCTGTCTCTCTCTCTCTCTCAAAATAAAAAAAATAAAAACAGAAAAAATATATATCATGAGTTACTTCTCGGCCTTTCCCTTCCACAGCCCCTTCAAAAAAGAAGGGATTGGGAGGTTGGTCCCCAAATTCACTGCCCCAAACAGTTTTCCGATCGCTGCTCCATAAATTCAGTTTCTGGTGAAAACAATATGCCAAACTGGCCACGAGTGAATCCCTGTGGAGGTGCCACGAAACAGTCTGCTGCAGGCACAAAATTTCTTTGTGCTCTACTGTTTATCTTTTAATAATTCATGCCGATTTCACATTTCAGGGCCTAATGTACCCACTTGTTTAATATAAAAATAATGATATAAAATACTTAGCGGTTAAATTACCTGACTTTCTCTGCCCTCACCCTGGAAAAAAATCAAATCCAACCGAATCTCCGAGAAGACTTGTTTTTGCCATTGCCCCCCCTCCAGAAGGGTGTGGCACCCAAACGTAAGTAGCACAAATTTAGGGAGCCACGCCTACCTCCGAGCGTGGCCCCAGCCTCAGCTATGCTCTGAATCCGCCCCACCCAGCCTCATTTCTCATCCCTCCAAGCTTTATACACCACAGTTGAACCAAATCAAGCTTCTCGCACCTTCCTGTCCACCGGCTAGTGAGGCGGGCAACCACGGATCTGCCACAGAACTGGGTAGCAGGGTGCTGGGCCACCAGGCTGAACTCAGAGGATGTTCACTGCTCAGCCCGTCCAGAAATCCCCTCCTCATCTAAATGGTGCCGTTGTCATAGTTAATCTTCGGTTTGCATATCAACAGCAGACTCCCAGTGGCTTTGCGCCTTCTCTGAGGAAGAACTGGGGGCCTCTGGAAGCTTCCAAGCCCCTGCCATCAGGGGTCAGCCTGCACCTGCTGCCTGGGCCCCTGATGTGAACCTGGGTTACCATCACGGGCATCCTGCAAGCCTTCCTGATGCTTACATTTAAGCCCTATCAATGCAAAAATGAACATTTTGCATTATCATTCATTTTTTCCATTATAAAAGTAATACATGCTGGTCGTAGGACATTTAAAAAATATAAGACTATGACAATCACCTGCTGTCCAACCACACAGAGGCAATTAACATTTTGCTACTTTTCCCCCAGACTTTCTTCGCCATATAACTTTTACTAAGCCTTAATCATAAGGTAAGTATATTTTATACACTCCCTCCCTTTAGTGCCACTTTACAATATTAGCATTTTTTCCATTATTTCTAATTATTTCTGAACACAAACAATAATTCCTTTCTCATTTCTAAGCCCAAAATGGGAGTGAGCAAAAAGTAGTACTAAGTATTACCGAGTTACTAAGATGCTCAAACAATTTTTCATGACTGCCAAGGAAACCTAGAAAAGACTTCCCTAAGCGAGTCCCTTTCTCTGCCTCCAGGAAGAGTTTCCTGGCGTGGGTCATCTTTGCACTGAGATGACCTTCATCCCCTGAAGGTCACCCCTGGCCATTCCTGAAGCATGGAATGAGGATTCCATCTACTCTTCTTATAGGTTCCCGAGCCCAGGTACTAATTATTTAAGCAGTTGTATTGATTCGTTCTGAGTCTTTGAGCTTGTATGGGTTTCTTCGACTACAGAGACTCCCAAAGACCTCATAATATCCTCAGAATATACTGCAAGTCTGCCCAGGCCATTTTCAGCAAAATCTGACATTAACAATGACTGCTCAGCTTGGACTCCCTGGGAAATAAGAATCCTTTTTCTCTATTGTGCAAGAGTTATTATTTCCCACGATGCCGTCGACAGATCTTGGGGATAAGACTCAAGAAGCCACGGGTCGAAGCTTCGTTGCTGTTGTCTGATCTCAGTTAAATCCAAACAGGAGAGGCAACAGAGAGAAAGAGATTGATGATGGTGATGATGGCGGCAGCAATGAAAACCTGTCAACGTCCTGGGGCCAAAACGACCAGGACAACACCTGTAGTTGAACAAAGCAGGGCCTAGTGACTCACTGCAACAAGGGAGAATGCACACCAAAGGACATGTCAGGAAGGGGATGGTAAAAAGGATTCATAATAGGTTTTGAACTTTTGTGAGGAGATTTGGAGAAGCGTCTGAGACAGAGGGGCTGGGCTTCGATTGGAAACTTTCAGGTCCTCTGTTTCATTAGCTTGACAGTTCCTATCCATAAGGTGGAAAGAACAAATCGAAGCTTATCGGTAAAAAAGCCGCAGCCACTTGTAATCGCCAGCATGGGGGACGTTGTATCATTTTTGCGGTTTGGACCGTGTTCTGTTTTTGTCCGTATTCAGACGTGGTTATGAAGTGACTTTGTTTTCGTCTTGCTCAGTCTCGGTCACCGAGGGGTCTTGTCTGCTGTTGGCCTCCTGTGACACTGTTTATGCTCAGAGGAGAACACCCAGGCTTAGCTGTGCGTGCTAGGCTGGCTCCTGCCTTGCAGGGGCTGCTTCTTCTCTTTCTTACCTTATTAAGAGTTGCTGTTATTGTATTTGTATTAAAATAGGGAAACTGAGGCTTAGGTGAGGTAAGAAATTTGCTCAGGCTCGCACAGCTGGAGCGATAGGAATCAAACCCAGATCTGACTCTAAACTCTGTCCCCTGCAGTGATCATTTCTGTGTTATATTCTATTTTTGAATAGGTACCACATGTAAATTAAATTACCTTTCGAACAGGTAATACATGACACACATGTAATTTCAGATTATATCCAAAACTCAAAATGTTAGGCAACCGACGACAGAGTGGGGGAAGATATTTGCAAATAATATATCCATAAGTAGTATCCAAAGTATATAAAGAACGCACACAGCTCGACACCAAAAAGACAAATAATCCGACTGAAAATGGCAAAGGACCTGAATACATATTTTTCCAAAGAAGACATACAGATGGCCAACAGACACATGAAAAGATGCTCAACATTACTAATTCTTCAGGGAAATGCAAATCAAAACCATGATGAGGTATCACCTCACACCTGTCGAAATAGCTGGACTCAAAGGCACCAGAAATAACAAGTGTTGGTAAGGAGGTGGGGAAAAAGGAACAGGCATCCACTATCGACTGGGATGCAAACTGGGGCAGCCACTGGGAAAAACAGTATGGAGGTTCCTCAAAAAAATTAAAAATAAGGGGCATCTGGGGGGCTCCGTAGGTTAAGCAGCCAACTTCAGCTCAGGTCACGATCTCACGGTTGGTGAGTTCAAGCCCCGCGTCAGGCTCTGTGCTGACAGCTCAGAGCCTAGAGCCTGTGTCTCCCTCTCTCTCTGCTCCTGCCCCCATCTCTCTCTCAAAAATAAATAATAAACATTAAAAAAACATTTTTAATTAAAAATAAAATCACCATATGATCCAGTAATTCCACTAATGGGTATTACCCCCCAAAATACAAAAACACTAATTTGAAAAGATATACGCACCTCTATGTCTATTACAGCATTGTTTACAAGAGCCAAGATATAGAAGCAATGCAAATACCCATCGATGGATGAATGGATAAAGAAGAAGGGGTATATACGTACAATGGAATATTATTCAGCCATAACAATGAATGAAACCTTGTCATTTGCGACAACATGCATGTACCCAGAGGGTATAATGCTAACTGAAATAAGCCAGTCAAACGAAGACACATACCATATGGTTTCACTCATACGCGGAATTTAAGGAACAAAACAAAGAAAAAAAAGACGCAAACAACAATAACAGCCACAAGAAAATACCCCATACTCTTCAACAGAGAGAGTAAGCTGATATTTGCCAGAGGGGAGGTTCAGGGGGGCAGGAGATGGATGAAGTAGGGGAAGGGGATTAAGAGTACCCTGATGGTGATGAGCACTGAGTAACGTACAGAATTGTTGAACCATCGTATCGTATGCCTGCAGCTGATACAACACTGTATGTTAGTTATACTTCAATAAAAGGAAAAGAAAAAAAGTGTCACAAGAGCGCCCAGTGAAAAGCAAGCCTCTCCCACTCTCAGGCCTGTCCCCCCGCCACCCTCCTCTCCTTTGGGAGACTGCATCGTTCCCATTTTTCCCAGGGTCTCTTATTCACGACACTGGCCTTTGTACCGTGTGGATGGAGCAAATCCATTTAAAAGGATCACACTGGGTGCCTGGGTGGCTCAGTCGGTTGAGCATCCAACTTTGGCTCAGGTCATGATCTCACGGTTTGTGGGTTCGAGCCCCGCGTCAGGCTCTGTGCTGACAGCTCGGAGCCTGGAGCCTGCTTTGGATTCTGGGTCTCCCTCGCTCTCTGCCCCTCCCCCACTCACGCTTTTTCTCCCCCCCATCTCTAAAATGTAAATAAACATTTAAAAAATTTTTTTAATTAAAAAATTAAATAAATAAAATGATCACTTTGGGAGAAACAGCCAATGACTTGTGACATAGCAAACTGCTTACTCTTCAGCTCTCCCCAAACCTCTTCCAAAAGGTTTCAGCAACTCAACAAACATTGATTAAACACACACTATTTTCCAGACACTGGGCACAGTATTAGACAAGCAAACAATGAACTGAACCAGCCGCTTGCCCTTGAGGGTCTCACGGTAGGGTTAGAGAGGATGACCTTGATGAATCATGGTCAGCGAGCTGTGAGGGACAGTGAGGAAGGCCCAAGAGAAAGACTGATGGAGGAGGAATCCGTCCACCTGACCCTGAAGGATGACAGGAACTTGCTGGGTGGACAGAGGTGAAAAGATCCAGAGACAGAGAGAGAGGTCAGCATGAGGAATCGTGCGGAAGTAGGTTGCCAATGGCTCTGGAGAAGAAAGGTTGCCAATGGCTCTGGAAGGCGGGGGCACAGGTACTTGGGGCAGGAGGCAGAAGAGGCTGGAAAGGTCACCCAGGGCCGTATCATGAAGAGCCTTCCGCGGAAAGCTAGAGAGAACGTTATCAGAGTTCAACGAGATAGACAACGTGGAAAAGATTTGAAAAGTTTCAAACACCTGGCAAATGCAGTGAATTCATGGGTCACTAGTTTTTGTTCCTCTATTGTTGTTGGTCATCGCTCTTCTCTGAAGATGCTGTTCTAACCGTGGCCTCCACTTGTGTGTGCAGCTATTGAGGGCAAAGATCACAGAGGTCACTGAAAAGAAAGATGTGCACACTTGACCCTTAATCAGACACTTAGGGCACCCACACCCGAGACTCCAGTATCAAGCGCCACTTGGCATTCTCTCCAGTCCAGGTTCTATCAAAAGCGCTTCTAGGATAAATCATGTTTGAGGAAGAAGGCCTAAGGATCATGTCCTCCTCTCCCACTTCAAAGCATCTGGAGTGTGACCTTTAGAACAAGTCAGACTGCCTGAAATTATATTCCTGAACGGTGTGCTTGAAGGTGCATGTGAATACTCCCCACCCAGCTACGCTTGCTGTCGGCGTTCTTAACTGCCTTTTAACAAGATATCAATGCTCGGACCCCAGAGATCTCATTTACTTGGCCTAGGATCTGCCCAGGCATTATTATCTTTTTTTTTTTTTTAAATAAAAGGTGGTTCTAAATGTGCAACCAGAGTTGTGTATCACTCCTTTAAAAATGAAATTTGGGGACATTAATCAAGGGTCTTTATAGAAATGCCATATCCAAATCAATTCCTCTCTAGATTGTCAAAGTGGGTTGAGGATATTGTCTGTTATCCATATAGCTGTTCATCCTAAAGACGGATCCATCTAGGGCAGAGTCTCATGATGACAAAATCTCTGAAACCCATCAAGTTTTTCACCCTGATTTCTAGAAAGCTCCAGGCCAAATTTGACACATCCAAAGTACAGCCGTTGGCATCAGGCAGCTCCACCTACTACCTAGGTAACCTTACGCAAGGACTCAATTTACTCATCTATGAAATGGAGGTCATAATATAGACTATCCAGAGTTACAGTTGGAATTAAATGGAAATGTGAATGTACAGAATCGTGTCATACCTGGCACGTACAATCAACGTTTTACCAACAGAAAGCGGTTGGCTTGGCATGTTGATTTGATACGGTTATTCATTTGTAAAATAGAAATTGTATGTGCCATTAAAAGGACTGAGTGCCAAGCCCCAGCACAGACAAAGTGCTCATAAATGTTTATATCCTCCCCAGTAAATAATTCCACTGTCAAAAGCAGCCTTGTTTTCTTTGGGGTGTCTTCCAAGTCTTCCAAAAGAATATCAAAAGTCGCCATGATACTTTCAACAAGCCTTCACTGAACACGTACTATGTGCTGGATACTGTGTGAAATGATGGAGACAACATGGATAAACCAGATCTCATCACTGCCCAAGGAGCTCAGATCCAGGGGAAAGACAGATGCACAGACACACCACTGCAGGTCAACAGGGCAGCGTCCTACAAGCTCCTCTCTGAGCCACCATCCAAAACAGAATCGTGAACCCGATGAGCGGAGGGCCCAATGACAAAGGTTCTCCCTCTCAGTGCATAGATTGGACAGCCGGCCATAAACTGGGGTCTGAGGTCCCACAAGACCCACTTACACAAATGCATCTGTGGTTGAAGTTCAGACTCTTCAATAACCTTTTCCTACTAGTATAAATGGGAACAATACATCAAGATCTTATGTCCATAATTAGCCGTAGTACGCAAAAGCTGATGTGAGCCCGGATATTTCTAAGGCCAGCTTCTTCAGATGAGAGACCCAGAAAGGAAAAGTTATTTACTGACAACCAATTAGTGCCCAAGTTGGCATTTGGATTTGGGTCTCCCGAATCCTACAGCTTTTCTACCCCACCATAGAAAGAAGACAACAAACCTGAGAATGTGGGCATGGAACGGCCAAGTCCAAGCCTTATTTATCATGGAATCCCCATTGCAGTGTTTGATATGAAGTAGAGACTCAGACAAAGTGGGTATTTGGGGACATGGGAGAGAGTGGTCTTCTGCAGGGAGATGCCAGAGAAGAGACATGTAGGTGTGGGCGTGGGGAAGGTAGAGGGGCTGCAGGAGGAAGAGGAACGAGGGAAGGGGCTCCAAGGAATGTCAGGGAGTCTAATTGCATAATCATACAGTGATCAGGGCCTGCTGGGACCAGGGTGCTCATTGCCCACAAGACAGCTTCCTTTTTATCAAAGTTGTATGTAGGGACCACCATTGTCAACTGAAAGCCCACCACACCATTTGAAGATCCATGCCATGTGCAGTTTTTCTTTAATATTTATTTGAGAGAGAGAGAGAGAGAGACAGAGCATGAGCAGGGGAGGGGCAGAGACAGAAGGAGACACAGAATCCAAAGCAGGCTCCAGGCTCTGAGCTCTCAGCACCGAGCCCAATCAGGACTCAAACCCCTGAGATCATGACCTGAGCCGAAGTCGGACATTTAACCAACTGAGCCACCCAGGTGCCCCACCATGTAAGTTTTAAGGAAAGGTGTCGTGAAAATGTTAAAAAAAAAAAAAAAAAAAAGTTTTTTAACAGCTCAGAGGCTGGAGCCTGCTTCAGATTCTGGGTCTCCCTCTCTCTCTGTCCCTCCCCTACTCGTGCTCTGGCTCTCTCTATCTCTCAAAAATAAATAAATGTTTAAAAAAATTTTTTAAAAAAAGAAAAGGTGTCATAAAATGGCACCAACCACAATAGAGCGATTGAATTTTAAAGATTATATCTCAGTTCTACCTATTGGTATACTACAGGAGTCAGCAAACTACAACCCACGGGCCAGATCCAGCCCACCATCTGTTTTTGTAAATAAAGTTTTATTGGAACACAACCATGTCTAATCATGTACATATTGTCCATGACTGCTTTAGCACTACAGCGGTAGAGATGAGTAGTTCCAACAGAGACCGTAAGGCCCATAAATCCTACAATTTGTACTACCCACCCTTTAACAAAACCCCTGGTATAGCCCCCCCGTGTGAGCCTAAGGTGGTACGTTTTCTAATAAGAAAAGGGCACTTGATATCGTCTAAAGCCTTTCTTTTTCTATGAATCCTGATCAGGTCTTCAACTTGTCCCAAATCACAAAGCTTCAACTTGATGGGATACTCAGATATTTGGCAGGAGGGACTTAGCTGCCTGCTACGGGCCCCCATCTTCCTCCTGGTACTTCTCACCTCCTTCCCCAGTGCCCCCCCCCCCACCAGAGAAATGCTCACCCACACATACAGGTCCAGCCCAATCATTCCTCACCTTCCTGTAGCCTTCCCCACATTCCCTCTTCTGACCTGCTTCATCCCACACACAGTCCTACTGGACAGACCTACCTAATCATTCCTTTAGATGAGTCCTCAAAGCACGCCTCATTCTGTGAGAGCGCCTATCTTTTTATATTGATTGCATAGTTACTTTTACGATATTTATGTGTGTCCTCAATCTATAACCTTTGGGAACAGAGCTGTGTTTTATTCGTCACTTGCGTGCCTTAACAGAGTCCCTGGCATGGGGAAAATGATGTGGAAGCCAGTTTGAAAGGGAAGAAATCGTCGATACCATCCTATCAAATTCTCTCACTTCACAAATGAGAAAATGAAGGCTCAATGTCAAAATGGCAGCCAGCAGAGTCACGGCTAAACCCTGCCTCTCTTGAGGGTCTCTCTTCAGAGAGTCCAACACTCCTCCTAGCAGACCACACAGGAATGAGCATGTGCATGTAAAACAGCTGTCATTTATGCATGGTGGTCATTATTTTCAAGGTGGCAGCAATGGGGATCTTCTCCATAAGTGACACCTTCATCCCCACTCCCAGATAACAAATGGCAGGCCTGGTCTCCTGACAGGGACAGCATTGACAAGAGACAGCATGATGCAGCCACCAGAGTGCCTGGTGCACATGATGGACCAGTGGGCTGCAAAATTAAACTCCTCTTTTTAGAAGCCATTTGTGTGTTAAGGAAGAGAATAAATAAGTTAACACCATGGCCAGTTAAAAAATGCACTCAGTCAGAGACTTTGACTCTTTCAAGCTGACAGTGAAAAAAATGAGCTTTGTAACTGAAATTGTAACAGAATGAGTTGGGCACCGGTGGGGGCTGGGGGGAGGGCAGGGTGTTCTCGAAGGTGGCATCACGACAGGCGACGCGTAGTCGCCATCGGCGCGTTGGCAACTTTGGCGTCCCTCTGGAAAAACAAGAGAGAGCATTCTGGATTCCGTCATGGGGTCCCAGGGGCACGGAAGTGGTTTGGACTCTGGAATGCAGTGTGGGGACTGGGCCACCATGGAATTATTTCACAATTAATTACCAGGCATAACACCTTCCTTTGCCACGTCACATCATCTTCCTGTGTTCCCTGCACCCTCTCACCTGTACCTTATAACCCACCCCCATGAAGGGGTGCCCATATCTTGCTTTCTCTCTTCCTGGGTAAAAGGATAGGAGATGAAGTGATATTTACTCTTCGGCTAAGCATTCCTGAGAGCTTTCTCTGTGCCCAGCACTGGGCCAGGAATTAAATGGTGAGTAAGAGAGACAGCTTCTGCCCTCAGGAGCATTCGCGTGCTACCCCACTATGCCCCTGTCCGTTCTAAGAGAAGAACTTCAGGACCAGCTGGAGACAGATGTATTTTGAAAGAGGCCCTCAAATTATTCCACACAGGGCCCAGCCCTGGAGAGTGGAAAAGGAATGTGTGTTAAAAGCCCAAAGGCCCAGAAGTAAGTGCCAGCCTACGAGCTGAGAGATCTCAGCCAATTCCCTTACGTTGCAGTATCTTCATTGATAATCACGGGATAATAACAGCAAGTTTGGGGGGGCGCCTGGCTGGCTCAGCCAGTTGAGCGTCCGACTGTTGATTTCGACTCAGGTCATGATCTCATGGTTCGGGCGACTGAGCCCCGCGTCAGGCTCCGAGCTGACCGCTCGGAGCCTGCTTGGGATTCTCTCTCTCTCGCTCTCTCTCTCTCTGTCCACTCCCCCTCAAAATAAACCAATAAATAATTTTCTAAATAGCAGGAACTTTGGAGTCGGTGCAGTGGATTAAAGAGGCCAGCACGCATTGGCGTTGGCATGGCACCTGGCACGTTCTAGCTGCCCAGCCAGCAGGAAACAGCGGCACCTTGTTCTGTGGTGCACAAAATGGTGGCAGGGAAGACCGAAAATACCAGATGCCCTTGAATGTCAGTCTGCGAAACTCAGAGGACCCGGACCGTGGCCACTAGCCCCTGGCAAGGGCCTGGCACACAACAGGTCTATACTCTTTTTGCTCGTTTGTCAGGATGGCACTGGCGTGGAGATGAGCCCGTCAGCCCAGTGGCATCTTGTGTGTCTAGGGAAGGACGCTGAGATGGTCATGAAATGTAATTTAATCCAACACAGACCCTGGAGCCACAGGATTTCCCTCCTGTCCCTGCCCTGTTTAGAGACCCATGGGACCTCCTCAGGACCCTCTGGGGATAAATCCCCCTCTCGCCATCCATCCTGTGTCCCCGGCCACCCCTAACTCCTGTGCCCACTCTCTGTGCACCATGCAAGTGGACGGGGTTGGGAATACCATCTTAATAAGCAGGATGGGCTCTTTTGCTGTTCATTTGTTTGGTTGGTGATTGGTTGGTTGGTTTAGGGAGTAAAGCATGATTGGCCAGGCCTCGTGTGCATTTGCACACTTCTTACCTCACTTCTTACCTCTGCTCATTCATATCTGCTTCATCTATCACTTGCCATAGTGCTTCTTCTCATAAATAACGGATAGAATGATAATATCACTTCATCCTGAGCGCTTGTTTTGCACCAAGCACTAGGTCGCTTAACTCTCACGAGAAGCCAGTAAGTAGCTACCGATAAGTAGCTAAGTGACTCTGGAGAGAGAGAGAAACTGAGGCTCAGAGAAGTTAAGTCACTTGCCCAAGTGCACACAGCTACCAAGGAATTAGAGGCATCCAGGCAGTCTGATTCCAGAAATCTCTTACCTCCCAGGCTCTCTGCGTTTCCAGGGAAGAAACTGAGGCTTTGTTGACCTGGAACTATATCCCAAGTCACAAGGTTATTGAGTAGTAGAGCTGGAATTCCAACACGGGGCTGCCCCATCCAACCCCACCCCCTTCACACTCCGCTCTTATCTTTCCTTGAGAATCTGGGCCTGATAGACCCAGCCCAGTCAAAAGGCATCCAAAGGACACCCTCCTGTGGACACATGGCCATGTCGCACTTCTACCCTTGGTACCTGGTCCTTGAGGCTGGCGGCTCCCCCTTGGGTAGAATATAGTTTTGGGTTTCTATCCAGGTAATGAGGGGGTGTTCCAGCAGGTTCCACTCAGTCTTCTTTGCCATAATAGTCTTCATTCCATGAGCCCGAGGCCAGCATGGAGTTCTGGTCACTACTGACAATGTCTACTCAGATCACACATTCAAGGAGTGGGGAAATAACCATAGAGTGGGTCCATGAGCCGACGGGTGGACCACCGTTCTTTGGGTTCCCCCAGAATTTGCATTCATGAGAGCCAGCACTGCGTAATCCCTGAGAGATCTGGGTATCTCCGTTTTCCACTTCTCTGAGCACAGTTACCCTAGTAAAGGGATCTAAGACCCTTTGGAGAATGGCTCAGAGGAAGATTTACCGAATGTATTTGTGGCAGTGCTGTGAGGTCCTTCCTCAAGAGCACCGGACTTCCCTTCAGTCAAGGGGCTCTAGATCTGTGAGTCAACTTGGGTCTGATAACTGGACAAAACTCTATGACTCTGTGTGAGGGTGACTCAGGTAAGACTTCTAACCAACAGACCTAGACTTTTCTCTATTACATAGATCAAGTGATACTTGAGTCAACTGCCCATCTACTGCTTTCCTAGGGACAACAGCACTGCAAAAGATAACTGCAGGTTGGAATATTCTGGTTAGCAGCTCATCCCTGCTGTTCATTGCAACAATTGCACTCAGCTGGCCTCAGGCAGGTGAGCCTGGCTACTTGTTCCCTGCCATTCCGGGATCCTATTGTCCCCCACTGAAATCAGGGTGCCTGTCCATTTTTTTTTAACGTTTATTTATTTTTGAGACAGAGAGAGACAGAGCATGAACAGGGGAGGGGCAGAGAGAGAGAGGGAGACACAGAATCTGAAACAGGCTCCAGGCTCTGAGCTGTCAGCACAGAGCCCGATGTGGGGCTCGGACTCACGGACCGTGAGATCATGACCTGAGCCGAAGTCGGACGCTTAACCGACCGAGCCACCCAGGCGCCCCAAGGGGACCTGTCCAAATGGCAGCCTTTCTCCCCATCATCCCAGGCCATCACCGAGATTTTCATGGCACCCTGGGCCCTTTCAGAGGACAGAGACGGGGAGGAGACTGGAGACAGCACGTGACAAAGCTGCTTCAACATCCCAACCTCCCTAAGTTTTGGATTCCTTCCCCACATCATACCAGGAAAGCTCTGGCTTCTCAACCTCATTTAAAGAGGTGACACTGTGTGTAATTTTATTCAACCAATCAAGCAAACCATTAGATCTACTTCTGCCTGCACAAGCTAATGCATTAAATCTAAAATCTCTAAAAGTGCACCCATATCAATACATTCCTCTCAAGGGGCACATGCACCCCCATGTTTATAGCAGGACTATCAACAGTAGCCAAAGTATGGAAAGAGCCCAAATGTCCATTGATGGATGAATGGATAAAGAAGATGTGGTGTATATATATAATGGAGTATTACTCGGCAATCAAAAGAATGAAATCTTGCCATTTGCAATGACGTGGGTGGAACTGGAGGGGATTATGCTAAATGAAATTAATCAGTCAGAGAAAGACAAATATCCTCTGACTTCACTCACATGAGGATTTTAAGAGACAAAACAGATGAACAAAAGGGAAGGGAAGCAAAAATAATATAAAAACAGGGAAGGGGACAAAACATAAGAGACTCTTAAATATAGAGAACAAACAGAGGGTTGTTGGAGGGGTTGTGGGAGGGGGGATGGGCTCAATGGGTAAAGGGCTTAAGGGATCTACCCCTGAAATCATCGTTGCACTATATGCTAACTAACTTGGATGGAAATTAAAAAATAAATAATTTAAAAAAATAAAATAAATTCCTCTCAATACGGCTAAATTCCATCCTTCTTCTCAAACCTTTAGAACCCACATATTCTCAACCTTCTGCCGATAAAATCAGCCAAACTGTGCACCGGCTTTGGGGTACCCTCCTTGCACAGATCTCTATGCCCGTCCCTGCAGCACGCTGACATCTGACCCTGGTTACAGGTGTACGTATTAGTTTTCTATAGCTGCCACCACAAATTGCCACTGACTCTGTGGCCTCACACAACACAGCTTTATTACCTTATGGTTCATTAGGTCAGGAACCTGACACGAGCCTCCCTGGACTAAAATCGAGTGTCAGCAGTATTGTACCCGTAGACTGGAGACCCTAGGGGACACCCATTTGCTTGATTGTTCCAGCTTCCAGAAATTTCCCGTGTTCCTCGGCTCACAACCCCTCCTTTCATCCTCAAGCTAGCAGCACTGTGTTTCTCTGACCATTTCTCTATAATCACATCTCCCTGATTCTCTTCTACTTGGCTTCTCATTCAGGGACCCTAATGATTACATCACGCCTACCCACATAATCCAGGAGAATCTCCCCATCACAAGGTCCTTAACTAATTACCTTTGCAAAGGCTTTCTTTTTTTTTCTTTTTTCTTTTTTTTTTGTGCCATGCAAATGAACATTACAGAGATTTGGATGTGGGTGTCTTTGGTGGCCATCGTCCTGCTTGCCACAGTTATAGGCCACCTCGGGGGCAATAAGTGGACATTGACGTGGGACTTGAGGGCAACGCAGCTTCCCCTTGGAGAGATTCTTCCAGGTCTTCATGCAAGGGGAAGCTAGCTTCCAGAGACCCACAAAGGGGGCTCAGGGCTTTGCAGGTTCAAGGTTCTCAGCTTTGTCTGAGTCCTCAAGCAAAACTGACTCTGCAAATACAAGACATAAGACATTCTTCTAAGGCTGCCATATTGCTCTCCAGTTTTCCAACTCCGACTTGAGCGAAGTTTAGAGTCCTCTGCCTGTCATTTTCTTGCTATAGGAGCATCGCCACCCTCGGAAGCAGCCACCTCACCCTCAGTCCTTCTTTGTGGTGATCGTTACCACCAAGGTGGTCACATGCAGCAGAGAGGGGACCCCAGGACACTTGCTTCCCAGGCACTTTATCAGGGTCAACACAGACGATCATTCAGGGAGTTTCCTTGAGCCCGCATACTGGGAATTCCTACCATCCCATTGTTGTTGGCTAGCTCAGCACCACATTTAAGGTAAAGGATACCACCACACTAATTCCAAGGTCTCCTATTTGAGGATTTGTTTCCTAGGATCAGAAGCTCCAGATGTCACACCCTATGTCATCCCGTATCAGTCAGGGTCCAGTCACCAAAACGGAAATCACAGGACTTCGACTCAGGTCATGATCTCACAGTTCATGGGTTCGAGCCCCATGTCGGGCTCTGTGCTGACAGCTCGGAGCCTGAAACCTGCTTCGGATTCTGTGTCTCCCTCGCTCTCTGCCCCTTCCCCGCTCATGCCCTGTCTCTGTCTCTCTCAAAAACGAAATAAGCATCAAAAAAATTTTTTTTAAAGAAAAGAAAAACAGAAATCACACTATGTATTTCAATAGTGGGATAATATAAGCAGTTGTTGAAAAGAATGTTGGAGAACTCAACGTGTAAAAAAGGACGCCAGGTTCTCCACACCACCCTGATTGTTGCTGAATCACTAAGAGGACACCCAAGCCTCAGCACACACTCCTACTTGACGGCTTGAAAAATTACAAAGAAGCACGATCAGCAAAAAGAAAAGGCGAGTGGCGTAAAGGCCAGAAGAGACCAGGTGCGAGCTTCCAGAATCCTCTCCCAGGGGAGTCACACAGGATACACGTAATTCCCCAGCAATGAGCTGTGACGAAAGGTATGACATGCCGTGTACCAGGGAGCTCATTAGGGACCCAGTGCCCAGGGTTTCTACTGAGAGCCATACACCCTCTGCCTAGCACGTGCCAAAATCCCAGCTTGCTAGAGGAAAGCAGGTGTTCAACATAAACCATATTGTTTGCACAAACAGATTAGGCTCAGTGAGCCTCTCTCACCATTTAGGAAATGGTGGGAGCCCTCCCAAAATTTGCGTTCCCAGACACCAGCCCCGGGCCAAGCCTGTAAGCGGGCCTTTCTAGGACAGCAGTTGGGTTGGCTGTTAACTCTCTTCTGCACATGGGGAATGTGAGGGGGCACATAACCAGGGCCTGCCTGAGGCAGCCATCACCTGTAGAACTGGAGGAACAAAAAAGAAAAGGTTGGAGCTGTCAGAATCCAGAAGAATCCTCACTGAATTCGATGGCCTGCTCTCCACCAAGAACCCCAGGTCCCTCCGGGAGACAGCAAGCCGCCCCCCAGGGCCGGGTTCATGGATGCGCTTCTTGACGGCAAGAGATGTCAACCCATCAGAAGGAAACCCCGACCACTGCGTCCTAGACAGAGCCCTCTGAGTCTTTGGAAAATATTAGGAAGGACTATCTGTGTTGCCCCGTCTCAGGGGATAGGCTGAATATTCCTACCAGAAAGATACGGTGAAGACACACGCCCTGCCTTGGGGGAAGATAAGCACCTGCAGGAAACTGTGACCACGAGGCACAGCGCACTAAGACCGGTGACCCCCGCGGAGGCAGCGATTCTGGAAAACAGCTGTCTGGGTAACAGACGCCTGAAGCCACAGCAATGATGTTATTCTTACAAGCAGCAATAGGGCTCCCAACAGGCCTCCAACAACAAAATTAATGGATTGGAAAGCAAGAATCTAATGTACAAGCTCTCAAAATTCCCCAGACTCGCTGACTCACTGTGCAATCACAGCTCTTGGGTCCGAGGTGGCCGGGACACCATCAGAGGAGGGAGGGGGACAGCAAAGCAGCAGGAAAAACAGACGGGAGGTCAGCCCGCACCAGCTCCTTCAGCGGAGCAAAATACCATTTTCACGCAAAGCTTCTCTGAACTTCAGCAAAACAAATAGTATTTACACAAACAGCCTCCAAAAAATAAACTCCGTAATGAGAGAGCCAGGAAGAAGAAGTCTACCCAGTTCACCCGCTTGACGGTTAAATCATTTTTTATTGAATTCAAGTTTCATGGCCCATTAAGAGGCCCGGAGGCAGAATTCTCAGGGACGCTTTTGGACTAATGAGTGTTTTGCAAATTGTTTTTCTAACAGATTCGTTGTTCTTTTTCTGAGAATCGGAAGAGCCTTTGGTTTATGTAATTTGGCCCTGTGCTTGCAAGCCAATGGCAAGTATTTTAATTGAACCCAATTTATTTCCATTATTAAGAGATGTTGGTGTTTTGTATCTTTTTACTACATTTCTGACACTGATATGAATATGCTGGCATCCATCAAGATACCATAGCCTCCTACACTTGTCTTTCCACATGAATCAAATACCCTCTGCCAAGTTTTCTCTCACCTTCTCCATAAAGAGGTGGGCCTCCCTTCAGGGACCCAGCAGATCACAAAACACAGAATTTCCAGAGAGTGCCTCTGCACCTATTAGCTCCTTTCGGGCTTTACAAGTGCCAAAACAGACGGGAGGGGAGGAATGAGCCAGAACCCTCCGCAATCCCTCTTCCCTGCCAGGTGGGACCAATGCCCCTACACTAGACCACCCCCACCCCCACCAGCGGGCAAGTCTGGCTAGCCAGGATCGTCCCTGGAACTTTCTCCCTAGAGCCCCCAGCAAAGGTTTTGCTTTTCTGTTGGAATCACTGAGGTCCCGAGATGTGGCTGGCCAGAGCCATCTTGCTTACTCAGGAAACGAACCCTCTGTAGCTATAGAAACACATTTAAATTTCACTTGTACATGGGGCGCCTGGGTGGCGCAGTCGGTTAAGCGTCGGACTTCAGCCAGGTCACGATCTCGCGGCCCGTGAGTTCGAGCCCCGCGTCGGGCTCTGGGCTGACGGCTCAGAGCCTGGAGCCTGTTTCCCATTCTGTGTCTCCCTCTCTCTCTGCCCCTCCCCTGTTCATGCTCTGTCTCTCTCTGTCCCAAAAATAAATAAACGTTGAAAAAAAAATTTTTTTTTTAAATAAATAAATAAATTTCACTTGTACACCTTTCAGTCATCAAAGCCAATAAATTATCCGATTTGCTCCTCAGCGTGAAGGGAGTTTGTCTCTTTCGATGCAGGAGCACATAGTGTCAGCAGCTGGAAATTGACCCCCGGCAACTATTAATCGAGTGCCTTCCATGGGCCAAGCGCAGTGCTAAACCCTGGGAATACAGCAAGGGTCAAAAGAGACACGCTGGGCTCGACTCCAGTGACGTTTTCACGCGCAGAAAGAGAAAATGAACAAATAAATATATACTGTGGCCAATGACAGCAAGTGCCCTGGCAGGAAGGAGAACAGCATAAGGGGGTGAAGAATGTAGGACAACATGGGGAATGAAGGGACCACGAGGCATCCCTGCTTTGGATCCCCTCAGAGATGTGGAAGGAGAGGCTTGTGGGTTTCTGAAAAAGTGTGGTGTGGGGTTACTTAGGAGTCGGAGAACGGTGATTAAAAAAGTTAAGTCCGCAAATAAGTCACATTCACTAATTTGGAGTTGGTCTTCGGGGCAGTGGACGGCCACTAGAGGCTTGAAGCTGAGGACAGGCTCAGTCACACGGGTGAGAAGGCCCTTGTGGCGGCCACCTGGAAGTGGCATTTGTAGTAGAGAGAGTGTGGAAGGGACAAAACCCCGGGGCAGCTGTCACAGTCATCCGGGTTGGAGTCAGGGCGGTCGGGACCACAGCAGTGTGGGAGCTGGGGCCACGAGTGGGGAGATTCAGATAACTCGGGCAGGTATCAGCAGAAGGGTGTGACGGGCAGTTTAGTGCGTCGTGGAGAGAGACAGCAGGCAAGGGGGGACGTGGGGTTTCCCGATGGGGACAGGTTGATGGTGGGTGATCTTCCCCAAAAACGCACCGCATGAAAAGACGGCACAGGGAGCGATACTAGATTTTGATTGGATAATATTGAATTTAAAATTAACGGAATGTCCTGAAGGGCATGCCCAGCGTGCAGCTAGACCCTCTCTGACTAACAGGTAGAGAAGGAGCCTCAGGACTCTGGGTTCCCAATCACTGTACCCCAGTTCCGAACCACCTACGAAAGGAGTGAAGAGAAGCCCACCCCACTCCCTTCTTTCCACCCAACGCTCAGCGCCGCCATCACCGTCTGACTTGACCCACCAGCACCCACCCCTGGATCTCCCCGCGATGCCAGACTCACCACCCAGACTTGCGTCCCACCCAGGCCCTGTGTCTTCTCGGCTGGGCTCACCTCCCACCCTCTACAATTCCCACCATACCCTTGAGTATCCAAGCAAAACCCTGTATGTTCCCAAGCTCTTGTCCGAATGCTTCCTTCTCTCTTTTGTTCCAACTCTTCAATGCCGGTAGGAGGTACAATTCAGGCATCGGACCCAGTTCCCTAACCGCTGTCCCTCGACCACCTCATGCCTTCTTATCATCACTCCTCTGCATATGTCCGCAAATTCCTCACCCGTGTGTCCCTTCATTGTTTTGCCCAGCAAAACCCGACCCTTATTAAGTCCCCTGTCTCCATGTCTGCACCCACATCCCGCTAGCCAGCGGCATATGCCTGGCCAAAAACACACCTACTGGTCTCCCTTTGCTGAGGATCACTACCGCCCTACAAGGCTGCTATCCTCCCTCATCCATTCACTCCCCCACGGGCTTAGAGAACTCTTGTACAACTTCTCCTTCCCCTCTGCACTTGCAACTCTTCCTCGAAGCCTCTTCTTCTCTGCTGCTTCCCATTTGGCTCGAAGATAGGAGCCAGCGCAAGCTCTCACCCATGATCTATCCCTACACCCGCGCCGTCTGCCATCCTCCTGTTCCAGGGAGTCTGGGCTCCCACTCAGGCCAGTCTTCTGCTGCTGCACGAGATCACAGCCCCTCTCGCCTACCCTCCTGTGGGATGTTGATCCCACCAGTCTCTCCTCTCTCTCCAACATCATCTCCTGGATCATTTCTATCAGTCTACACACATGATAGTCCCCCCATTTTGAAAAAAAACCACTTCTTTTGACCCCACATCTGCCTCTAGCTACCTTCAACTATTCCACTCCCCTTTATAGCAAAACGCTGAGTTTTTAAAACGTGTTGTCCTTTCCTCTCTTGCCACTGTCTCTGCAACACATCCCAGGTAGGCTTTTGCCCCAGCACGCCCTCAAAACTGCTCTTGTCAAGGGTGCAGTTACCCCCACATTGTTGAACCCAAGAACCGCTGCAAGGTTCCCATCTTTCTTGACCTTTCAGCAGTATGTGAAATAATTTCTGGGTGCTTCTAAACATATTTTCTTCCCCACTTCTGGGAAAGCGTTCTGTATTGGTTCTTCTCCCCCTCACCAGCTGCACTTCTTCTCTGCTCTAAGATCTCCCCTTTTCTATCTATCCACGCCTGTTTCCTGAGTGATCAGCCCCACTCTCATGTTTTAAATACCACTTATAATGCGATTATCTCCTGAATTTATATCACCAGCTTGATCTCCCCATTGAGCTCCGAATTTGTATATCAAAGTGGCCATGGGACTTCTCCATCTGGGGAGTGTAACAGGTGTCCAACCCAAAACTCGACGCTCACTCTCGCCAACCTGTCCTGCCTGCAGTCCCGCCCAGTAAATAGTATTTCTGTCATACCCGTTACTGCAGCCAAAAACATTGGAGGTATTCTATGAACACTTTCTTTTTTTTTTTTTTAATTTTTTTTAACGTTTATTTATTTTTGAGACAGAGAGAGCATGAATGGGGAAGGGGCCGAGAGAGAGGGAGATACAGAATCGGAAGCAGGCTCCAGGCTCTGAGCCATCAGCCCAGAGCCCGACGCGGGGCTCGAACTCAAGGACCGCGAGATCGTGACCTGAGCCGAAGTCAGACGCTCAACTGACTGAGCCACCCAGGCACCCCTATGAACACTTTCTTGAGCGTCCTGTAGGTAATCTGCCAGCAATTTCTGCTTGACCCACCTTTAAAATCATGTGGAATCCATTCACCATCTCCCTCACTGCTATCTTGGTCTAAGTGTATATTATCTCTAGCCTTGATTGATGAAAGAAGCTAATTCACCTTTCTTCTCCTTTGTCCCGTGGGGTCTATTCACCACAACCGCCAGAGTGAACACATCACTGCTATCTTTCCGTCCTTACTTTCTCCCATAACAGTAATAATATAAGCCAACTCTTTTATTTAAATCTAAGTTAGTCCACAGATAGTGTACTAATGATCTCAGGAGTAGGATTTAGTGATTCATCGCTCACGTGTAACACCCGGTGCTCATCCCAGTAAGTGCCCCTCTTAATGCCCATCATGCCCTTAACCCATCCCCCCACCCAACACCCCTCCAGCCACCCTCAGTTTGTGCTCTGTATTTAAGAGTCTCGTATGGTTTGCCTCCCTCTTCGTTTCTACCTCGTTTTTCCTACCCTTCCCCCACATTCCTCCATTTTGCTTCTTACGTTCCACACCTGAGTGAACTCATACGGTATTTCTCTTTCTCTGGCTGACTGATTTCACGTAGCATGACACCTGTGGCATTTATATGTAATGGAATATTGCCTGGCAATCAAAAAGAACGAAATCTTGCCGTCTGCAACGGCGCGGATGGAACTAGAGCGTATCGTGCTAAGCCAGCTCTTCATAGCAGCGCACAGGCCGGGACCCTCTCACCATCTCAGCCCCCCACATCCTCTGTTCCCGCAACGTTGGCCATCACATTATTTCCCAAACACGCCAAACATCTGCCTGCCTTTGGGCTATCTCATTGCTATGCCTCCTCCCTCGGATGCTCCTCCCTGAGACCCACGTAGCTCACTCTCTCCCTCCCTTCCAGTCCCTTCTCGAATGTCTCCTCTTCAACCCTCCCTGATCACACAGTACAGAGTGACACGTCACCGCCCTGCTCTCCCTGTCGGGTTCCTTGGCTTCATTTCTTCCTTGATATATTTACACATACTTATGTAACGGGTGTGTGCTATATACACCTCCTTGTCTATTCCTTTGTTTCCCCTGCCTTCTGAAGACTATCCTGGGTCCTGTTTTGTTTTATTTTAAACTTTATGTATTTAGAGAGAGAGAGAGAGAGAGCACAAGTGGGGGAGGTGCGTAGAGAGAGCAGAGAGAGCAGGCTCCGCACTGTCAGCACGGAGCCAGGCGCGGGATCAGTCTCACAAACCACGAGATCATGACCTGAGCCGAAATCGAGAGTCGGACACGTAGCCGATGGAGCCACCCAGGCGCTCCTCCTGAGTCCCAACCTACTAAGCCATGATCGCAGCTTGCTGTTTGTGCAGGAATCCTGGCTAAAGGTACCGGCCCCTCCCAGGAGTATTTGCATTTGCTTGGGACTCCAGATCGCGGAGGCACAGGGATCTGTATCCGTGACCTCTGGTGGGGAGAGATACCGGGCTCAAAAATCACCTCCTTCTGAGGTCACTGGTGATTTCAACCACAGTGGCTTAGAAGGAAGACAAAGACTTCTTTGCACCCAACTTCTTTCCTGGATCTGTGATCTCTTAGCTTGGTTTCCAGAAGGAAACAGAAGGGCATACCCCCATCCTCTGGTGCCGCTCAATGGACATCAGTACAACGCAAACTGGGGAGAAAGTCAGGGTATCTCACCTCTGCCCCTCTGTCGTCTGGTCTTCAGCAACCCCACCCCCAGTTGGTTGTGGGCCTCCAATCTCTGCCCTGGAGGCGTGCAGCCCTGAGAGGTTTCCCGCCCCCTGCCCCGCCAGTTTCCCCCTTAAAGAGGGTAGATCCGTAAGAGAGAGTCGGCCGGGTGATCCCTCAGGCCTCTTCTCTCCCGGCCTCTCTCACCAGAACAGCTGAGAAACCCCAAGTCCTTGCTCCTTCCGGCATCCCAGCACGAAGCTTGTTCTCTTTCAAGGTTAAGCTGCTCCCACTATAAAAATGATGAGTTAATTGTGTGTAGGCAGGGCAAAACGGAAGGGGCCGTGTGCACGGACAGCTGAAAGTGTTTTTCTCAAATGATCTCCATTAACGTGGAGAATAAATTGCCGGGACACCAGGCCTTCAGCGCCTCCGACCTGTCTTGGGAATTAGAAGCAGCGTGAACTGCTTCTAACGTGCTCCTGCACATTCTGAGGCTCCCTCATGGCTGCGCCACCCACGAGAGGTCCCTTCATCCTAAGGCTCAGCCCAGGAAGCTCAGGGCACAGGTGGCAGGAGCTTAACTAGGCGCCTTCAAAGCTTGGGCTGCCACACGTCTCAAGCCTCCATCAAAGCAGTGAAGACAGAGCCAGGGGGCACAGTGGGCTAATGAGGGACCTGTACCCGGTTCTCCGGAGCCCTCCCTAGGTGGGCATCGTGCCTCTCATGAAAAACCCAGACCTCTCGGATCAACTCCATTTCAACTCCCAGCCTCTCAGAAGGCATGTGACATTAGCAAAGGACGGTGATTGTCCATTAATTGGCCTTTGTGGTAAGTCAACGGTGAACTGCTGGAAGAAAATTATACTTCTTTTTACTTAAGGGCAAAATAAGCCCCTTTCAGCCTTTCGCAGGAGAAAAGGAAATGAGAAACATTTAAGTGAGTCAGAGGGAATGAAAGAAGGAAAGGGTGGAAATAGGGGATAAATGTTTTTGCTCCTGGTTTCCAGGCAATTCTTTATTAGACCTCTTCTAATTATGAATTATTATTTTGGTTATTATGGGAAAAATCGCTGCCGATTGCTAAATTACCATGCTTCAGTCACTCCACCGAGAAGAATATGTTGGTGCCAGCAATGCTCAAGCTAAGTTTGCCTTCGAATTTCCCTTCATGTTGCCGCTAAGCATGGCCGAAAGGCCCACCGCTAGACTAAAGTGCTTTTTGGGCAATGTATTCCTCCTGGCGCCCAGCCCCAGCGGGATCCTGGGGGGGTGGAGGGGTAGGGGGTGGGGGGGTCCATCTTGCTGAGCGCGAGCAGAAGTCTTCCTAACAAATATCACGCAGGGCCCTGATCCGCTTTGTTTTCAAGAGTAAATCATGCCTCTGCATTCTTCTTTAAATTTTTTTTAAATCTTTATTTATTTTTGAGAGAGAGACAGAGTGTGAGCAGGGAAGGAGCAGAGAGAGAAGGACACACGGAATCCAAAGCAGGCCCCAGGCCCTGAGCCGTCAGCACAGAGCCCGCCGCGGGGTTCGAACTCACAAACCGTGAGATCATGACCTGAGCCGAAGTCGGACGCTCAACCGACCGAGCCACCCAGGTGCCCCCAGGCCTCTGCATTCTAAGGCCGGGCCATTCAGAGGCTGCGCTGTTCTGTGTATTTTTAGACAAAAACAACGGGCGGCTGCTTTCCCGTCACACAGGCACCCTCTCCCCGGTCTCCACTGGTTTCTGCCCCTGGGGAGACTGGAAAGGAGAGGAGAATCTCGTGGCTCTTACCAGGCCCCAAGAGTTAGGAGGAAAGATGGTGTTTCCTTCCTGGGAGGTTTCTGGCCCAAAAAGGAGAGGGTCTGAAAGGGCGACGATGTGGAAAGAGCAGTGTACGAGGTCAGGCAAACCTGAGTTCCCTGTCGATGCCACCTTCACCAGCGACACAACCCGAGCAGGGTCCTCAGCCCTTTTCAGCCTCAGCAACTTCACAGGTGGACTGGTCTGGTAATACTCCAAATACTTACCTTAAAGCTTCAGGTTGCTCTATGCAGCGCGCCTTTTTATTAGATAAAGCAACAAAGGCCCAGAGAAGGAAACCAACTGCCAGTGCACACGCAGCAAGTTACTAGTCTCTCTCCTGGATCCGAGGCGGCTCTTAAGGTAAGGTTTCCCCATTGCGCCAGCCTCCCTGGCCAACTCAGATTTCGTGGTGCAGTCCCATCCACCCACGAAAAGGATGTAAATTACTTCATTAATAGTTTCTTACACTATTGAACACATTGGAATAGCACTTGTATATCTCTAAAAAACAAAATATTCAATTTAATTTCACCTGCTTCTTTTTTAAATGTGGCTACTGGCAAACTTAAAATTATTTACGTGATTTATGTTATATTTCTATTGGATGCTGCAGAGCTAACTCATAATCAAGCTTCCTTAGTTGTCTCAAAAATGTCTTTTTTGCAGTTAAACACTTCAAGAAGGCATATGGAATTTAAAAAAAAAAAACAACTCCCAAGTGATTTGCATATACACCTCCGGTTAAGAACCATTGTTCTGGGCCTTTGGTTCAAGAAAAATGACCCTGTAATGACACTGGGTGGTATTTGTAGATAATGTTGTTTTCCAATCAGCTGGCTCCAGACCCTGTGCCCGCACATCCTGGGTCTCTTACAGGGAAATTGTGGTTTTTGCAGGCGCTCCCAGAGGCATGCACCTGCTTCCTTATCGAACCGATTCCACCACTCTTGACTAATAATATCATGAGAACCACCTTGTTAAAGGTATTTCATTCAACAAATATTTATCCACATATGCCGGTCACTCTTCGAGGCCCAGGTATTCATGAATCAATAAGATGGTGGGATTCCTGCCTTCCTGGAGTTTACATTCTGATAGGTCGCGGAACCGGTTACCATGCGTCTGGATGCAGGAAACAGAAAACCCTGACTCCAAAGGGCTTAACTAGTCACAAATGTGTTTCTTCACAACCAAAGAGCCCGGAAGTATGGCGACTTCACCTGTGCGTTCAAGGGCTCCGGCTCCGCTTTTCTGAGACTCTCTTGGTCCTTGTCTGCTCCATGCAAACAGCTGATGCTCAAGCTGTGTGTCAAGAGGCCATTTTGCCACTTTTACCGCCTCTCCCCCCTCATCCCAAGCTCTCAACCCCATCCCCTGCCCTCTGTCTCAGAGCTCTTATCCTTGGCCACAGCTCCCCAAGTGCCAAAATGCTTTTGGCAACCTTGACTCCCACCTCCACAAAACCCTCTTTTCTCTGGTGCCATAGCAGTTCAATCAGGGTTGGGGTTGAGGTATGGGGTAGGGTTGGATCCTACCTTAACGGATCCTGCCCTTCTTGTACCCTCCCCTTCTTGACTTTGCTGCCTCCCCTTCCGCCTCTACCCTTAACGTGCTCCCCCAAGAGTTCCTTCTCTCCCCAGCTTCAGATAGAGTGACAACTCCCAGAGCCTGACCACCGCCGGCTGAGGCCTCGATCCCAGAGCCCGGCTCCGTGTTCTCAGCCGCCTGCTGGAGAGCTTCCCCACTACCTGAACCACTGCCTCTGTCAACTAAGGGGAGTGAGGGGACCAGCAGGCCAGCTCCCGGCTGAAACAGCTCGGAAAGACTGGCGGAGGTGGAGCTCACTACTCGTTCACAGTCTCAACACCTACGCCTCCCTCTTTCCATAGTCAAGCGGGGCCAGGACCCAGATCACAGGCAAGCCACGGCTCGCCGTGCAATGTGGCCATGCCCCCTCCCCGCGTGCCACAAAATCCATCCTGAGGGAGAACTCAGGCCACGAGGAGATTCTGCCTCCTGCCCAACAGGGGTGGTCAGGGCACTAAGCAATCCATGCCTTATCCCTCAGTAGGTTCTACATTTTAAGTTTCCGCTGCTAAGTACTCAATCTGATTGGGTGATGAGCTAGGAAGGATTGAAATAACCTGCCTCGCCACCCCCCTACCTTGTTGCCTCCAAAAAACTATGAGAATACTCTAGAACTCTTGGATAAAATTGCACTCCACTCCCTCCCCCCTAGCACCAGCTCCTCTCTCTCTTAGCTTCCCAACCACGGTAAAACTACCCTCCCAGGTTTAAACGCTCTCCCTCCCCTACTTCTAGATTATTCACTTCTATGTGACTCCATCTTTCCCCATCATGGGTCATGTGATTATTGCAACGGTACCTAAATGGAACCCTGGCTCCAATCACATCACCTCTCCCACTTTTCCCCACAGCCTTATTCTTCCCTGGGCGAATGAAGCCAGAGCTCTCCTCACTTGCCACAGAAGACCATTCGAGAATGCGTTCTCAGAGGGACAATGATGAGTTTAAGTGGTTCTGCTTCCAGGCCAACCTACAAGCCCCATGAAGAAGGATGTTCTGGGCAGAGAAGATGTCAGTAGCATTATACAGCTGGCACATGACTGGGTTTAGACTGTAACCCAGCTGTGGTCTTGCTGTCATATCGTACACAAGACAGAAAGGCACATTCGAAATTTTCGAAAGAAAGCTCTAATTCACGGCAGACAGGCAACCGACAGAGGACGGGGTGTGATTTTATTCCCCTGTGCCTAAAACAGGGCCTGGTGCATAGTGGGTACCCATTAACATTTGGGGAGTGAATAAGTGATGGGTGGGTACCTGGGTGGCTCAGTCAGTTGGGCATCCGACTCTGGATTTCAACTCAGGTCACAATCTCACAGTACGTGGTTTCGAGCCCCAAGTTGGGCCCTGTGCCAACAGTGGGGTGCCTGCTTGGGATTCTCTCTCTCCCTCACTCTCTGCCCCCCCCCCCACACGCACACTCTCTCTCTCTCTCAAAATAAATAAATAAAACTTAAAAAGGAAACCAGTGGTGGAGAGGCCAGCAACGAGGGCCAGTAGTGTCCAAAGGGCGATGGATTTTGGTAGCAAAAAAAATGTGAAATGCAAGTCGGACTGGAATTGTAAAAAAAAAAATTTTTTTAACGTTTATTTATTTTTGAGACAGAGAGAGAGACAGAGCATGAATGGGGGAGGAGCAGAGAGAGAGGGAGACACAGAATGGGAAGCAGGCTCCAGGCTCTGAGCCATCAGCCCAGAGCCTGACGCAGGGCTCGAACTCACGGACCGCGAGATTGTGACCTGGCTGAAGTCAGACACTTAACCGACTGAGCCACCCAGGCGGCCCCAGACTGGAATTGTAAAGGGCTTTCAACATCCCAGTTAGAAATAAGAATTAATGTCTACTGACAAAAGGAAATCATTGCAGATTTTTAATTAACGGGCCCTCTTTTCAACGGCTGCACCCTGAATCCGTTACCAAGAGTCTTAGAAGAAAAACGAACATGAGAGGGAGCCCCTCCTAGCAAGTGAGTCCTTGTTTAAATTCTCCATAAGTGCCCTTCTCGAGCAAGACACGAAATTACCGATTTTTGCTCCATCTTTTCTGATTTGCACAGATCTGCCCTTTTGAGAGCCACAAATGTGCAACTGTCATGCTGCCATTAAGTCTTCTAAAAATATCGATTTCAACTGCAAATTCCCATTCTCGGTCATTACCTTCAAAAGGAGAAGTGTGTCCGAAAAAAAAAAAATCGTATTTCCCCACCCTTGGCTCTGAGTCCGAAGCCACTTGTAAATTTAATATGAAGTTTAAGAGCAGCTGGTATTTCAATCCAAACTTTAGAAGTGGATAAATTGAGAGCCAATGTGATGGGACGCCACGTTCAAGGAACAATGGTGGCTCCGGGCCTGCGGGACTGGGCTCACTCTGGTAGTCAACGTTCAGAAGAAGGCTCTGTGGCTGTTCTAGGTCTCTCCTCCTTCTGTCTCTCGGCTCCCTGGGGTCTGCCTCTTGCCCTCCTATCACTCCCCACACTGCTTTCTTGACAGTCATCTGTGGCCCTTTAAACACTATGCCCTTTAAACACTGTGGCCCTTTAAACACTATGGTCTTCTCGGAGCTAAAGCCCTTGACCATTGGAATTGAGTTCCATTTGACCCTCCTCTTTCAGGAAGCTTTCCCCCTGGTTTTGTGGGTCTCTTACCTCCACCTCTGTTCCTTTGATCAGATCCTGCCATGGTCGCTGGCTTGTCTTCCTTCTCCAGCTCCTCCTCAGGGCCTTTCCCAAGATTGGAGCCTCGGCCCGTCTCATCTCCACTATGTTTCTCGGAGGGCACCTTTGCTCTCACGGTTTCTCCTTTAAAATGCTCAGAGTTTTAGGGCTGGTGATGAGCTCTCTCTTGAACACCAGACCCTGGCTTATAAACACACATTTCTATCCACTGGTTAAATTCCACCTTATATCTTACCCATTCGGTCCACACAGCTGGGCATGGCTTCCCCAGTTCTCACAGAGCCTCTTCTCCTCTGAACATCTTCGTTTGTTAAATATTTCCTGACTGTTACATCCCGGCCCTAGGACAGTCACTGAGGGGCAGTAAAACATGACTTTGGTCCTCAAAGGTTATACTGTCTAAGTAAGAAGTTTGAAGGGGAGACCAAAGAGGACATTTACAGTGTTTGTCCAGAATCCCTTCTTCCAACAATAGTGCCTGTGTTTTCCTATGAAGAACCACACTTCTGAGCGCACTTAGCTCCAGCTGGAGCTAGCCATCTCTGACGTCATGGCACGTGGCCCACGCCTGGCCAATCAGAGCATTCATATGCCAACTCTACAGCTGGGTCAAGGATGGGCATGTGACTGAATCAGTCCAGAACTTTTGCTGAAACGACTGCAAAAGAAGAGCTCTCTCCTCTGTAGCACAGCCTGGAGCTGCCAGCAGCCATGTTCACCAGGGGCAGTTGCCTGGGCAATGCTGAGTGGAGAAAATCTCTAGCCAATCAATGCGGGAAAGGGTCACCATCCCAACGACACATCCTTGGGTCTACTTACGCCTGAAGCCACCTTCACTTCCTGAATTTCTTAGTTCCATTAACCCCCTAAAAGAACGGCCACAACAACCAAAAATCACTTAAAAAAAAAAACAACTTGAATCTGGTTTGATCAGATTTGAGTTACCTGCAACTGATGAGCCCTTCGTACAGGCGTAAAGAAATACTCATAGTAGTGCCTACTAGGTGCGCAAAGGCAGATGCATGTGAGAGGTGGATTCGCACAGAGAAGAGAGTAAATAATAAGACACGGAGCACGGGGAGTGAGTAAGGGGGGGGAGTAAGCAAATCTCCACAGGAAGAAAGATCTGAGGTCTTGGAGGGAAGCAGGCGAAAGGGCAGGAACACGTGCAGAGACGGGAGGGAGCCTGAAGCCACGGGCACGTTCAGAGGGCAGGGCAGCGGGAGACCACAAACCCTCGGCCAGGAGCACCAGCTTCTTCCACGGGGCCAAGGGAGCACTGAAGGGTTCACATACGAAGGCGTCACAGTCTGATCGGTATTCCCAGAGCATCACTTGGCCGTTCGCGGACAGTTCAGGGAGAAATCCTGTAACCTACGCGCTCTTGCCTTGTATTTTCAGCTCAGGCTCTCACGCCGGATTCTGAGGCTTTGCGAGTGAGGGCTACGCCTTAGAAACCATGGAACCGGCCCCAACCCCTGGCATGGAGCTGGCACAACAATGTTGTCTGCGTAAGTGACAACATCTTACTTGTGCAGTGGTATGTGATCTTCAAAGCACGTTCACCAGCTGGGCCTGGTCTGATCTCCTAGAGGTAATTCTACCGGGGATTTTTCTCACTGCTTGGAAATGAAACCTTGAGAGCTTAACTGCCCCCTCCTAGGGTTCAGCTGGGTCTTCAAAGTCCCAGTGCGGTGACGCCCCTGTCCTTACCCTTCCCCACCTGGCCCACCTATGACCTGTCTCCTAAAGCAGCAGGGCCAGGAGTGAGCTCTGGGGCCACGGAGGATTATTACATGGCCTTAACCAGCCTGAATCTCACTTCCTCCAAATGGCCGTGGATACCCCTGCAGTTCTAAGAAAACCCAGCACTTTCTTTTTGTAGCACTTACAATTTAAAATAATCTATTTACTGGTATGTTTGTAGACCAGCTGCCTCCTCGGTTAGACTTATGGCTTTATAAGCACAGGGACACTGTCCTTTTTTTTTTTTTTTTACCCACTATAGAAACAATATCTCAACATCTCAGGTTTTGCCTGAGCAGCCTACAGCCCCCAAAGAAGGGACCAGCAGCGCCATTCAGGCCTACGCGGAGAAGACCACGTCTGAGAACCACAACCAGGTCCAGTTTCTTCCCGTCACCTCCCCAGGACCTCTCCCAGGCCCTGAACCCCCACCTAGTCCAGATCTCACCTGGGCACTGGTGCCGGTGGCTGCCTATGGTATCTCTTCCTTGGGGCTGATTAGGGAGACAGGCCTGAGTCCCGCCTCGGCCAGTTCACACCCTTCGGCATCAACTCCGCGTGCGTGATCTGCGATGCATGCGTTTGGCATAGTCAGTGTTGTTTAACAATCTGCCCACAAAGAAGGCTGTACAGGGATCCCAAGCCATCAGGCAGGGTACAGCTTTTGATCTACACCTTATGGAAGGTGAAACTGAAAGATGAAAATGAGCAGAGGGGCTTAGGGGACAGAGAAGTCCGCTAGGACAGGGGGGGTCTGCGACCCAAGGGCAGACTCACCCTTCAAAGTGCTGCCAGGCTGTGTCTCTCAAATGCAAATACAGAGCTGTTTCTTTCCTGCTGAGAGCGCTCCAGGGGCTCCCCTAGGCCCAGGGCGGAAGTTCTCAGAGGCTGCCTTGGGATGCACCAATATGTTGCAATCCTCTACGAGGTGTGTTCCTAGCGATTCATTATTAATAGAAACCAAAATTTAGAAACGAAAGTTTTGTTTGTAAAGTAGAACAGCTAATCCTAAGAGACCACGATGGTCTCTCACTCTGTTCTGGAGTAAGAGCGAGAGCAGAAACTAGCCCTAGTAGGCAGCCCCCACCATACCTGACCCCAAATGACCACAGGAAGCCTGTGTGTGTGTGTGTATGTGTGTGTGTGGGGGGGGGGGGCCCTTTCTCCCTTCTTCACTGGTTCATGCTTCAGGACTCAGGACTCATGGAGCCTTCTAGAGTCTAGGAATCACCTGGCCTGGGCTTTTTAGACTCTTCACGCTCCAAATTCTTCTCTAATATGTCTTCTTAGTCTTTCCCAGGCTCCCCGGCCAGCTGTCCCTTCTCTATCCAAGCTGTCAATTTTGGAGCGCCCAGTCATCTTCTCCTAGGTAACTGCATGCCTCCTTCATGATGATGACTCCCAAGTGTAACTCTATAACCTTGACTTTCCCTAGAGATCCGCTTTCCAATATGGTAACCACTACCCCTGTGTGGCCATTGAGCGCTTAAAACGTGGCTAGGTTGAATGGAAAGGGGCTGAAAGTGAAAGTTATGCACCAGATTTTTAATAATCAATAATGAGATGTCCCACTAATTATTTTGTATTGATTAAACATTGAGATTACAATATTTGGGATGTGTTGGACTACATAAAATACATCAAAATTAATTTCACATGTTTTTCTTTTACCGTTTTAATATGGCTTCTAGTGAATTCAAAAACAACCCATGTGGAACTAATGTAATACTGTGTGTCAACTATACTCAAATACATTGAAAAAAAAAAAACCTTTTTAAACCACCCACGTGACTCGCATTTGTGGCTCATGTTGTGTTTCTGTTGGACAGCACTCCTCAGAGTACCAGACTCTTACCTTCCTCTGTCTACCCCGCATCTCCATCCAAAAGAAACCTCCCATTTGATAGGATGGGACAGGACTCTTGGCTTCCTCTCTCGCCTCACCTCCAACACGTGTTTTATTTTTATCCCTTACTTCTCTGCTTCTCCATAAACGGCACCACCATTTCCCCGGTTGCTTGATTAAAAACCTGAGAATTAGTCCTTGAGTCCTCTCTTTCCTTCACTCCCTACATCCAACCCATTTGCAAGCCCTCATGATTCTACCTCCCAACTACGTCCCCAGTCTGGGTACAGGTCTCCCCCACTATCCAAAAGGAAAGCGTTCCCCTTAAAGATTTTGCAAGGCAAAGTGGCAGTGAATAAGCAATTATTATTCATTTATACGAACGTTTTTAACATTCCCAGACCCCAAAAAATAACCTCTCGTAGGCTTCACTGACACCTTAAGACACACCTTGCTAGCCGATGCACAGAATAAACGGAGGTAAAACACAGATGCTTAGACACCGTCCGAACCTCTGGTGGCTTGCTGCTGAGACGCAGAGTGCAGTTCCCGGGGAAGGGGCTTGGAGGCGCCACTCCCGCTGCCCAAAAATGCCTGCTGCTGCCTCAACAGTAGCTTCCTATGCAGCCAACCCTTTTTTTCATGAAGAGCAAAAGTTCTCTTCAGATTTCTTTCAGTGAACACACAGGTATTCAGGCAGGTAGGTCCACTAGAATAGCAAAGGAGCGTATGACGGCCCTGCCACATGCGGGGGATACTTGTGGTTCTTTCCCCTTCTACCATTACCACTAACCGCATCCTCCACTGCCAGACCTCTCCTCCCCACTGGGCACGGCAGGAGCCCCCTCGCTCCCCTCCCCACTTCCTCCCATGCCCCCCCAGAACAACTCAGCAGTCACCACGGTCTTTTCCCAATCCTAAGAAAGGCAACCGTGACCAAAACCTTGGCTGGCTTCCAGTTGTGCTTAAAATAAAAGCCAAGTCCCCATCACAGCGCACAAGGCCCCACAGGACCCTTTGTGATCTGGACCCTGCCCCCTTCTTGGACCTTTATGTCCTACCCTCGCTGCCCCCTTGGTGTTTCTCTCACACACGCCTCGAGCTCATTTCGCCTTGTGGCCTTTGCCCTCGCTGCTCTCCGTGCCTGAAATGTCTCTTCAGTGTGACGTGATGCCTCCTCACAGAACCCTTCTGGACCCTTCCCCTGAAATAGCCCCTGTTTGCAACGAACAGAGTCCCTAACCCACCACCTGTTTGCACCTTCCTGGCCCTTATCAGTCCTTGAAGTTACCTTGTTTGTCCCCGTCAATCTTGATGTTTCAAAGTTCACTGAAGGCTAACGAGGGCTATTTTTCCGACCCCAGGCTTCACCATCATCCTGGCTTCTGTGACCACACAATGGCGTTTCCTTACTTTCTTGACTTAACTCATTTCTAATGGTCTCTCCTTCTTCCCCACCTCACAGCTTTATCCCCTCAAGGTTGGGGTCGGCTGTGTATTTGTTTGCGTCTGTGGCCCACTCCCCCGTCCAGGGCAGAGGTTTCGTCTACCAAGTACAGTATTGTATTCCCAGGCCCTAGAGCAGTTTCTGGCCCATCAATGTTTGTCGAATGAATAAATGCAAGCCGAAATGCCGCACACCCCTCCTTTGAATCCTCCCCAAATCTGTGACCGTCTCCGTCCCAGCAATCTCCACTATATATTTCTTTACTTCTCCATCTCCCTAGCTGGACAAGGAACTAACGATGCGAGGGCAGATTCTTACGTACTTTATCTCTTAGCACCTACCAGAGGGACAGATACACAAGGGGTGTTTGGTGAAATCATGTTGGATCAAGATTATCTACTGGTGGCTCTTGACTCAACTACATTCCTCGGAGCTGATCGGTTGCTACAGGACACGCTTTCACAGGCTTGCCCCCCCAAGGTTGGAGTCAACACTGTGCGGGTCGTCTGTAAGCTGTCGACGACCTCCCTCTTCATGGTGTGACCGCACACAGAAGCTGACAAAGCCAGACCTCAAGAGAAAAGAACAGAACAAGTCTGCAGACAGGAGCTGCCTGTGTTCCTCGCACCTTTTCACCTCCTAGGGCAACCCTGCTTGAGGCCCAGCTGCATTCCTGCCCGTGAAGTCCAGAAAGTAGCTCTGTTTCCTTATAATAAAGTCCCCTCTCTCATTCAAACCAGCTCCAGTGGACAAGGGCTCTTTGCTCTGGTCTTTGCAACTGGAGTCCTTACAAATGCAAGCCCTCAACAAAGAGAGAGACAAGGCAAGCCCTTGCTTCCTGTGTCATTCAAGGTCTCTGGTTTGCAAAATGCAACCCTTGTCAGGGCGACTTGAGCCTTAGCAGATGAAAAGTAGCTCCCCTCTACAAAAACACTGGGTCAGGGCCCTGAGACACAACGGGCGCGCCTACTTTCTCCTTTGATCAGTGCTGTGACCCAGGGCGAGGTCCAATCTCTTGGGCCTTCCCGCACACTGATGTGAAAAATTCATGTATATCTCGGTTTATGCAGACAGCAGCTTCCTAACACCTCTATGTGAATCACATCTTTAAAAATTGACTCCCATTTCTCCACTGATTCTGGCTATCTGCTCGGGATGCTTTCTGCTCCTTTCTGATCTATCGCCAATTGGCAGCCACAAAGTATAGCCCTGGCTTCACATTTCTCTCTTCCCCAAGTGGCTCATCAATCAATCAACAAAATTTTCATTCAGAGCCTATTATGTGTAAGACATTGGTCATGATCTGTAAGGAGAATAGGAAATGCACCGAATGCACTAGAGAAGACTGCTCTCTGTGAATCCTCTATAATAAAACCACGTCAAGAGCCAACCTCTTATTTATCTCTTCTGTAAATTCAGATTTGCTTCTATCAGGTTTTCCCAAAGAAGTGCCCATGTGTCCTGAGCAGCCTCTCCAGGTTACCATAGAGATGGAGAGTCATAAAAGGATGTTGAGAAACGTAAGCGCTTCTATAAATCCTCAGGAACAGAAATCGCAATTGTTTGGAGCCATAATTGAGACTATTCACGGCGTGTTCTCAGAAATAAGCACAAATAACTCACCAATCTGCAACTCCTGGCAAAGCAAGAGCAAACTAGGAACAAAAGTTAATAATAGGTTTTAAAAACAAGTCATGCCAGGCCAACACAATTTTCCTTTGGGACCAAAGAGAGACTCTTCCAGCTGAAGGAACCCTATCAACCACCAACCTCTGCAACGGTCTCAACTTCTCACTGGCCCTGTCTTGTTACCTGCTGACGTCCCAGAGCCCTCATGACATGTCTTAGCAGCTCCCACCCAGATTCAGAAGAAAATATCTAAATTCTTCTCAGTTATTCGTAATCTACCTGTTCTCAAAAAGGATTCTGAGGCACCTTACAAAAGACGGTGCTGGGCCAGAGCATCAGCATTGAAAAGGCAAAGCATCGGGGTGAAGGGCTTACTTGAGAGCCTTTGTTTTCAAGTAACAGAAGTGATTTCAAACTAGCTTTAAAGAATTTTTTAAATGTTTGAGATTTCACCTGTGGCACCCAAGAGTGAGGAAGTTGCCAGGTCCCAGGAAGGACAGTGCCAATATCAAGACTCTTTCTGGATCCCAAGATGTATCAACTGTCTGCCCTTCCGCAATATTTATCTCGGCGTACCTGCTTCCCTCCTTCTCAGAAGACTGGCTTTCCTGCCGCCCATCCACAAAGTCACCTGCAGCCTCAAAGACTATTCCTTAGGGCTCAAAGCACCTGGAGGGATGCTGACTCTCTGCTGGTCCAACCAGGAAGAGCTGATCTTTTGTGAAGCATATCACAGATGGCTCCCATTCATCCAGTCATTAGTTGAGGCTGAGGGTAGATGTCTTAGCTCAGGCTTCCACAAAAAAAAATACCATAGCTTGGCAGGTTTGAACAACAGGAATTTGTTTTCTTCCACTTCTGGAGACTGGACGCCCCCAAGATCCAAGTGCCAGTGTGGTCAGTGCCTGCCGAGAGCTCCTTCCTTGGAGGAAGTCACCTTTTCACTGTGTCCTACCTGGGCTTTCCCTGGTGCATGTAGGCAGAGACAGAGAGGAAGCAAGATCCCCGGTGTCTGTTCTTATAAGAGCATTAATCTCATCATAAGAGCCTCACCCTCTCATGACCTCATCTGAACCCAACTGCCTCTCAAAGTCCCCATCTCCAAATACCATCACACTGGGTTTAGGTCTTCAACAGCAATTTGGGAGGAACATAATTCAGTCCACAGCCGTGTATAACGTTATTCAAAGTAGCAGCTTGGGGTCTCCCACCAGAAGTAAGGAGGAGCAGCTAATGTGAGCTGGGCTGCAATTCCAAATGTATCCATTACAAAAGTGTAAGTAAATATAGCCCAAGAATGAGTTAGTGCATGGAAACAGGCAATGATGCCCCATCTCTTGCTAGAGAGAGAGAGGACAAATTTGGCTCTGAGCTTCCTAGCAGCCAAAGTACAGTGAAGGGGCACCTGGGTGCCTCAGTCGGTTGAGCATCCAACTTCGGCTCAGGTCATGATCTCACAGTTTGTGGGTTTGAGCCCCGCGTTGGGCTCTATGCTGACAGCTCAGAGCCTGGAGCCTGATTCTGATTCTGTGTCTCCCTTGCCCTCTACCCCTCCCCCACTCACATTCGGTCTCTCTCTCTCAAAAATAAATAAACATTAAAACACGGACACACCGGGGCGCCTGGGTGGCTCAGTCGGTTAAGCGTCTGACTTCAGTTCAGGTCATGATCTCATGGTTTGAGCCCCGCATTGGGCTCTGTGCTGACAGCTCAGAGCCTGGAGCCTGTTTCAGATTCTGTGTCTCCTCTCTCTGCCCCTCCCCTGCTTGTGCTCTGTCTCCCTCTGTCTCAAAAATAAATAAACATTAAAAAAAAAATAATAAAACACACACACACACACACACACACACACACACACACAGTGAAAAACTTCCTAACGGCCAAAGCACAGCAAAAGGAGGTTCTTAATGTAACTAATAATAATAAATTATTAAAAAAAAAAAAAACACTTTCACAAGTGAATCCAGCTTTATCCAGTAATATGATCTGAGAGCAATTTCTCCTCTGAGTCCACATTAAGGAGACCCCTCTGGTGGACAGGTCACTGTTCCTGGGGCATCTTTACAAAATATACACTTATAACCTTCCCTCTAGTCACCTGTTACACCAGAAACAGGATCACCCACACACAGAAGATACAGCAGGTATGAGATAAGTTCTTTCTCACAAGTAAAGGTCTGTACGTGGATATTCACCCAAGAAACCAGCCAGGCCAGGCCAGAAAAATCTTAGGGACCAGGGTTGGGCATGGGGTTAAGCTAGTGCTGACTGCCAGGCTACAAATGTCATGACCAGGATCGAGGAAGAAGTGATTGGTCAGAGAGGCAGAGGCCAGGTACCTAGGCACAGGATGGGCAATATAAGCCCCAGGACCCAACAAGCAGGTTCTAGATGATGAAAGGAAACAGAGTCTGGAAGGAATCTCTGGTGTATGGGAATATGCTTCTGGAAATTTCAACAGAGTGCCTGTAAACGTGCATGCCTCTGGAAAGACACAATGCCAGACCACTGGAAGTCTCACAGCAGAAAATCTTCAGCAGCCAGCAGTCAGCACCCAGGCAGCATGGTGGCATGACATGGGACTTGGAGCACATGGCTCCGGGGTGGGTCTTCAGCCCATGGTAAGAGATAAGACTAATAAGACATAAGGGAGACCCCAGGACTATAGAAAATGGACACTAGAAAAGTCTTGCAGAAGGACTCAGATCCCCAGGAACAGGAAAAACAAGCAGGTGTCTCTTCACCCAGGTGCCTGGCTATGAATCGATGGCGATTACAGGGATGGTGCGGGGGGTTGAACAGCGGCACCGAAAGACAGATCCAAGTCCTAACCCCCAGTACTAGTGAATTTGACCTTTTTGGAAATAGTTTTTGCAGATGGAATTAAGGTTCTCTGGATGAGATCATCCTGGATTTAGGGTGAGCCGTAAATCCGATGACTGGTGTTTTCACAAGACAAAAGGGAGGGAGATTTGACACCCCAGCAATGCGGGGCAGAGGGCGGGGGGGGAGTAGGCCACGTGAAGATGGACGCAGAGACTAGAACTACATAGCTAGAAGCCAAGGAATGCCAAGGGTTGCCAGTAGTGACCAGAAGCTAGGAGAGAGGCACAGAATGGATGCTCACTCAGAGCTTCCAGAAGGAATCAACCCTGTCAATACCTTACTCTCTGGCCTCCACAACTCTGAGAGAAAGCATTTCTGTTGTTTCAAGCCACCCAGTTTGTGGTACTATGTTATGGCCGTCCTACAGAGTTCAGACAGTTGGCAATTGATTTCATCTCATGGGTCAACTCTGTCAATTAGTAGTGACTGTCCAGATCACTCTGTTGAGAACTCCGAGGCCATTCAGGCTCCACAGGAAATGTGCTGCAATTGATTGGTGATGCCTAACTGTAGGCACAGAAAGCACATGGCAGCACATAAGGCATGTGATTGCCCTATCAAGCCCAATGTTTGCACAGAGCTCAGTTCTAGAAGTAAAGAGATCAATAACACATGATTTGTGCCCTCAAAAACTTTACAGTCCAGCACCAGAACTCAGTCAGAGTCAATGAAGTTTACTTCACCTTCCCTCTGATTAAGGTCAAGATTAATCACAATAGTGTCAACAGAATAGAGTTGTCAGGAACAAAGGTCCCAAAAATAACACGCCTGGCAAGAATAGCATGCCAGACATTCTACTTGATGTCAAGTTCATGGTGGTCAAGGACAATTAAGACCTCATATGTGGCCTTTACTGTAAATAAATATAGCTTTTTGGGGACCCTCAAAGGTGAAGTTTCTCATCAAACATTAGAGCATCCGTGTGCAATTATGAGCTAAGCCTATACCGTCTTCCAGGGTAACAGGACTTGTACCTGTAAACTTATTCCCCAGCAGATGAAAAACAGCCCTCTTTGGCCCCTGGGTGTAGAGTTGTATATGGCGCCTTCTTCCGTAACCACATCACTGTCACCCTGTATGAGTTATAACACTATATGTTTCTCTTTCATCTTTTACCCTTCAAGGCAGCACTGCCCCTTCTTACCATGTCCCTGGGCCCACCAGCTGAGCTCTTCTTTCTTTTTATTTTTACTTTATCTTCTGAGAAGCTCATTCTCAGAGCAGCAAACCATCACCCAGCAGGCAAAATGGACAAGATGCAGATAAGACACATTATATTCCCAATACACTCTCACACCTCCGAGCCTTTCCTCCTGCTCATTCTTCTGCCTAAAATCTAATTTCCTCCACCACCCTTCACCATATGGCAAAATTACTCACTTTCCAACTTCCAGCCCAAATAAGCAGCTTTCCTGGGACACTTTGTTCACCTTCTCCATTAAGAATTAATCACTCAGTCTTCTGTGCCATCATGGAAATTGTTCCTCTACTTCAGAAATGGGATGACACATTGCACTGTAGCTCCATGTCTTTGTATCTGTGTCCCCTACTAAATAGTTAGTTCCCGGGAAACGTGTCTCATTTACTTGTCACCCCAGTTTCTAGCAATGTGCCTGGCAAACAGAGAATGCTCAAGAATGCTAAATATTCAACCATCAATAGATGTTAAACAAATGTGTGAATAAGTGTTTTAAGGATAGCTACAATGATTTACTGATGCCTTCTGAGAGGAGGTTGAGAGCCATTTGTTACAAGCTTTTCTGGGTGAAATACCACAGCATCTACTTCTCCTCTTCCTTTGAATGGCCCTTATCTACAATCTGCCTATCACTCGCATTCACCCAATGAAGGCTAATCTATGTTATTTTGGTTTTTCACCCAGGGCTTTGCCATCATCCTGGGTGACGTCGGCACTCACATGGGTAACCCAACAGTTGACCTCTCTTTCAGTCTCTTGACCTGTTTCTTGCCGGTGGTCCTCTTCCCCCTCCACCCCTCACTTCCAAGCCTCCATTACCTGTAAATATTCTACTCCTAGAATCACTGATGCAAGCCTTTCCCGCTTAATTCTACCTCGCTTACCCAACTACTCGCACTGTGACAGCTCTTGAACTCTGGTTTCTCCCAGGTCATCAGCCCTCTCCTCTCTTCATTTACTGATTTTAACTTGGTCTCCATGGCCCCTGATTTTAGTAATGTTTTCACCCATACCATAAGCTCTTTCACCCATCTGCTGCCTTCCGTTTGCACCATCTAGATAAAACCAGGCCTGGGGCGCCTGGGTGGCGCAGTCGGTTAAGCGTCCGACTTCAGCCAGGTCACGATCTCGCGGTCCATGAGTTTGAGCCCCGCGTCAGGCTCTGGGCTGATGGCTCAGAGCCTGGAGCCTGTTTCCGATTCTGTGTCTCCCTCTCTCTCTGCCCCTCCCCCGTTCATGCTCTGTCTCTCTCTGTCCCAAATAAATAAATAAACGTTGAAAAAAAAATTAAAAAAAAAAAAAACCAGGCCTGAGAAAACCCAACTGGGGGCCATTTCCAAGACTCTGTCCAAGCAGGAAAAGCCAACCAGGCCATCTCAGATCCACAGCACACACTTCACCCCCAATCTCAAGTAAGCCCACAACTCTGCCAAGCAGGCCTACCACATCATCCCCCTTCACTTTCCATAGTAATTTTTTACAAACTTCATCAACTCTTCTCAAGCGTCTGCCACTGCCACCCACCAACATGAGGAAGATGATCTTCACTCCCACTTCACAGAGAAAACAGATGCTATCAGAAAGGAAACCCCTACAAGCAGACACACAGGTCTACTAGCAAGGGCACCCATCCCCTCCACCTTCACCCTGACAACAGGAGAGGAGTGGACACAACAACCCCCCCATTTGATCTTTGCATGCCAGTGCCACCTACCACCTTCAGACTCTTTTACGATTATTTTTTTCTGTCCTCTCTCTGTTTATCTCTTTCACAACCTCTCTCTGTTCTTAAGCGTTGGCCCACTATCTGCACCAGAGTCCCGCTGCCCACCTCCCTCCTCTCCTTTACTTTCAAACTTGAAGGAAGAGTTGTGGTCACTCACCGCCACCATTTCCCCACCTCCCACACACCCCCGGCCCGCTCTGATCTGGATCTGATGCCATCCTTCCAATGAGATGGCCCTTGCTAATATCTCCATGAAGTGCACACAGCCATGTTCAGTGGACACTTTGTTTTTTTTTAAGTTTATTTATTTTTGAGACAGAGAGACCGAGCATGAACGGGGGAGGGTCAGAGAGAGAGAGAGGGAGACACAGAATCAGAAGCAGGCTCCAGGCTCTGAGCCATCAGGCCAGAGCCTGACGCGGGGCTCGAACTCACCGACCGTGAGATCGTGACCTGAGCTGAAGTCGGACGCTTAACCGACTGAGCCACCCAGGTGCCCCCCCTTTTTTTTAAGTTTATTTATTTTTGAGACAGAGAGAGACAGAGCATGAACGGGGGATCAGTGGACACTTTCTAAGCCTCACCTCCGTTGGCCTTTCAATAGCAGTAGATACTGTTGACCCTCCCCCTTTTTTGAAAACACTTGTCCTTGGGCTTTCGCAACCTAACAACATGCTGGCTCTATTTCTTCCTCTCTGGCTGTATCATCTCCATCTTCTTGGTAAGTTTCTCCCCCTCCTCCTGTCCATGAGTAACGGGATCCATCCAAATCTAGCCCCAAACACATCTTCTCTTTTTAATTAGCACGGTCTCCTCTGCCCTTGGCTTCAGTTACACCACAACAAAGATGATTCAGACATTTATAGAACAACTCCAGAGACCTCTTCTCAGTTCCAGGTCTTTGTGTAAAACTTCCTACTTAACACCACCCCTTGAACTTTCCCAGAGCATCTCACACTCAAAGGATCTAAAACGAAATTTTTCTCTTCTCCTCCAGCCCTCCGTTCTGATCTCTTCCAAGAATTGTAGCTCAGTACACAACACTACGAACCATCCTGTCTCTCAAGCCAGAAACATTGGTGTCATCCTGACACCCGCCTCTCCTTCACCCATCCTATCCAAATGTATCACCCAGCCTGTTGGTTTTAATCTCCTTAGAGTCCTTGAACCATACATTTTTCTATCTGCACCAACATCCTAATCCATCTCTCGCCTAGACTCTTACACTAGCCTTCTACATTGGAACTGCCCTAACAGGTCCTCCACGCTGCAATCAGAGTGCCTTTATTCCTACAAGCAAATCCCGTGCCTGCCCACCCCTCACCTCGAGCCCCAAACTTATCGCGAGGTACCTATATCCCTCTTCTGGACTACTGCAGCACCCTGCACTTCTGCCCAGCAGAAGACCTATCCCATCTCACTTGTAATCGCTCGTCCCATCATATACCCATGTACAAACAGGTGCGACACAACCACCTGTGAGCTCCTTGCGGCAGGAACTACGTCCTCTCCAATTCTACAGCCGTTCGTTTCTCACAGCGGAAAATTCAGAGGATCTGTTGTCTCCTTAAGCACCAATTCGCCCCACTTATACTACCTAGTCGATACATGAGATGAAAGTTGACAACATGTTGTCACACTGCTTGACGGTTCCTCAATAGTGGCGGAAGCTGCTCACCTATGACATTGAGTGATGGAAATGAGCCAGAATTCATGCCCGGTAGCGGTGGCATAAAGAAGCCCGTGGAGAAATTGGCTGGATGGCTGTAAAAGCCTAGGAGGAGTGGTGCCCCTACTGGCTATCTGGGAAGGAGGCAGGAGAACAGGACTGTTATTGTGCTGATAGCTAACGCTACCACCTGGATTCTCAGCTCGGCCTCCTCCCCTCTACCGACTTCTGTGAGCCCCTACCCAAAGCATGCACACTTCTCTTTGCAGCAGATGGCAGCAGTAATAAGCCACAGAGGCGAGCTAAACGCTGACAGGTGGCAGGGAAATGGGCTCCTGCGACCATTAAAAAGAAAACCCGTCTTAGAGACCACGCAAACGCATGGAACCCACACAGAGACAGGTCGTTTTCAATGAGGCGCCAATCTTCCAAAATGACTCCCAATATAACTTTACCCACAGACCGGGAGAACACAGAGAGGAAGTCTTTGCAGATGTGGCCAGTGTTTCTGCCCCTGAAGTGCTTCCATGGAACTGGGCTTGAGGTTCTATCCAATAATTAGCTTCTAATCTTCAGACCACAGATGATGGACTCCAAGAAAACAAATCCCACGCAGGGGCCCCCTCCAGACCTTAATGGCACCTCTCCACTCAGCTCCCATAGCATCCTAAGCTCACCTCTCTCTGCACCTGCACACTGTTTTCTAAGGGCCCGACAAATACCTGTCCCCCTTCTCCCATTAATCCATGAATTTCTCAGGAAACATGATGTCATTCAACTCTGCGATTCCCCGGTGTCCAGAAAAATGCCTGGTACCTAGTAAGAAGTTTGGCATAATAAAAAAGACAGCTTTGATAAGATCCTGGATTTGAACGTTTCTATCCACATGATCATAATCAAGGCCTCCAACCTCTGTGGGCCCAGTTCCCTCATTTGTGAAACTGTGCACCTGTACGTAGAGTAAATACACAAATCCAACTTAGTTCAGAGGGCATAAAGCTCCTAGCACAATGCCTGACACGTACTAGGAGCTAGCATTAATTGACTACATTGCTTTCAGGGGCTCTTCCCTGCCCCACCCCACTTAAAATATTGGAAGGAGATAAGACTGCTTTAGGTCAGAAATCAACGAAGTATTTGATATCTATGGAGGGAGAGATTTAACACTCACCGAGCAACTTCCATGTGCCAGGCACACTGCCGGGAGCATTCCTCACCATGGCCCTGTGCGTTGGACATTATGATCCTACTTTACAGAGGAATCACAGAGGTTGGTGTTCCTTGCCCAAGATCAAACCATTAGTTAATGTCACAACCGGAATAGGACCCTTGACCTTCGTGACTGTGAAGGATGGGTCTTTATTTTTTCTTTTTTTCTTGTACATCACCAAAAGAAATGTGAACGAGAGTAAAGAAATCGCCAATCCCCAAGGCCAATGCCAGAGGAAGACTAGCTGGGACGGCTCACCCGGCATCAGCCCACGGGAGACACGCGCCAGGAGTCCTGTAACAGAACGAGGAGTGCGACCAAGCAGCTGACATGCCACTTCTCGACGTTTTGTAAAAGGTTTCCGAAAGGAAAGCAAGGAACAGGAATAAATTGCCGGTCCTCGCCCACCGGAGTTTCGATCTGACTGCACAAGTGAACGTGTGAGGCTGCAGGTCTAAAAACACCTCAAAGGCTCCCCACAGCCGAAGTCCAAGCCCATTGCAGTGGTATTCCATGCGCCGGATCTCATCTCCTGACACTGCCTACCTCTCAATTTATACTTTAACCACACCAAGCCTGCGGTTCTCCAAACATACCATTGCTACGGCTTGCCATCCCTCCCACTCTCACTTCCTGTACCCGGTTAATCCTACTAACCCTGAAGTCAGTTCAAACGTCTTTTCCCCCAGGAAGTCTTCCCCAACCAGTGGACTAAGGTTAGTGCCCCCTTTGGCCCTCTCCATTTCTGTCTCTAGCCCTACAATCACCACATTATTTCGTAAATATCTACTTAGCGGTTTATCCCCTGCATCTGAGTCTGAAGCCTGTGAGGACAGAAAGTGTATCTTAATTCACCCTTTTATCCTCCTCACCCGCCACGATGGCTCACATATAGCACCAGCTCAAAACTATGTTCGAACAAAGAATCACCGCTGTGTTCTCATCGAATGCCAAGCACCCCCCAAAACGCACAAGAAGCAAAAAGACAGCATGGCAGCTAAGAAGACTAGTGTAAACCCAAAACAAATGGAGAAAAAACTCACGGTGAGTGAATGCATGGGACAAGCATCAAGCAGAAATGCCGAATGAATCAAAGTTGTGCGACGAGTAGACTGAATCAGGGCAGGCTGCAGAGAGGCACCCAGCAGTCCTCGGCAAAGGTGCAGTTACGTCTTTTACTGACCCTGAACACCCTTTGTGAAATGGACTTTCTCTTACCCTCCAGTCTAGGCTATCTGCTACGAGCTGCCTTCCAGGGAAATTCTAGGCTGAGGGGGGAAAAAAAAAAAGGAAATCATTATTGATCGATCAGTTGTCACGGAGACGTGACTAGTAGAAGGCGATAGTCATTGGAGTATGAGGAATGACATCAAGCATTGTAAGAGAGGAAGAAAAACAGCCGTTGACATTGGCGTTACTTAGCTAAGTCTTCTGAAGAAGAAATGAGTTCAGGGGTCTTAGGAACCAAACCCCCCATCCTTACCATGGGTACAATAATAGTCAGCCAGCTACCTGATCATCAGTATAACATGCCTAGCTAGTGTCTAACACCCAATAAACAGTAGCTAGGACCAACTAGTCCGTTACTTTCCCATAAGCTCGTTTTGTTTCCGGTAGCTGAAATCCCCTAGAAAGTATCTGTTGGATTTGGGTGTGAGGAGACAAGTAAAAATTGTTCCTCCAGTGGAGTCTCCCCTGGTGGATTTGTTTTCTCTGAAGTGCCTTTTTAATTTAATCCCTGATATTATTCCAGTGTATCCATTATAGCAAATACTCTTAAGAAGAAAGGCTGAATTCAGAAATAAATTGCACTCACAGATCATGCCTTAGAATGAGCATCATTAGTGTTTAACTGGCAAAACCAGATAGAGAAGATAGATGATCCCATTGAAAAAAGCCAAATCGGATTTTGAAGAGACGTTGACTTGTCCCCTTTTTCTTTCTTTTCCGGGAAAAGAGAAAGCAAAAATTAGATGGTTATGCATAGGATTTTTATGCTTTGCAGCAACTCAAGAGAGCCTCATCGCTCCTGAGCAGGTCAGCTCTGCGGTCCCTTTTATCCGTTGCTGACAGTGGCCCAAGGAGAAAGCCTGGGATGAAAACAAACCCTCTTATGTGCATCAACTAATGTTAATATTTGTCTGCAGCCCCCCTCTCTACTTGGAACTGAAAAACAGCTCCCTATTTTCTTCAGACTAGAATCTTATTATTTATAAATTATTTATCTGTTCTTCACTTTACTCTGAAATCCAGCACTGCCAAGCTATTCTAGATGATCAAGGGATTCCGATAAAAGGACAGAGCAACATCCAAAAATAGAAGCTAAATCCATTTATCCTTGTTCCACCTGGCAAAGGAATTATGCTGGATGGTATGATTTGTACCTGCGCACACAGCAAAATGGTGGCGGGAACAAAACAAGAGTTCAGGTGCTCCGAGACTCCCTTTCTGTGACCCCCACGATGTACCTCTATCCCTCCCTCTAGTTTCCACAGCCCCTGTGAGCTCTTCCATGCTCTCCAGGTAGACCCATGTCACAGAAAGCCAAAGCTTCAGTTAAGGCTCCTGAGTTCCCTCATCCTATCCATGATTAAGATCAGGACAAAAATCACAAGAAAAGTCAGAAACAGAAGGCAGGCTGGCCCATAATGGGGCACGGAGGGAAAAGACCAGGGCAAAACAAAAGCAGAGGGATCCTGAAATTTCCCAACCGGCGTGCCATGACTTTCTTTTATTGATCACCCAAGGCAAGATCTGGGCCGGACAAGTAGGCATGGTTACAGGGCTTAAGTTTATCCTAAAGATAAGGAACCCCCATCCCTGGGTGCCCCTCCACCACTGTGGGACTGCGATCGATCTTCAAACAGCTCTTCCCTTACTCATTACTATGGCTTTACTGGGCATTTGAGTCCAATGGTTTGAGCACAAGTTACAGAATCTATTCCTTTCCAAATTCCATACCAACAACCAGGGCATCTAGTAACTGTTTGTTCCTTGGAATCATTAGTTATTTAAAAAAAAAGAAGAACAGGGGGGCCTGGGTGGCGCAGTCGGTTAAGCGTCTGACTTCAGCCAGGTCACGATCTCGCGGTCCGTGAATTCGAGCCCCGCGTCGGGCTCTGGGCTGATGGCTCAGAGCCTGGAGCCTGTTTCCCATTCTGTGTCTCCCTCTCTCTCTGCCCCTCCCCCGTTCATGCTCTGTCTCTCTCTGTCCCAAAAATAAATAAACGTTGAAAAAAAAATTTTTTTTAAAATTAAAAAAAAAAGAACAGCAAAAATTATATATGCACATATAAACCCACATGTGCACGTACCTTCGAAGCTTTGAAAGTATTTATATTGTTCCACCAACTATGCATGTATTTGCATTCCCAAAACTAGCCACGATTATACATGGTAATGCCTCAAACTTCAGACAACTTCAAGTCTCCAGAATTCGGCTATGGGTAAAAAGCAAAAGAGTCTAGACCTTGAGTGGCCAAGACAATAAACTCTAGTATACACTTCCTGATTGCCCCCCCCATACACCTGGAAGTCTAAGGATCTGGTCCACTGTATAGGAGACCTGGGGGTCTTGGTGGGGAGGGAGGCAGGGACAGCAAAACTCTCATTTCTTCAAAGCTCAGGATGTAGGTGAAAAGGAAACAGTAAAGCCAAAAAAGAGGATGCACCCATCACCAAACCAAAAATTCCTTTCTCCAAAGACATGCAAATGGCCAACAGGTGTATGAAAGGTGCTCAACACCACTAATCATCAGGGAAATGCAAATTAAAAGCACAATGAGAGATCACCTCGCACCTATTAGGTCGACTATTATCAGAATTACAAGAAAACAAGGGTGCCCGTGTGGCTCAGTCGGCTAAGCCCGAGACTTTAGCTCATGATCTCGGGTTTTGTGAGTTCAAGCCCCACGTCGGGCTCTGCCCGGATGGTGCAGAACCTGCTTCGGCTCCTCTGTCTCCCTTCCTCTCTCTCTGCCCACTCTCTCTGTCTCTCTCAAAAATAAGCATTAAAAAATTAAAAAAAAAAATAAGGTAACAAGTGTTGGTGAGGATGTAGAAAACTCAGGATCCTTATGCACTGTTGGTGGGAATGTAAATTAGCACATCTGCTATTGGAAAAGAGTATGGTGGTTTCTCAAAAAGTTACATATAATTACCATAGGAGCCAGCAATCTTACTTCTGGGTATTAATCCAAGAGAATTGAAGCCGGGATCTCAAAGAGATACATGTATCCTCATGTCTGTTGCAATAGGGCAGGAAGCACCAGGAGGTAGCAAGGCACAGATCTGTGAACCGGCATGGCAGTTAGGGACTCACCAGGTGGTTCCGCAGGGCTGGGGTTTGAGGAAGACAGTGCAGAGACAAGGTGGCTTCTTAGCACACTTGCTCTAACAAAAATACCAGAGACAATAGAAGGGGATTTCTCGCTGTTTTGGAGGCTGGGAAGTCAAAGCACTGGCAGATTCGGCGTCTGCATTCCTGGTTCATTGATTCGAGTCTAGATTCCAGTCTAGATTCCTGGCTCTCTTCTCACTATGTCCTCCCATGAGAGGAGGACCAAAGTAATTCTATGGGGCCTCTTATGAGGACACTAGTGCCATCACGAGGGCCCCACTCTCATGTCCTCATCTAAACCTAATTACTTCCCAAAGGTCCCAGCTCCAAAGACCATCACACTTGGGTCGAGGTTCCCACCCGTGAATTTTAGGGAATCACCAACCTTCAGTCTAGAGCAACTGGAAGGCAGAAAGTGCCAGATCACAACGGGGCTTGGACGTCATAGTGTGGAGACCAAGCTTTGCCATGGGTCACAGTTGTCACTTTAGAAACCTTGTTCCTTAGGGCAACTCATCTGTGGGCTCCCGGGGGCAGCATCTTTCGCTCTCTGCCCAACAAGAAATACAGCAAGCCACCCACTTTTCCGGTAGTCATATTATAAAAGAGTAAAAACACACAGGTGAGATTAATTTTAATAACGTATTTTGGTTAACCTAATATATCCCGAATATCATCATTTTCACGTGCGGTCTACATAAAACATTATTACTGAGACACTTTACTTCATTTTTTAACCATACTAAGCCTTCAAAATCTGGTTGTGTATTCTACTCTCACAAAACATTTCAGTTGTGACCGACCACACTTCCGGTGAGTAGCTAACAGCTACCATATTGGACAATGCAATTGGAAAGCCAGAAGACTATATCATCTGGTGACCGAGATTTTGAGTGAGCACTTTTGGAGGCAGCCTCCATTGAATGCAAAAAGCACTGAAAAATCGTTACGGGGAAACTGGGTGAGAGACAGATGAACCAGCACGTTTTACCAATAAACCCTAGCTTACCCTTCTAGAACCTTAAGAATCTTTATTTGACTTGCCATACAGCTTACCTTCAATCAAGACAAAATGACATTCTCTCTGGGAAATCAAATATGGTGGAAAGAATGCCGAAGGGATCTCAACAGAACTGTTTGGGTCTCTGTCTCTGTACGACCTGAGACGTCCACCAGAGGGCGTTGAGGCATGGGTTACCTGTGACCACTAGAGACCCTGATGTCACCTTGCCTTGTACTTGATGGTCTCGAGCTGGAACTGATCTCTCTAGAGAAGCACTCAGTGGGTCCCTGGAGCCATTCCTTCAAGGGAACAAAAACCTGTTCGGGACCCACCCCCACGAGAACACTTCAATCGGCCCCTACCTCTGTGGGAACCACATGGGAGTATACAATACATAGTGGGGGCACCATGCTTTTAAGGTCTTTGTTCCTTTCCTTTGAATTATTAGAGGCGCTGAGTGAACCCCTGGTTTCCCTAACCACACTCTCGGTGAGGAGGTCCTCAAAATCTTCCAACTCTGCTGTTAGAAAAACAGACAGTCCAGGGGCGCCTGGGTGGCTCAGTCGGTTGAGCGTCCGACTTTGGCTCAGGTCGTGATCTCACGGTCTGTGAGTTCGAGCCCCGCATCAGGCTCTGTGCTGACAGCTCAGAGCCTGGAGCCTGCTTCGGATTCTGTGTCTCCCTCTCTCTCTGCTCCTCCCCTGCTCGTGCTCTGTCTCTCTCTCTCTGGCCAAAATAAATAAATAGTAAAAAAAAAAAAAAAAAAAAAAGAAAGAAAAGAAAAGAAAAAAACAGACAGTCCAAAGCCACCCTCGCGTTGCTCAGAGCTTTCTGGGGGATTCATGTGCTACCTGTCCTCTTGGGCGGCAGAGATAACGCGCCTTGTGATTTAGGTACAAGCCAGGGAGCATGCTGGCGTTTTCTTCTTCATCCTTCTCCAAAAGCAGATCTATTGGACAAGCGGTCTTACTGGGAGAATAAAAATATTATGTGCTTTGATTCTGGCCTCACTGTATATTTTGCCCACACAGGTTAAAAAGGCAAAAGGGGAAAAGAAAGGACAAAAGACAGGCATGAGGGGTTTTGCATAAGAAAAGCTGTGGATAAACACGTGAGTCACACACAGCTCTTTGAATGCCCCGGGTCTGGTCTGTGGAGATAAAGGCACGTTACCCTCTTTGAGGGGAAAGGGGTTTTGCCCTGTAACAAGTTAGCCTCAATTAAGGAGGGATGCGAAGCCAGGTATTTCCCTCTTATGAAACACAAAAGAAAAAGGGAGAGGAAAAACTGTCATCGTCAACCCCCCCTTCTCCTCCCCCCACCCCCCAGCCCCCATGCAGGTGCGGCCACCTTCTGTTCCCCACTGCTGACTCATTTCCTGGATGAACTCAGCCAGAGTTCAGCGAGTAAGGCTCTGAGTACCATCTCCAGACGGGTCTTTGCCAGGGTACATTTCCAACCCCTAGGCTGCCCTCACCACACTCCACCTGCTCCCGGCTGTGTTTCCTTCTCATCCCAGCCACCCCGTTACTCGGGCTGAAAGTCTTCGAGGCCCCCCTTGACTCCTCTCCTTCTCCCTCATCATACATCCAATTCACCAGCAAGTCCTGGGGGCTCAGAATGCATCCAGGCCGAACACTGGCCTTCTCTGCTACTATCCCCACTGCCCTCTGCCTCTCACTTGACTTCGCAGACTCTCTGACTGGCCTCCTCACTTCCATTCTTGTCCTCCACCATCACTACCCACATAACAGTGAGACTGAGCACTGAAAACCTAAGCCAGATCATGTCCCTCCACTGTTCAAAAGCCATCAGGCCCCCAGCTCCAGGGGAATAGTGTCTAGGCTCTTACTACAACCTGCAGGCCCCACCCCGCAACTCCCACTCGGCAACAGCTACGGTGACCTCCTTGCCGGTTGCCGAAGAATGCCATCTCGGTCCTACCTCAGGGCCTTTGCACCGCAGTGCCTTCCGACGAGTTCTACAGCAGACCTTCCCATGATCATCTGCCCATTTCATTCAGTTGTCAACCCCAAAGTCACCTCTTCAGTGGACCTTCCCACACCACCCCATCCAAAACTGCCCCTCCACAATACCCTGATCCCTTACTCGGCTTTATTTTTATTCATAGCATTGACAACCACTTGATCTCACATTGCATTTCCTTTTCTTACTTATCATCTATCTGCCTTCGTCAGCATGTAGAATCTAGGAAGGTAAGGGCTTGTCTTACCTATTGTTATATCCCCAGTGCCTAGAAAAACATAAGCGGTCAATAAATATTTGTTAAACTATTGAGTGAACTTGTCCAATTGAATCACGGACAATTCTTCTGAAGTTATTGGTTTTAGGAAATACCCTCCCTTCAGTCAAATATAAATATCAGTGGAATGAGTGAATGAATGAATGAGGCAGATAGCCAGAAAGAGACTGTGTAACCTGCATGCAAATAAAAGCGTGGCCAATGTGTTTTGCCATCAACAACCTTGTCCCCCAAATCTGTAGCCTGCCACCGAATGCGTTAAAAACCCTGGTTCATCCACTGGCAACTTAGGCCACTGTCGCGGGGTGAAGATCCTCACTATGACACCCCCGAAATAAGGCTGGGAGGGGGAGTTGATCTGCAAGTAAGAGGCTTCAGCACTGGAGACCAGGGGACGTGTCGCGTCATTACTTCTGCTATAAATGCAGCTTGCTCTGACCTCAGATCTGTCCCCCTTTGTTCAGAGTTTTGCTGCCAGCCACCCCGAATCTTGAAAAGATGAGGCACAAGGTCCATGCATGTCCTTTCGAGAGTTTTAAACAGGAAACGTGTCCAGTGCTGCATAGCCCACGCTGAAAGACCGCATCCCTGAACAGCTAGCAAGATTGTTCTTCCTATCCAACAAAACTATAGGTTCAAAAACACTGTCATGGAATCACTGAGTCAGAAGTTACGTTCATATTCGTTAAGCCCAGCTTCTCCCATTTTACAGACGAGAAAGCTGAGGCACAAAGGAATGATTGGTCGGGGGCTGAGTTGACATGACCATGCTTCACACCTTCCACCCAAAGCTCCTGGACTGCCAAGCTTGATCAGGAACAGGGCACAGGGGAGAGGGGGGAAGGAGATGGGGAGGAAGAGGGGCGTAGAGAGAGGAGAGGAGGAGGAGAGAAGAGAGAGGAGGGAGGGAAAGGGCGAGGGGAAAGGGGAGGAGGAGGGCGAAGAAGGGAAGGGGAGAAAGGGACAGACAGAGAGGGTGACAGAGGATCCCAAGCAGGTTCCTCTGACAGCATTGAGCCCTATGTGGGGCTCAAACACACGAACTGTGAGATCACGACCTAAGCCAAAGTCAGACACTTAACCAGCTGAGCCACCCAGGCGCCCCAAAGCTCCCCTGTTCAAAATGGGAGATAACTCGCAAGTTCATCATGTCAAACAAAATATTCCCAGAGTGCCTGGAATTGAAGGTCCTTTCGCCAAAATGCGACACCCCCAGCCCACTCCTTCGCAAAGCAGGCGACTCCTTGAACAAGCTCCCCCACTGCGGTTGTCTCTTCGGTAAAACCTGGCTCTGAGTCCCTGGAACTCTTGTCTGTTGGTCCCAAGTGTGCCATCCTGGAGGCAGATAGCACCATGGTTAAAAATACGCGCTTCTAAGCCTGCCGTTTGTGACAACACGGATGGACCTTGAAGGCGTGATGATAAGTGAAGTAAGTCAGGCACAGAAAGGCAAATGGTGTATGATCTCACTGACATGCAGAATAAAAAAAATAATAAATAAACCTTATAAAAAGAGAGACCAGATTTGCAGTCACCGGGGGCAGGGATGCAGGGTAGGAATTGGAGAATGGGATTTTAAGGAACAAACTTCCAGGGGCACCTGGGTGGCTCCATTGGTTAAGCACCGACTTCGGCTCGGGTCATGATCTTGCGGTTCGTGAGTTCGAGCCCCGTGTTGGGCTCTGTGCTGACAGCTCAGAGCCTGGAGCCTGCTTCCGATTCTGTGTCTCCCTCTCTCTCTGCTCCTCCCCTGCTCGTGCTCTGTCTCTCTCTCTCTCAAAAAATAAATAAACATTAAAAAAAAATTTTTTTTTTAAAAGTACAAACTTCCAGTCATAAGATACAGAAGTCCTGGGGCTGGAAGGGGTAAAAAGCTAACAGAGCTCTATGATACACAGGAAAGTTGTTAGGAATGTAAATGCCAAGAGTTCTCATCATAGAGAAACATTTTTTTTGCCTTTTCTATTTCCTTTTGTTTTTATTGCCTCTATAGGACACGATAGGTGTGAGCCGAACCTATTGTAGTAACTATTTCACAATATACGTAAATCAAACCAACCTGCTAGACGCCTTAAACTTACACAGTGACGTATGTCCATTATTTCCCAATAAAACTGTGGGGAAAGGGAGAAAAGGTACGTACTTCGGTAACGGAGGCACCTGTTTCAAATCCTGGCTCCTCTTGTTACTAGCTGTGTGACCTGATGTAATTTTTTGAACTTCCCATGAGACACAGAACGGCGTGAATAAGGGGATCCTTTTATGCAGATACAAAACATGGAAACAGGTACACCTCCTTTCACGGACTCTAAGAGGCGCACGTATCATTTCTGTTTTAAAGAAGGATGCCTCTTAGAATCTAGAACCCGTCGCCATCACTCCCAGCCAGGCGGCAGCCGCAAGATTTGGGTGAAGTGTCTGCTGACACTTTAAGGTAACACCAAGAAACGGCCTGACGCTGAAGCATCTTATGTTCCGTACAATATAATAAATCTGCTGGTAAGTGTATATAAACTCTTTCTGGAAAGAATCAAAGACACATTTAGCAGCAGTTACCTCCGGGGAGAGAAACAGAAAATGGGAAATGAGGCTTTCACTTTCCATTTTCTTCCACCCTCCGCGGTTTGACTTTTTCAACCTGTGAAATGTATTCAATAATAAATGAGCCATTTGGGGCTTATTTTCTCCTTTGTACGTCTTTTACTTTGAAAAGGCTTAATCGATCTTAATTTTTTTCTTCTTTTTTTTTGATTTGATTTTTTATTTTTTAAAATTTACATCCAAATGAGTTAGCATATAGTGAAACAGTGATTTCAGGAGTAGATTCCTTAAGCCCTTTACCCATTTAGCCCATCCCCCCTCCCGCAGCCCCTCCCGTAACCCTCAGTTTGTTCTCCATATTTACGAGTCTCTTCTGTTTTGTCCCCCTCCCTGTCTTTATATTATTTTTGCTTCCCTTCCCTTATGTTCATCTGTTTTGTCTCTTAAAGTCATCATATGAGTGAAGTCATATGATTTTTGTCTTTCTCTAATTGCGTTTAGCATAATACCCTCCAGTTCCATCCACATAGTTGCAAATGGCAAGATTTCATTCTTTTTGATTGCCGAGTAATACTCCATTGTATATATATACCACATCTTCTCTATCCATTCATCCATCGATGGACATTTGGGCTCTTTCCATACTTTGGCTACTGTTGATAGTTCTGCTATAAACATGGGGGTGCATGCGTCCCTTAGAAACGGCACACCTGTATCCCGTGGAAAAATGCCTAGTAGTGCAATTGCTGGGTCGTAGGGTAGCTCTATTTTTAGTTTTTTGGAAGAAACTCCACACTGTCTTCCAGAGTGGCTGCACCAGCTTGCCTTCCCATTAATTTTTTTCTTGATAAAGAACAAATGAAGTAAATAACTAATTAATAGTTAATTCTTGAACTTTCTCCCTCTCTCGGCTCCTTTGCATTTGAGACACTGGGAAAAGTTTCTAAAGGTGTAAAGAGACACAAAAAAGCAATAATGTACAGGACAAGGAGCACGGGGCCAGAGAAGGAAGACAAGGATGGACGGAACCCCAAATTAGCAAAACTACAGGGAAGCAATTACCTTCATGCACATCTATGGCTGTCAAATTTTGTACCCCCCCTTTTGGAAAGCCACTTGTCAAAATATAAACATTAAATATTCATGCCTTTGACCCATAGACTCAACTACCATATTTTTATTGTAAAGAAAGTTTCTACAATACTTTTAAAATGCCAGGCATTGGGGCACCTGGGTGGCTCAGTCGATTAAGCGGCCGACTTCGGCTCGGGTCATGATCTCACGGTTTGTGAGTTCGAGCCCCGCGTCGGGCTCTGTGCTGACAGCTCAGAGCCTGGAGCCTGCTTCAGATTCTGTGTCTCTCTCTCTCTGACCCTCCCCCGTTCATGCTCTGTCTCTCTCTGTCTCAAAAATAAATAAACATTAAAAAAAATTTTTTTTAAATAACATGCCAGGCATTAAAACATTCACATAATTTCTTTTAAGAGCAGAAATAATTGGCAGTATCTTAAATTTACATCAATAGGTTAATAGTTCAGTAAAATAGGATACATCCAGCGAATGGGAATAAACCCATAATAACATTATTAAAAATTTTTATTAAAAAATGATAACCAGATTCAATTTTACATAGCAGGAAATAAAATTGCGTGTATAGTACGATCCGGGTCAAAGAAGCAACACTTTTGTGTGTGTGCAGAAAATTTAGAATGGTGATGAGACAGGCAAACAAGTGTCAACAGGGAAAATATGTGGAACCAGGAAGACAGACACCTTAAGTCTAGCATTCATCCCTTTATTCATTCATTTATTCAACCTTTGTGGCTTATACACTTTCTTTGTGCTGAGGTACAACGGTGAACAAAACACACATGATTCTTGTCCTAGAGAAGCTCATGTGTGACCCAGTAACATACAGATAATCTCTTTCCCTGAGAACGTTAGCAGAACAAAATAATCAAAGTAAAACTAAGAGAGAATAGAATAAAGAGAAGCCGACTCAAAGAGCTAGAATAGCATCCAAAGAAAGCCTAAAGAAAGAGGAAGGAATTACGAAACGTAAAGGCTGGAAATAATTCATTCAAATCCTAAGAAGCAGGATCGAGAAGAAGAACTTGTTTTGCAAAAACACCAGTAGTACAGACAAACATCTCACAATGCTAATCAATAAAAAAAAAAAAAAGGAAAAGGAAAACATAAATTCAAAACGTGAAGCCTGGAGGACTTCTGGTATCCCGGTCCCGCAAGTAAGGAGCTTGGAGGCTGCCGTCCCCGAACAGGACTGAACAAACTGCAAACCAACAATTCTTCTTAGCTCCATCAGAGGACTGACATCACCGGGCAAGCTGTGGCCCCAAGACAGGTGCACACAGGGGATCACAAGTGACCTGAGCGGCTGCCCAGGGGCACACACGTCCCTGGGAACCGGTACTGGGCGAGAGGACAGACTGTAACTGACAAAATGCTAGAGGCTCAGCGTGGACACTCCAGAGGGACCTCGTCTTAGGAGGACATCTCCCCACGTCTGTCAGCTTTCCGGCCACCAGCCCTCTCAGGTTCGCACAGCGAAGACTGGACAAAAATCCCCCTGCAACACAGGGAGGGCGCAAGGAGCCATTTTGGAACCCACCCAGAACATTCTGTTCCTAACAAAGTGGTAACAGTGCGAAAGGGTTACAGCCACAGGCACGAAATGTTTGCTGATTATAAAAGAAAACCAGGCCCAACGCCACAATAATGAATTCCTACATCTCAGAGAAATGATTGATTTTCAAAGACACAAAATGACCAGAACTGATCAAATAAGAGAAAAAAAAAAAATGAATGGAGCAAACCAACGGTGTCAGGAAATGGACCTTCTCCTGTGCTTCTGTAAAAAATAACCTGATGCTGTTCTGGAATGCAATTTGGAGGCCCGTGTCAAATACCTCTAAACTGTGCGAGCACAGTGACCTATAAATCACCCTTATGCAAAATCCTTCCAACAACATAATAAATAAGAGTGCCGAAGCGTATTCTTCCATAATCATTGGCCTTTAGCAAAGAACGATGTGTAACAGCAGACACTGGGAACAGCCTACACGTCTAGTAACAATATGGATAAAACGCAGTCCATCTATACAATGGGCTGCTATGCAATCATTAAAAACGAGTCTGTGGGTACTTCTTGGCTCCAAAAGATGTTTGTGATGGATTAGTTAAGAGACAAAAGGCAGGTTGGCAAACAAGATGAATAGCGCGATCGTGTTTATTTGTTTATTCATTTAGAGAAAAGCATTTCGGGAGACTATGTGCCAAGTCTCACTAACAGTACTTAATTCGGGGGCTGGAGTTATGGGTGATTCTTCAGCTTCTCCCTCCTACTGCCTATTTTTTACATTTGCATGTTTGTTAAAACAAGCATCAAATACGCTCACGTGGGAAAACTGGCCAATGAAAATATTAAATACCGTCACGGTCTCAGGTGCCGACAATACGAGCCACCCCTTTATATTCTTATTCCTACAGTCCAGCACCTTAGGAGGTCTTTAGTGACAATGTCGCTGGTAAATAAACTTGCAGACGATGAGGATTCTTAGGTTACGACGCCAGCTCCGCCAGGAACGATGTAAACCCGGCAGTGGCTTCCCTCCTTTGCTGTCACCTCTTCGTCTCCAAATCGAAAGAGCCGGAGGAGCCCTTCCAGAAGCCCACCGCTAATGCCCACTTGGCTACTTCTCTTCAAGCTGCCGGTTCCGTTATGCAGGGACCATCTACTTCTGTTGCAGCTCGGTACGCAGTCCATTTGGAAACAGATTTTGAAGAAGAAGGGGAAAACACAAGTAATGTTCATTTGTTTCATTACAGCAATTTAAGAGGAACAACCATCTAAAAAACGGAAAATGTCAAGTGGGCTATTAAAGGCCTCCGGCAGGCACGGGTGCATCTAGGCGCAGATATTGAAAAGGAGAAGCGCCAGAAAGGAATACAGAGGGGTGGGCGTGCTGCACCGGCTTAAACGCCCGTCCTGTTTTAAGAGATGATCACACAAGAGGCTAGAGACCCACAGCAGCCATGCGTAGCTTCAGAGGGTTCAACGAGGCCGAGAGGAACCTTCCTCCAACAGCAAACGACGTGCTGTTACTGTTGGTTCAGTGTATTTCGGGACTGGGTTACTGCATGTCTCTCCAGCGCAAGCGCTGTGCTAGGGCTGGGGATCCAGAAGGGAATGAGGCACAGACCGTGTTCTCACAGATCTAACGGATCCATAAAGAGAGAGAAAGGCAAAAGTCTGATTTCCATATTGCAGAGGAATGCCTTAGGGAGGTATGACAGGAGCCTCTTCCCGGATATTAGCCGGATGTAGTAGGAACTTGGCAAAGGCCCGAGAATTAGCATATTATATACAAGGAGCCCACGGTGCCCACATCTGCAAAAGCCCAGTGGTAGGAGGGAGGCGGGGGCAGGCTCCGAAGGTGTTCCGGGGACCAGAACGAGCTTTACGCTAGGCAGTAAGATGCTCGGATTTCATTTGAATCTCAGGAAATGGCCCTCCATCAGCTGGAAATCTAAGGCCCAAGAAAATACATCCAGGGACATGCCCTTGACCCCTTCCCATACCACTGCAGAGTAGAATGGCCTTTCCACAAGCCACATATGAAACTGAAGATTACTAGAACAAACCACTGGTAGCAGGGGGAATGAGTATATTGTCCTAGGCTGACACCCCCTGACCTGCCCTTGGCCTTACCCTCGCCCCACAGTAGAGAAACGCAAAAGAGCAGAAAGTTTGGTCTTCGTGTTTCCACTTGTCCGCACCGAGCTCTCATTTGCAACTTCTTTCAAGGTGTCTGCTTCCACTTAAATTAAATCTGCAAAAAAAATAATTATCTGGTAATTTTCCAGGCTAGGGGAAAAATCCAAACAAACCGTGTTCGCCCTGCACCCTAGTCATTTGCTGACCCTCACAGTCCAGGACCGGGGTCAGTGCCTGCCCGGGCGCTCACAGTCCAGGACCGGGGTGGGGGAACATCTTCCCTGGATGTCAAGGAGCTCACCAAGGGGTTCAAAGAGGAGGAAAGGGATTGAGATAGAACAGGCGATAGGGGAATAGGACGTCACCAAGCAGACCGCAGCAAGGCGATGAGGGAAGAAGCCTTCATGGTCCTTGATCACAGTTAAATGCTGTGTTCTTTCATGACTATTGTTAGTATCATTTATTCCCATCAACAAACCGAGAGGCCAACTTCCAGTCCACATGCCCAGCTTCCTTACATTTTAAAGAAACCAAGAAGCTGTCCCTCATTGTGGATTCCCTTCAGCCATGAACTTTCCTTGATATGGGATTCCATGAGGACACAGATGCCTCCTGGTGGAGTAAGGCATCTGCAAGCAGCCAGCAGGTTTTGCTGGTCCATGACAGGAAAAGACAGGTGACTGGGAAGAGTCACAGGGACAGTGTTGGAAAGACACTCAACGTCCCTGGACCTCAGCATCCTCTTCTGTAAATGAGGGAGACCAGCAACACTTTCCCCTACTGATAAAAAAGGATTGACAGATACACCCAGTGCTGCCCTTTCCCCCACATCCTACCTTCACAGAGGTGATGGCTGGAGCAGCCGCAACCTTCCTGGGACCACGAGGGAAAGGCCAAGACAAGCACATACCTACCTGTCCCCACATATCAGAGCTACTGAATCAAGGCCAGCAAGAAACTGCCTCCAGGTTTTTTGTTATATGAAAAAATATATGTACCTTGTTGCTTTAAATCGCTGAGAACCGGGTTTTCTGTTACTTCAGCCAAATTCAGTGCTGCCTGAGGGAACTTGGCTGGGCTAATTCAATGAGATAACATCTGGACATTGCACAGCACAGAATCTAGAAGGCAGCAGGAGCTCACCATCAGCCCTTCCTCTCATCATTCTCTCCTTTGAAAATGAGACCTTCTCCTGGAGGTGAAGTACTATCAGAGGAAGTGAAAGTCGATGTCATGTTTGCAGTGTGGACTCAAAGGGTCAGAGCAAGAGGACAGCGAAGACCATGTGTGTCCCACCCTCATCTGACAAGGGACGCAGACGCCCGGAGAAGAGAAGCTACTCGCCCCAGGCGGGGCGAGGAGGGGCGGGGCGGGGGGGGAGACCTCAGACTCCAAACTTAGCACATCCAGCCTCAGAACCTCTCTCCTGCCCAGCTCTCCTCTCCTTCTTCTGGCCCTTTCCCAGTCTGGGCCTCCCAGTCTTCCTTCCACCTGCTCCAGATTCGCTCCCCTCTAGCCCACATGTGGTAAATGCGATCCTCGCAAGCAAAAACCTCTCCGTCTGTGTCTGTCTTGGGGATGAGCCGAGGGGAGAATCTCACAAGCAGTGGTAGCAGCCCAGCCGTCAGCCCCAGAAGCAACAAATGCAGGAATCCAGGTCGGTGCCACTCACTCATCCTCAGAACTTGCTACTTGCCAGGGTGTTAGCTAGGACCCCGGCAAGGAACACAGAGAGCTCACTGGAATCTCGAAAAGAACTTAAGGAATTGATGGCGTATGCAAGGGTGAGGGAACCAGAAAGGATGGTGAGGTGCCCAAGGACAGCAGCAGCCTAGACTGAGAGGAAGGGGAGGAGTCAGTGAGACCTTGAACCATGGAGTAGACCCAACCAGAGGAGCTATAGCTGAGGGTGTAGCTAGAGAAGACCCGTCAGTGCAAAACTCCACCAAAGCAGGAAGGAAGCAGAGGAAGAAATACCACTCACTACTTCTCTCTCCTCCCCCCCTCATCGCCCGCTGATGCCTCGCATGGGCCAAACTCAATGGAAAGCCTGAAGGCAAAGAAATCGAATGATGGAGTCCACAGGGGAGAACCCTGTCTTCACCTCCCCAGGGCACAGAGCAAGGTAGAAAAAGGTCCAGGATGTGTTTTGGGGGGGGGGGGTGGCCAGGGGAGGGGGAGAGGGTGGAGGCAAAAGGGACAAATGGAGAATAAACAGCACAGAGGCATCGCCTAAGCAGTTTACCCGCATTATCTCCTTGAAGCCTTCACAATAATCCTGTGAAAAAAGGACTTCGATCCTCATGTGCAAATGAAGAAACTGGGGGTGTCTGGGTGGTTCAGCTGGTTGAGCATCCAACTTGGGCTTAGGTCATGATTTCACAGTCTGTGGGTTCTAGCCCCGCGACGTGCCTTGTGCTGACAGCTCAGAGCCTGGAGCCTGCTTCGGGTTCTGTGTCTTCCTCTCTCACGGCCCCTCCCGCCCCTCTCTCTCTCTCTCTCTCAAAAATAAATAAACATTGAAAAAAATTATAAAGCAAGACAAGAAAGAGAAGGGAGGTATAGGAGATAGGGAACAGCTCTGAAGCAGGCTGAGGAATGCAGTCCCAGTAGTTCTTCCATTTTTAAAAGGCTTGGCTAGTGCCCTTGGCCATCACAGCAAGACCAGATGAGGGAGGCAGCCCCCTTCTTCCCATCCTTAAAACTGGTCATCTCGCTCACTGATATTCTAGGCTCCAATAAACTCTGAAATGCAATCAGAAAAATGGCGGATGAGATGCTGCATGGATTCACTTGATATGAAATAGTGTCCCTTTTTATCTGGTTTTGTACTCTATCTTTCTTTTATGCTAGCTTTAAGCTATTTGATTTTGTCCACCTACTTTCTATCCTTCAGCGAGCATATTTATATTCTGCAGTGAAAAGAAGGATTTCATATCCTAGCCTTTCACATGAAACTATTTCACGGAAAATGTACGTGACCTCACCTCAGTCTCCTTTTTCCCCAGGAAAAAATGAATCCTCTTCTGAAGTTATCTCTGCCAACTCACACTGGATACCATTCCTTCCCAGCCAAGGATCGATACAGTTATAGATACACCCCATCATCTTTACAATCGTTTCTATTTTTCAATCATCTGCCACATGCTGAGCACTGAGACAGGTACTTTATATATGTTATTTCTAAGCTTCCTCACAACTCCACTAAGGGAGCACCATTTTCCCTATTTTATAAGTGAAGAAACTGAGGTTCAAAGAAAGAATGTACCTTGTCCAGCTGGTAACTCAGACTGTGATTCCAAAATTCATGTTAACCCAGATTCCACGAAGGCTTTCGACCATCTCTCTTGCCCTAATCAGCAGTAGTCTTTCAGTATGGTCTCTTCATGCATGTCAAGCTTGGTCACCATCATATTAGCCATACTAATACGGTAACTCGTGAGAATGGCACATAACTCTGGTTTGATGATTCCCAATGTGGGCTGTCCACAACTCTGATATGATAAAGAGCAGACCCACTGGACTTTCTGGCAACCACATAGGAGGCATGCTTACTACCTCTTGAACTTACAGCTGAGCATTTACTCCACGGCCTATAAGAGATATTATTATTCTCTTCCTTTCTCAGAGATTGTCCTTTCAGTGTTTTGCTAACCATCTCTAGCCTGTCCTTGGAGCCTGCAATTCCAATCATGTGTATAAAAACAAATAAGGTAATTCTCCTTTTTGCTCACTCTGTGTGCTTTCTCTCATTATCCTTGGAGAAATTAACTCTCCCTGGGCATCTAGGAGCAAAGGGCATGGAAGGTGGAAATATCTGGTTTAATGTGGAAGGGAAAGTTTCAGAAGGACTTTATTCATATGCTTTACTATCCCCAGATAGAATCATTACAAAATCCCTGCCACCATCCACTCTCCTGGGTCCTCACAAGTTAACACAGTAGATAGGCAAAAGCCACAATTTTTCAACTCAAAAGATTGCCCTGAATCCTAGCCATGGGTTTGAGAGTATTTGTGTATCTACTTACATGTGTGCAAGTTGAGATGTTTTCTGTAGACATGTAGAAGGAGCATGTGAGTAAATGATGTTACTCAAAACCTAGTCTTGATAGACTTGGCCTCCCTGAGGCATCAGAAAAATGTGGAGAGCCAAAGTCATTTAAACTACAGTTTAGATTCAGCTAAGAGGGAAGGAGACATATTTTTTATTCACAAGCATTGTGGATTACAGAGATGTGGCTCTCACACCATATTGCCTGTTTAAATGTCTCAACAGTGACATCATCAAGAAGATGACATAGGTTTTTCCCTATTTCTTTTTTTAAAAATTTTTTTCAACATTTATTTATTTTGGGGGGGACAGAGAGAGACAGGGCATGAACGGGGGAGGGGCAGAGAGAGAGGGAGACACAGAATCGGAAACAGGCTCCAGGCTCTGAGCCATCAGCCCAGAGCCTGACGCGGGGCTCGAACTCCCGGACCGCGAAATCGTGACCTGGCTGAAGTCGGACGCTTAACCGACTGCGCCACCCAGGCGCCCTGGTTTTTCCCTATTTCAATCACCCTTACAAGAATACCAACTACGAACTATCAATAAACAAGACACCATTGTGAAAATCCCAGAATCTGGGACTGAGGCTAAAGCACCCCCTGGGCCACAGAGACTGAAAAGGACCACATTAGAAGGGTAACAGAAGTGGTTTACTTGGACCAAATAGCCTCTACCCCAGGCTGCCACACCAAGAGGTCCCCCCAACCCCAGCCTATGGTTTATCCAATAGGAATAAGAGAACTCAAGGTGAACATCCACCTTTCTCAGCATTGCAAGGCACTTCCTAGAAGGCTTACTCAGGTCTCACTTGACAGGGATCACTGAAGAAATCATTGGAGCTTGACCACTGGGGATAAGATAGAGATGAAAAAGGTAGTGGGATTTATAGCAACCAGAGCTCAGATCTTGGTGGACCACATTTCCACTTGCAGTGATAGAGGGCTGCCCTTGAGTGATCTGGCACCTGAGCAGATATCCAAGCTAACTTTGCATATCTGCAGAGTTGATCTGGTGGCCATGTCTGGCCAGAGAGTTTGGTAGGCAATTCTGCCTGATTTAGGTCCCCAGCTGATGGGCCATACTGGCCATACAGCCTCTACGACTCACCTGGACAGGAAAGCAAATTCCCAGTCCTGCCCAACAGCTGAAAAAAGCTTCTAATCCCACCCAAATAAAAAGCTGGGTAGCCACAGAGTCCATCCTATGACTCCAATCAGGAAAGAATCCAAGCCAACAGCTCTGCCCAACTATTGAGCAAAATCTCTGGCCCTGTATAACCAGAGACTTGCACAGTGACCCTGAGAACCCTCAGAGCTCAGCCTACCTTATTGCCCAGTCACTGAGCTCAGCCAATAGCTCTGCCCAGCAGTGGAGCCTCATCTACAGCTCTTCCTGATTACTAAACACAGCATGTGACCTTGTCTGGGCAGGGAGCCCAACCAGTGACCCTGCTCAATTGCAGAACATAGCCTGCAACCACATTAGACCAAGAAGCCTAGATAGTGACCCCACTCAATCACAAACCACAGTCTTCAGCCTCATCCAAGTGCAGGATACAGATAGAGTTTCCACCCAACCAGAGGGCCTGTCCAGTGATCTTACCCAATAGAACAGTACGGCCAGAAGCTTCCCCAATCACGAAGACCACCCTCCAGTCCCACTCAACTTCAGGGCACAGCCCACAGCCTGCAGCCCCACCTGTCCAAACCCTCACCTGGATGCAGAATCCCACCAATAGCACCATCTGCTCGGGGAGCATAGCCTGAAGCTCCAACCAACCAGAAATTGTGGTGGAGCACAACCTGCATCCTTTCCCACTAGCAGTATCTAACCAGTGGCAACACCCTGCCAGGAACACAATACATGACCTGACCCAACTAGAGGTGATTACAGACCCCAGCTAGTGGCCTCACATGACCATAGACCATGGCCAGTATCCCCACCCAACCAGAAATCCTGCCCAAAAGTACTGCTTGAATTCATAATCCAACCAACAAGCTCAACCGACTGCAGAGCCCAGACAATGGCACCCCCCAACCTCAGAGCACAGGCAGTGGCTTCACTGAAGAGACTTCAGTAACAAATCTCACCAGCCCACAGATGCTACCAGTTGATCCACCCAGTAATCCAAACTAAGCTAACTGGTGGTGATCTTTCCATGCCGAAGCAAACCTGTAAAGACTGAAAGAGGAGACTGTTTACTCATAAATGCAGGTACCAATGCAAAGATATAAGGATCATGAAGAATCAGGTAAATGGGGTACCACCAAAGGGAACTAATAAATCTCTAATAACTGACCCTAAAGAAATGGATATCTATGAACTGTTTGATGAAAAATTTGGAATAACCCTCTTAAACAAGTTCAGTGAAATAAAGAATATACAGAGAGACAACTAAAGAAAATTAGGGGACAATGTGTGAACAAAATAAAGAGTTCAATAAAAAAGTAGAAATCATTAAAAAAATGGATATCCTACAGCTGAGAATACACTGACTGAACTAAAGAATTCAATTAAGAAAAAAAACAAAAACAACCTCAACAGGCCTAACATCAGCAGACTCTTATGCTTAATCAAGCAGAAGAAAGTATCAGTGAACTCTAAGACAGGTCATCTGAAATTATCCAATTAAGGAACAAAAAGGAAAAGAATGAACAAGAATGAAGAAAGTCTGTAGGACTTATGGGATACCATTTACACACACACGCACACACACACACACACACACACTCATTATGGGATTCCCAGAAGAGAAAAAGAAAGGGACAAAGACTATATTTAAAGCAATAATGGCTAAAAACTTCCTAAACTTGAGGGAAAAAAGGGACACTCAGATCAGAGGCACAATAGACCCCAAATAGGTTGGAACTCAAAAAGGTTACCCCAAGACACATTATAATTGAACCATCAAAAGTTAGAGACAAAAAGAATTTTGAAAGCAGCAAGAGAAAAGCAATTCATGACATACAAGGGAGCTCCCATAAAACTCTCCCACAGATTTCTCAGCAGAAACTTTGCTGGACAAAACAGAGGATGTTATATTCAAAGTACTGAAAGAAAAAAAACCTGTCAACCAACAATACTATACCTGGCAAAGCTGTCCTTCAGAACTGAGAGCAAGATAAACACTTCCCCAGACAAACAAAAGCTGCAGAAGTTTGCCACTAGACCTGCCTTATAAGAAATGCTAATGGCATTCTTCAAGCTGAAACAAAGGGATGTTAATTAACATCATAAAAACATAGCCATGTGTAAGACTCACCAGTAAAGGTAAATATATAGTCAAAGTCTGATGCTTTAATATTGTGATGGCAGTGCATAAATCACTTACAACTCTAGTTTAAACATTGAAAATAAAAGTATTAGGAAAAATCTATAACTACAATAATGTGTTATTGGATACACCATATAAAACAGATATAAATTGTAACATCAACAATCTGAAACGTGAGAGAGGGAGAAAAGCATAAAGTTTCTGTATGCTATTGAAGTTATCAGCTTAAAATAGGATATCGTAACTATCGTGTTTTGTGTAAGCCTCGTGGTAAGCACAAAAATGCACACACAAAAGATTATGAGGAAGAAGTAAAGCATACTGCCATAAAAAATCATCAGATTACAAAGGAAGACAGCAAGAGAGAAAGCAAGAAACAAAAGATCTATAAAACTGCCAGGAAACAATTAACAAAATGACAACAGTAAGTCCTTACCTATCAATAATTACTTCAAACGTAAATGGGCTAATCAAAAGTCATAATGGCCAAATGAATAAATGAACAATATCCAACAATATGCTTCTTATAAGAGACTCACATTAGCTTGAGGGACACACATAGGCTGAGAGTGAAAAGGTGGAAAAGATCTCCGAAGCAAATGGAAGCCATAGGAAACCAGGGGTAGATGCTCACGAAAAGAGAGAAGACACGGGCCAGGAAGTTCAAACACTCACTCTGGCCCCGGCCAACGAATCTCCTTTCTCTTCGTAGATCTCTTTTTCCAACCTTCGGCAAAGTTTTGCACTAACTTTGGTGCGTGCCGACCTCTGTGTGACGTGTGCACGTGTACACATTGGTGTGTGTGGGGGAGTCCCCGGGTATGACCAAAGGAAAGCAAAGCTGCATTTAACCCCCTCAAAGAGAACCACAGCTCCTTCCACAATCACCAGGACCAAAAATGCTGCCAAATGGGCTCTCAAGCCATGCATAAAAATCAAAATTAAAACGGACTACCTCAGGGGTGGGTTTTTTGTTGTTGTTGTTTTTTCCTTTACGGCTAACTAGCTTAGGAGCAGATAAAAGCCAAGTTATCATGCTTTTCACTCTACAGAGATGGGGAGGCCTGGCCTTATTCTGTCACTTGACGGTGACAGGGACATTTGAAGCCACCCAATAGAACAGGCCTGCCCTCGGTCCCTCGACACCCCTCCCATGTCTCTCCTCTGAGAGAAAAGCCTGTGCCTCACAAAGACAACCAGGAAGCCAACTCGACAAGCCTGCTTTGGGTCAGCAAGGACAGCAGTCCACGGCTGTGACCCCGAAGCCAGCCTGGCCTCGGGTGGGCTGTGAATTTGAACTATACAATGTTGCAAGGGTGAAAACAAGTTGAATGGAAAGGACCATTACTGAGCAGCTAGAAAGGGCACTCTGCCGTGCGTTTCACACATGTGTCTAACCCACATCCTCTGTGAAAGGCAGTGTTAGGATCCCATGATGTAGAGGACGTGAGAGCTTCGAGGCTCAATGCCACGCACACCTTCACACTGCGGGTAAGCAGTGGGTGGAGGTGATTCCTAAATCCATACTCTTCCCAAGGCACTAGAAAGCTCCTTCACAGGCTGACCTTCTCCTAGAGGTTCTGATATCCAGGGGCTTTGACCTTGAGTGACAGAGACTCTGCCCTTCATAGCAGTAAGTCAAGGTGCTCAGCTCCAGAGCTAAATGGGTCCAGGCCTGTGCCGCTTACTAAGGAACAAGCTGTCACCTCCAAATCCACGCTTCTGTCCTCCGCCTTGTCCCCTGGCCGTGGGGCTCGGCAGGCTGAGTGTCTCCCTGCCCTGAGTGGCTCCACCTGCCCAGCTCATTTGGGCACAGACAGAACCAACACCGTGTGGCCCCTCCGGGTGCCAGCCAGGGGGCACTGTCTCCTTAGGGGTCCGAGCTTCTCAGGACCCTCCTCTCAGCTTCAAAGGCACCAAAGCATCTGCTCCAGTGGGCAGCACCCAGCATTTCAAGCCCCTGACTTACCAGATGGTGATAACCCCATTCTCTCCCTTTGCCCCCCACGTCCTTTCCACATACTCACCTCTGACCTGCCTCGATGTCCCCTTTTCACCCTCTTGCGGCCCTCCAGGACCCGCACACACAACTCCCCATCTTAAATTCCCTTTGTGAACTGCCTAGCGTTTCTGTTTTCCTGACTTCGTAAAGGACTCAACTCCTGCCATCATCTAAGCAACGCTGACCCTGAACGTGAAATCGGAGCTTCAGACCCCCCCGAGAGAAAATCCTGTTTCGTTTTTCTTCTGCCCAACATGCCCCTCCAGAGCAGGGCTGTGGCTTTCATTCTCTCTGTCGGTGAATCTTAGCAGCCCCCGGATGCTGAGCCAGATACCCAGGGCTTCAGCACTGTTCTCATCCCAGCCCCATTAAGCTGCTAGCCTCAGGCCTCGCCCAGAGCTCCCGGGAGCCGTTCTACCTACATCTAACTTCTCTTGGCAGCTCAAGAGCCTCCCTTCTGCTGACCTTGGCTCGCTGGTGGAAAGGAGCTGAGACACCCTGTTTGGCAGGAAGGGCTATGGGCAGGCCAGCAGCCAGCCACACTGACAGGACCGTTGTTTGTAGGGCATCACACAGCCCCGGGGGAGAGAGAGAACAGGAGAAATGCTCTGGTCCGTCCACCCCCTCCAGCATGACTCTTGCCACGCCATCTCAGAGGGCCTCCCGCTCCCCGTACAGCACCTCCCGGATTCAGCTGTTGAACCTGCCACATGGGAGGTACATAATCGGCCCCTGCTACATTTGAAAAAAAAAAGTATATATGAAACAATGCTGTCAAGTTGCTTCCGGCCCAGTAAGGTTGGTAGAAAATGTGAGGTCAAACTTCCATGCAGAATTAAATTTTCTGGCTCCTGATCTAAGGTATAGAAACTGCTCGTGGGCTGAATGGTGTTCTTTAAAAATTCCTGTGTTGAAATCCTGACTCTGGTTTACAGGGTGTGACTGCATGTGGGGCTGTAAAGAGACAATTGAGGTCGTTGGAGGGTATATCAGTGGGTCCTAGTCCAAACGGGGTGGTGTCCTTGTAAGCAGAGGAGGCTAGGACACAGACACACGCACAGGGAAGAGCACGTGAGGACGCAGGGGAGAGGCGGCCGTCTGCAAGCCAAGGAGAGAGGCCTCAGAAGGGACCAACCCTTGTGACACCTTTGTCTCAGACTCGCAGCCCCCAGAACTGAGAGGAAATGAACATCTGTCATTTAAACCACCTCGTGGGGGGCGGGGGGGGGCGCCTGGGCGGCTCAGTCGGTTAAGCGTCTGACCTCGGTTCAGGTCATGATCTCGCAGTCAGTGAGTTCAAGCCCCGCGTTGGGCTCTGTGTTGGCAGCTCAGAGCCTGGAGCCTGCAGCCTGCTTTGGATTCTGTGTTTCCCTGTCTCCCTGTCCCTCTGCCCCTCCCCCGCTCATGCTCTGTCTCTCTGTCTCTCAGGAATAAAGAAACCTTAAGGGGCGCCTGGGTGGCCCAGGGGGTTAAGCATCCGACTTCAGCTCAGGTCATGATCTCGCGGTCCGTGAGTTCGAGCCCCGCGTCAGACTCTGGGCTGATGGCTCAGAGCCTGGAGCCTGTTTCCGATTCTGTGCCTCCCTCTCTCTGACCCTCCGCTGTTCATGCTCTGTCTCTCCTGTCTCAAAAATAAATGTAAAAAAAAAAGAAACCTTAAAAAAAACTTTTTAAACCACCCGGTCTGTGACATTATGTTGTGGCAGCCCCAGCAAACCAATATTTCAAATTAAAATCCAGGACCCAAGTATAAGAGCATTTGTTATAAAATTAAGACTAAAATGCTGAATGGGCTTGGGGCATCCTGGTGGCTAAGTCAGTTAAGCATCCGGCTCTTGACTTTGGCTCGGGTCATGATCTCATGGTTCATGGGTTCGAGCCCCACAATGGGCTCAGGGCTGGTGGTGCAGAGCCTGCTTGGGACTCTCTCTGCTCTCTCTTTGTCTCTCTCTGTCCCTCCCCCACTTGCGTGCTCTGTTTCTCTCTCTCTCAAAATAAATAAATAAACTAGATAGATGATAGATAGATAGATAAAATGCCGAATAGGTTGGAAGTGAAGCCATCTAGAGAAAGGTCCCTCAGAACCCTCTGAATGGAGTTGTACTGAATGGGGTACAAGCCATGCCCACTTTACGCTGAAGCGGCTCTTCCCAGACTCTGTCCCCGAAGCTACATGGAAAAGAGCAGCTGAACTTCCGATGGGGAAGGGACAGTCAGACACACGGCCTGTGACAAAGCCCCCAGTGCTGGGAATCCCTCTTCTGTTTCACCTTCCCCACATCCCATGGACCAGCCCCAAAGCTACATAGGCTTGCAAACTCTCAACTTTCCAGTTTGGGCGAAAGTCACTTACCTTCTCCAAACTTCCAATGGTTCTATAAAGTTGGGAAGATAAAATCTACCGCTCTGAGCCATCAGCACAGAGCCCAATGCAGGGCTCGAACTCATGAACCGTGAGATCACGACCTGAGCCGAAGTGGGACGTTTAACCGACTGAGCCACCCAGGCACTCCATACCAATGCACATTTTAAAGACAAGCATATGCTGCAGTAACAAATAACCCCCAAATCTCAATGGTTTCACACAACAGAATTTCGTTTCTTGCTCAGTTCCGTGTGGGTCTGGGTGGTCCTCTAGTATTTGGCAATGCGAGGTGCTTTGATTATACGACTCTGCATACCCACAGGAATCTTCCAAGCTCACAGCAGCTGGGGAGAAAAAAGACAAAAATCACACAAGGGCTTGTCATGGCCTCAGCCCAGATTGACACACATCGTGTCCACCTTAATTTCTTTGTTCAGAAATAGTCACAAACTGGAGCACCTGAGTGGCTCAGTCAGTTAGACTATAGACTCTTGATTGGGCTCAGGTCATGATCTCACAACTCATGAGATCGAGCCCCACGTAGGGCTCCGTCCTAACAGTGCACGGAGCCTGCTTCCGATTCTCTCTTTCTCTCTCTCTGCCCCTCCCCCACTTGCACTTTCTCTCAAAATAAATAAATAAACTTAAAAAAAATTATTAAAAAGAAAAAGTCACAAACTATCTTCAAGGGACACAGAAGTGCAATGTCTCTGCCCCAAAAAGAAGGGAGAATGGTCTTTGGTACACAGTAATTATGGGTACCAGTCCCTCCCAGGGAGGGGACTTGTGAGAACCTACAGGAGGCAGACCCTCACTGTGGCACCAGTGCTGAGTGGGGCTACCTCAGGCCCGAGGACACCTAGTCCGGAACCGAGAATGTGGAGTCAAAGTTGCTCCGGGACTAAGCAAGTTTACCAAGTTTTGCTCTGCAAATTCTTATCATTAAGGGGAGCCACATATGATAACAAGCCTCTAGGTCTCCGAATATTTTGCTTTTCACGTAATTGGTCTGTAACCCGTGTAATTCAGATTACTCGTCTGATGACGCCTTGGTGTACTCAAGTCCCAAGATGTCAGAGTGGGCACTTCAAGACGCCAAGAGCTCACAAGGAGAGGGGAGGGGAGCTCCCAGGACAAATACGTGACAAGTGACAGTCATAGACAGGGCTGACTTCAACTGGCAGATTCTCCATTTGCGGTACTATTAGAAGGGACAGGCAGGCGGGGGTGGGGGGGGGGATCATATCTAAGATGCCACTTTGAAGCTAGACCAGAGATAGCCACGCCTGCTGCCTCTGGTGCCCAGATGGACATTCAAATATCAGTGAAATCGCGAAGACTTGCGAGCCGGTGGGGCTTTGTCTTGCTTTAAGCGCTCGAAAGACCCCCCAAAGAGAGGCTGACGATGAGATCCTGGCCCTGTGGGGAAACAGCTAACACTTCAAGAACTAACACAGGTTCGATTCTGAGATCAATCGCAAGAGCCTTAAAACAAATAAATGCCGAGAAATTTAATGGAGCCGTGGAACCACTGGTTTGGGTCCTGATGGGCTAGTTGTGATTCTTCCCCTGTCTCCGAAACATGTGCTTCAATAAAGACAGAGGCCTGGGGTGAGGGTGGGGGGGGTCCATATTTTTTACCCTAAAGACTAAAATATTCTCTTTTCCAGCATAAGCATTGTCTTCACTTCTGAACGGCCTCAAAAAGTGGCTGAATCTGGAAAACTCAGGCGAGCAGACCCTGCAGCCTAGACCCAGGCCAGGAAACCACATGCATCGATTGGAGGAATTGGCCTAGGAGTCCTCGAGGATAGAGACCGCAGCCTCACCCCAAAAGGGAGAGCGGGGACAGCTGGACAGCCCCTGAGGGGCGCCCTGCCAGGCTGGTGCTGGCCAGGTCCCTGCAACATTTCTAACCACTCGTTCCCTTGGAAATGCACAGCGACTCCAGCTGGGGCGAGGCAAGCCCACACCCCCGGCTCCACTAACCGATCCTTACACTGGCCACCACCACTTTTCCCCAGGGGAGAACTTGCCAGTCGCACATTGAGACGTGACTCATCCAGCCCCCTCAAAAGGAAATTTCAACTTACCAGTGGTCAAGTGCTTCTGGACGCCAAGCAAGGCAGCTTCTAGGCCGGTGTGGAAAATCTCTGTTTTTTAAGGCTGCCTTACATTTATAGAAGGCACTTAGAAACATCGATTTATATCAAGCCATAAAATTTTAATTAACACTCTGACTTCTAAACCCCGGCACGTTGTGTGAAATAGAACATAAACCCAAAGTGGCTGTTCTTTCAGGGCTAGAGAATTATCCACTTGGCTAAAACAATGAAGGGACCCGTCTAATGGCTTTATTCAGCTGGAGCGAATGCTTTCTGGGGTGCGGAAGGAACAGGGCTCCTCGGCGCGGAAGGAACAGGGCTCCTCGGCGCGGAAGGAACAGCGCTCCTCGGCGCGGCATTCAAGGATCCAGGCTCTCCTCCGTCTCAGAAGTGTGGCCACACTGAAGCTTCCTGAGGCCACGCGAGAGGGCCCACGCATTTCATGTCATTGTTCATGTTGCAGCAAGACCGCCTGGCAGGCTGGGATCCCGGGAGGCCGTATGTAAAGGCAGGTGTTCGAGTCCCTTTGCCCAGGCATATTGAGAAGGCACAGGAGGAATCGAGGGAAAGTGCAAAGTAAGTTGAACCACAGCAAGGTTGGAACCCAGGCCTGCTGGCCTCCTGCGGCCCGGCTTCCTCCATCACATTGCCCTGAATTGCAAGCTGCGTCTCTTAACCGCGGTGGGCATCTCCTGACACTAGTTCCCTTTCTCTATGGCTCACCCGTTGCGCTTCTTCGGCACCCGCATAACTAAAAACATCATCCGAGGTGGGGGAAGGACTATCCCAGAGTCAATAACTCTGTTCGGAGCTGCCTTATTTCAAGCTTAGGGAAGCCATCTTGAAAGAGAACCGATCAATACACGCTTCTCCCCTCTCGTCGTTGAGCAGCAATCTCGTGCGGTTCATGAGTTACATGAAATGCCCGGTCACTTTCTAGCAGTCGGAGACTTCTAAATTTTGCTTTCCCCAATGTATACGCTTCAGCCCCAAATGGAAAGTCATTGTGCAAAACAGAAGAGCGGTCCATTCTTGGAATAGGAGGTGAACGTACCATTCGCGACTGGGACGCGATCGTGAAAATCCTTCAATTAATCCAGTGATCTCAGTGACTTGAACTCTGTCCCTGCACTTCTTAGAAAAATGCCCATTGCGCTCTGGCTTACTGAGACGTTGCTCCCAAGAACACTACCATCGACAAATTTCCTAGGCAAGTTTGCTCCCAAGGACCTATGAACGTATGAGAAAACAAGCTCCTCTTTCGTTTTCTCCCCCAAGCAAAAGTGTATTTTGCTTATAAATCTTAACAGGATGTGTACCAGCTCGTGTGAATTTTTTTCCTAGAAAAGATGTGAGTGAACATCCTTTTCATTTTCAATCATCCAATAAACTAAGAGCCCTTTATACATTGTCCTAGGCTATGTAATTCGAGAAGCCCCAGGAACGCCGCACACTTCTCAAACATATTTCCCCCGAAGATGCCAAGATCCAGTCCCCAGCAAGGCATAGTCTTTTCCTGCCCTTCCTAAAATGAAATAATCTTAGGAAGCAATACAGGAGTTCCCTCATACTTAAGTTTAGTCTAAGAAACAGATACTAGCGCCCCCCTGTGCCAGGTGAAGGGATGAAATGAACAAGAAATGTACCTCTCTTGAGAAGTTGGCATCCCAGTGGGGACACAGGCACGCACATCTGTGGCTACAAAACAGGGTAATAGGCACAACTGCCTCCGAGGAAGCATCCGATGCCCACTCCTGAGCTGAGACACGGGGCACACCAGCACCACGCAGAAACAGCAGCCAAGCCAGGAGCTGGACCACACCTCTGAGCTACCCCCACTGTGGTCGCAGCTCTGTGTGGGCTCCATGCATCTGGCGTCCATGAGCACGTACGCCCAGGAGTCTGCTGAAGCAGAGACTATCACACAAGGCCTGTCCTCCGGGCCGGGGTGACAGATGCTATCCCCAAACCTGCTGGCTGGGGAGATGAAGAGACGGTAACCTGTGGCAAGGCTGTGGAATGAATAGTTGGCTTTTGTCCCTCCCAGGTGTCTGCCACAGCCCTGAAACTTAGGGTGAGCTGGGCCAGCCGTCTCCCAGAGGAGGTGAGCATGGCCGGGACACCCGGGGCCTCCAGCTGCCTGGGCCACCGTGGAGATGGCCGTGGAGAGGGAAGGAGAGGGGAGAGAGGCAATTAGAAAGGTCGGAAGAGGCAAGGCAGGAAGAAATCAAAAAGTACTTTTCGCCTAAGGCTGAGCCTTGATGTCACGAACTCTAAAAGCAAACTTACTGACATGAGGCCAGAAAGAGCAGCGTGGCTCAACTCTTGATCCAGGCTTGATATGGCAAACACGGGGATGGGAGTCATCTATAAAACCAGCACGCTGATGACACAGGTCTCCTGAGATACCATCAAAACCCGAATATTATTTTTGGCTCCTTCTGCTTCTTGTTGACTTCATGAACTCGGGGAATCCCTTTCCTGCCCCTGGACTGAAAGTACAGGCTGTCTAAAGACATTTCTGAGCTCTCTTTGGTAATAAGATGTTCCAGGACAGTGAAGTCTTGAACACGTCACAACGCAGAAATTAGAATGCCCAATCCCATATAATAAGAAAAATTTGGACCCTTGGTGATGTTAACGCTTCTCCTGTCCCAGAAAGGCTGGGCTGGGGGTGGGGAGTAAGTGAAGGAGGGGCCGGGCCTTCTTTTCTGTCCCTCCTTGAAAGCCCACGCTGCTGTCCCATAGGGGCCAGGTTGGGAGCTCCCTCCCTGCCTTCACAGTGGAGGGGAAAGAGGGGCCGGGGGACAGGAAGGATTTCCTGCTGCTGGGTTGTCACAGGATCACTTTGGCCTCTCTGGCCAGTCAAGCTTTAGAGCTGCTTCCTCTCTCACGAGGCCTTTTGTGTGTGACTTCTTCGCTGGCAGGTCCTACGGCCTTCCCGGTACTTTGTCCTCCACCTGGCCAAGCCCACCTAGCTTCTGGATGTCTGTGGACCCCTGTCCCAACACTGACTCTCTCTGGTGGGTTCATCATTCCCCCAGGTGGTCCTTTGGGGCAGGATATAAAATGGCTCTGGGCCAGCTCTGTGTTCAAGAAGCCCACCTTCTTCTAGTTTATGAGAAACAATCTCACAACCTATATGCTGAATATTCTGGAAGGTAAGATTGCCTGACTACAGCTGCCAGTTGACCAGTTGACCAATTGACCAGCGGTGATGTCTACGGGGATGAGGAGGAAGTCACAGCACCCCCTGCTGCAGAGGACGTGGTTGGACTGGCCAAGAATCCTACTGAGCCCCTCTCCTGACTGGACGTGAAGTGGGAAAACACAACTATCTGCCAATAGGGGCAAGGAGAGGTGGAACCTTCTGCAGAGAAATCCCTTTCCCGAGTCTTCTCGCTCCCTCTACCATGTCTCCCTGAACACTTTTATGTCCTTAATTTGGGTGCAGAGTTCAAGAATCAGGTAGTCAGCTCTTCATCAGCTGCTTCAAATCTTTTGCAAGGTGTTCTTTACAGCATGTGTCACTTATTGCTTTGATGTCTCGAAAAGAAATGGAGATTTGAAAGAGATCCATCTTGAGGTGTCTGGATGGCTCAGTCAGTTGAGTGTCTGACTTCAGCTCAGGTCATGATCTCATGGTTTGTGAGTTCGAGCCCCCCGTCGGGCTCTGTGCTGACAGATCAGAGCCTGGAGCCTGCTTCAGATTCTGTGTCTCCCTCTCTCTCTACCCCTCCACAGCTAGCGCACTCTCTCTCTCTCTCTCTCAAAAATAAACATTAAAAAAATTTTTAAAGAGATTTATCTTTATACCCTACTATTTATACTCATATATTTCCCCCCATCCCTTCTATAAAGGATTTATGGCAGCCTATTATATAGCCATAGAAACAGTCGACTAGCATAGAAACACAATTTTTAAAAAATCAGAATGAAAAATTGATAGAAAAGAATAACAATACCAAGGGAGAGAGAATTTGTTGCTGGACTACCATTAAAATTAGTCTACAATTTTGGGCTGAGCTTCCCAGCAGTCAAAGCAAGAAGAAATAGAGTGCGAATTATTTAATTTACATTTTCTTTTTTTTTTTTTCAACGTTTATTTATTTTTGGGACAGAGAGAGACAGAGCATGAACGGGGGAGGGGCAGAGAGAGAGGGAGACACAGAATCGGAAACAGGCTCCAGGCTCTGAGCCATCAGCCCAGAGCCCGACGCGGGGCTCGAACTCACGGAATGCGAGATCATGACCTGGCTGAAGTCGGACGCTTAACCGACTACGCCACCCAGGCGCCCCTACATTTTCTTTTTTTAATTAATTAATTAATTTTTTAATTTACATCCAAGTTAGTTAGCATATGGTGCAACAATGATTTCAGGAGTAGATTCCTTCTGTCTCTTACCCATTTAGCTCATCCCCCCCGCCACAATCCCTCCAGCAACCCTCTGTTTGTTCTCTATATTTAAGAGTCTCTTCTGTTTTGTCCCCCTCCCTATTTTTATATGGTTTTTGCTTCCTTTCCCTTACATTCATCTGTTTTGTCTCTTAAAGTCCTCATATGAGTGAAGTCATATGATTTTTGTCTTTCTCTGACTGACTAATTTCACTTAGCATAATACCCTCCAGTTCTATCCATGTCGTTGCAAATGGCAAGAATTCATTCTTTTTGATCTCCAAGTAATACTCCATTGTGTATATATACCACATCTTCTTTATCCATTCATCAGTTGATGGACACATTTGGGCTCTTTCCATACTTTGGCTATTGTTGATAGTGCTGCTATAAACATGGGGGTGCATGTGTCCCTTCGAAACAGCACACCTGTATCCCTTGGATAAATGCCTAGTAGTGCAATTGCTGGGTCATAGGGTAGTTCTATTTTTAATTTTTTGAGGAACCTCCATATTGTTTTCCAGAGTGGCTGCACCAGCTTGCGTTCCCAGCAGCAGTGCAAAAGAGATCCTCTTTTTCTGCGTCCTCGCCAACATCTGTTGTTGCCTGAGTTGTTAATGTGAGCCATTCTGACAGGTACAAGGTGGTGTCTCATTGTGGTTTTGATGTGTATTTCCCTGATGACGAGTGATGTTGAGCATTTTTTCATGTGTCGGTTGGCCATCTGGATGTCTTCTTTGGAGAAGTGTCTATTCATGTCTTTTGCCCATTTCTTCACTGGATTGTTTGGTTTTTGGGTGTTGAGTTTGATCAGTTCTTTATAGATTTTGGATACTAACCCTTTATCTGATATGTCATTTGCAAATCTCCAATCCCATTCCATCGGTTGCCTTTTAGTTTTGCTGATTGTTTCCCTCTCTGTGCAGCAGCTTTTTATTTTGATGAGATTTTATTTTTGCCTTTGTCTCCCTTGCCTCTGGAGACATGTTGAGTAAGAAGTTGCTGCGGCCAAAATCAAAGAGGTTTTTACCTGTTTTCTCCTTGAGGATTTTGATGGCTTCCTGTCTCACATTTAGATCGTTCATCTTTAGATGTTGAGTTTATTTTTGTGGTTGGTGTAAGAAAGTGGTCCAGGTTCACTCTTGTGCATGTCACTGTCCAGTTTTCCCAGCACCATTTGCTGAAGAGACCGTCTTTATTCCATTGGATATTCTTTCCTGCTTTGTCAAAGATTAGTTGGCCCTACATTTGTGGGTCCATTTCTGGGTTCTCTATCCTGTTCCATTGATCTGAGTGTCTGTTTTTGTGCCAATAGCATACTGTCTTGATGATTACAGTTTTGTAATATGTCTTGAAGTCTGGGATTATGATATCTCAAGCTTTGGTTTTCTTTTTCAAGATTTCTTTGGCTATTTGGGGTCTTTTCTGGTTCCATACACATTTCAGGACTGTTTGTTCTAGCTCTGTGAAGAATGCTGGTGATATTTTGGTAGGGATTACTAATTTACATTTTCATGAGAGAAAAACTTAGCAGCTGCTTAAAGATAAAATGAGGCAAAGTGGTTTTGTTTTTTGTTTTTTTGTTTTCAGAATCTTGGGTCAAAAGAAATGCCCTCTCACATCTCATAGTGGACACTGAGTGAGGGATGGCAAATCTGGGTGATGGCCCCTTTACAAGTAACAGAAACTTCATCCCTGTGAGAGCAGTTCTCAGGAGGCCCCGTAAAGGGGGTACCAGGTAGGAGTGCTCAGTATTAAGAATGTTATATTAATGGTTTTAAACATGCTTGCCATGGGGCGCCTGGGTGGCGCAGTCGGTTAAGCGTCCGACTTCAGCCAGGTCACGATCTCGCGGTCCGTGAGTTCGAGCCCCGCATCAGGCTCTGGGCTGATGGCTCGGAGCCTAGAGCCTGTTTCCGATTCTGTGTCTCCCTCTCTCTGCCCCTCCCCCGTTCATGCTCTGTCTCTCTCTGTCCCTAAAATAAAATAAAATAAAATAAAATGAAAACATGCTTGCCAAAGACAGAGTTCCTGCTATGGAGGAAAGTTAAGTGTTTGGACCCATACTGAGCCGACCTCATCCACGGATCGTGATGGAACTCATTTGAGGATGTGCATCTGAGAACAGGCTCAACAGCAGTTTGGGTGGGAGAGATTTCTCACTGGTGAGTGAATGAAAACGGATGGCTCAATAATGCAGAAACAAGGCTATGATTGCTCAGCCAGGACGGGAACAGCAAGCGACTGGCCAGTGTTTGGCCCTGCTTCCCCCTCAAGAGGAGACGCTCTCCGATAACCTTCTCTCAATGAGCAAAAAGGAAAAAAAAATCCAACCACTAAGTGTCACCGGGAGCCAGAAGCAGCAGCTGCCTGGGGAGGAGATGCGGGGTGGCGGCTGGTAACGCGTCTGGGCCAGAGGGCTTCATTGCTCAGCCCCCAAGGTCACAGGAGAGGGGCTGAGCCCTAGGGGCCGTGTGGATGCTCTGTGACAGGTGTCTAGACCATACTCCGCAGACCTCATGCCTCCCTGGCACACACCCCAAGGTGCCCACCTGCTGGGATGGCATGCTGCCTGGTATGATGGGCAGAAAGCCTCCGGCTTGATCCTGCCGGTTAAATCTGGACTTAATAGAAAGAGACAGAAAGTATGGCCCCTGCCATGCAAACTGATTGCTCCAGTGGCCTTGAATCCAGCTGAGCTCCGCAGCAAAGAAGCTGGGCATCATGGGGACACTCAGCCATCCTCCTTATGCTATATGAGCGAAGCCACAAAGTGAGGACATTCCCATTCCAGAGACTTCCAGGGAAGATCCTGCATTCTGTTGGTGAGGTGTTGGCATCCAATAGGATAGCTGTGTTTAAAGGTTGGAGCAACTTTGGTGAAGTTGAAGGCCTTGCATCTAGTAGGGCCAGGAAGTATCAGCGGACTGACTGTGTGTGCCTCACAGGTCTGGTGTGAGAAGGATTACCGAGACGCATGTGATGTCCTCAGCATAACTCCCGACACACGGTGGGGGCTGAAGACCTATTTGTGTGACCAGTTTGCTGAACAAGCAGGATTCTGGGATGTGATCATAAGCCTGTTTCCCCCTGCCCCCTCCCCTAGCTTATTCAAACCCCCTGAGAGAATCAGTGCCCACATGCCCCACGGGACGTCCCCTGATGTGCCACAATGTGTTCTGTGGGCACACAGAGTCCCCAGTAATTCTAAGTCACAGATACGCTCTTGATTCACTAACAAATACATCCAGTTCCCCGTAATATTCAAAAGCTTCCTTCTTAATCAAAATGGTAGCCCTTCCTCCCAGCTCAGGCATGTTGCTGGCTGGGAGCTAGAGTTGGCGAAGGAGGGTTAGGAGTTGGGGGGAGCTTCCCCGGGTCTCCATCTTTCCCTTTTACGATTTGATCTGCCTTGCTGGGTAAGGTATCTAACCACCCCAGTGCCAGAGTTTGGGGAAGGAAGGAGATAGAAAGGGACAGGGAAGTTCTTGCTTGACTCATTCTCTCTCAGTGGCCTAGCATCAGAGCTCTCTGGCTTTGGCAAGGGTTCGGACACAACTCTCCCATAGGGATGATGCTTGAATTCTTCAGAGATCCCTGTCCCGCAGAGGGATCTCATACCGGAAGATCCCTTGACAGGAAACTGTACCTGTCTGCGGCACCTGGAGATACCTCGGGCATCCTTCTGCCGGAGGGTCCTTCCCTGACTAGTGGCATCTGGGAACTCTCCCCAGATCTCTAAAGTGCATGGCCAACACTTGAGTCTACTGGAAACACCTCGTGTCCCCCGTTGCATCAACACCCTAAAGATACAGGATGCCCTCAATGCAGCCACCCGACCCTGCTCCACCTTCAGAATGTTTTTTAATTTTGTTTCTTTCTGATTATGTAAGCATCTTTCCATGACATTGAGGTGAGAGTTTGCAAATGGACTGCATAATCTGCAGTGTATCCGATCCTTCCTCATACAATCAGTTAAATGTTTGTGCCATGGGAATCCCGCTTAACCACAGCATTCGTTTCCCAACACAACCAGTGGGACGGTGAGGAACCCAACGAAGCCCCTGGGACAACGGCCGCAACAGGTAAAAGAAACCAGTGTGTTTCACGGAGCTCAGTTGGTTCCAGTGGTGTGGCCGTTTGGTGGTTTATGTAGCTGACTTTGTTCAGACCAGTTTGAATGTAGACGTGACTATTTTGAGGGCCAGCAGGCAAACAGGTCGGCCGGGTGCCCTCAAAGAAGAAAAGAATTCTCAGCGGACAGATTCCTGGCAAGGACAGGCAAGCCTCTGGCAGAACTGCGAGAAGGAAGAAGGATATCTACGGGCAGAACTTGCAGGGCTCCGTGCAAAATAAAAAAGCAGGGCCCCTCGTCCAAATTTTCAAGAGAGCATGAGCCGAGCAGAGCAGCAGCACAGAGCTCTGAGAGACCAGGCAGGGCGCAGGCCCGGAAGCAAGCCTGTCTACAGGAGAGAGAGGAGATTGACATGAAATGAACAATGGAACTTCAAGTCCTTCTCCGGTGCTGCTACATGTTCCCTAGGATGTTCACAAGAACCCAGGGAGGGAGGAATGGCCTGATTTCCCAATGAGGAAGCTGAAGCCATGAAAAGCTAGTGCTTATCCAGAGCACCTGGCTGCTCAGGGCCAGATCCGGGATTCAACTCCTGCCCTTCCGCCGCAACTCGCTGCCTCCTCTCCTGTCCTTTCCAAGTCTTCCCCACCCTCCCCACCCTGAGCCCCCCCAGGAGAAAAACAGGAAATGACCTGCTAGAAGGTCGATATGGCCACTCACACTCTCTGAAGAAGTGGCCTTTTAAGCTGTGTCTCATGGTGAAATGAGATGTTTTGTTCTCGGCGAAAGCAGTTTCCCTCATCAGGGAAGATACAGACACGAGATTTGGTAGACCGGTCCGTGGAGTGACCGCTTCCTTGGCCTGTGGTAGAAGGAACTCGGAGTCTGATGTGGTAATGACCCCCCCCCCAAATGCCTCATGACCTCCTTCTCCAGCTGTTCCAACACAAAATGGCCATGGGTTCCTGCCCCTACTGCCCCCTGCAGCTCCAGAAATGCATAGACATGCCAAGAAGGAGGAGGAAGAGGAGGGAGAGGAGGAGAAGGAGAAGGAGAAAAGGAAGGAAGGAAGGAAGGAAGGAAGGAAGGAAGGAAGGAAGGAAAGAAGGAAGTCCTGAACTCTCAAAGAAACTAATAATTCCTGCTTTACGTTGAGTAGAAACATTAACTTGTCATTTAATCATCCTTCCTCAAATAGAAACCTTCTGATTGGAAAACAACGCACTGTTCAACAGTGGCCTGAGTGCTTCCCTTTGGTATCTTCCTAGCCTCATCTTAGATTATATTAATCAGTGATTAATACTTTTTTGCTTTTTATTCATGCAGAGAGAATCAATACTTTAATTACAGATTGCCTAATAATATTTATTTTCCTGTCCTTCAATGGCACAGCCCGTTTATTTAGATGCAAACATCTAAGGATTTTTATACCCCCTGGAGCAACTTGTCTTTTACATACTTTCAGTGATACAGTTGCTTTAAAGTAATAAGTAAGTCAAGGAGACGTAGCATGAAATTACATTCCGTCTCCAGAGCTTTTGTAATTAAATAAAAATGTGTCACTTATAAGGTTATCATTCTTAATCAGTGGGTTTTCTGCAGGAGATTGGTGACTTTATTAATTAATTGGTATTGATATCATGTTCTTTTTTTTTATTTTTTTTAATGTTTATTTATTTTGAGAGAGAGACAGAATGAGCAGGGGAGGGTAAGAGAGAGAGATACACACACAGAATCCGAAGCACGCCCCGCGCTCTGAGCTGCCAGCACAAAGCCTGATGCGGGGCTCGAACTCGAGAACGGAGGGATCATAACCTGAACTGAAGTCGGACGTTTAACCGACTGAGCCACCCAGGCACCCCGATAACATATTCCTTAAGAATCACCAGGTTGGAGCGAGCCTGGGAACTCCTCCTTGCTGAAAGCAGGGCATTCCACGTGATGACGGCTGGCAGCATCATGGCGAAACTCATGGCCTTGAGCCAAGTGAACTTGGGTTTGAATGTCAGCTGACACGTCCCACCGGGGTGACCGTGAGCACTTTACTCCATCTCTCTGAACCTCAATGATCTCTTGTGAAGACCAAGGATGGTAACGTTCATAAACTGTAAGGACTAAGCAGGTTTACACACGCCTAGCATGTTCGTGTCTCTATAGTATTATTACCAGTGACACCGGAGAAAGACAGGATGCTTAGATCTCTCTTAAATCCAGTTCCTAACACGTTTCTCCTGAGGGAGATTATAGCGATTACCGTAGCCCTGGACCGCAAGAATTCCATCGAATCGCTAAACACAGGTTTTTGCGACATCAAATCATGCAATTTTCCAGGATAGAGCGCTCTTTTTTTCTTGTTTTTCAGCATAAGCTATTTTTAGCTGTGGAGAGAAAAGCATTCAAGAGCAAAACCGTTTAAAAGAATGTCTCGATTGCCAAGGAGAGGAGAGATAAGACGTGAAGGCAATGGGGACCGTTCATGAAGATCTGCCTTCACAGTCCACCACCCGGGGACCCATGGCCCTTACTGGGAATGAGAGAATACCCTCGTCTTTTTTCCTCTTCCATTCCTTCCTCCCTTCTCTTCCTTTCTCCTTCCTTCCTTCTCTCTCCCTTCCTTCCTTCCTTCCTTCCTTCCTTCCTTCCTTCCTTCCTTCCTTCCTTTTTTCTCTCCAACCCAACAGGGCAAAGCTGATTTTTTTTTTAAATCTCAACAACTAGATGTGATTGTCTCCCCCTTGGCATCAGTAGCGAGTTCAAAAAGGAGAAGGCTGGAGAAGCCCCTTGCGGAAGAAATGGGACCTAGACAGGAGCGGAGAGGTGTAATGGAAGCCTCCCTGATGGGTCCGTGCTGAGGACTCTGCCCACAGACACTCCCCAACTGGCTATTTTTTTTTTAATGTTTATTTATTCTTGAGAGAGAGGAAGACAAAGCATGAGTGGGGGAGGGGCAGGGAGAGAGGGAGACACAGAACCCGGGGCAGGATCCTGGCTCCCAGCTGTCAGCACAGAGCCCGACGTAGGGCTCGAACTCACGCACCGTGAGAACATGACCTGAGCCGGAGTCAGATGCTTAACCGGCCGGGCCACCCACATCCGTCCCCTACTGGCTATGGCTCGTGATCCTGTTCACCATGCAGTTTGAGGCTGGATGTCCTAGGGTGTCATGGAGGGCACAGGGACCAGCTGGAGGAAAGTCACCTGGGAAACTAGACATGGACCCAAATGTGACCTCACAGCCTTCCCTTGTCTGAGTCTGGCCTCTGCGGCTGACCAGCAGTCCCCGTGGTTAAGCAACCCCCCTCTGCTCCCCCACTGCCAGCTGTTTGCCCTTGGGGAGTAACCTTGGTCACTAAGTTTCATTTTTCCCCCGGTCCACCCTTCTAAACAGCCTTCCTCACTCCTTGCAAACCACTGCTCTTCCCTCATTCTCCTTCACTTATCCACATCGTGAGCACACCTGCCTCCACCTGGGCTCACGGTTCCCACCCGTGGGACACTCGGACCCTCCTCTTGGACCGTGAAGTCCCACCATCCTCGTAAATCCGTCAGCCTGCCTCCTCCGGGGAGCCTGCAGCTTTCCCCACAACTCACAGAGCTTCGTCTCTGGTCTCCAGTTTCCGTTCAGTGGGTTCATCTGCTCCTGTGGCCGCCCCGTCTGCATGGTCTCGTGGAACGAGGAACGACGTTCTAGGGTTTTCTGGGACCTGCTGGATTTCACATGGTTTCTGGAAGAAGCAATGTGCAGACACATGGCAGCTTGCATGCAGGAGGCCTCCTGGGAGGAGAGGGTCCAGCCTGGGTCCAAGAGAGGGAGGTGCCTGAGAGGCAGGACTCTGTAATACACCGGTCACTGGCAGGGATCCACAGTCTACCTGGCATCAGGCGGCCCCTCCCCTCACAGCCTGCACGACTCAGACAAGTTTCAATCGAGTTTCAAGCCTGTGAACTGACATAATTGGACGTCAGGTGGTGGAAGTCCTTTATACCTTGAGAAGGAGATGTTCCGGAGTCAAGCTTACTGATTCTGGAATATTCCACTCTCGGCACAGGAAGCAGGAGTGACACAGAGCCCTGAAGGCAGAATGACACATCAGTCATGTTGACCTTCAATGGCACTCTGTCAAAATCCTGTTCTGAGCACATAGGTTGGGACAAATGTCATTCCCACAAAATGGATTTTGCTTAAAAAGAAATTGACGGCCTAACCTAGCATCCTATTAAGGAAATCTTCTCTGAAAATTGCGGGGCCAAAGCCTGCCAATTCCCCCTCAGAATTTACCTCCTAAATTAAAAAAAAAAAATTACTCGGAGGCCTCCAAAGCATCCCTCTATCTTTATCTTTGCCTTCCATTTCACAAACCTGGCATTCTCATCACAAGGCTCTTTCATAAAAATCGGTTTTCAGAGCAGATCGACAAGAGAGACACCGGTGATAGACGGTGCTGTCCTTTGTCGCTGAAGCCATTTCAACTGATGTTACTACTATCAGCAACCACAAGTGGGCCCGTAAAATCAGCCATGTCCCCTGTGTCCCATTCCGGCCAGACACCTGGGGACCTTCATAATGCCTTCCCTGACCATCTGTTGACAGGGGCTGGCCCCGGGTATAATTCAATCAGCCAACTGACAGCAACTGTGGGCTGAGCCCACAGAATGCTCAGCTGGGTGTGAGTGGAGGAAGCTCAAGACGTGTAGCCGCCCACTCCCAAAATGTTACCGAGGACCCGTGCTTTCTCCTGCGCCCACCATCCCAGGTTCTAGGGGGTAGGGCAGTAAACGTCACCAAAGCTCACAATCTAGTAGAAGCGACAAGTGTAAAAAGAGTAAACGATAAATAAAGAGGTCGTTTCCGACGGTGGTTAAATGCCATGGAAAACGCAACCAGCTAACGATGCAGTGACAAGGGCAGTACGTTGGGGAGGTGGCAAGGATTGGGGCGTCCAGGTGGCTCAGCTGGCTGAGCGACCGACTCTTGGTTTCCGCTCAAGTCATGATCTCACGGTTTGTGGCTTCCAGCCCCACGCCGGGCTCTGCGCTGATGGCGTGGAGTCTGCTAGAGATTCTCTCTCTCCCTCTCTCTGTCCCTCCCCTGCTCTTTCACCCTCTCTCTCTCAAAATAAATAAATAAACTTAAAAAAAAAAAAAAAGAGGGTGGTAAGGATTAAAATCGGCCCTTGCCCACAGGGCGTGTACATTTTAGTTGAGGAAAACACTTGGCTAAACAAACAGGGACAGTCGGAGTAATATAACTTTGTGTGGTTGAGACCAGCAGGATGGTGAACTTCAGGGGGAGGGACGGGAGACACAGAAGATGTGTCAGGGAGGAGGAGCCCTGGGATCAGTCCTGAAATATGGGCCACGTGGAGAGTCACCAAAACCAAGCACCTTTCATGAACCGGGTCTTCATTATATCCATTTCACAGGTGAGGAGACTGAGGTTCGGAAAAACTAAGTGACTTGCCCAAGATTTCGCTGCTGTACATAACGGTGCCAAGTCTTCGCTACCCAAAGCCCATGCTCTGCCATGCAAAACTCTTGTGTCCTTAGGTCTCGGATAAGCACTCTGCATCCAAACATTTGATCCCATGGTACCAGGCATGGTCTCCCCGTGTCTCAGAGGGCAGGCAAGGCAGGAGGAATTCTCCTGGAAAAGTGAAGTCCCCGTCTTCTGTCCGGCTCTGTTGGTAGCCTCCTCCCTCCCTCAGGGTCTGAGCCAGCCTGGGCGGCAGCTTTGTGGCCAACAGAGGGAGCTTCAGGTTAATAAAATAGACCGGGGCAGAGCTTGTCAAGGGACCCAGCTCCGCTGTAATCACTAAACACACGTAACTCTCCCTGAGCATTCGCACACCAGCTCCCAATTATCAGGGAAGGTCATGGGCCACAGAGCGGAATCCATGGATAGAAGCAAAAGGGCACCAGAGCGTGGGGACAGCCCACGCGAGCAGCCCAGGGAGTAGGACTCACAGTGTTTGGGGGTTGGGGTACGTTTTTACGTCTTCACCGTTTAAATCGACTTCGTTGAGTTTATAATTTGTACTCAGTAAAGTGCCTCCATTTTTCATATAGTCCCATGAGTTTTAACAGAGGTACACGCTCATACGCTCAAGGACGTGAGCGCTTTGATCGGGCCAACCTGTGAAACGTCCAGCAGGAATCTCACCACGTGTGTGTTGGCCCCGGGGAACCGTCTTAGCTGGTCTTTGTGAACAGACGATTTCAACAATCCACACCCGATGGACACTGTAAGTCCTGGGCCATCTAAAGTGCCGGAAACCATGCAGCAAGGTCTCCATCTGTCCACAGCTGGCAGAGGAGGCCCTCCCACGCCTGGGCTATCTGAGAGGCAGCACGGTATAGTGGGGAAGAGCACTGACTCTGGAGCCAGGCTGCCAAGCTCAGCCTGCCGCTGCCCCATGCCTCAGTTTCCCCTCCCTGTGACAATAGGTGATAATAAGCACCTATCTCCTCGGGACTTCTTGAGATCTTGATGTATTGGTAAGCAGTGAGTGTCACGTGAGCACTGCCATCATCTGTGGTCCCAGTGAGGGACAGAGGTTGGAGCCAGTCATTACATGGGCCCGAGGGCAGCAAAAAGGAAGAAAGCATTCAGGTGAGAGAGAATGATTACCTTAGTCTATTGGATTCTTAGCTTGCGACCTAACCTTCTTTGAGGAAGAAAATAGGCCGTTCATTGGGCTGCTGGTGTCCAAGATGTGCACAGTTATGCGTGGGGTGAGGAACGAAACAGATCCTCGAGGCAGGACCTCACCCCGTGGCGGTCACACCACAACTGCCCCTCCTGGAACCTACTGTAGAGCGTTAGCGTCCTTCGGTCATTTCTTAAGCCAGACATCAGGGCTGGGTCTGATTCCTTCTGTGGCCACGCCCGGGAGGAGTCGTCGAGCCCACATCTGGCCAGCAGGTCAGAGGGGGGGAACGCATCTGGATGGATGCCCCAAGATGGCTTAAAGCATAGACATGACACAGGGATGGGGTGTACCCCTCGTGGCTACACCAAGAAGGAACTTGACGAGGCCTAAAGGAGAAAACTGGTATCCTCTAAGAGGGAAACCTCCACCAGTCAGGGTGAGGTGCCCGCTGAGCTCCCAGACACCCAGCCTCTAATCCCTCACAGGCCACTCGTCACAGCGGACTCTCAGGGCACTGGTCTGTCTGCCCACTGTAAGCTTGGCTGTCGGGGACCTCATCCTTCCGGACCTCTAGTGTCCAGAGCAATACCCAGCACGTAGCAGGGCCGGCAAATGTTTACATTAGAACACGAACAAGGAGGAAGTCACTTAAGATGGCTCTAGTCCATTACTGGCGAGACTTATGTCAGGAAACACAATGCCACAGGCGCCTGGTCTGGTACAAAGCAGGTGCCAACACATGAATTGAACAAACTAATCTGGTGAATTGGTCCAGATTAGTGAGCGTTCCTCTGTGACATGTCCGTTTCTAGAATGTCAACCCTCAGCTTGGGGGAGCTCGGTCAACTTGATCAAAGACCCGGGATTCAGGAGTGAATTCCCACGTGGACCTGGTGAAGAAAACATGTGCTCACAGGCTCTGTGATGAACTGAATGTTTGTGTCCCCCACTAGTTGGCTATATTTGGAGATCGGGCTTCTGGAGGTTAAATAAGGTCATAAGTGTCCTTACAAGAAGAGATCCCAGAGAGCTCTCTTTCTTTCTCTCTCCCACCCTCCACAGCAAGAAAAACAGAGCCTGTGGGCACATGAGAGATGGTGGCTGTGGACAAGCCAGGAAGTGGACCCTCACCAGAAATTTACCAGCACCCCAGCCTTGGCATTCCCAGTCTCCAGACTGTGAGAAAAGAAATGTCTGCTGTTTAAGCCACCAATCTGTGCTATTTTGTTACGGCGGCTGAACTAAGACACGCTCCGTCATGCCCCTTCCTTCTGTCTTGTTCCTCCACCAGGATCTCCTCTCCTCATCTCCTGCTTTATGTTTTCTCCCCTGCATTCTGGTAGTTGAGCGTGAGGTCTTGCCGCCTGTCCCATAAGACTTTTCGAAGTGATTCTCCCAAATCAATGCACTGCTCTCTCTGAATGGGGGTTCTGGGGCATACACTTGTCTCTGCTTCCTGACATCCCACCCTAGATAAATCACGTCACTTCATGTTGGAAGAAGCCCAGAGGGCTCTCAGTCCAGTCCTCACCCGGGAAATTGGGTCTGCATAAATCCACAGCCGTAGACCTGTGGGAGGGGTCGGGATCAAGTGATGTCACCCAGTGAGAACAGGCTGGCTCATCAATATGCAAAGATCCCTTTAAAATCTGTTGTTTTGACCCCACCATCAACTGGTTGATCTAAGAGCAATGTGGAGACATTAGTTCAAAGGCTGCAAAGGGCTAGAGACATGTGGAAAATACGGATTAGCCAATAATAGACCTCCCTGAACAATAAGGAACACTTGGAATTGTGTGCAGGGGACTGCTTCTACTGACTCATGGATTAGTGAAGAAATAAATATAATCATTCTCTTACCCAATTCATAGTAAGTAATAGTGGCAGAAATAATCAACTCAAAATAAAACTGGCAGTGGCTAACATTGCACATGGTACAATTTGACCCAGAAAATTGGACTTCCTGGAATTAAAGGTGACAAAAGAAACCTCACAATGGCAGAAACCACAATCAGTAAGATTTCTTATTAATAATAAAGCTGCCTAACAAATTAAATCTCCAGAGCAAAAAAAAAAAAAAAAAATTATGTGAAAAGAATTGATTTCGATAAAAAAATAATTTCAGAGGAATAAAAGTGGAAACAATCGGAGGTAGTTTAACAGCCCTTTATAGAAAATTGACCAAGAAATTAAATTGGATAATAGAGTTTACTCGGAAAAATACATTTTCAATGAATATTCCCCAGTGCCAGCATAATTCTTATTCAAATATTTGTATTCAAAACACTGAGCGTAGAAAAAAGAAGCATCTGCCACGGCATTCCTCGGCCCAGGTACAGACAAAGTAGATGTTTCTGCACCCGTGACCCTGGGTGCTGCACGCTCCGTGGACAGGTGCAGAATGGAGATCCATTTAATGATCTAAAAACCAAGCAGCTCTGTCTCTCTGCCTTGCCTAGTCAACAGACTTCCCTTCAGAACGCCCATCCGGGTACACATTTATCTCTTAATCCCATTGTTTTCTTGCTGACCCATCCAGAAGGGAGCAGAGACCATTAACCCTACCCACCCGTCAGACCCAGTGTCTCCCCCACACTGGGACCTCCTCCCTGGTGTTCAGAACACGAAGTAGTCTGCGTTTGTTGGCTAGGATTCTCCTGAATATAATATAAATGTCTTGATTTGGAAACCGTGGGGAGTGGGGAGGGCCCACAACTGATTTGGAGGCACTGGGACTCACTTCGTCATCGTTTCCACATGCTTTGCAAGGGCACCTGGGTGGCTCGGTCAGTTAAGCATCTGACTTCCGCTCAGGTCGTGAGGTCTGGGCTGCACAGAGCCTGCTTAGGATTCATTCCCTCTCTCTCTACCCCTCCCTGGCTCGCACTTTCTCTCTCTCTCTCAAAACAAATAAAGAAACCTTTTTTAAAAATGCTTTGGGCACCTGGATGGCTCGGTCAGGTAAGCCACCAACTCTTGGTTTCGGCTCGGGTCACGATCTCGTGGTTTGTGAAAGTTCGAGCCCCGCATCAGGCTCTGTGCTGAGAGCCCAGAGCTTGCTTGAGATCCTATCTCTCCCTCTCTCTCTGCCCCTCCCAGCTCATGCTTCACCTCTCTCTCAAAATAAAGAAATAAGCTTTTTTTAAAAACGCTTTGCAGGTTTGCTGTTGAAAAATCCGCTTGAAGAGGGGAAAGGTAGTGTTTGCTGTGTGCCCTCCGTACAGCCACACGCGATAATCAGCACTGTTGCCGATTATGTGCTGGTCCCTCTCTAGCTGTCAGCCACTGGCAGAGCTGGACGGGTGTCCATCTGAGAGCCACGTGTGACCCACAGTGGACATCCACCTGTGTTTCCTGAGTGAACGAGCGAGATCAAAGACACCCAAAAAACTGACGGAAAAGTGAAGACACCCAGATTTCCTTTCAAGACAGAACATCTATCATTCTGGATGGTTCGATGCGCATCAGGACAAGAGCCCCACACCATGAAGGCCCACGGTATAGAACAAGGAGAAAATGTTCAGGGGAATCAAATCCATTTGCTTAAACCAGCCAGCATCAGTTGGCCACTTAGAGGCTAAAACTACCAACAGGAAGACAGTATGTTGAAGACCCACATTCACCCATGCGTGCCACGTACAAGCACACAACGTGCACGGTCCCGCTGGGTGGCTGCAGGGCCCCCTCCAGGGAGGCCCGTGTCACGGAAAACGGACTGAGCCTCAAAAAGGTCGCTTTGGGGAGCCTGGGTGGCTCAGTTGGTTAAGCATCTGACTCTTGATCTCAGCTCAGGTCTCGATCTCAGGGTCGTGAGTTCAAGCCCCACACTGGGCTCTGCCTTGGGCATGCAGCCTACTTAAAAAAAAAAAAAAGGTAGCTTGCAAAGTAAGGTACAAAAGTCTATCTAAGTCATGCTTGTCATTCATAGCTGTCCCTAAGAATGGCGGGACTTTTTACAAACACAGGTGCTCAAGGGCACCTGACATGGTAGGTCTGGAGGGAGCCCAGGGATGTTGAGAAAACTACCCTACCCACCCCCCCCCCCCCACCCCAGGTAACACTGATGCTTATAAAGGTGGGCGTGTCAGAATCACCCAGGGAGACCGTACAATGCCAAAGCCGTGGCCTTGCCTCACTCGTCCAACCAGGATCTCCAGGAGGATCCTGAGTGGGGGGGTTTCTAAAAGCTGGGACCCAAAGCCTACACTCCTTCCTCTGTACCATCCGTGTCCCTGAAATAAAAGAGTAATGCTGTCTGCTCCCCCGGAAGAGTCGTTGGCAATGACCGAACCACAGCCACATAGCAAATCCAGCGTTTATCAGCAGATGCTGTTGTCTGTGTCTCCAAAGACAAATCCGCAGACTCTAACCCGTGAAGCCCCCAGTGCCTGGCTCGCCCCCGGCTCGCACCATTGATTGTTCCAAAGCACCGCCACCTGCTGCAGAGGTTCAAGCCTAATAGGACTATTGCCATGAAGTCAGCTCCCCGGGGGTGCTGGGGGAACCCTGCTGCGCCCCGAGACAGCCCCACCAGAGCGGGCTCTGCTTCTGCGGGCACCGAGCCACGAGCCCACGAGGAGCTACGTTTGAAGGTCGGGCTGACCCATCCTCACAGCCAGCATCTGCCCAGCGCACCACACGGGGCAGCTCCGTGCCAAATGCCCGGCCTGCCACCTGCCAGGAGGCGACAAGAAAATCCTAGACCCGCCCAACCTCACAGTGGCGGCTTAACGCGGTACAGATGGCTAATGGCCCGCCTGGGCCCCGGAGGCTGGTGCTGACCGTGGGCTGCGGTTCCCAAATTCTTCGGCAAGTCGGGTTCTGTCTCTTCCAGGCCTCTCTCCTGGGGAGGTGGGGAAAGTCTGCGAAGGGATGTGGATAACTGACGAGCTGGGCGTGTTTTCCTCAGGGCCACCCTGTCCTCCTGAATGAGGAGGACGCTCCATCGGGAGTGCTTGGGGTCCGGGCCCTGCCCACTGCAGACGGGGGCAGTTCAGGAGGACCAGGCCCCCGGGTGTGGCTGCCAGGGTGCACGGCGAGGCCAGACGTGCATGGTGCTAGAGAGGGTTCTAGAGGCCACAGGCTGGGTCAGACTCCGTCACTGCTGTCTACTGGCCGTGACCTTGAACAAATGACCTCCTCTGCACCTCTGTGTCTTTCTTCACGCAAGGCACGTGAGGATACCGTCTTCGAAGCATCACTGTGACAATGAGAGGGAAGGTGGGCACGTAGCAGGTGCCTGACAAGAAACAGCTGCTGTCATCGCCCTGCGGAGCTCGTGTTCGGTGCCTACTCGCTAACTATCTGCGATACAAATGAATCGATACATGAATGAGTCATCCGAAGGGACTGTATAAGGAAACAACCCTTCTGGAAAGAGCAAACACCCTTGCCCCAGGGTGCGAGCGGAGGTCAAAATCCAGAATTTCAAAATAACCAGAAGCTGTCATTTACTCAGCAACGACTGTCCGTGAGGCTGTGGGAGCCCCAGCGCCCTGTCAACGGCCCCACAGCCCCCGTGACTGATATTATTTTTCAGTTCATCAGATGGAGAAACCCGTCAATACTCTGAGGCCTGGCTTGCCTGTGATATATACATACGTAGGGCACACACATTATGTGACACGGGCTTCATTATGGAACGAGGACCTCCTGGTATGTGCTGTTTAAAAAGAACGCAAGTTAAGGAGACAGCAGGTGACCGGTTGGCACAGCTCACTTCCACGGGATGGTTAACTGCACCGTCTCTGATGAAGTCGTGCGGGAGCAGAGGCTTCAACACGGTGAGGGCGTGAGCCAGGTGGATGCACCTGGGGACAGTGTTTCAGGAGAGGATCTGGGTGGCAATGCTTGGATTTCCTGGGGAGAGAGAGGAGGCAGTAGAAGCCGGAGTGGGGGAACCAGAGCCCGGGGGACAGCAACGAGATACCAGAGTGGGGGGGAACCAGGGGAGCGTGACAGGCAAGGGCCTCGCCGACGTGCAAGGACTCTGGGTTTTTTCCTCAGCTGACGGGAGCCCCTGTAGGGCTCCACCGGAGGAAAGGAATGATCTGACTAGAGGTTTTGTTCAGACCTGTCTGCTATTTTGAAGAAGGTGAAGACAGAAGGCGAATTAGTAAGCTATCGCCAAAACTGTTATCGGAACATGAACGTTATTAATTTATTTAATCCTTGCAACAACACTGTAAGGGAAACGGAGGCACAGAGAGGTCAAGTAGCTCGCTCAGAATCACACAGCCGGTAAGCAGTTGAGCTGGGATTTAAAGCAGGCCACCTGCAGGTGCGTGGTGCTAAATATCGTGGGATATGGACCCATCCAGTGTAACGTGCTGATCACCCATCCAGTGATCAGGAGGCAGGGAACTGTCTTCCCACCACAGGGAAGGGATAACCCACTCATTTAGTAATTCTTGAGTAAATATATAAACCAAAAGAAGTCATTTCCTTACTTACGTATTCATTCATCTCAAAACATTATTTGCAAAGGTTCAATTAAGAAAAGAGTATAATGGGGCGCCTGGGTGGCTCCGTCGGTTGAGCGTCCGACTTCGGCTCAGGTCACGATCTCATGATCTGTGAGTTCGAGCCCCGTGTCGGCTCTGGGCTGTCAGCTCAGAGCCCGGAGCCTGCTTCAGATTCTGTGTCTCTCTCTCTCTCTATGCCCCTCCCCTGATCACGCTCTCTCTCTCTCTCTCTCCTTCTCTCAAAAATAAATATTTTTTTAAAAAATCATAAAAGAGAAGAGTATATTAACACTAATTAAGCTATGACACCTTATTCCTATAATAGCCCTGTGAAGCAGATATTATCATCCCCATTTCACGGATGAAGAAACTGAGGCTCAGCAAGTGTAAGTGACATGCCCAGGGCTTCATACTACGGACACAGACCTCATTCTTACCCTAAAGACTCTCCCCTACACCATCCGGCTCCGGCCCTGGAAGAAAAACACACACTGTGTTATCATAGACAGGGGGAACATGGTGTTGCCCGTGCTAGACAACCAGACTGAAGCTCGAGCCAGAAGAATAAATGAGAAAATTTGGCGAATCTATTCTGGGAGCCAGGGTATTTACCACTGCCCCAAACCTCCAGAACTGGGAAGGTGATGGTGCCCCTATGAACCAGGTTGACAGCTGTCACCAAGCTCTTCCCGGCAGTGAAATCCAGTGGGGAAAAAACAGCAAACACCCTCCGCGTTACGAGGGAGGACGAGAGAGTTCCAGGTGTTCCATTGTTCAAGGGAAGTGGCGCAGGGGGAGAGATGGCTCAAACCGGGCTTCTGAAGTATCGGCTGGGAGCTGTCAGTTACCACGCAGACAGAACACAAGCAAGTCTTTGCAGGCCGTTGCCCGGGAATATCAGAGCAACGGGTCGCGCCTGCCGGTGACACCAGGGACCTGCTGGCCACGTCGGAAGGGGGGCGGCCTGGGCACCAGAGACGGACACTGTGCCTCCTCCCTCCCGTGGAACTGCCGCTCGCACTCACCTGGAGAAGAGAAGTCCAACCTGTTCCATCCTAGTGAGCACGCCCTGAGCCCCCGAAACGGGCCGGAGCTAACCTCCCCAACAGCTCTTCGTATCATTCAATCCCACAACGACGACGTTCATATCTGGGGGCGCCTGGGCGGCTCCGTCCGTTGAGCCTCTGACTTCAGCTCGCGGCTCATGACTTCGATCCCCACTTCAGGCTTTGTGTGCTGATAGCACGAAGCCTGCTTTGGAGTCTCTGTCTGCCTCTCTCTCTCTCTCTCTCTCTCTCTCTCTGTCTCTCTCCTGCTCACGCACTCTCTCTCTCAAAAATAAATAAACATTGGGGCGCCTGGGTAGCTCAGTCTGTTAAGCGTCTGACTTTGGCTCAGGTCATGATCTCACTGTCCATGAGTTCGAGCCCCGCTTTCGGCTCTGTGCTGACAGCTCAGGGCCTGGAGCCTGCTTCGGATTCTGTGTCTCCCTCTCTCTCTGCCCCTCCCCCACTCATACTCTGTCCCTCTCTCTCTCTCTTAAAAGTAAATAAACATTAAATCAATAAACCTTAAAAAAATTTTTTCTACATTTATTTATTTTTGAGAAACAGAGTGAGACAAAGCATGAGCCGGGGAGGGGCAGAGAGAGGGAGACACAGGATCCGAAGCAGGCTCCAGGCTGTCAGCACAGAGCCTGACGCAGGGCTCAAACCCACCAGCCGTGAGGTCATGACCTGAGCTCAAGTCGGACGCTCAACCAACTGAGCCAGGCGCCCCAATAACATTTTTTTTTAATGTGTGCTTTATCTCTGTGTCAGGTATGTGGACCTATGTGGCCCGGGCCACATAGCTGATAGCGGCTTTCCGGAGTCCAGCTTCTTGGATGCCAAAGCCGTACCCCATTCGCTTTGCTGGAGGTGAGGCCACCTCCTCAGATGAACCCTTCTCTGTGCGCCCCGAGGCTCAGACCTAGTGGAACTTCTCACCGCTCCCCAGCAGACCCTCCAGTCCAGCCAGGGGGCCCAGGGACCACCACTTCCCAAACGCTCTAGGCCACGCCCACATTGTAGTGTTGCTTACCATCCCGCCAGTATCCGCGCCCCTGCCCCCGAGCCCCCACAAACCCCCGCTGCTGGAGCACCCGGGACTGCCCTCCGCGAGGATCTGGCCATCAAACCTTGAGTGCCAGTTGACCGCAATAATCAATAGCAGAGTTAATGATTTGCTTCCTTATCCTAGGGTCCCATTGTTTCTCACCTCTGCAATTAGGTTATGACATGTCTGAGCTCTGGTAGGGAAGGGGTGGGGAGGGTGGAGAAAGACGAGTGGCGGCTGTCACACATGCCCGGACCCCTATGCTTCCCCGGAGCCGAGCACAACAAGAAGAAATGCAATATGCAAGCATAACGTGTTGGTGCTTTCTGGCCAAGGGTTGGGACCGGGCGAGCCTATAAAGGAGCAAGGGAGGGGGCTATGGGGCCTATATGACCCCCTGTGGCCTGTGGGTCCACACCAGAGCCTTGCACCTTCAGATTCATCCATCCACCAGGCCAAGTTGTAAATGAAACTCACAAGATATGCCTTTAAATATCTCCTATTTAGTAACACAAATGTGTGTCATACGTTTAGTAACACAAATAGGAGATACCTAATTTTTTTTTAATTTTTTTTTTTTGCGTTTATTTTTGAGAGACAGAGAGAGACAGTGTGAGCAGGGGAGGGGCAGAGAGAGAGGGAGACACAGAATCAGAAGCAGGCTCCGGGCTCCGAGCTGTCCGCACAGAGCCCGACACAGGGCTCGGGCCCACGAACCGTGAGATCATGACCTGAGCTGAAGTCGACGCTTAACCGACTGAGCCACCCAGGCGCCCCTTAAATAGGAGATATTTAAAGGCATATCTTGTGAGTTTTACCATCCAAGACCATCCCCTAAAAGGTACAACCACCTGGAGAGGTAATCCTTGGGCTAACAGAATTACGGTGTAAATTGGAAAGAAACTAATACCATGGCAGAGTGGACAAGAGCCCAAGTTACCCGCCTGTAAATCTAGTCCAAATGTGCACTAACTTTACAAACAAGGGCAACGTGTCTGGGCTTCACTTTCCTCATCTGGAAGGTGGGTTTAAGGAGGTATAACACTTATTAAGCTTTTTTAAAAGCTCTTTTCACGGTGCTCAATCAATACTGTGTATTACTATGCTTTGTTCTAGAATTTCTAAGCAAGGAAAAGGAAACGATGGTTGTGGTGGGTTTTCATCATCAAAGTTGAAGAAAATCATTCACAAGCTTGATCTCATGTCTTATATTTCAAAACCGTTTACCCCCATCGAAACTACTTATCACCTGTGCTATGAGCCAATCCCAAAATGCATTGCCCAAATAGACATCTACCCATATTGTTGTTCCCACCTCATCTGGGAGGAGTAGCCAGATGTAATTTGCTAACAATTCCCACCTCCGTGGCCAAGCAAGGGCTGGCATCTCCCACACAGGCTCATTGTGCAAATTCCCACGTGCAAGTTTTGGCAGCATAATGGAGAAGAAAAAAATAAATAAAGGCATGTTTATTCATATTACTTGGTTGCATAAAAACACACGAATATTCCGTAAAATTTTCAGTGGAGCATAACAGTAGCATTGGCCCCATAACTTGTTGCTAATGCCAAAATTGCCATTCAAAGAGGGAACATTAATTTATTTCTGGGAACACGTTACAGTGGAGACCTAAGGACAAGGCGCCACAGAGCCATATCCGTGAGAGCTGTCACCCAAAGTTTAAAAAATAATAGTCGTTTACATAATAATAATAGAAAACTACAACTCAGAGAACACTCAGAAAGATTAAGAAGCTCAGAAAGATTAAATAATCTTCTTAAAGTCACTCAGTGAATTTTTATTTCCAACAAGAGTGAGCTGGGTAACTCAGACAAATGTTTCCAATAAAGATCATTTAAGGGCACCTTGGTGGCTCAGTTGGCTAGGCATTCAACTGGTTTCGGCTCAGATCATGATCTCACAGTTCGTGGGTTCGAGCCCCCTGTCTCTGCACTGACGGTGTGGAACCTGCTTGGGATTCTCTCTCTCCCTCTCTCTCTGCCCCTCCCCTACTCGCACTGTCTCTGTCTCTCTCAGATTAAATAAATACAATTTAAAAAAAAGAAAAGACCATTTAAAAAATCTGGACAAAAGAAAAGAGAGAAAACAATATTCTTGAGAGCACCAATGCACTAACAAAGTAGGATTCTTTGGTTGGGATCCAGTAAAGGACTGGAACCCTGACAGTTCAGCCCAGTGCTCAAGTTTGCTTTAGTCATGGGATATTTGTTGATCAAATTGAGATAGCCAAAAGGTTGAGCAGTACTTTTGAAGCCTTGTTGAACTAGGGGGAAAATTACTATCCAGTGCCTTCTGAGGAAGGAAATCTAGGTACACCACCCTTCACGTAGCCTGGAGGGCAATAAAGGAACATACCCTAGCATTAAGAGTAAACTGATGTTGGGGTTCCTGGGTGGCTCAGTCGGTTGTACATCTGACTCAGCTCAGGTCATGATCTCGCCGTTTGAGAGTTCAAGCCCCATGTCGGACTTTGTCCTGACAGCTAGGAGCCTGGAGCCTGCTTCAGATTCTCTCTCTCTCTCTCTCTCTCTCTCTCTCTCTCTCTCTCTCTCTCAAAAATAAATAAAAACATTTAAAAAAATTTTTTTTAAGTAAATGATGTTAACCAGCTCTTTCATGGACAGTGGTCTGGATTCCCATCATCTGATAGCCCAGAAAGCCTCAATTTAGATTAAAATAAATTTAGATTAAGATGGCCCAGGATAAGTAGTACCTAGAGATCCATGGTGAAAACAACAGAAATCCTCTCCAGATATAAAGAATATTGTGGGGCGCCTGAGTGGCTCAGTCGATTGAGCGTCCGACTTTGACTCAGGTCATGATCTCGCAGTCTGTAAGTTCGAACCCCGCGTCGGGCTCTGGGCTGACAGCTCAGAGCCTGGAGCCTGTTTCAGATTCTGTGTCTCCCTCTCTCTCTGCCCCTTCCCCGCTCATGCTTTGCCTCTCTCTGTCTCAGAAATAAACATTAAAAAAAAAAAAAGAATATTGTTCTAGGCCTCAAGTTATTTTAACAAATAAATTTTCACTACAATGTCCAGAATATAATCAAAGAAAACCAGTCACATGTGAAGACAAACACCATGAGCTAGCAGAAAAATCGTACAACAGAAACAGACTCCAGATGTTGACATTATTAGATGCTGCTTATGAAACAATTATACTTTTGTACATAAGTACATAAAATTCAAGTTTTAAAGCCTCACAAAAAAATCAGAAAATCTAAGAAGTCACATCATAGGCTTTTTTAGATAGAAATTATAGACCTGAAATGTATAACAAATTAAGAATTCAATGGAAGAATTTATAGCATATTAGATATGGGTGAGAAAAGACCTTCCAGAGCAAAACACTATGCTACAGGAGACAGAGAGAAAGAGAAACGGAGAAAGAGAGGAAAATAGAATGATTTTTTTATCCAAAATTATTTGAGAAAAAACAAAGAAAAATAGAACAGGTTAGGCAAATAAATAGCACATTATGAGATGGTGTAAAGAAAAATATATCAACGATTTCAAGAAACATCAATAAAACAAATGCTCCAGGTAAGACAAAGTTTAGCATAATGGACTAAAAGTATATATTATGAAGACTACACTGTATGTTATCTAACGTGAGAACACTTTCTTATATATAAAAGAAAAACATTCATGCATGTTTATCAGAAAAAGTGTCAAGTATTATTATTTTAAATTCATTTCTATTCTACATTTTATCAGTATGTAAATTATTAAAAGGCCTTCTTTGTGATTTGTGATGAAAAGTAAAAAATAATAAAAAATAAAAGTAATATTTTATTTAGAAGCACTGCATCTAAGATGTAAAGATATGAGAAGATCGAAAGTAAAAGAATGGTAAAGGATATCCAGGCAAACACTAGCTAAAAGAAACTAGTGCAACTATATTAATAATAAAGCTAAAATAGGGGCCCCTGGGTGGTTCAGTCAAACATCCAACTCTTGATTTCAGCCCAGGTCATTATCTCAGGGTTTGTGAGTTCAAGCCCACATTGGGCTCTGAGCTGACAGTGTGGAGCCTGCATGAGATTCTCTCTCTCTTTCTCTCTCTACCCATGTCCCATGTGCTCTCTGTCTCTCTCTAAAATAAATAAACATTAAAAAAATAAAAAATAAAAAAGCTAAAATAGAACCAATAGCAAACAGCATTTTAGGAATAAAGAGGATTATTTCTCAATGAAAATGGGATCAATTATTTAAGAAGTATAGCAATTCTAAAATTTGATGCACCTAATAACATGGCCTTAAAATATATAAAGCAAATATTTATGGAACTATAAGGAAAAAGAGACATTTACAATACAATGGCAAATGCTAGCACACTCCTTTAGTAATTGGCAAAATAAGCAGACAATTTATTGTAAGGAAAGCTTCAGAAGAATAAAAGCACTTAACCTGATGGAAACTAAAATACAAAACATAACAACTGAAAAATACCATTTTTTAAAGGACCGTATTGTGACCCATAAAGCAAGTCTTAACAAATTTCAAAAGGTTGTAATCCCATAGAGTTCCACTGTGCCATATGTCACTAACTAGACACAAAATGGCTGTTTCAAATTAAGTTAATTAAAATTAAACAAAATTTAAAATTCATTTCCTCAGTTACACTAGCCACACTTCAGTGGTTACTAACCACATGTAGCTAGTGGCTACTTTATTTGTAATTCTCAGTCCTTTTTTAGTTTTCTCTATAACAGTTATACCATGCTAAAACTTTTTACTCTTTAGTAATGAACTTTTTCTTTACTAATATGTGTTTTGTCTGTCTTCCCACTTCGAAGGATACTCTGTGAAGTCAAGAACCGCATTTATCATATTTGCCCTGGGGCCTACTTAGTAGAAGTTTGTTCAATTAATTAATTAATGGTTCTCCCCTTGTTATGTTTTCTTATAATATAAACTGAAGTTGGCAGACTGAATGGCAGAACGATCCATGTCAAATGGAAGTTTCAAGCAAGAATTCTTATAGAGAGGTGGTAAAACATTTCACTTTTGCTATTGGTGATACATCCTAGAAATGGCTAATGCGGAGAGGTGCTTCAGTTTTGAATTCAAGGAGCCACAGAAATAGACAAATCCAAGAGGTCGAGTATCTGGAGTCACACCTGCCTCAATGATCTAAAATCCCTATCTTTTGGCAAAAGTTGTTTACAATAACCTTGTACTATTTCCCCCCCAAGAACGGGTTATGGGCTCTGTCCACCAAGATCTTTAGCAATTAATGGGAATCACCAACGAGAGCACGCATTCCCATCAGTCCGAGAATATCATGTTATCCATGGGGTGATTAGAAATGAGGCAGAAACAAAATCAGACATGCGTTGTGTACCATGCTTCTGCTGAAACAATACAGGACCGCTAGAAAGTTCTAAACAAAGAGAGAATAAAAGAGAGAAAGGGGTGTTTTGGCTAATGTTTGAATTTTGAAACATTATAGCTTCCCTGAATTAGGTGCGAAGGTCATACTTTTTGCTTCACTGTCCCCGGCTTCCATGGAATGTTGGTTTCAATAGAGAAGGGTTTATATATAAACCTATGTAAAAAGTGCCTCTTGGGTGCCGGGGTGGCTGAGTGTCTGTCTCTTGATTTTGGCTCAGGTCACAATCTCACTGTTTATGAATTCGGGCCCCGTGTTGGGCTCTGTGCTGACAGTGTGGAACCTGCTGGGGATTCTCTCTCTCTCTCTGCCCCTCCCCAGCTCACATTTTCTCTCTCTCTCTCTCTCTCTCTCTCTCTCTCTTTATTTATTACCATAAATAAAAACTTTGTAAAAAAAGTGAATCTCTTTGAGCCAAGCTTGGAGAATGGCATCACCTGCTTCTATGACATCAACAGACATCATGTATGAACAAAACCTTCCTCAAATTTGCAAACCAAAGCAGTCTCTTTCTTTTCTATAATAGTTATAGAAATAACTCAACAAAGAATTATTACACTCAGATCATGTATCACGTGGCAGGCACAGATCTGGTTACAGAGGTTTTAGCTATAAACTAGACACACAGGCTCCCTGTTTTCATGGAGCGTGCATTCTAGAAGGGAAGAAAAGCAATAAACGAGCACACAAGTAAATACACAGAATAACTTCAGATAGAGATAAGTTCTATGAAGAAAATAAACCAGGGGGCTTGGCACAGAGAGGTGGAGAAAGATAAGCTGTGGAGAGGGTTAGCTATTCCCAAAAGGTGATTTTTTTTATTTAAAAAAAATTTTTTTTAAGTTTATTTATTTTTGAGACAGAGACAGAGCATGAACGGGGGAGGGTCAGAGAGAGAGGGAGACACAGAATCGGAAGCAGGCTCCAGGCTCTGAGCCATCAGCCCAGATCCCGACGCGGGGCACGAACCCACGGACTGCGAGATCGTGACCTGAGCTGAAGTCGGACGCTCAACTGACTGAGCCACCCAGGCGCCCCCAAAAGGTGATATTTGAAGAATAAGACAATGCCAGCCCAGAGGAGACCTAGAGCGGCCTGTCCAGCAGAAGTCTCTGTGGAAATAAGCATGCGTGATGTCTGTATTGTCCAATGCCCCGGCTGTGGAGCACTTGAAAGGTGGTTAGTGCAACCGAGGGACCAAATTTTTCATGTATCGCATTTTAATCTATTTGAATTTCAATACCACACGTGGCTAGTGGCTTTCGGATTTGACACAAAGCATTCTAGCAAGGGGAGAGCCAGTGCCAGAGGATCCGTAGTGGGAACCAGCCTTGTGGGTTGGAGAGAGAAATCTAGCATAGCCAGACCGTGGAACATAAGGCGGAGAGGGGTAGGCAGCAGCCATATTATGTACGTGCACTGTGAGGGATCAGATTTTGTTCTCTGCAGAAGTGGAAGCCATTTGAATGGTTTAAATAGGTGATCTGATTGCCTGTGACCCGGGTTGGCCAACTTTTTATAAAAGGCCAGGCAGTAAGTATTTTAGTCTTTGCAGGTCACAGAGTCCTGTCACCGGTAAGCACAAAAAGAGTCACAGACTATAAACGAATGAGCATGATGACTCTGTTCCAGTGGATTTTATTTACAACCTTATTACAGTTTTATTGACCTACAGCTGGTGGTCTGTCACTTGCCAAGCCCTGACCCAAGATCTTGTGGCAAACACTGCTAGCTGCCTCTTCCACCCTCTCTCTCTTGCCTCATCATTGCTAAGAGAGCCCCAAACTTGTTCGGGGTAACTATACGCACAACTAAAACTGCTCACTGTCCCAGATCCCCCGAAACTAGGGTTGACCGTGAGTCTCAGTTACGGTCAATGAGATGTAAGCAGATAGCTCCAGATGGGCTTTTAGAAAAGCTTTTTAAGAGAGCCAGCCTCAGCTGGCCTGCTGTCATTCAAACTTTTGCCCTTTTTAAATTTTTGTTAAATTATTTATTTGAAAGAGAGAGAGAATCCTAAGCAGGCTCCACGTTCAGCCCAAAGGAGGGCATGGCAGGCGGGCAGGGGTGGGGGGGTTCGATCCCATGACCTTGGAATCATGACCTGAGCCTAAATCAAAAGTCGGACACTCAACCAACTGAGCCACTCAAGCACCCCTGCCCTTTTTTTCTTTTTTTAATTCCTATCTGGAACTCAGATGGATATGGAACAGGCATCGTGTATATATGAGTCAACATAAATAAGACTGGAGGCTACAGGGGCACTTGGGTGGCTCAATCAGCCAAGCATCCGACTCTTGGTTTCAGCTCAGGTCATGATCTCATCATTCATGAGTTCAAGCCCCAACTTGGGCTCTGTGCTGACAGCACGTAGTCTGCTTGGGATTCTCTCTCTCTCTCTCTCTCTCTCTCTCTCTCTCCCTCCCTCCCTCCTTCTCTTTCTTCCCCTTTCCTTCTCACACTCACTCTCTCTCTCTCAAAATAAATAACTAAACTTAAAAAAAAAAAAAGAATGGAAGTTACATGCTAAGGATAGCAGAGAACAATCCAGAAAGTGTCAGATCTCTGGTTTATCATTTAGCAGCCATACCAGCCAAGGACTGACTTTCTCCACACTTAGGCTCTTCTAACTGAATTCATTATTTCCAACTGATTCCCTTCCTAGCTAATACACACAGATCTTCAAGAAAATATGGCTACCGACATGATGAGGCTGAGATAGGGGTAGAAGGTTGTCATGATATTCATAAAAGATAATCTCTCACAAGCTACTGCTCCATAACAAACAGCCACCAAATCTCTCGGCATACAACAAGCAACTATTTCTCATGTGTCTGTAGTCAGCCGGGGTGATTCTGATATCGTTGCTGTGTTCAACTTGGGTCCAGGTCTGCTACACAGAGCTCCCGTACACCTTGGATCAGCCGCCCGGCAAGGTCATGTTCTTCTCACGGCAATGACAGAAGAGGAGTAGGGCAAACAGAACACATAAGGGTTCTTAAGGACTGGGCTTGGAACTAGCAGGCTGTCACCTCTTTCCACATTCCACTGGCCCAAGTAAGTCACCCGACTGAACCCAGCGTCAAGGACTGGGAAAGTACATGCCACACTGAGTCAGAGGAAACACAAATTATACGGCAAATGGAATGGATAAAGTGAGGGGTAAAAAACTAGGACTAACAACTTAAATATACACAGACAGAGAATATGAAGAAGACAGCTGACTGGAGAAGATGCTTTGGTCACTGTGAAATCTTACTGAGCCCTGTGGAATCTCATTAAGAAGAGTCAGCTCTTGGGTGGCTCTGTCAGTTAAGCATCCAACTTCAGCTCAGGTCGTGATTTCACGGTTCATGGGTTCAAGCCCCACGTCGGGCTCTGTGTGCCGACAGCTAGGAGCCTGGGGCCCGCTGCAGATTCTGTGTCTCCCTCTCTCTCTCTCTCTCTCTGTCCCTTCCCTCCTCGCTCGCTCTCTCTCTCAAATACAAATAAACACTTTAAAAATTGTTTTAATAAATAAAAACGAAAAAAGAAGAGTCAGCTCTCAAGTCTTCTTGCTAGAAGGTGAAATAGGAATTATGCCTTTCCCCTTCAGTTATTAACATATTCTACAGCAAACTATCCATGATTCAGAAATCCTCATAAGATTTCCATAGATTCAAATAATAATTGCCAGACCCTAAAATAGTACATGCGAAGTAGGAGGGCTCAGAAACTAGGGTTGGACCTTCCATGAGGATTCTTTCCATTAAAAAGTAATAACCCTACCATACCCTTAACAATAACCTTTAGCATTGAAGACACTCGCTTGTGTCTGGTCTCTGAAGATCCCTGATATAGACAGCCTGGAACGGGGAATCCCGTGACAATGATAACGATGTGATGATGATTAAAAATAACATGTATATAATACTTACATAGTACTAAATGCTGAGAACTGTTCTGTGCATGTGTAGCTTTAACTTGTATGGTTCTCTCAACAACTTCCTGAAGCAGGCACTATTATTACCACCATTTTTCAGATAAGAAATCTGGGGCACCGGGAGGCTGACTATCTTGCCTTTATCACATGAGTAAGCGGCAGAAGTAAGATTTGGACCCGGGAAGTCTGGCTCCAGAGCCTATGCAGGGAACCGCGACTTTAAAGTCCTTCGAAAAGAAGACAACCCTACGGCACTTACGGATATGTTGCACATTAATCGACACCCATTATTTATTCAAAGCCATGGAGCTCATTTAAATTAACAGGTCTGGGTAAACCCAGGAACACCACCTGGTGAAAACCGTTGTCTCTTTCCCCCCTTTCAGGAAGATTAGGATCATTAAATTCTGGAGGCAATGATAGTTTAATTAAAAGACATTGTGGTAAGGGAATGTTTCATTTGGGAGGGAGAGGCACTGCTTATTCGAGTGTCCCGAGAGGGACCAACGTGCTGCCAGCCGATCAGATGCTGGAAGGATGTCACTGTTGGAGGCTGTAATTCTTGGACTTGAAAACACGTGCTAGCACCCAGCGCACCATTAGCTGAGGCACCAGGGGACACTTAAAGCGGCAGTGGATGGCTAGCTTTTTGCTCCTATAGAATCTCTGATTTATAAGGAAGTTGGTAACATATTTCTGCAGCGGAAAGAACACAAGACTGGAAGACAGACAGCTGGACGTGGGGCTCTGGGGTCAGGCACGCCGTCCCACAGCAGCCAGTCCTCAGCTGGGGGAGCACTGGGAAGGCAAGACTGGAATGGCCCTTGCCCCCCAGGAACCTCACCCGGTAGAATAGGCTCAGAGATCAGCATGGCCCTGCCTTCCTCAGACAGAAGCTCTGAAGGTCAATACGGCACCAAGGTGGAAACATCTGAGGGGCAAAACTCGTTCTAGAAGACCGCCTTTTACGACTCACTCTGCCAGTCACAAAATCAAATGGCTTCGAGTGCAAGCTAACTGAACTCATAGGAGCCAACCCCCTCAGCTTGCAAGTGAAAAGACAATCAAGGTTTGGGGAGGAGTAAAAATAAAACTAGATTTAAACCAGCTCTTTACATTCTGAGCCCGCTCGCTCTTGGCCAACACTCCGGGGTTAGGAGTTAACTTACGAGTGAACCTGAAACCTATCTGATCTAGCCCTGCCTTCTCCCAAATGGGAGCTGAATGTATGGTGTTTACAGAGTTTTCAACAACTTGCGCTAAATGGGAAATGTTATAAAATTATATGTGCAGTATAATCTCAGCTACTCTGTGTGCATGCGTGCATCCATGCGTGTGTGTGTGTGTGTGTGTGTGTGTGTGTGTTGAACCAACACAGGATTTTTTTTTCAACTTACAATTTTGAAGGAAGGCAAGAAATTAGATAAACAACAAGGACAACAATATTGTCAATGGGAGAGACGTGTGAACCGACGTACTGAAGCAGGAACAAGCCTGATACACAAAGCGTAACTACAAAAATGACTGAATGTGATCCCCTTACCTGGGGGTAAGGGCAGGGTTAGGATACAGCTGAGTCTGGATTTAAATCCAAGCCAGCCACATCACCTAAGATAAATTTTTAACTGCTGAGTTATTCCTTTCTCCACCGACATCTCCAGCAAATATTTGTCAAGCACCCACTGTGAGTAAAACTAAGTGCTGGAGTGCTAAAGTCTATGGAATTGCCTCAGTTTCCCCACCAATCAGAGTTCAGCCAGGAATACCTACCTTGCAGGGGTGCCTGGGTGGCTCAGTTGGCTGAGCGTCCGACTTCGGCTCAGGTCATGATCTCACAGCTCATGAGTTGGAGCCCCACGTCGGGCTCTGTACTGACAGCTCAGAGCCTGGAGCCTGCTCCGGATTCTGTGTCTCCCTCTCCTCTCTCCCCCTCCTCCACTCATGCTCTGTCTCTGTCTGTCTCAAAAATAAATCAACATTAAAAAAAAAAAAACCTGTCAGTAGGAAGGAACTGACTCTGAGCCTCACAATGAACTTCAGTGTCTTGGTCCTAAAGCCCAGAATGAAAAGCATGCCTGCCTTTGGTTTCAAAAATGGGATGCAATGGGTGTCCTACATGGAGAAGAAGGCCAGGTCTCCAAGGTGGGATGATGTTTGCCATCATTCCAGAGCACCCAGGAGTATAAAATGGCCCCTCTGAAATTTGAGAGTCGGCCAACTGGCTGTCAAAATTTGGCTTATACTCACAAGGGGAAGAGAAAGATTTCCTCAGGAGGGAAGAAACATTCAGAGGGAACTGCGGACTTTCAGAGCCGGGAGGGACCTCAACAATCAATAGTCCTCGAAGAGCGGAGGCGGCTGGGAGAGGTCATAAAAGTGGAGGAACTTGCCCGAAGGAACCCAGCCAGAGGGAGCGGTGTCTCAGCTTGGGTTCCCCAGAGCCCAGAGCCTAAGGCCAAGACAAAGACTTGGGTACAAGTGGTGTATTCAATGGCTGATCCCAGGAAACAGAGGATAGGAAGACGCAGTACGGGAAGGAGGAAAAGCCGGACAAAGAGGGCATTGCCCAAGTCACTGTTTACGGGCAACAGGGGCTCAGACTCTAATAGAACGCCCTTGAACAGTGCGCAGGATGCCCCTCAGGACTCTCAGGACAAGAGGCAGGAAGCATTCGTCTGGCAGGTCCTGCCACTGAGAGGTAGATCGTCCCCGGAGGTTTTAGCCCCCGCATCTCTGCGAACACACTGGCTGAGCAAGCTCTTGTTGGCTCCACTGTTGAAAGAGCCCGAGGACAGATAGCCAACACAAGGGCCACCAGTACAGATGCGGTCAGCAGAGACAGAACCAGCGCCTGCATAAACAGCTGCCCACCCAGCCATGGCTAAACCCAGAGCGTGGGCCAGAGGAATGCTACCGGAGGGCCGGGGAGGATCTGCTGATTTCGAGCCTATGCCCTAATGCTAAAGCCTATTCTACGGAGCACGGGGGTATGACGATGACCTAGACAGGTTCTGAAAGACACAGGGGCCCATGCTCCCATCACCATCGTCTAACCAGATACTCGGTTCTAACCAGAGACCCCTTCGCATCTTACCTTGCAGACCAAAACCGTGTAATTGTACAATTCCAGAATTGTGTTATTCCATCTCCACCTTGGGGTTGTAAGGCGATCTCGGACACTGATGTTAACAGGGAACTCTGAGCTCCTGGAAGGCACAGGCAATACTGTGTCCTAACAGGATGTCGAGATAGAAATCTCGCCTCTAAACACCCTTTAAGCCAGCTTTGAAGTCAATGCGTGATAGAGACTTGAAAGAAAATGAGTCAATTCTAAAGGAGCATTGAAGCAGCAGAATCCACGCTACCCTCTCCTCGCTGGGCTGCTCCTGACGTTCTCCAAGCAAACTCGGTGGACAAATTAAGTGGAGGAAAGTGAAGTGTCTGGGAATGTCAAAAAAGTGGCAGGAGATGCCAAAAATCTGTCAAATCCCTCTGCAGAGGCGCATACGCACAACCACGCGAGCCCTGCCGTCAAGTTCATTGTTCTAGGAAGCCTGCCCGGTGCCATGAATGCCTCACAAACTGAGCTGGGTGAGCGCCCGGGGAAGGCAGCTGTATGCCAGAAGCACTGCAAAAAACGCTCCTTATGCACGCCTGCGTGCATGCCGGCAGCAGCAATTCGACTTCCAGATATCAGGTGGTTTCCTATTTTAAAAGACATACTATGTAGTAGAACGCCAAATGGACATTCATTCTTTTTTTTAATTTTTTTTAATGTTTATTCATTTTTTGAGACAGAGAGACAGAGCACGGGCGGGGGTGGGGGGCAGAGAGAGAGGGAGGCACAGAATCCGAAGCGGGCTCCAGGCTCCGAGCTGTCAGCGCAGAGCCCGACGCGGGGCTCGAACCTCCGGACCGTGAGATCGCAACCTGAGCCGAAGTCGGACGCTTAACCGACTGAGCCACCTAGGCGGCCTCGTTCTTTTTTAAACGTTTATTTATTTATTTTGAGAGAGAGCACAAGCAAGGGAGGGGCAGAGAGAGGGGGAGACAGAATCCCAAGCAGGCTCCACACCGTCAGCACAGAGCCGGATGCAGGGCTCAATCCCATGAACCTCAAGATCATGACCTGAGCCGAAATCAAGAGTCAGACGCACCCCCACTCATGCCCTGTCTCTCTCTTACTCAAAAATAAATAAACATTAAAAAAAAAAAGAGTCAGACGCTTAACCGACTGAGCCACCCAGGCGCCCCTTGATATTAGTTCTTAAGATGAAACACAGAACTCTGAAGAATTTTCATGCTGTTATGGGCAATTCGGGCAATTGCCCCCCAGCCCCTTAGGGTACAAACTAACTCTCCTCTGCCCATAGAGTGATTTCTGATGGGGAGGTTTAAAAAGCACTGGTGATGGATAAAGCTCTCTGGAGCTGAAGGCAAAAACTTCTTTCTAGCAGAGTCCTTTCGGGATGAGTTATTTCACTCATTCTGTGAGATTCCGTTTCCTCATCTGTTACAAGGTGGATCATGATGTCTGCTCCTCGGGGTTGCTGGGAAAACGAAATAAGGTTGTACGAAAATGGCCCAAGTAGAGCCGGCACATGATAAACACTGTTTACTTTGTCTTTTGTTTTTCTCTTCCTACGTCACACATCACAGTCTCCAAAACCTTGTCTCATCTACCTACGAGTTAGACCACGGCTTCCTCACAAAACACTCACATCCATTTTATTTCTGCCGCATAAAAAAAATGTCTAGAAGACAGGCCCTTCAAACTTGGGACCGCTCTTCCAAAAGCTCCGAAGAAATTGCATTCCACCCAAGTTCACAAAATCGTCTATCGCGAAGGACACAGTCATGAACTGCGTAGCTTGGCACTTCCGTTCCCTGCTGTCTGGCCCGATACGGAAATCCGCGAATCTTCGGTTTGTCTCCTGTGAAATGAGAATAGCATAAACGCCCTGGTAACACTGTTAGGAAGAAGAAAAGGAGATAGTGACCGCGAGATCATGACCTGAGCCGAAGTCGGACGCTTAACCGACTGAGCCACCCGGGTGCCCCAAGCGTCTGACTTTGATTCAGGTCATGACCTCACGGTTCATGAGTTCAAGCCCCTCGTGGGGCCCTGTGCTGACAGCTCGGAGCCTGGAGCCTGTTTCGGATTCTGTTTCTGTCTTTCTCTGCCCCTCCCCTGCTCACACGCTGCCTCTCTCTCAAAAATAAATAAACGTTAAAAAAAAAAATTGTGCATTCCCACCTCGCCCCCTCCTGCTCCCCCCTCCTTTAATGTCTGTCTCGGTTTTTGCTCTCCTCCTCTCCTCTGCATCTTTCCGAACCAGTCCTAAGACCCATCTCCTTAAAGTACCTTCGTGACAATCAGCATGGTCACAAATCTCTTTTTTGGTGGTTTTTCAATTTACTTTTTTAAGGTTTTTATTTTAATTCCAGCGTAGTTAACACACAGTGTTATATTAATTTCAGGTGTACAACATAATGATTCAACACTCCCATCCTTAATCCCCATCGCCTCTTTCACCAGTTCTCCACCCACCTTCCCTCCCTGTAAGAGGAGAAAATCTGGACACACAAAGAGACACCGGGGGTGCACGTGCCCAGAGGAAAGACCGTGTGAAGGACAAAGTGAGAAGGTGGCCATTTTGCAAGCCAAGGAGAAAGACCCGGGAACAGACGCTTCCCTTCTGTCTCATGGAGAAAAACCAACACTGCCAGCACCTTGATGTTGGACTCCCAGCCTGCAACGCTGTGAAAAAAAAATACATTTTTATGGTTTGAAGCACCTAATCTGCAGTATTTTGTCGTGCCAGACCAAGCTAATACACCCTGGGGCTCAGACAGGATGCAGGCACTCCACGGGGCACCCCTCGCTTCACCCAGCAAGTGCCCCTAACAACTGTAGGAGTGGCCTCAGAATCTTGAATCTGAGTGACACAGCTCATTCTGGGAGGCCAGATGACTGTGAGGTGCCCCACAGGCAGAGGGGTCCCCAAGGTTCCAAAGGGCAGAACCAGGAAGTGGGGGGGGTGGAGAACATTCAGTTGTGCCAACCGTTTTAACCCTGTTCCTGGTCAAAATGAAATCCTCAAGGTTTTTTTTTTTTTTTTCTTAAAATTTTCACGCAATAGGGAGCACATGTCAAAATGTCACTTAACCCATTAATGAAGAAACCAGCAGAAAGGCAAATATGACTTGAAAAACAGTAGGTTGGGGCGCCTGGGTGGCGCAGTCGGTTAAGCGTCCGACTTCAGCTCAGGTCACGATCTCGCGGTCCGTGAGTTCGAGCCCCGCGTCGGGCTCTGGGCTGACAGCTCGGAGCCTGGAGCCTGTTTCCGATTCTGTGTCTCCCTCTCTCTCTGCCCCTCCCCCGTTCATGCTCTGTCTCTCTCTGTCCCAAAAATAAATAAAAAACGTTGGAAAAAAAGAAAAAGAAAAAGAAAAACAGTAGGTTGAAACTGGGCTTTTATACCCATTGAAAAGCATGAAAAGGAATGTCGACCTAAGATGACTAAATTTGACCAAAAAAAAAAAAAAAAAAAAAAAAAAAAAACCTGGCTAATTCCTTGCAGAATAAAAAAAAAACCTAATTTCGGGATTATCTTTTCAAACTGACAGAAACAAATGGCATCACATCTTTCCAGTTTTACAGAACCGGAAGCTGTCTGAGTTCTGATCATTTGTGCAGACCTGGAAAATGCTCCAGCATAGCGATTCGCAAGCTTTTTGGTCTCTGGATCCTTTGGCCTTTTATTTTTTTTTTTTTTTTTTTTTTTTTTTTTAACGTTTATTTATTTTTGGGACAGAGAGAGACAGAGCATGAACGGGGGAGGGGCAGAGAGAGAGGGAGACACAGAATCGGAAACAGGCTCCAGGCTCCGAGCCATCAGCCGAGAGCCCGACGTGGGGCTCGAACTCACGGACCGCGAGATCGTGACCTGGCTGAAGTCGGACGCTTAACCGACTGCGCCACCCAGGCGCCCCAAACTTTGTCCTTTTAAATAACTCTTGAAAGTTATTAAGCGCCCAGGGCTTTGGTGATCCGTGTTATAGCTATCAATATTTGCCATGATAAAAATTAAAACCAAGAAACTTTTGGGGATGGCTGGTGGCTCTGTCTGTTAAGCCTTCGACTCTTCATTTTGGCCCAGGTCATGATCTCATGATTCGTGAGGCGGAGCGCCATGTGGGGTTCTGTGCCGACAGTGTGGAGCCTTCTTGGGATTCGCTGTCTCTCCCTCTCTCTCTGCCCCTCCTCTGCTCATGCTAACTTGCCCACACTCTCTCACTCTCTCTCTCAAAAGAAATAAACAGGGGCACCTGGGTGGCTCAGTCGGTCGAGCCTCCGACTTCAGCTCGGGTCGAGATCTCGCGGTCTGTGAGTTCGAGCCCCGCGTCGGGCTCTGTGCTGACAGCTCAGAGCCTGGAGCCTGCTTCGGATTCTGTGTCTCCCTCTCTCCGCCCCTCCCCTGCTCATGCTCTGTCTCTCTCTGTCAAAAATAAATAAACAATGGGGCGCCTGGGTGGCGCAGTCGGTTAAGTGTCCGACTTCAGCCAGGTCACGATCTCGCGGTCTGTGAGTTCGAGCCCCGCATCCGGCTCTGGGCTGATGGCTCAGAGCCTGGAGCCTGTTTCCGATTCTGTTTCTCCCTCTCTCTCTGCCCCTCCCCCGTTCATGCTCTGTCTCTCTCTGTCCCAAAAATAAATAAACGTTGAAAAAAAAAAATTAAAAAAAAAATAAAAAAATAAAAAAAAATAAACATTAAGAAAAAAAATTTTTTTAAAGAAATAAATAAATGTAAAAAGGGTTAATAAATATAACCAAGAAACTTTTTAAACAGGTAATTTATTTTAAAATAACAATAATAAACCCATTGCACAATAACAGAGGTAACATACTTTTATGAAAAAAATAACTATTTTCCCACAGAAAAATTTTTACTGAGAAAAGTGGACATGTTTTACTTCTTTGTACATCCGGCTTCTTGGAAGACAGCTGGATTCTCATAGCTGCTTCTGCATTCAACCTGTTATAGTATGTTGTTTGGGGCAAGGATGTGAAGGACATCCAGCCTCCCCCAGAGAGGTGGAGCCCCTTTACATCACTGTAGACCATTTTCTTTGGCACCTCCTAAAGGTAAACCAGGGGTAGTTTCTACAGTAAGTTTCGATGTGCCGTATTAATAACTTTTGTTCTGAAACCGTACCAACGACTTTTGGTTCTCTGTTACAATAAAATCCACTGGCCTACCTTATTTTCAGGGGATAGGTCACCCATGCACGATTTTCTCATGATGGATCATTTCAAAAATACTGATTCACTGACTCCTGCAGATCTTCCAAAATACTGACACATTTTGCTGTATTAGATCAAAAAGTTCATTCACATCACCAAGGATTTTGTCGGTGAAGCAGGGATTTTTCTCACTTGGAGCGTGGGGGAGGGCAGCACGTGATGATGACCTGGCATACAGGTGCACCGTCCTGATCTGGGCTGAGGTTCCAGCAGTTTCACCCACGGCTGGTGTGGCACCGATTACAACTGTCCACCCAGTGAAAAATACAAACTATGCCTTCGTGTCCTCACAAAAATGGTTTTGATCTCACCGTCACTAGGAAAGTGCCTGGGGACTCCCCGGGCTCCCTGACCCATACTTTGGGAAGCTTCTCGAGCATGACACTGAGAAGATAAGCTGTCATCTTTTTACCTTGTTTGCAAGTGTTAGATGATTCTTCGTAACACCCGCCGACTTTGACAAAAATAAAGAGATCATTCGGCAGGCGGTGGGAGGAGAGAGGGTAGAGAGGTAGGCAGGGCTGGAGAGAGGGGGAGAGTTTCATGGTTGTCACTCCTTGAAGTGTGAACCTTGCAAGAACACCCTAAAGAGGAGACACCTTCTCCAAATTTGGCTCTGCAGGACACAGAAAAATCACAAGCAGGCAGAATCTGCTGGAAGAAAGCACATCTGACCTACCCAAAAGCAAGCATGGGTGGCCTCGCAGATTTCCAAATGCAACCAAATGCCCATTTACCATTAATCAACAAAACTAATTAGCAGATAATCACTGTCTGTCCCGCAGGGTGAATGCTACTAAAAACTCTAAGCAGATACATTAATTTCCCTCCCCCCCCCAAAAACAAACCCAACTCTTTGGAAATCAGCATGAATGTAGCCTTTTGTCTCCAGCCTATACATAAATGGTACATTGATGATTCCTCCATCGGCACGTCTAGGCTCCCGTTAGCCATGCGTGCCATGTTTTCTAAACAAGAGTAGAGGCTGTGGGGCAGCGTGAAGCAGCTGGCAACATCGACCAGTCAGCTATCCCTCCAAGATTTCCTGTGCCCAGTCTTGTGCTAGGAGGTAGGGACAAAAGGCTGAGCAAAGACAGACCTGGTCCCCACCATAACTCCAGTAGAAAGGAAGCTTTAAAGAAAGAGTGACATGATTGAATGCATCGTTCAAAACGATGGAGTTCCCTGAGAAGAAGGAATACGGTTATCCTGAGAACATATTAACACCACATCCTGGACTGGGGTCTAAAACACTTCTGGGAAGCAAAGACTGCTGCTCTGTGATCCGGAGACTGGGTAGGAGTTTGCGGATCAAGGCCGCTGGGGGACCAAGCATATCTGTTCCTTTATAAGCTGCTGACCTAGCTCCCCTTCCCTGTAGCCTAGACATAGGTCAGCCTTTGCTGTGCAGTTCATGAAAGGTCTCAGCCCTTTAACGCCTAACTGGAGAGAGTCTGATGTGGGTAAGAAATAGTAGGGGCCGAATGAATGTTTTGAAATAATAAATGAGTCTTTAGGAAAAAAAAAAAAAAAAAGCTGCTGTGAGCAGCACAGAGAGGGAGGGAAGGTGAAAGCCAGTCCAAGCCTTGCAGACCAACTGAAGGATGTGGCTCACGATGCTGAGCCCCACGGGTAGCCAATGAGGGGTTTTCAGTAGGGTCTGGGGCCAGGACTCAATCTGCATTGAAACTAGTATCAAATATGCAGTACGGGGGGAGGCGCGTGGGTGGGTCAGTCGGTTAAACATCGGACTTCGGCTCAGGTCATGTTCTCGCAATCCGTGGGTTCGAGCCCCACGGCGGGCTCGAGCCCCACGGCGGGCTCTGCGCTGACAGCTCGGAGCCTGGACCCTGCTTCAGATTCTGTGTCTCCCTCTCTCTCTGCCCCTCCCCCGCTCGCACTCTGTCTCTGCCTCTGTCAACAATAAATAAACATTAAAAATTAAAAAAAAAATGCAGTGTGGTGATGGCCAGAGAGCCACTGAGTGGGGCAGGGGACAGCCCAGGAGCCACTGCAGATATCCGTGAGAGGGGTGAGGGCAGAGTGGTGGAGAGGGAGGGAATGCTGCTCTGCAGAAACACCGGGTCGTCTTGGCGGTGGAAAGGATGGGAAGAGACAGACGTAGAGGACAAGTTCCAGGTGGCCGGTTGGCACAGCGGCGTGGGTGTTAGAGAAGCCTGGAGGAGGCTGGGGAGGACTCTCGCGCGTGCAGCCTTTGCCCTGCGGGGTGTGAGACACTGAGCAAGATACCGAGTCCAGTGTGGGCGTTTGGAGCTGAGGGCGCCGGGTCTGGAGCGGATATAAAGTTGGGTGATGGAAGCCACAGACACGGAGGGCTTTTGTCAGGAAAGAGTGGGAGCCGCGGGACCAGAGAGAAAAGAAATAGGAAAAGGAGAAAGGGGGTAGGAAGGGGAGAAGAGGGCGAGAGGGGATCGGAGAGGACGAAAGGGAAGAGGCACGCCTACCCCTGGTGCCCTAGGACACCAGATGGTGCTGCGAAGGAAGCGGGGCTGGAAAGTCCGGGAGGGGGTGGAGGAGCGTCAGGCTGCAGAAGGGAGGGATGAACAAGGAGGGGGGACGGGGCTGTGACGCGTGTCAAAGGCTACAAGACAATGTGTTGGCTTTAGGGCTCTGGCATCAGTGTGGATGTCTGTTTGCCCTCAAAGAGCGCCCCCCACCACCCCACTCCCTCCTCTGCCCTGCTGTTTGGATTCAGCCAACAGGGAGCCCTGGCAGGAACTCAAGAGAGGAAGGGAGGTTGCGAGGGCCGTGGCCCTGTGAACGTTACGTCAGCCCCATCCCTCCAAGATCGCCTGAGCTGGTTTGCGTCCCTCAACCCAAGGTCACGGCTCCCGCAAAGAGGCCAATTCTCTATGACTCTTTCTCTGAGTTGCCCAGGACCCAGGAGAGCAGGGGCTCTCCGCAGGTTTCTCCGCAGACCCAGGAGAGCAACGGCTCGTCTGCTACAAAACCCTGGAAAAGAGATCCCAGAATTGATGGATTATTAAATGTGAGCCGCCCCAGGAACTGCCGGGCTGTCTGCAGAGCGTGACTCTGCAGTCCTGAAGCGGGGAGGTCTGGACAGCACATCCCGGCGCCCATATGTCCACCTCCCGGGCCGTTCAGAGCCAGTGCTTTGGATAAGTCCGGAGGCAGTTCGTCCAGGATCCTGGCCGGTCGCCTGGCCGAAGAGAAACTTCAGGAGGGTGAGGTTAACGGGACAAACCACAGTTCCTGCCACAGCAGCTGGCTCCTGGGCCCCACCTTGAAACTTTTCATCTGCCTCCTGCTAACCGCTCCCTATTTTCCTTACCTCGGTCAGCTCCTCCCCTGGTCCTGGTACCTCACCTGGCCGCAGGACCCTGACATCACTCCTGAGGGGCCCAAACCCCTGATCACCATGCACTGCCCGGGCAGGGCTGATGCATCGGCTTTGTCCGTGCGATGCTCAAATTAGGCAAAGGAGCACCAAGAGACGCCAGAGGGAGTAACGTGGATGCCAGCATTCCTCCCAGCTCCCACCGTGAAGGCAGCCTTTTCTTCTCCCGGTCAAACAAGTAGCCAAAGTACCCAGGGGGCAGCCACAGTTTATTGTCCCGTGGCAATCTCACTGTGTGCTGTGGCGGGAGTGTAGGAAGTGGGAATCCGGGGGGCCAGAGCCCCAAAACCCACGGAGCCCAGAGTGACAGGCACAAGAGGTCTAAATCCCCTGGCCGGGTCACTGGGTGGTGGCAATAGGGGCCATCCCTCGGTGTGGACCTTTCCTGGACCATTGCCAAGGGGGGCATCTTCAGCCCGGCATGGGGCTGGCCGCTCTGCAGGGAGCTCTCCAAGGAGCTGGCAAATAAGTCCTCCACTGCCAGAGGGGGGCTGGATGGTGTAACACAGCATCCGCCATAAGCAGCAGTTCTAACGAGAAAAGGAGGAAAGAAGGGGTACGTGCTTGAGTTAGTGTTGATGTTAGGTGGTGAAAAAGCCCGATGAGTACACCTCTCTCTGCACTTGTCTATGTGAAGAAGCAACATCCTTCGTGTACAAGGGGGGAGGGGGCAACACCTGGGTGGCTCAGTCAGTTGAGGGTCTGACTCTTGATTTTGGCTCAGGTCAGGATCCCAGGGTCGTGGGATCGAGCCCCAGTTTGAGCTCCATACTCAATATGGAGCCTGCTTAAGATTCTCTCTCTCTCTCTCTCTCTCTCTCTCTCTCTCTCTCTCTCTCCCTCTGTTCCTCTCCCCTGCTTGCTCTCTCTCCCTCTCGCTCTTTCTCTCTCTCTCTAAACAATAAAATAAATAAATGAAAAATTTTTAAAGGGGGTGGGGTGGTGTTTGTGGTCGAGCGTGCTATCCTGAGAAACTCAGTGATACCCAGACCAGTAATCAAGAATTTATAGCAATGTCAATTTTGCTGTATTGGAAACACATGGCTACTCCATTGCACGTGGGATGAAGACAGATGGCAGCATTCATGCAGGCGTGAGTGATGCCAGGGCAGGTTAGAGCACCAGAAAGATGGGCCGTGGGCTCCAAGCTCCCCGGGAGGAGAGCCTATGGGTTGGCGGAGGGCGAGCGGCCAGTGGCCAACAGGACGCGGTAACACCGCGGAACCAGCGTGGGAGGAATCACTGAATGAGCATCAGAAAGACACAAAGCTGTGATCAGATGACATGCTGGCATTAGCAACTCTGGATGTGGCACAGTTTCTGGTAAGTTCTATTGTGTCACCCGCCAGAGGGTGGTGGCGGTGGGGCAGGGGGAATAATCATAGGACGGGAGGGAAGAGTTCCCTGGAAGGGCCGTTTGCATAGATGGGACCCCACTCCCGTTTGGCAAGCTGGGAGTCAAGAGGGCAGACAGGAGCCACAGGCCAAGTCTTCCATGAAAAGGGACGGAGTGGCCAGAGGTGTGTCCAATCACCTCCGTGAAACCTTAACATCAACGTAATTACAGCAAAGCATTTCAATTACATTAGCTGATTTGACCTTCACAAAAGCTCTGTAGAAAAGGCAGGTAGCACCTGCTACCAAGACATGGAGGTTCCGTAAGCTGTAATGAGAACCCAAGGACTGGGACTGGAAACCTAATCAGAGAGGCATTACCTCTTCTAGAAAGCCCTCCGGACCCTCTCTAGGGAGGAAGATCATTCCTTGCACGGCCCTACTTCTACCCCTTCAGGTCCTACTTCCTTATATGTATTTGCCTCTCAGCAGTGGGGACAGAGCGTCTGGAATTTGGTGTTTTTCTTTATTCACATTACGGCCAACTTAGAAGAATTACCTCCAGTTGAAAATATGGATGTTGGGGCGCCTGGGTGGCTCAGTCGGTTGAGCGTCCCCCTCTTGATCTCGGCTCAGGTCATGATTTCACGGTTCGTGAGATCGATCCCCGTGTTGGGCTCTGTGCAGACATCACGGAGTCTGCCTGGGATTCTCTCTCCCTATCTCTGCCCCTCCCCTTCCCTCTCTCTCTCTCTCTCTCTCTCTCTCTCAAAATAATAAATAAACATTAAAAAAGAAAAAATATGGATGTTGGTAGATTTGGGGAAGAGGGCATATTAAAGACAAGTATTTCCATGTGTAACAGTTATGTATGCTGAATACTACACCCGGCCATGAACCGACTGATACAAAGGACAACCAAAGTCCTGCTTGTTTTCCTAAAGAGCAGGTCTCAGGGCACCTAGGTGGCTCAGTCGGTTAAGTGTCCGACTTCGGCTCAGGTCACGATCTCGCGGTCCGTGAGTTCAAGTCCCGCGTTGGGCTCTGGGCTGACGGCTCAGAGCCTGGAGCCTGCTTCTGATTCTGTGTCTCCCTCTCTCTCTGCCCCTCCCCCGTTCATGCTCTGTCTCTCTCTGTCTCAAAAATAAACGTTAAAAAAATAAAAAAAATAAAGAGCAGATCTCCAGCCAAGCTAAGTGAGATGCTAGGGACTAAGAGATTAGGGTTAAGGGAAGGACACACTCGTTCAAAATAAAAGATGAAAGAAGGAGTTCAAGATCTTGCCTTAAGGAAAACCAAACTTTTAGTTACCAACGAAAAATCAAAATAGTTGACTACTAAAGGCTCCTACGTGTCACCCACATGCAGGTGTTTTTGCTCAGCCAGAAGAGGCACTCTGGCTGTCACGAGATTCTGGGAAAAACGAAGATGCTCAGGGAAAATAATGAGAAATGAGGGATGGAAGAGAAACAAATGAAAGGAAGCAGAGAAAAGAGCAGAGGATGCTGATGCGACGTGGAGTCGAGCAGCAGATTAGAGAGGACGACCCCACCCTTGTCTCTGGCCTGGATCCCACACTGCAGGAGCTTCCCGAGCAGCAGAACTGCCTCCACTCTTGCCATCGTCTTATGCTTCCCCCAGCGGCCAGGCTGCCTCACTCCCTGCTCACTGTCCTCAGAATCTCCCCATTGCGTTTAGGATAAAATCCCAAAGGGGCCCCCATGGTCTGGACCTTCGTCATCGCACCCCACTGCAGACTCGTCTTGAGAGAGACAGAGACGGTGCAAGGGGGGGAGATACTCACAGAGAGGGAGACAGAGAATCCCAAGCCGTCTCTGTGCTGTCAGCACAGAGCCTGACTCTGGGCTTGAGCCCACGAAACCATGAGATCATGACCTGAGGTGAAACCAGGAGTCAGACACTGAACCTACTGAGCCACACAGGTGCCCCCCATTGCAGCCTCATCGTGAGCCACTCTAGCCTTCACTGACATGCTCTGGTCACCTTGGCTAAACTCCTCTGCCTCAGGACCTTTGCACATGCTACTCCCTATGTCTACAAGGCTCTTTGCCCCACCACACCTCTTGCTTATTCTGCATTGCTCAAATAAAATGTTCCTTCTTCAGTAAAGTCTTATCTAATACCCAGATATGATGAAAGCATTCTATTATAACCACTTATTAGACCCCGAATTTTTCTTGCAAAACTCACATCCTAACGTGTAGAGATGCACTTATACTGGCGATTGTCGATTTCATGTCAGTCTCACCCGTTAGACCACAATCCTCTGGAATCAGGGAACATGTCCATGGGCGGCACCTATACCATAAGCAGACACCTCAGTGCTTGTCACCAGGCAGGTACTCGGAGAACATTTATGGATGGAGAAACTGTAGTCATGGAACTATGACACCTGTGTAAGGAAGAGCCAGGAGGAAGAGAAAGCTTCAGGGGCAGTTGGTCACCTGAATCTCAAAGGAGCCTGGAAGCTCAAAGCTGAGGCAACCCGGCACTGTGTGGTTGTGGGGGGATGAGAGGAGAATCAACATCTCAGTAGCTCATCGGGCTGTTGTGTTTAAAAGGCAAAACTTCAGCGACCCCAGATGGCAAGATGGTTGCCTAACTCATGACCTCGCCCTCTGGGAGCTTTTCACCAAGTGAAGAAAGAAAGACTATTAGGAAGAAAATAGTAGGTAATGTAACATGAGGTCCAAAGGAGTACAGAAAGCGCTAGAAGTAATGTAAGTAATGTAACATTGCCCCGGGGTTGGGTATTTAGAAACGTCACGCAGGAGGGAACATAAGCCAGGCAGTGAAAGATGGCTGTGATTCACCTCAATGAGGAACAGACAAAGCTCTAATAGAAAGGGAATGGAATTGGACAAGGAATTTCTCAGGGAAGAAATCAAAGTATATACGAACCCATGAAATATAGTCAACTTGACTCGTTGCCAAAGAGAGGCAGATTCAAGCAACAAGATACAGTATTTTCATTTAAAAGTGAAAAAGATAAGGGCACCTGGGTGGCTCAGTCGGTTAAGCGTCCAACTTTGGCTCAGGTCATGATCTCACTGCTCATGGGATCGAGCCCCACGTCAGGCTCTGTGCTGAAAGCGCGGAGCCTGGAAACTGCTTTGGATTCTGTCTCCGTCTCTCTGCTCCTCCCCTGCTCACGCTCTGTGTCTCTCTCCCTCGCTTTCAAATATAAAATGAAACACACATACATACACGCATAAAAGTGAAAAATACATTTAAAATAGCAATGTCCTGGCCTCAAGGAGTCACTCGTATGTGCCGCTAAGGGAACCCGAGTCAGTGCAACCTCCACGGAGGCGGCTGGGCGCTGCTCATCAAAAGAGTTAAAATGTGGAGTGTAATTCCTCTTCTGGGAATGTGTCCTAAGAAGTTAATTAAGGCCGGGCTTAAATATTTAGCCTTAAGGATGCTCATTACAGTACTGGGTTTTTTTTTAATAAAAATTTGGTAATAACCTAAATATCAAAAAAGGGGGTGTTACTTCAATAAATTCTGTATAGAACAGACTTCTTTGTGCACACTGAACACATGATGCTACAGAAATACTATCAATATGGAAAGACGGTCATAATATATCAAGTACAAAAAAGATTACAAAACAACGTGTATATTACGGACTAGCGTGTGTGTGTGTGTGTGTGTGTGTATGTGTGAGAAAGAGAAGCTTGCACAATGAAAGCAACGAGGAAATCAGGGAGGACAGGGCTCCTCCGATCCTGGCCATGTTTGGAACAGGCACAGGAGGCCAAGTGTATGTGAAAAAGGGTGAAGGTTTCAGCCTTCAGATAGAGCTGTCCCTTTAAACTTCTTTAGAACTTTTAATCCATCTTGTTCCAGAACACACTGCAGGTGCCTTGCAAACACAGTTTCAGCGATCATTGGTGGAGCACCTTGTAGGTACCAGGCACCTGTCGAGGCTCTGGGAATATAAAGCTGAATCGATAACCCAGACACACACCGTCGAGAAGACTGGAAGGTTCTAGAACAGTTAGGTGGTGGCCCCAGGAAGAGAGAGCACATCTACTATAGAGCAGAGATCACACAGTGGCCGTCTGCTGCCTCAGCCTGGACAGGAGTGTATCGTTTGTCCAGTACAGTTCATTTTTCTTTTCACTCATGACTTTGAATGCCATCAGGCAGGTCTTGTCTTCTCCAATCAGGGACGAGGGTTCCTGCCTTTCTCCCTTTCTCTTCATCATAGTGATTTCACACCATCTTCCTGGCTTCTGAGTGCATTCGGGTTTGCCACCCTCAGAGCAGAGGAAAGAACATGGGACTTGGGGCCACACCATCAAGAGCTCCAATCTTGCTACGAACTGCGCCCCCTACAGTCGGTTCCTGGGCTCGCTTAGCCTCCTACTTAAAACGGGACTTTGAGGGTGACTCTTACCATTGGGCCATCCTTGTCTGTCACATGAGGCCAGGAAAGGGTCTTCCTCTCCAGGCTCTCCAGGGCTGGTTGTTAAGAGCCAAAAACAGGGGGAAATGCTTCTCACTTGACTCAGTAGAGGAGTGGGCTGGACATCCTGGGGATGAGGAGGACAATCAATGGCAGAGAAAGCGAACCTGAGATGGGGTGCCGGGCCCATGAGAACCAAGTCACAGGGCACAGGGGAGCAGAGAAGCCAGAAGATGTGAGCAGGGAGTGCTGCCAGAGGATAAGCCCAGATACACTCCCCAAAGAGACAGCACCCCAGCTTTTCCTGAGGTCCGGATTTTCTCGGGTGCAGCCAGCACTTTGCCACTGGCCAAAATGGACGCTGTACAGAGCTCACTCCTTCCCACGCCATCCACCATGTTGACCGAGGGAAGGTTAAAACGCCCTTCACTTATGCTTGTCGTCTTTTCTTCCCCAGCCTCCCTGTGTTGCTCCCAGGCTTCTTCCATGGTGTAAAGCAGTCACCTCCAGTCCCCAGCAGAAGCCTTCCTGCCTAGTCAATCCGTGGGCTGAATTCCCCACAGATTTTCCCTGTTCCGCGCCTTCCCTATGTCCCATAGTTCCTAATTACCCAATATGGACTCTTTTTCGTGAGGGCCAACATTGCCTCCCTGGCTGTACCGTGAGTCCCACAAGCGAAGGAATACGTGCCACCAAGGCTAAGCGTGCTCTGTTTGGGACACCAGCAGGCCCTGGAGAAGACATGCACATACCCATGTCCCATGACCCAGCAATGGCGGCCATACTTTCGCCCTACAGACACATCTGCCATCTTGTACCAGGAAGCTATGAGTGTCTAAGCAACGCTTTTCTCAACGGCAGATACGGGAGAAACAACCTAATTGGCCCTCTTCGGTAGAACGGATAGATAAACGTTGGCATATTCATTCAGTAGAATACAGCAGAGCAATACAAATTCCTACAAGAACACGTGCCAACACACACGCGTCGAAGCACAGGTTGAATGGAAAAGGGCCACGTGAACTTGCGGGGTTCAGTCAATACAAAGTCAAAGGCAAGTAATGCTATATATTGCATTGTTGAGGAATGCATACAAATGTGATCAAGTGATGAAGAAAAACAAGAAAACTTCACAAAATTCAGGAAGGATGTTTATCCCATTATAAATCCTCAGGCTGCAAATACCATTCTGTTATTTTGTGGTGTTATACGTTATTTTCTATGGCTGACGCGGTGTACAATTTAAAAAGGAAAGAAGGAACAAAAAATTAAAAGAAAAAAAATAGATGAACTCCATTTAAAAGGAAAAAAAACCAAGCAAATTAACTCAATAGCCTCCAGCAGAGTGGTAATACAATTATTATGTTTTGTTTTGTTTTCTTTTTCTAATAAGAAGAATGTCTTTGAAAATCAAGGATGAAAATGATTGGGGGAGGCAACCCAAAAATGTGGAAAAAATAAATGTGCATATGACAGACTAGAAAACTATACAATATGAGCCCAAGGTTAAAGAAAATTTTTGGGCTCACCATCATTATTATCTATATTTCAGCCTGTCTTGCTCTGGAATTCATTGATTGCTAGATACTTGCAAACGCTCTATCTTGCCAATCGAAAGTATTTGGGTAATCAGCCTTCCGGAATGTCTCATCTCTCCAGGAATACCCCGCTGTCTCCTTCCTACTTTCCCAAATGGCTGTGGGTACTGGGAGAGCTGGGGCCCTGGGGCTGTTGGAGGGTGGCCAGTTCCTCGCTGGACCCACTGCGCAGGTGGGTGTCTGAGGCTGGGGTTCTTCCCACCGACTCCCCCCTCTCGCTGGAGCTGCCATTTCTGAGAACTCGAGCCTAGCATCACGCTCGTTGGATCCCCACCGTCGAGCCTGCTTACCCAAGACCCTGAGAACCTGGGAGTCTCATCTCACACTGACCTTCAAGCAATTTTTTCTTGGCTCCCCAGTGACATGTGGGAAGTAGCAATTCCCCCCCCCCCAGTTTTGTTTTGTTTTTTCTGAGAGGCGCATAGTCTTTCCAGGCCATACCTAAAGAAGCAAGGACATGGGGTGCCTGGGTGGCTCAGTCAGTTAAGTATCCGACTTCAACTCGGGTCATGATCTCGCGGTCCGTGAGTTCGAGCCCCGCGTCAGGCTCTGTGCTGACAGCTCGGAGTCTGGAGCCTGCTTTGGATTCTGTGTCTCCCTCTCTCTCTGCTCCTCCCCTGCTCATGTTCTCTCTCTCTCTCTCTCTCTCTCTCTCAAAACTGAATAAACATTAAAAAATTTTTAGTCAGCACAAACGTAACAGCTTTACACAACATGAAGTGACTCTCTCACAGTGTCCGTGGATCAGACCTCCACACACAGAGTGGTTCAGCGGTATTCTCTGCATAGAGCGTCTCAGAGCTAAATTCCAGGGGTTGGATGACCTGGGCTCCTACCTGGAGGCCCTGGGGAAGAATCCACTTCTAAATTCATCCGGTATGTTGGCAGAACTCAGTTCACTGCAGGCAAAGGACTGAAATCCTTGTTTCCCTGATGCTTATGCCTTCACCTTCAAGCCAACAACCGCCAGTGAAATTCTTCTCACACCTTGAAATCTCGGACTTCCTCTCTCCTACCAGCTGGAGAAAAAGACCTTTCCTTTCAAGGGCTCACACAATTTAGATGTGATCCACTTGGTTAATTCAGGATATCCTTCCTAGCCTAAGGCCAACCGATCAGTAGCCGCGATTGCATTTGCAAAGTCCGTTTGCAATGTCAGGTAACGTACTCGTGGGGTAATACCAGGGGCAAAGGTCGTGAGGCCAATGCTCTGCCTTCCACAGCTAGCGAGGTAGCTCTGCCCTATGGAGCCCTGGGGACCAGGCTCCTTTCTGCATCTCTCCACCATCCCTGCTCCCTCGTGGCCCAGGAGGCACCATCCACGTGAAAAGGCAGATGGGCACAACATTTACTCCAACCAGGTACTTTTTTTTAAATTTATTTATTCAGAGAGAAAGGGAGAGAGAGAGCAGGAGAGGGACAGAAAGAGAGAGAGGGAAAGAGAGAATCCCAAGCTGTCTTTGCACTGCCAGTGCAGAGCCCAACTCGGGGCTCAAACTCACAAACCGTGAGATCACGACCTGAGACGAAATCAAAAGCCGGACGCTTAACGGACTGAGAGCCAGCACCCAGGTGCCCTGCACTCCAACCAGGTTTTAAAGAAGGTTCCTAGCAGCTGCCTTGGTCCCCTTGGTCTGCCTCTGTGACTTGGTAACATTTTCACCTGGCCACAAAAGAGGCTGGGGAAGGTAGTTTTACTCTGAGTAACAGAAAGGGAGAGTGGTTAGTTGGGGACAAGAAAACACACAAGTTGAGGAAACCCAAACCTCTTTCCCCTCTTATAAGCTTGGTTTTCCAGATTTTAAAACTTTTAATTTGCAACTCAAGCTAAAAACCGGCATTTTTGTTCCAAGCCATGCTTACTTCTTCCTTTCCCAGGGCAATCAGTCTCTGCCTCCAGTCCTAGACTTCCTGGCAAAAACGTTAAAGGAGAGAAGATGAATTTAGGGGGAAGATAATCCTTGCACCACATGTGAACACAGAAGATACGGGAGGGACCGTTCTGTCCCAGCATGCACCTCCTACCACTTTCTACAAGTGTCTGACCCACGGCGTTCCTTATTCTTGTACAAGAGGAAAAGAAACACTGCAAGGCCATCTTTCGTGCCAGCACCGAAAATGCCATTCCAGATGCAAAGTCTAAAACGAGCAAGTGTTTTTTTTCTCTTACAAGAAAGCAAATCTTACATCCAACAACGTCATGCAATTAGAACCCCTCCAGCACACAGAAAAGTCACAGAAATGAAACCCACAATGAGTCATTGTCCAGCTGGGGTGCCTGGGTGGCTCCGTCGGTTAAGCGTCCGACTTCGGCTCAGGTCATGATCTCACGGTTCGTGGGTTCGAGCCCCGTTTCGGGCTCTGTGCTGACAGCTCAAAGCCTGGAGCCTGCTTCAGATTCTGCGTCTCCCTCTCGCTCTGCTCCTCCCCCACTCACGCTCTGTCTCTCTCTCTCTCTCTCAAAAATAAATAAACATTTAAAAAGAAAACAAAAAAGAAATGAGGAGAATGGCGCCCGCCCACATAACTTTGAAAGTCGCGGGGCTGGCTCATTACCAGTCGAGACAGGGAGCAGACACCTGGGCTGGAGCTCCCGTGGCTAACGAAACCCTAATTGGAGCACTCCCGAGCGAAGTGGAGCTTTCATAACGCAGACTCATCCCTCAAGCAGTTTATTTCATTTTTTCCTGATGCCTGCTTCTTAGGAAATGTAATAATTCGTAGTTTCTAAACCTAGAGTGGCCCTAGAAGATAAAAAAAAAAACAAAACAGCAGAAACTTTTAATCCTGGTGAATCTGAATGTGCAAATCGGCTCTGTCACCTTCCAACTGTGCGAGTTTAGCGAATCAGTTTCCACTGTGGGCTTCGGAATCTTGATTTCCGGGATTAGGATACCACCATCACCTTGCATTCCCCGACTCCCTCTTTCAGACTCTGAGTGAATACATGTGAAGCTCCAGGAACGTTAGCAGATCTCAGTGCAGTGGGTAATCGTCGTTGTCACTGTAATGGGTCGAAGCAGGATCATATCATGATCAAAACTTGGTGTGGCTGGGCTCAGCCGTGAAGAAGTTTGATGAAACAATCCAAGCCACAGATGCCAAGATTCACAGGGGATTGACGGAAAGGGGACGCATACACGTTAAATTGCAAGATGGGACAGCTCTCACATGACATCCCGTCCAGCAGGCAGGGAATACCCCAGATACTCCGCATAAAAGGCACGTCAACCCTACGCTATGCTCGGGAAACGCTGGAATATAATAATGACCTGCTCTGCTCTGATGAGAAGAGCAGACAAACATTTGATACCTAAGTGTCGTTCCTCATCATAACAATGTCCAGGGCAATAAATCTCCATGCCCCTGCCCAGTAACCCCCTGGCAGTGGCCAGGATGACCCAGACAAAAGAGGAACACAAGAAGGTACCTCGAGAAACGCTTACTACAGGCCACGTATGGCATTACCTCCCCTCCTCCTCGGTTTTGTTTTGTTTCGTTTTTTGAGAGAGAGCGTGTGTATGCATGTGAGTGTGCACGCAAGGGTGGGGGCGGGGCAGAGAGAGACAGAGTGGGGTGGGGAGAGAGGCTCCCAAGCAGGCTCCTTGCTGTCAGTGCAGAGTATGACGCAGGGCTCGATCCCTCAACCCTGGGATCATGACCTAAGCTGACATCAAGAGTCTGACACTTAACTGACTGAGCCACCCAGGCACCTCATCCCTTTGTCTTTGGATCCAGACTGACCTTCAGCCCGGCTCACCAGTTCCTAGAGGATGCCAGTGCTGCCGATCCAGGGACCCCGGTTAAGAACCACTGCTCTAGGCAAGGGTCAGCAAACTCCAGCCCGTCAGTGGCTGAATCCCATCCACCACCTGTGTCTATCCATCGCATGAACTCTGAATGGTTTTCAGAGTTTTATCAACGTTTATTTATTTTTTTGGGACAGAGAGAGACAGAGCATGAATGGGGGAGGGGCAGAGAGAGAGGGAGACACAGAATCGGAAACAGGCTCCAGGCTCTGAGCCATCAGCCCAGAGCCTGACGCGGGGCTCGAACTCACGGACCGCGAGATCGTGACCTGGCTGAAGTCGGACGCTTAACCGACTGCGCCACCCAGGCGCCCCATAGAGTTTTAAACGGTTGGGAGGGAGAAGAGTATTCCCCCCTTGAAATACTTGAAAATCATATGAAATTCTCCTTTCAGCGCCCACAGATAAAGGTTTTTTGAAACACAGCCGTCCTCGTCTGTATGTTGTGTGTGGCTACAGGCTGCAACAGCAGAGCTGGGTGGTTGCAAACAGAAACCAGAGAGCCCACAAATATTTACTTCGTGGTCCTTTACAGGCAAAACCTTACTGTGGGGTGAGCCAGTGGCCGCACGGAACACCGGACGGAAAAGAGTGATGCCCAGAGTCTGGTTTCCTGCCCTCTGACCAGTGCTCTGGGCTCATCTTAAGATTGGGGCTTGACAAAGAAGAACTCCCTTAATGCTTAGGTATTAATAAAAGGAAGAGGGCTTTTTTGAAATTACCTTTAATCTTTCCCTTTCTGCTTGTATTCAAGTGAGAGCAATTACAGGGCAGAGGCCCCTAAGAAGTATGACAATTTACACAAAATTAATATAACAAGAGCTTGAAGCAAACGTATTTATTAAAGTAACCCACATAATCAGATAGCAGCAAATAGAAGTGGGGAAAGAAATCGAAAACCCTGTGATTCCTAGTCAGTATTTCATTTGAGTTTGCATTTAAATGATAACACATCTTGTGGCAAATTATTTCAGACTTTTTCTGGCGGGCGGAAAAAAAAGAAGAAAAAAAATGCGCTCGTTGAAGGAAGCCTCTGCAAAGGAAGGCAAAAAGGGATAAACTTCCCCAAGCCTATTTACAAATGCAGTCAATGAAACAGAATTTTAATGAATTGTGCCACATAATCTGACGGTTAATGAGCTGCAAAAGCCTTTGTCAATTGCAGTGACTGGGAACTAACTCTTTCAGTTTCAAGATCAATAAGAGAATTCTCAGCCCTGCACTGCCCAAAAGTGGAACTCTGGGGAAAAAAGGAAGTTGTCAGAGGCAAGCCATCTCTACAGATCCCAGCAGCAAGGGCGCCACCTGCTTCGTGCGCCCCCCCCCCCGCCCCTCCCCTTTATATTTAAATCCTGACTTCGCACCAAGAGAGCCAAAGACAGTTTGGAGATCAAACGGCACGGCTCCTGTGAAATGCCGGGACAAAATGACAACAAAAAGCCTTGGATGACTCTAATAATAGCTCCCAATAATTTAGAAACTGTATTCGGTTAAACTGCTGGTGTGGACCCTCTGGGAGGGGGTAAAGCCCCTGACATTCTGTGTTCTTGATTTACAGAGATAGCGGGCAGTGGGCCGTGCGGGGATTAAGCGCTAACCCCAGGCTTCCTTCCATAATATTTCTTGCATCTGCTGGTTCCATGGCTCCCGCTCCAAACAGTCATACTGGGTTTTCAGAGGCGTGGGATTTGCTAGTGTTGTATCATCACCCCTATCACCTAGAGTTGTTGCCACGGAGATGCAGTTGTTGCTATGGTCCCGATGCTGCAGAAGAGAAGAAATCCTGGGTGGAAAAGACCCACCATTCAACAGAAGGTGAGCAGCATTTATTGAGCACCTACTATGTGGAGACAATAAAAGTTCTTGGGAAAGTGCCAGAAAGGTGGAGATGAGCGAGACATCAAACGCTGTCCTTAATTTGCTCCTAGACGAGAGGAGACAGACACTCGTGTTGGTTGAATAAATTAATAGCCAATTGCTTATAACTCCTTTGCTTGGCATCCCTCTCTCTGCCCCTCCCCCGCTTGTGCTTTGTCTCTCTCTGTCTCTCAAAAATGAATAAATGTAAAAAAAATTTTTTTTTTTTTTAAAAAGGGGCGCCTGGGTGGCTGAGTCGGTTAAGCGTCCAACTTCGGCTCAGGTCATGATCTCACGATCTGTGAGTTCGAGCCCCGCGTCGGGCTCTGGGCTGACAGCTGGGAGCCTGGAACCTGCTTCGGATTCTGTGTCTCCCTCTCTCTCTGCCCCTCCCCCGCTTGTGCTCTGTCTTTCTCTGTCTCTCAAAAATGAATAAATGTAAAAAAAAAAAAAAAAAAAGATTTTATCTCATGGCGGGGGCCCAATGAGTATGTTGTAGTTAAGTCGCAAGAAACTTGCGCGATATTTCGATGCCCACACCAAACTAAGGGAATGTTCCTGTGACGCCGTCCTCCTGCTCTCCTCCTCCGATCTTGGAGTTCGCTTAGAGGCACCTTTTGCTGCACTTCCATTTTCATCCATTAAGGTTGCTCTCTCTCTCCGGCATCAAGGTAGGGGACCATTAGCAAAAGCCAGAGGAAAGCAATTTCAGAAGGGGGGGGGGGCCTCATAAAATGTGAACACTTGCAGTGATCCTGAACGTTACACTGAGGAAATTGCCACAGGCAATCGCATTCTGTCAACAGAATGTTCTACTTGGCTGCGGTCAAGACACAGGTGAAATCTTTCAACGCGGGGGTGCAGAAAACAGGGAGAGTGAGGCGCTCCAAGGGAATTGGGCTGCCCTGGGTCACCCGCGCTCACGCTTATATTTAGTCCAATTTTTATTGGACTTTGAAAAGATAAAAGGATGTAGGCCACCTGAAACTAATATAATACTGTCAGCTATATTCAATTTTTAAAAATAAAGATAGTGGGACAGAAAAGAAAAACAAAAGACGGAGTCCCTGTCCTCAAAGAGCTTGCAATCTAGGCAAAGAGGCAGGCTTATATATAGACACTCAGAATAGAAGGGGGAATGTAGCAACTCCTGTGAACAACGTGTGGTCGGAGACCAGAAAAAGAGCGATTAAGACCTGCACCTACTTCTAGAGGACCCAAAAGTCAACAGCAGCCCCTCTGGGTTAGGGGAAACCAGTACTCCAGAGACAGCTGTCGGGGGATTCCTGTCCCACAGGGAGAGGGTTTGGACCCCTCCGCCCAGCTTTGTCCCTCTAGGGTTGCCTTCTCCTGGACGCGGGGACGGGAACAAATGGTTTTATTAATCAGACCTGAACACAATGTGCCACCTTTCCCTCAGGTGCCAATGCATTCAGACAAGGCTCAATTCAAGTGTCGAGGGTAAGGGGGAGAAAAAGGAACTCTCTGAAAACAGTGCGGACAGCCAAATGTGACAACCTCACTTTGTTGTGGCTCTCCCTCCCCTGGGAGCAATTCCCTCCTGGCCCTGCCGTCTAGCCTTTGTGGTGGGCACCATCACCATGGAGGAGCCCATGCCAGGACCCTCCTCTCCTCCAAACCTGGGTCACGGGGAGAGATGCTTTTGGAGAGGGGAGTCTCCTGCTTACAGCTCAGTGCTGGCTTCTTTTCCAAGGAGCCACTTTGGAGGACCCCAGAGGACCACCCCCTGGGAAGACGTCTTACCTGCCCACAGGGTCACGAGTGGCAGCTCCAGCAAAAAGCCACACCTGTGCACAATACAACAGCCAGTATCAATAAGTGGAGACTCAGACATGCAGAGCTGGGGGTGAGCAAGTGTAAGCAAAGGTGCTCATTTTTGTTCAACACCTGTGCTGGAACCGGGAGACTGTCCTTCTAAGCCACTAATTCAAGACAAGGGATGTGCCGCCATTTTGCCATCTTCCAAGGTAGAAAAGTAACATCTCTTGGCCCCTCTTCTTCAGATCCAATTCAGAGTCCTCCCTCTGGCTCTCTAAGCCTCCCGTAGCTTCCCCTCCTGCCCCTCTATCACATCCACTCTGGACCTAGCAACCCCCAAAAGCCTCTTCCAACTGCAGCCAGGCTGATCTCTTGAACGATTATGTACCCGCACCTGTAATGGGTCAGGTGCAGTCCCCAGCACAGGAACACAGGGCAAAGTCAAAGGCATGACCCCTTCCTTCAGACAGCTTACCATCAGTCAGTCACCACAGGAGAACCAGGACCCGCGTGCACAGGAAGTGTGGGAATTGCGGGGTCAATAACCTTGGGAGCAGGGGAGCGGGACTGGCTCATCAAACGGGAGAGCAGCATCCACGCAAAGGGAACGAAGTCACAGAAGCGAGGAACCCTGTGGAACGATAGAAGAACGGTGGCCCCTTCTGAGTGGCAGGAGCAGCTGTTCTAAGGGCAGGCTCTGAAAAGACGGTGTCCCAGTGCCCTGCCAGAATCGGCTCATGCAGGATCTGCTGAGCCAAGTGCAAGAAGTTCAACTTCATTCTAAAGCCAATGAATCCCCAGATCTACATCTGATAAGCTAAGGGAGATTTGCGTCTTCAGCTCTGGGGACACTGGATGAGGAACACGACACAGACCAGAGGACAGTTCCCGGACAATCACGAGGGTCCTGGTGGAGGTGCCAATGCCAGCAGGGGGGCAGGGAGTCCACCGTTAGGAAGGGGAGCGTGAGCAAGAAATGGGCTGCACTCAAGAAATAAATATGCAGCGTTGGGCAACTGACCAAATCCATGCTTGAAGGAAAAGCAAAAGGAGTTTTGCACGTTCCTTCCTCTGATCTTTTGTCCAGTGGTTCCTCAGCCTGAAACGCCTTCCCCTCTTTCTCATCCTCCAAGGCCGAGAATTACTCTCACCTCTTCCTGGAAGCCATCCCTGCCCACCTCCACACACCCTGCTCTCTCCTGTCTCCACCCCACATTGTCACGATCACCCAGCTGGAATGTGAACAAGTGTGCGTTGCACTTTTCCTCGTTGTCCCGTGTGCCTACGCAGTGCGTCCCTCGAGGTGGGCTGTCAGGCCCATCTCCCAACCCTCGGTGCCTCTCAAGCACCATTCCTTTCTTTCGGGGCCATCCCATCCCCATTTGCACATATAACCGCCATACAGAACTTTTGGTGGTTGCAATAACGGGCTATCAAATCGTCATCATGAAAGGTCAATACCAGGCGTCTTGCTAGATGCAGACCTGTCTGTCTGTCCATGCACCCATCTTCCCATCCATCTAGATAGACAAACAGATGATAGATAGATGGATAGATAGATAGGTAAATAGATACATACATACATATATACATACACACACACATACACACATACATACATGCATACTATATCTATATATATATATAACCCTTCTGGGTGGGGAGAATTAAGAGTTTTTCAAAGGCCCAGCATCAAATGTTAAAATGTTAAATCAGAAACCTTGAAGACCGGAGATTTCTCCCTCCTTACAAACTAACAGTGAGCTGCCCCATTTTATGCACCTGCACTAACAGAAGACACAAGACCTCCAGGGCAGAGACAGAGAGCAATTATTTCTCACAGCAAAAGCAGCAGCCAGAGCAGTATCTTCTACCAGTTTCCCCAACCCCCCAGCTGCACAGGTGACATGTGGCGAGGCCCAGGCAGCGGCTCTACCTGCCGTGGGGGGGTATCCCTGGAGAGGAACCCCCAAACGAGGAAACTGTCACCTTAGTGCTTTTGGTAACTGCCCATCCTCCCCGACAGAGAGAACTGTATTTTTTCTTAACTTGGAAAACAAGCACATCGCTCCAGGGAGAGCAGTGGAAATTTACTATCCTGGAAAGTCCACAGAGAAGGAGGCATCTCTAAGCTTCATCCATCCTAGCTTCCGAGCTGGTTGCTATTCAAACACGCTTGAACAGAGAGTCTGAGAAACGCAGGAACTCCATGGAGAATTGTCTCCCAATACCGAGTCACGCATTGTTCCTACGCTTGTGCCCATGTGTGTCTATGATGGCTTGTCTGACACATGGCTCCTTATTCTAACACCTGTACCATCCTCCCCAAAGGCTGGCCCCCATGGAACCGTAACTAGTTAGGAACAGCCGCCTAAAGATCTTGGTGCTTTACCAACACTGTCTCCCATTCCCGCAGTGCCCAGTAAGGCAGGGGTCAGGTATTATTCCTGCTTTACAGACGAGGGGATTATGACCTGGAGGGGGCATCTCGCTCATTACCGTAAGTGGTGGAGGCAGGATTTCTCGCCAGGTCAGTCTAACTGCAAAACCTGCGCTTTTCTTCTGCTCTTAAAGCCCCGAGAGTCAGCTTGGGTCCCTAAAGAGGTCAGGCTCCTCCCTGCCTCCTCGGAGGGAGTCAAGTAGCTGCTTTGCTGCCTATTAATTAAGAAAAAAGCTATTACTTAACTAGACCCTTCCTAGCAAAATGGCCTTTTAAGAATATCAATTAAGAGTCTACATTTTATAAGCAGATCCAATTTAACTTAGAGCAGGACAAGATAAAGGGAACAAGCCCATTAGCTTAAAATGCCATGCTACCTTTGCTCCAAAAAAAAAAAAAAAAAGAAACTTTTTAAAACCCCAAGGGCTTTAAGAAAATAATACGACTTCTAGGCATCTTGCTACATGCAACTCTTACCCAACCACAACATCGTGACCACATAGGCCAAAGCTCTGTGCAATGTCGTTACTTTTCTGGGCACCGAGCAGATGGCGATGGGGCAAAAAAAGCAGCAGTTGGTGGAGCACAGGCCCTTCCAAACTGTTCCGGCAACCTGTTCTGAACTCACCTCTCCGATCCCAGCCAAGCCACATCACAGCCAACAGGAACCTTGGGCCACAGTCAAACTGGCATGCGAAGACTAAATCTAGAACTATTTGCTTTATGATCATTGTTTTTAACTTCCCACCGTCCAACTTGCACTTCTCCTTTTCTGGGGTCAAAACCATGCGTGGCACCTGCCAGGCATTTCATTAAGGTTTATTTGAAGGCATTAGACATCTGCCAGGTTGGAGGACAGAGCCGCCCGTGTAGAAAGGACGACAGTCCTGCACCAGCCACGGGGCAAGTCCAGCTCACTCCAGGTGACCGCTATCACAGGGGCCATTGAGTCAGGGCTACCGCTCTGGCCCAAAGTTGAACGAGGGGGTCATCTGGATTGTTCCACCACGAACCAAATCCCCTTGAGGACCTCTTTGCAGTGAGCCTTCACTGAGTGAAGATGCATGGGAACGGTGGATTCTCCAAGGCCACCAGCAGATGACATTGCCAGTTCCCAGAAGCCGCGGCTGGCCGATCGTCAACTGGCAATCCACCTTCTTTGCCAAGAAGGAGCTTCCTCTGGCTGCCCCAGTGTCCTCCAGCAACACCTTACACGGCCTCCTAAAGGCACAAGATGAAGGAAGCTAACGGGCTTTCCTACTTCCTTCCTGTGTCCTATTTTACCTTGTACTCCGGTGGAAGAGCAACATATTTAGCTGCAACAGTCCGTGGCAAATGGTGAATTGGACAGAGCTCTTCTCGTGTGCCTTCCCCCCTTCTCTGTGGCAATTACCCCCTCCTCTGTTCCGTCTCCCCATCCAATCCCGAAACCCCTCACGCTACGTGAAAAGCCATCGATAGGGAACATATTTTAATCGATTTTCCGGGGAAATGTTTTCTCACCTTTGACAGATACTAAAACGTATCAGTTGAACCCTGGAAATAAGATTGAGCAACAAATGACAGCTGGAAGGTTCGTGCATAAAACACAGCACAACCAAAGAGAAAGTGAAGCTTGTAGCGATGACAGGAGGTGGGGGACGGCCGACAGGGTCACCCCTTGGAAGGTGCTAGACATTCGGTGGGCTGACTTTGTGAGGAAGGCAAGTCTATAGATGATGTGGGGTCTGTAGGCTTATAAAGGGGGCAGGGAGCTTCAGCGTAGGAGGAAATTACCCACGGATTCCAGAAACCAAAGAAAGGCAGAAAATCCAGCCTCTTCACCCCTCTCAAGAGCCAGACGTGCACACACTCGCAAAGCACTTTGGGTTCACCCATAATGGTGCCAAGTTAAACTGTTCCACATGATATTCTCTGCCTAGAAATATGATGTCAAGTCAATTACTGGGTAAATGTCTTGCCCAAACTGCAACACTGAAATACCACCTCTTAGCTATGTGGCACATTTAGGGGGACAAATCACTCTCCTGGGAAGAGAAAGAGCCGCTGTATGAAAAGCAACAGCACTTCCCAAGAGCATATTGTGAGATCATTAAGGGCACGGTTGACGCGAAGTAAGCTGTACCGTGCAGGACGGTTGCCTGACCCTGGCCCTTAGGAGCACCTGCTTCTCATGCAGGGGAGCGGGCAGGGTGGAGGGGGGGCACCCAGCAGCCGGCCATGGGCACCCACAGAGTCTCACTAACTAGACCTGTCATTCATTTTCTGCCTTCATCGGCCTGTCCCGCTTTTCACCAAGAAAGTACCCAGCCCCTGATCAGTGCTCAATAATCGGAAGTTTATTCACCGAACAGCATTTTCATTCACATCAACAAAGAACCCGCACACATACGAAAACTTCCAAGGCAATGGTTCTCAAAGTGTGGTCGCCGGACCAGCAGCAGTAACCCCTGGGAACATGTTGGAAATGCACGTTCTCAGGCCTCCTCCCGGACCTACTGAATCCAAAAGCCTGGGGTAGGGAACAAACAATTCATGCTAAAGCCCTCTGGGTAATACTGATGCACACTAATGCTTCAGAATCCCTGCTGTAAGAAGTCGGGAAGTATTCAGTCCAGAATTCCCTTAGGGACCTTAGATAGTCAACTACCAGAGCTCCAACGAAATGCCGATAGAACAGGGGCCTTATTCCTCTGACATACTGGCTAACTGTGGGACTCTCTCAAAGATGTGGCTGTCCTGTGATTTGCTACAAGCTTAAATAAAATATAACACTAACGGCTAACTCATAATTCCTCCCAGTGTTTTAGATAGACAGAAAAAAATGTGAGAGACCTAGAAGCAGCATTATTATTTTTTTTAAGTTTATTTATTTTATTTTGACAGAGAGAGAGAGGGAGGGAGGAAGAATCCCCCCACGCTGTCAGCCCAGAGCCGGACACGGGGCTCGAACCCACGAACCATGAGATCGTGACCTGAGCCTAAATCAAGAGTTGGACACTCAACCGACTGAGCCACCCAGACACCCCTGGAGGTGTCATTCTACTGAGCCTAATCCACCCAAATCAGCCTATGAAGTCAACAACAAACTCATTGACGGTGTATCATCTCTGTATCCTGACAGCCCAGCACCAAACGGACCCAGAATTCATTATTGTGGAACAGAAGAACGTGTGGATAAGTGAGGAAAAATATAAGATGGGCAAAAACAGCATCATCGATTTGAAGTCATCTCCATCAGTAAAACACCGTGAACTTGCTGCCTTACGTGCCACTGACCAGTGATTCAGTCCTGTCCTGTAATGAAATTCCCGTGGCACAGAGAGAAAACATATGGCCCCCTTGTAATAATGTGGCATTGTGTAGACATAACCTAAATTTGAAAGCCTCTTAAAATAGAAACCTTGATTCCATCTGTCTCTTAAAAAAGAAAAACTCATAATTGCTTATAATCGTGTTCATTTACCATTTTCTCAAATGCTTAACAGCTGGTGGGGGGCGGAGGACAGAAGGGCGGGAGGAGACGCGGGTAATTAATAAAAGTCGTTATCCTGCCTTGATTTTAAATGTTATCAGTGCTCAAAATGTCAAAATGATGTCCCCACATTCCTCAAATGATTTTCCCGTGACATGTCATAAGTGAACCCACTCCAGCCCCCTACCTTCTCACCCTCAGAGAATTCTCAGGAACGAGGAAGCCAGAACGGTCTCCCTCTTTTAAAGGACCTTGAGAGAGCTCTAAAGGAGAGCCATTTGCAGGGACAGTTCAACTGATGAAGAACAATATATGGCAAATATTTACGTCTTAACGTTCAAATTGAACTTGTTTGCAAGGCTAGGAATTAAGCCAGCAGGAAGTTGGACACGGTTCCTGTGGGAATGTAACTGACATGCACCTGATGATGTGTGAATTGACAGGGACACTTCAGCCTTGGGGTGCCTGTCGCACAGAGGAGGACCTGTCTCAGTGAGACACTGTTCTGTCTGCCGGTGCTTCTCGGGGCTGGGGGTGAGGACCACAAGTCCACATCACCTGTAGGCTCAGGGACCATGCACGCTTAGTCCTGTGCCCCGGACCCACAGAATCAGATTCCCTGGTGGGACCAGGCTAGCACGTTGACGATTTCCCAGGGGATTCTGATGCAAGTCAAGGTTGCCCCTTCCCTGGAGGCTCGCGCCTGGCCCCCGCACCTTGTCTGCACCGGTGAGGCAGGTGCCTTCCGAACAGTGAGTTCTTTGTAACCTACCCCGAGGTAGTATTTAAGTCCACAACTTCATGAGGATAATAAATGGATCTGTTGAAAGTGGCTGAACACACATCATCTGGAATGAGTATTACCTAGAGAGTTAACTTAACCATAATGACAGAGCACCCTGTAAATGGCCGTCTCTGGGGCTCTCGGTTGACCTGCTGGCTCTTCCTCTCCAGAAAACGGTGAAGCCCGTTACCCCGGGCTGCTAAGAGCGTGGTCTCTGCCCTCGGCCAGACTGAAGTCTTCTGACCATTAGATTATGCTAAGCTCTTTTCCCTGTCCCATCTGTCATCATGCCAGCATGTGGTGCACACACAGTCCCTATTGCTATATATAAAAAATCCTAAGTCTTCACATGTGCAATTCTCAGACTTAAGTAGATGGCGTAGGAGGAGTGACAATAACAGTTCAGATTCAGGCCCCCCGTGCAAGGGCTTTGCACGCGCATTTCACTTAATCTGCACAACCTCCCGGTGAGGAACGAGTGCTGTACCTATTTTGTAATGAACAAATGGCGGCACAGAGAGGTTAAGAGATTTGCCCAAGGACACACAGCTGGCCGTTGCTAATATAACAAAGTGATTTGCTTTGGAACCTGGGCTGGGACTCAGTGTGCCCAGGGCCCAAATCCTGGCTCTACCTCTTAGTGAATGTTGAGTTTTTTTTTTTTTTTAATTTTTTTTTCAACGTTTTTTATTTATTTTGGGGACAGAGAGAGACAGAGCATGAACGGGGGAGGGACAGAGAGAGAGGGAGACACAGAATCGGAAACAGGCTCCAGGCTCTGAGCCATCAGCCCAGAGCCTGACGCGGGGCTCGAACTCACGGACCGCGAGATCGTGACCTGGCTGAAGTCGGACGCTCAACCGACTGCGCCACCCAGGCGCCCCAGTGAATGTTGAGTATTTTACTTAACGGCTCTAAATCTTATTTTCTTCACCTAAGAAAGGAGAATGATAATAAAAGAATCGCGTGGGGCCAGACACATTCTCGCAAAATGCTTAGAACGTTGCCAGCACCCAATGGGCAATCAGTAAATGTTGCTGCTATTTTTGTTGTGGTGCGGTATTCCAGAGGAGTCCATTCTCTCCCGTGCTCTCTGCAACATGTCTGTGCCAACGATCCACCCCACACCCCACCCGGGGGAGCCACCGCCTTCCCGTGTGCGCTCAGGACTCCTCTTACCATGCTGGAGCCTGGGTGCCTGAATTCCCTGGTCAGTGACCATCTCCCACCTTCTTTCCCTCGGTGGTTCATTTTGCCCGCCCAAGGACAGGCGGAGGAGGGCCTATCCTGTTCACCTGGTGGGAAGAGCTCTTCTAGGTGACCGCCTTCGGCAAGTAGGGATTTTCTTCCATCGCACAGAAATATAGCTGCCGTGGGGCTCGCTCTCCAGGTCCGCTAAAGATCCCGCCCACGCCGCCACCCCCACCCGCCCAGAACGTCCCACCATTAGGACGTCCTCACCCCCATCTCACCACACATTGCTGAAAAGGAGTCTTTGGCTCAGAACTACTTATAAGAACCGAGTGTTCCTTCCTGGAAAGGATTTCCGAAATCCAGACATGGCGGGGAATATTTTAAGTCAAGCCAATTGGTACTTTTACCCATGGTTGACAAATATTGCCTTTTTGGAGGGCAATTTATCTCTACCCAAATCTAAAATGGGTACATCCTTGTACCCAGCAGCGCCCCCGCCCCTTCCGGGTATCCTTGTCTCAGGAAATCCTGGCACGTGTACACAAAAAGTCATATTATAAACACTGATTGCAGTCACTGTTTATAACAGCAAAAAGTTGGAAGCCGCCCAAAATCCACCCATAGGAGAACGACCAGATGATTCCAGCACAGCATGCTGAAGTTAAAGAAAAGGGCGTTGATCTGAATGGACGGGCAGAAAGATCTGAGTGCAAATTTTTCTATAAAGGGCCAGACAGTACACATTATTTTAGTCTTTGTGAGCCCTACTCTCCGCTACAACTATTCAATTCCGCCACCGCAGTACAAAAGCCACAGACAATAAACAAACGAAAACGCTGGCTGTGTTCCAATAAAACTTTTTTTTTACAAAAACTGGCATGGGGCTGGATTTGGCTCACCGGTGTTTGCCAACACTTGAGTTAAAAACAAAGAAAAAAAGGAAAAAAAAGAAAGATCACTCCAGGTCAATATGTGCACACTGAAAAAGTTACCCCATTATTATGTGTGTACATGCATTTGAAATGTCTTGAGAGATTATAAAAAGCAATAAAATCATTAGCCTACCTTCCAATAACAGCTTGAGAAATTCTGACAATTGTTTCTTTTACACACGACCTCTATTCCCCTACAGCCTTCGTGTAGACAGCAACTCTAACACATTATTCTTCTAATAAAGGATTAAGTAAGAATTTGCAGCCCCTCATAAAAGACGAATTGGCAGGGAACCAAATCTGGGGCTCTCTCCCAGCATAAGAATGGCCCAAGCCAGCCAAACTGCGGCCAAAGCCAACCACAGGCTGATGGAACAGGGACTTTCGTACGTGGTTTTTGATTTTAAAGGTCCCAAAAGCTTCTCAGGTCCCAACTCCTGAGAAACAGGAGTTGTTGTTGTTTTTGTTTTTGTTCTTTTAAAAGAGTAATTCATTTGAAGTATTAATTAAAATGCAAATTGCTCTAAGATGGCTTGGCTTTTAAATGTTTGCTCTGACGTTCCCACAAATGGAAAGCATATGACAAGCTTCTGTTTAGAATGATCTGCATACATACTCACAGGTGAACAATCACTTGACTTGAAAATAACCAGGAAAGGTTGGGGCGGGGGCAGTGAATGCCAATCGAGGGAGCACAATCCTTCAGCAAGAGGGGTTCTCCTTCGAGAGGGTGCGGGAGGGACAGAGCAACACTCCTCGAAGGCTCAGCCCTGGGTCCTCGGAGGGGGCGGAGCGGCCACCCACAGGAAGGGAAGCCAAGCCACCAGGGACAATCTCCCACCCTCGATGCAGTTAGAACCTTCTGCAGCGTCTCGACTCGCTTCTGACCCTTTTCTGCTTGAGTCGGGAGAAGGAAGGAAGCGGTGAAGAAACACGAAGCTCATGAGTGAGACGGAGTGGACAGGTCATGATTTTTAAAGAAAGAAGAAAAGTAACTCCTTTTGCAAGCACCCACTTGCAAAGCATCTTGACACCTCTCTCCCAATTCTGCTTAATTTTCTCTACATCCCGGAGGGATAGGAATTGATGGAGGATAAATGAAGCAGAAAAGTGAAGCAATTGGGCCCGGGGTCATGAAATTGAAGGGAAAAGGGAGAGAAGTCATAATAACGACAACAGTAATAACAGCTTGAACAATCACACGTGCTGACGCGCTGCAGTGTAATCAGCTGCGTGACTTTGCTTGTTTCACCTACGCCTGTCCTGAGACAGAGCCCAGCAGAGGAACCTATAGCTTGGCCGGGGAGGGCTGCTATGGGGACCCCCCGGCCAGGGATGTCCCACTTCCCAGTGCCCAGGATGGCCCACTTCTCGTGACAGGGCGTAGCCGCAACAGCCCCGAACACCAGTCTCGGCATCTAAGGAACTTTCTCCCCACCCAGCTCCAGCATATTCGGGTCTATGCAAAGCTGATGCAGGACCCAGACGGTCACCGGGAGCCACCTACTGAGGGCAGTCTGTGCCAGAAGGGACAGGCTTGCTGTGTGGGCATACACGAGCAAAGGGTACGAGGATGGGCATTGCAGCTCAACAGGGGACAGGTCTTTCTTGTTGTGGGAGCTGCCCCACCATGACCAGGCACCTGCAGGATGGAACACCCTGTGTTAGTTCAGGGTGTTAGCAGGGACCCCCCCCCCAAGACCACATGGCATGGTCTTGCCTCAGCTAAAAGTGGGATCAGGTGAACTTCGAACTTGCCCCACAAAAAGTCTAAGACTACACTCTCACCGCTCAGTCTTCAGAGAGGAGAGAGGGGCCGGGATGTTGATATGCAAAAGTGAACACAATCACCCCCACATGCCCGCGTCACCTCCGGACCTTGCTGCCCAGACTGTCTGACCAAGGGGACGTTTGCTGGTCCAGCTTTAATGAGGGAGAACACATCTCCCATTAGCAGCACTGGTTGGATTAAAACCAACAACGTTTCGTTCTTTTAAATAGATTCAGGACACCACGAAAATCTGTTCAGACTCTTAATTCGTTTAACCCACGCCTTCTTCAAAAGAACACCAAGATAAGCTCCGATCCTGCCTGTTTGGGGAAATCGTGATCGGTTCTGAATTTCTTTCTTTTTTTTTTTTTTTAACGTTTATTTATTTTTGAGACAGAGAGAGACAGAGCATGAACGGGGGAGGGTCAGAGAGAGAGAGAGAGAGAGACACAGAATCCGAAACAGGCTCCAGGCTCTGAGCTGTCAGCACAGAGCCCGACGCGGGGCTCGAACTCACGGACCGCGAGATCGTGACCTGAGCCGAAGTCGGCCGCTTAACCTACTGAGCCACCCAGGTGCCCCAGTGAATTTCAAATTTTGAAACATATAAGCCTTCCCTGACTCTGAAAATTCCCGGCATGTGGTTGCCCTCACACTACTCATTGTCCAGAGTGATGGACTTAAGCAGAGAGAGGTTTGTTCCCTGGCCACGCTGCCCCAAGGGCAAGGAGCCAAGACCGGCCCAAGAATTTTTCCCACTGAGGCAAACCGCCTCTCGCTGTTTCATTCTCTTGGTTTGGGTCACGTTGGTTTCATTTCATTTTGTTTTGTTTCCTTTTGTTTGGCTTTGCTCTACTGCTTTGGTTCGGCAGTACGGGGCAAAGCCAAGTGGTCCAAAAACCACTCAGAAAGATCAACATTTTCAGAATGTATATTGGATGTACAGTGTGCTCCTGAAAATACAAGTAAATAGAGCATTTTCTGAGCTCCACTCTGTACCCACCCCAACCACCCAAACCTTGGACACAGATGTACCCTCAAGAAGCCCCAGTCCAGGGCGCCTGGGTGGCTCAGTCGGTTGAGCAACCAACTCTTGACTTCAGCTCAGGTGACGATCATCATCATGCTCACGCTCTCGCAGTTCATGAGTTCGAGCCCCACATCGGGCCCCACGCTGATAGTGCGGAATCCACTAGCGATTCTCTCTCTCTCTCTCTCTCTCTCTCTCTCTCTCTCTCTCTCTTTCCCTCTCTTTCTGCACCTCCCATACTTACTCTCCCTTTCTCTCTCAAAATAAATAAATAAACTTAAAAATATATATATTAAAAAAAAAGAAGCCCCTAGTCCAGCTTAGGCCTAACACCTATGAAGTGATTAGATCAGTTTACTCCTTTAAAATATTTTCTAGGGTGTGTAAGGTATTGTGTGGGGTCCCATGTGCAGCCTGGCCCCCTGTCCCTGAGTGCTGACACCCTAGCGAGGGAGAGAAGACAAGCCCAGCAGCCCGGTACAAAACAGTGTCGTGCCGAGAATCCAACACTCTCAGAGGGGAAAAAGAGCCCATCGTAGGATTGCTGGACGTAGCAAATAAAAATGCAGGATGCGACGATTAGTGGGGACATACTTAAACTAAACAATTATTTGCTGTTTATCTGAAATTCAAATATAACTGGGTATCCTGTATTTTATCTGGTTGGAGAGATAAAGTCAGGCTTCTCAGAGGAGATGGGACGTCAGTGAACCAGTATGTTAAACGTTGCAAGGATGATACCGGGATGCATGGGAAAGGTCAGTGGGAAGAAAGTTTACGATGGCCCCGCAGGTGGGTTTGGTTGCAGTACCCGTCCCATCCTTTCAGACCTCTATAACAGAATACATTAAACCAGGTGACTCACATACAACAGGCGTTTATTCCTCACGGTTCTGGAGGCACAGGCAGATGTGGTGTCTGGGGAGGACCTCCTTCCTGGCTCATTGATGGCCGTCTCCTCCCTTAACCTCACATGGTGGAAGGGGACAAGCCAGCTTCCTCGGGCTACTTTTACGAAGGCACGAATTTCATTCGTGAAGACTCGCCCTTGACCTGAGCACCTCCCAGAGGCCCCCCATCCTGAGGCCATCACCTTGGGGGTTAGGATTTCAACATATGGATTTGAGGGGGGGCGGGGAGGACAAATAGTCCGCAGCAGCACCTTGAAGCTGGGCTCAGAGGGATGGAGAATACTAACTGTGTGACTCCGTCTCAGACAAGCGCTTGATTGATTCATCAAATCCGTGCCGTAATGCATGAGAAGAGCATCGTGTTAAGTGTTAAAGTTAAAGATGCTGCAGAAGCTTTTGCAAGGCCAGTCCGCCCATCTCCCCATCCATAAATGTCGGTGACACCTTGCAAATCAGTGGCAGTGCTTCAAGAAAGATCCTTCCGTGTGCCACAGTTTGGACCAGCTCATCCCACGCCCAGGAGGTTTTTGAAAGGAACACTTCAGCGCCATTGGAACCACGTGGGATCAAAACGAGAGATGTATCATGACGATGTTCTGGACACCGTTAGGGTCTAGGCAAACGTGAGCCCTGAGGATGACATGCCACCCCTCCCGCTCCTCGCCGTGGGATCTCGGCGAAGTCCCATAGCCTCTCTGAGGCTTCGTGTCCTCACACGTGAGACGGGCTTTGCCCACCGGGGTAAGGAGCCGAGGTGGTTATCGGCAGAGCACCTAGCATAAGGCAGGATGCCCTGGACCGCCAATAAATGGCGATGCTGGAGGAAGCCTGGCTTCCAGCACCACTCTGCCGGCTGCATGCAGATTTTGGGCTACAAACCAGTCATCAGAGCGGTCTTCAGCCTCCCTTGAATAAAAGTTTATGAGCTGAGTCCTCCCTTTTCTTGTCAGTTACTCTTCAACTAAAACCTCATGTGCAGCAGCTTCACAGGCCGGTTAGCCGTGAGCCAGCCAAGGGCCGGGGCCAAGGGCGCCGAGCCTGTGTGCACCTGCCAAGGCCCCGAGACCCGGCAAGAAACACATGGTGGACGCTGGCAGCCAGCCGAGCTCTGCCGTTTATCCTCTGCAGGACGAACTTAGCGCATCCACAATCCTCGGTGCTGCTGTGGTGCTTTTCATTAAAAGATCCTTTGGTGGAAAAACAGTAATCTTCTCTTACTAAGTTGCCTTGAGCCTGCATTCCCCCCACACACACACACACACTCCCCGTGAGATCAAGACCTGCCTTTAGCCCCAACTCCATGCTGTTCCCAACAGCCCCTTAGATTCCCTCCCTGCCCACACCTGAAGACCAAAATAAGTCACCCCGAGGGTTAGCACCTGCTCATGTAACAGGCACCAAGGATACTTTCTGAGCCTAGTATTAATCCCTGAAAGGATAATCCTTATGAATTCCAAACGACACCAGCCAAACTTCCCTGCACACCCTCCCACTAGGTATGCCGGGTACCCGGGTAAGCTGTTCTGTCGCTTACCAGCAGCCCAACCTCAAGACAGTATGTAATCTCGTCTCAGTTTCCTCATCCATAAAATGGGAAGAAGATCACCCTCGGGGCTTCTATGAGGTCGAAATGATTCTGTACATGTGTATCGTCCAGCATTGTTCCTGCCACACCGTCAGCACTCAGGAAACGGTAACAGTGAGAAGAGACAGCATTTTATTGAGTGTCTACTAAGTGCTGGCAACTGTTCTAAGTGCTTTGCAAATATCGGCTCCTTTAATGCCTGCGACAACCCTAGAAGGAAACCCTCCATTTTTCCAGTGAAGAAATAGAGACTCTGCGAGGTCCCGTGTCCTACCCCAGTTCATGCAGCAATTACAGGCCAGCTGGGCTTGGAACCCCACTGCCTGGCTCCAGACTCCAGGCCCGGACCATTGCCCGGTTCTTGCCTCTTTACAGTTGCCACTTCGGGAAGGCTGTTCCACTGGGGGACGGGCAGTCTTAGGTTCCCGAGAATGGAGGTTGCACCCAAGCCTCATGCCTCTGTCGATGGGCCCCAGCCTGGGCGGGCCATCTGCCCCCGCCCCCCCCCGTGTTGATTTCTCTCTCTGCCGTCAGGCCTGCATCCGCTGGCAGTCCCAAGCCCACCCCTCCCAGGGCTGTGGGACAGGCCGCCGCACACCCGCAGCGCACATGTGGCTCCAGGGCTCCCCGCCTTCCGCAGACCCAATCCATCTGGCCCGCGCCATCCCAGCTACTGCGCCTGTTGGTTATGCCCCCACAGTCGCCCCAAATCACTCCTCAGATGCAATTTCTTGGCATCGTTGCCAGAAGTACGACCTTGAATCCTCCACGGGGTGGTTCTGGCCCCAGGCCCTGCTTCGAGATGCTTTAGAGAACAGCCTCGGGAAGCGCCCACGGCCCTGAGCCCCCTCCGCTGGATGCATCCACCCGCGATGGGGGCAGGGAGCAGATACATCCACCGGCCTCCCAACAGTGATACCCAGCAACTCCGCAGATGACCGGCCCGCCTGCGCGGGCCCAGACCAGCTTCCCAGCTAGCCCTTTTTTGACAAAGCCCCTGAGACTAGGAAGCTTAAAACCAGCAGCTACCAACCTCCCAGTCACCGGAGAGGCTGTGAAATGCTAGGCATGCTGTGCCTGAATATTCAGCCTTCCTTTCTACAGCTCACCCATTAAGGAAGGTCCACGAAATTGACTTTAGATTCCCGTTGACCCTGGCGCTTGTCTGCTTTGCTTTCGCTTCCACACAAGACAGGAGATAAAATGCAGCGAAAGCACAAACTTGCATGTAAAAAAGAGCCAGGTAACTGCTAGTCTCCATAAGTTCCACCATCACAGATGGCACTTTCTGGATAAATCACCCGCCGGTCGTTTGAAACATCAGCATGACTTGGTTTATCTAGAATGGGACACAGAGCAGGGAACGTGCGATGGGGAAAAGGAGGGACAGAGACTTTTCGGGAAAGGGCAGTGCCTCAAACCCAGACATCAGGAACTCCCTGTCCTTCCCACATCCTTTCACAGGATGCATTTGGTCCTTGACAGTCCTACAGATGCTCTGTCTACATACCCTCTCTCGGCCTCTTCTCTCGATCTCCCCCGTCCTCAACCCTAGTCACCTCTTGCTTAGCGTTGCCATTCCCTCCTAACTAATCCCCTTGCTTCTGATCTTGTCCCCTAGGGCCCATATTCTAGTAGCAGGAGGCATGATTTATTCAAAATATAAATCAGGCAAATTCATACTTCCTGATTTCAACACTCTAAAAATTTCTCATTGTACTCCCGATCAAATCAAAGCCCTAGTTTGATTTTCAGACCAGTGACCTGATCCCTGCCTTCCTCTCTCATCTGCTCTTCTACCCCTCTATCACTGCTCTCTGTGCCTTTCCTCACACGGGCCAAGCTGGATCCTGCCCCAGGGCCTTTGCACTTGCCCCTGCCGCTGAAATGCTCAGGGCTGACTCCTCCTTACCCTGAGGTTGCAGATCAAATGTCACTTCCTCGTTGATGACTTTCCAAACAGCCTCTGACTGGTCAGGCCTGCGCCCCTGCTCACTCCTCCTTCCGCTCCCATCCATAGGTGCACACCCAGCCCACCTCCCGAGGATGTGGAGAAAAAGAAACACTTGTGCCCTGTTGGTGGGAATGCAAGCTGGTGCAGCCACTATGGAAAACAGTATGGAGGTAGCTCAGAAAATTAAAAATAGAAATGCCATATGATCTGGGAACTCCACTACTGGGTATTTACCTCCCAAAATTGAAAACACTAATTTGAAAAGATATCTGCCCCTGCCTGTTTATGGCAGCGTTATTTACAACAGCCAAGATATGGAAGCAACTCAGGTGTCCTTTGGTGGGTGAGTAGATAAAGAACATGTGGTACACACACACACACACACACACACACACACACTGGAATATTATTAAGCCATTAAAAAGGAAGAGATCTTGTCATCTGTGACCACATGGATGGATCTGGAGGGTATGATGCTAAGTGAAATAAGTCAGACAGAGAAACACCAATACCAGGTGATCTTACTCGCATGTGGAATCTAAAAAACAAGTGAATAAACAAACAAAAAAACATAATCAGACCCGTAAATACGAAGAACAAACCGATCGTTTGCCGAAGGGAAGGGGGCTGAGGGATGGGCAAAGCGGGTGAAGGGCTGTGGGACAGACGCGCGTCCAGATGTGGAATGAGTACGTCACAGGGATGAAAGGTGCCACACAGGGAATACAGCCGATGATTATGTAACAGCATCATGTGGTGACAGACGGCAGCCACACTTGGGGTGAGCACAGCATGAGGTGGAGACTTTTAGAGTCACAGTGTTGTGCACCCGAAAGTGAAGTCACATCTGGTGTCAGCTGTACTCAAGTAAGTAAATAAATGAACAAACGGGCGCCTGGGAGGCTCCGTCGGTTGAGCGTCCGACTTCGGCTCAGGTCATGATCTCACGGCCCGTGAGTTCGAGTCTCATGTCGGGCTCTGGGCTGATGGCTCAGAGCCCGGAGCCTGCTTCGGATTCTGTGTCTCCCTCTCTCTCTGCCCCTCCCCCTTTCACGCTCTGTCTCTCTCCCTCAAAAATAAATAAACATTAAAAAAATTTTAATAAAATAGATAAAGCACCAAACAAATGGCCACACAAACAAATAAATCCGTAAATTCAGTAGCCTCCTGCCCGACACTCTGCTCTCACCCGCTTTATTTCCTGTGGAGCCCCAGCGAGGCCGTGAAAGGGCACGACGTCTACATTGCCTTGTTTGCTATCTGCCTCCCCGATGGGAACACGGTCTCCAGGACGGCAGAGAAGGCGTCCCAGTGCCCAGAGCGGGGCCCAACCTGTGATGGGGGTTCAGTGACAATAGTAAGTGAGCAGGGAGCGTGCTGGGGAGGACAGGTCCGGCGGAGAATCCCAGGGCTGCTGGACTCACCCTGAAATCCTTGGCTTCTGTGTGGATGAATGGATGGGCCAGCCAGACCGCACCTCGGGGAGGGCGGCTTGTGGTTCCAGCCACTGGGGTGCTGGTTGCAGGCCAAAGGCTCTCAGCCCCTCCAGGGTTCACCGCAGCCACTGAGAGCCTCTCCTAAGGCTGCAGCCTTCTCCGGGTGGCCCACCTCCCAGGACCGGTTGAGGTGGGAGGGGAAGGCCCTCCTGGGCTCCAGGAGGCACATCTCTGACGGGCTGCTCCAGGGCTCCCCGAGAGGCCGGGCCGGGTGCGGTCAGACCTGCACCCCTGCTCGCTCCTCCTTCCGCTCCCGTCCGTAGGTGCACCCCCAGCCAAGCTCCCACCCCTGAAGCCCACCTCAGACTCTACTTCCTCGGGAGCCCAACCTCTGACAAGGTCCTTCCGCTGCCCAGCCCCATGCCAGGTGCAGAGACCAGGCGCTCGGGCCTAGTGAGACTTCGGGTGGCTAGGAGGACAGAAGACGCGAGGTGTTTTCGGGGGCGCAGTGTGGGGCCTCTAACCCAGCCCCGAGCTACTCGGCCGGAGAGAGGCACCGTCGAAACTTCCCAGAGAAGGTGCTGCTTCTGCTCAGTTCTGAGGAATAGGGTAATCCAGGAGGACAATGGGGTGGGGGGCGGACGTGGGGGTGTGGCTGTGGGGACACAAAGCCGACAAGGTGAGCGGTGGGGGGGGGAAGGGGCCCAGGTGAGGGAGGCATGGGGGTGGGGACCCAAGGAGATAGGAGGAGGGGTTATAGCTCCATGACATGTAAGAAGTGTCCGGAACCAGGCCCCCGCATCCACTGGAAGGTCAGAGAATACTTCAGCCTGCACATCCCAGTCCCCCCTCTGCCCCTTCCCTGTTGGGGGGCGGCGGGGGCTGGAATCTGGGTGCCTCTGTGTCCTCCTCGCCGCCCTGGGCTGTGCGAGCGTGAGGACGCCTGGCCCGGCCAACCTCCGGCTGCAGCCCGTTCTGACGGGACCTCCCTCTGAGTCGTCTGTGTGCCTCCCAAATGACACCACCTGCTCTTTCCAAGTTCACCCGTCTCCAGCGCTCGTCACTTGGTATTTATCACCTAATGAAGGTCTGCAGCCTTTCAAATCCAAGGGCGACCATCCGGCTAAAGCCTACTGGCTGCATTTCCATATTCCTGTCAAAGTCACATTATCTCCTCTTGACCAGAGTGCCTGGTGACCCTCTCTGTTAATGAAATACCATGGCGATTAAAACCTCCATCAGGCTTGATATTTGAAAGTACCGGTGGCTTTTTAGAGAACACACTTCACAAACCGCCTGGAAAGCTCCATCACTTGGGAGAATCGCCGAATTTTTTTTTTTTTTTTTTTTAAAGAAGAAGTTAGGGGGAGCCGAGAGGGCTTCAGGTTCGGTTTTGTTAGTTCACTTCATTTCCTGGCTTTTCCTGGAAGCTTTCAGGGCAACTGATATTTTTATTCTGAAAGCATTTCCATCTACATCAGACCACTGGCTCATTTTTAGCTTAATTAAACTTATGAAACGAGGAAGTGGGTAAAAGTTCATTTCAGAGTTACAGGCTGCTGCGATTTTGCATGCTAATTGAGCCTATGCCCCCACAGAGAAGATACCCTGCAGGCCGGCTGCCTCATACCCCCGCATCATCCCCTTGCACAGCCCCGGGAGGGTGGGGAGGGGGGGTGCCGCACTGTCAAATCGACCGGGGAAAACTCTCATATTTGGAACGTGACACTTCACCGCTTGCTTTCATATTTTAGAATGCCACTTCCACCCCCACCCCACCCCCATCTTTTTATTTAATACCGCCACCAGATGACCCAGCAATGACTGGAGAAACCTTGAAAACTCCAATCCTGGTGTCTGATTTAAATCGACATTCAGAAGTTCCAGAAGGGAACGGATATTTTTAGAACCACAGCTTTTTATGAAACAAATGTGTGATGCAGTTTAGTAACAATGGGCACTGTTTAGTAGCTACATTGTGGCAGGTGCTTTTCAGACATTATTTCTTTTTCTCCATACAGCCGCTCAAAGCAAGCACCGCACTACCTGCTCTGTCTGGAGAAGGGACTGCAATTCTCAGAGGTTAGGGGGCCCAAGGTCACATGGCAAGTGGGTGGGTAACAGTTGGAACCTGGGTCTAGGAGACTCAAGTCCCTGTTGAGGGAGACTTGAAACAGGGACTCTGGACCTGGCTGGGTGAAACTAGTCTCTGGCATCGAAGAGGAGAGAGAGGTCTGTATTCCAGCCTTTTTTCTACAATTGAAGCTCTGTTGCTACCAACAATATTTGTTTCTCCTCCCCTTAGGTAAGAGTAAGCTAAGGACTGGGGCTCCTGGGCGGTTCAGTCGGGTAAGCGTCCATCTCTTGCTTTTGGCTCAGGTCATGATCTCACGGTTGTGAGACTGAGCCCCGCGTCAGACTCTGTGCCTGGGATTCTCTCTCTCTCCCTCTCTCTTTCTCCGCCCCTCCCCAGCTCGCACTCGCTCTCACTCTCTCTCTCTCTCAAAATAAATAAGCTTTAAAAAAAAAAAGAGTAAATAAGGATCCCGTACATTCCCCATTCCCCCTTAGATGCTGCTGAATCTGCCGAGTCTATTGATGCTGAACGCAGGAGGGGACACACGTGAACCCCAGTGGCATCTTGACGCTAAGAAGTGAGGAGCACCAGATCAAACGAGCGAATGTGCTGAAAGTCACACACCAGATGAGATCACAAATGACAAGGACCTACACACTGGTGACCCAAGGTCACACTGGCTGCCTCCTTTCTCCCAGTGAGCCCTGCCAATAAACATGCCAGCTTTGCCAAGAAAATTAAGGAGGAAGAAAGAAAAATGAGGTGAAATCCTACCAGACATTAAAATATACTCCAAAGTTACTGTTTTTTCAGTGTGTACTTGTGCAGGGATAGACAAGAATAAATGAAATGAAACAGAAGAAAGAATAAAGCTACATCCAAATGCCTATTTTACAGATAGAAATTTAGTAAGTGATAAAGGTAGCATTCCAGATTGGCAAGAAAAATCAGTGAATTTGTAAAATGGTGATGTGCAACTGGCCAGCAATCGGCAAAAAAAAGTAAGCAAACCTACCTCAATTCCTATCAAAAATAAATTCCAGGGCCGCCTGGGTGGCTCAGTCGGTTAGGCGTCTGACTCTTGATTTTGGCTCAGATCATGATCTCACAGTTTGTGAGTTCGAGCCCCATCTCAGAGCCCACACTGGGTATGGAGCCTGCTTAAGATTCTCTCTCTCCCTTTCTGTCTGCCCTTTTCCTGCACATGTTCTCTCTCTGTCTCAAAAATAAGTAAATAAACATTAAAAAATAAATAAGTAAATAAATAAATTCCAGACAAATCAATTAAAATGTAAGAAATAAGGACATATAATCACTAGGAAAGTGAGGAAATATATTTATAATCTTAGAGGACAGAGAGCCTTTACAAGCATGACACAAAATTGAGAAACCATAAAGAAAATACTGATAAATCTGACCAAACAGATATTTTTAAAGTATCCAAATATAGCCAAAAGACAAAACTGGAACAACATTTATAACTCTTGGCAGATGAAAGGCTGGTTTCCTTAATATATAAAGAGCTCTTATAAATCAATAATAACAACGTGAACCCAATGGAAAAAAATGTCAAAAACATTATCCAGCAAGTCAAAAGAAAACGAAATGGAATTGAACGTCACATGTAACAAATGACTACCTCGCTCAAAATTAAATAAATGCAAATCATGGCAGCGTGAATTATCTTCCACTTTTGTCTCTAAGAGCAAACACAGCAATCTTTTCAAAACTGAAATCTGACTCTACCTCTCCCCTGTTTCAACCTCTTCAAAGGTTTCCCCTTCCTCTTAGGAAAGAGTCTGAAGTGGGTCCTGTGAGGTCTGGCCCTGAACCCACCTCTCCTTTCTAACTTGTCCCCACCTGGGATCTCTTTCAGGACCTCTGCCCGTTGCGTAGTCCCTCTCTCTGCAGTGTTCTTTGTCTCTTCTCCTTTCCTCCTTCACCTAATGAGTTTCGACTCATTCTGCAGGTTTGAGTTCAGTTGTCCCTTCCTGGGGGAAGTTTGTCCTGGCCACCCAACCCATCCCTTCATCAGATCAGCCCTCGCTTTTATTTGCTTCTGAACCATCATGTGCCTCTTTTATAGCGCTTACAAAAGTGGTAATTTGCATGCGTTTATGTGATTATTTAATTAATGCTTGTCCCCCATCGGAGCCATAAGCTCCACTGAGAAAGCGTTCTGCCATTTGCTTTTTTCCCTCCACTGTACTCCCAGAACTGAACACCCATGCTTGGTATATAGTAGGTGCTTAATAAATATTTTAAGTGACTGAATCAATGAAAGAATGATTTTTTTCCTGTGACCTTGGCAAATATTAAAAAGGTACAGAGAGAATCGGGCATTTTCATCCACTGCTGTCAAAAAAAAAAAAAAACAAACGGAGGCCAAGTTTTTTAAAATATTTTTTAAGTGTATTTATTTTTGAGAGAGAGAGAACAAGCAGGGGAGGGGCAGAGAGAGAGAGGGAGACACAGAATCCGAAGCAGGCTCCAGGCTCCGAGCTGTCAGCACAGAGCCTGATGCAGGACTTGAACTCACAAACCATGAGATCATGCCGGGAGCCGAAGTCAGACGCCTAACCTACTGAGCCACCCAGGCGCCCCTGGAGGCCCCTGTAAGCTGGCCAGATCGAATGAATTCATCTATCAGCTGTACTTGTAGATGTACACAAAGATAGGTGAATGAAGGTGCTGTTTGCAGCATGGTTAGTAACAGCAAAAACCAAGAAAGAGCAGACACATTCTTCATCAGCGAACAAGTTAGAAAAACAATGAGGCATCTGAGGAATGAATAATTTCAGAGACCAGTGCTGATCCTTATGTAGATGTGGGAAGATCGTCCAGGTAGACTATGACAGGCAAAAACAAGTCGCATCCCGTGTGTGATTCTTTAAATGATATGATATATACCCTTTTATTAGCATTGGAAATTTCTGGACAGATAAACAATAAATGGTTAAGCACAGTAACTTCAAGGGGAGGGGTTAGAGAAAGACAAACTTTTCACCTTAGACCTTTCTGGACGATTTGAATTTAGCCATGAATATGTATTACATTTTTAATATTACAAACTAGTCCTTTTCAAAAAAAAAAATCATTGTTTAATAAAGAATCTCAAACCAAGTTCATTAGCATCATGGTACAGAGCCTCCATTTTTTCCAATTATCTTCCTTCCTCAGTTATCTTAAAATTCAGAGGTTCTTAACCCCGGGCCTTCATTTTCACTGCCACCTTTGCCCGTGTTCAATACCATCGGTGACTTCTCAGCACTAATGGAGCTTCAGTTTGGAGGCGTGTTTTCGTAAAGTAAAAAATGCCTTTAAAACTCAAGCAAGTGCCCCAAGGGTCCCTAGGTAATAAATGCTCTTTGGTCTGAGTTTTCATACACTGAGGCTCACCTAGATTGCGGTATCTAGGAAGTCCCTCCCTTGATTTCACATCCCTTCGAATGGGCCGCGTAAAAAGAGTCTATGGAGGGACGCCTGGGCGGCTCAGTCAGTTGAGCATCTGACTTCAGCTCAGGTCACGATCTCATGGTTCCCAGGTTCAAGCCCCGCGTCGGGCTCTGTGCTGACAGCTTGGAGCCTGGAGCCTGCTTCGGATTCTGTGTCTCCCTCTCTCTCTGCCCTTCCCCTGCTCTCTCTCTCTCAAAAAATAAATAAACATTAAAAAAAAATTTTTTTAAGCGTCTATGGAAATAGGACATCTCTAGTCCAGGTCTGAGTGGAGCTGGTTTTTCCCGATACCTCCCTTTAGTGCCTTGAATTAATTTTCAGGCTGAGCTGCCCAAAGCTAGTTACTCCAAAAATAAATATATACCTGAAGTAAAACAAATCTGCCCGTAATAACCATATGGAGCTCACCAACACTGCGTTCAGGAGGAGGAAGGAATTATGTAACAGCACACCGCGGTGCCGTAGACTTTGTTGCCATGACTCCATAAATAATAAAACCACCCCAGACACTGCCGTAAGTGAGCTATGAAGGATACTTGATTTCCTCCAGTTCTGTTGGTCGCCTAACATCTGTTGTGCTGATAACACCACTAAAGGGAGCGTTAACACAAGTAAAAGCCTCCTTCAGGTTATAGCTTTCCCTGTGTGCTCTTCAAATAGCATACGCTGCTGGGGTAGTGCTTTCGGCTATCCGCATTTAGAATTACTCCAGAAGCGCACTCCCATCCGTCTCTTTCCCTCTCCCTCCTCCCTGTCACCTGTGCCCTCCCTTCCCTGGGCCACCAGAAGAAGAGAGCAGAGGGCAGCACCCAGGAGCCATTGTTTTCTGGCCACCTCTGGCGAGAGATTCCGAGGCCCGGATGGCGGGGACCCTTCCTGTCCAATCACAGCAAAGTATGCACCTGCTGTCTCCACGGCCACTCTCTCCTCTGGACCCTCTTCTGCCCCCATAGGCCCTTTCCTTTCCAAAAGCCACGGGTGCCCTCTCTGGGAGACCCTGTCCCAGAACCTCAACCTTACCTGGCCAGGCCTTTCTCCTGCTCAAAGCAAAGGTAAGCTCCTTGCGCTGTGCGACCCAAGAATGGCGGGAAACTGATCTAGACTCTGCTTTGGGTTTACTTTGGCTGGTTCATTTGTTGAGCAAGTGGGTTTTATGCATTTACCTTTGTCCCTTGCCCTGTAGGCAGTCCATGATGGTACCATCCACTTCCCTCAAAAGAAAAAAGAGATCGAAATCCTCTCTAGACAATTGGGATTCTGAGAAGCAGGATCATTCACCTCAGAAGAGCCCCGTGAAGTGTGGGATGAGAACTTGGGAGCCCGGGAGGAGATGGGAAGAAGGATCTGTCTGCCAGCCTTTCTCTATGGACACATCAGTGCCACCGATTTCTCTTTGGCTACAGATCACCGAGGGCTGCAAATTGGCCAGCACTGTGCTAAGCCATGCTAAGTCCCAGTAGCACTGTCTAAAACTCCAGGCATGAGGAACATTCATCCAGGCCACATAAAGAGCATGAACAGCACCAACATCACTATCTGTTTGACCCCTTTACCTCAAAACTGTATAGCCTAGTGGTCAAGAGCATAGAATCCAGAACCAGACAGACAGGTTCAATTCCTCCCTCTGCCACTAAACAGCTAGGCAGTCCCAAGGTCCCTACAACTCTCTAAGACCCAGTTTCTTCATTCAGAAACTATATATAAGCAAATCTACTTTGTTGGACTTTTATAAAGGTTCAAGAAGATCGTGTTTAAAGTACATAGTACAACACCAAGCTGTCCTTTCTTTCCTGAAAAGTACAACGTACCCTGCCTCCCTTTTTACCTTGGCTGCCAGGGAGCTCAGAGTCAAATGAAAAGCAACTGTGTTCTTCCTCCCTTCTCTCCAAGCTGAATCTAGGTTACTTGTTCTTATTTTCCTTGTGCTTAAATCTTTGTTGTTATATATTATTTTATGTGTTCATGTTTTAAATTGCCTCTGGGCTCTTATGAAAGAAATAGTCTTCACTCTGCATTTCTCTCTCTCTCTCTCTCTCTCTCTCCCTCTGTTCTGAAACAGCCAATAAAGGGATGTCATTCAGAGAGAAAACAAGGCACTTTAACCTTAGGGGGACAGACTTTCACACCCACACACCCTGGATGTGTGGGAGAGCCAAAGATGGTGAAGTCTGTCCACTTCACAAGTGATTGTCAGAACACGGGATCCATCTCCCAGGGCTGCTGCAACCCAACACACAGACACACGGTGGTTACACAGCTCACGGGTACAAACCATCTCAGCTTCCTCATAGCTAAGTCGAGGTTGCTGGGATACTCTGCCCTTGGGTGAAAGCCATCAACCTCAGTAACAAGAAATTCCGACTTTTGGGGCACCTGGGTGGCTCAAGTTGTTGAGCGTCTGACTGCAGCTCAGGTCATGATCTCGTGGTTTGAGCGTTCGAGTCCCACATCGGGCTCTGTGCTGACAGTGTAGAGCTTGCTTCGGATCCTCTGTCTCCCTCGCTCTCCTCCCCTCCCCCGCTTGCGCTCTCTCAAAAATAAACATTAAAAAAAAAAAAAGAAACTCTGACTCTCGCTAAGTAATTGGACTTTATTTTTCTAATGACACGGACAGTTTGGCAGATCATGTTTCTTTGCTCTGGCTGCTAAGAAGTTCAGAGCCAAATTTGTAATGACTTCTAATACCTGCCCCAAACCCTAGGACCAGCATTTGGGCACCAGCCTGGCCCTAGATTTATTTTATCTGTGTACCCTCATTTTGCCATGACTTCAATGTCTTCATCTTTTTTGTTTAATCTAGTTACATATATATACACACATACACAGAGAAACTGCCACATACTCTTCTTGGGAGAGGGCTGCAGAGAATGGAGACAGAGACTATCAAAAGGAGAAAATTCTCTCTTTTAAAGTTTATTTTTGAGAGAGAAAGAGAGAGACAGAGCATGAGCGGGGCAGGGGCAGAGAGAGAGGGAGACACAGAATCCGAAGCAGGCTCCAGGCTCCAAGCCGGCAGCACGCAGCCCGACGGGGGGCTCGAACTCACAGACCACGAGATCATGACCTGAACAGACGTCCGACTGTTAAGTTTGTTGTTAAAAAGCAAACCTTTTAAATCATGTGTGCTATGATACAGTCTTAGTGCAAAACAGGAACTAAAGTAAAGAAGGACTAAAGCTTCAAACTGTGGAACAGTATCACCGGGCTCCCTGTTCAGAAGTCCCAAACATCTCAAAAATAACTTTACCTCATTTGAACAGCCAAAGAGTCACTCCAGAGGTTATTTATAAACATGGGTGATTCTCGATGGAAATTAAACCATACGTTTCAGAGGAGTCAGAAAAGATTCAGAGACTAATTCCGAAAGTACTTGGAAATGAGCAGACAACCAAGAAGTGGAAACCCTATGAATATAGAAAGGACATGCCTACTGACTGTGTAATAATTAGCCACCTTCAGACCAGGGGCTGTGGCTTGAAGCAAAACGCTGTGCAGCATAATTTACTGACACCCGAGCCAAGGTCATCCCTGGGTGCACCGTTCACAAGATTTAAACCAGTTCATAAATGGTAGTTAATGGCCCATACCAAGGAGAGCCTCTGCATACCTAATGGCTGTGGGTGACATTTGAGAATATGTGTCCATTCAAAGTTACGTTTACACAGGAATCTGTGATCCAGCACTTGCCAGACAGTTAAAACTATCCAGTCTTTGGCTGTGCTGACCATTTCTGAGCGCCCAGTGCATCTAGAGCTGTGCGCCCCTGTCTTTCTTTCTGTCAGATGACTCAAGGGCCATCATCTCCTTCCAGAGTTGTCTTAAACATCAAGGGATGTTTAGTGTCAGAGAACTAGCCACATGCGTGATAATATTGCTGTTCCTCCTGGAAAGCCAAACATTCTGCATGTTCCAAGTCTCCTGAAGGTCTTAATTATAGTGACTGACAGGAAACAGAAAGATGAGGCAAAAAAACAAAAACAAAAACTGAACTAGGACCTTCCCTGGAGGACGGGGTGTCCGAAGCATTGTTTCCGGCCTCAGGGAGTTTATATTCTACCTGGAGAGATGAAATTATTAATCCCCCATTTTTGCTCTTGAGGAAACTGGGGCACCGCGGTCACGTGACTCATCCACAGTCAAACAGCTCATCAGGGACCGAATCAGGACCGGAATCCAGGGCGCGTGGCTGTCTGGGTTGTAGCAGATACTGTCGGTGCTCCGCTCCCCTCAAACCTCACCCTTGGAGGTGCTCCAAACAGCTACTAGCTGCTGGCAGGTGCACCTCTGTACCTAAATGCTCTTCTGCAACCGTGGAGGTCTGCTCTGTTTACCGGCATGGCAGACCTGAAGTATCCGGGAACTAATATCCCTGGGAGCAGTCTGCATCCAAACACGCACAAGAAACGGTGCTTACCTTTGCCAGCTCCCCCACCCCTGGGTGAGATCATTCTGAGCTTCTCTTTGGTATCATCTTCCTGCCCTCCTTGCTCTTGAACCCTATCTCCGGGATGCCAAAGGAACCCAGACTGTTCGAAAGGGATATATAAAAATTTAGACATATAAGAAACAACCAGATACTAATTCAAAGGGATACACGCACCCCTGTGTTTATGGCAGCACGATCCACAATAGCCAAACTACGGAAACCGCCCAAGTGCTCATCGGCTGATGAATGGACAAAGAAGATGTGGCATATATACACCATGGAATATTACTCAGCCGTCAAAAATAGAATGAAATCTTGCCATTTGCAATGCCGTGGATGGAGCCAGAGAGGATTAATGCCAATAAGAGAAGTCAGTCAGAGAAAGACAAATACCATATGATTTCACTCATATGTGGAATTTAAGAAACAAAACAGAAGAGGAAAGGGGGAAAAAAGAGAGAGAGGCAAACCAAGAAACAGACTCTTAACTATAAAGAGCAAACGGGTGGTTCCCAGAGGGGAGGTGGGGGTGGGGGTGGCTGAAATAGGTGATGGGGACTCAGGAGGGCACTTGTGATGAGCACTGGGTGATGTATGGAATTGTTGAATCACTATATTGTACGCCTGAAACTAACATTACACTCTATGTTAACTAACTAGAATTTAAATTAAAACTTAAAAAAAAAAAAAGAAGTAACCAGCATTTTTCACAGAAACAGAACCAACAATCCTAAAATTTATGTGGAACCACAAAGACCCCCAACAGCCAAAGCAATCTTGAGAAAGAAATACAAAATTAGAGGCATCGGGCTTCCTCGATTTGAAACTACATCACAAAGCTATAGTAATGAAAACAATATGTCATACAGGATTGTCATAGAAACAGACACATAGATCAACAGGACAGAGTAAAGAGCCCGGAAATAACCTCAAGGTTAGATGAGCAATTGATTTGTGACAAAGGAACCAAGAATATACACTGGGGAAAGGACAATGCTGATTCACTGCCTATCAGCTGTTGAGCTGGGGACTCCTTTCATTGTGTCCCTCAACATTTGTGGTGGCAACTGGCTTATACACAGTAAGTCAGGGAGCGCATCCCTGGACTCCTTCTGGAGGAGGTAACGGTAATTCAGCCTTGGCTGTGGGACCACAGGAGGGGCCACTTTTGTTCCTGAGGCAAAAACCACAATCTCTGCTGGGTTAATGCCCAAGAGCCCAACCCAGTGACCAGCAGGTTTTTCCAGCCAGATACCCTCTGCGGAGTGGCTCACAGGACACCTGCTTGCCAGGTCCTGGGCTCTGCCTGGCACATTGCCCCCTTGCTTCACTGACCCCACTCGTGCACTGTCAGCAGCCTAGCCTCCCACGCACTCCCCAGCCCCCCTTGCCTCTGCAGCCTGGGCCAGAGGGGCTGAGTTTGAGACTCTGTTCCACCATGACCTTGGACAGCTCCGTTGCTCGAAAGGATTTAGCACACCAACCCTCCACTCAGAAAGAGTCCTGACCTGGCCTACCTGCTTCTGGCCCCCCTCAGGCAGCATCTCCACACTCACAGTCATCCTGCTTCACTCATTCTTTCATCATGCTGGTGCCTGCGTGGGGTGGACCTCGTCATGTCCAAGAGAAGAAAGATCTACAAGGAAAAACCGAAATATAAAATCGCGATTATGACTGAGTAAATACACAGTGCATGGGAGATGCCATTTTCATGAAGGAAAACAGAATCAGATCCATCTGAACAGTGTGGGAGGAGCCCAGAGCTGGGCGTCAGAAGACCGTTAGGAGCTCACCGAGGTAGAAGGGAGAGCATTATTACCGATGGAAGGAGTAGCGGGGGAACAGGCTTGGAGGTGAGGAGAAACACAGCATTTGGGGGGAATGCCCCCATATCACAGCGATAATACCTCCAGAAAGCAGGTCCCAAGTGAGATGCGAGCTCCCTGAGATTTTGGCCATTGAGGAGCCCTCTGGTTTGGTGTGAGGTCTTGAGCTGGATGTCACCATAGTTCCTTGGGGAAGATCACAGCTCTCCAAGAACAAGCATCCCAAACCCAAGAGAGATGGGTTAAATTAAATAATCATGTTAAGCAGGAGGCTTCTTTGGAATTAAGCCCGTGGAACTTGGTATTACATGACCAGCCAGCCCCTCCGGGGGTTAACACCCCCAGATTTGCATCCTCGTCCCCAAAGAACACAGCTGGACCAAGATCGTGGGGAAGCCTGGGGGCTGGGTGAGTATCTGGGGCAGGGTGATAGGCTGCCACAGTTATGGTGGGGGGGCACCCTGGATGGAGTCGAGGTCAAAGCTTTTGGATCCAGGCCAGGAACCTTCATGAATAATAAGAGGTGAAGACTGAACTCACAGGAGAGAAGTTCGGGACCCCGAGATGGACAGACAGTGGATGCACCAGAGAAGGGTGGTCAGCATGAACTTGGAAGCCAAGCGGAAAGGAACCCTGGGGCAAGGCAAAGTGGGGGAGCACGCCTGGAGGTGAAGGTGAAGTGCGGCAGTGCCGGGTGAGTCCAGGAGTGAGGGGCACCCCACACACAAAGGAGGTGCTCGCAGCTGGGCCCTAGAAAGACCAGCCTTCGGGGTGGCTGACCATGGGTGTCTCCACCCACCTCCTCTCCATAATTTGGCTCCGAGCTCCTTGGCATCAGAGACTGTGTTCTGCATCCCGAAGATATGCCCTCGGCACCCAGCGCCCAGCAGGCATTGGGCTAGGGTATGGGGTACGGATCCCTTTGGCCTCAGGCCCCGAGACTCAAAGGCATATTGGCATAAGGACAGACCACTGTCTCCAGGAGACTGGGCTGGGACTCAGCCTCCTGCCCGCTTCACCATAAATTTTCCTCACAGCCTTGAAAAGGGCTCGGACATATGGAGGTGGAAACATATTAATCCAAGGTCTACACTAATTGGGTCTAATAAACACAGCCTTAGGCTCCCCCTTACTGCTGTTTTCCACGGACCTAGTAATTGCAATTTATGCGACAGGAAAAGTGCACAGAATCTGAAGGATTTGTTTTGCTGAATTTAAAGAAAACACCCACAGGTCATACCAATATGAAAGCGTTATGTTTCCTAATGAGCTCCACAGCCAAAAAAAAAAAACAAAAAAAAAAAACAAAAAAACACTAGGGATAAAAGTCCTTCCCAAAGACATCGTCTCACCCAGTCATTGCGGGCAGGAGTGGAAGACGGGACAGACGGGCAGGACATTCACGCTGGCTTCCCTATCAGGTCTGCTCTCCGTAGAAAGAGCTGTCCCACAGATCGCGTGTCCAAGTGTCGTGGGGAGATAAAGAGCGTTATTTAAAACCAAGGCTGACAGTGGTCGCTTTTGCCCTGTGCAGGCAGCATGATTCATTTCTATCACAGGATGATAGGAAGGAGGCCCCCCTGCTTCAATTTCCGCTGAGCGCCAAGACCATAGATGTTCAATACCAAATTGCCTACGAGACAGATCACCAAATGCAGAATTCTAAAAGGTCAGATGAGAGTCCCATTCACAGCTTGAGAACTCCCCCATCTCCATGAGTACAAAAAGGCATCCTACCTTTAAGGCTAGCTGTGATGTGAATCTCACCTCTCTCCCAAAGACCGAAAGGCAGGGGTGGGAGGGAGGAAGGACTCTATGGGGGGAGTAGGGGGGGGGGACAGGGTTTCACGGAGAGATCTGTATGTGGGCCCAACAGCTGGCACGCGGGGAAGGCTGGGATCTGACTCCCACGGGGTAAATCTAGAGGTCCAAGGTGGGTTAACACAATTGGCACCCCCCTCCCAAAATGCAAGGGACGCACCAGGACTTCCCAAGGACAGATGTGGGTCCCATGGGAGAGCCAGCCGGAATGTCTTGGGGCCGTTCAGGCCCCCTACGTGCTGGAGAGCGAGAAGTTGAGCTAAGACAACATTCCCTGCGGCCTCGGGAACTGTCCATCCAGAACAGAGAAAGCAAAGGCCTGCTCAAGGAAACCAGTCAAGAGACCTACCGGGGGAGCTCTGGGGAGCCTCGCGAATCCCAACACAAGTCAGCTCCCTGCATCTGCCAGGCCCTGAGGGCAAGACGCTCCCAGCAGAGCCAGCTGGAGTGCTGGAGTGAGACGGACCCCCTCCCCCGCCCCCCCCCCCCCCCCCCCCCCCCGGTCTCCACCAGCACATCTACCTTCCCTCTCGGGAGTGTCTCAAACAGACTGGAATCCGGAGGGACAGAGAAATTAAGAAAAAGCCACTTGTGGCTTGAAACAGGGCCACGCCGGGGCGGGGGGAAAGGATATGCACCTCCACATTGAGCTGTTTGCGTGGACTGGACATTCTAACTACAGAACTGAGACTGAATCGGCCATCCATACGGCAGTCCGTTGCCTTAGACTGGACAGAGAAGGCATGGGCCCGACAGAGTTACACCCAGAGGCAGAGCAAAATTACCACCACTTTGCAACCTTCAGAGGCCAGTGGGAGTCAAAGACAAAGCTGCGTTGGCCCAGCAGCCGTGCCTCCCAAGGGCTGGTTGCAGTATTCACGGAGGCTAATTCTCTGCCCCCCTCGCAGAGCCCAAGAGCAGAGACATGACTCCAAAATCCTTTCTCCATCTGCCATGGGTGCAAAACCATGGCTGCAGACAAGGTCCCAGAGAAGCTATATTCCCGGTGGCTGGGGAGCCTGGCGACCAGGTGCCGGAGGATGGGACGTGAGCGGGAGTGATGTGTGCAACTTCCAGGTCTGCTCCCGCGGACCCCCCTCCCTCACCATTCTCACCGGCGATTCCCTGCGCCGGGGCTGGGGCACCAAAGGCAGGGAACTTGGGTCCCTAAAACGGTTCATAGAGTGGAGCTGGACCACGCATCCCCAGAGCCAGTATGGAGAGAGAAATAGCTTTCTCTCTTTCTGAGGCACGACTCTAGGGCTTACTTCGTTAGGGCAGCTTCGTCTTTACTCTATCAGATACAAAGGGAAGCTGTGAAATCTGGAGAAAGAATCCGTTGTCCAGCACAGCAGTGAAACACTGGGTTTGCAGAGGAAGGTCCAGAGTTGAGTTTGGGGGAGGGGACTGCTAAATCGCCCCATACGATGAAGTAGGAGCGTTTTCTGGTATCGCCAGAGATGCGAGGCGGTGGTAGACAGAGGGGAAACCAAACCCAGAAGTCAACTGGGTGTTGAGTTGTTGACAAAGCGGAGGAACAGCTTTTAAGAAAAAGAAGTCTAGGGGCGCCTGGGTGGCTCAGTCGGTTAAGCGTCTGACTTCGGCTCAGGTCATGATCTCACGGTTCATGAGTTCAAGCCCCACGTCGGGCTCTGTGCTGACAGCTCAGAGCCTGGAGCCTGTTTCAGATTCTGTGCCTCCCTCTCTCTGACCCTCCCCCGTTCATGCTGTGTCTCTCTCTGTCTCAAAAAAATAAATAAACGTTAAAAAAAATTTTTAAAAAAAAGAAAAAGAAGTCTAATATCCAGTATTAAATTAACTATTAGGTGAAGCTTGGTGTAACCTCCCTGGCTCCTACCCCTGAGTTTTCGATAAACGTCTACCACACAGAGTGGCTTTGCGGTGCGGTTTCTCTTGCTACATTAGGACAATAAGGAAAGAGACAAATTGTGGAAGTTTTCAAGTGTACGTGAAGGGAAACAACAAAACCCCAGGTAGCCATCACTCAGCCTCCACGGTTATCGACCCATGACAATCTTGTTGCGTTTCTTTCCGCACCTGGAAAAAGAAAGGAAGCTGTCATCCAGTCAACTCTTTCGATAATTTGGTTTCTCTGAGCAAGACTGTCTCCTGAAGAGTGTTGAAAACTTTCACTGGGAGACGTGTAACATCCAGCCGCTTCTCATGCCGCTGACGATCATTGCCCACACCATTATTTCGTTAGAAGTTGCAAAATAATGGCATTTTAATTTGATTGTTCCTTCTGCATCTATTAGCTTCTGTAAAGAGAAACTTCTTGTCAACTACTTGATTACCCCGAGGCTCGGTTAGCATGGTAAGAGCAGAATAAATATTGTTACGTACCCTTAATTTGCCAACTTTTGAAATACTGAATAGTTTTCCTAGAATCCAAAGGTTATAAGTGAGGTCTTTCTATTATTATTATTATTATCATAATTGCTATGTGCTCCTGTATTTAAACATATTTACTGTGTTCAATGTAGTAGTGATTATTTTTATTGATGGTCAAATTGCCCTACACTTAACCAGTGGGAGCCCTTTTGACACAACCCAGTTGTCTTGGAGAGTTTGTTTGCATGGAAAGGAATTAATAACATAGATCTGTTTCACATGTTTGGGTCAAGGCCAGGGCAGAAATAATGGAGCACTTGCAAAAAAAAAAAAAAAAAAAAAAAACCCAGCAGAAAATGCTGTTTTGGCAAAGCCAGAATCCTAGCCAGGAGTAACTAGAAACAAGTGTAACAGGAATTCGCAAAAACCTTGGTGAAGACATTCGACTTCCCACAAGACATAAAATGGAAGATGGGGCCAATCTTAGCTGGATAATACAGGCAGAGGTGCCCACTGCCAACCTCGGGCTTACGCAGCAGGCCTGTGGCAGTGGTGATATTTTCCTTCCAAACTTTGGCCATCCTATTACCTGCGCCTTTACCCTCTTGGCATGTCCTCTGGTATCTCAAACTCAAGTGCTCCCCACCCCCAGCTCTTTGTCTAACATCTTTTCCAGAAAGCGTCTAGTCATTCTCAGTGAGATATATACCTGTTCATACTAATCTGCTTCACCTTCTTGCTTAATTAACAAGCGTGCCCTGACAATTCTGCTAAATGGCCAAAACAAACAGTAACCCTTCAAGGACACAGGATTTTCAAAGCAGCCTGGCAAAGTGAAAATGCTGAGGATCATTCCTCCTGGATTCTAGTCCCAGGCTGCCAGTAATTAGCCATGTATTCTGGAAAAGCACTTCCTGTCTTTGGGTCTGTGGCCCTGCCTATCTAAGGGGATGAGGGTCTCTCTCTCTCTCTAAAAAAGGATATCTACAAAAACCTACCGTGAACATCATCCATAATGGTGAAAGACTAAATATTTTCATCCTAAAATTGGGAACAAGGCAAGAATGTCTACTCTTTCCACTCTTATTAAAAATCATAGGGGCGCCTGGGTGGCCCAGTCAGTTGAGCATCCGACTTTGGCTCAGCTCTTGATCTCGTGGTCTGTGGGTTCAAGCTCCACATGGGGCTCTGTGCTGACAGCTCAGAGACCGGGGCCCGCTTCCGATGCTGCGTCTCCCTCTCTCTCTGCCCCTCTCCTGCTCACATTCTGTCTCTCCCTCTCTCTCTCAAAAATAAATAAACATTAAAAAAAAGTTGTACTGGAAACCCTAGCCAGAACATTAACAAAGGGTGGAGAGGAAGTATACATATTAAAAAGAAAGAAAACTATTCATATTCACAGACAACATAGAAAATTTCTACATAGAAAATTTCAAAGAAAAACAGCAAAAAATAAAATAAAATAAAATAAAATAAAATAAAATAAAATAAAATAAAATAGACTAAGACCTAGGGACTATAAATGACATTAATAAGCAAGTGAATGTCAGGCTGGAGATCTTCAGCGAGTTTTGCAAAGTCACAGGGTACAAGGTCAGCATTTTAAAAATCAATCATATTCTTTAGAAACAAATCATAAGAATAACACCATTTACAATAACTCCAAGAAAATTAAATACTTAAGTATATCTCTAACAAAACTTTACAGCATCTGTATGCTGAAAATTACAAACCATTAATGAAGGAAACTGAAGAGAACCTAAATAAATGGAGAGGTATTATATTCATGGACTGGAAGACTCAACATAGTAAAGATGTCAATTTTTCCCAAATGATTATGACGCGATTTCTACCAAAATCCAAGCCTGAGTTTTCGTGGATACAGACAAGACTGCTATAAAATGTATATGAAAAGGCAAAGAAACTAAAATAGCCAAAACAATTTTGAAAAAGAAGAATAAAGTCATGAGATCCAAACTTCTCAATTTTAAGACCTACTATAAAGGTACAATAATCAAGATAGTGGGATATTGGTGAAGAAATAGACAGATGGGTCCATGGAACATAATAGGCATTCCAGAAATAGATTCACACAAATATGACAAGTTGATTTTTGACAAAGATTCGAAGAAAATTCATTGGAGAAAAAATAGCTTTCTTAACAAATAATGTTGGAACAATTGGACGTACAGAAGGAGAAAAAGAAAGAAAGAAAGAAGAAAGAAAGAAAGAAAGAAAGGAAGGAAGGAAGGAAGGAAGGAAGGAAGGAAGGAAGGAAGGAACTTGACCTAAACTCAACATCTGACATAAAAATTAACTCAAAATGGATCATAAATATAAAATTAAACATTTAAAAGAAAAAAGGAGGGGCACGCCTGAGTGGCTCACTCGGTTAAGTATCTAACTCTTGATTTCAGCTCAGGTCATGATCTCATGGTTTGTGGGATTGAGCTCCATGTCAGGCTCTGCACTGGCCGTGTGGAGCTTGCTTGGGATTCTCTGCTCATGCTTGTTCTCTTTCTCCGCCCACCCCTCTCTCAAAATAAATAAATAGATTTTAAAAAATAAAATAGAAAAAATAGGAGAAAACCGTCATGATCACAGGTTAGGCAAAGAATTTGTAAACATGACACCAAAAACACAGCTTATAAAAAAACATATCGATAAATGGGACTTCATCAAAATTAAGAATTTCTATAATTTATTTATTTTTTTTAATTTTCATTCTAGTACAGTTAACATACAGTTATATTAGTTTCAGGTGTACGATATAGTGACTCAGCAATTCCATACATCCCAGTGCTCCTCACAAGAAGTGCACTCCTTAATCCCCACCACCTGTTTCACCCATCCCCCCACCCACCTCCCTTCTGGTAAGCATCAGTTTAAAAACTTCTGTAATTTAAAAGACACTGTTAACAGAATGAAAAGCTAAAACCAAAACTGGGAAAACATATTTGCTAAGTATATATCTAATAAAGGATTTGTATCCAGAATATACAAAGAACTCTCCAAGGTGAATAATAAGAAAATAAACCACCCAAAATGGGGAAATGTTATCAACAGACACATTACCATCAATGTACCTATGGCCAATAAGCACATGAGAAGATCCTCAATATCATTCATCATTAGAGAAATATAAATGAAAGCCACAGTGAGATGCCATTACACATGCATTAGAATGGCTAATTGGTGGTGGTGGTGGTGGTGGTGGTGCTCAACTGACAACACCTAGTGCTGACAAGTATGCAGTGCAACTGAAACTCTCATACACACTGATGGGAACGCAAAATGGCATACTTTGGGAAACGGTTTGACAATTTCTTACAAAGTTAAACGTATACTTATCATATGAACCAGAAATCCCACTTCTCTGGATTTACCCAAGTGAAATGAAAGCCTATGTTCACACAAAAACCTGTACACAAAGGTTTATTGCGACTTTTCCCCAACTGCCAAAAGTGAAAACCAACCCAAAAGCCCCCCGTCTGGTGAATAGATAAACAAACTGCTACAACCACATGGTGGACTATTACACAGCCATAATAAAGGGTTGAACTACCGATACACCCAACAACACAGCCACATGGCAGCTGCATCGTGCTAAGTGAAAGAAGGCAGACTCCAAGGCTTAACACTTATAATTTCGTTTGTGTGACATTTGCCAAGACAAAACCACAGGGACGTCAAATTGATTAGGGTTCGTTAGGAGCTGGGATGTGGAGGAATTTGGGGGGATATGGGATCATTCCCCCTCCTGAGTGTGATGACACAACTAGATACTTATTTTAAAAATGGTCAGAAGTACGCGCTAAAGGGGGTGAGTTTTATTTGACTTTTAAAATGGGAAGACACACAAATCTGTAGGAAAAAGAGGAAGGGGGGCGTTGGCGGATCTGGCACTGTATATCAATTCCTTTTCTGCCCCCTTACCAAGCATGCACTGAGCCCCTACTCTGCCCCGGGGTGGGGGGTGGAGGTCGGATCTCTCCCAGCTCTGTCATTAGCACCCAAGATGGCGCCTCCTGATAGACCACAGGCACCTGGGCCTCCCAAAGCAGCACAAGCTTGGCATCTGTGTCGTCCTCCTGGCCCAAAACAATCGGGCTCCACCGCTCAGCTTTCGAGAATGTGTTTGCTTACAACCCACCAGGAGACCAAAATGAGAGCCCTCCAAAGCAATTTTATCCTCGGCTTTCAGAACAACTTTGCAATCCCTTTATAGAGCCAGCGTGAGACTGCGAATGCACACAGTCTCAGTAATGGAAAAGCAGAGTGGGTGAGGCCAAATCCCTGAGACTCCTTGCTGAGGATTCCTTTGGGTCGGGTCCACCTTCCTGCTCTCAAGACAAAAACTTCCTAAGTGTATCAGACAGGGCTAGACAGTAGACCTGGCTTTTCTCTAGCATGGGCTAATGTCTACCCAGGGATCTTCCTGCCACAGTTTGTCAAACAAAGTCGTCTGTCAAGCAAATTAAAAGTAATTGCTAAACATGTGACCCTGAGCTACTCTATATTCTTGTTACTCTGATCAATCCCATGTGCGTCCTGAAATCCGCTAAGGGCGGCCACCTTCTCCATGGCTCCCCAGTGCCAAGAACACAGCCCAGCAGACTCTAGGCTGCTAACAAACAGATGATGAATCAACAAATGGATGAATTAACAAAAATAAAGCCACTCCAAATTTATTTCTTGAAAGATGTATCTGCTAAGGCAAAGGATGTATTTGCTGAACGCTTCTCCCCCAACGTAGTTGTATCTGAGGAGACAGAGAGAAGGATAAATTCTTCTGATAGGACGAGGTGCGTCCTTTAATAGTTTTCTTGGGTCAAACGTTCTACAGGTGTGCGTACCTCTATGGATCAAGAAGTCTTCTAAAAGCTCTGCCACACACCAGGTAATCTGTGTGACTCGAAGGTCTGCTAGGGTCTGATGTCTAGCAGAAGTGAGCGAAAGCCCTAAGTCCACAGTTCGCGAGGTTGAAAGTTTTCACCGAGATTTCGTAGATCCTAAGGGGCTTACATGGAAATGGCCATTGCTCCTGCTGGATTTGCTTCCACTCGTGCCTTTGCTGTTCTGCAGCACATCAGCCCGGCCAGGCCTGAACTGAGCTTTTTTTCCCCAGTTCTCTCTCTCAAACACACACACACACACACACACACACACACACACACAGGCATACATACCCCACAAAAACGTCCACACTAAACATCGGTGAGTGTCTCAAAGTTCACTGAAGCCTGAGGGAGGGGTTGTCCAGGGAGCGAGCTCCCACAGCACACCGCACAAGAAACTCAGATTGTGCATCAGACCTTCCTGTTCCCCCTCAGTGATCACTTCCCCAGGGACCCCTCCCCTGATAGGCCCCATTCACTGGGAACTTAGGGTCTCACCACCTTGCCCGCCATCATTCCCTCGTGGGATCCCTGTGTCACTGCGCTCTTAAGGTCTCACCTTTATCCTCTGTGGTTTTGCAGTCTTTCTACAAAACAAACACAGTGACCTCCCCCAGGAGGGACAGAGGGTCAGATGACACACTCACTGCTGGTCCTGCACCGCGCGGAACAAGAGCCAAGAAGTCACCCAACCCCTCCCCCACAGAAAAGAACACAAGTCCAAGGCTGCACCTTCCTGGCTTTACCTCACCTCGTGTGTCTAAGTAGTTGGACTTAATCTTCTAGTATCCTGCTCACTCCCTAGTGCAGGACTCATTAAACAATTGACCTACATCTTGAGTGCATATGTCCTCCCGTGTCCTGCCCTTCTCTCTGACCACAAAAGCCCTCCGCCCTCCCACTCTCCCAGGCTGTCAGGACTCCAGACATCACCTACCACCCTCTCAAACTGTGTGCCATCCCTCCGACCTTCTGGGACCTCTCCGCTCTCTCCTTGGGGCTCTGGTAGCAGAGTCGAAAGTTAGGCTGCTTTGGAACCACAAGCAACTTTCACGGGGGCTGGACAGAGAATCCCATCTCTTGCTGGGTGACGGGGCATAGCTGAAGCCCCTGCAGGGTCAGAGAATAGCGGGGTGGCCCATGAGACCAGGACCGGTGCTCAATGGACCCTCACAGGACCCAGGTGCAACTTAGAGGTACTTTATTTCTATTTGTCAGAAAAGTCATCCTGATAAGACTTTGTTAGGTTAAGATGCTTGACTGCCATCTACTGGAAATGTGTAATAAATGTCCACACGTACCAAGTGAATGGCACCTCCTTAGGTGTGGAGCTATTGTGCAGTGGACATCCTGCACAACGGTGTAACGACCCATCCTTATCCCAAAGGACAGGCACGGCAGACACCAGGAAGGGCCGTGCGCACAGTACAACATCTTACCATTGGCACAGCAAAGCCGTGTGCCCTTCACCATGTGCCCAGACCCTTGCTGAGTCCAAGAATAATTAAATGGGGGAGGAGACAGGGGTGTCCTCGTGATAGGCTCAACCTCTGAAAAAAAGAAAACAATGTCCTGGAAAAATTACTGTCACGTAGATTGAGATCATAAAGCTGCGATGAAACCATACCCCGGAGAGAAGTCAGACCAGGGTCCACGTATTAACTGTGGCTTTTATTTTCTGTAGTCTGATGCTTCGATGTCTGGAGCCAGGCCAAGTCTGGAGGGACTGTCTCTCCTGGGAGCAGCCAATTCCTTGAGATAAGAAACTCACCTGCGAGGGCACTTTACAAATACAAGCCAACCAATCCAGGGCCCGCACCCACCACCTCCTCCAGCAGGTTCTCACAGGGCTCTCAAACTCTGGGCCACCATCCTCCTGCCCCAAACACCCCAGCGCCAGGTACCAGACAATCAGGGACACCCCACTGACAGTATTCAAAGGAGCCAACCGTAAACCTATAGACTCTGGCTCACACATTCCTCAGAAAGCACAGTAAAGGTTCCAGCCCCTGACTTCCCCTTGCTCCCTCTGCCTCCGGGCCGACCCCGTGCCTCCCCCGGTCGCCCCGTGGGTGCCACAAGTCCCTCCCCCTGGGAACCGGGAGAAACAAACTATCTTTCCCATGACAGTCATCTTCTGACCTTTCGGACGCGTCTCCCGTTTTCTCTTAAGACACCACATTTTCGAACGCCCTGTAATCAACGTATTCGACGGATGCCCGTTTTCAAAATGGAATTCAGCTGTCCCGCCTCGGGCTCCGCCTCAGATCCTACTAGGCTCCCGCCACCTGTCCCACCTGGAGCCACCCGACTCCTCACTTGTCCGGGGGCTGCACCCCGCGCCCCATGCCTACTTTTCTTTCTTTCCAGGCATTCGCTGCACCGTCTGCCTGATTCGCCTCGGGCAAACATTTGAAACTAAGTCTCTTTCTAAGTTTATTTACTTATTTTGAGAGACATGCATGTGAGCACGGGAGGGGCAGAGAGAGGGAGAGGGAGAGACAATCCCCAGCAGGCTCCAAGCTGTCGGCGAAGAGCCTGACGCGGGGCTCCATCTCCCGAACCGCGACATCATGACCTGAGCCGAGACCAAGAGTTGGATGCTTAACCGACTGAGCCACCCAGGTGCCCCCAAACTAAATCACTTATTTAAAAAAATTTTTTTAGCGTTTCTTTATTTTTGAGACAGGGAGAGACAGCATGAATGGGGGAGGGTCAGAGAGAGAGGGAGACACAGAATCGGAAGCAGGCTCCAGGCTCTGAGCTGTCAGCACAGAGCCCGACGCGGGGCTCGAACTCACGGACTGCGAGATCACGACCTGAGCCGAAGTCGGATGCCTAACCGACTGAGCCACCCAGGCACCCCCTAAATCTCTTATTTTAAAAGGACATTTTCTCACACTCTAGCTGAGTCCCTCCTTTTGGAGGGCGGTGAAACACAATGAGCGCTCCCCGTTCCAGATCTGGAATTTATCCCTGCATCGCCATTCAGTAACGTGCGGTGTCAGGCAAGTTAGGGAGTGGATGTGGGATTTAAGAACAAGAACGTGGGAGCCAGCCTGTCTGGGCTTCACTTCTAGATCTTCCCCTTACCAGCAGGGTAAGACTCAGCAAGTTTCTTACCCTCCCTGCGTCTCAGTTTCCCCATCTGTGAGGCGGGGGGGTAATAATAATAAACCCCGCTTCACGGGGTTAAATAGGTAAGTCTACACGCAGTGCTAAAAGCAGTACCTGGCAGGTAAGTAAGTGCTAGCTGTGGTTAGCCAACGTTTAAAAGAGTCATGTGCCCCAACTGTGATGGGCATTGAGGAGGGCACCTGTCAGGATGAGCACTGAGTGTCGTCTGGAAACCAATTTGACAGTAAGTTACATTTACTACAAAAATAAATAAATGAAGCAGACAACACAAATAGAACTGCTCGTCCTGCTGTGGTGAGGACGAAATGTCACCAGTCAGAGCAAGTGTGAAGCCCAAGAACCACTAGCTACTGTCCTTGTTACTGTGGCCATCCGAATCCCGCCCCCCTGCAGGGACCAGCTCAAGCCCATCTCTGAAGAGCCTTCTCTGCGCCAGCCCCCTCTGGCCAATCTCTTTCGAAACAACCATGAGCACTTCCCATCTCCTGTCGCCTCCTGGTCTCCGTCTCCTCCATGGGTGCCCCTGCCCCTTTAGCTAAGTTCCTCAAAGGCCATCAGTGAGCCCGTGCACCTTAACTGAAGTTAAGGCGGGGACTAGCCCCTCTCGGGTTTCTAACTCCTGAGAGTGTGAATTACCACCCACCGGCCGAAAATGGAGGATCTGTGATCCTTTGCCGTGGAGTAAATTTTGGGACTTGGACTTCACCTAACACCAGCGGGGGTGAGGGACACAAGAGAAATCAAACAAAGATGCCCCTATACTTAGGTCTCAGGACAGATACACTGGTACAAGGGACATCGCAGGCTTGACCATAAGAATACCCCACCGCGTGGTCCTTTGGTGTGGCCGACACACTATTTCCTTAGACTCTGAATGAGAATGCTCTTAGATGCTTCCTAGTTTGCCACAGTCCCCGCTCTTCCCTAATACATTGTTACCTGTCCAGCCACCACAGCCTCAGAGTTTATGATCCCTGCCAGTTGCCTAGAGTTCAAGAAAACAATGGCCTTATATTCTAGCAATTCTGGCTTTTCACCATGCGTTCCTAAATGTATTTTTTTCGCTAAAGTTATCCATTTCCCCCTGGGGGCTCTAGTAACGGTCCTGAGGGAGGTCATGAGAAGACTTGACGGGCTAGCCTCTTTGTATCCTGCTTTGCAGGTAGACACAATGGCCATTCGATACTCCGTTGCTTTGAAATGCGATAAAAAGGGGAGCCCCAACCGCAGGGTCCTTGGACCTCCTCCAAAAGACCCCAGGTGGGTCCCAGCTCTAGAGTCTCCAGTTTTCTCAGAGCCTAAAGCCTTGGGAGCAGAGAGCCAGGACGGCCTGGTGCTGGCTCAGATCCCAGAGGGGATGTGGAACCCGGATCACTAAAGGCATTAGCTATTCATCTAATGTAATCACCACAGATTGTATCCACAGGGACTGACTGGATGGAGTTAAGAAGCTTCAGGATAAGTGGATACATTTCTGATTAGAGTTTCTCAGCCCTTAGCTACTGAGTGTAATAAAAGTCATCACGGGGCGGGGGGAGGAGGAAGGGAGGGAGGGAGAGACAAGAATGGCAGGCAGGCAGGCAATAGGTTAGTCCCACCGCATCTCTAATGGAAGGAGCTCAGGGTCCCTCCATAATTCGTTTTCCGCTGGGTTCCTGCAACCTCATAGCCCTCTCCCCAAGGGCTGGCTGCAGCACGACCCCTAGGGATCTTGTTTTTAGCACACGCTCCCCCAGCCCTCACCTCATTTTCACTCCTCACATTGTCCGAGGGCAGGGGTCCCGTAAGCTATACTGCTCACCCTCTCTCCTTCGGTGATTCAAATTGCACAGCCAGGTCTCAGAAGCCCTACACCAGGGAAAGGCATACAATATATGCCTCTGTGATAATAAAGACTGCCATTTTGGCGTCTTTCTTTGACATTCTAAAAAGAGCTTTAGACATTTTGTCACCCATACCACTAAGGGACTCCCAACCTCGCAGTATCCACCTACCCATGACCCATTCACTGATCCCCTACTTTGAGCCCTGCCGTCTACTCTGCACAGGCAACATGAAGACGAAGAAGCAGTTGCCCAAAGAGAGCTCACGGTGCACTAGGGAGCAAAAGACAGGAAAGAGAATTTGAGTGCCATGGGCTCATATGAGGGGTGCCATCAGAGTGCCAAGGGGAGGGTGGCTTAGACAACGGGGGTGGGGGGGTTCCAGGGAAGGCTTCCTGGAGGAAGTGATATTGAGATGTTCTCCAGAGGGAGCTGGACGGGAAGGGGAGAGGACAACCCCATGTCAAATAGCCCCATGCTGTGGCAGAGACAACTAGTTGACCACCAAATCCATTCCGTCCTCCTGATTGCCGCCATGTTGCTGGGCATATGTCTGCACAGGGAAGCACCACACTTCCCAGCCTCTCTCTGACCTGAGCACAGGTGCAAGGATGTGAACAGGAGTGATCTGTGCAACCTCTGGATCATCACCAAATTAAAATACCAGCCCCTTTTCTGGAAGGGTTTAACCAAAGACATAACACAATTCGTTCGGGGTTTTTTGAAAGTTCCCCTTGGCAGCCAACGTGGAGGGTGAATTGTCAGAAAGAGAGCCGGGAGCCAGGGAAATCGCAAGAAGTTTCCTCCCACTCTCCAGACAAAAGGCATACTGCACTAGGGGAGGAAGAGAGTGGAACAGTAGGGCAGCTGGCCTGCAGGAGGCAAAAGGAGAGAGCCAGTATGCCGAGGTGAGAGGGAGGAGGAGTACAAATCGGACCTGGGTGATTGATCTCAGATCTCAAAATAACCACTTCCTAGCCCGTGCTCCCTCCACTGTGCCCTCCTCGCATGCACAGGCTCCGCCCCACGTGAGACAGCAGCCACCCACAGCCAGCGTTGCTCTCCTGCTAATGCTGGTGGCCACAAAGACACGTGGGACACCGGCCCGAACATCCCTGAGGAGACGGTCGTGAATTCATCAAAGGAACCTCACCAGGCACATCCGATCCTCTGAGGTCACAGAGGAGCCCAAAAAGTTTACCTCAAGGGCATAGGGGAAGGTGCGGAATATCTCTAAGCAACCATCTATAAATAAGACAATGGGATCATTCGAGAACATGCGGATTCCTTTCCAAAACGGGGAGTCAGAGAAGCACGTCTGACCAGCACAGAGAGCAAAGCTTTAGAAGAGGACAAGAGGGCCCTGCACACACTTCACGTGTTCGTCCTCTGTCTCCTGACACCTCCACCGGGAGAATTTCTCTCAACCGGAAATAAATAACTCAGGGATCAGGGATCTAATCGAGGCTCTTGATCCGGAGTGTGACCTTCCACTTTTCTCTATTTGTTTTTGAGATTAATCAGAGTCTTTACTGGGCTCGTGTCAATAAACAACAGGCTTTTCCAATATATACCACCTGCACATCCAATATATCCAGGAAAATAAAAATATATCTGCAGGGATTAGTAGCCATGAATCAAGGCAAAGTGCTGTAGATTGTAATAGCCCCAGCCATCCATGTCTCCAGAATGGAAAAGAGGTCAGCCCAACCAGCCCCGGTTCCTGAAAAGGAAATGTTATCTACCCAGCCATATTTGTGACAAATCATTGGCCTGAAGATTAGCTGCGTTTTGGATGGCTGTGTCATGCATAAAGACAGGTCTTGAATGCAGAATCTAAGAAACAAAACAAATGCACGAACAAAGAAAAAAAAGACAAACAAACAACAACAACAAAAAAACTTGACTGATGAATGCAAATGGTAGCTGCCAGAGGGGAGGTGGGGTGGGAGGCGGGTGAAATGGGTGAAGGGCGTGAAGAGTGCATTCCACTTTGATGAGCAACTGAGACATGCATGCAACTGTTGGATCGCTATATTGTACACCTGCAGCTAAAATAGCATGGTATGTTAACTATATGTGGTTAAAGTAATTGATTGATTGGTATTTTTTTTTAATACCTCTCAAGGCAGAAACACAAGCCACCCGGGATGAAGAAGAAAAAAGAAGGAAGGAAGACAAGCTGGGAGGAAGGGGGAAGAAAGGAAAGAGGATAAGAAAATACCACCAGGCACACCTGCTCTGCTCCACGGTGTGGTCGGGACATCCCTGGACCTCATGCGGTATGACCGGGCTTCCTGTCCCGCGGCCACCTCCTTGGGGCATGGAGCCACCTGATTGCCTCCTCGAGGGACCCCATTTCTTCAGCTACAATGTGGCAGACTGGGAAGGCAATTGTGAGTAAACCCAACATATGACGGGTGTGGCTTTACAAATCAATAAGGAAAGGACAGCTCACTCAATACACAGTGCTGGAATAATTGATAATTTAAATGGAAAACAGTAGAATCAGATTCCTGTCCCAAACTGCACACAACGAAACCCAGAAGAATTGAAGACCTAAATGTGACAAGCAAAATTTTAAACTTATAGACAGAAAAAAAAACAAAAAATATATATATATATATACATATATATATGTATATATATACATATATATATACATATATATATGTATATATATACATATATATATACATATATATATGTATATATATACATATATATATATATAGGGTATGTTTTAACTCATAAGTATAGCGAACTTTATAAAGAAGTCACAAACAACACAATCCATATAGGAGAACACTGGTAAATTTGACCGTATCAAACTTTTTTTTCTAATGTTTTTATTTGAGAGAGACAGAGAGACAGAGCGTGAGCAGGGGAGGGGCAGAGGGAGACGGAGACACAGAATCCGAAGCAGGCTCCAGGCTCTGAGCTGTCAGCACAGAGCCCAAAGCAGGGCTTGAACTCATGAGCTGTGAGATCATGACCTGAGCCAAAGTCGGACGCTTAACCGACTGAGCCACCCAGGTGCCCCAACAATATCAAACTTTTTAAACTTCTGTACAACAAAGAACGTCATAAACAAAATAAAAAACCAGTCATAGGCTGAGAAAAAAATCATTTTTTAAAAAAAAAGACACGATTCGGGGCACCTGGGTGGCGCAGTCGGTTAAGCGTCCGACTTCAGCCAGGTCACGATCTTGCGTCCGTGAGTTCGAGCCCCGCGTCGGGCTCTGGGCTGATGGGTCAGAGCCTGGAGCCTGTTTCCGATTCTGTGTCTCCCTCTCTTTCTGCCCCTCCCCCGTTCATGCTCTGTCTCTCTCTGTCCCAAAAATAAATAAATGTTGAAAAAAAAAATTAAAAAAAAAAAAGAAAGCTCTGAATATCTATAATTTATAAAAAAAAAAAAAAGACACGATTCAAAAAAAAAACAGGCAGAAAAGGAAAACACTGGCAAGTTGTGGAAGAAGAAACCGAAGGGCCAGTAAACGTTTGGAAAGATGTAATCAGGATGGCAAGTAGTCAGGAAAATGCAAATTCCAACAGCAATATTCCACAATAAGAAACATGAGAAGAACACTGATAATACCAAGTGTTGGCGAGAATGTGGACGAATAGGAACTCAGTGTAACAAGTAGCTGCTGCCTCCTGGGAATGTTGCTATGATTCTCCTTCCCGGAATAATCCTCGGAGAAACTCCCACTTATGTGTACAGGGAGACACGTGGCCAAGAATGTTGCCATAATTCTCCTTCCCGGAATAATGGAATTATCGTTAGAGAAACTCTCACTTCTGTGCACAAGGAGCCATGTGGCCAAGAATGGTGCCCGCAGTTGTGTTTCTAGTAACAAACTGCAAACACACAAGAGGTCTATCTACAGAAGAGAGACACTAGAGGTCTATCTACAGAAGAATGAATAAATGGCTGGTAGTATATTCGTAGAGTGAGAGTCCCCACAACTACAGCCAAAGGGGGAAAGCAAGGTGGGGAAGAATACCATTCCGCTGCATTCAGACATTAAACATCGACATTTTCCAACGGCGGTGTGTAGACTGTTGAGTCAAGGGGCGCCTGGGTGGCTCAGTCGGTTGAGGGATTGAGCATCTGACTCCTAGTTTAGGCTCAGGTCATGATTTCACGGTTTGTGAGCCCGAGTCCCACATTGGGCTCAGGGTTGCTGGTGCGGAGCCTGCTTGGGATTCTCTCTCTGCCCCTTCCCCTGCTCTCTCTCTCTCTCTCTCTCTCTCTCTCTCTCTCTCAAAGAAGTAAACTTAAAAAAAAATTTTTTTTAAGACTGTTGGATCAGTAGGGCATACGGTATAATTTATCAAAGCTGGGAGATGGGTACATAATCATTATGGCGTCTCTATTTTCCTGGGTTCTTTAAGGCATTTTATGGTACTATTTTTAACAAGAGCTTAGTCTTAATCAGCTTCCCCGAGCGTTTCCGGTGAACTAGCAGTACAGTGAATGTTCCCCCAAAGGGATTCCACCATCAAAGGCAGCCTTCTAAATCTCCCATCTTGAGGCTTCACCTGCATGCTAGCATATTCAAGGCCCTGAGAAGTCCCGCAGTAAAGAAATTTTGCTTAACTGTGTGGATCTCAGCATTCCCTGGGGTAAACCTGGAATCCCTTTTCAGCCTCTCACCTTACAGCCCTGGGGCTCCTCGGAACATTCTTTGGGAAATGCTGGACTGAAAGAGCTCCAACATTTGTGCTGGGAATCCCGTGTGACGAGTAGCTAGCGTATCCTGAGAATCTGGTTTGTGAGGCCAGGCTGGGAGGGGGGGGAAGCAGACGAGGTAAAACACAGCGCCCGTCCCCACGAGTCTGGTGGGCTGCCACAGCTGGAGTGTATTCTGAGGGACAGTGAGAAGAACTCAACACAAGGAATGCTTCCTAGGGTTCCAACTCTAGAGGTGTTGCCCTTTGGTCTTCGTCGTCCCGCGTCACCCACCCCCCACAACTGCTTCTCCTCCTGTACGCGCCATTTCAGTCGGTGGCACCCTGTCCTCCGAGTCAACAAAGCCGTGCTGGGCTCCTCCCTCTGTGATCCCTTACCCTCCACAGCCACCGAGCCTGGCGTCTCGGGGCAGAGTCCACACGTCTGTGGACGGGCCCCGTGCCCATCTCCACCATCTGCCAGGCTCCTACTGGCCTTCCTGCCTCCCATGTCTTTCCCCCCAGCACATCCTCCATGCTACGGGTCACTCTTTCTAAGACACAGAAGTGATCCCAGCACTTTCCCGGGTCCCCGCCACCCTTAAGAGGGAGCCCTTTGCACTATCTGAACCCTGATTCTACCTCCCTCTTCAGCACCCCTCCCCCACTCTCTGCAACTTAAACCCGGGCAATTCTAAATCACTCACTGCTGTTCCCAGGACATGCTTCACACTTCCATGTTTATCTCCTCTCCCTGGAACACTCTTCTCCCCTCCTCTGCCTGGCCAGTCACCAGCTCAGACACCACCTCCTGCCAGCACCCTGATTGCCTTCCCAGTGGGCCCTCTGTGCTCCTTCAAGGTACCTTTCTCACATGAGAACGCCTTGCAACAAACCAAACAGGCAAAAGCTAACAACTGCTTCTCGAGCGGGGCACGTGACTGGTAAGGAAAGAGAAGAAAGGAGGGAGGAACGTGGACAACTTTCAAAACGTTGCTCCTGGCCCCCTCGGGGTCTTGGCAGATTTAAGTGTTCTAAACATTTCTGACAAATAAAACAAGACAAGTCTAGATTTCAAAATGGGATATCAGATTCCCTCTTGGACTCACAGGAACCATAAAGCATTGTGAAACTTTGAAGTTCATAAAATTTAATATTTTTCTATTATTTTTTTCCCCAATTGACTTCCCTTCTCTCTCCCTCTCAGCACAACTAACAAATCAGATCAAATGAATACGAGCCTCGGCCACAAGCTGGGGGTCTCCGGGGATCAGGGTGGGTTAGTGAGAATCAGGTGATGAGCTTAGACGAAATAACAGAAGTGTATTCTACTCACTCAGAACTCTCCACTTTTGCAAAGCCCCTTCCCACACTGTGATTTGTCTGGCATTCACGTGCATCATGAAATAAAGACAGCCGGTGTTATTTCCATTTTGCAGAAAGGAGAAGTGAGGCCAGAGAGGTTAAACGGCTGCTTTGAGTATTTGTGGATTGAATTTACAGCTGAAGTGATTGCTCATAATAGTTAACATGCATTATTGACTATATGACAATCACGTTCCAAGCTTTCCATATTTAGTCTCATTTTGTCTTCCCGATCGTGTTTTAAGGCAGACGCTCTTATCTTATCATCCCCATTTAACAATGAAAAAACTGAGTTCCTCTCCATTCAACCATCACCTCTACACAAGGAAGGAGACTCTATCAGCCATGGTCCTTCGTTATAAGTGACAGAAACTAATCCTCACCACTTTTGAGAGCATATTATTTTCAAAGTAATTGGGCTTAGATGCAAATGGCTTCCCGATATCAGAAAAAAAAAAAATCTATTGCCTTCATAGCTCATCTTTATCACGTTTTACACTCACTATTGTTTTGTCTGAATCTTCTCTCCTTTTTTAAATAAACTCAAACTTGACAAAGGGCAATAGTCTTCATATAGCTCCCAATTAGGAGTTTGTCATTTCTCACTTGTTCCAGAATGTTCTGAAACACCTCTCCAAGTTGCCGTACTTTGGTGAACCTTTTTGAATGAATTTTGCATCCCATATAGCTCCCAATTAGGAGTTTGTCATTTCTCACTTGTTCCAGAATGTTCTGAAACACCTCTCCAAGTTGTCATACTTTGGTGAACCTTTTTGAATGAATTTTGCATCCCATCTGGAAAAAAGACAAAGTATGTGGGGTGACTGACGGGCACTCAGGAGGGGACAGAGAGCCACTCTGAGGCTGTTGCAGCCAGAAGCAAAGCCCAAGTTCACTGCAGCCCGGGGCTGGCCTCACCTGCACCGTCCACAGCCCCACACTCTCCACCCACCACCCAAGGGGACTGAGCAGTCCCTGCTTGCCATTCAGAGCCCTGAGAACCTCCTAACCTGTGAGGTCTAAGTCCCACGCCCAGCCCAGTAGTGAAGGGGATGCAAAGCTTGAGAATCCCTTTCCAGCTTCGGTAATGGGAGGGGACCTGTAAGGAGGGGAATCTCCCAAACGTGGGCAGGAGCTAATCGATCTGATGGACCCAAGGTCACCTATCCACAGCTCACCCAAAGGCTCACCTGGGACTGTCAGGGCAGTCCACACTTCAACCAGCTATGACCTCAGGGGCCCTGGGCTGCCCCCAGATGGCCTTTCCTCAATCACATCTCACCTTCTTGGCACCCAGGACAGCAACTAGAACCGAATTATAGAGTGGTGGTGGTTTGTTTTGCCATGACCCTTTTCCCTTCCTCCTTCCTCCTGGATGAAGCCTTCCCTGACCCTGACCCTCTGAGCTCCTGACCCCCTGACCTCCAGCCACAGTAGTTGGATGCCACTCTCACTCTCCTCTGTGCATCCCTGGTACGTACTTGGGCACATCTCACACTCCGTTTTAAGCATCCAAGGCATATATGTCTTGAAGCTTGATGAGAGCAGAAATTATAGTTTATCTCAAATGGCGTATCTCCAGGGCATAACACTGTACCAAGAACATATGTGATCCCAGTATGTGAAATTCATTTCAAGGACTAATCCGTCAGAAGGTGACATGTGCCCACTGATTTCTCAGCACTTATTAAAGACCGAGAACTTGAATTCTTTCTGCCTAATATTTACTGATGTCTTGGCTGTAGATAACAATCTTTAGAAACACTTACCTAATTTCAGTCCATTTATTTTTCTAGATTAGAACTCATAAACCTCAGAAACGCAACCCAAAGCTCACACTGGTGGTCTTCGGGAGTATTTTGGTCTTTACGGTATCTCACATTTCTTTTAACATTTGTTTATTTTTGAGAGAGGGGGGCAGCGTGCGTGCAAGTGGGGGAGGGGCAGTGAGAGGGGAAGACACAGAATCCGAAGCAGGCTCCAGGCTCCGAGCTGTCATCACAGAGTCTGATGCGGGGCCCGAACCCACGAACCGTGAGATCACGACCTGAGCCAAAATCAGAAGCCTAACCAATTGAGCCACCCGGATGCCCCGGGTCTTTACAGTAGTTTTTTAAGTATGACTGAAATGCCCTTACCAGATCTGGTACTCCCCCCTGCTCCCTGTTGTCATACTCTAGGTTACTACCTGCCACACCCTGAAGATAATTTGGATTCAGATTCCTTCTGCTTCAGATAGGCTTGTATGCTACCTTCAGAGTAAGTTCAAGACCAGACTGCTCCATGACTGGGCATCATTGTTTCGGTATCATGTCAATGTGCCTTTACTCGACAGAGCTTAGATGCTGTACCTTCAGCCATGATGAGAGATGTGAGACCATGAGTCTCATAAAAGACACTGCTCTCGGGGCGCCTGGGTGGCTCGGTCGGTTGGGCGTCCGACTTCGGCTCAGGTCATAATCTCGCAGTCCGTGAGTTCGAGCCCCGCATCGGGTTCTGTGCTGACAGCTCAGAGCCTGGAGCCTGTTTCAAATTCTGTGTCTCCCTCTCTCTGCCCCTCCCCTGTTCGTGATCTGTCTCTCTCTGTCTCAAAAATAAATAAACGTTAAAAAATAAAAAATAAAAAAATAAAAGACACTGCTCTCTGGTCTCTTGTGACATGGTTTTAATGATATTCTTGGAGTGAAGACCCCACGAACTTAGAACAGAATCCATATCTGTGCCAGGAATATCTCTCTGTGCCTCCCCTGACCTCCTGGTTTCTGATTGTTCTTGTGGGACTCCATAAATCCTGTAAAGTTGACAATGTCAATGATCGTGTTTTCTCTTGAGTTGGCGTCCAGAAAAACACACAGCTACAGTTTCGGTCCATCTCCAGGAAACTGAGCCCCCTGGATGTATTTGGGGCAAGAACCGTTCCTCTGGTTTTGTCCCACCTCAACACTGGATCGTTTCCTCACACTCTGCCCAGTTTGGGAGGTCCCGCCCTACAGAACCGCTTTCCCTGGATTTGGCCAACAGTTTCTCTAGAATTTGCTAGGGAAGCAATGCAGAAGTTGCTACAACAATGGTATCAGTCCAGAGCTTCCCCAAAAGCTTCCAAGCCCAACTGATACCAGTGTTCACAAGGGTCTCCTGAGACATTTGATAATCCCCAAATTTCTGAACATGCATAGCACACAAGGTCCCCATTAAATGCACAAAGGATAGCTAAAACACTTGAGTAGATTTTTTTAAATGTTTACTTATTTTTGAGAGAGAGAGAGAGAGAGAGAGAGAGAGAGAGAGAGAGAGAGAGACAGCACACACGCTCATGAGTAGGGGAGGGGCAGGGGAGAGAGGCAGACAGAGGATCCAGAGGAGGTCCAACACAGTCAGTGCAAAGCCCGACGTGGGGCTTGAACTCATGAACTGCGAGATCATGTCCTGAGCCGAAGTCAGACACTCAGACACGCAACCGACTGAGCCACCCAGACCCCCACTTAAGTAGCTTTTTAAACTCTTAGTGAAGATTATATGTTCTCCAAAATGAACAAAGCTCCAAGCCCAAAGAGAGCAGTGCTGTTGCAGGCATAGCTGGGTTCACTCCAAAATTAATTTACCACACTCCTCCTCTCTCTCTCTTCTCTCCCGTTCTCTCGCTCGCTCACTCTCCAGCCTCAGAAGAAAAACTATTAACGTGCAGACATTAAAATCCTGAGCAATAGCTTTAATAATGCCGGAGAGGCAAGCACCTCAGCAAAGTACTAAAAACAGCATCAAGAAGATATCAGAATACCAATCACAATCCTTTTTTCTCCAAATTATCGAAATAACTCAACTCTCACTCCATATCATTTGTGTTTTCTTCATTAACTCTGAAGTTTACCCCATCTCATTTCCCTTTCTGCCCTCAAATAGATCTGTATTACTCCGTCAGGAAAGTTTGGCATGAAGGGAAAATTCAGACTTCAAATATTGAATCTGAGCTTCACAAATAAAGTAGTAATGGAAAAGTCAGACAGAAAACCTTTGTGATAATGGACTCGGACAAAAATAAAGCCCTGAAATCGGCCAGAATAGCGGAGGCTAAATTGTTGATGGAATCAGTTATGCTCTTAGAGCTGCAGGGCCTCCCGGCTTTTGATTTGGGCTCTCGTGTGTGTGTGCGTGTGTGCGTGTGTGCGTGGGCACAGATCATCTGGCCTTTTGAAGCTACTGCCAACAGGTGTCTCCGGGACCACAACCAGAGCCATCATCAATTTCCTTGTGTCCCTGCCCACCCCAGCGCCTGGGGTCACTGCTGCTCTGATCACCCCCCTAAGTTATTCTGCACTGGGTGCCATAGACCCCTGGCCTTGTACGAACTAGCCTGCTCTGGAGGAACCACATGAAATGGTGTTGTTCTGCTTACGGTAAAGTTCCCCGCCCCTCCCCCAACTCTGATGACCTGAGCACTAGCAAGGTCAAGGAAGAGATGAAAAACTAAATGTTTTAGGAATCTGTTTTGTTACTATCTTGTTCTGCTTATAGCAATCCAGACAAGTTAACAAAGCTCACTTAAGGGGCGCCTGGGTGGCTCAGTTGGTTAAGCGTCTGACTCCGGTTCAGGTCATGATCTCAGGGTTTGTGAGCTCGAGCCCCACACGGGGCTCTCCGTTGTCAGCACAGATCCTGCTTCAGATGCTCTGTCCCCCTCCCTCCCTCTCTCTCTCTCTATGTCTCTCTCTCACAATTAAAAAAAACATTTTTAAAAAGCATTAAAACTCACTTAGAACAACACTGTCTAATAAAAATAGAATTCAAGCCACATATTTAATTTTTTTTTGAAGTAAAATGTAGGCCACCGCAGGGCTCAAACCCATAACCCGAGATCAAGAGCCACATGGTCCACTGACTGAGCCAGCGAGGTACCCAGACATATTTAAATTTTCTAATAGCCATATTTAAAAAGTGAAAAAGAAACAGTTGAAATTAATCTCTGAAATATTTTTTATTCAATCCAGTGTAGCCAAAACATTATCACTTCAACATATAATTAATATGTCCCCAAACCGTGGGGTGTATTTTACACGTAGGGCACATCTCAATAGGGACGCTAAATCTGCATCAGAAATACCTCATCTGTATTCAGAGTTTGTCAACTTTACAATTGAAAGGGTGGATTCACACACCCAGGTTGTTTCAAACACACATAAAAACACCCCAGTCACTGAATGGAGTATCCTTTTTTTCATTTTAAATTTAAATTAATTGAAATTCAAGCGAATTCACTTGAAATTCAAGTGATAATGTAATCCATTCACACTGGCCACATTCAAGTGCTCAGTGGCCATGTGGAGCTAGTGGTCCCAGTCTCAGGCGGTGCAGGTTTAGAGAGGGGGCCACCTTGACAACATACCTGAAGAGTTGGGCCATCAAGTCAGTCCAACCTAGGTTGAAATCCTGGTTGGCGTACTTAGTAGCTGTGTGACCTGGGGCAAGTCACTTCACCTCTCTGAGTCTCCTGTTCCTCTTCTAGAAATCGGAGCTGACACTGCCTACCTAACAGAGCTGTTAGATGAGATCCTCGCTGCGAGAGTACCCCTGCCTTAGGTACTTAATAAATGCTGCCTCCCACTCACCCACTGAAACCTTCCCACCTCCTTTTCACAAAAACCTATTTTGTGAACAGATAAGGCAATTAACATATAAATTGAGTTTAATCAAGTAAAGCACTATGAGGACTCTGCTCAGTCTTGGGAGTACCACTAGAAGCCGGCTCAAGTTTGGCCCTCCAGCCCCTCTATTCTAGCAAGGACCACTGGCATTACAATTACCTGCTTTCACATCCGCTCTCCTACTGGACTGAGAAAAATATTTATGGGTTTCCGCTTCGCAAAGCCAACACACACAGGGCCTGGCACATCCCAGGAGCTATCAAAAACTGGTTTTTTGGGGGCGCCTGGGTGGCTCAGTCGGTTCAATGTCTGACTTCAGCTCAGGTCATGATCTCACGGTTTGGGAGTTCTAGCCCCACGTGGGGCTCCGTGCTGACAGCTCAGAGCCTGGAGCCTGCTTCGGATTCTGGGTCTCCCTCTCTCTCTCTCTCTCTGCCCCTCCCCTGCTCTCTCTCTCTCTCTCTCTCTTTCTCTCAAAAATTAATAACAACATTAGGGGTGCCTGGGTGGCGCAGTCGGTTAAGCGTCCGACTTCAGCCAGGTCACGATCTCGCGGTCCGTGATTTCGAGCCCCGCGTCGGGCTCTGGGCTGATGGCTCAGAGCCTGGAGGCTGTTTCCGATTCTGTGTCTCCCTCTCTCTCTGCCCCTCCCCCGTTCATGCTCTGTCTCTCTCTGTCGCAAAAATAAATAAACGTTGAAAAAAAAATTTAAAAATTAATAACAACATTAAAAAAATTATTTTTAAAAACCCTGGTTTTTCAACAAAAGGCGAATCATCCCATGAGACTATCTGTGCAAAAGGGGATAGGGGAAAAAGACTTGCCAAATAGGTAAAACCTCATCTCAGCATCATCACTGGAGATGGGGGGGGGCGGAATCAGAGGGGTGACCTCTAATTTAGCAGCGACCCCTATTACCCAAGAAGCTTTTCCCCAAACACTCTGGCCCACGGTGTTCTCAAACTGTCCTAAGTCGGGCACATTTTGAAGAACAATCTAACAATTCTACATACAGCCCTCTGCCTCGCGTCTTGCACAGTCGTTCCTGGGGCCCAAAAAAGCCTTTCCTACCTCCTTCCCTATCAGTCACACACCTATCCATCCCCCCAGATTCAGCTTTTTCGTTGCCGTCCCCAAGAAGCCTCACCGAGCCGCTTGCTTCTGCCCACTCTATTCCACCGTGGGGCCTCGTACCCAGCGATACCCTGCACTTAAAGGTCCTAACTAGGCTTCAGAGCCCCTGGGAGGCTCAGTGAGTTGTGTCTGACTCTTGATTCCAGCTCAGGTCATGATCCCAGGGTCGTGGGATCTTGCCTCTTGTCAGGCCCCACACGGAGCATGAATCCTGCTTAAGATTCCCTCTCTCCCCCTCCGCCCCTCCCCAGCTTGCGTTCATATCTCTCAAAAATAAATTAATAAACATTAAAAAAAAAAAAAAAAACAGATGACCAAAGCTCAGAGAACTGAGTTATATAGTTTCATGTAAGATTTTTCTAGAATTTCATTTTGGTGGCATTTCATCTTTCCAGGAATCAGGGCACCCCAGCATGTGCAGACGCCAAGGATAAAAAATGGGGGTGTCTGAGGGAAAGACTGTAGAAAGGTCCACTCTCTGGGCACCTGCTCTGGGCCCGGCACCCGTGTGCCGCATATATGCACAATTCTACGACCACCTTCACCCAAGCTCTGCAGTTACTCTTATTAGTCACGTGGGGAAACTGAGGCTCGAGGAGGTTAAATAATTTGATGGAGCTCTTGGCAGAGACAGGATTCAAATCCCTCTCTTTCTTTCCGTTCTTTCCATACTGGGCTGCTTCCAAGTCTGGAATGACAGCTCAAAACAGGGGAGAGGCACAGGGAGAGGAGCAGATGGGGTTTCCAACCTTGCCAACGGCCCGCCCTGGCTGCCAGCGTGAAACGGAAGGAAGGTAAGTCACAGGTTAGCCATCGAGGTGCCGTAGACAGGAGAACGAAGACGGCCTGCCGTCGGCTCCTTGGTTCCATACGCATCTAGTCAGCACTTTGTTTGACGTTGGGGTCAGAAATGGGGAGGCACTTGGGTAAATGAACAAGGTGCATGAGTTTGTTTTTTTTTAACGTTTATTTATTTTTGAGACAGAGAGAGACAGAGCATGAACGGGGGAGGGTCAGAGAGGGGGAGACACAGAATCTGAAACAGACTCCAGGCTCTGAGCTGTCAGCACAGAGTCCAACACGGGGCTCGAACCCACGGACCGCGAGATCATGACCTGAGCCGAAGTCGGACGCCTAATCGACGAAGCCACCCAGGCGCCCCAAAGGTGCATGAGTTTGAATGCCACTTCTGCTACATGCCACTGTCTACTTTTGGACAACGTCCTTAAGCTCTTGGAGCCTCGGTTTCCCTATCTTCCAAGCGTGGTGAGCTACCGTGCCGAATACAGATCATACGTAACACATGTAAAGTGTGTGCAGTATAAAGAACCAGCATAGCACATGGCTGATAGTAGGTGAGCAACAAAGCCATTATTGTTCTTATTGTCGTTACTGGCGTTGCCAAGTCAAACAAGGCTCTTGCCCTCCGTGAATTGATAGTTTCACAGGGGAGACAGCAAGGAAGAGAAAGCAGGCGCCCGCGAGGCCCCCCAGCAGGGGATGTGTTCTCGAGCCCCTCCATTCCTCTGCTAACCTCCTCCTTCTCTTTCTCATTCTTGACCTAGAGATGTCCTAGCAGCAAGTCGGGGCCCTTTCTGCATCTCTGCCTGCAGTCACGCTGCGCTGACCTCAAAGCTTCCAACGCGATGGTTCCGACAGGCAGGTGCCAACCCACTCCGAGAAAGCCCCAGCGCCTCCCCACAGAGGAGATGGAAGCCAACCTCCCCGTGCCGGGGCACAGGCCCTTCACCGACACTCGGGTGTGCTGGTCGTGTGTGTGCCTGACTTAATACCGTGCAAGGCCAACAATAATTAAACCAGCCAGCTTGGCCCAGGCACTCAGGCGTGCCGAATGGGCACTTGTGTGGAACTGGTTCCAAGACGATACGCACGGCTTCTTCTTTCTTTCGCTTTCACCCCGACAACATTGTGACTGATGGCTTTACTTTTGGAGTTTGGGGATCATTGAGTACATTTTAGGGTCATTAGTGAGGGGGAAAACAGCCGTCTCTTTCCTGATCTGTTTGTCCTCACAATATTTTTCCATCCAGTTCTTTCCGCCGCTCTCACCAACATCAGAACGAGCACCCTTGACGCGGGTGTGGTGTCAGTTGGTTTGCACAGTCTCCACGAGCCAAACAAACACACAGCGGCAACGTCAACATGTGGGTCATTCCAGCATGAAAGCCTAGACCTGTGACGGATGTGCCAGTCAATTTGTCTGCCCTGCACGGTGGCCCCCACCTCCTCTTCTCCTCCGCCCCCCCCCCCCCCCGCAGGAACAGGCTCCCACGTCATCTACTGGGAAGGAAGCAAGCCCAAAGGCATCTACTGCCCAGCCATAGCTGATTAAACCCGGAGTCAGTACCTGACGCGACTCCAACCAACCCGCCGGCTGGCCAGGGATCAAGCACACTCTCTCCCCAGAATCTGAATTAAGGGAGGCAGCCATGCTAATCGGTGATCGGCATGGGACGCACATGTCATGCCCACTCAGGGCTGCTGGCCCCTCTGGCCATGTGCGTGGCAGTATACAAAGAGGAGCATGAGAATGAGGTAGACACTGACAGAGGGAGGGATGGGAGCTGATCAGCCCAAGAGAGAAGGTTTGGAGAGGAGAAGCCAGAATACTTCCCACTGCCTGTAACTCGGGCCATAAGGTCTTCTGGGTGAGGCAAGGATATCTTATCTGGAAGGCCCTGGAAATTTCCCCAGCGTACCACTCTTCTTACAGATGGGAACATGGAGACCAGACAGGGAAACCGTTGACCAGAGCTACCCAAGACTGGACGGCGATATGATTTGTCAACTTGGCTAGGCCATGGTGGCCAGTTGTCTGGACAAACGCCGGCCTAGATGTGCTGCGGAGGTATCTGTAAGGTGCGGTTAACATTGAAATCAGTAGACTCTAAGTAAAGGAGACTACTGTCATGTGGTTGGGGATCGCGTGGAAGGCCTTGAGAAAGAATTCAGACTGACAACTGCAACACAGAAACCCTGCCTGAGTTTCCAGCTTGCTGGCCTGCCCTGTGGGTTTCAGACACACCAGCCCCTCGCAATCATGCGGACCAGTTCCTTAAAATCGATCTCTCTCTCTCTCTCTCTCCTCTCTCTGATCTCTCTATCTCTCCCTCTCTCTCTCTCTCTGATCTATCTCTCCCTCTCTGTCTCTCTCTCTCTGATCTCTCTATCTCTCCCCCCTCTCTCTCTCTCTCTGATCTATCTCTCCCTCTCTGTCTCTCTCTCTCTCTGATTTCTCTACTCTCCCCCCTCTCTCTCTCTCTCTGATCTATCTCTCCCACTCTGTCTCTCTCTCTCTGATCTCTCTATCTCTCCCCCCCTCTCTGATCTATCTCTCCCTCTCTGTCTCTCTCTCTGCTCTCTCTATCTCTCCCCCCCTCTCTCTCTCTGATCTATCTCTCCTTCTCTGTCTCTCTCTCTCTGATCTCTCTATCTCTCCCTCTCTCTCTCTCTCTGCTCTCTATCTCTCCCTCTCTCTCTCTCTGCTCTCTCTATCTCTCCCCCCCTCTCTCTCTCTGATCTATCTCTCCCTCTCTGTCTCTCTCTCTCTGCTCTCTCTATCTCTCCCCCCCCCCCTCTGATCTATCTCTCCCTCTACTGACTAATACAATACTTTTGTATCTCTCCAAACTCTGGGCCTCTTGGTAGTTTTTTTTTTTGCCCCTTCGGGAAAGGAGTTCTCCAGGGAAAAGAAATAGATTCCTTCACATCCATAAATAAAAACATTATCTTTTACAACTTCAGAATGATATCTTACATTGCACAGTTTATAGGCCCAGGGGTCAGGGGTGTGGCCTCCGGATCCAGACTGTTCCCACACTGGCTCAACCACCTGAGAAAATCCAGGTCGGGCACATACCTCTATAGCAGATGAGAGACCTTTCTCATCTGCTCCATGAATATAGTGGGAGCACCTGTCTCTAGGGAGACCTCAAGGATTAGATACACCAGGCACGTAAAACGCTTTGGAGAGGGCCTGACGGTGTGCATGCTGGATAACTGGTAGATGCTGTCGATGTTATTGTTGCTAATAATAATAACTGAGAGCACTTCGACCTTTCGAGCCCGAAATGAATCGAGACACTTCCCACCGCACATGGCTGACCTAGTAAATGAGAGCTTCTTGGCTCTCGTCCTGGGAAACACCGCACAGCTGGATCCCGGGCCCCAAGACCCCCATCAGGCCCCGTCGTTTCTCTTTCCTGCCGCGTGTCAGCTTTGTCCTTAACTGAGCCCTACCCATGTGGGTCCGCGACAGCTCCCCAGCAGCTCCGAACCCTGCCTTCCCCGCCCAGCTTTTTCCAGCAGAAGTCCCAGAATTGAGACGGGTTTGCCCTGGATTGGGTCACACGGCCAGCCCCGAACCAGACTCCACAATTCTGATTGGCCCGGCCGAGGTCCTGTGGCCACCTCAGCAGGGGGCTGGGGGGGGCACGGGCATTCCAAAAGAGGATTCGCGTGGTGTGTAGGAAGGGAGAGTGGAGGCTGGGCAGGCGGATGCAACAGGTGTCCAAGGTGGGCGCCTTCCCTGCACCCCGCACTGTGCTGTGAGCTTTCCATCACAAAGCAGCCAGTCTTCCAAGGATCCCTAGGCTGCTTTCACCACCATTTTACAGATAAGAAAACTAAGCTTCCAGGGCTTGAACCCCCTGTCGGTGTTCCCGTACCAAATACGAGGTCGGGCAGGATGCATTCCCAAAGCAGACAGCAGTTCCTCGGGGGCGCTGGTACCTCTGAGCTACTCCACAGCCTGGGGTACAGTGTGGCTCTCTCAACCCAAAGCAGCTCATCCCCTGTGTCTGCTCCTGGAAAGCGTTACCGCGCCCGCGAGCGTGGGCGCCCGCACCCGAGCCATCAACCCAGGTTGATTCCAACTCGAGCCATGAAACGAAGCCTCCTCTATGGTTTCCATTTGTGACTGCAAGGGTTTCCTACACAGAAATTAAGGAATCACTGTCGCCCAATCTCTCCTTCCCTACAGAGCCAAGGGACCATTTGCTGATTTCCGCTGCCCTTCCTCACCCCACTTCAGCTCATTTGGTCTAAAGGCAGATCCCTGGTGCCCATAAAGGGAGGCAGAGCGCAAAGCAGGGTTGAGAAGGGCCAGAAGAAGCTGAGCCACAGAAGCCAGGAGCCTCTGCTGCGTCTCCCGTCGGTCTGTCCCAAGGGCGTGACTGCATGACTGTCCCAAGCATCTCCTGGATGCAAAGGTGGTGGTAACAGGTGCCATCTCGCGACTGAACATGAGGATTGCATGTGCCGTTACATGTAGCATGCCTAGAACACGGGAAGCACGCACTAGGTCAGGTGTGCGGGATCGTCCCAGGCGGGACCAGGAACAGAAGCAGGAAGCTGGCCTGGAAACACACACACAGGAGAATCCCCGAGCAGGCTGAACCCCATGGCTGGGCACAGACATTCCAGACGGAGGAAGCCACTCAGTCTCCGGAAGGAGATGGACTGGGGCCCACAGGTGTGTACCCAGGCACCCTCACAGCGCTGCCCCCATCCCAGAGTTTCAGGGGAACAGCCAACCAGGGCGCCAGCTCTTCGAATACAAGGTTCACCAGCTCCCCTTTGAGAAGTAAGAGACCCCCAGCTCTGGACATCCCAACAGGTTGCTATGAGCCAGAGTCTATCTCCCGTATGAGAACGAGTCCGGGGACCCGATTCTCCCGTCAGCCAGACCGGAGGCCACGTTGTGGGGAAGGTCATGCGAGAACCTCAGGTGGCCTGGCTGGAGATCCCAGCTGGAGCCAGGTAGGCGTGGCCCAACGTTCAGTTGATGACATGAGTCATCCCCTGCTGCCATTTGCTTATTTAATATTGAGTGCCCACTAAGTGCCACTCCCTATCCCAGACGCAGGAGGCAGTGGTGGACAAAGCAGATAAAATCAGTCTAGAGGGGAAGACAGAAAGTAAGCCTATGCGGTTGTGGGTGTGGAGGTGTGTGCATATATATATATATATATGTGTGTGTGTGTGTGTGTATATTGTATAGTGCCGTATTCTACATAGATACATCTATTCGGACATGACATATTATCAAATAGTGTATATTATCAGGGCAGGGTAAATGGATTTGGAGAATCAGAAAGGGCCGTGTCCATTTTAGACATGGTGGTCGGGACAAGCCTATGAGGAAGAGATATTTGAACAAAAAGCTGAATGAAGAAAAGGTTTGTTTTTCTCATGCCCCTTCTGGTACATGTTTCGCTGATCTACAGGCAAAGATTTTGGCTGTCAGACCTCGCTCGCCACCCCCCCTCCCACCTCTGTACCCAATTCCCCCTTTATCTGGGTCCATTTCACCCTCCCTTTCCCACCCACTCAGGCTCAGCTACACCCAACAGCTGGCCGGACCCTACAGTTCACGTTTAAAGAGCTGTGACCAGCCTTGGTGAGTGACCCAAGTTTCTGCTACTCTTGTGCCACTCAGATCTTAGGTCCCAGCACCGATACCTAGGTGCTGTTGGGGAGAGCTTTTGTTTTGCCTTTAATGGTCTCCCAGAACTCTTCATTGCTGGGACCCCATTTTCCTTTTCTAAATTTTCTTCTTGGGAATACGAGTCTTGGCTGGAGCCCTGTAATCGCTTTCCCTCACGTTCCTACTCATCCTCTGGCCGAGATGTCTGACCACACCATGCCTCTGCGCCCCTGCTCTGGGCACCCTGGGCCAGCCCTCCTGATCCTACAGCTCGTGCTAGACCCTTCCGCCATGAGGCCTTGCCCCACTTTGCCTGCTGCCTCCAGCCCACTCCTCAGGGAATGAGAAGTTCAAAAATTAAACTCCTGACAACTTTCTTTGTCTGTGAAAATATTCACTCTCTCCGGAACCAGAATTTGTTGTGGAACGTCGCTTTCAAAAGCTTAATTTCCTTCCGTCCAAGAGGATGTTAACTGATCCTCATTCAGGACATTACTTTTTTGAGATGACCAGCCTAATTGTGAAAATTAAGGTGTTTCCAAATTTTGGCCATCATAAAGCCATCATTGAGATTCAGAGAAATTTTTGTTGGCAGAAACCTGTGGGCCAAGGCTTTCCTGATACACTTGTATGTCCTCGTTGGTTGGGGCTCCAATGCCCCTGGTCTGTCACCTTACAGGAGCTACAAATCCTCAAAAAAATAAGTTCAGGGTGGGTCATGCACGTCCTGTGAACTTGACTTCATGCCAGCAGTAAAAGAAAGCCAACTGACCATGCAGCCTAGGAGTCAAGTCAGGAGTAGGACATTTATGGAATCCTGGCCCCTGGAGGATTCTAACTCTCTCAGGTGACTCAGACACAGAATTCCAAATAAAGATCCAGACCCGTGCTGTGCAACACGATCACCGTCGCCATTCGTGTCTATGGAGAACTCACAAGGTGGCTAGTCTGCATGGAGATGTAAAATACCAGCGTAAAATACTCACCAAATTTCTAGACTAAGGATGAAAAACTAAATACCTCGTTCGTAATTTTGTTAGTAATTACTTGATAGATTAAATAAAATACATTAATAGAAATAATTTCACTAATTTCTCTTTACTTGTTTCATGCAGTTACTAAAAAATTTTGAATGAGATATGTGGCTTGCATTGGATCTCTACTAGATGTCTCTGTTTGTTTTTTTCATTTTTTTGTTAACGTTTATTTACTTTTGAGAGACAAAGAGAGACAGAGCGTGAGCCGGGGAGGGACAGAAAGAGAGGGAGACACAGAATCTGAAGCAGGCTCCAGGCTCTGAGCTGTCAGCACAGAGCCCGACGCGGGGCTCGAACCCACGAACCGTGAGATGGTGACCTGAGCTGAAGTCAGACGCTTAACCGACTGAGCCACTCAGACACCCTTTAACTTTTATTTTTTAAAGCTTACTTATTTATTCTGAGGTGGGGGAGGGGCAGAGAGAGAGGGAAAGAGAGTATCTGCTTTAGATACTCAGACCCAAAAAGGGTCCTGGAACTTATTAAGACCTCAACAAATCCGTGTGTGGTTTCCATCTCTCCAAATTACTCTGGTTGGTTGAACATGCAAAGCCCCCACTCCTCACTAACCTCCACCACTGCCTCTTCCTACTTCTCTAACCCTCTTCATTTGATTTCATTAAAATCATTGTGTGAAAGGTGTCCACAGAATATGTGCTCCGTTGTCAGTTATGATCGGAGGAATTTACATTTCATATGTGCAAAATTTTAATCTCTTTTCTTCAAAAGTGTCAGTGAAAAACCAAAATTGTTGCTAATTTTTCTAAGAAGTTGTTTTTGTTCAAAAATACGCAAAATTACCTGTTAAAGTTAAGGCAGTAAATAATTAATTATAAGTAACAAAGTTCAACTTTAAGAATCAAGTGTGGTAGGAGACCCTGGGTGGCTCAGTCGTCGGTTAAGCAGCCGATTCCTGATTTCAGCTCAGGTCACCATCTCACGGTGTCGTGAGTTCAAGCCCCACGGGGGGGCTCTGTGCTCACAGCACAGAGCGCCTGCGTGGGATTCTCTCCCTCTCCCTCTCTCTGCCCCTCCTCAAAATAAATAAATAAACTTCAAAAACATAAACAAATAAATAATAAAAAAGCAAGTGTGGTTAAATAAAACTCTCTTTTTTAATTCTTTGAAAATTAAATTCTCTTGTTATTTATCTGAAAATAAAGCCATTTATGATTCTGACATTCACTGCCTATCCAAATGCCAGTGTAGAGAATAGGTATATTTTACAGCGTTACGTCTAGACCTTCCTATGTACGTTGTCACAAAATGTTCCCCCCACGGTGTGCGGTGCCTGTGAATATGGGCCTCACTGGTGAGTTCTCCCAAATGGAACAGGAAGAAGAGGAGAAAGGAAACAGACGTTGGCACCAGTAGAAAATGACCCTTTATTTTGCAAGACTCTACCATAACCACGTGTTCTGAAAGTTGGACAGTTTACGTAGTCTGTCTCCAAGGGACGTTTGGACCACCTAATTGGCTTGTCTCTTCCTTTTCCTAAGTGCTTCTGCAATTCAAATCTTCCTGGTCTCCCAAGCAATGATCTCCCACAAGGTCAGTGCCAACACAGGTTACTATCCGTGTTATCTTCCAACACAGTTGTCCACGACCTTGACGACGCAAGGCAAGACTCGCGAAGAGTTGCTTCCTTGGAGCCTGCTGGTGTTAGTCACCAGGGTGATGTTCAAGGACACAAGTCACTCTATGCCAGTACAGAGCTCCAAGACACAGGACGCCACGTGTCCTCAAAGAGACGTGTTTGGTGTGTCTAATATGCAAGGCTCTCTAAAGCTTGGGGTCCAGGGAACGGTGACTCTGGCCAGTGCCTTAGGGCAGCATCGGGATGCAAAGACAATCACTCATCCCGGACCCGAGTGCGTCCACTGAATACAGCCATTTTTCAGTGAGTACACATCCATGAAACGGGACCCCCACCCCCACAGCACCAGACTGTGGGTTCCCCTACTAGCTTCTAAATTCCAGATAGCCAACAACTGTGTCTGTCTTTTCCACTACCGTTCCTCAGCATCTAGGACAACTTGGCACAAAACGTGAGCTCAGTAACTACTTAGTCAACTAAGTTCCAAAGCTCACGGAGAGCTAGCTTAGTTACAAAGCTAAGTTACAAGTTAAAAGCTTACTTTTCACGTCTTAGTTACAAAGCTAAGTTACAAAGCTTACTTTTCACGTCTGCAAAATAGAGAGAATGATAACCTGACCTCACTGAGATTGTTTTGAGAATTACATGTGATAATATTTGTAGAACCTCAGAATACCCTCTGACACACAGTAGGGGCTCTATTAGCTATTTGATGGGTTAATTATAATAAGGAAAGTTAGGAAACTCTCAACTTCTTAATTACAAGGCGGAAGAAGCAATGCCTATGACACGAAGCCTATTTTGAGAACTAAATAAGATGATGTATGTGACACATACTAAGCATTCAATACCTGAGTGGTAGCGGTCTTGATCAGTGGATGATGACGGTGACAATAAGGTTAATGCCAAACACACCTCTCGTTTCATTCACATCATGAGATCAGGAAGCCCTTAAAAAAGGACATAACATGGGGCGCCTGGGTGGCGCAGTCGGTTAAGTGTCCGACTTCAGCCAGGTCACGATCTCGCGGTCCGGGAATTCGAGCCCCGCGTCAGGCTCTGGGCTGATGGCTCGGAGCCTGGAGCCTGTTTCTGATTCTGTGTCTCCCTCTCTCTCTCTGCCCCTCCCCCATTCACGCTCTGTCTCTCTCTGTCCCAAAAATAAATAAACGTTGGAAAAAAAAAGGACATAACAGAAAAACGCAAGAGCCAGAAAGCAAAGCTCTGCCCTCCACACTGTCTAGACACAATGCTCTAGAATAACCATTATTGTTGTTCTCCTAAGTTGGGCGTGAAATACCGAGTGAACATTCACTAATGCAGGAGTGTAGGCACAGAGAAGAAAAACCCTAGATTCTCTCCCACAGAAGCATGTATTATCCCGTTGAGATGATGACTTTGAAGTACAAGAAATAATTTTTTAAATTACACAAGACAGTACAGAGCATCATTAAGTCAAATGCTAAATTGTATAGAACTGACTGCGCAGAAGGGGATCGTGGAAGGAAAGGTGATCAGTGGGGCTGGAGCAGTTGGCGGGGGGCAGGGGGGTTGCAAGTGAATGACAGAAGAAAGGAGTGGGGAGGGGTGGTGTAAATGAATAACAGAGGAAAAGAGGGAAGGAGAAAGGGAAAGAAGGAGGGAGGGAGGAAGAAAGGGAGGAAGGAAGAAAGGAGGGAGGGAGGGAAGGAGGGAGGAAAGGAGGGGAGGGAAGGGAGGAGGGAAGGAAGGGAGGTGGGAGGGAGGAGGGAAGAAGGGAGGGAGAGAGGAAGGAAGGAGGGAAGGAGGGAGGGAGGGAGGGAGGGAGGGAGGGAGGGAGGGAAGAAGGAAAGAAGGGAGGGAGGGAGGAAAGAAGAGAGGGAGGGAAGGAAGGAGGGAGGAAAGGAGGGGAGGGAAGGGAGGAGGAAAGGAAGGGAGGAAGGAGGGAAGGAGGGAGGGAGGGAGGAGGGAGGGAGGCAGGAAGGAAGGAAGGAGGGAGGGAGGAAGGAAGAGAGGGAGGGAAGGAAGGAAGGAGGGAGGGAGGGAGGGAGGGAGGGAGGAAGAAGGGAAGGGAAGACAGGACAGAAGGAAGGAAGGAGGGAAGAAGAATGGAAGGAAGGAAGAGAGGGAGGGACAACGGAAGGAGGAAAGAAAGGGAAGGAAGGAAGGAAGGAAGGAAGGAAGGAAGGAAGGAAGGGTAGAGGGAAGGAAGGAGGGAGGGAGAATGGAAGGAAGGAAGAGAGGGAGAGAGGGAGGAAGGAAGGAGGGAGGAGGGAAGGAAGGAGGGAGGGAGGGAAGGAAGGAAGGAGGGAGGGAGGGAGAACAGAAGGAAGAGAGGGAGAGAGGGAGGGAGGGAGGAAGGAAGGAAGGAAGGAAGGAAGGAAGGAAGGAAGGAGGAAGGAAGGAGAACGGAAGGAAGAGAGGGAGAGAGGGAGGAAGGAAGGAGGGAAGAGGGAAGGAAGGAAGGAAGGAGGAAGGAAGGAAGGAAGGGAGGGAGGGAGGAAGGAAAAGAAAGAGGAAAGGAAGGGAAGGAGGGAAGGAGGAAGGAAGGAAGGTAGGTAGGAAGGAAGGAGGGAGGAAGGAAGGAGGGAAGAGGGAAGGAAGAAAGGAGGGAGGGAGGAGGGAAGGAAGGAAAGAAGGAAGGAAGGAAGGAAGGAAGGAAGGAAGGAAGGAAAGAAGGAAGGGAGGAAGGAACAGAAAGAGGAAATGAAAGAATGAAGGAGGAAAGGAAAGAAGGAAGGAAGGAAAAGAAAGAGGAAAGGAAGGAATGAAGGAGGGAAGGAAAGAAGGAAGGAAGGAAAAGAAATAAGAAAGGAAGGGAGGGAGGGAAGGAAGAAGGAAGGGAAGGAAGGAAGGAAGGAAGGAAGGAGGGAAGGAAGGAAGAGAGGGAGGGAGGGAGGAAGGAGGGAGAAAAGGAGTGAGGAAGAGAAGGAGGAAGGAGAAAGCAGGAAGAAGGTACAAGTTGGATGGACGAAGGTGAGTTAGGAAGGCTGGAGTACCTTTGGGCCTATTTCAGCAGCAGGTGAATGGAAAATAACATCTGAAGACCAACACTTTCCTTTGCATTAGGTTCTGCGACTCGCGTTTTTTAGAATTTAAGGCTGTGGTCCTGTCCTTGTGCTGTGAAATGACGCCAGTGTGAGGAAGCAGATGGTTCTCGTGTAGCAGAAATAATCACAGTCTCGGACCCATATGGGAACCTCGATGAACACAAACCTTGACGTACTCTTGTTCTTTCTTTTCCGATCATGACCGAGTTTGCTCACTGCAGCGCCTGCTGTTAGAGGCACCATCCGGCAGCATTCTGATCAGTATTCCCCATTCATTCCCGAGCACTCCATCGCCATGGCAGTCGTTAACCGGCTCCTTCCACTGTGCGCGTTACTTACATGTGGCACTCATCCGAGTTCATGTGGCCATTTAGGCCGCCAGGTTTTCACTCGGTTCCGACACACAGATCCAGACGGGGATGATGTTTTGCCCAAAGTAAACCAAGGCGTCTTAACCCCAGCTCCTCGTTTGCCATTTGTGACCTCCCACCTCCCAGACCGTGGCCCATCGCACCAGAGTGGTCGGTTCCCCGGGCCCTGACCTCTTTAACCAGACACTAAGCTTAAGATCAGGCATTGCTGCAACAAGGGAAGATTTGCTGTTTCTGTAGAATCTGTTTGACACATCAGGGTCCAGGCCCAGGAGACTTCAGACTCCAGCACTTTTCTGCCAGGGAAGGGCATCCCATCGGACGAGGAAGGGAAAGTCACCCCTGCCAGCCCAGGGAACTGGGACAGGAGGGGGCTCCAGGTGAAGGTGGAAACGTAAGGGGAACAGTGTTGGATGAGGGCAGGGAATCCCCAGGTTGGAGCGTCCCACCCACGTGGTCAGGAAACACTCTGGAAGGAGCCTCCTTGCACACCCTTCCAAGAGCCCCCCACCTTCTTCCTTCACCCCAAGGACACCAGACGCCACTTTGGAGTGGAGGTGGGCAGGGGAGAGACGTGGGGGTAAAGGAGACAGCATTTTGTTTCCTAAAAGACTTGAAGGTATTCCCTAATGAATGAATCAGGTCAAACTGCTTTAAACCTTGAAGGACTTAAAAGTTAATTTAGAGGAAAAGTGTATTTATGGACAACATAAAGACACTACACTTTATCTACGCTCCTGAGTAATTTGCAGCCTGCAACATGCAGGAGCCCCCGTCAACTCGGATTTCCTTCACTAACGTTGAATCCATACGAATTTAGGTATATAAAATTGATGCCTCCATCTAGGGGCAAAAAAAAAAAACAACTTACTGTGCTCATCTTTATAGAGTAAATCAAATTACGGGAGAAATATTTACCTACTTAAGAGGACAAAAACCACTGAATATCTCAGAAGCATAATTTTGCCTCCAAAGAATGTGATTTCAGCTAAAGAAGGAGGGGGTGATGCTCAGGCTGGTGTTTGATATGCTAATCATGTCAGTCATCCGATATGAATTAATTATTAATGTCAACTAACATTTACTGAGCCTTTATTACGGGCCAGCCTATGTGCTAAGCACTCACATTAGCTCCAACCCTGGGAGGGATGCTATCATCCCCCTTCATAAGGAAGGACCAAGACGAGAGAGAGGACGTCTGTTACATTTACTGAACTGACTGTACGAAGTTCTTTTACTCTATAGGGAGGTTACAGGCTGGCCAAACAGTCAAATGTACGTAATAATGAAGGGCATATTACAGTTGACCCTTGAACAACATGGGTTTGAAGTGGATTATTTCAATATGTGGATTTTTCCAATAAATACGGAACATATGTTCTCTTCCTTAGGACTTTTTTAACAACATTTTCTTTACTCTAGCTTACTTTTGTAAGAATACAGTACAGAATACACACAACATACAGAACATGTGTTACTAAACTGGCTACGTTCTCAGTAAGGCTTCCAGCCAACAGTAGGCTGTTAGTAGTTAAGTTTTGGGAGAGTCAGATCTTCGACTGTGAGGGAGGTGCCCCAACCCCCCACATCATCCACAGGCCAGCTGTATAAGTGAAGCCAACACTGTAAGAAGTCCTAGACTTTTCCAATCATATTCACCAAACCTGGCCACTTTTGTGGACAAGTTATTTAATGCCCTTTGGCCTCAGTTTCCCCCATCTACTTCACAGCATTGCCGTGAGGATTAGATAATACGTGTAAGAACTTGGAATGGCTCCCAGCACAGAATGAGCATGACGTACGGCATAGCTATGGGCTTCCTACGAATCTCTGTCCTCACCTTTATCATTTTTCCACCTACGTGTCCACATTTCAATGGGGATGCTGGACAGAGGTGAAAAATCTCATACTTTTTTTTTTTAAGTTTTTATTTTATTTTTAGTAATCTCTACCCCCAATGTGGGGCTCGAAGCCACGCCCTCGAGATCAAGGGTCACGTGCTCCTCCAACTGAAGCACCCCCAAAATATCTTACTCTTCTTGTGTATAAAGCGCAAATATATATACAGTACATAAGTATAACTATGATAGTATAATTTTACGGGGGGCAGGGGGGTGGCGCCTGGGTGACTTGGTCCATGAAGCATCCAGCTCTTGATTTCAGCTCAGGTCATGATCTCAGGCTTGGTGGGTCCGAGCCCCGCATTGGGCTCTGTGCTCGCAGCTCAGAGCCTGGAGCCCACTTTGGACTCTGTGTCTCCCTCTCTCTCTCTCTCCTTCTGTCCCTCCCCCTCTCACGCTCTGTCTCCCTCTCTCAAAAATAAACACTTAAAAAAATATTTTAAGTAAACAAAAATTAAAATTCTATGGGGGAGGGACCGTTTTTTTAGAAGGCAAACAAAAGAAGTCTCCTTGAGGAAGCAATAATGAAGACAAGCTTAAGAAACACTGCCCTAAACCATGAGAACGGAGAGCCGATCTGCTGGCCCCTGCAAGGCCCAGCCCCTGGCAGAACGTCTGCAGAAAGTATTGAGTCCCTAAGTCGCAGATGACTCCTTAGAAATCCCCCACTTTGCCCTCAGGATACTCTGAGACATCTCAGCCTCCGTGGTCTCAGGATTCAGGATTCCGCAGAACACGCTGCCAGGGGCAAGAAAGGAAAGTGAAGGGGTCTCCTTGAAAGCAGTTTCTTAGCGACTGTTACGTGGGAGCCGCCCGGTCTCCACCGCCCGCCTCTCACAGCGAGGGGGCGCCCGTCACGCCAGGTCTCAGGAAAATGCTAGCAGGCAAAGGGGGGCTGCGGGGCTGCCTCCTCTTCCCTTTCAACCCCCAGCAGTTCCTGGGAAGTCAGCCCCACCTTCGCAAACCCCAACCCACACGACCTGGGGCCCGCCCCCCCCCCAAGGGTTACTGACCAGGTAAGAAACATATACCGAGAGGACTGTCCTGATTTCATGATTCCACATCCCAGATTTGAGCAGATCATATGTAACCCCTTCAGTAGGATGCCGAATGGTGGGATTTCAGGCATCCACCACTAGTCATTAATGGGGTTTTGTTTGGGGTTTTGGTTAGTCACGCTTTACAATGTTTTGTTATTGGGGGAAGGCTCTTTTCGATAACAGAAGGGACTCCTAGAGCCTTGAATCACACCATACAGCTCAGTTACTGAGTTGTGCGTGCACAGAGCTGGCCTCAGTATTACCACTTGGTTAGGAAAGAGCTAAGAACGAAGAAGAACGTCCCAAAACAGAGCCTGGCTTGGAACAATCGCTCAACGGCGTTTATTGACTCTATGTTAGCACATTGTTTTCAATCATGGCTGTCACTTACCTTTAACTTCACAACAGGGTGATCGAGCTGAGAGAGCTCCCTGCAGCCTGCCCACTCCTTCAGGACACGCTCAGGAGGCCCCGGGGACAGGCCACGGCTGTGATCCCCTGGGCCCGTGCCAAATGCCAACGACAGCCCGCGCGAGGGGTACTGCCCCTCGCAGCCTCTCTGTAAGCTACGTCCCCAGCCTGGCTGCAGCTCAGTGGAGACGGGACGCTCTGCAAAACCACATAAATAAGAGTGCAGAGAGCAGGCAGGCCAGGAGGCAGCCCCCAGCACAGGGACACCTTTGCCGCTGAACTCTGGAAGGAAGCGGCTCCGTGCACAGTTGTGACTACAGAGAGCAGGGTTCTTTATTGATACTTTCTCTTCGCTCGTGTCATTAATGAGCTCCCGCTAATGGCACTTGTGAATTGAAACGGCCTTAACTGCACTTTCTACACCTTGTCATTCTTATGAGCCAATTACAAGGAACTGCTCATTGCTGATTGCCGCGAACTGCGCGCTCATTACGCGGAACGGGTGTCTCACCAATAATAATGATCGTTATAATCTCCTACAGACAAGACGGAAGGACGCAGCTTAAAGACAATGGAAGGACAGCCTCGTGCCCCACTAGGTAACAACTGCTGGTCGTGTGCTGCCCTCTCATGCAAAATACCCTCATCCCACGCGAATGGCCCTCGTCTTCTCCCCAACCTTCATCCGCTACATTCCAGATGCTGAGCTGGCTAAAAAGTCCGAACACTTCCATGTCCTCAGGGGACACAGCAGGAAGAAAAATACTATTTTCCTTTCTCCCCGCTACGAGCCGGGTACTGAGCCGGATGCTTTCTGTGTGTTCTCTCCTGTAATCCTTACCACAACATTGTCAGGTGGGAATAATAGTCCCATTTTAACAGGTAAGAAACGGAGACCGTTGGTCTTGTGTGATGATTCTCGAATGTCAGGTACATCAGACTCACCTGGAAGGCTTCTTTTTTTTAATAACGCTTATTTATTTTTGAGAGAGAGAGCACGCACGTGCGCATGGGTGGGGAAGGTGTGCAGGGGCAGGGGGGGGGTTGGGGGGAGGACACAGAGGCTCCCAAGAGGGCTGTGCCCTGACAGCAGTAGGTCCCATGCGGGGCTGGAACTCGTGAACCGTGAGATCATGACCTGAGCCGAAGTCCGACGCTCCACAGACTAAGCCACCCAGGCGCCCCACCTGGTAAGGCTTCTTAAAACATAGATTGCTGGGCCCACCCCCAGAGTTTCTTATTCAGTAGGTCAGGGGTCTGGGGTGGGAGCAAGAGTGTGTATTTCTAACAGGAAACGAGTCTGATGTTGCTAGTCCCCGTTCAGAGGACCACTGGGATAGTGGAATATGTATGAGCTGAGGTTTGACACAGACCTGGGTTCAAATATAAGCCCCACTGACTACCTTCAGTATGTTCATCGCCAGGGCACTAAGTCTCCCTGAGCTTCAACTAGAAAACGAAGGTAATGGCATCTGCTTTGCAAGGTTGCTCAGAGGACTGGCAGTCGTGTGTGCCCAGGGGCAAACTAGGACCCACATGGCAGGCAGTCACAGGGTGTCCTGCTGTTGGAGAGCCCAGGCATCTCGCTGTGCTGCACTGAGTCCGGCATGATGGCCACAGCTGGGGCCCAAGTACATCTCCAAAGTTTGGCTCGGGTCCTCTTGAGCCCTTCCTGAACTCTCTTATCCCCTGCCCCTCGCCCCCTAAGACCTCATGCACTTAAGCGCATCACACAAGATGGCACTCATAATTCAAAATGGTGCAGATCAACTAGTATTGTTTCCACATGCATCTTACTCCCCAGTCAACTGTAAGTCCCTTGGGAAGGGAACCGTGTAGTACATGTCTTCTACATGCTCCTCCACGCAAAAGCTAACATACAAGTGCCTCGAGAGTCTCGGAGTAAGGAGGCCTTCTTGTCCTGCCCTAGCCCACTCTGTCCCCAACGAACTGCCCCTCCTTTGTCTCCAGTTGCACTTGCGTTTGTCAAAGCACTTAACACACGACATGGTCTTCACTTATCCATCAGACACCACACACACACACACACACACACACACACACACACATTAGACTGTAAGCATCCCAAGAGCAAGGACCATGACCGTGACAGCAAGGACCGCCATATGCCTAGAGAAGGTCATCAATTAGTGTGTCAGAAAAACAAAGTCCCGAGGTGAGCCCGTAGGAGAGATTTTCTTTTTTCCAGTATTGGCTGATGGAAAACTCCGGAAGTAGGGAGATGGCCTGATGCTTTCCTTGCTGGTATCGATGTTAGCAGTCACTGGCTAGGGTATCCGTACATCCCAGTTTGCCCAAGACAGTCCTGGCTTTCACTTGCATTGCCCTCTTCACCTGAGACAGTCTGGGTTGTCCAATTAATGCTCCATTTCATTTTCGAAAGTGTCCACGTTTGGAGAATAAGTTATATGGCCGCTCTATCACTGGTCTACATGAGAACTGGTGACCGCACAGTTTGTGGACCCCAAATCAAGTCTTTTAGACTCTTGAGGTCCCAGCAGGGTACCTTGCTAAGAAATAGAGGGTTCTTTGAGACCATGGGCAGTGGGAGAGAAGTTTAGAGGTGCAAATAACCTCTCACGCCACCCACTAACCCTCTGCCCTCTGCCTTTTGCTTTAATTTTTTTTTCTAACCTTCATTTATTTTTGAGACAGAGAGAGACAGAGCATGAACAAGGGAGGGGCAGAGAGAGAGGGAGACACAGAATCGGAAACAGGCTCCAGGCTCTGAGCTGTCAGCACAGAGCCCGACGCGGGGCTCGAACTCACGGACCGTGAGATCATGACCTGAGCTGAAGTCAGACGCTTAACCGACCAAGCCACCCAGGCGCCCCTGCCTTTTGCTTTAAAAGCAAGTGCACCACATTCACTCGACCTCACTTGTCATCTCTGAGCCAGAAAAGTCATCACGTGAAGTTATGGGCTACTTCTAACATGTTGGCATGGGCCACGGGCTGAAGACAGAGCCTCTCCTATTACATTCCCTGACACCTCAAGGAAGTAAGGCGCATTCATCAGTGGTTTTGCCTCCCCCACCCCCTCTCCCCATTGCACAGGCTATAAATTAAAGAACGGGGGTGGGGGGAGGTGGAGGAAAGGAAGCAGAACTGCTATTTACTTGGAACAAGGTCACCCCATCCCCACCCTGCCCCGGCCTTCTTCCAGTGGAGCCGGGAACACGGGAGCCACACACGCACTTCAGCTCTGCCAGCCTGCCTGGATGTTGCTGATGGCCAACACGTTCTCCGAGTGCTCAGGGTGTGTATCCAAAATAAGGGTGAAGCTGGGAGAATCCTGGAGAGGTCTACAGCCTGCACTTGAGACGTCTGAAGTCTAGTACGGATGACAAGATTAACACACACGGCTAGAGCAAAAGTCTGCTCCCTGTGGGCTTTTCCTGGATTGGATGGAAACATTCTGATATTTAAGACATATCTTAGCATGGACTGCTATTTAAAAAGAAAAAAAAATACCATAGATTGACCGATGTAAGCAACACACATTTCTCTCAGTTCTACGGACTGGGAGTCCAAAATCAGGATGCTGACAGATTCCGTGTCTGGTGAGAACCTGCTTCCTGGGTTGCAGGTATAATTTTCACTATATCCTCACACGGCCTTTCCTTGGTACATAAGCACACAGAACGAGAGACAGAGCTCTCTTGTCGCTCCTTCTTCTTACCAGGGGACCGATCCCATCAGGAGAGTCCCAACCTCATGACCTCATCTAAACTTAATTAATTCTCGAAGACCCCATGTGCCATCACGTGGGGGATGAGAGCTTCAACATATGAACTTGGGAAGGAAATACTCAGCCAATAATGAAATACCTATATGAGAAGACAAGTCAGTCATTCAACAAATATTTATTGTGCACCTGCCCCATGACAGACTGCATCCTGAGATGATAGTATGCACCGACTATAAACATCTGCCCCCATAGAATGTACATGCCGGAGGAAGGGACTGGAAACCGGCCAGTAGCAGATGCCAATGTGTCCGTGGACTTACCTGCGAAGCCAGTCCCCCAGAATCCCAGAGGTGGACACCATGCCCAGGAAAGCACCGTGCAGAATGCTTCGCCTCTACTCCTTTATCACCTCCTTTATTCCCGTCCGCGCTAGGAATTAGTCAGGTGTGGGAAAGGAAGCTGTCAAGGTCAAAGGTGCTGGCAAAGAAACCTTTGGTTGTCTCACCTGTCATTCCAACTGTTCTAGCTTTACTACCTAACAGTGCTGATCTCAATGCTCAAAATTCTGCATGAAATTTCCACGTAGATAAGCCCACGGTCCCCCTGGGCTTGGCAGGATGATGTTGCTTAGCATATGACCATCACTTTGAACTTACGAATCACAGATCTGAAACCGTTATTAGTCATATCACCACTCCTGGAGTAGAGGTAAACTGAGGACTGATGCGCTCAGATGACTCACTTACAGCCGCGGTAATAACACTACTGAGAGAACCTACGTTCTCATTCACCTTCGTCCTCTGTGTCAACATTAGGGGCAGCCCAGTGTTGAAACAGATCCCAAGGCTTTGGGTACCACAGACTCGAGGTCACATACTGAGGTTACCTTGGGCGAGGTATATAACCGCTCTGAAGCTTAGCGTCTTCATCTATAAAATGAGAACAGAGACCCTACAAGTTTATTGAACCATGGTGAATATATGTGAAGTGTCCAGCTCAGAACAGTCACGAAATAAGTGGTGCTCACTGCTAATGCTAAAGCCATCGTTAGTGTCGCCAAGGGCCACCGCTGGTGATCCTAAGAGACATAATTGTGTATGTTAAAATATCTCAGTATGAACAGCAGGATGTGTATATGTAGACAAGTTAACTGTAATCTACACTCAGGGGTGGTTGAATAACATGTGAGTCATCTGATCGTAAACCCACACTCCAGATGGTGAGTGAGGTCTTGTCTTTCAGATGTTTGTTTTTTGTTTTGTTTTTTTTTCTATATCTAGAGCAGAGAATGCATTAGTTAACACAGGGGATGGGAACTAGCACAGGGTGTCAGGGTGTGAAATAAAACTCGGAGTCTTACCCAGTATCAAGACTGATAAATAATGCCAACGATACGAGTAACTGTGAGGCACAGGTAAAGAAAAGCGAAGACTGTGACCCCCACCTTAGATCCTCGGGTCCTTCCTCAATACATGAGCACACGCTCGGAGGTCTCAAGTATTACATGTGGCTGCATCACTTACGTAAAGGGAGATGTTTGGGTTATGCAACATCGCTAATTTCATATTCAGTCACGTAGCCTACCTGACACTTTCTGGGGAGTCTCATGCCACAAATCCATAGATTCCAAGTCTCCTTAACGTAAGCAATCCTACACAGACCGGGTACATTCTGCTAAAACCATTCCACAGCTCAGGAGTCTCCAGTTAGTTAGCATGAATGCTATTATTGGTGATATACCAGAAGGTCTGTAATTAGCATGTTTATAAAAACTTCTACCTTCTTTCTTCCTTCCCAGAGGCATCCCAGCCTCCCTGCCCAAAGGAAAGAACCAGATTTCAGGCCTGATGTTAATCATCCTTTCCTCGATGTTAGAAATACATTTTCACTGGTTAAACGAACGGTGTTCAAGAACTATGGTTGGCTGGAAAGACTGAGAGGTATTACTGCCCTTGCAAAAATGAGGTACAAGAAATAATCTGTCAAACCCAATGGGCTTCCAGGTCAAGGGTGTGTTCTCCTTCCGTCCTTGACTTCACGTAGGATTTTGTCACCCAACCTGCCCAGAAGGTTGTCTAATCCTACAGTCAGAACGCTGTTGCCTCTGCCTCCAAGTGGGCATTTAATGCAAGGTGCTCGCCAAAGAGGGACGCCCGGCTGGCTCAGTGAGTTCAAATCCCACATTGGCCGTGGCGCCTACTTAAAAAAAAAAAAAAAAATGTTGGTCAAAGAGCCTAAGTATTAGGTGTGGATTGATCTGAGCTTAAAGACATTGTGGAGTTCTTTTTTGCCTGCTTCTAATAAACGTGGCTCGGTTATAAATGTAATACATGTGTAGTAGGACTAGGTGTGAGACTTGCTTTCATCCCAATCTATTACTTGAGGGCAAAAAGTGGGGGAAGGGAGGCAAAACATCACATTCGCCAAAGGCCATGGCAATTATTACCAGGACTAAGCAGCCAAGATCAGCTGCCGGAGCAATCTCAAGATCCGGTTCCTTGTCCTGCTGGGCCACTAACCAGCTGTATTGCCTGGGCCCGGACAACGCCTCTTCTGGCTTCAGTTTCCTCAACTGGACTAAACCCTACCCAAAGCTCTGTTACACAGTGACTTTCTCCCTGTCGCGACAGCTTCCTGTCCTACCGGAGGGCACTATCGTGCGAATAGGGGAAGGGACGGGAGGGGCAACAGTAGCAATTTGCTTAAATGAAAAAGGAGCAAGAAAAGGAACATGTGATCAGGGAAGAAGCTGATTGTTCAATGTCTCTCTCTCGCCTTTGAGGAATTGAAATAAGGGACGTGAGGAAATCTTAGTAAGTAGGAAGAAACAAAACTATTAATACCTAAGGTGATTATATACTTCCCTGTCTAAACCTGGACTCTTTTGAGAGTGATAGGGGACATTATGAAGAATTACTTCAGAACAGGCAAAACGTATCCCCAGGTGGATGGATGGGTGGTCACCCGACTCAGAGCTGGCCCTCGTCTGCACCCGGATACGCGAAAGCGAGTCACGCACTTGATGGTTCTTACCACTGAGAAGGATTAACAAAGGTAACAGTTGTGTCTTTCAGAACAAGAACAATTTGAAAGATGAAAACACTCGAGCAGATATGCAAATAACTAAACGTACCTTGCCACTGACATTTCTTTTTTTACTTTTAATTATTATTTTAGCTTAATTGACGGTCTTATTTTTTCTTTTGTCCTTGATGAAAAAGCTCAACCCTTGAGAAAAAAGAAGATATTTCCCCTCACCAGTGGTATAAATATTTTAAATAGGCACACTAGAAAATATCTTTCAGGCTTCAATAAAAAGACTGCTCAACTAACCAGACTCCCTCTCATATCATGGTCATCATTAAAAATTAATCCACTAATTTCACCCTTTCAAATAAATTAGGAAAAGTACTACTTCGCTTCAGGAAAACAATATTTGTGAGAGCAAGACTGAACTACCGTTGGAAAAAAAGAAAAAAAGACTGAACTGAACTACAGTGGAAACACTACATCAAAAGGGGTGTAATATACATGTCCAACAATAAGAAAGTGTTAAATAACTTCTAATGCATTCATGTAAGGGGAAATTGTGCAACCATGAAAACTAATAATTTAGAATAATATTGGCCTAGGAAGACTTTTTTGACGTTTTGGTCAAGAAAAGTATATTGAGGGGCGCCTGGGTGTCTCAGTCGGTTGAGCGTCTGGCTTCGGCTCAGGTCATGATCTCGCGGTCCGTGAGTTTGAGCCCCGCGTCGGGCTCTGTGCTGACAGCTCGGAGCCTGGAGCCTGTTTCGGATTCTGTGTCTCCCTCTCTCTGACCCTCCCCTGTTCATGCTCTGTCTCTCTCTGTCTCAAAAATAAATAAACGTTAAAAAAAAATTTTTAAAAAGAAAAGTATATTGAAACACATCAAATATGTTTAAATCTGTGAGTTCACAATGACACTAAACACTGAGAAAAAAGCTCATGGTTCACTCTTGGGGAATGATGAGGAAACCACCCATTATTTTGTAAACAGGTGCCCAGAGGGAAAGAATCAAGCCTTTACCTTGCCCTTCCAGTGCTAATTATACCTTGTGGGTAAAAAATAGTTGGTGAGGGGAAATTTATCTTCCTGGAAGTATTTTAGCTGGTAAACAAAAAAGATAGGTTAGGATTAGAGGCTTCACCATTTTATACCATCTAATAAATTTATAGATGTAGTAGCTTGCTGAGGCTACCCTGAAAAAGGGCCACAGACTGACTGGCTTAAAGAACAGGAATGTATCTCCTCACAGTCCTGGAGGCTGGACCAAGATGAAGGTGTTAGCCATCTTCTTGTGTCTTCGAACGGTCATCCCTCCGTGTGCGTCTGTGTCTGTATCTCTTCTAATTATAAGGATTCCTAATAACCTCATTTCAACTTAGCCACCTCTTTAAACACCTTATTTCCACAGTCAGTTACATTCTGAAGGTACTGAGGGATTAGGACTTCACTACGTAAACTGGTGGCAGGGAGAGGGCTGGGGGGAGGCACAATTCCGCCTGTAGCGATAGATCTAGAAAACATTATAAAACGAGAGTTACCAAAAATTACATGCCTCCTGAGGGATGGGCGCAGTACCATTTACCAAGCAGAGTTGACTAATAAGAAATAGAATCGGAATCTGATCAAGCTTTGAGATCTATCAAGCAACTTAGAGGAACGTTACAAATGACACCACAGGGAAGCAATCAGCAAAATCCAGACTGGGAAACTCCATAAACAGATGACCAAATTTCTTCAACAAATAAACCATAAGGGGGAAAAGAAGAGGAGAAATCTATGGGTTTTAAAGATTTAAGAAGCACATCAACTGGAGGAAGCAATTGCAAGAACACTTTGATCCTGATTCAAGCAAATCATTATAAGACAACCAAAGAAATGTTAACGGTGACTGGATGGTTGAGGATTTGAACAAAATATTGTTGTTAATGACTGAAGTTTGACAATGGTATTGTTGCTTGTTAATGGTCAGTATCTTTTAAAGATGCATACTCAGGGGCGCCTGGGTGGCTCAGTCGGTTAAGCGGCCGACTTCGGCTCAGGTCATGATCTCGCGGTCTGGGAGTTCAAGCCCCGCGTCGGGCTCTGTGCTGACAGCTCAGAGCCTGGAGCCTGTTTCGGATTCTGTGTCTCCCTCTCTCTGACCATCCCCCGTTCATGCTCTGTCTCTCTCTGTCTCAAAAATAAATAAACGTTAAAAAAAAAATTTAAGGATGCATACTCAAATATTTAGTGATTAAACGTTATGATGACTAGGGTTCTACTGACACAAGAAAAATCTGGAATGGGAGTATATTGAAGTACAGACAAAACAAGATTAACCATGAATGGAGATTCAGCATGTTATTCAGTACCTTCTAATATAGGTTAGAAACTTTTCATAATAAAAAAGGTTGTTGTTGTTTTTTTTTAAGTAAGCGAAGGAAAGCAGGTCAGAGAATGTTCGATACGGTTCATTCATGGAAACATGGAGGGGACACACCCACACGTGTGCACAAGCTTAAGAAGAAAATCAAACCATAACACGTTAAAACTTCTAGACGCTATCCCTGGGTGGCAGAATTATAAGTGATCTCACTGTGTTTACTCCCTCCCTCATTGTTTACAATTTTTGATGAGTATTTCTTAGTTTTACCATCAGGAAAAACAAGCTACTTTCATTATATATATCTTTGAATAACTAACAGGTCTGCTGCCTTAAGTCCCTCCTGTGAGCAGCAATTCTAGAGTTAAGCTGATGAATGAGAGCTTATTGCTTGACTAATCTTTCTTGTTACTGGAGTTTGCGGGCTATTAAAGCACATTACCCTATGCAGTAATATAACATCTGAGATCATGTCAAACGCACGTTCGAATGGTGAAAATGGCATGTTTCACAGGCATGCCATAAAGAGCATAATTGGACCCATTAACTATGATGCATGTGATTTCCAAAGGTTACTGAATAAATAATGTTATTTAACAAAGTGAAATTGGAATGTGAATTGACTGAAATTAGAGTCCATTTCCCTTCTGAAAATTCCATCCCTTTCTTCAGACAGTGAACCGACGGGAGCATTCTCTCCAGCCGACTGACAAGTCACGGGTGAGCGGGGAACAGTTGGCCTTGACAACGCCTGACTTCCCCTGCCCCCACCGCATAGGTGCGCCAGGAGGCTTCACTGGGGGGTGGCTCACTGTATTAGAAAAACTCAGTTCGGTCCACCTCCTGTGTTTCTCTTTGGGGTGTCACCTTTACTCCCACACAGCTCACAGCTCTGGTCACAAAAGGTGTGGTTCCCAACCCCCGCTTCCCCCCCCCCCACACACACACACACAAGCAATTCTCTGTAACACCAGCTGGGTGTCCCATAACTTAACTCAACTGTAGCACTGCCTCCCCAGAGACAGTGTCAGATCCCACAGGGGAAGGACTCAGTCTCCTGACACTGCCTGACCCCATTTCAGAGGCCAGCCGCAAGCCCAGGCCATCATCTATGACAAAGAGGCTCCAGATCACAGGGTCCGACAGCCCTGTCCTCAGGTTGGATTAATTCGCTAGAGCAGCTCACAGAGCTCAGGGAAATACTTAGCTTACATTTGCCCGTGTGTTTAAGGACATGATGAAGGACGCGGACAAACAACCCGATAAAGAGATTCGAAGGGCAAGGTCTGGGAGGGTCCCACGTGCAGAAGCTTCTGTCCCTGTGCAGTTGGGGTCCATGACCCTCCAGATGTGGATGCGTTCACCAGCCTGGAGCGCTCCAAGCCCCACGCTATCGGGACTTTCTGGAGGCTTCCTCGCCTAGGCATGCTAGTTATTAACTCCATCCCCAGCCGCTCTCCCGCCTCTGGAGGATGACGGGTGGGGCTGAAAATCCCAAGCTTTTCATCTTTCTGGTGACCAGCCCCCATCCAGGAGCCATCCAGGAGCTCGACCCAGACTCACCTCGACAGAACAAAAGATGCCCCTAGTGCTCTTACCGTTTTGGAATTTACAGGGGTCTCAGGAGCCACACAACAGGGGTCAAAGACTAAATATTAGAACAAAAGATGGTCAGCACGCCTGGGTGGCTCAGTCCGTTAGGTGTCTGACTCTTGATTTGGGCTCAGGTCGTGATCTCACGGTTCCTGGGTTTGAGCCCTGCGTCACGCTCTGCTCTGACAGTGCGAAGCCTGCTTGAGATTCTCTCTTTCTCTGTCCCTCCCCTGCCTGTGTTCTCTCTTTCTCTCTCTTGAAATAAATGAATATTTTTGTTTAAAGAACAAAAAATGATCCTACCGTTCTAATTATTTAGGAAACTACAAGGGTCTTAGGAGCTCTGTGCCAGGAACTAGGGGAAGAGACGAATGTGCCTATTTTCCATTAACTCACATTCACAGGCTAGGCACATGTGTTTAGTGCCTACCATGCCAAAGGTCCTATGTTTGGAACTTTGGGGAAAGGTTGGGGGGAACTAGAAGGATGAGGGTTTTAAAAAATGACTTTTGGGGGCACCCAGGTGGCTCAGTCCGGATAAGCGCCTGACTTTGGCTCAGGTCATGATCTCATGGTTTGTGGGTTCGAGCCCTGCATGGGGCTCGGAGCCTGGAGCCTGCTTCAGATTCTGTATCTCCTTCCCTCTCTGCCCCTCCCCCACTCGTGCTTTCTCGAGCGCTCTCTCTCTCTCTCAAAAATAAATAAACTTTTAAAAAAACATTAAAAAGAAAAATAAAAGTGACTTGTTAAATACACACCTTGCTTCAGAAGACTGCAGTCTAGTTGGGATCACACACAACACACACACACACACACACACACACACACACACAACTGATACTAGAGAAACAATTGCAGAACGGCAGGTGTTCTCTGCTCTTACAGACTAAGCTGTGTCTCCCCCACTCCCTAACCCCTGTGTAATTGTATTTGGACGCAGGACCTTTGTGACGGTAATTAAGGTTAAATGAGGTCATGAGAATGGGGCCTCAGCGTCCTTACAAGAAGAGAGAGAGAGAGACACCAGGAGTGTGTGTGCACAGAGGAAGTGTCCCGTGAGGATCCCTTTGGGAGACAGCCGTCTGCAAGCCGAGGAGAGAGGTCTCACCGAGAAACCAGATGTGCCAGCACCACAGGCGTCCAGCCTCCAAAACCGTGAGCACGTACATTTCTGTTGTTTCGGGCCACCAGTCTATGGTGTTCTGTTATGGCGGCCCTAGCCGACTAAGACCCCCGCGGCTCACATTTTTCACTTTACAGAAAGTGCTTCACATTCTTCACTTCCAGACACACTGACTTTACTCTTCAGGAATGGCCACTCCAACCAGGAGCCAATGGTAGCCATGGAAAGTCCCCCTGCCTGCCTCCCCCCCCCCCACTTCTTGGAATCCCCTCCCAAACATAGGATGTCTGGGATACCCAAGCCCGGGAGCAGAGCTAGCCCGGGAAGAGCCTTCGGGTGGATGAGAATAAGGCCCCTTCTCGGAGTCAGTACAGCCCTGGGTGCGTAGACAGTATCTGCTGAGTGATCAGAAAATGGCACCCCTTCCTCCGTGCAGGCTCAGCCCCAGGCCAGGGCGCACAGCTGGGCCAGCAGAGTCCCACTGTGTTGCTTGGCTGATGTCCTCGTGCACAACCATATGCCAACCCCCAGTCCAAACCCCTGACCACCTGTTCTGTGGCCAGCTTCTCACCCCAGTCCGAGGCCACTTTGACAGCAGAGGATGGCAATAGAAATAGACACGGGGAATAGTGGACCCCTGAGGTCCCCCCTTCATTCCCCCACCGCCAGCCCCAGCCCTCGTCCCACAGCTGCCAAGGCCATGTTCCTCACTCGCCACAGGCTCAGAACCTCAGCCCAGCCTAGGTCTGGGGGTTCCTGTGACCTGCAGACGGCACCTCCTTCTTTGCCTCTATCCCAGGTGCCTCGGTCATCCCCGACAAGGCTAAGTAAGGCTAACCTGGCAAATGGTTTAATGTCCCCGGAGGCACTCAGGAGGGAACTCCCTACTTACCTGCCTCCTAATTATTGCTGTAGAAAATCCCCCCAAGGGAGAAATACAAATGAAATGAGATACCACCTCCCACCTGTCAGAATGGCTAACATTAACGACTCAGGCAACAACAAAAGTTGGCGAGGATGCGGAGAACGAGGATCCCTTTTGCATTGTTGGTGGGAATGCAAGCTGGTGCAGCCACTCTGGAAAACAGTGTGGAGGTTCCTCAAAAAACTAAACATAGAACTACCCTATGACCCAGCAATTGCACTACAAGATATTTACCCAAGGAATACAGGTGTGCTGGTTTGAATGGGCACACGCACCCCCATGTTTATAGCAGCACTATCAACAACAGCCAAAGTATGGAAAGAGCCCAAATGTCCATTGATGGATGAACGGATAAAGAAGATGTGGTATATATATACAATGGAGTAGTACTCGGCAATCAAAAAGAATGAAATCTTGCCATTTCCAACTATGTAAATGGAACTTGCCATTTACAACTATGTGGATGGTATTATGCTAAGCAAAATTAGTCACATTAGACAAATATCCTATGACTTCACTCATATGAGGAATTTAAGAGACAAAACGGATGAACATAAAGGAAGGGAAGCAAAAATAATATAAAAACATGGAGGGGGACATAACATAAGAGACTCTTAAATACGGAGAACAAACTGAGGGTTGCTGGAGGGGCTGTGGGTGGGGGGATGGGCTAAGTGGGTAAGGGGCACTAAGGAAGACACTTGTTGGGATGAGCACTGGGTGTTACACACAGGGGATGAATCACTCAATCTACTCCTGAACTCATTATTGCACTATACGCTAGCTAACTTGTATGTAAACAAATAAATAAATGAATACTTATAATGGTGAAAGAAAAAAAGGAAGAAAGGAATGAAGAAAGAAAGAAAGAAAGAAAGAAAGAAAGAAAGAAAGAAAGAAAGAGAAAGAAAGAAAGAAAGAAAAGAAAGAGGAAAGAAAGAAAGAAAGAAAGAAAGAAAGAAAGAAAGAAAGAAAGAAGGAAGGAAGGAAGGAAGGAAGGAAGGAAGGAAGGAAGGAAGGAAGGAAAGAAAGAAAGAAGGAAAGAAAGAAAGAAAGAAAGAAAGAAAGAAAGAAAGAAAGAAAGAAAGAAAGAAAGAAAGAAAGAAAGAAAGAAAGAAAGAAAGAAAATCCCCCTGAGGGTCTGCCAGTGTGGTTGGGAAGGGCAGGAGCCATGACCCCCATGACCCCTCAGCTCTCCAGTGGTCCCTACTCCCTGAAGCTCTCTGCCCCAGGGCGGCTGTAGAAGCTCTTACAGAAAGGCCCATCTGTGCAAAACGAACATCCCAACCCTTGGGTAACACTTGCTACCCAAGTGGTAACTTCCATGCAAAAGGATGTCCAACATGAGCTCAGACTGAAGAATCAGACTGAATTTTTAAAGCAATGAAAACGTGGGGTGTCTGCGTGGCTCAGTCGGTTAAGCGTCCAACTCTTGATTTCAGCTCAGGTCATGATCTCACGGTTTGTGGGTTTGAGCCATAAGTCGGGCTCTGCACTGACAGCATATAGCCTGCTTCGGATACTCTTTCTTCTCTCTCTATCCCTTCTCCCCCACTCAGGCACACTCATGCACTCTCTCTCTCTCTCTCAAAAATAAGTAAATAGGGCACCTGGATGGCTCAGTCAGGCATCTGACTTTGGCTCAGGTCATGATCTCACAGTTCGTGGGTTCGAGCCCTGCGTTGGGCTCTGTGCTGGCAGCTCAGAGCCTGGAGCCTGCTTTGGGGTCTGTGTCTCCTTCTCTGTCCCTCCCCTCTCTCTCCCTCTCAAAAATAAATAAACCTAAAAAAAATTTTTTAAATAATAAGTAAATAAACATTTGAAAAAAGAGAGAATGCAAATGGACCGACACCATTATGGAAATGCAGATTCAGAAGGGGCTTCTCTTCTTCTACCCCACTCCACTGATACCATATTTGAGGATCAAGAATAAGAATGACACGCTTCGTCTTGGACGTGATTGTGAACCAGGCGAATCAACAGAGAACACCGTCCACCAAAAGTTCAGTGTGGTGCGAAAGACAGCTTTGGAAAGACCTTCCAGCTGAAAACGCCTTCCTCACATGCCTTCACAGGGCCGCCATTACTGCTTTATTCCTTTGGCCCAATTCTCAGCCCTTTTAAGAAATACAACCATTTCTGGGGGGAGGGACCTACAGAGAGAGATCTTGGTATTGCACCATATTCAGTGGCAGTTAAGGGAAAGGGCTCTAGAACCAGGCTTAGGGATTGGGATCCTGGCTCTGCTACTCGCTGGCACATGACCTTGGGAAGGTCATTTATCGTCCCCTTGAGTCCATTCCTAGAATGAAGGTCACCCTCGTACTTGCCTCCCAGGCTTGCCTCAAGCATTAACTGAAGTGGTATTGAGCCGGTCAGCGTAGGGACTGTCATGTAGAAAGCAATCACCAAACGTTAACACCGTCAGTCTTTAATACGCAAGTATAAATAGTCTATCAGCTTTGATTCTCAGGGGATGAGAGACATTGAAACATGGTTGGTTTTCAATTAACTGACCAAGGAGTCAGTGATTCCAGCATCTCCCAGTTGTCACCTGCCTTTTCTGTAACGTCACCCAATCTCGCGCTGACGTCATTTTCCCTCCCTACATAAGACCAGCCATATTCGCTGCAATGCCATCTCTTCCCTCCTGTTCTTTAGGACCCGGGTCCCGCCCACACACGAGGCAAAGCAGCTTCACTCGGTCCGAAGGTTAGCCAACCGCCTGCCCTTGGCCTTGCCCGGAAACTGATATGGAAGGCAGAAGCTACCGAGAGCTGTTTAAAACCCAAGCCCAAGGCGCTTTGCTGAGGGCGAGGTGAATATGGCTGAAATCCTGTCCCTCCCCAGTGGCCGTAAATTTGATTTCATCAAAAAAGCATGGGTTAAGGATTTAATGGAAGCCCGTCCCCAGCTTGGAAAGAAGAAGAGTAAAAGGGGAGCGGTTATTGACATTTTTACTGCCTAGCGGGAGATGCACGTCTGGCCCAAGTGAGTGAATCAGGGAATCCATCAGCATGGGAAAATGCATGAGGCGCCAATCAATCTCTCTCCCACTAAAGCGGAGCTGGGCAACATCACCCGCCAAGCTGTGCACCAGGTGAGCGCCAGCTCTGCTCCCAGACTTACAGAGCCAGTAAGGGCACAGCTGGACTGGAATTTGGCTGAAAACCTCTGAAAGGGATGTACTCTCTCCCCTCTCTGATATCCTCAGCCTTTGAGATCTGAATCTCCCTAGTATACGGGGTGGGGGGAAGGGTGTTGCTCTGTAAATTACCTGAGGGTAACAGTCGTTCCCCGACCCCGCCCTAATTCCAAAATACCTCCTCTACCATTGGAGTCACTGCTTTGAGTTTATTTTCAGGCAGGCTATGTTCCCATTCCTCTTTTTTTTTTTCATTTTTTTTAATATGAAATTTATTGTCAGATCGGTTTCCATACAACACCCAGGGCTCATCCTAACAGGTGCCCTCCTCGATGCCCATCACCCACTTTCCCCTCCCTCCCACCCCCCGGCAACCCTCGATTTATTCTCAGTTTTTAAGAGTCTCTTATGGTTCCCATTCCTCTTTTAAAAGTTATATTGGGGTGCCTGGGTGGCTCAGTCAGTTAAGCGTCCGACTTCGGCTCAGGTCATGATCTCACGGTTTGTGAGTTCGAGCCCCGCCTCGGGCTCTGTGCTGACGGCTCAGAGCCTGGAGCCGGCTTCGGATTCTGTGTCTCCTACTTTCTCTGTGCCTCCCATGCTCACGCTCTATCTCTCTCTGTCTCTCAATAATAAATAAACGTTAAAAAAATTTTTTTTAATTATAAATATTTTAAAAATAAAAAATAAAAATCATAAACATCCTGGAGTGATAATGACGTACAAATATTATCAGATATTAATGGCAGAGGCTGACTTGGTTTGTAGTTCCTTCTCCCGATGGGGTGAGCCGCAAGTGGGCTGCTGGGGGAGGGATTTGGTATTGGGTAGAACATCAGAGATGGTCGCAGACCCACAAAGGCCTATGCTCCCCCTCCATAGGGTCAAGCTCTTGCTGCGGAGCCAGCCAGAAACTCCATTTCCCAGCTCCCCTCGCCTTTGGATGCAACTCCATGTTCCACCATTCCTTGCCAATGGAATGTGGGTGAAAGTGATACATGTCACTTCTGGACTGACATGGTTAAGTATCAGCTATGTGATTCTCCACACCATTCCCTCCATCTGCCGGCTAGCACAGGCCTTTGTTGGTGACACCAGGCTTGCCTTACTGTAGCACGAGGTGGCAAAGCCAGCAGACTGAAGCCACTCAAGTCCCTGACTCGCCCTCAGAAGAGAATCGCCTGACTCAGGATGGACTGTGATGGTGATTTGGGGGTGGTTTGCACAGACATTGGTTTGTACAGACCTCAAGGGAGGGGCATTGGCAGAGAATGGGCTCTCCCAGATGGGGCTGGGGGGTATGAAGGCAATGGGCAGTTTAGGGGAAAGAGAAACGTGGGCTCATGCTGTGGTCAGGGATTCCCAGATGGCGGCCGCCCCGATTAAGCCATGTGAGATCGCCTGACGAGCAGAAGGAACCAAGGTTCCAAACAGCAGTTGTTTTGTCGGAAGAAACTGAGTGATGGGTCGTTTTAAATGTTTGTTTTGGTTTGGATTTGACTTTCATGAGGCCTGAAAACCATTCCAAATAAGATGCAGTCTGTCCTTGAACTTCCCCACATACCTGGAAATCAAACTCCATAGAAATCTCTCCTAAGTCCACATACAACGCTGATGCACTCATGTCAGTAGTTTCCAGAACCTCCAAACTGAGATTCAGACCAGCTGGCAATGTGAGGTAAACCAGGTGAATTTACGGATGGTAAATATTTTACCCATCAGTCTTCTGCCCTTGGAGTCTGTCGTACGGTTCCCTTCCTATGTGCCAAGGACTGTTCTAGGAACCTGGTATATATCAGTAAATGTCTGTTGAATAATAAATAAAACACTATTCAAAATCATCTTGTCAATCAGTTAAAGTATCTCCTAAGTGGCTTCTATGCAAGCAAGATCCCCCCAGCCTGCTTTCTCTATAAATGGGAGGGGTGGGGGGAATAGAGTGTGGAAAGTGGAAACCATCTCAGACAAAGCTCTCCCACACCATAGTGTGGGTGAAGGATTGGCCCAGATCTGAAGTAGACCATTCATCCCCCTGACAATTTCTGCGCTGAGCTTTCTTAGGATGACGTCGACAGGTGAATTGACTTGCTTCTTTCTCTAATTAAGGCTTTTGAAAGTCCCCATTGAAGTCCTAACATGCACACACACACACACACACACACACACACACACAGTGGGATAGATAGTATTGAACACTCTAACAATCACTGTTCCGAGAGGCAAACAACAGAAAACAACTCCAGCTAAATTAAGCAGAAGAGGAATGTATCTGCGGTCCATTGGCTAGTTCACAGAATCGCTGGAAGTTTGGAGAATCAGGATCAAAAGAGAAAGACGAAGAGAAATAAGGCACTGAGAAGATCACACCCTGAGAACAGTCTTCTTAACACACCATCACTGACGCCACTGTCACTGGACTCTTGTCTGTATCACATCCTGTGCGACTCTGTCACTCAAGTTTCAAAGTCCTAGGACGGAACATCCAATTGACTCAGGCTGTGTCACATGCCTACACCCTAGCTGCCAGGAAGCTAGGAAAGGTGGTAACTGCCACCACCTTCATTTTCTCAGATGGGTTATTTGGAGACTAATATGTCAAAAATAATATGTTCCATCCCTTTGGCTCCCCACGTTTCCTCACCCTAGGAACATAACACGACTACCTTCAAAATACTGCAAGTACTTTCAGGGCAGTTGGTTAAGCGTCCAACTCTTGATTTCAGCCCAGGTCATGCTCTTATGGTTTGTGCGATGGAACCCCCACATCGGGCTCTGTACTGACAGCACAGAGCCTGCTTGGGATTCTCTCCCTCCCTCTCTCTGCCTTTCCCCTGGTCTCTCTCTCTCTCTCAAAATAAAGAAACTTTATGAATGAATGAATGAATGAATGAATGAATGAATGAATGAATAAAATACTGAAAGTACTTTCTTTTTAAAAATTTTTTAATGTTTTTTATTTATTTTTTTTTTAAGAGAGAGAGACAGAGCATGAATGGGGGAGGGCATAGACAGAGGAAGACACAGAATCTGAAGCAGGCTCCAGGCTCTGAGCTGTCCTCACAGATTCCAACATGGGGCTCGAACCCACAAACCATGAGATCATGACCTGAGCCAAAGTTGGGCGCTTAACTGACTGAGACACCCAGGCGCCCCTGAAAGTACTTTCAATTCACCCGAAGGGGAGGCACCCACATGACACTAATTATCCAGCTCAAAGTCTATGATCTCTAGACCATATATATTCCACGTCTAATTCTGTTGCCATCCTGTCTTGATGTTCTAGGTATCATCAATATTCCGTCTTGATACTCTAGGTACTTATTACCTAGGTGTCCTAAGTGATACATTAAAAAATAATCATCATCAAGACTATAGGAATAATGAGAGACAGGCAAACGAAAGGAAATTAATCAAAATTATAAAAGTACATATTAAAAGATAAGAAAAAGCTGGGGCGCCTGGGTGGCGCAGTCGGTTAAGCGTCCGACTTCAGCCAGGTCACGATCTCGCGGTCCGTAAGTTCGAGCCCCGCGTCAGGCTCTGGGCTGATGGCTCGGAGCCTGGAGCCTGTTTCCGATTCTGTGTCTCCCTCTCTCTCTGCCCCTCCCCCGTTCATGCTCTGTCTCTCTCTGTCCCAAAAATAAATAAAAAATGTTGAAAAAAATTAAAAAAAAAAAGATAAGAAAAAGCAATAGTAAAGAATAGAGTCCATGCGTCAAAAACAGGGTATTTACATCTCCCAACCTTCACTGCTTATTCCAACTTCTCTTGCATCGTCCCTGGCATCTGCTAGGCAGCTCTTGACCTGGAAAATGCCGTTTCCTCTATTTCAATAAGCAAGAAAGCAAACTAAAACAAAAATGTAAGACCCAAAGGAGAGTGTTTTCATCTGATAGGGACAACAGTACACCTTCCCTGTCCTTTGGGGATATATTGTACCGTCAGCTCCATGCCATACGCCAGCATATAGGATATTTTCCATCCCACCATCCTGCAGGATTTTACACTCGTCCACAGCACTGACCCCCTTAAACTCCCAATAAAACCAGCAGACAACCCCGACATTCTGGTCCCACAGAAACCAGCCTTATCTCAGATTATCTCAGAACTAGTATTGAATAACCCCCAAAAGACTGAGTTTTTCCTGCCCCCACTACACAGCTACTTTAGTAAACAGATGCAGTCCTTCTGCAAAAGATTGGAAGAAAAGATTCACGGAATGTGCTTGTGGCAATACTGCAGTATCTTCCCCGGAGGAACCCTGTCACCCCTTCGTTCAAAGAGCTCTGTGCCTGGCAGCTGACTCGGATTTAGGATGAGGTAAGGGCCATGACTTTGACCGCCACATCTTTAAGGGGATTTTTGGTCTGTTTCTTTTATAGATCAAGTAAGACCTTAGTGGGCACTCGTTTATTTCAATTCTACAGTCCCTGGAATTAACTAGCCCCCAAAGATGCAGGTGGGTCGAAACATTCTGATTACTAATCTAACTAGACACAGGTCACAATTTGGTAACCATCTTGATTCTCACTTCAGCCTGTGCCACTCCAGAATTCTGTCACCCTGACTGAAATCAGGGAGCCCGTTTCAGCAAGTGTCTCCTACCAGCAAGTAGAGATTTCCCACTATGGTACTTTCCAAAGATGCTAATACTCTCTCAGCAATCTTTTTTCAGAATATATTAATGAAAAGTAATGTCTAGGCCCTCTTGAGGGCCATGTTCAGTGCCACCCCTCATCCCAATAAACTAGGTCCCTTGTGCTAGACTCTAAACCCCTCAGAGGGTTCCACTCAGGTCCTCCTCTGGCTGTGCCCCTCTCCATGGGATAAGGACTCTCATAAGTTTACAGCAATCGACAGCTGTGGTTTCATCTGAAGTTTCAACTGGGTAGGGAGTTGGGGGACGGATCTGCTTCTAAGCTCACTTACATTGTTATTGGCAGGCTTCAACCCTTTAGGACATGGGGCTATAGAGTGACTCACAAATGTCAACTTGATTCTCCCAGGGAACTGAGAAAGTGAGAGAGAGAGAGAGCCCCAAGATTAAAACCACAGTGTTTTTATAAGCCTTAATCTCAGAAGTGATATTGTGTCTGTTATACTCTATTCATTAGAACGACTTCCCTAGGTCCAACCCAATACAGCAGGAGGGGATTACACAAGGATGTAAACATCAGGAGGCTGGTATTGGGGCAGTCCCGGCACAACTTCCTTAGTGGGGTTCAGGAATATTCCCAAATCAGGACGTCTTTGTACAGGCAACAAAACAACAAATGTCCACGACAAGCATCTAGGTAAATTAAGTATCCAAAGATGAAGGAAACCAATATAGACCCTGAAAAAAATAAGCTAAAATCACAGTATAATCTTAGAAGTTCTCCGTCTCGTTCTTGTTTTGTTTCTGTAGACATTTGCGCAAGTCTGGCCATTTACGTGTGCCGAGAGACAGTGCCCACATGGTGTGATTCAACAGACACAAAGAAAATCTGCTTCCTGGGACTGAGGAAGCCTCTACCCCCAGCTGCCATGCTTTCACTCTGCCTCACACTTGGCGCATTCCAATACTGGAAAGGTGTTCTTTGAGCACAAAGCTCTTGACTTAAGGCAAACAACTCTGAGTCTGTTAACACAGGAAAATGTTCTCAGTCATTACCACCTTGGCATGAATGTGGTGGCTCAGATCATTTGTAGAACATGCATTTTTTAAATGTCTGTCTATTTATTTCGAGACAGAGAGTGCATGTGTGAGCACGTGTGATCAGGGGAAGGGCAGAGAGAGAGGAAGAGAGAATCCCAAGCAAGTTCCATGCTGTCAGTGCAGAGCCCTCCTTGGGGCTCGATTTCACTAACCATAAGATCATGACCTAAGCCAAAGTCAAGAGTAGGATGCTTAACTGGTGCCCCCGTAGGATTTACTTTGATTGTGAAAGAAAAGTAGTAAAGAAGAAAGAGCGGGAAGATCCCTAGGGACGATTTTGACGTGATTCCAACCACCGGAAGAGAAGGAACATTGAGACGAGGTACATCAAAGCCATCCTTCATTTTCTTTAACGTTCTTCCCACAATTTTGAGTCCACAGCAAACAATCATATTGCCCTTATATATAGTGCTTGCTTTCTCTGACCCTTTATTCTTACAGTGACCTAGTGAGGTGGGGACCACTTCCACTGTTTAATAAGGAGGTGACATGACTTGCCCAAGGCCACACAGCCATTTTCCTACTTCACAGCAGAGTCAGAATTACAATCAAAGGATGTGGATTCTAGTAGCAATGTTCTTTCCACTGTAATATCTTCCAGCCTAGAAAAGAGGGGAGGGGCAAAGGGGGTTTTCCAGAGCGATCAGTAAGAGAAGGACTCATTCACGACAAGGATAACATCACCCCTTATAACACTGACAACACAAGTAAAACAAATCCCTGCTTGAAAGGCTGGCACACACCTCCGTAGGTATTAGGGATTCTGTATTCCAATCTCAAACATCAAAGCCTCGATTAGATGGAAATGAATGAGCAAACAAACAAACATCCTCTTAAATACAGAGAACAAATCGGTGGTTGCCAAGGGGGCAGATGAGTGAAACAGATGAAGGGGATTAAGAGGTACAAAGTTCCGGGCCACCTGGGTGGTTCAGTCCAGGAAACGCTTGAGTTCGGCTCAGGTCATGATATCGCAGTTCCTGAGTTCAAGCCCCACATGGGGCTCTCTGCTGTCAGCGCAGAGCTGGCTTCAGATCCTCTGTCCCCCTCTCTCTCTGCCTGTCTCCCACTCACATGCACTCTCTCTCTCTCAAAAATAAGATGAACAGTAAAAAAAAATAAAATAAAATACACACTTCCAGCTGTAAAATAAATAAGTCACGAGGATGAAAAGTACAGCATCGGAAATAGAGTAATAAGGGGCGCCTGGGTGGCTCAGTCGGTTGAGCGCCGACTTCAGCTCAGGTCACGATCTCCCAGTCTGTGAGTTCAAGCCCTGCATCGGGCTCTGGGCTGATGGCTCAGAGCCTAGAGCCTGCTTCCGGTTCTGTGTCTCCCTCTCTCTCTGCCCCTCCCCCGTTCATGCTGTGTCTCTCTCTGTCTCAAAAATAAATAAACGTTAAAAAAAATATAAAAAATAAAAAAAAAAGAAATAGAGTAATAATAATCCTGTGATAATATCGTGTGATAGCAGATGGTGACTATGCGTATTGTGGCGAGCATTGCATAAAGTATAGAATTGTCAAATCTATATGTTGTACACCTGAAATGAATGTAACATTGTATGTTAATTATTCCTCAATTTCAAAATTCAGAAAAACGGGTACAACATTTGGGAAAGGGTAGTTTAAGTTGAACGGGAAGCCATTCAGTTTTGATGCTAAAGCATGCAGGCTCTAGAATGGCGCTTTGGAATATTACGACTTGTAGAGGACAAGTTTCCATCCCAGAAGTTGCGTTTTAGGGTCTAACGCCACTTCATCATCTTCAGTGGCCCATCCAGACACAGCCAAGGAAAAGGCTGATACGAGGCTAAGCCATGAGTCTTAGGTGACGCATTAAGTTCTGGTTTTTATAGTGTCTTCCACACTTGAGAGTAAAGGGGCAAAAAGCTGTTGCTGAAGGAGAAGTGTGAGCACACTGTTTCTGTGAAGGGCCACATAAGTAAACACTTTAGACTTTGTGGGTCAGACAGCCTATGTCACAATTATTCGGTCCTACCATTCTAGGGCAAAAGCAGTCATGTGTTTCTGTTTTAAATGATTAGGTGTGGCCAGGGCCGACCCAGGCGTGGTCAGGTCCTTGCAGGACCCAGAGAGTGTGCATCTGCCGAATTCCTTGCTTCTCCTACCCAATCCCAGTCCTGGGCGTGGCTATGTTGCAATGAAATTTTACTTACAAAAGCAGTGGCATCACAGAGCCAAAAGGTAGAAACCTAAGTGTCCGTCAACCGAGGAACGGAGGAAAAAAAAATATGGTAGATCCCTGGATTGGAATATTATCCAGCGTAAGAATTGCTAAGTAAAAGAAGACAGTCACAGGGGCGTCTGCGTGGCTCAGTTGGTTAAGCGTCCGACTTCGGCTCAGGTCATGATCTTGCGGCTCACGAGTTTGGGCCCCGAGTCAAGCTCTGTGCTGACAGCTCGGAGCCTGGAGCCTGCTTAAGATTCTGTGTCTCCCTCTCTCTGCCCCTCCCCTGCTCATTCTCTCTCTCTCTCTCTCTCTTTCACACACACACACACACAAATAAACATTAAAAAAAAAAAAAGACAGTCACAAAAGACCATATATTACATGATTCCATTCATATGAATGGAATATCCAGGAGGAAAAATCTATAGAGACAGAAAGTAGATTAGTGGTTGCTTAGGGGAGAGAAGGGAAATGGGGAGATGTCGGGGGGACAGAAACAGCTAAAGGGTACTGGTTTCTTTTTGACATGATGAGGATTTTCTAAAACTGTGGTAATGGCTGCATGTATCTGTGAATATACTAAAAACCATTGAATTGTACACTTTAAGTTGACAAATTGTATTTATATGAATTATATCTCAATAAAGCTGTTAAAGACCCAAAAGAACAGCTGGCAGACCAGATTTGGCCCACTGGCCATAGTTTGCCAACCATGCTCCTGTATGCAGTTTTTTATTTTACTTTACTTTATTTTATTTTATTTTATTTTATTTTATTTTATTTTATTTTAAACGTTTATTTATTCTTGAGAGTGCATGTGAGCAGGGAAGCATCAGACAGAGAGGGAGACAGCATCTGAAGCAGGGTCCAGGCTCCGAGCTGTCAGCACAGAGCCCGATGTGGGGCTCGAACCCACACCCTGCAAGATCATGACCTGAGCTGAAGTCGGACGCTTAACCGGCTGAGCCACCCAGGCACTCCCTTGTATGCCCTTTTTAAAAAACTGATCTGCTTTCACCTTCGGAGCAAGCCTGCGAGGCAGGTACTATTTTTGAGGCTCCGAATGACTGGGTCACTCGCCCAGGGTCAGTCAGTTGACAAGTGGAGGACCAGAGGCCCCGCCGACCTCAGAGGGCATGCCACGTACTGTGTCAGTCAGACAAAAAGCCTCGCTGTTTTGTCTCCTCTAGAGTGCAGTTGACCTTTGAACAACACAAAGGTCACAGGTGCCGACCGCCCCCAGCCAAAAACCCGCGTTCAATTTTTGGCCGCCCAACAAACTTAACTACTAACAGCCGACTGTCGACCCGAAGCCTTGCCAATAATATAAATGGCCGATTAAAACATTTTGTCTGTATTCTTGCAACAAAGTAAGCTAGAGAAAAGATAATATTATTTTAAAAACCATAAGGAAGAGGAAAGGCACCTACAGTTCTGTATGTGTTCATCAAAAAGAATCGGCATGTAATGGACCCGCACGTTTCAAACCCGTGTTGTTCAAGGGTCAACTGTCTATGTCCAGAGCAGTATGCTTGGTAAGGATGCAATAAACTGTTGGTTGGTTGGCTTGGTTTGTATTTAGAGAAATCACTTAGTGCGAGAGTTAGGAAGACAGACTCTGGGGGCGCCTGGGAGGCTCAGTCCGAGAGGCAAACAACTTTTGATCTCGGGGTTGTGAGTTCGAGCCCCATGTTGGGTGTAGAGATCACTTAAAAATAAAATCTTATAAAAAGAAGAAGGAGGGGGAGAGGGAGGGGAGGAGGAGGAGGACCCTAAACAAATTGCTGCCCTTTGCTGTGCCTCAGTTTTCTCATCTGTAAAATGAGAATAAGAACTCCTGTCTCCTAGGATGGGTGTGAGAAATTAACGAATTGTTCATAGTAAACATTTTAGAACCCTGAATCCCATTTGCTACTGTTAGGTACCAGCCAGGCTTCCGAGGGTGTTGATTGTGTCACAGGGAATACAATCTATCTCAATGATGGACAATCGAGGCATCAAAACAGACCAGCGAGGAAAATCCAGGAAACAGAGGAGAGGTGCTTGGCCCTGATCGAATCACGCCATAAATGGGTCTTACTGCTTGTGCAAATCGCCGAACCCCCCGAGCATCTGGCTCTCCCGAGTGCACAGGACCTCTGGGGTCTGGGCAAGCCCTGGGGTGACGGGCAGAGGGGGCCATTCTGGCCGGCTGGGCCCGCGGACGAGGGCGCACACCCGGCATCAGGCCCACAGCACCGCCCAGCCGCGCCTCACTTTCCATTTAGCTTATAATAGCAGATATGAAAATTTCATCAGCTTTCCTGCTTTACTCTTGTGAAATATTAAACGTTAATAAATTATTAAGCTCAATGTAAAATACTACAAATGTTCATAGATCTCATCAAGAGGTACTTCAGAAGCGCGTTTGTTATAGGGCTATTTCGGGCCAAGCAATCTACTCCGATAAGGGGCGCCTTTTTTCTTCTTCCATTATTTGTGCTTCTTGATAGGGAAATGTCTATTCTGGGATTTGGGGGCGGCCGACGAGGACAGAAATAAGGAGGCAGGACGTCTGTCCGCATGGCTGCTTCACTCATCCAGGGATGACTGTGGGCAGGATCTGGAGTCTGGGGTAAGGGGGACGTTGACAGGGTGGAGCCAAAACTTTGGGGAGACAGGCGTCCCCCGAGTGACCTTAGCGCTCAGCCCCTGAAGCAGGACAGTCACCCCAGTCGGGCCTGCACCAGGGGGTTCGGATGGCCTAGGGACACAGGTTTGGTGAACTGGGTCAAGTCTGCTTTTCAGGGAGGCTGGGGCTCTTTCCCAGACAGAAGGCCAGGTGCTTATGACGCCAGCTCCTCTGACGGCCACCTTCCCGGGGAGCAGAGAGCTCGCCATCCCCGGGAAAAAACGTGCAGAGAAACGTGCAGAAGGACCTGTGAGGCGAGCCCTGCTGCTGCTTCGCTCCCCCTCCTAGCCTCCTGGACACATATCTGGGTGAGAAAGAGAGAGAAGGCTCCAGAAGGAACCAGGAATGGAAGCCCCCACTGCACTGCACCCCAGCGACTCTGCTTGGGGACCCGTCTTGCAAAGCAGAGGCACTTTCCCCTGCTTTGTCACAGATGGCCCTATCGCTCAGCACACGGGTGACAGTGAGCCGCGGACTAGAGCTCCGGACACAGGATGGTGTAGAGCACGATGACGTCCGGTGGCCCGGCCATTCCTGGGACGGCAGCCCCAGACACAGGTGGGCTCGAGCATCAGAAGGACGCTGTGGGGCAAAGAGACATCTGCGCCTTGCCGAGCATCTGGGCAGCCCTGCCCCCCTTCCGTCCTCCCCCCACCAACACCTGAGACCACCCCTCGCACCTCCCCCTCCCGCTCAACCCAGGAGGCCTTCCTGGCGCTGGCTCAAGTGTCCTTCACTCTGCCATCCTGCCTAACTCCCTGTCTCTGTGTATCTGCTCATGCGATCTATTTTGTAAATCGGAGCAGCATCCGACCTAGCAGCAAAGAGCCAGCGTGACAGGAATGGTTTTGCCCACAATAGAAAACTGACCTGCTGTAGCTTAGCACCTAACAGCCCTTCTTGCCTGCTGCACACTGGCCCGGCGGTGGGAGGGTGCAAGAAACCTGCTCCTTCCTGCTTTCGGCACTTTCTACATCTCTTTAGGGCATTTGGGGTTTTCTCTCCTATAGGCGCTTCATGCCACCCCTCTAGACGCGGTGTCCCTCCCATGTAACGTCAAGTACAGAAAACCTGACTTCGGTGGCTTGAGTGAATGGGGCCTGTTTTCCTCACATAATGAGAAGGGCGGACACTGCAGCTGCCAACAACCCAGCACTGGCTCCCTCCCTTAGCGGTCAGCTTTCACACTGCTCTCAGTTCATGGTAACAACGTGGTTGCTGCAGTCCCAGCCATCACATCTGCCTTCGGGGTAGGAGATGGACCAGTGGGGAGAGCCAGCTGCAGCTTCATAAAACCCCTTTTATCAGAAAAGCAAAAGATACATTCACTGGCGATGCTCGTATCTCTGTCTTCTGCCTAAGCCCCCCTGCCGTGACCCAAATCCACATTCAAGGATCTACTCGACATCTCTGGGGTTCCCACAGGTACCTGAGAAGACCAGAAGACCTGGGCTTGCGACCGAGCTATGCCACTATCTAGTGACCTTGATAAAGGCACGCAAGCTCGATGACCCTCAGTTTGCACCTCATCTGGGCCTAATGCACACCCCCACAGAGCTGCTGCAAGGAACAAACCGGATAATACAGGTCGAAGTGCTTTGAACATCGTAAAGCACACCAGCAGCATCTCCTAAGTGTGCTCCAAGAATAACAGAAACAAAAATGTCTACACGAAGTCTTTCCCAGGGCCCGCCCCTCCTCCTTCTAGATTCTTCTTTGCCTCGCCAACTCATCGCCCCCCCCCCTCGTTGTGCGGCATCCTAGCCGCAGGCCAAGAATTCAGAGGGAAGCGGTCTGCATGGGTTAGAAGGCAGGCACGGTGCCCAGGTACGCAGGTCACAGGTGAGGGGAGCAGGATTTGGGGGATGGAGGGGTGAGTCGGGAGGCATATGAGTCAGCTCAGGCGGCCACAGCTACTACCACAGCCTGGGGGGCTTAAACACAGACCTTTATTTTCTCACAGTTCTGGGGGCTGCAAGTCCAAGTCAAAGGTGTCACAGGGCTGGATTCTTCCGGGGCCTCCCTCCTTGGCTTGTAGACGGCCGCCTTCTCCCTGTGTCCTCGCGTGGACTTCCCTGTGCGTGTCTGTGTCCTAATCACCTGTTCTTGTAAGGACGCCATCCTACTGCACTAGGGCCAACCCTCATGACCTCATCTTATCTCAGTTTGCCCCCAAGGACCCTGTCTCCAAACGCAGTCACCTGCGGAGGGACTGGGGCAGAGCTGCAGCCGTTGGGGTGGTGGAAAGAAGCAGGTGTGACGTGGGAAAGCCTTGAGAAAAAGTAGAGCCGTCATTCTGCCCCACTTCTCCACACCACGCACGCACGTGTACCCCATCTGTCCCCTTTTCCCTGCTGGCTCCTGTCAGGGACAAGCCACCATGGAGGAGAATCTCCGTGGGGAGAGAGGGAGAGACCAGACAGAGAGCCGCCCGCGGCTGCCAGCGTGGGAAGGGCAAGGGGGGAAGAGTGAGAGGGCCCCGGGGGCGCCTGGGGGTGCCTCGGTGGGAATCTGGCTGCACCCCGGGGCTCTGCACCTTTCTGGGCCCGGAGAGACGCCTCAGTTGGGCCCAGGGTGGATGCTGATGACACAGGAATGCTAAGCTCCTAGAGAAATGAATAGGGGTTGGTTCCTTAGAGAGGTTTAGACAAAGTGCTTAGGAACCCCTGGCTGTGATGATAGGAACCTGACCCTTTGGCTGGAGCCCCTGGGCCCTGACATTCGGGCCTGAGCGCGGCGGGCGTTGGGCCCTGTCGGCCTGCTCCACCTCCGAGCCCTCACGGTTGGGGCTGTTCCTCCGCATCTGTGTCAACGCCAGTCTTCCCGGGAAAACCATCTGGAACTTGCCACACCCCTCAGGGTAAGGAAGGAACGGCGGCCTTCTTGAGCCAGTCCCAGCTTTAAAACCCGCTCAGTTCGACAGAGCCGCACGGCCGGGATTCTGCCTTCAAGGGGGCCCCCGTCTCCGCCCGGGGTCCCGCCATCCCCACTGGCAGATGGTGCACCTGCTCTCTTGCCTCGTCCCCCACCTCCCCTCACCCAGGCCGTGTTCAGGACCTCTGACAACGTGTTCCTGCCTCCAGCCTCGTCTGTTTCTCTCACTCGGATGCCCGCGAGGTCCTCACGAGGGAGGCACCCCGCCACCAGATGAAAAACTCAGCGGCAACCTTCCTGACAGAGGCAGGGGTGTGGAGCGTGCTGGGCGGGAGCCCAGGGTCCCCGTCCCACTCCACCCCACCACGGGTTGGCCCCGTTCATACGCCCAACTTCAGGATTATTAAGAGCCCATGTGGCAGCTTTGCCCAAATCAAAAAAATTCTCCTTCTCAAGATACTTCGTTTCCGTTTTATTGTAAAACTGTCATTTTCTGATATTTATTATCATCGTTTTCCTATCTTTATTAGAACGAGACATGTTACTTCTACTTTCCACAATAACATACAAATCTATGGTTTCTAGGGATGCTGACGGCACGGAGCCTGCTTGGGTTTCTCTCTCTTCCTCTCTCTCTCTCTCTCTCTCTCTCTCTCTCTCTCTTTCTGCCCCTCCCCCACTCACGCACACTTGCACCCACTCTCCCTCTCTCAAAAAATAACATGAAAAAAATAAAAATAAAGAAAACTGTCCTTTAAGAAAACCAAAGTTTCTATTAGGTGAAACTGAATCTCTTTGATGCAGCATCCTTGAGCCCATGCACAGCCTGCCCAACCGTACACAGAGGCCCTGCCCAGCCCTCCATCTGCTAGTGCTAGAGTTGTACCCTGAAGTCTTGCCCCTTCTCTCCCCTTGTGGTTGTGGACAGAACCACTACATACACATAAACACACACACACACACACACACACACACACACACAAATACATGAGCCAGCTGCCCACCTGGGTTCCAGAACCACCTGCTACTTGGACACCTTCTTTGTGAAGCCAAACCAGCACCAGAGGTATCCTGACCCACCTTGCACGTCAGAGAGTCCATATCCTGCGGACAGAGAAACCCCTGGGGGCCAATGTCCCCACTGTCACCTGTCCAACCTTCCTCCCCCAGGGTAAATTTAAGTCTCTTTGGAAGAACAGAACCCCCCCAGAATTCCTCAGTGTTCTGCCCAAAGCCCCCTCCTTCAGACTGCGTACCCGCCAAGCCTGGTGAGTGTGACTGGTTCCTTTTCTTGGTCTCTGTGGCTCCCATATACCTCTGCTGTTTCATTTACCAGCTGGTGCCTTAATTTCCTGTTTCTGTTTGTTCCATTCGACAGATGGTGGGATCCTTAAATATGGATGGGTCCTCCTTCCCTTCATTCTTGTAGGTGCGGGGTTACACCAAGCCCTACAGAGCTGGCTGGCCGCAGGGTGGATGTCTTCCCCAACAATGATAAGGCTTATGTCATTCTGCACTTTCTTGGCGTCACATACCGCGAGCTCAGGGGCGGAGAGGCAGGACACAATGGGCAAGCTTTTGTCCTCAAACCCAGAGGAGGGGGGTGGGCAGGACGACATGGCTCTGGAGACCACCTGAAATGTAGTGCTGTGTGGGACGCCCGAGTGGCTCAGTCGGTTGAGCATCCAACTCTTGATATCAGGTCAGCTTGTGATCTCTCAGTCGTGAGATCGAGCCCGGCATCAGCATGGAACCTGCTTGGGAGTCTCTCTCTCCCCATTTCTCTGCCCCTCTACCCTGCTCATACTCTCTCTCTCTCTCTCTCGAAATAAATAAACATCTTTTAAAACATAAATGTAGTGATGTTTAAAAAAGAAGCTATTTTTCTTTAATGAGCAAAGGACACTGCTTGTGTCTTATATTATCCTGCTTCCTGGGAATAACGTCCTCTGAAGGCCATCAGTGCCCTCCTGATAACCAGGCCTCCCTGGTGCCTGATTTTCATATTCCTCTTGGCCTTACCAGCACGGAGGACTCTGGAAGGCATCCTTCCTTCCCCAGGGAGTAGAAGCTAATGGATGCCTAATTCAATAGCTCTCACATTGTAAAGCACAGGCTAATAAAAAGCATTTATGGAAAATTCAGCGGAGAACTTTACATCCCTACTCCCCCAATAAAAGCCTGATCATCTCCAAATGTTACATGCTCACGTGGGTCGAAGTGGCTGGATGGGCCCAGCTCCAAACTCATACCAGAGCGCCCAACCACTGCCAAATATTGCTCCACAGGCACTGGCCTGCCTCACTTCTCCACTCGGCAGCCCTCGGGCTTGGCTGCCCCAACCCTTGCCCTGGCCTGGCCTCAGGGCCAGGTGCGGGCCTCTGCATTTTCCCTGTACCCACCCCTACAGAAGGTAACAACTCCTCACCATTGCACAGAGCAGTCTTACTGCTTGAGGTCAGGGCCAGCCATGCTACCTTTGTGCCCCTGTGTGCCCCTGTGCTAAACACTGACATGCCTTAGCTCATTAATCTGCTTGTCCTGAGACATGAGTCCCACCAGTGTTTACATTTTCTGGAAGAAACTGAAACAGAGAGCGGAAGCAATCTGCCAAAGTCACAGAGTCAGGCTCTGGACGCCATGGGCTTCAGCACTGCGGTCTACCGCCCCCCGCTGGTCATATTAGTAGACTGATCTGATTTGTGTCTAATACTTTTGGGTGATTGGTCCCGGGCCAATCACCCGGGCTGTCTTCCCCAGCCCCACCCTCCTATCGGGTCCTGCAAAGAGAGGTGAGGATCCCAGAGCCCTTCTGACCATTTGCCCAAGGCCCAAGAATTAAAACATCCGGGCCAGAGAGTTGAAGGTAACCACCTTGGGGCCAGCTCAAGGCAGGGATGACCTTGGGCTGTGTGACCTTGGGCCGTGGCAGCCCTGGGCCACTCCGGGAACCTGGTGGGGAAAACCGCAGGCTTTCAGGTCCCACCTCCTGCCAGACACACCCAGTAGCAGGGTGTATTCTGCCCTCAGGGGCAGAGAAGGTGTGACCACACTATCCTATTCCAGCCCCCCAAGTCTCCATTCAACATTCCTGCACTCATCCCCCCTCCCCCCTCTCCCAGGAGGGGCCAGCAACCAGGGGAAGGCTCAAAGGGCAACATAAGGAAACTGAGGTTTGAAGGCTTGTTCCTGATTTACCCGAAGCCTCAGAATTACGTAGAAGCCCAGTTAGGACCCAAAGTACCATTGACTGATTCCCAGCCTATCCTCCTTTCCTTAAATCTTGCAGAACAAAACCCAGGGTGCTGCCTGTTCCTCCGTGCACTGCAGCCTAGAGATAAGGCAAGCCGCTCAGAGCTCCCACCCACCTGCCATTAATGAGGGAGCATGAGGCACCCCGAGGGCCAAGCACACCCCCCCCCCCAAGTGGGAGCTGAGTGGTATTCCTCAGGGACTCCCGGCTGCCCCAAAACAAAGGAAAGGACAAAGGAAAGCCATTTGTTTAAATGGCTAAACGGATAAGAGTCTCTATCAGTTTACAGATATCTTAGCACAATTACAAAAAGAAAAAAAAAAATGTGGGGGGAAATCTTATCAACAGCCTAAAGTCCAGAAACTCCCTACTGTCTTAATGTTAATGCTTTGCTAGAGGGGGAAAAACAATCTTAGCTTAACAACAGCTGAGCCTCGGGGCGCCTGGGTGGTTCAGTTGGTTAAGCGGCTGACTCCCGGCTCAGGTCGTGATCTTGCGGTTCCTGCGTTCGAGCCCCATGTCGGGCTCTGGGCTGACAGCTTGGAGCCTGGATCCTGCTTCAGATCCTGCTTTGGATTCTGTGTCTCCCTCTCTCTCTGCCCCTCCCCTGCTCATGCCCTGTCTCTCTCCGTCTCTCAAAAATAAATAAATGTTAAAAAAAAAAATTAACGGTAGCTAAGCCTCCAGTAATCTATGAGTCCTTAGCACATGAAAATCCCTTTAAGAACCTTTCTCTTGACTTTACCTCCCCCAACTCCACAGTATATAAGCAGTCACTCTTCACAACCCCAGCGCAGCCCTTTCTGCCCACGGGTCATGTCCTTGTGCTTTAATAAAATCACCTTTTTGCACCAAAGACGTCTTCAAGGATTCTTTCTTGGCCGTCAGCACCGGGCTCCACCATCACCCCAAAACCTCGTCACCTCATCACCCATGACTTCTCTTCCCACCCTGCCTCTGCCCAGGACCCCTGCCCACTTTGCGTCAATGCCTCACACGTCTCCCCACCCGGGGAAGCCGTCCCCAAAGCCTGGGGGCACACAAAGCGCCCCGTCGTCCATGTCTTCGATGCTGCACTGTTCACCCACTCCGTCCCTCACCGCTCTGCAGAGACACCTGCTCCAGCTCTGCCTTCTCGCAGGACGGGGACTCTTCAAGGGTGGGGTGGGCGCTTCCAGCACCTCATGCTCCCAGGACAAGGAAACCACATGCCAAGGAAACCCAGTGTCACCCTTTGGACCTGGGTGGGTGAAGCCTTCGCATGCCTGGCCGGGAAGGCAGCCGAAAGGGACGGACGGAAGCATGGTGGGTGAAAGGGCGGGCCTACGCCAGCCGACTCCATCTTGTTCTGTGTCCTTCACCTTGACCACACCTCCTCCCCTCGAGTAAACCCTCCCTCACCTGCCAGACCCTTCCCCAGGACCCCTCCCCAGCCAATCGGCTGAGGCCATAGCCATTACCTCACCAACTGCCCCCAGGCCCCAATAAAACCTTTGTCCTTTTGAAACTCGCTCTCTTTCCCTGGTATCTCACCGCCGCGTCGGTGCAGGTAGGGGATTGAGCTCGAGCTAGCTCGAATAAAGGCTCTTTGCTTTTGCATCGGACTCGGCTCCCTAGTGGTCTTTGGGGATCACGAATTCTGGGCATAACAGTGGGCACCAGCAGCTGTTCCCCTTTCTCTTTGTCCCTCCTAACTCATCGCCACCCTCCTCAGTCCTCCCCCATCCCAGAATGGCGTCTCTGGATGAAATCTTTCTGGTGAGCTCAAACCCTGGCTGGTTTAGGAAGAGCCACTTCCCAAGGCAGCATGGTAGACCTAAGGGAGATGTGGCAGCCACCGGGGGTTGCTTTTGCCCAGCGAGGACCCTGGGCCAAGAGGAAGGGACTGGCTGGGGTTGGGCCATGCACCGACAATGTGGGGTATGCCTGGCTCTCAGAGTCCGGCCGCAAAAGCCTGGATGGAGAGGAAATGGTAATGCTGTTCAGCCGCCAGAAGAGACAAGATGGTTCTGGGCCACCCCAAGGACCCAAATCAGGACTGTGTGGGGAAGTTCCAGGGAGGCTGATTTGCTTGTCATAAGGAAGAACATTCCAGAAATCAGAACTCTCTAACTAGACTCCAAAGATGTCAGCTCTGTGAGAGAAGGGACTGTCTTCGTCTTAGCTGCCGCTCTACCCCCAGCTTGGGACACAGCAAATCCTCAGCGACACCCGCTGAATGAATGCGTGGATGGACGCCCCCTGGACACGATGAGCTCACCCTCAAAGGACACGGGTGCAACACCATCTGCCAGGCAGAGGGCCCTGGCCATGGGGAGTGCTAAGTCAGCGGTGACTGAATGCATCCCCTCCAAGAAGCATCCTCAGTCCAGGATGCCCGTGACCCATTGGCACTGGCCCAGTGAGCCTCCTGCCAACTGCTCATGAGCGACCCCTTGTCTTCGCCTTCTGTGAGCTCTGCAGGGCCTAGCCCAGGGCACACCCCCAGCACATGTGCTGGTCCCTGCTCTGTTTCAGGCCACATCCCGCTAAGCCAAGTAGGTCTAATAGGGCTTGACTTTGAGACGATTTCTGTAGGTGCTTCATCGGCAAATTATAGCTCCTACAGGTTTCTCAGCCAAACCTGTAGGTACTAAAATTGTGTAGGAAATGGGGGCCTGATCTGTGTAATGTGATCTAATTATTGGAATCACATCTTGTAACTAATTCCTGCCTTGTAAACCCTATTCCCCAGGTCTAGGATCCTAATGTTTTAGCGGATCTTAAATGTCCAATTTATACGCCTCTGAGATTTTATTTTAAAGTTCACTGGTCACTGACGTGAACAACCTTGGTACCCTTCCTGGCCCATGGCAGGCCCTCATGACATGCTAGCTGATGAACAACGCGGGGGAGAGAAAACCTATATTCTGTTCGGCGTGGTGTCACCACGGGCGACCGGGTGCCCACGAGCCCCCAAAGCCAATTCAAAGGCATGACCCATAAAACCGAGAAGATGATGCAGAGGGTGGTCTGCCAGGAGCCCTTAGACATCACTCAGTCCAATCCACAAAGAATGAGGAGCCTCCTGTTGGGAGGACAGACAGGCCCGGAGCGCATTCTGGCCACACCACTTACCAGCTGCATAATCTCGGTCAGGTTACTTCCCTTTTCCAAGCCTCAAATTGCTCGTCAGTTAATGGGGCTAATTCCTCACTACTTCACGGATGGTGGTGAGAATGTGTCTCTCATAGACCAGATGCTCAGTGAGCGGTGGCCATTATTTTCCGGGCGAGGCCAACATCAGACCCCTCGGAGCTCGCTCACAGCACGGTGTCCTGTTCGGGAACAGGCCAGGTCCCCCAGACTCAGCACTGTGTCCTAAGTCCCGGCAATGAGGATAAGCCCTCATTGTCCCTGCCCCTCCTCCCCTCTCTGCTTCTAGAAGGTCAGGGAGGTTTTCTGACCTCGTGGGGTTCCTGGGAGCTTGCTGGGGAGTCCCTTGTCACAGCCCCAGCCCCCGCAGGTTAAGGCCTTGATGAGGTTTGATTTTTTTATTGGATGAGCCAAATGGGGGGAAGAGAAATTCCAACTCCCCCAGCAGCCCCCTCGGAAGCATTTGCTTCACCACGCCAACCACAATTAAGTAATTTACGTTTGTTCTTTAATCCACACTGGAGAGGCATTGTCTAAATCAGTGCCTTGTCCAATTAAAGAAAACACTTCTTGGCAATAGTTTCCGGCAGGGCTCTTATGAGGCGTAGAGGATCCTGGCTTCGGGAGAGAACACAGGTGACGTTGCTGACATTTCAATTAGCTTTTACTTTACTTGGGGAATTGATGCCTTTCTCTGGCATAATTACATCCTGAGCTGGTCTGCAAATCCTCCCGTCCTTCAAAGTCACTCTCTGGCCTCCCCTCCTCCTACAGGAAGCCTTCCCTGGCCCCTCACCCCCAGCCTCGATGACCCTCTGGGTTCTGACCTCCTACGACACTCCCTGTTACTCTGCCCTGAGGGCCTCTGATTAGTTTCTCACGCAGCCTTGAAAACTAGCCGGCTGCAGAACTTCCGGAAGAGGCTCCCGGCAGGCAAGAGCAAAGCTGAGAAAAGTCACAGGCAGCAGCCGAGGCCAGAAGACACCCCAGTTCCTGACGGATCCACGTGAGCAGCTAGCAGAGGGGCCCGGCGTCCCCCGGCCCCGGTTCAGAACACACAGCGTCAGCGAGGCCGCCCTTCCAGAAGCATTGTCAGTGCTTTTGCCCCTGCCGGCTGGCAAGGCGTGAGCTTAGGTTCTGGACTTGGGCTGCCTGCGCTCAGATCTCACCCCTTCCTCTGCCCCTCTCCAAAAACAAATTTCTCAACCTTTATAATAGAGACTAAAATAGCTCCCACACGGATGAAACTTGAAGACATTGCACTACGTAAAATAAGCCAGTCGCCAAGGGAAAAGACTATAGGATCCCATTTATACCAAGAGTAGTCAAATTCAGAGAGGCGGGAAGTGGAAGAGTGGTTCCCAGGGGCCGGGGGAGGGGTGGGGAGTTGTTGCTTAATTAACGGGTGCAGAGTTTCCGTGGGGAAGAGAGAAAGTTCTAGAGACGCGTGGTGGTATGGTTGTACAACAGTGTAACTGTACTAGAACTAACCACTTGAAAATGGTTAAAATGGTAAATTTGATGTTATATGTATTTTGCCACAATAAGAAAACAAATAGCTTCTTTTTTTTTTTTTTTTTTTACATTTTATTTATTTTTGAGAGAGAGACAGAACACAGGGGGAGGGGCAGAGAGAGAGGGAGACATAGAATCTGATGCAAGCTCCAGGCTCCGAGCTGTCAGCACAGAGGTCCAACGTGGGGCTCGAACCCACAGACCGTGAGATCACGACCCGAGCCGAAGTCGGACGCTTAACCGACTGAGCCACCCAGACGCCCCCAAAACAAACGGCTTCTATCTGGTAGGACGGACGTGAGGGTTAGATGAGAGCATGTATGTCGAGTTTAGAATAGCGCCTGGCAGTGCTATTGTGCTGATGGTGACCCTTTCCCTCTTTGACCCTGGGGTTCTGACCCCTCGCTTGTCTCCCTGACGATGTCCTTCCCTCAGAGGAAAGCTTGTAAGAGTCTCAGATCCCACATGGAAATACGCTCACGTCGTTCATCATCGGGGAAACACAAAGCAAAACCACACTATCACCTCACACCTGTCAGAAGGGCTAAAATTGGTGACACAAAAACAAGTGTTGGCAAGGATGGGGAGGAAAGGGAACCCTGGTGCTCTGTTAGTAAGAATGCAAACCGGTGTGGCCACTGTGGAAAAGAGCATGAAGAGAGCTCAAAAAACTAAAACTAGGATCACCATATGATCTAGCAATTCCACTTCGGGGTATCTGCCCAAAGAAAACAAAAACACTAAGTTGAAAAGATATCTGCTATTGCAGCGTTACTTACAATAGCCAAGATATGGAAGCAACCGAAGTGTCCCTTGATGGACGGGTGGATAACGAAAAGATGGTGTATGCAGTCTGTGGAATATTATTCAGCCGTAAAGGAGAATGAAACCTTGCTGTTCACGAGAACGTGGATGGACCCAGACGGCATTATGCTAAGTGAAACAAACCAGACAGAGAAAAACAGATACCGTATGATTTCACGTACATGCGGGATCTAAAAAAACAAAACAACCACAGAAGTAGACACAGATTCATAAGTACAGAGAACGAACTGGTGGTTTCCGGGGGGAGGGGAGAGGGGGCAAAAATAGGTGAAGGGGTTTACGGGTACAAGCTTCCAGTTATAAAAGAAATAAGTCACAGGGATCAAATGTACAGCATGGGGAACAGAGTCGATAACATTGTAATAACTTCGTGTGGTGACAGCCGGTAAGTACACTTATCAGTGGCCAGCATTGTGTAATATACAGACTTGTCGATTCACTATGTTGTACACCTGAAACTAATATAACATTGTATGTCAACTCTACCCCAATTTAGACAATTTTTAAAGAATTGAGCCCCCTCCTCCCTCTGACCGACCGCTCAGTTCACAAAGCTGCCTTTCCCCATCATCCTCCCCCCACCGTCCTTGCCGGTGCATACACACGCACCATCCCACAGGGTGAGCCGGCTTCTGAAATGACTCTTCGGGTTCTGGCACCAAGGCCATTATCAACTGCAAGCAAGAGGAAGAAACGGAGGCTCAGAGAAGAAAAGTAACATGCCAGGACCTCACTGCTGGCAAACGCAGAGCCAGGATTCGGTGCCCGTTCTCCCTAGCCCCAAAGTCTAAATTCTTTCTACTAAGTGGCCATGCTCCCACCCCAAGAGGAAAGAGTAAATAGCACCCAACTGGTCTCAAGGCTAGGCCTCCAACACGATGAAGTAAGACTAAGCTGTCTTCTTAGCTTCTTCTCACTCCTGGCAGCCCATTCTCTGGAATCTGGGAGAAACGCAACACACTTTCTTTCCTCTGCCTTTCTTCAGGACCACTATCCCCTGCCTACTTCCTGAAAACTCCTATTCATCCTTCAAAACCCACAGAAAATGTCACCTCCTTTGAGAAAACTTTACAGATGCCAGCAGCTCTTAGTTTAGATTAGATATCCTTCCTCCATGCTTCTAACCTTTTTTCTATCCTCCTACTTTTAACTTTGTTTGTAATTGATGTCTGTTCCTCCATACAAGATTTCCAGCTTCTTACGGGCTACGTTTTACCCCCCAAATCACCAAAAGAGGGCTTTTTCTCTTCTTTTTTTCCTAGTTTAGGGAGCCAACCGAAGACAAATGGATCCCCAACACAAGGCTGGAAGGAGCAGGGAAAGAATACAAACTGAAGGCCACCCAGAACTTGGAAGGTACAATCGAGCCCAGATTTTGAGACTGAAATATCTTGGATTGGTCAACATCTTGGGTTTCACAAGGGCATTAAACCTTGCACACCATATTCAACTCGTTTCAAGGATTATTTTCATCGGCCCGTGTTGTCTAAATTAACCACCCCTTCTGTCCTCCCCCCACCAGCCAAGCTCCTCCCAGATAAAGACCCCGCAGTCAGACTTGTTCCCCCTCAGAGCTCCCCGTCTGCCGCCCCGGTTGTGAGAACCACAGGGCCCTCTGGACAGCTCAAGAATTTTGCGATAATTTTTCCTCGAAGCGAAAGGGAAGGTAATGACACGCACAGCAGTGTTAATGCAACATTAAGATAAAAAAAATAAATTATTCATAAGCATGAAAATAATGTCAAGGTGCTGCTAATGTTTTAATTACAGCCGGTAATACTCCTTTTTGCCACAATGGACTCTGTGTGCAGTCACTGAAAACACGTGCAAGGGCACGGACACGGGTGCAGCCGCTACAGGCTGTTCATTCCCACGGGTGGAAGGAAGCCCCCCGTCTCTGAACCCACAAACCACAGAGATATTTCCTCCCCCTGCAGCCTATGCGGGGAAATCCAGCATTAAGGACTTTTCTGCCTTGGTTACACATTAGATCCTCCCGGGAAGTTTATTGAAACCAAGGCCTAAGCCCCAGACCCAGAGGTTCTCTTACAATTGGGGTCACTTACTACGTCACGTTGCCCACTGCCCATCCCCCTGCTGCCCACCCACCCCTACCCATCCTCACTTCCGGCTGCTGTGTTCCGGGCTCTTGTCACCCTGCACAGGAATTACGGCCCAAGCCCTCCCTGTGCCTGACCTTCCCCCACCCCCACCCCTGTGACTTTTCCTGCACCCTGAAAGGGACCAGAGGTAGCTCTGTGATGGGGGAGACACCAGGAGTGGACACAGGGCATAGGTTTGGGGGACAAACGGACCTCCCTGTGGCCTCACGCAGCATGGGGGAGGCATGTGGCCACCAAGAGGATGGGAAGGCCCCAGAGATGAGATCTGGTACCTGGATCCGGTCGTGTCAGTTGCTCAGTGGTCAAAGCTCCACGTGCTGTGGTCAGATCACGTGCTCGACACACAGGGACAGAGAGGAAAGGCCATCTCTGTCATCAGGAACCCTGGATCCAGGGGAGAAAACCAGCACACAAACAGAGTGGCTGTGTGTGTGACCACTGCCCTCCTGGAGGAGAGCACCCAGGGAGTCCTGAGGTGGCACCCAGCCTGGCCTGTGGGGTCAGCAATGGCTTCTGTAAGAGCTGATGTCCTTGGCTGTATCATCTGGATTTATGGAGCATCCCCCTCTCTCTTTCTGTGAAGCCTCCTGACTCTGAAAGACAGGTACTGTTACAGACCCCATTTATGGATGGGGACACTGAGGCTTGGAAACCCTTAGTAACTTGCCCAAGATCTGGGGTGTTCACGGCCACACTCCCAGCAGCACCGACAGGAGTTAGATGAGCCGATGAGGTGAGGGGGGGTTAGAGGTCGCTGGTCCTCAAGCAGAGGTTCCCCACCTGCCCATGGTCCCCACACCCTCAGCATCTCAGCGACAGTACCCTTCCCTTCTTGTGGCCCCACAACCTTTGAGAGGCGTGACGTACCCCCACAGGCCAGCCTCCGGCGACACAGGGCCTGCGCACCTGTCAACACCTGTCCGTGGTAGGGCCTGCGCCCAGCGGCTCTCAGAAGGTGCAGGCAAATCACCAAGAGGTGAAGCCTGCTTGCTGGGACAGGCCTGAGGACAGCCACCTCACCCCCACCCAGTCCCCAGCAGAACAGCAGCCCTGATCAGCGCCCCATGCTCCGGCCAGGGCCAGGCACGAACCCTGAGCCCTTCCAGAGCTTTGCCAGGTCCCCAGACTGGTTCGTTCGTGGCTGGGTAACATTGCGAGACCCCTGCGTATGGATGTTTTTTCTCCCTCCATTCCCCTCCCCCCAACCCCTAACCCAGAGCCAGTAGCTGAGTCTATCCTTTATGGCCTCAGTAAAGATACACTACATGGCAGAAAACAGCAGGGGGAAATAGCAACTCGTCCTGGATTTCGGGCCCCAAAAGTCCAAGCTCTTAGGACGATGGTCCTCAAACCCAGTAGGGTACCAGAATCACCCAGAAGAGAGCTGGTGAAACACAGCTTACCGGGCCCCACCCCCAGAGTCCTGATGCCCAGGTGTGAGGTAGGGACTGAGAATTATCGGAATGAGTCCTGAAATAAGCACCCTGCCACTCTGACCACACCCGGAGGGCCCAATTCAGCCTCATAAGAGAGCAAGGAGCTCTCTGGCCTGCAGGAGAAATACTAACACGAGATGAAAGACTGATCTTCAAACACCCAAAGAACAAGAACAGCAGGAAGGAAGGGAAGGACCACTTCTCCGCGTCCCGGGGGCGCAGCCACAAAGCTCCAGGTGGAGGTAATGAGCAGGTGCTCCGGGTCAGGCCAGGAGCACTTGCTCCCATGGTGACCATTGCTTCCAGAGAAGTCCTCTAGGTAGAGCACTGCTTCCCCCCAGGGATGCTAATAGATTTCTGGCGTCTCTGGAGGACGTAAAACCAGGCTGCTGAGGTGAGGCATGAGCCATGATGTAGTCTGGGAAGCAGGGCAGGCAGAAAGATGGACAGACAGCCTGGGTGTCCCCTGTTCCTGAGGCCGGGATGGGGCCCGCTGCACTGCCACCAGCTTCCAAGTCTTCCCCCTTTATCTCAGAAAACATTCTCCTTTTATGCTTAAACAAGCTCCAGCAGATTTCAATTTTTTTTTCTTGGAGGTTCTGTCTTTCTATAAAGACAGACGGGGTGAAGGGGGGTCTAGCACATGGTTTTCTAACTGCCCCTTTCTAGCTTGCCTACAATTTTACAATTTTTCTTTTAAGTTTATTTACTTATTTTGAGAGAGAGAGAGAGCATGTGCACAGAGAGGAACAGAGAGACAGACAGAGAGAAAATCCCAAGCGGGCTCCGTGCTGACAGCACAGAGCCCCGCGTGGGGCTCGAACCCACAAACTGTGAGAGCATGACCTGAGCTGAAATCGAGTCAGAGGTGTAGCTGACTGAGCCACCTAGGCGCCCCCTAACTTCACAATTTGAAATTGAAACTGTGAGTTCCACATACGCAGACAAGCCATACGGCTGGACGTCCTTCCCCAGTAAGTTTTATCGACCTAGCACCGACCTTTGGCATCAATGCAGCTTCCTCGGAAGGAGTGCGCTCTTGGGCGGTGAGCAGTCATTTCCTCCTGCATGTGATGGACGAGGTCCGAGGTCCGGTAGGAATGTCCCCATAGGGTGATAGAGCCGGCACCATCGACACCTGCACTGGGCTGACCAGAAGACTCGAGAAAACAAGGAAGTGTGCGTTCCTTCCCTGTAGCCTGGCCTGGTCGACAGAAGCGCCTACAAGACCCAAGGAGGACAGACGCGGGGAGAGAGGAGGACACTGAGAATCTGAGCAGGTGGGGGAAGACTGCATCCCTGGGTCGGGGATGAAGACATTCTCCTGTCCCTTTCCAACATCCCCAGCGCCACCCCGCAGGGACCCCCTGACACTAACATCTCCCTTGCTTACAGACTACCTCTGGCCGTCACCCTTATCGGGGCCGGGACACCCACCTAGAAGACCATGGGCCCAGGCGCCCGAGCAGATGGGGCCAGGGGTGTTGGGGGAAAAGTCAGAAGGAGAAATACCAGGTCTGCAGGGTTTCTGCTGGAGAGAGACTTCCCAGGTCCACCTCCTCTGGGGGAGTGACCCAAAAGCAAGCAGGCTCAGGCCTCTGATAATCTGCCCCAGGGGAGCTGCAGAAGCTCTAAATCCATTTCCTGCAAGGTGGGGCTCTCCCCGTCCCCAGATAATGCTGCACAGACCGGCCAGGGAGAAAAGGGGGTACCTCGGGAGGGAAGGAAGTGTGAGCTTTGGTCCTCATACCAAAAATGACGAGGAGAGAATTGAGGAGTGTGGAAGGAAGCTGCCATAGGTCCCCCGCCAAAGCAGTAGAAAAGCAAGTAACACAAGAACGGACCTCCCTCTGTGTAAGACTCGAATGAGAAACTAAGCATAGCCGTGTATGAACACCTCCCGGGAGCCACGCCTTGTGCTAAGTGATTTCCATGCAAGGTCTTGTTTAACACAGTGCCCTGCGGGCTAAGAGTTTCTACTCCCACTTTGCAGATGAGAAAACCGAGGCACTGAGACATCTCAGTTACGTTGCATCCTGGCTACGGCTGCCGTGGCCTTTACCCCGGACACCTTTGCTGCTTCCGGCTCGGTCTCCTCATCCTTGAGGTCAGCAGTCTCGCGTTCCAGTTGGCAGTGCTCGCACAGCCCCTGTGACTGCAAAGCTCGCCTGTGCCTCAGGCTCAGGCACGCACTGACCCCTGGCCACGCCAGCCTCTTCCCACCCTCCTGTCCTGAGCTTCCTACTCAAGCTTTTTTTTTTTTCTTTCAATTTTTCTTACTGTTTATTATTGAGAGAGAGCGTGCGTGGGGGAGGGGCAGAGAGAGAGGGAGACACAGAATCTGAACCAGGCTCCAGGCTCCGAGCTGTCGGCACGGAGCCCAACATGGGGCTCGAACCCAGGAACCGGGAGATCATGACCTGAGCCGAAGTTGGATGCTTAGCCGACTGATCCACCCGGGTGCCGCTACTCAAGGGTTAGAGGGCCCTCCTCTGGGCAGCCCTTTCTCCCTCACTCACCCCACCAGAGCACTTACCATATGCACAGGAATCGCCCGTGTGCTGGTCTTTTCCGGTTAGATCCAAGTCAAAGGGGACTTGCAGCTACTATGGGCTGACCCAGTCAGTGACCGGGCACCCCCAGTGCTGAACCCATAATGGCGAAAGGTGGCCCGTCAGCACCTTCCGGCCAGAGACCATCAGGCGCTCCCCTGATCAAAGTTGGGTTCCATAACTCTTTGCAACAAAGGAAAACACCGTGGGGGGAAGTGCAAGGCATCTCACTGAGAGGGTGTCAAAAGGGACTTTGAGGGTTTGGACCGTGTTACCTGATTTGGGGGAGGGCTCAGTGAAGCAGGCTTTGCTCTGGACCTCTGGACCAGAAGCCGCGAGGAAGCAGGGGTAATTCTGGCTGGACGGTTCACTAAATCTCATTCGAAAGGTGAGGGGAAGGAAGTGAGGCCAAGTGTATCCCTGGTAGAGAAGCAGTGGCCACTTGCACGGATGTCTGCAGTCCTGTGCCTTGACAACATTTTTGTTTCCGAGCTCAGACATTACAGAGGGGTCTTGGTTTTGCCCTGAGCCCTCCTGGCGTGTCCGGTGTCAGGGGCCTGTGACATGGTTTGCATTCGGCAGGAGCTGTGGGTTCCAGGCCAGCGCCCGGCTCTCCGGGGCTGCTGTTCTCTCTTCTCGGTCTTTTGCCAACCAACTCTCGGCTAAGTTGCCTGACACGGCCACTGGCTTCACCCAGTTCTGCGCTTCCTGTTCAAGTTGGAATATCATCCCAACTCAGAATTCAGGGGTCCCGGAGTACCAGTGGATTCACCTCCTCATCTCTGCCTCCCTTGGCAGGGAGCCTCATTCTTGGCTCTCCACAGCCCCGGTGGTTGCCCTGTCCACAGCCATAAAGGAAAATCTCTCCCTTCTGGAAGTTCTCTCTGCTTCTGCCCTCCCCCACCCCCCGCTGTCCCCGACCCGGACCCTGAGCTTCCTCTAATCCTTGTTTTCTTGACTTCCACTCCGGCTTCCTTTCAGGTATCAGTTCTTCGGTCCTACAGGGTTCCACTCAAGATGAGTCTGTTGGAGGGGGAGGGAGGAGGGACGCAGACTCTGCAATAGGACGGGAAGGAAGAAAAAGGAGACCTCGTGAGCCCGTGGCATATTTCCAAGGCACTCAGACCCTTAGTGCTGCTGAGTCCAACTTCCTTTTAGCAGATATTTTAAGCATCGTTTTGCTAAAACACTGTCCCTCCCCACACCTTGGGTCGTATTGCCAGCTGGAGCCCGTGTCAAGAAGGCAAGTAGAGGGAAGGAGACCTAGGACTACCAAACTTTCCTTTTTGTAAACTATGAGTAATAAACATGACCCCTGTGAATTCCCCACCTGTTTCTGAATGACCAAACCCTTAAAATCTGTGCATCCCACACTGCACATCACCCATGTGTATTGTCTTGAAGACATCTCCCCTGTGTTATTTTCATCCTCCCAAATAAATTGTAAGACCCTGAGAGGTGAAACTGCCCCCCATCTGATTGCGGTCTTCCCAACTTTACCATAAGCCCCTGAGGACGGGGAATGCATCCCATGGCTCTGGTCGCTGCCTCCCAACCCAGTCCAGTCTGGCTCCCCACACATCCCAGCTGGTTCACACACCCATGAAGTGCTCACGGTCTTGACTGAACCTCTCTTCCACAGGCCCCAGCAATGGGTCCAAGAGGAATTTAAATATCTGAGCCTTGCCCAGTTAGCTGTAGCTGATAAAGGGGCTGCAGGGGACAACCTCCATTTAATGGTGGGGGGCTTTCTCTTTCCTCCCGCAGAAGGAAGAAAGCCAAGCGGGAAATGCTAGCGGAGGTCCTCTCCCCATCCATGGCTAACGGGGGGCTTTGTGGTCTCTGGGCATCTGAGGATGCGCACGTCGAATAACACATTCTTCCGTGGGCTCCATTCAGAGCAGCTGCTTCAAGTGAGAAATGCCATGCCCTCTGCCCATAAGTGCAAGCTGGCTTTGTGGGCGTGTGTTAGGGTCAACGGGAGTAGGAAAGGGGGGAATGGAGGGGTTCTGTTTCCTTGACACATGGGTGGGAATGTCAGCCTCTAGCATTCTCCATTCCCACGGCATCTGCTCTCTGAATTCTCAGTCACGTTCAGTGCCATGCCAGTGTCATGGGCCAAATGTCCTCCAAATGCTTACAGCTTCTTAGGCAGTGTATGGACTAGGGTTGAGAACCAGAGAAAATGACAGTGATGTCCTTAGGGCAGGACCTTCCTGTATTGGGGTGACTTTGTTCACCCCACAGCAGCCGGCACCTGGCCAGGAAAACAGACTCATACCTTACATTTTTTTTATGGCCCATCAATGTTGCCGAGGTGCGACACATTCAAGATCTTAGCTCTACAAGGTCAAGGGGGAAATCACCGGGATCCGCATTTGAGCCCAGGTGGCTGAGGCAAGGCGGATTCTAACATCCAGGGCCGCCTCTTCACCCACACCTATTGTAAGTGTGAAAATGCCATAAGAAATATCCAAACCTGGAAATCACACAGATGAGGGGAGATTATTTGCATTGCAAAAGTATTTATTTTTTGAAGGATTTGCTTAAATAAGGAACACTTTGCATGCTTTTTAGTTGCATGTTTCCAAGATATTACTTACTTGTCAAAACAAGAGCCACGAAGGTAGAGAAACTGAAAACTAAATTAATAGATTAAAACAGTAAATATTTAAAAATAAAACAGCAATAAACTTAAAAAAAAAAAAAAAAAACCTGAACCGAATATGAGTTAAACACACCAAAGAGAGGAAATGTGTAAGCCTAAAGGAATAGATCTCACAAAGGAAACAAGACGGGCACCTCCCAGTAAAAGTATATGTAGTAAAAATGAAATACATGTGGTTAATCTTAAATAGCTAAAACTGACACAAACTGACAAAAAGCACAAAGCATGCAGTTTAAAATGAACTGTCATAAATCAACAGTGGAAAATATTCAACTCCACTGTGGAGCAAATAAATATGAGAGAAAACAGCAGAAGGAAACGTCCTGTGGCATAAAAATTGAGCATAAAATCCCCAGTGTTGTTGCAGATGTGGTGAGACGGGCAATGCAATGCACCCGTGATAGAAGCATCAGCCAACCGTCTGAAAAAGCCATTGGAGACCTATACGTGCATATTCTGTATTTATCTTTAGCCTTTTCTTTAGTTTTGGAAGAATGTGACTCTTTTGTGATTATATATACACATTATATATATAATGTACTATAATAGATATTAACATGTACTGTGTATTTTTTATATTGTACTTCTATATATGACGTACTATATGTATAGCATGCACGTATATAACAACTATATTTATAACTATATATATATAACATGTACAGTTTTATATATAATGTATCATAAAAGACTCCCAGCTTGCCAAAGCTAAAGAAAGAAGTTAAAATGGAGAAAAGACCAAGCCCAAAGGCTTCTCCCGGACACCAATTAAACTGACACGTGTGTCTTCTTACCAGGAGCAGAGTCTGGCTTTTCCTTCTTCTGTGTTCCTTGCGGAGGCTAAAGATGACTTCACGCTAGTTCCTTTTTTTTTTTTAATGTTTATTTATTTTTGAGAAGGAGTGCGAGGGGGGAGGGGCAGAGAGAGAGGGAGACACAGACTCCGAAGCAGGCTCCAGGCTCCGAGCTGTCAGCACAGAGCCCCACGCGGGGCTTGAACTCACCAACGTGAGATCATGACCTGCGCCGAAGTGGGAAGCTCAACCGACTGAGCCACCCAGCACCCCTACTTTGCCAGTTCTTATCCATGACCAGCAGGGGTTCTCACCGTGGTGCTCCTATGTGAGCCTATATCAGAATCACCTGGAAGACCAATCAAAACACAGCTCACTGGGCTCCGCCCCCAGAGCTTCTGCTTTGACTGGCCTGGGGGCGGGGCAGGATTCTAGAAAGTGCTTTCTCACCGGTTCCCAGGCGTGCTGCTGGTCCCCGGTCCACACTTGGTAAGGACTGACCTACGGCCCGGGTGCCCACCTCGGAGCCCCACGTGGGCTGCCTCCTCGCTCCTCCCCAGATGGCAGAGCATTGTTGTTCGGCTCCTTGTCCCCGACGGAGACGTGACAACTTGCATGGGATCCGAGGGTCTCGTGTTACACAGCTAGTGCTCAGATAGAAACTACCTTGTATCCTCTCAACACGCATGCCTTTTCTTTTTTTTTTTTTTTTTTTTTTAATTTTTTTTTTTCAACGTTTATTTATTTTTTTGGGGACAGAGAGAGACAGAGCATGAACGGGGGAGGGGCAGAGAGAGAGGGAGACACAGAATCGGAAACAGGCTCCAGGCTCTGAGCCATCAGCCCAGAGCCCGACGCGGGGCTCGAACTCACGGACTGCGAGATTGTGACCTGGCTGAAGTCGGACGCTTAACCGACTGCGCCACCCAGGCGCCCCGCATGCCTTTTCTTTAAGTAGGAAATTCTCAGCCCCTGTTTTAAAATTTTTTTTTCAATGTTTTTTATTTATTTTTGGGACAGAGAGAGACAGAGCATGAACGGGGGAGGGGCAGAGAGAGAGGGAGACACAGAATCGGAAACAGGCTCCAGGCGCTGAGCCAACAGCCCCTGTTTTAAAGGAACCAGTTGCCCCAGCCAACTGGACGTCTTGTTTGAGCCCTTCCGTTTTCTCCCCCTTCCCCAGCTTGTTGCTCAGAAGCGGTCCTTGGAGCGCCCCCCAGAGGGCGCTACACTGTGTTCTCGTATCAGCTCAGCCGCTCTTCTAGCTGTTGAGACCTGGGACGCATTCCTTCAGACGCAGAAGCTTCGAGATCTTCGTCGGCCAAGGGGCACAGGAAGACCGCCGCACTGATTATATTGAAAACGAACACAAAACCCCTTGCTGAGGGCTTGCCTGGTAATGAGCGGTCCCCACAAGCAACTCGTTGTCATTGTCATTCGCTGCCCAGTGTCACCTGCAGCCTTCAGTTTTTCTAGTCACTAACCCAGTCTATCCTGTTTGTTTTCCTTGGAACTGTGGCCCTTTGCTTCTTCCATGCTGCCAAATGCGGTTGTTTTTTAATGGTTTCAGGGAAGTACTACCTGCTTGTTTTAAGTCATCCGTTGTGAAGCATCCGTTGTAAAGCAATTCCCCGTCCCTTTCTACCCCAGTCCCCTGAGACAACTCTGCTAGCCCTTTGGTGTGTGCCCTTTTCGTCCTTTACCTACAGATACACGCACATATACATACATATATCTGTTCTATATATTTATGCGTCTACAAGAATGAGGTAGGGCCCACATGTTTTCCTACACCTTCTGTGTTGTCCCTTTTTGGGCTGAAAATCGCATTCAAGGGACTTCCAGTTTCTATTCCAACGTGTGAAGAGCTGGGAAGTTGTCACTCCCATGCTCACAACGTGAAAGGGAAAAAAAAAGTGAACCCACTGAAAATCAATGACGTCTCTGAGACCCATTAGAGAGTTGAGGTCACAGGGCAAACCATCACCCCCCGAAGCTGGAGAGACAGACAAATCCAGAAAGTCACAGCCAGGTAACAAGGCAGTACACCCAGACCCAAAGCTGCTGCAGCCGTAAACTGGTAGGAGTATCTCAGTGGTAACTCTGACCAACTGTTGAAAGTTGAGTGTGGACAAGGAGGAGAGTGAGAGGCTTCTGGGGGCCGTAATCTTGGGCATCCTATGCTCTTGTGGGCTTTACTTCTAGGAACCATTATCATGGTGAAAAGCTGAGAAATATCCTATGGGTTTGACAGAGGGGAAGGGAAAGGTCACCATTTTTAAATAACCCACAGCAGCCTCCATAACAAAGACCTAGTCTCCAGGAGGAAAGCCCAGAGCCTGTCCCATCTCCAGCCCCTCTGGCCTCACCGTCTCACCTAAGAAACACTTGTGACAGCCACGGCCCAGGAACACAGGCCAACCAAAGGACTGAGATCCATTCAGAACGTTGTAGAACACTTCCCTTCCCCACTTGTTACTACCACACCACCAGGGATCCGGTATCGCCCACTAATGGTGGATTAGAACCAAAAGAGCTCAGGACACAGATTCTACTTGGAGGAGTCTCCAGGGAGAGCCAAAGACAACAGGGGAGACAAAAATAAGGAATTTGAAAGAGGAATTTTAAGCGTCTGGTCCGTACAGCTATAGCAAACATTAAACACAACCCGATTCCTAGCAAGATCAACACAAAACCTCACACCAAGGGCCCGTGTAGCTCAGTTCCTATTACCCAACACATCATGTCTGGCTTTCAGACAAAAATTACAAGGTATGCTAAAAGGCAAGAAAAAAAAGTAGGAAGAGGCAAAACAAGCATCAGAAACACACTCAGATATGGAACAGATTTAAGAATGACCAGACAAGGAATTTTAAGTAACTGTGATTAAATGTTAAGGGTTCTAACGGAAAAAGCAGACAACACGCAAGAAGAGAAGGCCCATGCAAGCAGAGGGATGGAAACTCTGAGAGCGAATCACAAGGAGATGCTAGAAATGAAAAACACTGCAGCAAAAAATGTCTTTGAAGGGTTTCTCAGTAGACTAGACATGGCTGAGGAAAGAATCGGTGAGACTGAAGACAATAGAAATTTCCTTAACTGAAATGCAAAGCGAAAAAAGAATTTAAAACACAAAAGAATATCCAAGAACTCTAGAACAATTTCAAAAGGTATCATTGAAATGCCAGGTGAATAAGAAAGAAAGAATGGGCCAGGAAAAAAAAATACATATATATATTTGAAGTAATAAAGGCAGAGAATTTTCCAAAATTAAAAATATAAAAAAATACATATATATGTGTGTCTATATCTATTTGAAGTAATAAAGGCAGAGAATGTTCCAACATTCACGCTACCAAACAGAGCACACAGAGAACACCAAGCAGGATAAATATCAAAACAGTCTATACAAAGTATATCATAGTCAATGTGCAGAAAACCGAGACAAAGAGGAAATCTAGAAAGATGTAGGGGAGGTGGGGAATGGACACACGTTACGTATATAGGAACAAGTATAAGAATTACCACAGGCTTCTTATCAGAAACCATTCAAGCAAGAAGAGAGTGGAGTGAAAATTTTAAAGTATTGAAAGAAAAGCACCACCAACCTAAAACCTGGAATCCAGCGAGTCTATCCTTCAAAAGTTAAAAAGAAATATTTTCTAAAACAAACAAAATGCATCGCCAACAGCACTGCCCTGCAAAAAATGGTCAAAGAAATTCTTCAAAGAGAAAAGGGCAGAGAAACTTGGATCTATATGCAAAGAAAGGAAGAACGTTATGAGAAAGAGTAAACAAAAGTAAAATAAAAGCTTTCTTTCTCTTATTCTTTTTTTCTTAGTATGTATGTATGTATGTATGTATGTATGTATTTTGAGAGAATCCCAAGCAGGCTCTGTGCTGTCAGTGCAAAGCCCAATGCTGTCCTCAATCTCGCAAACCACAAGCTCATGACCTGAGACGAAATCAAGAGTCAGACATTCAACCCACTGAGCTACCCAGGCACCCCTTTTTTTCTTATTCTTAATTCATCTCTGAATTCTTGTTCAAAGTCATAACAGTACAAATGTTTTAGTGATTATAGCTTATGAAAGGATATTTTAAGGGATGGGAAGAAGGAATTGAGAGCACTCTGTTATAAAGTCACCTGCACTACTCATAAAGTAATACAGTATTAGGGGCGCCTGGGTGGCGCAGTCGGTTAAGCGTCTGACTTCAGCCAGGTCACGATCTCGCGGTCCGGGAGTTCGAGCCCGGCGTCAGGCTCTGGGCTGATGGCTCGGAGCCTGGAGCCTGTTTCCGATTCTGTGTCTCCCTCTCTCTCTGCCCCTCCCCCGTTCATGCTCTGTCTCTCTCTGTCCCAAAAATAAATAAAAAACGTTGAAAAAAAAATTTTTTTTAAAGTAATACAGTATTATAAGAAAATATATTTAGAGGGGCGCCTGGGTGGCTCAGTCGGTTGACCGTCTGACTTTGGCTCAGGTCATGATCTCACAGCTCATGAGTTCGAGCCCCACATCAGGCTCTGTGCTGACAGTTCTGAGCCTGGAGCCTGTTTCAGATTCTGTATCTCCCTCTCTCTCTGCCCCTAACCCACTTGCATTCTATCTCTCTCAAAAATAAATACACATTAAAAAAATTTAAAGAAAATATGTTTGGATTAGTTGCAAATGCATATCGCAAACTCTAGGGCAACCATTTAAAAATATGTTGAAGTATAATTTCAATGTAAGAAGAGAGAGAAAAGAGAATCATATAAAATGCTCAATTAAAATTGTACTTAAGTGTACTTTCACTGGACTGTTTAAAGCTTTACATTTTTTCGAGATTCAAGATAACTAAGATGTTATTGTAAATTTTAAATTTCCCAACAGCCACAGTGGCTCTTCCCCTTTTAAGACCCCTAGAAAAATGGTGACACATAGTCAGTGCCCAGTGAATACCTATGACCTTGACTATGGAAGTTGGGTTGTCCCTCTCTGACCCCAGGTAAGATGTCCTCTGACTAAGATGAATCTGGTCGCTGGTCCCCGTGAGCCAGTGACCAAATACATGGGGAAGGAGTGGTTGCAGGACTCTTTTTTCTGGAATCTGATTACCTTCCCAATGGAAGGGGGTGAGCTGGATGAGCATAGAAATGGCTGATAACTACCAGGAGAACCAAAAAACTGGAGGAAAAGTAGAATATTCATGGTTTTTGTGAGTCAGCAAAGGAGAAGCCACACCCAGCTACCAAATCACTGGCTACCTTCCCCAACGTGCCCCTTTCTCGGGCCTCCTTCTCTTTGGGGGACACCTGCCCAGAGTCTCTATGCACGTTCTGATTATTTTCCACGGACATGTACTGACATTTTACAAAAGATAGTCAGAGAGATGTGTAACAATGTTTAACACACCCCAATAAGTCTCTTATGAAGAAATTAAATAAATTGAAAAGGTGGGAAATTGGTAAGTGACCTACAAATGGCTGTGTTGGAATCTGTTAAAGGGGCTCTCTGGTTGCTCATGTGTACAGAGTGAGACCCAAGTATAGTAGACAAATGACCAAATACCAACACTTGGTTCCCTCCACTTCCAAGCATCAGGGGACTAGGACCCACCCCTAGGACGGTCAACAAGGGCACGTGTCATGCTATAGCCAATACAACGTCAGTATGTAAGAGCCAACGTGTCTCCATCTTTCCTGCCCCCACCTTTGGCAGTTGAAGAGGTTGCAAATGGTGAGCCCTGGGTCCTGAGTAAAGAATGGCACGGATCCCCCTGCCAAGCCGCTGTGGATGTGAAGCACGAGCAAGAAATAAAACTTTGTCATTCACAGCTACAGACTTTTTCTACAGTTACCTCACCCTTGTGGACCAATCGTCAAGCCTCTGAGAATATTTATCCAACAGAACCCACAGGGTATATTTTTTTTTAATGTTTATTTATTTTTGAGAGAGAGAGAGAGACAGAGCACGAGTAGGGGAGGAGCAGAGAGAGAGGGAGACACAGAGTCAGAAACAGGCTCCAGGCTCCGAGCTGTCAGTCCAGAACCCGACCCGGGGCTCAAACTGAGGAACCTTGAGATCATGACCTGAGCTGAAATTGGACGGTTAACCAATGGGAGCCACCCAGTTGCCCCCACACCTATGGAAACTAACGCACAGCTAGTGAGAGGTCATTTTACAGCCTCAGCAAATTCAATTTCCTCTACCAACATATTTTATAACTTAAATGAATAAATGCATTTCTTATAGCAAACCTGGTTCCTAAGGCTATGTGACTAAACCATTAAATTTAGTAGCCCCCTTCTTCTCATTAACAGCTAATTTCATGAGAGAGGAGCTTGTCTTGAAAAGCTTGGGCCCCACGTAGCTCATCCTTTCTCACACCCTCATGGGAACTGAAGCGAATGCCTCCTCTCTTATCAAGGAAGACAATTACAACACAACAGTAAAAGTCCGCAGGCCTCTTATTCAATATCGTTACACCTGCCTTCTTTAACTACGATCAATCTATGAAAATAAAGGCTGTGATGCCCAATTTCCACAAGAGTACCATCATGGTTTGCTTTTTTTAGATTTTTTAAAAATACAATTTATGGTCAAGTTGGCTAACATACCGTGTGTAAAGTGTGCTCTTGGCTTCGGGGGTGGATTCCCGTGGTTCATCGTTTGCACACAACACCCAGTGCTCATCCCAACAAGCACCCTCCTCAATGCCCATCACCCGTTTCCCCCCCTGCCCTGTTCTCCCCATCCACCCTCAGTTTGTTCTCTGTATTTAAGAGTCTCTTCTGGTTTGCCTCCCTCTCTGTAACTATTTTTTCCCTTCCCTTCCCTTCCCCCAGGGTCTTCTGCTAAGTTTCTCAAGTTCCACATATGAGTGAACATAGGATATCTGTCTTTCTCTGATGGACTTATCTCAACTGACGAATGGATACAGAAGATGTGGTTTAGATATACAGAGGAATACTACTCGGCAATGAGAAAGAATGGAATCTGGCCTTTTGCAGCAACGTAGATGGAACCGGAGGGTATTATGTTATGTGAAATGTGTTTCTTTTTTTTTTTTTTTAAGTCCTATACTTTAAAGGGCACCTGGGTGACTCAGTCACTTAAACGTCCAACTTCGGCTCAGGTCATGATCTCACAGTTTATGAGTTTGAGCCCCGCGTCAGGCTCTCTGCTGTCAGTGTGGAGCCTGCTTGGGATTCTCTGTCTCCCTCTCTCTCTCTGCCCACCCCCATCAAAAGTAAACAAACATTGAATGAGTAAATAAATATAATAAAAATAAAAAGTCCTATATATTAAAAAGAAAAAGACAAAAATAAAGGCATGAAATTGTAGGCAGCTGTTGTCTTTGAGTGATGAGAACATGAGCAATTGTATGGTTCCAATTGCTTCTTTTTAGTATTTCCAAATCTTTATAAAGACATATTATTTTTATAACAGGGAAATATATACCTATCACAGGCTCCATTATAAAATGGATGTATTAATCTAAAAGATGTATCTCTCCACCAATGTACACACAGTTTTGGATTAGTTTATAATCTGTCTCTAGGAAAAAAGTAGCCACCAGAGGAAAAGCTAGGCTTTAGAAATGCCAATCCTGTACAAATGAACAAACAAACAACAACAAAACAGACTCACCAATAATGAAGAACAAACTGGTGGTTGCCAGACAGGAGAGAGGTGGGAGTGTGGATGAAATCAACAAAGAGGATTAAGAGGTACAGACTTCCAGTTATAAAATAAATAAGTCCCAGGGATGAAAAAGACAGCAGAGGGAATAGAGTCAACAATGTTGTAATGTACTTATTGTGGAAAGCATTTTGCAATGTACATAGTTGTTGAATCACTATCCGTACACCTGAAACTAATTTAGTATTATACGTCAAGGATATTCCAATTAAAAAGAAAAAGAAAAAGAAAAAGAAGAAGAAATGCCAATCCCATGAAGGATTAACAAAATCAAGGTGCTATGGTGAGACAGGTGAAGATAGAAAGAAAAAGAAGAGACAGAGACCTATGACGATAGTAGTTCTCTAATTTTCAAATACAGCACAAAAGACTTAGGAGGAAATTATGAAAATTCAACACTTGGATCCAATAGCCAGCGATTATGATTCAGTGTCTGCAGAGGGGGCCCAGGGATCTGCAGGGTGAGCAGATTTCCGGGCTGATTCTACAGGGAGGTCCCTGCACCACACCTTGAGGAATATGTCCCAGGGAAAATAGAATGGTTCGATCCGGCGCAGAGGCTGAAGAGGGAGCCAGCCACGTGGGGATATTTTAGCTCAGTGGGTCTTACCTCTGGGGGCTTATAGGAATCCTCTGAATGGCTTTTTAAAAGCGCTGATGCCCCAAAATACTAATGGATCGGAATCCCTGGGCAGCTGCAGATCTGGAGAGCTGCCCCGGGGATTCTGATGTACAGCAAGGCCGAAATCCGCTGTGACTGAACATGAAGGCTCACACGTTTCAAGTGGCATCACAGAGGTGACCCCCTGCTCTGTCCATGCCTGGCCGCCTTGCTCAGGCTGTCCATCACAACCCCTGGCGACGGGGCAGAAAACAATTTGTCTGAAAGCAAGCTGGCCAGGATGCAAGTCTTAAATCCTTCAAACAGTGGAGAAAACAGGAAGCGTGGCCAAAGCCCCAAAGCAGACATAATTGGCTTTAAATGAGTTCAAAACTTGAAAACAAGGAACTCCAAACCCTGAAAAACTCCAGAAAACATTCTTCTGCCATTTGTTTCGCGTGATGAGTTTCCGTTGTTGTTGATTTCCTCTTAAAAGAGCCATCCATCCCCGGGAAAGAAAGGTGAAAATACACACAAGCAAACAGGAAGGGTACGGGTCACCCATCATTCCACCCACTCAGTGACAATCAATAAAGACAGCACCTTTCCAGGGTCTCCTTCACGTTTTCTCATGCAGATGTGCGCGCCCATGTCCGTCTGATAGGTTTTCCAAACTAATCCCACGAGGCGCTTACAGTGGTCCAAATTGCCCTGGTGCTAAAAAGCAGCGAAGAGGGCATCGCGACTAAAATAACTTTAAACACAAAAGGGAAAAATATATATATCAGAAAAAATAAAATTCTGAAAAACAATCACAAATTCTCCAGGACGCACAAGTTGTCTCCCAACGCCCCTAATTCTCTTCAAATATTACCAAAACTTGCAAACCCTAACGGACACACGTCCCCATTGAAATCATGACGACTGCAGTATCGGCGTGAAGAGCAACTTTGTCAGTTTGGCCAAATTGCTTTCTGTGCAGCGGGACGCTCCCCACCCATCACTGCCTTTCCTGGGGACTGACAAGCTCCTTCCTGCCTTCCAGGCCATCCCCCCCTCCCCCACAGAATGCCCCTCCCCCTCTTCAGTTTAGCCCCATCCCTCCTGTTGTTCAAGGACCACTTTAAACCCAACCCTCTCCCCTTCAACCCACCCTGGTTCTATTCTCTCTGAACCCCTCAACATTTCCTATACCTTTGTCTGTGGCTCGGAATCAATGCTTGTTCTCTGTGCCTCAGAGTCCCCTGTGCATTAATCTCAGGTCCCCACTGAGCTCCCCATGTGTCCTCCAGCTAAATCCAGCTTATCCTTTCTATGTCTCTCACAGCATGGAGCACGGTGCTGGGCACACAGTAAACAGTCAATAAATATTGAATGGTGGAGGGAATTCATAGAAAGAATTTTTTTTAAGACATTCTGTTCATCTGCAACACTCAGTGGGATGGTGTTTACAATGGGAGGGCCACAGTGGAGGTCTGCATGTTGTTGTAAAGAAGCGGGCCTGATAGAGGGCAGGGGAGTGACACAGGAGTGACACAGGGTTCCAAAAGGCAGACAGCTGTGTGGAAATGTGGGGCCAAGCCTGCGGGTGAGGACAGAAGCAAAAACACAAAGCAGCCTCCTTGTCAGAAGGTCCCCCAGGCTGACAAAGCAACAAAGGCTTTCCCAACACAGTCCTCTCATGCTCGGGATCAGACAGGGTGGCGAGGGGACCCTGACAAGCTGGCAGTCTCCAAGAAACCCCACACCATAGCAACCCTTGGCGGGCCACAAAAACGAGATCAGTGAGGACAGAGGAACCCACGAGGGGCAAAGCAGCTTAATTCCCACTGACACGGGAGAGCAGGCTGTAACGTCCGAGTGATGACAGCCTTGAGAAGAAGTGACAATGTCATCCTGGAGTCCCTGATAGGGGAGGACAGGACAGCTAGTCAAAGGCAACATCCGTTGCAGACTCTGGAGAAAGAGATGTTTTTATGCTATAAAAAGATAAATATGATCCCGTGGCTTAGTAGAAGTGGGAAGCTAAAAGAAACTAAATTCTCATCAGAAAGTTCCAAGCCTCCCGTTGAGGAAGGGGATGCCTTAGAAGCACAAAAGATTCACCAGGGCGAGCGCCCCAGAGGTCAGGTCCATGTGCCCAGAGGCTGATGCCAAAGAAATTTCATCAGCAAGGCTACAGCCCAGGATAATCTGGAAACTGCCAGAGAAAATAAGGGCAGTAAAGCCAGCTTTCTAAAGAAAGAGATAGAAATTGTCTTCAGAGGATTTCTTTACGGGGATTGCACCCTACTCGTTCAGAAGAAAGTCCTTAATGAGTCACTCGGGATAGAAGCTGTGGGCTGTAGCAAATTTGCCAAAAGCCAATTCAGAGAAAGCTAATTTTCCAAAACACATATTGTTGTATGTTAAATCCACTGACTGACCACCTTGCCAAACACTGTCAGACCAGTACAGTGACACTGGTCTTTCCCAGTCTGCTACGGATGGTTCACCACACCCTACCAAAGGCGAGCACACTCTGGCTGTTTCCGTGGTTGGGGTTCATGGCCTTTCAGGATGGGAATACTCGGTGCTCTCCAAGTTCAGGTGTCGTGCACGCCTCCTGTGTCTGTGGGACGGGATTTCTGTCTTCCGGCATATGTTCACTCATGGCACCGCCCTTCCGCCATCACTCACAAGAAGCTACAGCAAACGAACGTTCTGGGTCCGGTTCACCTTGCAGGGTATAGTTGCTTGTCACAAGGGTTTGTTACTCCAGACATGAAAGAAGGCCTGATTCTTTCACCGTTTTACACCGGTTCAGGTTTTCTCTATTTTATAGACTGTTTTCAACCTACTGTAGGCAACGAAACTGTAGGCATAGGGTCCACACAGGCTGATTTAGGGATAAGGATGCAGAAACAGAGCGGACAGTGACCTGCCTGGAGGGTAAGCGACCCCACTTGTACCTGACGTGTTGGTCACTGGACTCAAGGTCAGCCTCTGGAATGTGAAACATACAACACAAACATCCATCTTACCTGCACGGACACCATGCAAAACCACGGCTGTTCCCCCTTTCTAATTCTGAACTGTGACCACCCAGGAAGTGAGTTTTGGGTATTAGCTTGGATCCAACAGGGACCTCTCATATTGGCCAAAAAAAAGTCTTGCACAATACCGATAGGGAGATTTCTTGGTTGCAAAGGACAAGAGAAAAGAGCAAAGAGGGGAGAGGAGAAAGCACATAGAGCAGTGAGATGGGGGGAGGATGGCAATGCTGTGACTCACAAAGGGGCCGTGAGTCACTTTCTTTGGGAGAAACAGAGTCCTACATCCTGGGACTTGGGGACTTGTAGAGCAACGTCCCCACCAATGCAGGACTGCCAAAACAGAGAGAAATCACGGGAACCTGCAGAGGCCTAAAGAGAGCTCTGGACTGTCACAGGTCCAACAAGTTGGATTCAATCAAGTTCAACTACACCTGTGAGATGCAGGAGACACAGGTGACATCTGGGCTGGATGACCCAGGAGAAGACAATGTTGGCATACCAACAAACGTTTGGAGCAGAAATATGGATGATGAAAGGAAGTCCTTGCTTATAAGATTTATCAAATGAAAGGAAGCAGAACCATACTGGGGGGAATGGTCATCGGCCTTGAAACTTGATCGTGCTGAAAGTGAAGTGCAAGGTGGGAAAGGCCGACTGTGTAAGAGCCCCCAAAAGATGCCCACTCCCTGATCTCCAGCATCTGTGAATATGTTGCTTTATCACAAAAGGGACTTTAAATGTAATCAAGGGCATGGCCTTGAGATGGGATTATCTGATGGGCCCAATATAATTACATTAGTCCTTCAAAATGGAGGGGCTTCAGTGGCTGGGGTCCAAGAGGAAAGAGCAGAAAAAAGAGAATCCAAGTGTGAGAGGTTTGTGGCCTGCCGTTGTTGGCTTTGAAGATGGAGGAAGGAGACCATCAGTCCAGGAACGCAGGAGCCTCTAGAAGCCAGGGACAGCCCTCAGCCGATGGCCAGCCATGAAATGAAGATGTCATTGCCACATCCACAGGGAACTAACCAGTTCCTGTAACTGGGAACTAACCAGTTCCCTGTAACTCTGTCAACGACCCAGATGAGCAAGGAAACGGATCCTCCTAGAGCCTCTGGAAAGGAACACGGCCCCACAGACACCTTGATTTTGGTCCAGTGAGACCTGTGTCAGACTTCTGACTTACAGAACTAGAGGTAACACATCTGTGTTGGTTTACGCCTCTACATCTATGGTAAATTTTTTTACGGCATTAGTAGAAAACTGAAACAATGAATAAGCAAATAAGAAGGAAGCAAACAGCACCTTTAAATGAGTTTGAATCTCTGAACCCAGGTTAATTATGTCCTGGAGGGTATAGGGAAAAAAATGTCACATGGTAAAGCTGAGAAACTCTACACATTATTCACCCTTCTTAGAGATTCTCAAGACTCAGTAGCATCATACTCAAGGCTCTAAAAAGTCCTGGGGTGGGGTGGGGGGACATTTCACTTTCTTTAGCCTACCTTTTCCAAAACCGTATAACCTTGAAACCTACTAACATCTGTAGAAGCAGGTTCTGTGGGTTGTTATTGACGGATATACATTCAAACATATCACTCCTCTGGTAATAACATTTTGGGGGCCCTCCAGGCTTTCAGGATAAGCCATGTGCTCCTTAGCATGATCACAGCCTGAAGAGCATTCTAGCTTCATCTACCAACACACTCCCTAAATATTCTTTGATAATTGCAATAACCGAGTTAAATTTTTTTGGAAACATTGTGTTTTCTCCTTAGTTAAGAGTAAAATCCTGCCTCTCTCAGCTTCCTTCTTTCCTTTAATTCCAGCCATATTGAAGAATGTCTCTAGGATTCCATTTTCCCTCACTTCTATTCCCTCCCATACGCTATTTCCTTTGCCTGGAACACATATCCCCTACTTTCTTTGCCTTGAAATGTCTCCTTGCCCTCAAAACCCTACTCCCGCCCCACTTCCTCCAGGCAGCCTTCCTGACTCTCCCTCACAGGACTCAGGTTAGGGGCCCCTCTGCTCTGCCTCCCAATACCCCAAGCTTATGATGTCATCACACTCAGCCCTCGAAGTAGTAAGTTTCTATTTTCTTCTCTACCCTCCCCACTAGATGATGAGCCCCTGAAGTGCAGAAATCTTAATTCCCCTCCCAAGCAAGCAGGAGGCCGCTGGCTACAACCAGGCTGGGCAGAAGAGTCAACAGCGAAGCACTGGGAGCAGAAGAGAAATGCAGGCAATTTCCTAAGCCAAACAGACCCAGAAATGCTATGAATCGACAAGCAGAGACAAGAACTAGATGTAAATGAATGGAGGCAAGATGGAGCCCACAGCCAAAAGCAGGAGGAAGAGGCATCATCACAAAAGGAATCCATGGATACAAACAAGGAGAAGATCTTTCGGAATGCCTAAGGTCTTGTGTGAGGGTGCGGACGGAAGCGCTCAAGGCTCAAATCAGTCTAGCTCTTGGTCCTGGTCCCACTTCTTCCTTGACTTGGGACCACCTCATCTAGCCTTGTACATACAGTGTATTTATTCAACAGATACTTGTTGAGCTTCAACTGTGTGCCAGGCACTGTTCCAGAAGCTGAGTGTACAACGATCACACCAGTCACAGCTCCTGCTCTCAAGAAGCTTGTGTTCTAGGGGCGCCCAGCTGGCTCAGTTAGTAGAGCATGGGACTCTTGATCTTGGGGTTGTGAGTTTGAGCCCCACACTGGGTGTAGAGACTACTTTAAAGTAAAACCTTTTTAAGAAGAAGGAGGAGGAGGAGAAGAAGAAAGGGGAAGACAGAGGAAGAAGAAGGAGGAGGAGGAGGAAGAGAAGAGGAAGAAGAAGGAGGAGGAGGAAGAAGAAGAAGAAGAAGAAGAAGAAGAAGAAGAAGAAGAAGAAAGGGGAAGAAAGAGGAAGAAGAAGGAGGGGGAGGAGGAGGAGGAGGAAGAGAAGAGGAAGAAGAAGGAGAAGAGGAAGGAGAAACAGCAGCAGTGGCTTGTGTTCTGTAGAAGTATCAAACTAATGGCCAAGAAATTAAGCAAGAAAATCTTAGATAGTGATAAGTGCTAGAAAAAAAGATTTTAAAAATGACACGATAGAGACTAGGGATGCGGATGGGTTGTGTAGTTTATATCAAGTGGACAAGATCGGGAAGATTACTATCAAAAAGACAAAAGGTAAGTGTTAGCAAAGATGTGGAGAAAAAGGAATCTTTGTGCGTTCAAAGGGCAGAAAAATTAATTGGTACAGTCATTATGGAAAACAGTATGGAGGACCCTCAAAATATTAACGGTAAAAACAGTAAAACATTTTTTTACTGTAAAATATTAACAGTAAAAATACATCAATCCAATTTCTGGATATATACACCACAAAAATGAAATCAGGATCTCAAAGAGATATATGCACCCCAATGTTCAGTGCAACATCATTCACAGTAGCCAAGATATGGAAACAATCTATGTTTCCATCAGTGGATGATTGGGTAAAGAAACTGTGGTGTGTGTGTGTGTGTGTGTGTGTGTGTGTGCACGCACATGTAGAGGATCCTATTTTCTGTCAACCATTTATATGGCTATATATAAAGGGGCGCCTGGGTGGCTCAGTCAGTTGAGTGTCTGACTTGGGCTCAGGTCTGACTTTATCTCACGGTTCATGAGTTCAAGCATCACGTCAGGTTCGGTGCTGACAGCTCAGAGCCTGGAGCCTGCTTCAGATTCTGCGTTTCCCTCTCTCTGTCCCTCCCACACTCACACTCTTTCTGTCTCTCTCTCAAAAGTAAATAAACATTAAAATATATATACATATATAGGGCTATATATAAATATCTATGCATATATATAGGCATGTCATATTTATTTATTTACTTACTTATAATGGAATATTATTCCACTTAAAAAAAGAAGGAAATCCTCTCATTTGCAACACGGATGAACCAGGAGGACGTTGTGCTAAGTGAAATAAGCCAGACACAGAAAGACAAATACTGAGTGATCTCACTTACATGTGGAATCTAGAACAGTCACTCTCATAGACGCAGAGAGTAGAATACGGATTGCCAGGGGCTGGGGCGTGGGAAAATAGGGAGATGTCGGTCAAAGGGTACAAAATTTCAGTTAAGCAAGATGCATCAGATCTGGGGATGTGTCAGCGATGTGACTATAGTTAACAATACTATAGTGTAGGGGCGCCTGGGTGGCTCAGTTGATTAAGCATCCGACTCTTGATCTCAGCTCAGGCCATGATCTCAGGGTTGTGAGTTCAAGTCCCACATTGGGTTCCATCCTGAGCATGAAGCCTAATTTTTAAAAAATTGGGGGGGGGGGCACTTGTGTGGCTCAGTCAGTTAAGCATTCAACTCTTGGTTTCCACTCAGATCATGACCTCACAGTCTCTGAGTTCAAGCCCCCCATCAGGCTCTGCACTTACAGTGCGGAACCTGCTCGCGATTTTGTCTCTCCCCCCTTGTCTCTGCCCCTCCCCCGCTCATGCTCACCATCTCTCTCAAAATAAATAAGCCTTAAATTAAATAAATAAATATACTTGTTAAAAAATAATATACTGTATACTTGAAATTTGCTAAGACAGTAGATCTTAAGTCTTCTCACAACAAAAAAAAAAAAAAAAAAAAGAAAAGAAAATGAAAACCGTGAAGGTGATGGATGCATTAATTAGTTTGATCTTGGTGATTATTTCACACTGTACACTTAGGTACATCAAAACATCAAGTTGGACAATTTTTATTTGTCAGTTATACCTCGGAAAAGTGGAAGGAAAAAAACAGACTGGGAAGCCTCTCTGCAAAGGCTGCATCCTTAATGGCAAGGCACCAGATGTGTAAAATCTGGGGACAGAGCAATTCAGGCAAAGGAAACAGCAGGGGCAAAGGCCCTGAGGCTGGGACCAGCCTGATGTGTGGGTACAGAAAGTCGATGTGGCAGAGCATGGTAAACATGGGGAGACAGGGCAGAAAATCAAGAGATAAAGGGACCAGAGCACACGGAAGTTAACAGTGTGTGTTCTTTTTAAAAATTTTTTTTCAATGGTTTTACTTATTTTTGAGACAGAGAGCATGAGCAGGGGAGGGGCAGAGAGAGAGGGAGACACAGAATCCAAAGCAGGCTCAGGGCTCCGAGCTGTCAGCACAGAGCCCCACGCGGGGCTCGAACTCACGAGGCCAGTGAGATCACGAGCCAAAGTCAGACGCTTCACGACGGAGCCATCCAGGCGCCCCCACAGTGTGTGTCCTTTACCCCCAAAGTGTAGACAACAATGGAAGGAAACAGAAAAAATGGCTGGCGGAAAACAGGATCCCCTCCCGGTCCCTCAAGTTCTCCACGTGCACCGCCTCCGCCACACCGTTGGGGTTGGGGGGGCGGGATTGACTGCAGGGTTGCTCTGTATTCCCTTCCAGGGCCCACTGTCCACCTCGTACTTCCCCTTACAGTTCTCCTGCCTCCGCTGGCATTTAGCGGAGCCAAAGGAGACCACTCGCGGAGTGGAAACGCAGAATCTGAGCTTGCACAGGTGCGCTGGCTTTTCCTTCGTTGCATCCTGTCTCTGCGGTGGGCTTTGCTCACCAGCCCGGTCAGGCGCACGCAGCCCGGGGACATGTGATAAATGAGTCCATCCTCTTTGGAGACGTGGTATTTCCGAAGGGGCTAAGAGCAAAATTTCAAGACCTTGGTGGTGTAGCTGCTGGCCAGTTCTGCCCCATTAAATCACGTTATCTAGAGGACAGAGAAGGCAAGAGGGTTTGGGGTTCTGTTTTGTTTTGTTTTCAGCTGGAACTCACACAGACACAGGGTAATGGACTGGAATTAACCAAATGTCTAAGGAAGAGGACGAACTAGCGAGCTGCCCTCGGACCTACTTTTCCCCTCTGCCTCGCCGTTGCCTGGGGTCTAATGCTCGCAGAGGGACAGGATCTATTTGGGAAGCCCCAGCAGGAAAAGCCCTCAGTAAGAGCGACACGGCTGTCCCAGCTTTCACCACACCAACCGGATAATAGGAAATTCATCGACTGGGAAGCATGGTCTGTTTCATGAAGACCGTTACTGTTACGATTTCTTCATGGCTGAGGCCAACGCTGGGCACAGGAAAATCGGTTGCGTGGGCAGCTTAGGAGCTCGTGGACTGTTTACCCCGTGGTCACCAACCCTGTGACAGAGAGGACTTTTGTTTCCGTTACATGTTGTGAGCTACACTGCAGTGTGATAGTCTCGTAGCCCCTTCATTTAGCTTTGGTCTTAATGTGCCGTTCAGGATTTCCCTGGCAATGTCTCTATTATTTCCAACTCCCAGTTTATGCTTGTCTTGATTAAAAATCGCCTTCATTGGGGCACCTGGGTGGCTCAGTGGGTTAAGCATCCGGCTTCGGATCAGGTCATAACCTCACAATCTGTGAGTTCCAGCCCCGCATCCGGCTCTGTGCTGACAGCTTGGAACCTGGAGCCTGCTTCGGATTCTGTGACTTCCTCTCTCTTTCTTCTCTGCCCCCACTCACGCTCTGTCTTCTTCTCTCTCAAAAATAAATAAACGTTAAAAATGTTTTTCAAAAATCGCCTTCGGGGTGCCTGGATGGCTCAGTCGGTTAGGCGTCCGACTTCGGCTCAGGTCATGATCTCATGGTTTGTGGGTTCAAGCCCTGCATCGGGCTCTGTGCTGACAGCTCGGAGCCTGGAGCCTGCTTCGGATTCTGTGTGTGTGTGTGTGTGTGTGTGTGTGTCTCTCTCTCTCTGCCCCTCCCCCACTCATGCTCTGTCTCTCTCTGTCAAAAATAAATAAACATTAAAAAAAATTTTTTTTTTTAAATCGCCTTCATGGGGCACCTGGGTGGCTCAGGCAGTTAAGCGTTCGACTTCGGTTCAGGTCATGATCTCATGGTTTGTGGGTTCAAGCCCTGCGTCGAGCTCTGTGCTGACAGCTTGGAACCTGGAACCTGCTTCCGATTCTGTCTCCCTCTCTCTCTCTCCGCCCCTCCCCCACTCACACTCTGTCTCTCTCTCTCAAAACTAAATGAACATTAAAATTTTTAAAAACATAAAAAAATCGCCTTTGTTATTGAAATAAGCATTTTAAAAAGTAAGTTTGTGATTGCCAGTCATAAACTCTCTGACTTCTAACCCTTTTCCCACTGAAGCAATTAGGTGGCTAGTGAAGTAAGTCCAAAATCCATTTCACGGAGTTACTGTAAGGAAAAATGAAGAATGTGAGAAAAATATGTAGTAGACAATCAATGTCAGTTCTCTTTGTTCCGTGTACCCCTGACCTGTATGGACAGTTTGAAATGATTCCCAAGGCAAAAAAGCACCAACAGGACTCTGGGGAAGCTTCCAAGGTTGGTGGGCAAAATTCAGACTTTAGAGCCAAACAAATCTGGTAAGATCTTGGCTTCTACCCTGAGTAGCTATATGACTTTATGCCAAGTACCACGTACCTTCCCAAACCTCAGTTTTCTCCTGTGTAAAATGAGGGGAATAAGAGTTTGGTCAAGTTGAGGTCAATTATGGGGGCGCCTGGGTGGCTCAGTCGGTTGAGCGTCTGACTTCGGCTCAAGTCGTGATCTCACAGTCCGTGGGTTCGAGCCCCGCGTCGGGCTCTGTGCTGACCGCTCAGAGCCTGGAGCCTGTTTCCGATTCTGTGCCTCCCTCTCTCTGCCCCCTCTCCGCTTGTGCTCTGTCTCTCTCAGCCTCTCAAAAATGAATAAACGTTAAAAAAAAAAAAAAAAAAAGATGAGGTCAATTATGTGTGCATCAGACCCAGCCCAGAGGAAGCCACCAATAAATGGCGGCTGTTGTTACTTCTTTTTTTTTTTTTTTTAATTTTTGTAATGTTTATTTATTTTTGAAGGAGAGAGAGACAGAGCATGAGTGGGGGAGGGGCAGAGAGAGAGAGGGAGACACAGAACCCAAAGCAGGCTCCAGGCCCTGAGCTGTCAGCACAGAGCCCGAGGCGGGGCTCGAACCTACAGACCATGAGATCACTGAGCCTAAGTCGGACGCTCAACCGACTGAGCCACCCAGGCACGCCCCTGGCTGTTGTCATTTCTTAAGCAGCTGGGATGATGGAGCTAAGGGCCAGGGCTAACCGGTGTCCTGCCTTCCCGAGTCAGGAAGTTCTGGTGAGTTCTGATTTATCACTATGAACTAGTTCTCTTGAGGGGAATTCTCTAATTTCTGATCTTTGGGACCCCATCCTGAGCCAAAAGAAGCTTTCTTTTCTGGAAGCAAATGCACGCACTAGGGATTTATAATGGACAACTTCATGTTGCCCTTTCTTCATAGGGTCACTGGGCACGAGACCATAAACTTGATTTAAAGCCAAGGTCCGGCTGAGATCCTCACAGGTGGTATATAGTTCATCATCATGGCCAAGCAGTGATGACCGCTCCACAGAAGGGGTCCCCTTTTATCTCAGAGCCAGGCAGTCAATATCGGACCTTGGGCCAATTCTAGACTTCCAGGGCTGGGCGCCAGGGAGGGTGAAGGGTCACACGTCCACCGTTACCCGAGTGAGAGTTACCTCCCCCTCAGAGCCTTGACCTCCTCACCTGGAGACTTACCGCCTCCTCCCGATTAATGCCCAAGACGTGGTGGCAGTGTGTAAAGCACGGAGCAGACAAGGGACAAGAAGCAGCTGCGGTGACAGCTGGGAGGGGCGGGCACCGGAGAGGAGGCAGGACATGGAGTCTGAGGACTGATTCCTATCAAAACCGGAGAAGAGGAGAGATCAGGTCCCGGGTTCTCAGAACCTCACTCCCTGCTTCCCATCGGTTCCCCAGCTCTGCCCTTTTCTGGGGGGGGGGGGGTTCCCCGCCCCTCCTCCCCTCACACGGCTGACACCGGTCACCCTTTCAGAACACACGGCCACGTCATGACCGGGCTTCACTGCCCCCGTGGGAAGAATTTCCGGATGAGTTTTTTAGGGATGAAGGGGATGCTTGGTCACCCTGGCAGGTGGCACCTCGTGGTTAGAAGGCTCTCTTCATTCATTCCCTCATTGGGTTACTCAGCGAACACACCCCGAGTATCCTCTGTATCCGAGTATCCAGGCACCCCGGCGCCTGACACACAGTCCCCCAGGACAGACAGACGACGGACAGACATCGCAGTACCCTTCCCCCTGGGGCTGTGCAGGAGTCTCTGGGTCAGACAGATCTGAGTGCACACCGTGACTCCGCCCACTAGGGCTCTGGGAGCCCCGAGCGCGTTCTCTCATCCGCTAAATGGGGCCGTGTTAAGATCTGCTCTCAGCATTGCTGTCGGGTTGCTCGGCATTCTAGTTGGTTCTGCAGCTCTGACCCGCCCACTTGGGATCCGCCCACATGCACAAGTCGGGAACACTCCCAGCCGGCCAGCTCTCCCTGAAGCATGTGGCCAGCACCCCACGAGAACGAATGCTGTTCCCCCCCCCCCCCCCCGCTGCCGTCTGCTCCGGGGCTCACTTCTGCCTTGGCCAGCCTCCTGCTCTGCTTTCTCACCCCTTCTCAGGAAGGCTTCCGCCTGTGCCCCTTAGCCAGCCGCCTGGCTGCAGCCAGACGGCGCCCCTCCCAGCTGCTGTGTGACTGACCCCACTCTTCCTCCGTGGGGTTTTACCTGCTCCTGGCACTGGTGTCCTGTCCTGGCAGCTCAGGGCTTCTCCCCTCAGGTTTCGGGGGTCCCCGCTCTGCCAGGCCCACCACAGCCCTCTGCAAAGAGGAACCAGATACCGAGAGTTAGGATCTTGCCTCTGAAGACCATTCTGGACCGAGTCTTCTGCCTGGACCCAGCTCCCCCAAGCCTGTGAAGGACAAGAGGCGTGCAGAGTCTTCTGTGTGCCTCACAGGGTAGAGCCAGCAACCACGAGAGAGTAATTTTCAGGGGCACAGTAAAGCCTGCAGACCCCGAAATTCCTCCCTTACCTGCTCACTGATGCCTGAAATTACTTCGACAGAAAACAACATGCTTTATTCCACAATTAGAAGTAAGCCTTTAAACGGAGATGTCTCTGGTGGAGAAAACACAATGATTGCATTCATACTGAAGTATAAATCAGTGATTCTCAAGGGGATGGAGGGGTATATCACAGTGTCTCAGGGCAGAGGATTTAAGACACTTGCACTTCCTAAAAAGCACATTCAATAGCGTGGTCTAAGTCCAGACCTTCAGAAGGACAGTCTGGTAGCATATATTCAAATGTCAAATATGAATGCTGAATATGAATACCCTTTGACCTAACAATTTCTGTTCTGAGTCCCCAGAGAAACCATTGTGTGTATATGCAGAAAGAGATATGTAGCAGAATGTTCCCTGAATCATCGCTTGTACCAATAAAAATATAAGAATCCGTTTACATGTCCGTTAATAGGGACCTGGCTTAATAACATGTGGTGTTTCTGTACTGTGGAATATTATCTAGCAGTTAACCGTGAAGTTACCTGTACTGACAACATAGAAAAAACCTTCAGGTTTTTTTAAAAGTGAAGAAAAAAAAAAAAAGCAACCTGCAGAAAGAGACACAGAGAATGAAGAAAGCAAACCTATTATTTCTAAAGATAGGTGTGTCAGTGCATAAATGGATAAGGAAGAGATCTGGAAAGATAAGATACAGATCACAGATGTACATGGTTGCCTCTTCAAGGGTCTAGGAATTAGAAGTGGTATTTTGGAGGGACTTTAGCTGTATCTGAATTTTATTTATAAGGACAATGCCTTCATGAAATACTTGCATAATTTAAAATATTTTCCGGGGTGCTTGGGCGGCTCAGTCGGTTGAGCATCCAACTCTTTTTTTTTTTTTTAATTTTTATTTATTTTTGAGAGAGACAGAATGCGAGTGGGTTGGGGCAGAGAGAGAGGGAGGCACAGGATCCGAAGCAGGTTCCAGGCTCTGAGCTGTCAGCACGGAGCCCGACGCGGGGCTCGAACTCACAGACTTTGAGATCATGACCTGAGCCGAAGTTGGACGCTTAACTGACTGAGCCACCCAGGTGCCCCATGCACCCAACTCTTAATTTCGGCTCAGGTCATGATCCAGGTTGAGGAATCGAGCCCCACATCTGACTCTGTGCTGGGTGTGGAGTCTGCTTAAGATTTTCTCTCTCTCTCTCTCTCTCTCTCTCTCTCTCTCTGCCCCTCTCACCCCTTGCACTCTCTCTCTCTGTGTAAAATAAAATATATATATATATATACACATATATATACATATACATATATACGTATACATATACATATATATACACATATATATGTATTATATAAGTATATATACACATATATATGTATTATATAAGTATATATATGTATATGTATAAGTATATATATAAGTATATATAAGTATATAAGTAGATATATATGTATATGTATAAGTATATGTATATGTATAAGTATATATATGTATATGTATAAATATATATATGTATTATATACATATATATGTATATATATATAAGATTATATAATCTGACATTTGGAAAAAAACTTTATTATCATAATACAAACCACAATGTTAAAGCTAGACAAAAATCTTTTTAGGCAATGGGTCACGGGCTGAAAAAACTTGACAACACACTGCAATGATAGCAATGTAATAAATAATACTTTCAAAATTTTTAGTTTTTCTATTTTGCCTTCCTGACTATATAATCTTCACCTTACTCAGCCAAATGCATTCGTTCATTCAGGACTCCTATTTGCTCCAGAAAGAATGCAACGGGAAAGAATGAGGAAATTAATAATCTGCTCCTGGCATGCAAAGCGGGATGTTACGGGAAGGCAGTACTCTTGAAAGACACCCTATGTCAGGCTGGAGATTCCCAATTCCTTTAGCTCTGCCTTAGCTTGTCAAGAGCAAAGTCTGAAGGGTCCACCTTGTGGAGTTCCCCCTTAAAGTCTGGACCAACAAAGGAAGATGGTCTTCGGGGCGCCTGGGCGGCTCAGTCGGTCATGATCTCGCAGTTCGTTAGTTCGAGCCCCATATCGGGCTGTCTGCTCTCAGCACCGAGTCTGCTTCGGATCTTCTGTCTCCCTCTCTCTCTCTTTGCCTCTCTCTCTGTCTCTCTCAAAAATAAACATATATAATAAAATAAAATTCAAAGGAAGATGGTCCTTATACACGTGACAGCCAAGTCATGGAGGTCACTGCTGTGTGGGATAAGGAGCAGAATTAAATGGCAGCCCCTCTCCAGCCTGGAAGACTGTAAGAAGCAGGAAGGAAGGACCAGAGAGCTGAGGGGGGAGTTCTTCCCTAACTTCTCCGCCCGGGCCAGGGTGTTGGGCCAGCAGGGGCAGCCCCGAATGTATGAGTGACTCCCCAGGCGGAGTTCTGGAAGGAAGGCTGAGCTGGAAGGAAGCCTCCCTGGAACAGTCAGAAGCCTCCGGAACCAGAGAACACCCTGCCCAGGACCCCAACCTTCCTAGTCCCCACGATCGACGCCTCCTCAAGCTCAGCCCTCTCCACGCGCATCTTGGAGAGGAGCCAGGAAAGAAGCAGGAAACCCCAGAAACCTGAGACACGGGAGGTTGTTGCAAGAAGACTGAGCAAAGAGACAAAGAGTTGCAAGGACGTGGAGAAATGGGAGCCCTCCTGCATCGCCTTAGGATTGTACCAGCTGCTGTGCAGAATCGTTTGGTCGTTTCTCAAATATCAGACATGGGGTTACCACATGACCCAACATCCTACCCAAGGTACTTACCCAAGAGAAGTGAAAACATGGGTCCTTAGAAAAACTTGCTCACAAATATTCATAGCAGCATTATTCCTGACAAAAATGAGAAACCACCCAAATGTTCAAAGATTCTAAGTGTATTTACTACACATTTATACACTGTAAGTGGGCGAATTCTGTCTCAGTAAAGTACAGTCGGCCCTTGAACAACACAGGTCCGTTACTTACATGCAGATTTTTTTCAATAAATACAGTGCAGTACTGTAGATGTGTTTTCTCTTTCTTATGAATTTTTGTAGAGCGGGAGGGAGAGGAGCAGAGAGAGAGAATCTCCAGCAGACTCCTTGCTTCAGCACAGAGCCCAGCTCGAGGCTTGATCCCGGGAATGATGACCTAAGCCGAAACCAAGAGTCAGACGTTCAACCAACTGAGCCACCCAGGAGCTCCCCTTATGATTTTATTAATAACATTTTCTTTCCTCTAGCTTATGGCATTGTAAGAATCTAGCGTATAATACATAGAACATATAAAATACGTGTTAATCGGCGTTTATGTTATCGATAAGCCTTCAGGTCAACAGTAGACTATGAGTCGTTAAGTTTTCGAGAGTCAAAAGTTACATGCGGAGTTTTGACTGTGCGTGTAGGGAAGGGATCAGCGCTCACAACCCCTGCATAATTCAAGGTCAGCTGTAGTTGAAAGTAGCGGGGAGAAAAGTATAGGAAAGAGAGAATGAAGAAGCAGATTGTTTCGAAGCCACTTGAGGAGCAAATTAGCTAGAAAACCTTTAAAAACACACACACATGAGAGTCTGGACATTCATGACTCCTGCCTTGACAGTTTTGCTCCTCACAGGCCCATGACATCCTGGGTTTGTCCCTTTCCTGAATCACAAATTGGAACGTGGCCTTGAGGAAGGAAGTTGCTAAGCTTGTGGGCACAACAGACAATATCTGCCCCTCTAAAATGATCCTGTTCTGGGACTTCAAGATGGCTCAGTCGGTGAAGCATCCGACTGCAGATCAGGTCACGATCTCACAGTTCATGACTTCGAGCCCCGCGTCGGGCTCTGTGCTGACAGCTCAGAGCCTGGAGCCCGTTTGGGATTCTGTGTCTCCCTCTCTCTGACCCTCCCCCGTTCATGCTCTGTCTCTCTCTGTCTCAGAAATAAATAAACGTTAAAAAAAATGATCGTGTTCCTCTATCTTCTTTGGAGCACCCAATAATTTTCATAAGAGGTGAACATTTTGTTTCTTTGTGGAAAGCCAACTGCAAAGCCAACTGGTAAAGGCAATGGAGAGAACGTGGAAAGTCTAATAAAAAAAAATCTATGTCTTGGGGTCCCTGGGTCACTCAGTCGGTTGAACGTCCAACTCTGGATTTCAGCTCAGGTCATGATCTCGCAGTTCCTGGGATCAAACCCACGTTGGGCTCTTCACTGGCAGCATGGAGCCTGCTTGGGATTCTCTCTCTCTCTCTCTCTCTGTCTCTCTCTCTCTCTCTCTCTTTCTTTCTGCTCCTTTCCTGCTCACATGCTCTCTCTCTCTCTCTCTCAAAATAAATAAATAAACTTTAAAAAAGTCTAAGCCTTCACAGTAGCCCTTCCTGTAAGGAATAGTAACTATCTCGGACATACGCTTCCAGAATGACAAGGATGTGCTTTGATGGAGACAGATAAACAGACACAGGCAGAAACTGGGAGGCCAGGAAGGAGCCCAGACACGCAACTAGATGACAATTAAACAAGAAAATCATGTTCCCTGGGCCCTCCCCAAGGCCAGGCCCTGTTCCTGGCACCAGTCTAGGCCGGGTGGGCCCCGTGGAAATCCAAATCACCTGCCATCCGGGCACTTGAAACCCAAACGGTAACGTAAGACCCAAACACTCAAAAATTCAAATACAAATTCAAGAGAGAAACAGGACTTGGAGAAAGCAGTGGAAGATGAGCCATGGGGTTGGGCCTGATGAATGGCCACAGGAATCACATGTCTGCCCACAGCCACAGGACTCCCGAGGCAGGACAGGAGGAAGCCTGCACACGGAGGAAAGGCCTTTTGAACAAGACAAATACAAGAAGACTGGCCCAGAAATGTTTTGCCCTTGATACTTTGATACTTTTTTTTAATGTTTATTTATTTTTGACAGAGAGAGAGAGAGAGAGAGAGAGAGAGAGAGAGAGACAGAGCATGAGCGGGGGAGGGGCAGAGAGAGGGAGACACAGAATCCCAAGCAGGCTCCAGGCTGTGAGCTGTCAGCACAGAGCCCAATGCAGGGCTCAAACTCACAGACCATGAGATCATGACCTGAGCTGAAGTCAGACGCTCAGCCGACTGAGCCACACAGGCACCCCAATACTTTGATATTTTTAATTGACCTCTTTCCCGTGACAAGTTTAGCTCCTTTCGGTGGACCCTAGGGTCTGTTTTTTGCAGTCCCATCCTCTGTGCACCTGACACCTCTTAGCAGGTGCGAAGGAACAAAGCTTGTATTCACTGCAGCACGTATCCCCATCACAGCTTATGACTGCCTCCCCATCACCATCCATCACCCCCCCCCCGCTAAGATGGCCGAGCCAACATCCCTTTGACTTCCCGCTGCTCTCCCCAAAGTTACTAGCGACTTGAGTCAGAACAGCGCTGAGACTGTCAGTCTTTATGACATCAGTAAGACCTCGCCTCATTGTGGGATTCCTGCTGGGAAATGCAATGAGAATCACGTGGTGGCCTTGAGAAGCTCTGCTATCCTAGTCCTTAACCGCACGGCCAGCATCAAGGTCCCCGGAGGAAAACACCTTCCATGACAAGGAGCCTGTGGCTCGTTCCGAGGCAGCCTACTGGGGAAACCTGCAGGGAAGCGAAAAGAAAGGAATTACCTATGTGCCAAGCTGCCTGCTGCGAGCTTTATACTCTTTTAATCTTCATGATAAGCCACAAGTGAGATAAAATTATCCCCGTTTTACGGCGGTAGACACAGACAGCCATTAAATCATCTGCACTCATTCACGCGGTGAACTTGTTGAGTTGGGTCATGACTGCAGGTCTGTCTGACCCCCTGAACTCTGTTCTATCCTTTGGCTACATACCCTGCATCGAGCCACAGCCCATCGGACCTCATCTTCTGACTGTGCTCAAGGAATTGGTAGGAATGTTGTTATTATAACACCGGTGCTTTCGTTCTGGGCCAGACGCTGTGCCAGGAACTCCGCTTGGGTTATCGCTAAACTTCAAGAAAGACACCTGTCAGGGGGGGAGTATTATTCCCACGTTACTGCCATGGAAACGGAGGGTTGTATTAGTGAGGTTAGGCTAGGCTTTGTTTGCGGTATAATATAACCCCAAAATCTCACTAGCTCCACAAAATCCATGTTTACTCTTCACTCGTGCTGATGCCCCACATGGGTCAAGGGGGGGAGGTTTGTTCCACCCCCTCACTCAAGGACCCAAGTTGACGGAGGTTTCGCCATCTTGCAGACTCGCCATAAACCCTGGCTTCCTCATCACCGAGGCAGCAAAAATTACACAAGGTGAATTCACACCTGTTCTTCTATGCTTCCGCATAGAAATCTTTCCCACCAAAAATGCAAGGAAACAGACTGGGACATGTGCAGAAGCATGTGGATATTTGCCGAGCAATAAATGTCACTACCACAAGTCTCAGTCAGGTTACAAATATTGTGCTAAATCCCAGAGCTAAGGCTTGACACTGGCCTATGTCTCTCCAAAGTTCCTGACTCATTGTGGAATCCAGAGAAGGAAGTGCTCTAAATCCATCAGACCCACTATGTCAGTCCTGTGGTCCACCCAGTTTAGGATTTAGCATCTGGAAGGAACACCCAGGGATGCAGGAAACCATAAATGTCCTTACTGACTTCAATCACAGACTTTTGTACCGATTTCTCCAACATTCCAGCGTGATGCTCCCTCTCTCGTTTGTAGATTTATCCCAGCCTCTGTGGGCCTGCATTTATTTCTGGCCTGTGTTGCCTCTGCAGGCAAAAAGTTTTATGCTGCCTGTCTCTTCATTTGTATGTTTATCTATCACCACATTCTACAAAGATTTGCCGCAGCATAACATAAAGTGCATAGAAAATAAGTTTTGAAAAATAAATATGTGAGAAAATCGGGTTGAGAAAAATTAAGATGAGAAAAATAACATTAAGGACAATGATATTATACAACATGCTTATTGTTGGATTCGATGCACTTGCTTGGGACAAGTCAAACAGGTTTTCTGAACGGCCAGACAGCCAATGAAAGAGTTAAACAGATACTACATAATTCATAAATACTCATAACATGAAAATTCAGCTAAATATTCAGGGGAAGCTCAGATATTTCTGGTACTCATGCCTGATAGGAATCTTTTTTTCTTTGTATTATTTATTTTTGAGAGAGAGTGTGTGTGTGCAAGTGAGGGAGGGGCAGAGAGAGAGGGAGACAGAGGATCCGAAGCAGGGTCTGCGCTGAGAGCACAGAACCTGACACAGGGCTCGAACTCATGAACCTGAGTTCAGGACTTGAGCCAAAGTCAGACACTTAAAGGATTGAGCCACCCAGGTACCCCCTGATAGAAATATTTTCATGAGTCCATCCAAAGAGGATACACTGTGAGAGAGTAGAGAGAAAAAAGAAACTTTAAGAACAATTTCACAGGAGCTCTGAATAGAATCTGAAGGGCCATGAGAACAGAGACAGCATGAGGTGATTGTTCGCAAACCTCTGAGGGTGGGGAGGAGCCGCTTCTACCAGAAGAGGGAGACATCTGGCCAAAAGACATCAGGGAAGAAAGAAGAAAACGAAGGACACCTCAAAAACTTTCAATAATTTCATCTTTCTTTGATGGAATAAGGATGAGTTTAGCTGAATGAGAGACTCAATTTGGAAATGAAAGGCGAAACAATATGGCAGCCAGATTCTTTGGAGATGGCCGAGTCTAAATGGATAAGAGGTAAAGTTGTGCCACGGGGGACTGAACAGAACTACCAGGAAAGTTTGGAGCCAAAGTCCAAAATCTTCCCATGTTCAAAAACACAGCTAGCTGCCTGATGGCCACCAGATTACAAATGTATCTGCTTCAAGGGATCTTGCCAGATTCCAGATTCCAATTACCAGAAGGAAACTTCAAGGTAGGTTTCCTTACCAGCCATCGAATACATGTTGCCCGTTCTTGATGAACCATATTAATAAAACTGTGAGGGGTGTTGATCCTAAATCTAATATCCTTGGGAATGTTAGGAAAGAATGTGTCAAAGAAAACATAGCTGGAGGGTCAAGCAAGTTATGTCCATTATCTTTAATCCACATGACAACCCCAGATGGTAGATATTATTACTTTCCAATGACTACTCCACAAACCGTAGTGAGGTGAGGGACGTAGAGGGACTTAGTAGTGTCACACAGCTCACAATGGGGAAGAGAGAATTCTAACCTGCCTCTGGCTGGGGTCTGTGCCTGTTCACAACGTAACACTGCCTCTTGACGCTTAGGTAAATGGAAGAAACGAATACTGAAATGAAAAATGCATTAAAATTCCGAGTTAAGATAGAAAATTGAACATACGCTTCTGCTCCATTTGAAACTCCCCTGAAATAATAAGTAAATTTTTGAGGGCATAAACCCATGAAGACATAGAAAACAGAAGATGAAATCATTGGGTCAAAATTTTGGAAACGGGGGCGTCTCAGTGGCTGAATCAGTTGAGCATCCAACTCTTGATTTCAGCTCAGGTCATGATCCCAGGGTTGTGGGATTGAGCCTCACATTGGGCTCCCTGCTGAATGAGGAGCCTGTTTAAGAGTCTCTCTCTCTCCCTCTGCCCCTCTCCCAAGTTCATGGTCTCTCTCTTTCTCTAAAATAAAATAAAATAAAGTAGGGCCGTTGGGTGCCTCATTTGGTTAAGCATCGTATTTCAGCTCAAGTCATGATCTTGCGGCTCATGAGTTCGAGCCCCACACAGGGCTCTGCACTGGCAACATGGAGACTTTTGGGATTCTCCCTCCCTCTCTCTCTCTCTCTCTGCCGGTCCCCCACTTGCTCTCTTTCTCTTAAAATAAAAAAATGAACTTTTAAATAATTCATTCATTCATTCAAAAAAATTTTTTTGGAAACTAGAAAATGGATAAGTGGTAACTGATTTAGCAGGTTCAAGAACAGGGGCGCCTGGATGGCTGAGTCAGTTAAGTGTCTGACTTCAGTTCAGGTCATGATCTCACTGCTCATGAGTTCAAGCCCCCATCAGGCTCTGGGCCAACATTTCAGGGCCTGGAGCCCACTTCAGATTCCGTGTCTCCCTCTCTCTTTGTGCCTCCCCAGCTCATACTCCGTCTCTCTCTCTCTCTCTCTCTCTCTCTCTCTCTCTCTCTCTCAAAAATAAACATTAAAAATTTTTTCATTAAAAAAATAAATGTTAAAAAATTAAAAAAAAAAAAAGAAGGTTCAAGAACATTGAATCCTTAGCTGGCAGTAGGTAAAGTCAAAAAGCACCCAAATTACCCTGCATGACTCCTAAAAGAAGAATTGGAGATGTCTAATACTGATGGAAATGGGGGTAAAAGTGGGACTAAAAAACAGGATTAATAGTCTGTAAAAAACAAAACAACCATTCCAAATTCCACACACCTGGGACTGCTCCCCCCTCACCAACCAGAATCCTGGAGGCTTAGTCTCTGGAGAGGACCACGAAGAGTCCAGAGCGGAAAACTATTTTTAAAAGAACTGGTTTAAGTGCACATTTGCGGAGAGAATTCCGAGGCTCACGGAGAACTGTCAGCTATGTGCAGCTACTCAGAGCTAGAGACTGGAAAGGTCTTCTCTGGGGAAAATTCGCAAAGATGCTGACATTGACGTTTCCCCAGCGGAATAGCCTCGGCCCATCAGCCTGTGTGGAATACCAATCACAGTGTCCAAACTGCCTATCAGTCTTACAACCCATACTGATTGTGAGTGGACAATCTGAAGACGTCTGAAGAAAGAATCTAGCATGAGTGCCAGCCACGAAAACAGAGAAAGACAAAATGGAAGAATAAAAGACCACGCGAGAGAAGATGACACCAAAATAAACTATCGTTAATATCCTCAAATAAATAAGGTATTATACCTATGAAACAAGAAGAGCTTTTTTTTTTAATTTTAGTGCAATGTTGGTTTCAGGAGTAGAATTCAGTGATTCATCCCTTACATACAACACCCAGTGCTCATCACAAGTGCCCCCCTTAGTACCCATCGCCCCTCTAACCCATCCCCACCCACCTCCGTCCATCAACCCAGTTTGTTCTCTATTGTTAAGATCTCTTATGGTGTGTTTCCCTCTCTTTTATTTCCTCCACCTTCCCATATGTTCATCTGTTTTGTTTCTTAAATCCCACATATGAGTGAAATCACGTGGGATTTGTCTTTCTCTAATTGACTTAGTTCGCTTAGCATTATACATTCTAGCTCCATCCACATCATTGCAAATGGCAAGATTTCATCTTTTATGGCTGAGTAATGTTCCACCGTGTGTGTTCCACCGTGTGTGTGCGTGTGTGTGTGCGCGCGCGCATGTGTGTGTGTGTGTGTGTGTGTATACCACATCTTCTTTATCCATTCACCAGTCGATGGACATTTGGGCTCTCTCTGTAGTTTGGCTATTGTTGATAATGCCGCTATAAAGACTAGGGTACACATACCCCTTCGAATCTATATTTTTGTATTCTTTGGGTAAATACCTAGTAGTGCAATTCCTGGGTGAGAGGGTGGTTCTCCTTTTAGTTTTTGGAGGAAACTCCATACTGTTTTCCAGAGCAGCTGCACCAGGTTGCATTCCCACCAACAATGCAAGAGGGTTCCCCTTTCACTGCATCCTCACTAACTCCTGTTGTTTCTTGTGTTAATGTCAGCCATTCTGACAGGTGTGAGGTGGTACCTCATTGTGGTTTTGATTTGTATTTCCCCGATGATGAGTGATGTTGAGCATCTCTTCATGTGTCTGTTAGCCATCTGGATATAAGAAGAGTTTTTTTAAATTACCATTCAGAAAACAAAAGAAAAAGAACTCTTGGAAATTAAAAATATGAAAACAGGGGCGCCTGGGTGGCTCAGGCGGTTAAGTGTCAGACTTTGGCTCAGGTCATGATCTTGTGGTTCACAAGTTTGGGCCCCGCGTCAGGCTCTGTGCTGACAGCTTGGAGGCTGGACTCCACTTCAGATTCTGTGTCTCCCTCTCTCTCTGCCCCTCCCCTGCTTGTGCTCAGTCTCTCTCTCTCTCTCTCTCTCTCTCTCTCTCTCTCTCAAAAATAAATAAAAACATTCTAAAAAAATTTTTTTAATAAAAACATAAAAACATATATAGAAACTCAATAAAGTCTGAATTATAAAGTTAAGGAAATATCCCAGATTAAATAAAATGATAAGACAGTAAAAGATATAAAATGTTAGAATTTTAAAATGACCGCATGTCAAAGATTTTATTTAACTCATCGATTAACGGGGAACGCTGGCGATGTTACAAATGGTTCAGTGGAGAAATCAAAGAACAGACACATAAATGGACACTCAAGAAAGCTGAAATGAATGTGTTAATAGATGCAAAACTGGCTTCTTGGGGAAATTTGCATCTGCACCAGACAAAATTTATTTGCATCTCTATGGAAAAGATCATTTGCATTGCTCTCCATTTTCTACAACTTGCAGAACTGTAAAATAACTCAAAGCCAATGAAAAGCAGAGGCCTTTCCTAGAATCAGAAGAGTGAACTGAATAGAACACTCACTATTTTTCCAGACAGAGAAAAGATAAGAAAATTAGACGATCATTTCAGAACGGTCAACTTCCAAATAATAGAAATTCCAGAAAGAACGAACAAAGAAAACAGTAGGGAGAAAATCATCAAAAAAAATAATTTAGGGGCGCCTGGGTGGCGCAGTCGGTTAAGCGTCCGACTTCAGCCAGGTCACGATCTCGCAGTCCGTGAGTTCAAGCCCCGCGTCGGGCTCTGGGCTGATGGCTCGGAGCCTGGAGCCTGTTTCCGATTCTGTGTCTCCCTCTCTCTCTGCCCCTCCCCCGTTCATGCTCTGTCTCTCTCTGTCCCAAAAATAAATAAACGTTGAAAAAAAAATTAAAAAGAAATAATAATAATTCAAGGGATGCCTGGCTGGCTCTAGAGTGTGCAACTCTTAATCTTGGGGTTCTGAGGTTGAGCCCCACATTGGGGCCCCACATTGCCTCTTAATTATTCTCTAATACTTAAAAAATATTTTTTTTTAAAAAAGGAAGAATTCAAGAAAAACTTTCCAGAACTTTTGCACATATGCAAAAGGTCCATGTATTATGCACTTAACAAAACTCATGAAACTGTTTGCTTAAAATGTTCGCATTTGTTGTATGCAAAGTAAACTTCGATAAAACTGATGTGTTTTTTTTTATTTTTTTTTAATGTTTATTTATTTTTGAGACAGAGAGAGACAGAGCATGAACAGGGGAGGGGCAGAGAGAGGGAGACACAGAATCTGAAATAGGCTCCAGGCTCTGAGCTATCAGCACAGAGCCCGACGCGGGGCTTGAACTCACGGACCGTGAGATCATGACCTGAGCCGAAGTCGGACGCTTAACCGACCAAGCCACCCAGGCGCCCCAAAACTGATGTGTTTTTAAATGGGGCCTCAACTAGTACCTATCAGAATGGATGAACTAAGACCCACACAAAGACATTTATCAGGAAATTTTAAATCTCTGGATACAAAGAGAAGATTCTACAACCTTTCTAAAATAAAAATCTCACAAGGCACTTGGGTGGTTCAGCTGGTTAAGCAGCCGACTCTTGATTTCAGCTCAGGTCATGACCTCACGGTTTTCTGAGTTCGAGCCCAGCATCAGGCTCTGCACACTGCACAAGGAAACTGCTTCGGATTCTCTCTCTCTCTCTCTCTCTGCCCCTCCTCTGCTCATACTCTCTTTCTCTCAAAATAAATTTTAAAACTTTTAAAAAACAAATAAATAAACCTCTTTTTAAAAAAATTAAAAATTAAAATCTCACATTAAAAAAAGGACTTTAAAAGTCAAATGATTTCAAACTTTTCAAAAGGTAGATGACAGCAAAGCCTTCAAAATTGTGGAAGAAAAATATACCCAATTTAAAGTTCCATGCCAGCTAAGCTATCATGAACATATGCAAAGTCTCCCAAAAAACTATGTCCCTTGTACCATTTCTTGGGAAGTCAATGGAGGCTTTGTTCCACCAAATTAAGACAGTGCAAATAGAGAAAAGACTTGGGACTCAGCACAGGAAAGAAGTCGGGTAATCCCTTGAATAATGGTGCACGATGATGATGTACATCCCCAGGTCCTGGGGGCAACCAGTGGGAGCAGATGAACAGTCCCCAGGAAACAGCCCTTCCGGAAAATAAAACCGATAAAATGACTAATGGCATTTGAACCTCTTGAGAAGAAATTTAGGCGATTGGCATTTGAAGTTGAACAAATGATAAGCAGAAAACCGGGCTACCAAACCAAAACCACGACTATTCCTTAATTCCAAAAGAACACAAAAGTGTCGGGGCTCAGAGAAGCCTGCCCCACCGTGGCATATTGATTATTTTGAATGAAAGTCACTTTTCTAAAAAGCCAGTACATGAGAGACACCCTGACCTTTCTTTGTCTCCAGATAGCAGGAAATAAGTCCCCCAGGTGAAAGGTACCCTCCTGGACCAGGAGGTAGGGAGACATCCCTATTGTCAGACAGGGAACTCAGGGCTTATGTAGGGAAGAAGCCAATACAAACAAATCTCGTTACTTTACTCGTTTACTACCCAGCCCATAACTCTCTTTGCAAGTCCTTATCAATTGATGCTCTCAAACATACGTTTTCTTGTCTCGTCAATTCCTCACAGATTTATAGTTCTTTGTCTAAACATATTAAGGCTGTACGCCTTTGTCATTTCTTTGGGTCTCAATCTTATTATTGGACCTCCATGAGCACATTATTCAACTTTGTTTTTCTTCTGTTAATCTGCCTCATGTCAATTTGATTCTGAGACCAGCCAGAAGCATCTGGAGGCATAGAGGAAAATTCCCCTCCCCCTAAGAAAGGCAACATAGCAAAGTAAATGTAATCTTAGTGTATGACTTGGCCAGCTGTAGATCTCTGTGCATGTTCGTAATAACGGAAACGCCAATAATGAGGTAACCAAATTCTAGTACAATTACACTGGAAACATAGAGGACTTGCAAAGGGTCTGTGTGCTTAAGTGGTGGGTAAAAAAAAAAAAGTCAAATACTTACCTTCTAGAAGCAAGGAAGAGTCAGCAGATACTCTGAGATTTTTTTAGGTTAAGAACGGCGTGTGAAGCATGCTATTTGGTCATATGGAAGTAATACAAAAAGAATGGCCTAAAAGAGGTTGTAAGTGCTCCCATATGTGAGAGGACTCAGGGTGTCATAGGACCGTGTTGTTCTTCTAATAGATCTCTTTTGTCTCTTTAAGTCACGTGCATGCACAACTTGGACAAACATCATCTTTTAAGAAGAATACATTGAAAACCTGTTATTATAAGTTTTTCATACCCAGGGAAAGTAGGATTACCTCTTGTCCGTTCCAAACATCCATCTACCAAGTTTCCAAGGGCACTCAATCTTAATATTCCAGAGTATCTCCAAGTCGTCGCTGGCCAAAAGCTGTCATGTCTCAAGCAGAGGCAAAGTAACCCATTCTCTGAATTTTTGCCTTTAATAATGCAAGACACAAGCCCCTTTGGGTGGGAAGAGGCCTGATGTGAGACTCAGAACATCAATATTTTACTTCCCATTCATCAATCATTCACCACCTGCCGGCAAACAGTGCCTTCCAGGGGGTGTCTCCTGGTCCCCGTCCAGCACCAGAGCTATAAATATTTTATGGTTGGGAGGTGAGGTTGCTACCCAGGCACATTAGCCCCTGCCCGGGAAGCACACAGAGAAAGCTCATCCTTCCTCTAGGCAGCTACAGAAGCACATGGCCCGGCAATCCCCCTCAGGTGACTCTAGCTCACCCTGTGAGCCCCAGAATCTGAGCGCCACGCGGCAGGAGCAGGGATGCATTTGCAGATGTACTTCCAAGGAGGGAAATCGGGGCAGCCTTTCAAGTGCCCTCAGCACCTTCCCTCTGCCGTCCACACTGCTCTTCAAACAGAACATCATCCTCTCTCTGACCTCAGGCCCCACCCAAGGCGTAAATTCGAGCATTGGTTGATTCATTCACCAAAAAGCATTTACTGAAGAACAATGAGCCAGGTCCCCAGAGAGGTTCTGGAATACAAGTACACCTAAGACATGGTTGTGCTCCTATGTGCCTCTCTCCATGGCAATAGAAGTCCCGTCTCTCATTTTCTGACCACCCGTTGTGGACCAGCCACTGGCCAGGGCATTTTACATAGGCCTCCTTTCATTTCCCTATCATCTTAAAAGGCAATTAAGCTAGATTTCAAGGGCAGATAAATAGTCACTCTCAGAGACTTCAGTAACGATTTGACTTATTTTGCCCTTATCAAGTGTACTGAGAAATCATTTAGATGCGATAAATTGCATCCATTTGCAGAGTACAATTCTGTGAGTTTTGATGGCTGTCGTCACCTCTGAAACCACCACCTCAATCAAGATGCAGGACATTTCTATCACCTCCAAAAGATTCCTTCTGTATTCCACCTCCCCCCGCCCACCTTCATTTCCAAGTGACCACTGATCTGCGTTTTGTTGCTATAAATTCGGTTGTATTTTCATATAACTGGAATCATGCATTTGTGTCTGACTTCTTTCACCCAGCATGATGATTCTGAGATTAGTCCATGTTGTTGCATGTATCACGAGTTCATTCTTATTTACTATTGAGTGGATTTCCATTACGTGGGGAGACCACATTGTGTATACCCTTTCATCGACCGATGGGCAGTGGGACTGTTCCCAGTTTTCAGCCATCGCGAATAAAGCTGCTGTGAACATTCACGTCCACGTCTTTGTGTGGACACATGTTTTCACTTATTTTTGACAACTATCTAGAAGTAGGATGCCTAGATTTAAAAAGAGATGAAGTTTTTCCTTTTTAGTATTATTTGATTATCGGACGTACGACCGTTTTGAATGACGCCGAGAGTAGACGGGTTCCAAAGATGCCCAGTTTTATTTGCATTATGGGACCAACAAGAAACTATTAGGCACCTGCGTTATCAGGGAATAGGTGAATCCAGGTAAATTTTCTAAAAGCTGAAACTTACTATTTCAATCTTCTACCTTTAAATTCTTTTAAATATTACTTTTATCTTTTTCTTAAAGATTTTATTTTGGGGGTGGGGGATGCCTGGGTGGCTCAGTCAGTTAACGGTCTGACTCTTGATTTCAGCTCAGGTGATGATCTCACGATTTGTGAGACGAAGCCGCACGGCAGGGGTTCTCTCTCTCCTTCTCTCTCTTCCCCTCCCTCACTCACACTCGCACTCTCTCTCTCTCTCTCTCTCTCGAAATAAACTTTAAGAAAAATGAAAATTTGATTTTTTAAGCACTCTCTATATCCAACATGGGGTGCAAACCCACAACCCCAAGATCAAGAGTTCCATGCTCCACCAACTGAGTCAGCCAGGCACCCCTACCTATTTCTGATAACATCATAAATCTGGTAGCATTGCTACTCCTCTAGAAATCATTTTGGAAGTGTTACTGCCTTTTTAGAGTATGTCTTGTCTCACTGTCCTGTGTCAGCTGACAGCTCAGAAACATCCTGCTGGCTGTGCAACGTTGCCCGCTTAGCCTGTCTGGGCTAATGGCTAGCGGGAAGCTCTTTCCCATCTCTGTAACTTCATCTGCTTCTTAGAGATGTCCTACACCTGTCCTGCTCCAGATCCTTGGTTCTCTGAACTATCACACGCACACACACACACACACACACACACATTCATTTCTGCTAAGCGCTTCCTAAATCTCCAAGTGAGGGAAGAAAACAAATGACTGAGGTGTGGAATTCAGTCAAAGAAATGTCTGCACTTAGGCACCAAGATGTCTTTTAAGGATATTCACAGCAGTGGTGTTTATATATACAAGGTGGATGGGAGCAGAGAATACAGCCAAAATATTTCCTTTTTTTTTTTTTTAATTTTTTTAACAATTATTTATTTTTGGTAGACAGAACACAAGGGGAGGAGGAGAAGAGAGAAAGGGAGACACAGAATCTGAAGCAGGCTCCAGGCTCTGAGCTGTCAGCACAGAGCCCGACACGGGGCTCGAACCCACAGACCATGAGATCGTGACCTGAGCTGAAGTCGATCGCCCAACCGACTGAGCCACCCAGGAGCCCCAAAATGTTTCTTTACAGAAAAATGGACTCATGATAAATACTAAATGGGGAGTTTTGACTGAGAGGCCAAGAGGTGATTGATCTTGCATAAGCAGGATTCTGGAGGAATCGTCAAAGTAGGTATCTGAAAGTGTTCAAGACCACTTGAAAGTGTTCTGAAAATATCTGAAAGGTATCTGAAAGTGTTCAAGACTGAAAGCACAAGACCATTAGACCTCTCTCCGAACACTGAACATGTATAAAAGGGCTGAAAGAAAACTTTTATGAGGAGGACTTTTGGAGGAAGCCATTGAGATCATGAAGCTGACCCTACTCTGAGGGAGGAGAGGACCATCTCGTTACCCTGGACTTAGTCCAGACAGCGGGCTTCAGAGTAAACACTTAGCCTGAAGTGTGTCCATAGAGTTTGAGAAACACATTCTGATCCAGCCCAAGAAATCAAGAGGGCAAGAGAAGCAGGCTAGCAGCTTAGGAGCTGGGGCTCAGGGGAGGTGACCACTTTGGGCTGGCTGGTGCTCCCAGAACATGGCAGGTAAGAGATGCACAAGGGCTTTGTGTGCACCAGATGGGGGCCATTCGGGAGATAAAGCCAGCCTGGAGATCACACGAAAGGGCGGGGGTGTTTAACAATCCACATGGAAGGGACTTCTAGGAACTAGGGGCTCAGTGGGGAGCAGCGACGAGAAGAATCCAATCCCTTGCCCCTGTCAGAGGGTTTCGTTCAGGCAGAAGAGCCCAGGTGAATGAGTGCAGAGCCATCTTGAGAAAGTACCGGTCGGTGTGGAACTTTCGCTGCTCTCCTGCCCTGTGTAACCCTGGGTGAGGGGATTAAAAAGGAAAGAAGAAAGTGGCCACTGCGCACACACTCCCTTCTCCAAAGGCTGGTAGCCTCCCACCCCCGGTGCCAGAGCCTAGAGGAGACGGGAGACAGAGAGCATTAAAGAGATAAACACGCTGGGCCACGCATTCTCATTTCTGCCTAGAGACTGTGCTTTGCTGCTTTGAGTGACCTATGAAGGGACCTAGTCAGGGGGCCACCTGAGTTTGTACCTAAGCCACGGAGAGAAACTCTCCACCGAGAACATTGTAAGAGACGGTGGAAAATAAAACGAAGTTGCCTCTGATTGCCTCCCTCTGGTCACGCTTATTCAAAACACACGAGCTGCATAAATTATCAGCACCCCTACTATGGGCGACTCAGCAGTGCTTAAAAAGAACGAGGACCAACGGGAAAGATGTCCAAGACATATTATTGTGTGGGGGAAAAAATCTAGTTGCAAAACGATACGTAAAGCGTAACTATGTTTATGTGAGAAAAAAAGGTATACAGCGTGTGTGCACGTGTCTTGGTGTGGTCTGCGTGCGAGGGGAATAGGGTCCTCTGTTCCCTCCACTCACTTTGCTCAATCCGACCCCACTCCAAATGGGAAAGGGCTCTTCTGGTTTAATGACACACCCGATTGTACGTGAAAGGCGATCCCGAAGCAGGAGAGATTTGCATGGCGTGTAGGATCTTGTCTCTGAAGGACGAGGATGTAACCCCCGATTGCCACCCAAGGGCAGAGGCAGGAATGGGCCCCCCAGGCTTGGTCATGGAGTTGGTAGCAGATGGAACATCCTGACTGAGGAGTAAGAGGGGAAGGACAACAGGTGAAGGAACTTTCGGGCACTCCTCCCTCCTAAGCTGGCTGGGCTGCGAGACATCCCAAGGGGAAGGGCGAGGAAATATTTTACAACATCCTCTGGACTCGGATGTTAGGGGTCAGCTAATGTCCGTCCCGACACCTGGGGACACAAAATCACCTTCGAGTGGAAGTGTTCAGGAAGGGGTAGGATATGGCAGGATGCACACTCTTCTGCTAACAGTGGGCACAGTAGGGCCACAGGATGTGGAATTTAAGAATGAAATCTATTGTTTTAAGATTTACAGCAAACAGGAGATGTGACCATCCCAGGTTTTAAGATACACTACAAAGCTACAGTAATCGGGGCACCTGAGTGGCTCAGCTGGTTAAGTGTCTGACTCTTGATGTCAGCTCAGGTCTTGATCTCAGGGTCGTGAGTTCAAGCCCCACAATGGACTCTGCACCGGGCATGAAGCCTACTTTAAAAAAAAGAAAAAGGTATAGTAATCAAAGCAGTATGGTACTGACACAAAAATAGACACATAGGTCAATGGACAGAATGGAGAGCCCAGAAATAAACCTACCATCATATGGTTACTTGATTTTTGACAATTAGTCACAGAAAGACAAATATCCTATGACTTCACTCATATGAGGAATTTAAGAGACAAAACAGATGAACATAAGGGAAGGAAAGCAAAAATCATATAAAACAGGGAGGGGGACAAAACATAAGAGACTCTTAAATATGGAGAACAAACTGAGGGTTACTGGAGGGGATGTGGGAGGGAGGATGGGCTAAATAGGTAAAGGGCACTAAGGAATCCACTCCTGAAATCATTGTTGCACTATATGCTAATTTCGATGGAAATTATAAAAAATAAATAAATTATAGAAAGTAAAAATAAATCAATAAATAAGTAAAATACTAAAAAAATGAAATGCTTTTTATTAACATAAAGTTGCAAATGTAAATTTCCTTTCTTAAAAGGAGCTGTATAAATGACAACTTCTTTTTCTGATAGATTATAAATGGAATATTTTTAAGAAGCATATAGAGACCACCAACCACCTTTGAGGGCTTTTACCAATATTAGAACCGGCTTTTACAGCAGCAATGAGGAGTTTGCAGCCTAAAAAAGTAATAAAAGGAGGAGCCTGGGTGGCTCAGTCCGTTAAGCTTCCGACTCTGGCTCAGGTCATGATCTCACAGTTCGTGGGTTCAAGCCCCACATCAGACTCTGTGCTGACAGCTCAGAGCCTGGAACTTGCTTTGGATTCCGTGTCTTTCTCTCTTCCTGCTCCTCTCCGCCCCGTGCTCTGTCTCCGTCTCTGAAAAATGAATAAACCTTAAAAAAATTGTTTAAATAAAAAATATCTTCGACAAACAAGGCAAAAATAAGCATTGGGGAAAAGACAGTGTCTTCAACAGATGGTTGGGAAAACTGGAAGACTGGACAGTAACATGCAGATCAATGAAATGGGACTGCTTTCTAACACCATACACAAAAATAAGCTCAAAATGTGAGATCTGAAACCATGAAACTCCTAGAAGAAAACACAGGGAGTAGTTTCTTTGACATTGTCCATAGAAACATTTTTCTAAGTTATGTTTCCTAAAAGAAGGGAAACAAAAGCGAAAATAAACTATCGGACTACACCGAAATACAAAGCTTCTGCACAGTGAAGGAAGCCCTCAACAAACAAAAGTTCGAGAAGTTCGAAATGGAGAAGATATTTGAAATGATATAGCCAACAAGGGGTTATATCCAAAATATAAAGAACTTATACAGGTTAGCACCAAAAAAAACCCAAATAATACAATTTTAAAATGGGCAGCGGATCAGGGGTGCCTGAGTGGCTCAGTCGGTTGAGCTTCCGACTTTGGCTCAGGTCGTGATCTCTAGGTTCGTGGGTTCGAGCCCCGCATCAGGCTCTGTGCTGACAGCTCGGAGCCCGGAACCCTCTTCGGATTCATTCTGTGTCTCCTTCTCTCTCTGCCCCTCCCCCACTCACACTCTGTTTCTCTCTCCTTCTAAAATAAATAAATAAACATTTTTTAAAACAAAATTGTTTAATAAAATGGGCAGAGGATCTGAATAGACATTTTTACCAAGAAGACATGCATGACCAATGGACACATGAATCACATCACTAATCATCAGGAAAATGCAAATTAAATTACACCTGTCAGAATGACCCAAATCGAAAACACGAGAAGTAACAAGTGGCAGCGAAGATGGGGAGAAAAAGGGACCCTCATGCACAGCTGGTGGGAATGCAGACTGGGGCCGTCACTGTGGAAAACAGTATGGAGGTGCCTCCAAAAATTAAAAATAGAATCGCCATATGATTCAGTAATACCACTACTGGGTATTTACCCAAAGAAAATGAAAACACTAATTCGAAAAGATACATGCACCCTTATGTTTATTGCAGCATTATTTGCAACAGCCAAATTATGGAAGAGGCCAGTGTCCGCCATTAGATGAATGGATAAAGAAGATGTGATTATACACATGCGCGCACACACACACACACACAGACACACACACTGGAATATTACTCAGCCATAAAAAATGAAATCTTGCCATTTGCCACAACATGGATGGAACTAGAGGGGGTCAGGCTAACTTAAATAAGTCAGACAGAATAAGACAAATGCCATAGGATTCACTCACATGCGGAATTTAAGAAACAAAAGGAAAAAGAGAGAGCGAGACAAACCAAGAAACAGACTCTTAACTATAGAGAACACACGGATGGTCGCCAGAGGGGAAGTGAGTGGGGGGATGGGTGAAATGGGTGACGGGGATTAAGGAGGGCACTTGTCATGAGCACTGAGAAATGAGCAGAATTGTTGAATCATTATACTGTATGCCTGAAACTAATATAAGACTGAGTGTTAATTCTACCTAATTTTTTTAAAAAAGGAAAAGAGAAAAGATGTACAGCAAACGTGAGCATAGGTCGCTTGCGTGGTTTCTACCGCGTGGTAAATTTGAATCAATAGATTGGAGTGTGCAGGGTCCTTCCGTGGCTCTCGTCTGGCCTTTAGGGGCTGAGCTTCTACTGGCCATTCCAGCCAAGCAAGGTGTAAATTTGCAGGTGTCTCTGAGCTCACGGTGGTGTTCCTTCCGGCAGACTGAATCTGGGAGAAATCCAACTCGGCAGTACCTGGGGCATTGCCGTGCGGTGCATTTATACCAGGGAGCACCGGTGCGGGACGGGCCTGCCCGGAAGAAGCAGGAAGCGAAGGAGCGCCACCAGCCCCACTTTGAATTAAGCCCCATTTCCAGAATCAGACAGCAAGCATCAAAGACTATGGGGAAGTCAAGTCCCTTCATCGTTCTGGAAAGAGACTTGCCCGTGGGAGAGCCTTCTTGCCTTGGCGCTTCCAAAACCAAGAAGTACAGGCTGCTGAGATAGAAAGACTTTCCCTAGTGAGGGCACCCCTCGGCCTTCGGGGTTAACGTGCTTTCCAGACAGCCTGCTGCTGGATTCATTCCACAGCACTGAGCACCAGCACTGAAGGACAGGCCATTCAACCTTGGATTAAATCCCATTCAAAAAGTCCTATACCTCAGGACCATTTGATACTGTTCTAAAGGTATATTAATCTTCGAGAACCGTGTGTTTAGTAAAGGGTAGATTGTAAAGGCTTTTCAAGTCACAAGAGATCATTAGAACAGGGCAGTCACTTTGGAACACAATCTGACAGTTTCACTGCCAGCCAAATACAGTTATCGTGTGACCTCGCAATTCCACTCGGAGGCTGTGCACCCAAAGGAAATCAAAACATACGTTCACACAGAAACTTATAACCGAACGCTCACAACAGCATCATTCATATTAGCCCAAAAGTGAGAACAACCCAAACATCCGGCAAATGATGGATGAACCGGAATGCAGCCCACCACACATGGAATATTATCCAGCCACAAACAAGACAGGGAGTCCCGATGCACGTGCCCACATGGCTAAACCCCGAAATCATCAAGCGAAAGGAATCACACACAAAAGGCCACCGACCATATGAGTCCGTGTATATGGAGTGTCCACAGTGGGCAAATTCATAGACACAGAAACCGACTGGCTGCCAGGGAAGGGGGGAGAGGGGCCGACTCGGGGTAATGGCTGAAGGGTGAGAGGTTTCTTTCTTCGAGATGCTCTAAAACTGAATGTGATGATGGTTTACAACTCTGCAAACAGACTGAGAAACATCGAATAGTAAATTTTATTTGTTTTTTTCTTTCTTCTCAATTTTTTATGTAAAGTCTAGCTAGCATACGGTGTACTCTTGGTTTCAGGAGTAGAATTCAGCGATTCATCACTGAGACACAATACCCAGTGCTCATCCCAACAAGTGCCCTCCTTAATCCCCAACGCCCACCTAACCCGTCCTCCACCCACCCCCCTCCATCAACCGCAGTGTGTTCTCTATCATTAAGGGTTGAATAGTAAATTTCTGAGGCCCCCGGGTGGCTCAGTGGGTGAAGTGTCCAACTCTCGGTTTTGCTCCGATCGTGATCTCACGGTTTCATGAGTTCAAGCCCCACGTCGGGCTCTGCGCTGACGGCACGAAGACTGCTTGGAATTCTCTCTCTCCCCTCTCTCTCTGCCCCTACCCCACTTGCTCTGTCTCTCAAAATAAATAAATAAACCTAAAAAGATTTTAATAAATAAACAAAATAAAGCAAGGTGAGCGTGAGCTCCTCCAGCTGCCCCTCAGGGCCCTGACTGCCCACCCTTGTCTGGGGGCTCAATACCCACGCGTGTCCAGGCTTCGTTAGGAATCCCAGCACAAGGAAGTCAACAGATGACAATTGTTGAAAGATCCTTTGTTTTGCAGAACGGATTTGCTGCAACCGGCTAGTTCGTAAAACTATCCCCTAGAATGTATTGTATCACAAACAAATCAATTTACATGCAACTTCTCCAGGTGAGGATCTTGAAACCCATGAGGAACCTGAGAATCCCAGGCTGTGGGAAATTTTATTTCCAAACCCCGTGTGTCTATAAGAGGCCGGCTGGTCTGCTTATGAGTCTCGAGCTGACTTCGTATCAGGCTCCGGTATTTCCAAGCCGTGGGTCTTCAGGGGGCCAATTTTCCTCCTCTGTAAAGTGAGGACTCTATTCCCACCCACAGCACTCTCGGGAAGGTGTACGGGAATAGCTAATACTCCGAGAGGGCCCCCTTTATTGAGGGGCTGCCGTGAGCCAGGCCCTGCTCTAAGCACTTGGCCTTGATTGATTCTCGCAATCCCTCCAGCAGCCCCTCGAGACACCCCATCTCACAGATGGGGTCCGGAGGAAAGTAATGGGAGCAATGAGGGCTCTGTTCTGGTAGTTTCTGGAGGAGTACAGCAGAGAAAATTCTTTGCAAAGCTCAGGCGTTTCTCTTACCTTCAAAGTTTGTGTGGGAACAAAAGGCAAATCTGTGCAGACCGAGAAAGCAGATTAGCGGTTGCCTGAGTCTGAGAACAAGGATTAAACTGTAAACAGACACAAGGGATCTTATTGGAAGGAATGAAAAAGCTCTGAAACTAGATTATGGTAATGGTTGCACAGCTCCGTAAATTTGCTTTAAAAAAAAAAAAGAAAAAACGGGTGGGCGTTGTGGCATGAAAATTATTTTTCAAAAGTTTGCATTGAGATGAAAAAGCAAGCTTGGAAGGGGAAGGGGTGGGTGTTTTCAAAAGTCTGAAAATTCTTTGATGCTTCTCCCATTGGCAGGTGGGGGCCTATGTTCTTGGAATCTAGGCAGGTTAATGGCTGTCTGGACCAGGAGAGGATAGTGGAGGTGACACTACGCGACTTCAGCTTGGTTCACTGGGACGCTCTCCCAAGGCTGTTCAGGGACTGAAGACGTCCCTGAGCAAGGACTTCAGGCAATAATCCCCGGGAGCCTGCATTCAAGTCGCCCCCACCCCACCCCCGGCTGTAGGTGAAGAAGCCTCCAGATGATTCCAGACCCCAGTCACTTTATTCTTCCTGGTTGAGGTCCCAAACATCATGCAGCAGAGAGAGTATGTCCTCGAGATGTCCCCTGGGAATTCCTGACCTGCGGTGTGTAGGCTCTTGTTTGTGGCTTATGGCTGTTAATATGGGAGCAACAACAAGGTGCCGAGGGGGGGTTGACTGGAGCCCTTGAAGCTGGAGCTGATTCAGGATGTCTGAATCTATCAAGGACAGCCTAAGGCAAAAACTCTACTCCGCAGCTGGTGCAGAAAGTGCCCCAGCCTCTGCTCACAGGGAGCTCCTCAAAATACCTGCCACCCCTATTTGTAAGCCCTCGAAGACAGCAGGCACCCTTGCAACCCAGTGAACATCCCCATTTCTTTCCCTACTTACGTCTTCTTTGGCTGCAGCCAGAATGAAAAGGTCAACCACACAATAAAGGGCCTCTTGGTCATCATTATCTAGCAACTGCTACTGTATCCCAGGGCCTGGGACAGGCAGATATGGATGTCCTCACCTTTGAGAGGCTCAAAGTCTACTGGGAACGATATACAAACCGTCTAATTATTTACCTAATTTTTTTTTTTAACGTTTATTTATTTTTGAGAGAGAGCGCATGAGCGGGGAAGGGGCAGGGAGAGAAGGGGGACAGAGGATCCGAAGCAGGCTCTTTGCTGGCAGCAGCAAACCGGACGCGGGGCTTGAACCCATGAACTGCGAGATCATGACCTAAGCCAAAGTCGGACGCTCAACCGACCGAGCCACCCAGGTGCCCTAATTATTTGCCTAATTCTTATCACTCTCTTAATACCCACCTTTTGCACTGGACTGTAAACTCCTTAAGAAATTGGGTCTCTTTCGCTAACTTAGTTTTTCCCAGAAGGCACTCGATATAGATTTACTGAGTGATTGAACTGAATTGCCAAGTGACAACCTCTTCAACAAAAGTCCAACCAAGATTCAGAGCAAACCATGCATCATGTCACTGCTAAAAGCAACCTAGGCCAGTGGGAAGGTGCTCGGAGGAGAAATTAAACGCTTAGGGTGGGTGGGCCCTCCCAGGACCACATGCCACGCACATGCTCTAAGCTCACTGTCGCTGACCCACTACAGGGTACTATCTGAGCCCCACTTCAAGTCTTTTGCTCCCGTTCTAAAACTCCGCCAGTCTCAAACTTCGTGGGGATCCTCTCCGTCTACCCCCTACACCACCACCACCCCCACCAACTACCCCCACCCCACCCCCACCTGCTCTGGGGAAGAAACTCAAATTTCAGAGTCTATGATCCCAGTCCTTTACCACCTCAGCCCCAATCTCCTAAAACCAAAGCAGGTTCATGCTTGCAGCCCGAACTCAGATCACAGACTTTTGGCTCTCTCCCCTCCCCTGGATCATTTTCATTTCTGTGCTGAATGCGATAGGCCTTGTCGACATCAGAAATGAGGACCGTGGCCTCCGATGGGGGCAGGAGACGGACACACATTGTAGTCTTGTAAACACGACTCAGCCCCGGAAGCTCCCGGGGTGGCTGAGGTGAGCAGGGCCCCGCAATAGGAAGAGTCTGGAGTCAATTCCAGCCAGGTCGTCTGCAGACCCCAGTGCCAAAAATAATGACGCTGCCACGCTGCCTGTGGTCTGCAGCTCGGTACATCTTCCCACTATAATTAGATCACTGGAGACCTAGCCAGTGAAAAAAAGATTTATTCCAGCCTGTGCTCCCTCCCCAGCTACACCCCTAAGGCCCTGGTTTGCCTTCCTAATCCCTGAATCAGGCCTCCTTTCTGGGTTCCAAGTAAGAAAGTCAGGAGCAGGAAGTACTTCCTCCCACGAGCGCGTCCTCCCTACTCCTGGCTCTGGGAGCAAAGTCTTTCTTTTCTGTTTTGCTCGAGTTCTTTTTTTTCCCCCCTATTCAAAAAAAAAATGTTAATATCTCCCCTTCTAGAGTCTTTAAATGGAAAACATGGGACGCTCAGGAGAAGTTCAAAGGCTTATAAATTCTATAGAGCCATGCCTCAGAGATATTGCTTGTTAGGTCCCAGATCACGGCAATAAAGCGAATACCACAGTAAAGCAAGTCAAATGAATACTTTGGTTTCCCAGGGCGTGTAAAAGTTATGTTTACACTGTACTGTAGTCTACTAAGCACGCAGTAGCATTATGTCTAAAAAACCAAAGTGCGTACTTTAATTTTAAAATACTTTATCGCCAGAAAAAAAGACTCACCGTCACCTGAGCTCTCAGCAAGTCGTAACCACTGATCACAGATCACCATAACAAATACAATGCTGAAAGAGTCTGAAATGTTGCTTGAACTACCAAAATGTGACACGAAGACACAAAGGGAGCAAATACGGTTGGAAAAATGCTGCTGACAGAACTCGCTCAATGCAGTCGCCACAAACCTTCAATTTGTAAAAAAAAAAACAAAAAAAAAAACAAAAAAAAAAACACGCACACACAAAACAAAACAAAACCACAGTATCTGGGAAGCACAGTAAAGCAAAGTGCGATAAAACGAGGTACGCCTATAACCAGTATTAGACTTTTTTTTCTTGTCCCCTTGGTTTGCAGACTGAGTCACGTGCTGCCTTTGTTCTCCCCAGGAGATGATGGTCACTCTTCACGCTGACTGGCGATGGGGACACCTCCCGGGGATAGAGGCCATGAGGGCTTCAGGACAGACCTGAATCCACTAGACCGGCAGTGTGCTCGAACTCTCGGGGCCTCAGTTTCCTCACCGGAAAGTGATATCGACCTCACAGGCCCTGGACTGGATTGAACAAGAGGACGAGGGCCATCCCTGAACCTAATAAACGTTCAGTGAAGCTCTCTTCCTCACCCCGCTAAGGGCACCCCCATTTAGAGAGCTCCAAGGCTAGAACCTGAGGAAGACTGTAGCTATGAAATCAAAGCCACAAAATAACAGAGGTAGAACCATTAAGGGTGCAGAAATGTCTATGTGAGGAGGTGACTGTCGCCCCAAAGCTGTTTCTGCTCCTGCTACGACCCTTGTTTCAATGTACGTGACGCCTACGCTCCCCACCCTCCAACCTTTGCCCACCCTGCTGCTTGGCTGCGGAGGTCATGAGCCTGAACAGAGGTCCCCCTGGGGACCCCACGCTGCCATCGTGGAAGAGGAGCTGGAAGGAAGGGAGGATGAAAAGGGACAGGGGTGTTTGGGCTGGAGGGTGCCTGGCAGCGGGAACGCCTTGGAGAGCAAAGGCGAGACAGTGGGGTTTGAGCGAGCTGGAAAGATTCTCACATGTTCCGGTGTGAGTTCTAACATAACCGTGAAGGCTCCAAAGTCACAGCCCAGAAGGTAGCCCCAGGTGCTCAGGGATGCCGGCAGGAAGAGGAGGGGCCTTGAGAACAAGCGTTCATCTCAGAGGCACTCTCTCCAGAAACGATTTCAAAATTCAGTTTAAAAAAAAAAAAAAAACTGAACATAGGAGCTTAACGATACGTGATTTATGAAGGGCGATTTTGCAGGATCTTGCAAAATCCTTTAAAATATGTATCTACTTTGACCCAGCAATTTCATTTCCAAGAATCTCTCCCAAAGATTTAGTGATTCCAAATGCAATGTGGGGACCTTGTTTGACTTCCGCTCCAAACAGACTAACTAAAAAGATATTTGTGAGACGATGGAGAAGGTTTGAATCCTGGCCGGATATTCGATAGTGAGTAATATCACCTCTAAGTAGAAATCGTTATTCATTTTTTATTAACAGAAGCCCATGGTGTATTCAGATTGCCCTGGGTTTTTTTTAATTATTATTTTTGTTTTATTGTTAATTGTGGTAAAATAGACATAACATAAAATCTGCGATCTTAACCACCATCCTTCACCAGAATTCTTTCTATTTTGCCACACTGAAACTCTGTCCCCATTAAACACCAACTTCCCCTCCTCCCAGACTCTGGCAACCACGCTTTCACTGTCTGTCTCTATGAATTTGACTATTCTAGGTACCTCACGTAAGTGGAACGGTACGGTATTTGTCTTTCCTTTTCTTTGGCTTCCTCTTCTTAGCATTGTAATACCTTCGGGGTTCATCTGTGTGGTAGTCTGTGCCAGAATTTACTTCCCCTTTAAGGCTGGAAGATTATTCTATTTAGGGCTCCCGGACCCAATTCCAACGTGTGGGGGAGGGAGATCCTCCCACGCCAACCACAAGCAATGAATGCTCTAGATGCCTGAGTGTTCTACAAGTCAACTCAACTCTGACACTATCTACCTGGAGACAGCACAGGTTAAGGATTCAGCCCTAGAAGACTGTCCCCGCCCCCGCCCCCGCCCCCTACCCACTTCAGATGCCAGTCACAAGCACTTCAGACCAACTGGCTATGAATCACAGCTTTCCATAACCTCCTGCCCTTTGGATGCTATTAATTTGCTAGAGGAGCTCTCAGAACTCAGAGGAACATTTTATTTACTTGGTTACTATAAAAAGATACAAGTCAGGAACAGCCAGGTGGATGAGAGGCATAGGGTGAGGTGTGGGGAGCCCTCTCCAGGTGTTCCACTCTCCCCACATCTCCACAGACTCACCAACCCAAAAGCTCTCCGAACCTGTCCTTTGGGGGTTTTACGGCTGCTTCACTACACAGGCACGATTGATTAAATCATTGGCCATTGACCACTGGGTCCACCTCCAGCCCCTCTCTGTTCCCAGGGGATGGGGCAGGGGTGCTGAAAGCTCCAACCCTCCAGTCACACGGTTAATTCTCCTGACAGTCCCCATCCTTGGGTGCCTGCCAAAGTCACTCATTAATTTGACAAAAGACACCTTTATCACTCCCCTCATTTGGGAAATTCCAAGGGTTTTAAGAACTCCACCAGAGGGGCGCCTGGGTGGCTCAGTTGGTTAAACATCCAACTTTAGCTCAGGTCATGATCTCACGGTTTGTGGGTTCGAGCCCCGCATCAGGCTCTGTGCTGACAGCTCAGAGCCTGGAGCCTGCTTCAGATTCTGTGCCTCCCTCTCTCTCTGACCCCCCACCCCCCATGCTCTCTCTCTCTCTCTCTCAAAAAATAAATAAATACACAATAAAAAATTAAAAAAAAAAAAAAGAACTCCACCAGAAATGGGGACAAGGACCCAAAATATGTTTCTTATTGTAGGTCACAATATCATATATTCCATCGTATGTACTGCTAAAAAAAAAAAAAAAAAAAAAAAAAAATTAAAACAAGCCCAAAATGAAATCATTTGTCTCCCCATGACAGCAAACCAAGATAATCACAGCTTCAACCTGTCTCAGGATGGGACCTTACAATTTCCTGGTCAGCACTAGTGAGGTCGTCTGCGTGATAAAAACCCTGCCAGTCAAAAACAAGATGCCCTGAGGGGAGGGTGGGGGATGGGTATTGAGGAGGGCACCTTTTGGGATGAGCACTGGGTGTTGTATGGAAACCAATTTGACAATAAATTTCATATATTGAAAAAAAATTAAAAAAAAAAACAAAAAAACAAGATGCCCTTGAAAGGGCAGGCCTACGCCAGCCGACTCCACCTTGTTCTGTGCCCTTCACCTAGACCACGCCTCCTCCCTTTGAGTGACCTCCTGCTCACCCATTCAAGCTTCCTGATCAAAACACGCCACTTCCCCAGCCAATCGGCTGCCCCCAGACCCCTATAAAACCTTTGTGCTTTTGAAACTGGCTCTCTTTCCCTGGTATCTCACCGCTGTGTGGGTGCAGGTAGGGGATTGAGCTCGAGCTAGCTCAAATAAAGGCTCTTTGCTTTTGCATCGGACTCGGCTCCCTAGTGGTCTTTGGGGATCACGAATTCTGGGCATAACACCCTGACCTGAAACCATCTTTTCTTCCCTTTTGCTAGTAACTCCCTGCCCCACCCTCCTTCCTGTAAAAACCTTCCATTTTGTGCAACCCTCCAGAGCTCCCCTCCAACTTCTGGATAGGATGCTGTCTCGATTTGTGAGTCGATTTGTGAGCTTAACAAAGACCGTTAGATCTTCAAATTTACTCAGTTGAATTTTGTTTTTTCACAGGACACGTGGGATACCTGGGTGGCTCAGTCGGTTCAGCGTCTGATGCTTTTTTTTTTTTTTAATTTATTATTGAGAGACAGAGAGAGAGCATGAGCAGGGGAGGGGCAAAGAGAGGGGGAGACACAGAATCTGAAGCAGGCTCCAGGCTCTGAGCTGTCAGCACAGAGCCTGATGCAGGGCTCGAACTCACAAACCGGAGATCATGACCTGAACAGAAATTGAACGCTTTACCGGCCGAGCCACCCAGGCGCCCCAAGTGTCTGACTCTTGACTTCAGCTCAGGTCATGAGATCGAGCCCCACATCAGGCTCTGCGCTGTCAGTGTGGAGCCTGCTTGGGATTCTCTCTCCCTCTCTCTCTCTGCCCCTCCCCTGCTCATGCTCTCTCTCCCAAAATAAATAAATAAACTTAAAAAAAAAACCATACATACCACATTGTGTTTATCTATTCATCCATCGGTGCACCCTTGAGTCACGTCCACCTCTGGGCTGTGAAGAGAGCTGCGGTGAAGAAAAACCTTTTCGAGACCCTACTTCCAGTTGTTTTGAGCAAAAGTATTCATTTTTATAGCCTGATAATAAAATTGTGGTCACATTACTACAACAAAGCCCGGATCTCTTAGACACACGCTCTCAGGTATTTATGGAAGAAGCTGTTAGCTGCGATGCGATGGGAAGTTGTTCAGATAGAAGAGGGACGAAAGCTACTGACAGAAGGGAGGAGGGGAAGGGACAAAGAGGGGAAGAAATGTATTTTGTCGTGAAGAGCCAGCGGTGACAGCCAAGGAGACCCCCAACTAAGGTGTCTCACCCTGGCCCCTTAGTGAGCCAGTTTGAGCCAGATTGGAGCTGAGGCCTTGCACAAAAGTCCCCTCAGCTGACGTGAAGTTACCTTTAGCTCAGGATAACACTAAGATCTCCTCCTATACACCATTTCACGATGTATACACCATCAGGTCGACATACCACGCATGTGCGGTTGAATCAAAGTGTCAATGCCAGCTCCCTGCCTCCGCCCCCTAGTACACTGAATAAAAGCTGCTGGTACTGACCCCACAGAGACAGTGCTTTGAGACCTCTCTCCCTGTCTCCTTACTGATAACAAGTAATCAAAAGGTCTTTGCTTTCCGCACTTCCTCCGGCCGAGTTCAGTTTGGTGCACCCCCAGCCGTGAACTCCTTGAGTTCAGTTACAAAATGATACCAGAGCTTAAATTTGCATTAGATCCAGCAGGGGTGGGAGGGAGTAGAGCTGAAACAAAATGGAACAGTTGGATAATTACTGACACTGGGTGATGGATAAGTGGGAGTTTACCAACCTGCTCTCTCCTTTTGCGTTTGCCAGTAATTTTTCATTGAAAAAAAAAAAGCTTAAAAACAGATATGGAAATGGATGTAGAGATACATATTCATAGCAAAATAAAACACAAACTAAATGTACGATAACAGAGGTTTGTTAAATAAGTTATGATACATTTATATTACAGAATACACAAAGCAGCCTTTTAAAATAATTTTATTGAGTATATGTTACGTACAAGGATAGATATGTATAATATATTGTAAAATATTAAAAAGCAAGACTATTAAAATTATGCACAGTGTTTTTCTACTTTTGTTTAAAAAGGTAAACATATCTATACAGAAGGCTGTCACCAAAATGTTACTGGGGGCTGCGCCTGGGTGGCTCAGTCGGTTGGGAATCCAACTTCGGCTCAGGTCATGATCTCTCGGTTCATGGGTTCGAGCTCTGTGCTGACAGCTCAGAGCCTGGAGCCTGCTTCCAATTCTGTGTCTCCTTCTCTCTCTGCCCCACCTTCCCATGCACTCTGTCTCTCTCTGCCTCTCAAAAATAAGGAAAACTAATTTAAAAAAATTTTTTTAATAAATAAATAAATAAATAAATAAATAAAACATTTAATACAATTTTTTTTTTTTAAGTTACCAGATTACCTTTGGGTAGTGTTTGCCTTTGTCTCCTGGCATTTCTTAATTTTTCTACAATGAGCATGAATCACAGTTTAGTGAAAAATATTTTTAAAAGAAAGCATTCCTTGGGGCGCCTGGGTGGCTTCAGTCAGTTGGACACCTGACTACTGATTTCAGCTCAGGTCAGCATTTCACAGTTCATGAGATCGAGCCCCACGTCAAGCTCTGCGCCTGGAATTCTCTCTCTCTCTCTCTCTCTCTCTCTCTCTCTCTGCCCCTCCCCCACTCTTTCTCTCTCTCTCTCTCTCTCTCTCTCTCTCTCTCTCTCTCAAACTTTTCTTTAGAAAAAAAGACGTTACGGGGCGCCTGGGTGGCTCAGTCGGTTAAGCGTCCGACTTCGGCTCAGGTCACGATCTCGTGGTCCGTGAGTTCGAGCCCCGCATCGGGCTCTGTGTTGACAGCTCAGAGCCTGGAGCCTGTTTCAGATTCTATGTCTCCCTCTCTCTCTGACCCTCCCCTGTTCATGCTTTGTCTCTCTCTGTCTCAAAAATAAATAAATGCTAAAAAAAAAAAATTTTTTTTAAAAAGACGTTACACCTGCATTCATAGCCACCTTGACAATTTCATCAGCCTCTTCTGCGTACATGTGTGTAAGAGTGTGTATGGGAGTGTCTGAGCGTGAGTGTGTGAATAGGTGTGCGTGTGTCTGGATGTGGGTGAATGTATGTGGGTGCCAGTGTGTCTGAGTGTGTGTGCGTGTGTATGTGTGGTGAGACTCCTTAAACATCTACTAAATACAATCACCAGGTGGTGTTTGGGTGCCAACCACATTCCTAATGTGAAGGGTTATTCATTCGTTAATGAATAATCTCATCAGGAACCATTAGCAATCAAAGCCATATTCCTGAGGCTGACAGATCAATCCATGTCCTGGTTAAGACCTTTTGGTCAGTGTCATAAACCAACCCTGGAAGAACCAGTCTGGGGAGAATGTGCTCCACAGACCCCTAGGGGCTGTGACAGCGAAACCACTTTCATCACAACATCAAAACATCGTTTGCCTTCTCCCCTGCATTCTGTCACGAGCATACAGTGGAGTTTTCCAGAGGCTACTTGACCATGACCTCACAACAGACTGAATGGAGAAGCAGGAGTAAGCAGGAAACCTTACATCAAAGAGATTTGCAAAAGGGTTTATTGTCAGTAGTTTTCAATGAATTGATAAATATTTTTTAAACGTCTGAGTTTTTTTTTTTAATGTTTATTTATTTTTGAGACCGAGGGAGACAGAGCACGAGTGGGGGAGGGGCAGAGAGAGCGGGAGGCACAGAATCTGAAACAGGCTCCAGGCTCTGAGCTGTCAGCACAGAGCTTGACACGGGGCTTGAACCCATGAACCATGAGATCGTGATCTGAGCCGAAGTCAGACGCTTAACCGGCTGAGCCACCCAGGTGCCCCTAAACATCTCAGTTTTAAATTCTAATTTATTAAATACCCACAAACATAATCCACAGAAACAAAACCTCTTTGGAGTCCTCAACGATTTTTAAAGTGTAAAGGAATTCTGACACCAACACTATTTGAGAGCCACGGTCTTAAATGAACAAACAGCACAACACAAGTTCTTAATGAGGACACAAAGTTATGTCACCGGACACAGTGGCGGTGGGCCCTATAGGCAGAGAACCCGGACCCGGGACCCCAGGCAGCCTTGCCTTGATTTCTCCCTTTCTGGGGTCAGGGGCTCTGGTCTCTGCTTCTCTTTGCAACTTAACCCCCACTCCCTCTCTCCCCGCAGCCCCTCATTCTCAACTCCTCTTTGCTGTACGGGACAGGAACGGCTGCCCAGAGAAACCACGCCACTGGCCCACCTTGGTTTTGGCCTTGTGGGAGGAAGAAAGCATTTCCCAGAGAGGGAGACACCTGTAGATGCCCCGAGAGCTGTGTATTTCAATCATTCTGCTCACTGAGACCCATGAGGCCTTCCATCCAACTTCCCCATGGCACCGCCGCCCCCTCCCAGTCTCTGCCAGCTTTGGGCCACCTCCCAGAGTGCTGCCACCTCAGCCATCTGAGACCACAGCTCAGCCAGGTCACTCCCTCATCAAACACCTGAATGGCCACCGTCAATGCCTAATAGACCTAATAGTCAAGGCCAACCACAATCTGACTCCAACAGACCTCCCCAGTATCAAACCCCTTGTCCCTCTTTCCACACCCCACACTCCAGCCACAGAGAACGGGTCTGTGCTGTTGCCAGCGCACCTGCTTCCCCTTCCTTCCTCCCTGGCGTTGCCCATCCGTCACAAATGCCCTCCCTCCACTTCTGTGGACGGGTGCCCCTCCCAAAACACTGCTTCAATGCCACTTCCAACAGGAAGCATCTCCTTCCTCCTTCCCCACTCGCCCAGAATAGCACGGCCCTCCCCCTCCCCCATCCCCTCTTGGAACCCTCAGTTCAGCTCTGCTTTATTGTCCTTATTAGGTCCCGGCTTCTGTGAAGAACTGTCCAACAATAAAAAATAAATATGTGGTCTTTGTCGCCAGTTCTTGGCACAGAATTCCTAAAATCTTTGGGATTTACTCTGTTTTGTGTGAGCTTGAGACAGATCTAGGGGGGTGATGGGCGGGCTGGATAGCTTCAGGATCCGCCTGATGGCCAGAATGGCCAACCAGTGATTAGAGGGGTGGCCCTTCCGGCCCCACCCCAACCTCGGGGAAGAGAGAGGCGTCACCAATGGCCCAGGATTTGATCCGCTGCAGACTGAGCTCAGTCACCAATGGCCCAGGATTTGATCCGTCACGGCTGCCTAATGAAACCTGGACAACACCCCCCCCCAGCAACGGGGTTCAGCAGCCTGCAGGCTGGGAACTCGTGGCAGTACTGGGAGGCTGCAGCTGGAGAAGGCCCCCAAGGTCCGCATACACCCCTCTTCCATTCGCTTGTTCCTGGGCTGTTGTTCCTTTATAATAAACCAATAAAGGTGGAGCAAAGTGTTTTCCTGAGTTGTGTGAGTCATTCTGGCAAATTATCAACCTTCCAGATTACAGGCAGTCGGAAGGAAGGTGGCCCCTGGGTCTTGCAGCTGGCATTTGAACCGGGGAGACGTCTTGTCCGACTGAGCCCTTCAGCGCCAGAATGGAATTGAATGGTTAGGCACCCAGTTGGTGTTGGAGGATTGCAGAGTTGGTGTGCGAATAAAACACATCTGGTGTCAGCAGTGGTGTCGACCCTTTGCACGCCCCCCGGGGGCCATGCTAGGGCCTGGCATACAGTGCCGGAAGTGACACGGCGGAGGAGGAAGCGCTATGCTGGGGCACTCGGCCTGGCCTGGCCAGCACCGTTACAGCCAGGCCGGGCTCATCCCCTCTCTGTGCCTCCCCTGTGCAACAGAGAACTGAAGCGCATAATCTCCAAGGCCCCTTCATATAAACCGGGTTAATGCCAGTCTCCGATTCGATAAAGCCTCAGAACCCAGGTCATTATCAATAACACTTGACCAGTTGTTGGCAAAAATCCATTTTTTTAATATTTAATTATTTTTGAGAGAGAGAGCACGCGCGTGCGTGCACCCGGGGGAGGGGCAGACAGAGGTGGGGGACGGAGGATCCCCAGCGGGCTACACGTGGACAGCAGCAAGCCGGGTGCGAGGCTTGAACTCACCAGCCAGGAGATCATGACCTGAGCCAAAGTCAGATGCTCAGCCGACTGAGCCACCCTGGTGGCAAAAATCAATTTTTGGAAAAAAAAAAAAAAAAAAGTGGTGGCAGTTTTTAAAACCACACAAACTTTTTAAAGAACTTAACTCAGCCAGGGGAATTTTTTTTCTTCTAAATAGGCACAGACTCAGCTAAATCTCTACTGGGTTTTCTTTTTTCCAGGTCAAGTTCCCTTATTTGCTGCCCATATATAAATTCAACCTTCTAATTTGGGTATTAATTTGTCATTCTTCCCCACTGTGGCTCCCAAGGTTTCTGAGCCCAGAATCATTTGTGACTTTAATGAAGGAACCGTTGGTCCTTCTCTCCTGGATCGTTAATAAAGAGGCTCAGGGAAGCGGGATCCTGCGGCTTCCCCCTCTTCCCACTTGATGGATGACTGGTGCTCGTCACCCTCTGTAGCCGCCCCTCTACATTCCTCACCCACAGGAGCACACTCTACTCCTACCGGAGCAAAGAAGCCATTTTTCAGGCAGCTTGGAGGGGAGGCTCGCCTTCCCAGCTGCATCTGTTTTCTCCGCATCTCTGCTCGCAAAAGCTTCCGTCATCCACCTCCTTTTCCCCCACAACACCCCACTGTCCTCTCTAGCTCCTAATGATGTAAACGCAGGCGGTAGCTGGCCAGTTTGGAGAAATCTGCATGCCATTTTGCCCTGACACCCATTTTATTCTCCCTCCATCTGTTGATAAAATCTGCACTCAGGAGCCCCACTGGAGCTATGTGGGTCTCCCAGCCTTTCAAAGGGACTCGTGTGACAGCATGGACCTAAGACAGCAGTTCTGGGGAGGGACACAGGGCTGAGTCCGAGGCTGGACAAGATAATAACTAGCCCTCGAGATTTACAGCAGTCACACTTTCATGCCATAGCTCACCGTAGTGTATGGGAGAGGCCAGCAGAGAATCCCAGGCTGGGGGTTTCAGAGAGGACTTCTCAGGTCTGCCCGGGTTCCTTAGGGAGTCACGCTCAGGTGTGGCCAAGGCATTCACCTGCCCAAGGAAGGTGGGCACCTTCCAGGAGCCCGACTGTTGGGGGAGGGTTAACAAGACTCTTACAACCCAACCTGGTCATCCTGGAACTCCAGCATATTTACCTTAGGTGGTTGCCCCCAGAGAGGCACGTCCCGGGGATCTAATGTCCAGGTTCAGGGAGCCGTCCCTGACGTGACCCAACTAATGTGAGCTCGCTCGTGGATGAGTGACAGGTAGAGACGACACCAGATGGGGTTGTCACACAAAGGAAACTTTATTTGCACCAAATACGGAGATAAAGGGAAATAACTTCCAAAGCTGTGACTCCTCGGCAGCATTTTTATTTAGGGTTTGGGATGAATATTCAGAAAGGGGAGCCTTGTCATTGCATGCAAAGATGGGCGTAAGGTTGCGTAGATATACTTAGAAAACAGGCCTATGCCTGCTTTGAATGTTCTATTACTGCAGCTTGAGCTCCTCCTAGGGCAGAGACTGTAACACTATAATGAAGCAGAGGTAACTGTCAAGGTAACTGACAAGGGGGCTTGCTCCCGGTATAAACTAGACCCGCTCCTCTGGGTTTGCTATCTGGGGTCAGGAATGCGAGATCTTGCTTGTTTTTGAAACAGCCCTGGGAGTTTTTACCGATGATTTATTGTCGCTGATTTGGTTAGGATATTTCCTGGCCTGGGAGAGATGGTTAGTTTTTGCATTGCTTTTGTTCTTTAAGAGCCTGAACGACTGAGGATTTTTGCATTTCTTTGTAATTCTGAGACCTCCTCGGAAGTTCTGGGAGAAGTGTTGTTCTACTAGCTAGTAGAGCTGGTGGGGCGAGGTCCTAAAATGACTTCTCTTGTGTCACAAACGCTACGTCTCATCTTTCTGTTTCCGGGGACCCCTCACTCTTTCTGCTTAGACCTCCTCACCACCAGCTCCACTGATGGCACAGACTATAAGGTAATGACTAGGTATCACACGTGTCCAGCCAAATTGCAGCATGGGTTTGTACAATCCGTAACCTCCTAAAATCCAGGGCCTAGGGGAGTCTTCGTGCAGTAGACCTAGTCATCTCCAAGGATAGGAGAAGGGACAGCCCTGTGTTCAAGGACTGGGCCTCCAGGAACCCAGGTGCACACATGTAAACACACACACACACACACACACACACACAGTGCCTGGGTTAGGTGCCCAGGCCCACATTCCCACAGCATTAATTGTTCACTTGTCCAACACCCCCGCTCACCCCCACATCCCTCACCCAGCTGCTGTCAGCCCTTGGAGAGAAGAGATATATAACATTTGCACCTGGATCCCAGCCCTCCGCACGGCCTGGCTCCAAACAGAAGTCCCGAATGTTGCCAAGGCGAACTGAGGTGTGGGGGGCAGTGCCATTCGGCCCCCTGAATGTCTTTTCCCTGCAGAAGCAGGGCAGATGTACCCTGGGTGGGCTTCATGCCGGCAGCACAGAGTGGGGTGCTCCGTGGCTCTTTCTTCTTTGGATCCAACGGCATGGGGAACTGGTGGGCAGGGAAGGGGGGGTCAGGGCAGGGAGAGGGGACTGCCTATCCTCCGGGGTTCTTAGCAGGAGGAGGGATCACAGCTGAACACCAAGCCCAGTGCCTGGCAGGTGGTAAATTCTCAATGAGTGGCATTTGTGGTTGTCACTTTAGGTCCACCCTGGAACACGCAGTGTGCAAAGTCCTACTCCATCCCCCACACGTGGTACACAATTCCATCCTCGTCCCTCTGACCAGTTACTTGAGGGGCAAATTGGACCTTTTCAGATGCTCTGGAGGTACATGGAGCTTAGAGTTGCCAGATTCATCAAATAAAAACATAGGATGCCCCATTACCTTTGAATGTCAGATAAACAATACAATGAATTTCGAGTGTAAGTATATCCCAAATATTTCATGGAACATACTTACACTAAAAAAGTTTTCATTGTTTGTCTGATACTCAAAGGTAACAGGGCACCCTGTATTTTACCCATCAATCCTGGTGAAGCTCTAATTTAATGGGATCTGACCTTCGCCAGGCCAACTGTACCTCATTTTGAAGGCTCTGAGCCGTTCTCCGTGATGAGAGCGTCCTGAAGCTATGGTTGAGAGATTTCCCAACTCTTTTGTAACTGGTATAGGGGCGAATCAAAGAGCATGAAAGTGGGTGCCTGGGTGGCTTAGTGCGTTGGGTGGCCAGCTATAGTTCAGGTCATGATCTTGCAGTCTGTGAGTTCGAGCCCCACGTCAGGCTCTGTCCTGAGCACTCAGGTCCTGGAGCCTGCTTCTGATTCTGTGTGTCTCTCTCTGCCCCTTCCCTGCTTGCTCTCAGTCTCTCTCTCTCTCTCTCTCTCTCTCTCTCTCTCTCTCTCTCTCTGTCAAAAATAATAAACAATAAAAAAAATTTTTTTTTAATTCAAAGAGCATTAAAGTATAAACCAGAAGCTTTCACTTCCCGGTACCTGCCACTTGCTGGGCTCACTCACAACCTCACGGGCATTCCTGCTGGGGAGCAGATCCCATAATGACATCACAGCTGGACTCCATAATTTTGTGGTCATTTTTGGTTAATTAAAGCAATCTCATTCTGGCTTTTAAGGGTCTGTCTTATTCATCTTAGAACTTCAGTCTCATTTTCAATTCAAAGCACTCCCTGCCCCTCCAGCACAGGCCACGTTCGTGGACCTTGCAGCTGGGGAGGAGAGGGACAGGGAGGAGGTGCTGACCTCTTCTCCCACTTCCCAGTGTTTGCCCCTCCGGGTTTGGGGGGCGGGGCAGAGAAAGGAGGAAAACAGACGTCCCCTGCAGGACTTCCCCAGGAGGCTACTGTCCTCTCCCAGAGCCTAATGCCACTCCAGTTAGGAGGCATGAAGTCCCTCGTGAGAGGCACCCCATCGTCCAGTTGAACCCCAACTATGGGCCTCCCTTCACCTTCCTCTCTGACAATGCCTCTGGCCCATGCTGCAAAGGTCCTGGCCAGCCAAGCCCGTTCCATTCACTCTGTGGGGCCTGTGGGCACAACTCCTGTTTCTTCCTGGTACTCGAAGGGGTCTTCTTTGCCCCCTGCCCACGGGCTACCCTCACCAAGCTCCCGTCTCAATATCCCGCAGCATCAGACTCCCCAGAAGCAGGCTCTAAAATGAGCATTTGTGAACAGGTGAATTATTAAGAACGCTCCCAGTAGGAACGTGTTACAGAGCTGGGGTTGGGGCAGCGGGGGGAAGACAGATAGGGAAGGAGAAAAGCCAAGAAAGGGTCTGATTTCACCTCGTAGGCCCGGAAATTATGGCTTCAGCAGCCAAGGCTGGCCCACCACCCATATTATGTGGTCTATGAGCTAAGAATGGTTTTGGATTTTTTTTTCATGTAAAATGTAAAAATCTTCAGCCTCGATAGATACTGTCTCTTGACCTATAAAGCACACAATAGTTCTATCTAGCCCTTTATGGAAAAAGTTTGCTGACTCCTGGATAGTATGTACTCTTTGATTGGATCCTGGCTTGACAAACTGCCTGTGAAATGCATTTAGGGCATAATTAGAACATTTTTACTACGAACTGATGTTAGGTGATATTAGAAAATTTGTTAGAGATGTATGCTTAATTATTTAGGGTTGAAATATCATGATGATTATAATTTGCTTTAAATACTTCAATAAAGCAAATGAGGCACATATGGTAAAATGTTAATGATTCTGAAGTCCAGGTGATGGATTTCATTATGCAGTTCTCATTACTGTATGTTTGAAATTTGTATAATTAAATATTATGAAATTAATATACATCTTCCTTTTTTTCATCTTCCATATCTAAGCCATCGACTAAGTCCCGTCTATTTTACTGTCTACAATGCTTCCAGACCTGTCCCTCTCCTTCATCCCAGCGACCAGAGTTTCAGCCCAGGCCTTCATCAAAAACCACACAGTGGTGCAGAATCATGCAGGCAATAAAAAAAAAAACAAATAGACCTATATATGATTCCTTCTTTCAGCAAATACAGTCGACCCTTGAACAACACAGGGGTTGGGGCACTGAACCCTCCCATGCAGTCACAAATCCGTGTAAAATTTTAACTCCCCCCAAAACCTAACTACTAGTAAGCTTACTGTTGACCAGAAGCCTTAATGATAACATAAACAGCTGATTAACAGATACTGTGTGTGCTATATTTGTATTACATACTGCATCCTTACAATAAAGGAACTTAGAGAAAAGAGAATGTTCTTAAGAAAATCATGGGCGCCTGGGTAGCTCATTCATTTGAGCATCTGACTTCAGCTCAGGTCATGATCTCACAGTCTGTGGGTTCGAGCCCCACGTCGGGCTCTGTGCTGACCGCTCAGAGCCCGGAGCCTGCTTCGGATTCTGTGTCTCCCTCTCTCTCTCTGTCCCTCCCCCGCTAGTGTTCTGTCTCTCTCTGTCTCTCAAAACTGAATAAAAAACGTTAAAAAATATTTTTAAAAAATCATCAGCGGGGCGCCTGGGTGGCTTGGTCGGTTAAGCGTCCGACTTCAGCTCAGGTCATGATCTCACGATCTGTGAGTTCGAGCCCCGCATCGGGCTCTGTGCCGACAGCTCAGAGTCTGGAGCTTGTTTCGGATTCTGTGTCTCCCTCTCTGTCTGACCCTACCCTATTCATGCTCTGTCTCTCTGTCTCAAAAATAAATAAACGTTAAAAAAATATGAAAAAAAAATCATCAGGAAGAGGAAATACATTGACAGTGCTGCACTGTATTTATCAAATAAAGCCCGCATGTAAGGGGACGCGTGCCATTCTAACTGTATTGTTTGAAGGCCACCTGTATTCATTAAGCACCTGCTCCATGTCATGCCCTGGGGATGCAGCCATGACTCCTCAGGACTGTGTCCTCCTAGATAGTCCTCAGGCCTCAGAACCACTCCCTCCCCATCCCCTGCCCCAGCCCACGATCACCACTCACAACCTCAGGTGTTCATGATGATGGTGCTGAACCATCAAGAATGAGTTTCATTATGTCTGGAATACCCCATGCAGAAAGACAGAGCCCATGTCACCCGCTCCAGCAAGATCCGTGACATCATTTTTCATTTCTTTAACTTTGGCTACTGAGAGTGGTGCTTTCTCCCTGCCCTGAAAGGTTGCTCTCAGGGGTCATTCTGCCAGGGCTGAGCCCTCCCCAACATTACCCCATGGTTCTACCCAGTGGTGTGCTGGAAGAATTTTATAAACCAGCTCTCTGGAAAGGAGACAAAAAGCTTGGATTTGTATGTTTGCCCATTTCCGTAGCATAGATACCCTACTGACACCAAGGCACCAAAATGTGATGTCTCTGAACACAAAACTGGGAGAGGTGCATGTTAGCACGTTATGCTGTATTTCTAGCACACAGTTACATCAGACAGATATAATCTCAAAAGCAGGCTAATAACAAAATGTAGTAAAATAATTAGACAGTGATGAGTTTTAAGTATGTCTTACCTTTTAAAAATACAGCTTATGTCACAAATGTGATACATAATTTACTTTTTAATTTTTTATCATGTTTACTTATTTTGAGAGAGAGAGAGAGAGACAGAGAGACAGAGCACAAGCGGGGGAGGGGCAGAGAGAGAGGGAGGCACAGAATCCGAAGCAGGCTCCAGGCTCTGAGCTGTCAGCACAGAGCCCGACGCAGGGCTCGAACCCACAAACCGTGAGATCATAACCTGAGCCGAAGTTGGACGCTCAATGGACTAAGCCACCCAGGTGCCCCTATATGGTTTAATTTTTAACACAGGCTGAATTTCACAGCAGCTGGCTTGTAAAATTCTGAAAATGTAGCAATCGGTTCTCATGATCCAAGCCGGCTCCAGCCCCCTCTGCTCCAACCAAGGGCACGAACTGAACGGTTTACAGTGGAATTGGGTGGAGCTGAGTTCATTTGAAGTTTCAAATTCAGCACCTTGGCCTCCCCATCTGAGCCAGCCTGAGGGCACAGCAACAGCGAGGTGGGGGGCCACTTGCCACGTAAGCACCTAGGTGACTTCCCTACCCAGCCCCAGCCCCGCATCTGCAGCCCGCAGGTGCACGCCCGCCTTCAGGGCTGTGTGAAGGAGTAGCCACAGTAATATACAGGAGCTGTGCAGATATCGGCATTTCTGCTTATAATGGGCTCCTAAAAAATCGTGGGTTCTGCAAAATTGCGCACTAAGATGTGCTTTTCTTTAAAACACAGTTTATGAGAAAACTAGGATTCAGGGCAGACAGACCACTCCAAACCTAGGAGTCGTCGTAATCAGAGCAGTAATAAAAACAATAACAGCCTAATAAAAATACCCACGGAGTTCAATCCCCAGCCAGCATCACTGCTCATGGAACCCTTAAGCCCTGAGACCTGAGCTTCCTGCTTGGAGGAATGGGTCCTTCCAGCATTTGCTTCCAGGAGAGACAGTTTGCATCAGAACTACAAGTCTGATCCAGGGCATAGGCTGCTTTGCCTAACATTTTTTAACACAATGGGAAAGTCTTTTCAGTCTCACCACTAGGCCACTAGGCACTCACTCACAGCTTCACAGGCAGCTTAACTTCGAGGAAAGGGGAAGTTCTTCAAGCCACCAAAGCAGCCATGATTGCAGTAAAGGAAGCCCTTCTGCGGGATTTTCAGCTTCTTGTCAAGATCTCCTACATGGCCGAGGCTCTCCTCCATTGTAAGAAAGCTTCCCCATCCACCTCCACCTGTCTTCGACCCTTAACGTATTGAGAAAGATCAAGTATGAGCCCACACATTTTACTGACATCATTCCCCTATTTACCAAGCTCACACGGGTAATTCATATCATCGAAGTGAAACTGGCTTCAGTGATGGCTTAGAAATAATCAAGGGTGTCTGGCTGGCTCAGTCAGTAGAGCATGTGACTCTGGATCTCAGGATCAGGAGTTCAAGCCCCACACTGGGCATGGGAAAGAAAGAAAGAAGAAAGAAAGAAAGAAAGAAAGAAAGAAAGAAAGAAAGAAAGAAAGGGAAGGAGGAAGGAAAGAAGGAAGGAAGGAAGGGAGGCAGGAAGGAAGGGAGGGAGTTAATCAAAATAAAAACACTCCCCTCCTCAAAAGCCCATAATTCCTACTGAGCCCTCCAGCGGAGGAGGGCCGGGGTTTCAGGATTACAGAACCTACAACATGCCCTTCTTTACTTAGCAGGATTCATCCCTCATTAAGCAAACCTATATTTAGGATTGCACATTTCTTCAGGGTAAACACCTTCTCTGCACCTGCTTGGCATAAAGAAAGAGAAATGAGTCATTCGTTTCCAAGAGGCCACTCAGCACCATTTACCATTTCAGACCCCGCCATATGCATTCACCCAACCCTTCCAAAGCTACAGCTCTTCATCTGACTGAGAAAAGTCATAAAATCAAAACAAAAAGACCCAAACCTCAAATCCTGAAGAAGTAATGAAAATCCCCAATGCTCTTCAGGGATGTTTCCAGTCGTTGACTATTTCCACTTTGTAAAACCCTCTCTCCTCATTACCAATTCAATTTAACAAATACTGGTTGAATAATTACTGTGTCCAGCCCTGTGCAGGAAGCTGGAAACCCAAGGAAGAGATTCTGTTTAGAGAGACCGGAATCTGTAAAATTCAATTTAGATTTTCATTAACTTTGGTTTGGTTTGTTTTTTTAACTTTGGCTACCGAAAGTAGTGAGCACCCTGGCCTGTTCTCCCAAGGGCTTGGAGCCGCGTTTTCTTCTTCTCCTAGAGAACAAGGGAGGTAGACAGAAATGAATCACTGTGCATCTTCAAGGCAGCGGCATCCAAAAATATTTGCGGGTAGAGAAGTAGCACAGAGAAGGGAGGAATTTCCTCTCATGGTCAGGTTTCTGAGAGGCCAGGGATGCCTTCCTAGGGAAGGTGATACCTGAGACGGGTTTTAAAGGATGCATAGGAGTTTTCCAGCCGAACTGAGACTGACTGTCCGTTACACGTAAAGAGAATACCAAGCCCTAGAGAGACGACTCAGCAGGCCACTGAAAGAACTTTACACAGGCCTGCACCGAGGAGGAGTCCCCAGGTGCTTCAGAGCAGGGCCTCTCAGCCTCAGCACTATTGACATCTTAGACTAGATAATTCTGTGTTGGGGGTACCGTGTAGGATATTTAGCAGCATGCCGGCCTCTACTCACCAATAGCATGCACCCACAAATCGTAACAACCACAACTCCAGACACTGCCAAATGTCCCCTAGAGGACAAAATCATCCCAGGATGAGAATCACTGTTGCAGACCCTATTTCTACACGGACACTGGCATGGAAATGTGGGCAGAGGGGATGCTATGGAAAAGCAGCGGGGGGGGGGGGGGCAGGGGGCGGGGGCACACCTCTGTGGCTTTCTGAGCAGCTCACAGCCCAGGGTGAGGATCGGCCACACTGGTCTGCGTGTATTCGCTGGGTCAGGGAGATCGGCTGAGTCGTACACATCAAGGACAGGGTACACGAGCCAGGACAGGCCCAGGTACTGGGACCCCGTGACGACAGCCTCCTCTCCGTCCTCCTACTACGTCAACCCCCTGAGAACCTGCAAACGGCCCAATTCGGAAAAACAGTGGTTTGGGGGGAGCGGCCCGGGACTTCCAGTGTGGGGGCCGCAACTGAGCTGCAAGGAGCAATCCCAGTGTCCCCAGGCGCTTCGTGCTGTCTAAGGAAGGACGGTCACAGCCCTGGGCAGTGGCACAGCCTTCACAAAGGGGAAACAGCTTCGTAATTTCAGGGGCTCCCCTACATCTCTCAAGGGGCAACGAGGGCCCCTCTAAGGGCACCGTCCTTGGACCAGCGTTGGGAAAGAAGTGTGGCTCTAGAAAAGAAGTGAACAGCCTGTTCCCCGCAGCAAGAGGGGGGACGAGGCCTGCAGCTGTTATCAGCTCAACTTGACTCTGCGAGTCCTGAATCAAACATCAAGGGCGCCAGGTCTCCATGACCCAAGTGATCCGGTTTGAATCCCCTGGCCGAGTCTCCGGGGCCCTGGGCCTCCAGGTGTCTCTCCTCTCAACCCTTCACTGCCAAAGCTCTGCCCAACTACAAATACCGACTACAGTTTCCAGAAAGAACAACACTGCCACACCTTTGGCTGCACTGCCCCCTCCGCCTGAACTCCCCTCCTGCCCTTCCTTCCTGCCTCTTTTTTAAAAAAAATTTGGGGGGGGTATGTGGGTGGCTCTGTCGGTTGAGCATCCAACTTTGGCTCCCGGGGGTTCAAGCCCCGTGTCAGGCTCTGTGCTGACAGCTCAGAGCCTGGAGCCTGCTTCTGATTCTGTGTCTCCCTCTCTATCTCTTCCCTGCTCACAGTCTCTCTCTCCTCTCTCTCTCTCTCTCTCTTTCAAAAAACAAACATTAAAAATTTTTAACATTTATTCATTTTTGAGAGACAGAGTGTAAGTGGGGGAGGGGCAGAGAGAGGGAGACACGGAATCGGAAGCAGGCTCCAGGATCTGAGCTGTCAGCACAGAGCCCGACGCGGGGCTTGAACTCATGAAACACGAGATCATGACCTGAGCTGAAGTCAGACACTTAACCGACTGAGCCACCCAGGTGCCTCCTAAAATGCTGCATGGCTTGACTCCATCCAGAGGCCCTCTCTTGGTCCCTCCCTTCTGATAAAACTGGCCCTTTCCACCACTCCCTGGAGGCCTCAGTCAGTTCACCAGGCCTCTAACTGGAGGCCCCTGAGGGCCGGGGTCAGGTCTTCCTCCTCCTCCTGATTGCAGGACCCAGAAGGGGCCGGGCACCATCCCACCCAGAGCTGGGCCCCCGTGTGTGTGTGTGTGTGTGTGTGTGTGTGTGTGTGTGTGGCTTCTCCCAGCTTCTGCTGCATCCTGATTTCCTAACTGCTTCCGGCTGGCTTTCCTCCAGGGTCAATGTAAGTGAGTCTTTCTACCTGAGGTGTGAAAGGCTAACAGCTCACCCGCTGTTGCCCCAGGTACCAGAGGCGTCCTCCCGGGGCCTCGAGCACCTTCACCAGAGGAGGTGCCAGAGGCGTGTGTGAAATGTGGGGTTCTCTGGGCTGAAGCAAGGGATGGCTGGCTGCGACTTACTGTTCCCTACCCTACTCCCTGTTACAGGGAGTGAGCGGGCTGCTTCCTGCGGCAAGGAGGATCTGGACATACGCCAACAGCCTTGGGAAGACCAGTGCAGGTGTTTTCTTTCTGAGAATCTGGAGTGTTTGGGGACTAAGTCGGCAACTGTCAAATGGTGAAGGTCGAATGCTCCTTCTAAGCTTATGGAAGATTCAAGAAAGATTCAAGAAAATGTGAGATTTGCCCTGGAGTGACTGGTGAAGTGACAAGACACGCTTGAAGGACTTTCAGCGAGTCGCAGGTTCAGGTGGTGAACAATCTACAGATATAGTGGTTTATGATTTGGGGTTTTTTTTTAAAAAACAATTGACCCTCTCTCTACTCTCATTATAAGAAATTATGAATGAAAGGCTATGAATTATATAAGAACGGTGACTGGGCGGCTCTGTCATTTAAGCGTCTGACTCTTGATTTCGGCTCAGGTCATGGTCTCACGGGGGTGAGATTGAGCTCCACGTCTTCAGATTCTCTCTCTCTTTCTCTCTCTCTGTCCCTCTGGCCCTCCCTTTCTTGCTCCTGTGCTCTCTCTAGCTCTCTCTCTCTCTCTGTCCCTCTGGCCTTCCCCTGCTTGCTCATGTGCGCTCTGTCTCTCTGAAAATGAATAAACATTGAAAAAAACACAAGCTATGAATGAGAAGTATAGAGCCCCCTGGTAGGACTGATATCGCTGGGAAGGAGGCAATGGAAATAAGGCAAAAGGGCCTAGTAATAACCCCAAGACGCAGTGTCAGAGCATAACCGATGAAAGCTATGGCATGAATGTCAAGGTGGTACCAGGATTCAGGGAAGCCTACTATGTATTCCATTGGCTCATACTTCTGAGGTCAGAGACCCCGTGTGCCTTACCCACTACCAGCATGGCACCTCTTTACATGTGTCAGTTAAAGTAATTCATCGGTGCTGTCTGTCTACCTACTCACCTATAACTAAAGCCCTTTCTGGCTGTGGGCAATGAGACGGGGAGGAGGACAGACACTGGGAGTAGCTTGTAGCTAGAGGCTGTCTCATCATGAATGGTCCTTGTCTGCGCCACACCTAGTGGCTTCAGACAGGGACACATCTGAAAGGCTGGTTACGTTTGCCTGCCTGATACCCCACCCCTCAAGGTCAGGACCAAGGACAAAGTTCTGATAGGCAAAGAAGAGGGGAAAGAATAGTACAAAATGAGGAAGGGGACCATATCTATGCTTATATTTTGACTATTCAAAAGCAACAACACACTTTCTGAAATTTTGGTCAAAGAACTAATCAAAGACTAGTACCTGCTAGCATAAAACACCAAAGAATGCTGGATAGATATAATAAGCACCCTTCCAAACCATGACAAAACCCCTAAAGAAGGAATGGGATTCCTGAGAGGTGACCCTATGAAACCCGGTCAGGAGGATGAGGCCAGGAGGGGTAGCGAGCGACCAAAACTGGAGGAGTTGGGATCTGGTGTCTATATGGAGTGGAGATATGAAAAAAAAAAAAAAAAAAAAAAAAAGCAAGAAAGTACAAACAAAAAAATTTGTCACCAACTCAGCTTAACAATAAAGAAATCTTAACTGGATGGATGGATGGATGGATGGATAAAATTTTTCCCTGGAAATTCATAACCACAAACTTTTTTTCACACAGGTGTGGGGCTCAAGTTTATACAACCTAAGTTGACCCAGGACCCGCCAAGGTATAAAAAGAATAATAACTCAAAAGTCGGTTCTAAGCTAACGATGCCCTGGGGGACTTGGCAGACGCAAATGCTCTGAAGGCCGATATATTATTGGAAAGCCTAGTATTACAAACATGTGCATCCTCTCCAAGTACATTCATAGATTCAATGCAATACTAATCAAAACCCTAGAGGGTATTTTTGTGAAAAGTGATAAGCTGATTCTAAAATTCACACGGAATGCGAAGACCAAAACACTTTTGAAAAGGAAGAGCAAAGCTGAAGGTCTTACACTATAGACATAAAGACCTTTTGTAAAACCATAGCATTTAAGGGGCGCCTGGGTGGCTCAGTCGGTTGAGCATCCAACTTCGGCTCAGGTCATGATGTCATGGTTCGTGGATTCGAGCACTGCATCAGGTTCTGTGCTGACAGCTCAGAGCCTGGAGCCTGTTTCAGAATCTGTGTCTCCCTCTCTCTCTGACCCTTCCCTGCTCACGCTCTGTCTCCCTCTGTCTCAAAAATAAGTAAACATTTTAAAAAATTAAAAAAAAAAAACCCATAACATTTAAGACAGGGCTGCACTGGTACAAGGACAGACCAATGGGGAAAGTCCAGAAGTAGACCTTCACATAAACAGTCACACCATTTATAAAAAAGGTGACACAGCAGTGCAAAAATAAAGCTTGACCCCTACCTCACACCATACCAAAAAAAGAAATTCCCAGTGGATTGTATATCTTGTTTGTAAAAGGTCAAACAACATTTCTAGTTACTAATATAGGAGAATGCCTTCATGGCTTTGGGTAGGCAAAGATTTTATAAGCAGGACACAAAAAGCACTAACAACCATTAAGGGGGAAATTAATAAATTGGACTATATTACATTAAGAATTTATGGGGCACCTGGGTGGCTCAGTCGGTTAATGTCCAGCTCTTAATTTCAGTTCAGGTCATGATCTCATGGTTCATGAGATTGAGCCCCACATCAGGCTCTGTGCTGACAGTGTGGAGGCTGCTTGGGATTTTCTCTCTCCCCTCTTTCTCTCTCTGTCTCTCTCTCTCTCTCTCTCAAAATAAATAGACTTTAAAAAAAGAAAATGGGCACTGTTGCTATATACAATGGCATAAATAAATCTCACAAGATAATGCTGAGGGAAGAAGCCAGGTACTGAAGGGTACACACTATGATTCTGTGTGTCTAAAGTTCAAAAACAAGCAAAATGAATCTATGTTGTTAGAAGTCAGAATATTGCTTACCTTTGGGAAGTAGTGACTAGAAGAGGGTATAAAGGGGATTCTGGAAAGCTAATAATGTTTTTATTTCTTGATTTATGTGGTGATTACACACAGATCAAGAGTTTATTTTTTGAAAATTCATTAAGCTGTATACTTATAACGTGTACTTTTTGGTATGATGTTACACTTTAATAAAAAGTATACTTAACAAAATTGCTTAAATCTTTTGGAAGAGATATGCCCTTGACCCATACCACACAGGATTGCTATAAACAAAGCTCTAGTAAAGATCACTTGAGAATCCCAAGATCCAAAATATGCAAGGAAATGATTTACCATGAGCAAGAGCCAGAAAATGCCAAAGAAATCCGAAAACAAAAACAAAACCAGGATTCGACTTCCAAGAACATCAGACAACAGAGATTATGAAATTCCAGGCCAGTGGCTCCTAAATTGTGGTCCCAACTCAGCAGCATCAGCATTAGCTGAGAACTTGTCAGAGACGCACTCTTTCCTCTGCCTCACACAAGCTAACACTGAGTTACCCAGTATCTTATCCTGTTTTCTTACTTCACGAGTGAGTCCACCTCCCCCAAAAAAGCCTGTAAGCTTCCAGACAGCAAGGGCTGGGTCAGCACTAATAGCGCCAGAGGGATCCAGGCTGGGGTGTCTCCTGGACGGAGCTATGGTCCCACCTTCTCATTTTATAGATGAGAGGGCAGAAGCCCCCAGGGCCACCTGATCCACCTGCCGCATGGCATCCAGAACGCAGACTGCCAGAACTCTTCCCACTCTGTGTTCTACGTAGGGGATGTCTAGCCAATGTTGCACCTAAAACAGTACCCTTAGTGCCTGCTGAGATCCCTGGCTGTGCTCTTCCCCTGCCCCTGGGACATCCCAACACATCGCCGGGTGGTGACGTCAGCCACTGACTGGGTGATGTTCCCACCCCCATCCAAACTGACCCTCTTGAAAGACACCAAACCCGGGGTCCTAAAGCCACACTGCTCCTTGGTGGTGCTTTCCAGAGTTTAAAAACAGCCCTCTGTTTCTCCTACATGAGTGATTCCCTACTGATGGGGAGAACGGAGTGTAAAACAGAGAACAGCCTTCGGTTACTTCATTTCATTAACAATTATTTGAAATTCAATGCTACAAAATGAGAGGACCAAAAAAAATTAATGTTCCTCGATTGGAAGCTCGTGAATCTCTGGTGGTGTCAAAAAGTATTTTAACTACTCTGGGCTTCAGTGAAAGAGAGCTATTGCCTTCGGAGCTGTGGGATCATGGAGCTCACAGGTGCAGCCAATGCCAGCCTGAGAGGCAGAGGTGGCCCATCTAAGAGTGGCTGTGAAATAGGCCCCATTAGTAAAACCGTGGGCACCAGATCCCATGAAGCTTTGGGATGGAATTATTCAAACAGTGTCATTGTGTATCCACCTTCTTCCTGGTGGAGGGCTCATTTTCCAGCTTGGATTCGCATCAGGGCTTTACTCTTCTGGCCACATCGCACCTTGACCACATCTGGAACGAAGGCATTAGACCCAGGCAGATGTGTAGGCCCTTAGAACAATGTAAAAAGGTGGAAACCTTGGGGCGCCTGGGTGGCTCAGTCGGTTAAGCGTCCGACTTCGGCTCAGGTCATGATCTCGCGGTTTGTGGGCTCGAGCCCCGAGTCAGGCTCTGTGCTGACAACTCTGAGCCTGGAGCCTGCTGCGTCTTCCTCTCTCTCTGCCTCTCCCCCACTTGCGCTCTCTCTCTCTCTCTCTTTCTCTTTTTTTTTTTTTTTAATTTTTTTTTCAGTGTTTTTATTTATTTTTGGGACAGAGAGAGACAGAGCATGAACGGGGGAGGGGCAAAGAGAGAGGGAGACACAGAATCGGAAACAGGCTCCAGGCTCTGAGCCATCAGCCCAGAGCCTGACGCGGGGCTCGAACTCATGGACCGCGAGATCGTGACCTGGCTGAAGTCGGAGGTTTAACCGACTGCGCCACCCAGGCGCCCATCTCTCTCTTTCTCTTAAAAGTCAACAAACATTTTTAAAATTTATTTTTAAAAAAGTGGAAACCATCCCCAGGTTGGTAGGAGAAGCACGTCCCCATCTCTGGGAAGCCTCCGGGGACCACGCCCAGCTGACTGCAGGCTCTCCATCTCCTACAATCCCACGGTTCCAAAGATAACTCCATCATGGTCGTTAGCGGGTTACCTAAGGACGGTTGGCTTGAATGTGTCCTCCATAGACCATGAGCTTCCCCATCTCTAACCCCCAGGGTCCCAGTAGAGCTGGAAGAGGAAATGAAGTCAGACGGATCCCAACGCCATCACTTATGCCCTGTGACAAGTAGCAAGTTGCCTACCCTGCGCCACCTGTGGTGGGATGGGATTCACCCCACGCGTGCCTCCTAGGTGGAAGCAAGTTCAGCAAAATTGTAGTTTTTTTAAGATTTTATTTTTAAGGACTCTCTACACGCAGCACGGAGCTCCCGCTCGCAACCTTGAGATCAGCAGTCACACGCTCCCCTGACTGATCCAGCCAGACACCCCCAAAACTGTCTTTTGAAAGCACCCAGAAAAAAATAATAAAAGCACCTAGCACAATGCCTGATCTGTAGCAAGCACTCAACAAATGTTAACAATTATTAATAGGAGTTACTAGGAGCTCCATAAATGTTATTGTCGCTGCTGCTACTCGTAGGAGAAAATTACAGAGTATATCCGAAGGAGGAAACTTCCACAGGAATCAATAAAGATCACACTTCGAGAAATTTATGAGGGACGCCTGGGTGGCTCAGTCGGTCAATCGTCCGACTTCAGCTCAGGTCACCGTTTATGGGTTCGAGCCCCACATTGGGCTCTGTGTGGGCAGCTGGGAGCCTGGAGCCTGCTTCAAATTCTGTGTCTCCCTCTCTCTCTGCCCCTCCCCGACTCACAGTCTGTCTCTCTCTCAAAAATAAATAAACATTCAAAAAAAAAAAAAAAAGAAATATTTGAGCATCCCCAGCACTATACCAAGTGGGGACTTGATACAAATTAGAAAAAGTGTCCCATGGGGCGCCTGGGTGGCTCAGTTGGTTAAGCGTCCGACTTCGGCTCAGGTCACGATCTCGCGGTCCGTGAGTTCGAGCCCCGCGTCAGGCTCTGGGCTGATGGCTCAGAGCCTGGAGCCTGCTTCCGATTCTGTGTCTCCCTCTCTCTCTGCCCCTTCCCCGTTCATGTTCTGTCTCTCTCTGTCTCAAAAATAAATAAATAAATAAATAAAAACGTTAAAAAAAAAAATTAAAAAAAAAAAAAAAAAGAAAAAGTGTCCCACAAGACACTTCATGGCCATCTGCCCCAAGATTGTTACAGTCACTCCCCAGATCTGCAATTCTTGGATTTCCAGAGCAGTCCCTGGAGGTCTGTGGCGGCTGCTGGAGGGAGTTCTCAGCCAGGAAACAAAGGTCAGGGTCTCTGGGAGTGGCCCTCCAGCCGGGCTGCCCATGCCACATGGACAGGAAGAACTGGGCCCACAGGGAGAGAGAGTGGTCAAGAAGTCCCCTAACAAAGGATCAGTCCCTCAGCAAAAGATTTTGCATTGTTCTCTTTGGATTATGTAACTTCAAGGGAGCCAAAAAAAAAAAAAAAAAAGTGGGGGGGGGGGATGCAGGCGTCACTCTGTGTACGTAGAATTTTCTTATCTAACATTTCATACATTTCTCTCCTTAGAAAAGCAGAAGAGAATTTCTGGTTCTGGGAAAACGGTGAAAAAAGCTAACGCAAAACGCTCCTATCACAAATACATAGAGATTCTAGATAAATTAATCCTAAAAATACGTTTTTAATCAACTATTTTTTTTTATATTTTTCCCGTAAGACAGATAAAACAGTAATTAGAAACCTCGCTCCCAAATGGTTCTTGGGAGGAAATACACCGGCAAGAGAGTAGCGGTTACTATTCCCAGAGAAACAGGGCAAGAAAGCTGTGCCCTGAGCTAACAAACACCACGGGAAAAACACCCACCACGTGGGCAGAGGTAGGCGGTTGGCACCCACTTCCCTCCTATCCATTACATCCACATAATGAGGCCTCTTTTTCTTTTCTTTTGTTTAATGTTTTATTATTTATTTTTGAGAGGAGAGACAGAGAGCGCAAGCAGGGGAGGGGCAGAGAGTGAGACACAGAATCCGAAGCAGGCTCCAGGCTCCGAGCCATCAGCACAGAGCCCCACACGGGGCTTGAACTCACGAACCGCAAGATCATGATGAGTCAAAGTCAGATACTTAGTCAACCAAGGTGCCCCAAGGCCTCTTCACTGGCCAGGTTATAGACAGAACTCAGCTTGGGTGTGCAAGGGAGGATGATTGACACAGATCATCTGCAAATCTCCCAGGCTGGTCCAGCTGTTATTCCACAAACTGCCTGCTTCTCCCTGCCACGGAATGTGGCTTTAACAAACATTATTTCTATCAAAAGCAAAAAGGCAGCCACATAGAATGCTTAAACGCCTCCTTTCCCTTTGGGGTGCCTGGGTGGCTCAGTCGGTTGAGCATCCGACTTTTGCTTTCAGATCAGGTCGTGATCTCACGGTTTATAGGTTCAAGCCCTGCATCAGGCTTCAGGCTCTGCGCTGACAGTGTGGAGCCTGCCTGGGATTCTGTCTCTCTCTTTCAAAAATAAATAAATAAACATTAAAAAAATAATAATAATAGAGAAAAAAAGACCTCAGGCTTCAGGCTCTGCACTGACAGTGTAGACCTTGCCTGGGATTCTGTCTGCCTCTCTCTCTCTCTCTCTCTCTCTTTCTCAAAAGTAAATAAATAAACATTTTTTAAATTAGTTTTAAAAGACCTCCCTGGCCAAAAATGTCTACCATTAGCCAAGAGTAGCCTGAAATTTCACCAACAAAGATTCATTGTCTGGAGTTAAACACTTCAAAGACTAGTGGAGACCGGGGGCCCAGGGAGGGGGAGGTCTTCACGGCCTCTGGGTTCTACGGGGGTGGGAGGGGGAGGGTCGTGAGAGGGGCCAGGGGGCCGCCGAGGGCCAATTCTGCAGGCTTGACCGCTTGACCGGGGCCTGCGGCGCAGACACACTTTGGAAACCCTTGAGACGGAAAGCCAGAGAGAGGCGTGTGAAGTCAAGGCCCAGAGTAAATCAGCAAAGAGAAAATTAAGAGGATCAATAAAAGAGTTTAATGAAACATAAACAGGTTCAGGGAGGGCTTAAATAAATTCGAGGTCAATCCATAGCAGGTTGTTAAGGAGCATCCCTGACTCGGGGGTTGATGTTGCAGGAAGACACCGGCCCCCTCCTTGCGGGTGCCCTGGGAGCCCTGCCAGGGGCTGAATTCCTGGCCTGAGCTGCAGACACCAGAAGGGGGGCATTTCCTTGTGAATTTGTAACCGAGGGTCCAGAATGAAGGGTGAGAGGATGTCCCCAAGCCATTGCAAGGCCAGCAACACTAGCCATTGGCTGGAGGCAACCGAGGGCCCAGAAATGGTAGGAGCAGAGCCAGGACACCTGGTCCCTCGCACTTCACGGCGTCTCACCTGTCCCAGGCACCCCCGCTGCTCCCAGGGCGACAGGCCCTCCCACGGGGATGTAGGAACCTGAGGTCACCACCGTGCCCTGACCCAGAAGTGCCAGCTCAGGACCTCTCCCTGCCCCCGCACCACACGTCCTCCGATGCAGGCCCCCATGTTGATATGGGGACAGGGCGCCCCACAAGTAGATCCATGCTGGGGAGAAGGGTAAAGCCTCTCTTCCTTCCCGCTTCTTCCAACTACCAACCCCCCGCCCTCTCGCCTCCCCCAGCATCTCCAGGGTTCCCCAGACTCTGCTCAGAGGGGAGAAACCAGGCCCCAATCTGGCAGCTTGCCTGCCTGCCTCTGACTCTCCCGCCAACCCCCACTCCCTTCCCAGGTGGAAGGAAAAGGCCGGCCGCGTCTGCCTGTCTGGCTGACGCTCTTCTAGCAAATCCTCTACCCTCGCCAGGACCGCAGGCCTCAGCGCCAACCATGCGAGATGGGAAAGGCATTCTCTTCACCGGAGAGGAAACGCTTTGATCTGAGGCCATGGCGCTGGGCTTTAACTAGGAAGCCATAGAATAGAAACTAGAAATAGTTTCTAGAATAGAAACAACCCCGCCACATTTTCCCGTAGGAAACTGTGTAGCCCACAAAGGACTACTACGCTTCCCTAGACGCCTTTGGCTTCCAAGAAAATGGGAGTGGAGTCTGCCCGGCCAGAATCCTCCAGGGTTGGCTGGGCACATCTGGATACTACGTGAGGTCCCCAGCTCCTGAAACCAGAGGTTCATTCACCACAACCTTGCTTTCTTTTTTTTTTTTTAACGTTTATTTATTTTTGAGACAGAGAGAGACAGAGCATGAACGGGGGAGGGTCAGAGAGAGGGAGACACAGAATCTGAAACAGGCTCCAGGCTCTGAGCTGTCAGCACAGAGCCCGACACGGGGCTCGAACTCACGGACCGCGAGATCGTGACCTGAGCTGAAGTCGGCCGCTCAACCGACTGAGCCACCCAGGTGCCCCACCTTGCTTTCTGCCCATCGGTCTCAATCGATGCCACCCAACCCAACCAGGAAGCTTAGCCAGGTGGCCATGCAAAAGGTCCCCAGCCTTAGGGAATAGCCCCCTGGAGGGTCTTGCATCATAAGGCAGGGAGGCAGATGGAGAGCAGGCGTTTCTACTTGAAGGAAGTGGGATGCAGCCTGAACCCCCCATTCCCCAGAATCAGACCTGATTGCTCTAGGTTGACCGAGGCAGGAGACAGCATGACCCCTCTCCACAACCGCTGCACTGGGCCTTGGCTTTCACACTAACATCCTCTTACTGGAAAAGTCAGGAGGCCCAGCCATTCCTCCAAACATGCTCTCTCTGGCTCAGGTCACCATGTATGTGGCCTGACTTTCTTCTCTTCTTTGAGAAGAAATCAGGACCTTAAAATATCTTAAGCCCAGTGGTGCCTGGGTGGCTCAGCCGGTTAAGCGCCTGACTTCGGCTCAGGTCATGATCTCGAGGTTCGTGAGTTCGAGCCCCACGTCGGGCTCTGTGCTGACTGCTCAGAGCCTGGAGCCTGCTTCGGTTTCTGCGTCTCCCCCCTCTCAATCCCTCCCCAACTCATTCTCTCTCTCTCTCTCTCTCTGTCTCAAAAATAAACAAACATTAAAAATAAATAAATAAATAAAATATTCCAAGCCTGAGTAGGGCCCTTTGATAGCTTTGATTGTTCCCCCACTTTCCTCCCTTCCTGGTGACTCCCCAGCACCTGCCCCTGCAACCTTTTCCCTCCCAGGCCCCTGCTCTGACTTCACAAAGGCCAGGCTCTCCGATGGCAGTCCAGGGTGGCAAGCAGCCCACAGGACACATAACAACTTCCCCAGCTTCTAAGCGGTTCCCGGCAAGACTGCCAAATAAAATAGGTACAAGTTGAGCAGCTTCTGTTCAGCCAGGCGCCAGCCTGAAACTTTTCGTTTATGTTCACTGCTAGTAATTTTGCTGAGTACCCAACCCCTCCGCAGTAACAGAGAAGTTAGCTGCGGGAAGAGGGTAGTGGAGGGAAGAGAGCTTGGTCTTCCCAAATAAATGTGTCTTTGGCCCTCCTGATAATTTCTCAGCCACTTCTGGCCACAGCGGTGCAATTTCAGGTAAACGCGATCACAGATAGATACGGTTTTCTCAGTGCTAATGAGCTCATAGCCTGCATCTCAGAGCCCGGGCAGAGAGAGGGCGGCAGCCAGGCCTCACCCTCGGGGAGGGGCTGCGGTGTCTCGAGGGAGCCTCTTCCAGAATGTGCTCTTCTCTCCCCAGGGCGGCCTGCTGGCTCCCGCAGATACTGGATGGTGGGATCATAGAGCCTCCCAGGTGCCTTCATGGCCCTCCCCAAACCAAGAGATACTGATGGAAGCCTGTCCTGTCCGCCTCAGGAGGGTGGGCCCATCACGTCCCCATGCCATTAGAAACAGACACCTGGCCCATGACCCTGAGTCACCCTTGAACCTCATGGGCAATTCTCTTGAGGCTTCTCTCCCTACACACACACACACACACACACACACACACACACACACACATACACACACACATGCACAGTGCTTGGCTGGCATAAGGAAAGAGCAGAGGCAAACAGGCCCCTCCCGCAAGGAAAGGAGGAGAAAAGGAGGGTCCCTGCCATTCTAATTCTGCTCCACTCAGAAGACAGGCCCCTTCTCAAAGGCAAAGGAGAAGAACGCCAAGGAGGCCACTCCCCAGGAGTCCTGGGGAACACTGTTATTCTTCAGACAGAGCACAGAGGACCCGGGCCTCTCTCGGCCGGCCCCAGCCGTGTCTCCTCACAGTGACCAGGGCACGACGGCGTGGAAGATGTCTTCGTTCATGACTAGGTCCAAATACGGCGAAACCTTGGGTGGCGAGTAGCTTGTTCTGCGAGCATTCTGCAAGACGAGCAAACATTTCTAATACCTTTTAACTTGATAAATGAGCGAGGTCTCGTCATACGAGTAGCACGTGATGCCAAACATCACATGATCACAATGGTTCTTCTCCCTGTCTCTCCCTCTCCCTCTCTCGCTCTCGCTCTACAGGATTGTGGGTGATCGTCTCCCATGCTTGGATGCTTCGTCTCAGGCCGCGGTGTTTGGCAGACATCAGTAATTTTTCAGAACATTGGAAGGTGCCCACAACTGGCACTAGGGTATTTTTTGTCACTTCAAAGCACCTACGGACAGTCCTTTGCTCTTCCATCCAAGACTAAGCTTAGGAACGCTTTGCTTCATTCTAGGTCTGGCGGCCTGCAGATATAGACCTTTTCCTCTGTTGCCATATTGCCAGTTACATTAAATACAGTATATGACATGAGTTTATCAATACTGTAGTGTAGTCAACATCCATTAGCGATAGTGAAAGTCGTCCTACACAATCACCCTCCTCTCTCTCGTCTCCCCCGCACCAGCCACGAAGGTTTTCAAAGGTCAGCGCAGGTTAACTTATTTTTCTTTATATTTTATACTTGTTTTATGATTTTGTATTATATTACAGTATTGTAATCATTTTTATATGAATATTTTCGGGTTGTGGAACAAATCATCTGAGTTTCCATGACTTCTTTTTTTAATTTTTTTTAATGTCTTTATTTTTGAGACAGAGAGACAGAGCACGAGCAGGGGAGAGGCAGAGAGAGAGGGAGACACAGAATGTGAAGTAGGCTCCAGGCTCTGAGCTGTCAGCACAGAGCCCAACACGGGGCTTGAACTCACAGACTGTGAGATCATGACCTGAGCCAAAGTCGGCCGCTTAACCGACTGAGCCACCCAGGCGCCCCATGAGTTTCCATGATTTCTTATTGGGAAATTCGCTTTGATATCCAAGTGCTTTGGATTACAGGCATGTTTCCGGAACAAATTGTGCTCCCAAACCAAGGTTTTACTGTATTTAGATTTTGCTCCCATGCAACGCATTCCTGGATAAGGAAAGGAAATTCCTTGTCCCAACCAAGATGCCAGGGTTCCATTGCCTCAGCCCCTATCAGATGAGGAGGAGAGGGGGGTGGTCGGCCAGGGGGAAGCATGGGGCCCTGTGCAGAGGGCTGGACCAGAGGGCAGCCGCGGCCAAGTCACCACACAGAGGCTGAAAGCCAAGCAGGTCACCCTCTCCCAGGGCCTCTCTTCCCTTCTCTCCTCTCCGGGACTCACTGACAGAACACCCCCCTCCAAAAACCTCAAGGAACTTCACACCTCCTGTGAAAGTGTAGGAACCTGCTGTCCACACCCACTGGGCACCAGTGACCATGGGCCTATCTCTGGGCCTCAGTTTCATCACCTGTAAGATGGAGATGACAGGAGAGGATGGCTGCAAGGCCAGAGGCTGCCTGTCCTCAGTTAGAAAGCGGCCATGGGGTCACCCACAAAATCCTCACGGGGCAGGGCAGCTTCCGGACCGTCAGGGGCCAGGCGCCATGGGCATCTCCATCCCCCTCCAAGTCGCCCCTCCCACTGGTGGGCGGGGCCTGCCGTGGGCAGGGCGAAGCCAGGTTGGATGCAGCCCTTGGCGGGCCAGGTGCTTTCCTGGAGGGAACAACCTGTCTCTCTAGTCTCCCTTGCTTCTCAGGCTTTTCTTCTTTCTTATCCCCCCACCAGCTGGCCTCAATCCTGCCTTACTTCAACATCCACCTGACCCTCACGGCCACCCCAGCCCTGTTGAGGTCATGGCCTCTCTCACAGACACCTGACAACCTCTCTCCCCATTTTTTAGTTCAAGTTCAAGTTGAGAGAATGCATCCAATTGGTCCAGCTCCGCCTGTGGTGCGAGGCTATAATCACCAGTCCACCACGGCCTTGGCCCGCAGGACTGGCCGGCAAGCTACTCCCTGGGCAGAGGCGAGGGCCTCTGGGTAGTGACTGGCAGAGTCGTTCTTAGGTTTAAACGAGATGCGGAACGGGTACTCCTGGCTTTGAACTCGGTGCACGGCAGGTGCCCACTTCCCCACTCACTTCCAGCCCTCTCGGTGGTGGGACAACCTTCCTAGTGGTCCTCCTCCTCCCTGCACGGTATCCCTAACACCCCTCTCCCCCACCTTCGCACCTGGGCCTCCTCTCAGCCCTCACTGCTCAGCAGCACTTGCTGCCCCGAGTGGAGTCCATTAGTTGCAAAGCTGGTGGTGTGTGGACAGCCACAGCCTCTTTCACTGGGGGAAGGGATGGGTGGAGTCTTTAGGAGAAGAAAGGGGGTGAACAGAAAGAGGACACAGCTGCCAAACTTCGCGACGTGCCCGGTGCTGACTGCTGAAAGCCAACCCTCCCCCAACTGGAGACAGACTTGGCTAACAACAGTTTCCATTTACCCTTCCCCATCTCTCCCCAGACCCCTCTCATGCCGGAGAATTTTTCTAAGCAAAACGGACCATCCACCGCTCCTCTGGATGGTGGCCAGGTGGCCAAGGAAGAAGGTCAATGACAGCGGAAAGAATAGAGGGGTACAGAAGGCATGGGGTGGAGGCAGGGAGTGGAGACAGTACTTACTTCCCCGAAACATAAGAGCTTGGTTTTCTCTGGACCCAGGGACCCATGGACTTGAACATGAGCAACAAGATGCCACCTCAGTCATGAGAGCAGGAGGGTGTGGAGCGTCTGCAGCTGAATTCCACCTTCTAATCCGACCCGCCCAGCAGTGTAGAAGGCTCCAGCACGTGACATAACTCTGGGACGTCATCTGCAAAATGGGGGTAAGTAGAACCTGGCTCCTAGAGCTGATGCAATCTCTAAAGGAAGAGAGGTGTGTGCAAAACTCAGCACAGAGCCTGACATTCACTAAATGGTCAGTGAGTGACGGCCATTATCTACTTGGTCAGAGAGAGACAAAGAGCGCCATCACATTCCCTGCATCCTGACAACCCTGCCCAGTGCCTGAAGTGCCCTGCAGCGTCACAGGGACGGGGCTGGCCAGCTGGAGAAGCTGTGTGTGAAGCCGGACTGTTGTCTCTGGTCCCTCTGGTTAACATTCCACTCATCTGCAAGAAGTAAGGAAAGAATTGCTCTACAGGACAGCTCTGCCCTTTTTTGCCCCCAAGGAAACTTCTGGTCTTTGAAAGCTAAGCTTTGTGTGCTTCTCCAGTTCATTTCCTTAGTGCTTCGCCCACTTCTGGGGAGTAGTCTCCCCGAACATCTGAAGATTTCCATTTTCTTTATTGCTTTGCCTCTTCCTCCTCCGTTTTTCATATTCCTCTCCTCTTTTCGTGTCTAGCTAAAGCGAAGACTTGAGTCTTATTAACATTGCCGGCCCTGCACCTTCTCCACGGAGCACGTGGGTGTCAGAATATCATAACCCGGGTGTCACTCAAACCTTCTCTCCGCCTCAGGGTGTCACTCACACAGCACCGCGGACCTGAGCCGTAGTTGGTGGGGGTGAACATGAACCAGTGGTGTGCAAGGTGAGGAGGAGGGGTCTTAGAGAGGTGGTGGGGCGAAGCCACCCTGGGCTCCAGCCAGTTCCACCACCCCCAGCCTTTGTCCAGCCCCGGGTCTCTCCACAAGCACCCCCTTCCCTTCCCTGGGGGAAGGAAGCTTCCATCTCTTCAGGGCCAATACACCACCCACAGGGAGGGGACAGTGTCTACTGTGAGTGGCATTTTCAGACCGAGCCTGTGCCCTCCAGCACTCCTGTTTAGCCAGGAAGCATTTCCTGCCACCCACGACCACCCCTTAGATCTCCGTCAAGGCAGCCATCGGCCTAACAGGTCACAAGTAGACCCGTCCAGATGCAGCCCTGCCGGACCCATCCGCTTAGGAGGAGAAGGGAGATCTGTGCTGTGCCCAGCAGGGATGGCCTTTCCAACCTCTGCAAGGCCATGTAGAGCCACTCGGGAGAGAGGAAGGAAGAGAAGGGAAGGAGGGAAGCAAAGAGAGAATTGAAGAGAGGCTCCTGGCGGCTAGAGTCAAAATCTGCAGGAGGTGCATGTACACGCGATTCTCCAGAAGCCCCAGTGGTCAGGTGGGAAGGGGACTGACTCTGGCCGCTGCTCACACATGCGGCTCTCCAGATCACCTTCTGCCGCTGCCTTGCCCCATCTGGAGCCCCACTGGTGTTTGGTCCATTCCACAGACATTTATGAGGTGCCAACACGGTGACAGTCACATCCCACCATCCCACCGCTGTCAGCTTTGGGCCCACACACCGGAGGGCTCCCCAGATCTGACCCTTGTCAGCAATAAGCCAAGAGTGGCCAGACGGGTCCAGCGTACAGACGTGCCCTCGGTGGGCTGGAGGCCCTTCGGGAAGATGGGAGAGGAGGCCGGGCCTGAGGCTGAGGGCGGCAAGCAGCTGGGTGAATGGGAATGCAGGGACAGGATATGAAGGCCAGGTCCTGGGCAGACCCGCAGGGGTGGGGAAGACTCCAACAAAGATGCCGCCAGGGCTGGAGACCGCAAAGTCTCAGGAGATCCAGAATGAAACTGTAGGCCACCACTCTCTACCCCTCTACCCAAGACCCCTGAATTAAGAACCTTCTGGGCTGAGCTGGGGGAAGATAAGTGAGCTCCCCTGGCGCCAGCTGGGGGGGGGGGGGGGGGGGGGGGGGGCGGGGGGGCGATGCAGCCAGCCAGCCCTCTGACATTGCTAATGCAAGCATTTTATTCCTTTGCTCGGTGTTATCTTGTTTATTGGCTTCCTTTCATTCTGTTTCTTTTCCCGTTTTTGGCTTCCTCATTAACATCATGTTATACTAAGGATTATGTGCTTCAGAAGCTTAGGAAAAGGCCAGGAAGCCCGAGTAGGATATGGGGTTTAGGCAGCTGTGAAAGCGCCCTGGCCTTTCAGCCGGGTGGAATCGTTTGTGTCTAGCGCCATCTTTCGGCCATTTCCCGAAACTGCAACTGACGATACTAAAGTAAGGAGCCCGCTTGCCCTCTATGCTTGGAAACCTTTTTCTTTGCTGCCAGCTTAGGGATAAAGGCCAGTCCAACGTAGCAAAAAGCCTGAGCTGGAGAGCATTTCTTTATTTTTTTAAGTGGGCTCCGTGTCCGGTGTGGAGGAGCTTGAACTCACCACCCGAGGTCAAGAGTTGCATGTTCTGGGGCACCCAGGTGGCTCAGTTAAACGTCCTACTTCAGCTCAAGTCATGATCTCACCATTCAGGAGTTGTAGTCCCGCATAGGACTCTGTGCTGACAGCGCGGAGGCTCAGAGCCTGGAGCGTGCTGTGAGTTCTGTGTCTCCCTCTCTGCCTTTCCCCTGTGCGCTCGCTCGCTCTCTCTCTCTCTCTCTCTCTCTGTCAAAAATAAACATTAAAAAGTTTTTTTAAAAGAAAGAAAAGAGTTACGTGTTCTACAAATGGAGCCAGCCCGGCCACCCTGGAGATCATGTCTGGGTGAAACAACGTTTTAAATTTTTCAAGAGGTTATAGTAACAGTTACTGGGCCAGGAGGCAGGGTCAGGAACTGGTTTAGTCTTCTACAAAACTGGAAGTTCTTGATGGGTAAGATAGAGCACGTAGCTCAATCTTCATGTTAGCAAACACCTGGATAAAATCGTTTTCTTACATGGGAAAGCAACTCTGGGTTTTGACCTTAAGAAGAGCACGATGAGGAGGTTCCTGGGTGGCTCAGTCGGTTGAGCATCCAACTCTTGATTTCAGCTCCAGTCACGATCCCAGAGTCGTGGGATGGAGCCCCCCAACGGGCCCGCACTGAGCGTGAAGCCTGCTTAAGATTCCCTCTCTCTTTCCCTCCCCCACTCTCCCCTGCTGGCGCGCTCTCGCTCTAAAATAAAAAAATTGATTAGTTAATTTTCAAAAAAAGATTTTGTAGAGTGAATGGTAATTACATACAACAGGTCCTTATGAAACTATTTTAGATTTCACCTTCCAGTGTGATTTGCTGGGAGGTGTCTGGGCCATTCTTACTAACCATGAAAAAACCATGAGCTGTGGCACAATGGAATACTAGGGAGCCATGACAACAGGGAATGATGTGGAAAGATCTCCAAGCCCTATTGTCACATGCAAACGGTGCACAGTGTGCTACCATACACAAGTGTGGGCACGTGTATGTCGGTGTATGAAGTAGACACAATTGAAAATTTGTGAAAGAGCACACAAGAAAGAATACACAATAACACTGGAGCCTTTGGGGAGGGGATCTGAGTGGCTGTGGACAGGATTGAGAGGGAGACTTTTGTACTAACTTTAAACAAATTTATTTTAAATAAGTGTTTATTTTTTCAAAAGTATTCCAAGAAACAGCACCTGGCGCATGGAGGCTGGCCAGGAGCTGGAAGGGAAGCATTCTGTGGTGGACTATACGCAGAAAACAAAGCATACATTTTGTAGCGAGATTAGCAGCTTTCATGCATGCCTCTGCATTTGCTTCTCTTGTTATTCCGGGGCTTTTGGTAAAGTACTGTTTGCGTATTCCAGGCTTCTGTCAGCCATGTGGCAGGATTCAGCTAGCAATACCGAAAATGCTAAGATGTGGGTCCTGCCTTCAAAGAGTTTCCAGTTTCCTGAGGTCAAGAAATACATGTAACACCTTGCAATTAAAATTTTGTGATGAAAATTTTATCTATTGCGATGCGATAAACTGCCACCGTACCAAATGGCTTCAAACAATATTTTATTATTATCCCCTTATGTTCCAAGGGTTCACTGGGATCAGCTGGTGGTTGCAGTCTGAAGGTGGCTGGATTGGAGTCAGCTGAGGGTTCCCGTGGACTGGACATTGAAGATGATGTCTTCACTCACACGTCTGGCTCCACAGCTGGGTGCTGGCCCAACACCTCTCTCCATGTAGCCCCTCCAAAGGGCTAGTTTGGCTTCCTCACAGCATGGCTGTCATAGCTGGTGAATGGCTTCTCCCAGAAGCTGTGAGCCTTCTTAAAACTCAGAAGTCATGCAGAGTCTTCTGTATTGGTCAAAAGTGAGTCATGGGGCCAGCCCAGATTCAAAAGGAGGGGACTATCCAGGACATGAATAGTAGGAGGCCTGGTTTATTAGAAGGTCATCTTTGGAGAATGGCACAGCAAAATAAGATAAAGACAAGGTACAATAGGACCCAGAACTTGATCCTGACTGACTGTCTCAGAGTTTACTCAAAACTAGAGCCTTTTCCAAACTATAAGAGAGTCTTAAATACAGAGAACAAACTGAGGGTTGATGGGGGCGGGCAGGGAAGAGGGGAAAATGGGTGATGGGCATTGAGGAGGGCACTTGTTGGGATGAGCACTGGGTGCTGTATGTAAGCAATGAATCATGGGAATTTACCCCCAAAACCAAGAGCACACTGTATCACTGTATGTTAGCCAACTTGACAATAAATTATATTTTTCCATGCTTTGGGGGGGAAAAAAGCTTCTTGGAGGGTTATTATTCAGGACTTCAAATTTCACACCTAGAAAAATTAGAAAACCAATCATTTAAACCTTGTTTCTCATTTACTGTATTAGAAAGACACCTGGCCCAAAAAAACTCACCTCAGAATCAACTTTATCCAGCTCAAAACTGAGGAACATCTGGAACATTAAGGAATCAAAATGCCCCTGGATAGCATGCGGCGGGCCTTCTGGGTATTGAAGCCACCACCCCCTCTTCTCTCCACAAAATGCAGACACCTATATACACACATCCTCTTGGAAAAGAATGGCTTTCTCGACCTGCTCCCTACCCCATTCACCCTGAAACAACACCATCACCCCTGCGGGGTTCTTGCTGTATCCAGAAATGGACCCAAATAATCAACAAGGAAGTTATATTGTAGTAAGCTTCATCCTTAGACTTCATTCAGATATATATGATATAAACAGAATAGAATATAAATAGAATAACATCTTGTAGAACTAATTAAAATTACATCTTTTAGGGGTGCCTAGGTGGCTTAGTCGGTTAAGCATCTGACTCTTGGTTTCAGCTCAGGTCATGATCTCACAGCTTGTGGGTTCAAGCCCCACATTGGGTTCTGTGCTGACAGCACGGAGCCTGCTTGGGATTCTGTCTCCCTCTCTCCCTGCCCCTCCCCTGCTCGCTCATTCTCTCTCTCTCCCGCTCTCTCTCAAAAATAAATAAACATTTAAAAATTTTTAAAAAGAATAATAAAATAATAACTTTTCAACAAGATTTAATGATGAGTAGGTGGTCACAATATGTTCTTAACTGAAGAAAGAAGGCACACAAAACTATCTACAGTATTTATAAACACAGGGGAAAAGATTAGTGGAAAATACACTGAAAACATTAACACTCATTCTCTCTGTTAAGACTATGGGAGACTTTTATTCTTTTTTTATTTTAAGTTTATTTCTTCATTTTGAGAGAGAGACAGTGCATGTGAGTGGAGGAGGGGCAGAGAGAGAGGGAGAGAGAGAGAATCGCAAGCAGGCTCTGCACTCACCGCACAAAGCCCAACACAGGGCTCAATCTCACGAACCATGAGATCATGACTTGAGCCAAAAATCAAGAATCGGAGGCTTAACCAACTGAGCCACCCAGGCGCCCCATTCTTTTTTTTAAGATTTTATTTTTAAGTAACCTCTGTGCCCAACATGAGGCTCAGACTCACAACCCTCAGATCAAGAGTTGCATGCTCTACTGACTGAGCCAGCCAGGCGCCCTGGGAAACTTTTATTCTTTATACATTTCTGTATTTTGTACAATGAACATACAGTCCTCTCATTATCAGGAAGAAACTCCACATATGCATATGTATCCACTTTGATCTCTCCTCTCACAATCCCCTTTCTCAATTCTCCCATTAGAACGTCCCCATGGACTCCAGTTTCAAGTGACAGCTTCACCAGGAGCTGTTAGGGCAGGAAATGGGATGTTCTGAAGTCCTCCCCAGGCTGACAACAGTCCCCTATTTGGATTCTGCTCTGGTTCTTGGTGTTGGTATCAAGGGTATACAAATGTGAGCTACTCATGAACCCGTGGGAGGGGCTGGAGTAAAGTAGTGGCATGGTGAAGAAACCTGTGAAGGTGGTAATTTGAGCAAAAGACATTTGACTGCTAAGAACAAGGCCAAGGGAAGAACAGAAGACAACAGCAAAAATAGAAGACGTGTCCTTTAGGAAGGCTTGCAGGTCATTCCACTCCACAGACTCCCTCTCAATGTTTGTACACTGCTGACTTCCTGCACCTCACAATGGCATCTGCTATTGTCATCAGCATCGTCACCAGCACTATCGTCACCATCATCACCAGCACCATCATCACCATCATCATCATCATCACCATCATCACCATCATCATCATCATTACCATCATCATCACATCATCATCATCAACATCATCATCACCATCATCACCAGCACCATCATCACTATCACCATCACCATCATCACCATCATCATCATCATCACCAGCACCATCATCATCATCACTATCATCACCATCATCACCAGCACCATCATCACCTTCATCACCAGCACCATCACCATCACCATCACTTCTTTAGCACGGCAAAGAATATCTATTTCAACCCAGCTGCCCACAGCATCCATCACAGTGAAATCCTAAAGCAGCACTTCCCAGAGTGTGTCCCTAGATCACCAATACATGACAGGCTCTGTCAAAAGGCGGTGGGGGAAGAAGAGGGTCCCTGCCTGCCACACCCATTTCCCGAAGATGTATGGTGAACACTGTCACACCGAAAACTCAGAAGCGGTGCAGTAAAAAAAACAAAAAAACTTTTTTTTTTAACCAAGTCTTACCCAAAACATCTTGGAAACTCAGAATCTTGTGGAACACATTTTAGGAAACACTACATTCTAAATAAAGTTATAGGCCTTGGGGCGCCTGGGTGGCTCAGTCAGTTGAGCATCTGACTTCGTGAGTTCGAGCCCCACATTGGGCTCTGTGCTGACAGCTCAGAGCCTGAAGCCTTCTTCAGATTCTGTGTCTCCCTCTCTCTCTGTGTTCCTCTCCCTCTCGCACTCCGTCTGTCTGTCTCTCTCTCTCTCTCTCTCTCTCTCTCTCAAATAAATATTCAAAAACAATTTTTTTAAATTACAGGCCAGGGGCACCTGGGTAGCTTAGTCAGGTAAGCGTTCAACTTCGGCTCAGGACGTGATCTTGAAGTTCACAAATTCAAGCCCCACATTAGTCTGTGCTTACAGCTCGGAGCCTGCAGCCTGCTTCAGATTGTTGTCTCCCTCTCTCTCTCTGCCCCTCCCCAGCTCATACTCTCTCTCTCAATAATAAATAAAACATTAAAAAAATTATTGGGTGCCTGGGTGTCTCAGTCGGTTAAGTGTCCGACTTCGGCTCAGGTCATGATCTCATAGTTCATAGGTTCGAGCCCCACGGTGGGCTCTGTGCTGACAGCTCAGAGCCTAGAGCCTGCTTTGATTCTGTGTCTCCCTCTCTCTCTGCCCCTCGCCTGCTCACACTCTGTCTCTCTCTCTCTCTCAAAAATAAATAAACATAAAAAAATTTTTTTAAGAAATGAATATTTTTTAAATAAATAAAATTTTTTAAATTCTTTAAAAAAATTACAGGCCAAACAAGACTAATCCTATGGCAATTATTATATACATGTATACTTTTTCCATATTTTTTGCCAGTATTGTACCACATGAAATGGAAATAAAAGTTAAAACTTTTAGGAAGATAGAGAGAGGAATCACACTGTTGGCCGATGTTTTGTTCATCGATATATTAGAAAAGAATAAGCTCTAAAACTATTAGAACTAGTAAGAATTCAGCAAAGTCACTAGGATGGAAGCTAAGTATTCAGAATAATGGGTATAATAGCTCAGCAACAACAAATTAGAAAAATTAAGATATTGAATTCCAACAATAACGTTTTTAAATTATCTGGATATTGTTTTAAGTAAAAAAGTTAACATTTCCATTAGGAAGATGAGGCTGCATTTTTTGAGTAAATGCATAGTTCTTATTCATAAAACTATTAGCTTCTTATAATAACGTGAATTTAAGGGTAGAGCAAAATAAATTTTGGAGCTAGTTGGCCTTTCCCTGGAAAAATGCCCTGCCCCTTCCCTGTGGCCTCCAACGTTTCTTGTGAGAATACTTCTCTCATTCCAATCATTTTCTCTCACAGATAATGCCTCGCCTCTCTAGATGCTTTCAAGATTCTCTGGCTTTGTCTTTTTTCTTTGTGTTTAGTTTTTTATTGTGATGTGCCATCATAGATTCTTTTGGGTTATGCTGTTTGGAACAGCTTCTAGAATCTGTAGGTTTATGTCTTTTGCCGAATTTGGACAGTTTTCCATCATTATTTTTCCAAATCTCTTTCATCTCCCACTTCTTCTCTCTCATTATAGGACCCCCCACAATACAATGTTAGATCTTTTGGGGGTGCCTTGGTGGCTCCATCAGTTAAGTGTCTATTGATTTCAGCTCAGGTCATGATCTCACAGTTGGTGACCCTCCCCCACCCCAGGTCTGCATTGGCAGTGCAAACCCTGCTTGGGATTCTCTTTGCCCCTCCCCTGCTTGTTCGTTCTCTCTCTCTCTCTCTCTCTCAAAGTAAATAAATATTTAAAAACAACAACAAATGTTAGATCTTTTGTTACTGTCCCATAGGTCCCTGGGGTTCTTCTCATTTCCTTTCAGTTTTCTCTGTTGTTTTCTCTCTGTTGTTCAGGTCAGGCAATTTCTATTGTTCTGTCTTCAAGCTCATTGATTCTTTCCTCTATCATATTTGTTCTGATGTTGAGCACATCCAATGAATTTTTTTAAATTCTAATTAAATTTTGCAGCTCTTAAGTTTGTTCATTCTTCTTTATATCTATTTCCTTGTGAGACTTTCTATTTTTTCATTTGTTTCAAATATGTTTAAAATAGCTTGTTGAAGCATTTTAATAGTGGCTGCTTTAGAATCTAATTTCTGTATCATCTCTGTGATGGTGTCTATTGATTGTCTTTTCCTGTTCAAAATCAAATTTTCATGGTTCTTTATATGAGAAGTGATTCTAACTGTATCTTAGACATTTGGGTTATTATTCTATGAGACTCTGGATCCTACTTAACCTTCTTATGCAGACCGTAACATGTTTAGATGTAGTATTCAGGTCCAAGTGTAGTGGGATTTCCCTGTTGGGCCCCACTGACACCATCCCACCAAATGTACAGCATAGACTCACTCCACCCCATTGCCACTAGGTCAAGGTGGAAGCTCACTGCCGGAAGCCCACCAGCCCTGCAGGGTGGGAGTGAGGAAATTCAGGGAAGTTCTTCCTTTGGTGTTTGGCTGCAATGGGGTAGGTACTGTCTGCTGTTCTGCTCTTTTCTCGGTCCTTTGACTAGAGTGAGGAAGGTCTCCATGGGGCTTTCTCTTTTCATGCCTGTTTATGGTTCTAGTTCACTGGCTTCTCCAGCCCCCCATCTGTGATACATGAGAGGCAAAATGAAAATCCTAGGAACCCACTGCCAAGTTATTCCTCAAGCCCCAAGGTCCCTAACCAGTCCTAGCCAGCCTAGGGAGGAAGACACTTATGAAAAGAGACAGCTGAGCAGTCTGAACACCATGAAAGGGGGAAGCTAGCACCTTGTAGAAGAGAGGGGGCTTCCCCACACACAGCCAGAGGTACATATTCAGACACTAATATGTCCCAGGTGCCCTCAAAGGCCTCCCTAAGAAGAGCTCTGGGGTCTCAAAGTGAAATCATTCCGTCTTCCCTGAGGAAAGCACAGACTCTTTACTGACATTTTTATTTTTCTTTTTTAAAAAGAGTTATAAATCTCCTACCACTTAGTTGTCATCCCCCAACTATTCCCCCAGCCCCTGCCCCAGGAAGCCACTAAACTACTTTCTGTCTCTACTTTCTGATTTGCCCATTTTGGACATTTCATATAAATGGAATCATAGGATACATGGCTTTTAATGGCTGCTTTCTTTGACTTAGCATAATATTTTCAAAATTCACCCATGATGTACCATGAGTCACTACTTCATTCCTTTTTATGATTGAACAATATTTCATTGTATGAATATACTACATTGTGTTTATCCATCCATCAACTGATGAATGGTTTAACTGTGTGAGAAACTGTTAGACTATTTTGCAAAATAGCTATACTATTTTTGCACTCCTGCCAGCAATGAATGAGGGTTCCAATTTCTCCACTTCTTTGGCAACACTTGTTATCATCTGTCTTTTTTATTATACCCATCCTAGTGGATATGAAGTGGTATCTCATTGTGGTTTTGATTTGCATTTCCCTGGTGGCTAATAATATTGAGCATCGTTTTATGTGCTTATTGGCCATTTGTATATCTCCTTTGGAGAAATGTCTATTCAGATACTTGGCCAATTTTTAATTGTATTGCCTTTTATTTTTGAGTTGTAAGAGTTTATTTTATATATTCTGGATACTAAACCCTTATCAGATATATGACTTGCAAATACTTCCTCCCAATCTGTGGATTGTCTTTTCACTCTATTGATGCCGTCCTTTGATGTATAAAAGTCTTCCATTTTGAGGGTGTCCAGTGTATTTTTTCTTTTGTTGCTTGTGCTTTTGTATCATGTCTAAGAAACCACAGCCTAACCCAAGGTCATGAATATTTACTCCTATGTTTTCTTCTAACAGTTTCATAGTTTTTGTTCCTATGTTTAGAGTTTTGATCATTTTGAGTTAACTTTTGTATAGTGTGAGGTAGGGATCCAACTTCACTCTTTTGCTTGTGGCTATCCAGATGTTCCAGCACTATTTGTTGAAAACATTATTCCTTCCTCATATCATTATCTTTACACACTTGTCAGAAATCCATTGACCATATACACAAAATGTCAAGCAATTTTTTTTCCTGGTCTGAGTGAAAAACCCAAACCAGGAATAGAAAGTCTTCCTAGAGAAGAAGATGCTTGACTTGTGTCTTAAACAAACAATGAACAACAGATTAAGTGCGGAGACAGCAGGAGAACTCACATGGGAGAATCAAAAGGAGTGACGTCTTGGGCTAAGATCAAGAGCTACACTTTAGGATGTGAAGCAGAAGAAGGCCCTCGCTCTCCCCAAAGGCTTCACCACCAGTTTGAAGGCAGCAGAAAAGTGATCTTTCACAGAAAAAGAGAACAAAGAAGGAAAATGACAGAGAACGTAGCCATTTTAGGTGTCCCAAGGACACCAGATGAGAAAAAATCATTAGTCTTACCATAATCTACCCTCATCTTCCCCTCACCTATCTTTCAGCAGCAAGTGTCTTGATCATTACTAAACAGAACTAACCAGGAAGGAGTAAATAGCCTCCCCTTCTAGACCAGGAATTTCTTTAGTCACCTCAACTGAAAAGTGGTTCTTCTCATCACCTCCAGAAAAAATTAGTATGCAGACTCCCCACAGGGCCCTTCATATTTGGAGAAGTCTCCCGGTGGGGGAGAGGGGAGAGTCCAGATCAAGTCCAGTGGGTTGGTCACTTGTCACAGAGGCAAATATCTTCTGAGAGGTGCAGAGCCTGCTTACAGGTTTATGTTGTGTACAACCAAGCAGCCTTGTGGCCAGAATCAGATCAACACCACTGTCCAGGAAATATCAGTTCAACTCCAAACATCTTTTTAAAATGAATAACTTCACCATAGATTTCTTGTGAAGCAGCTCAGGGACTTTCGAGAAAGCACACACAGCAGACCTTTGTTACAACCCCATGACATATGACATCCTCTCTCACAGGCTCCACCCTCCACCAACCTATAACCCTTCATGCAACCTCACCTCCTTTCTGTGGTCCACGATTCTAACATATGACACACCCTGTCACTGGGCAGTGGAGCGTGTGTCCCATTCTGACCGCTCTTCTCACTGTGGGCAGCACCCCAGGAACTTTTGTGAATAAACTCTTCCATTTTGTTACATGGACAAATCTAACCATTGTCCCTAAAGCCCAAGAGATCAACTGAAACTTGGCATGACTTTCCCAGCCACAGAAAAGCAAGCGATGAGAGCTGAAAGTGTCCCTGAAGTCCCTTTTCCAAACATGAAAACACTCCCAACAAGAACCTTATCTCTCATTAAAATAAGTATGCATTACGGGTTCCAAGGGGCCCTTCACCCCAAATCTTTCCAGCATCAGGCTGACAGTGCATGCCTCTGGAGTCACTAACGGTTGGACACAAAGGCAGAGGATTTGATTCGTGAAAGGCCATTTAAATATATGAGCAATGGAATGCTGCCTGAGTCAATTATAACACAATTTTTTCCAAAAAAATTGCATGGCCAACGGAAAAGGATAGTGTAATGTAATAGGTGAACAAAAACCAAACTTTTAACAGTCCTACAGTGTGAATATATTTAATGCCCCTGAACTGTACACTTAAAAACGGGTAAAATAGTCAATTTTATGTTATGTGCATTTCACCACAATTTTTTAAAACTCCATAAAGAGAGTACATAGAGTTTTTTTCCCTTTTCTTTCTACTTTTTTAATTTTCTATAGAAACTATACACATATGGTCTCTATCTACATCTATATATCAATATATACACATATATATTCTATATATGATACATAAATATATATGGCATATGTGTATATACAAATTACATACATATACACTAATAAGCACGCATTACTTTTATGGGCAGCAACATAGTATATTCAACATACTACATCGATTATTGTGGAATGGGCATGCCCTTCAGAACCAAACTGACCTGCATTTGAATACTTGTGTCATCATTCACGATCTTTGTACCTTTGGTTTCTTAATCTCATTTTTCTCATCTATAAAGTTGGCATAATACCGATCTTGCAGATTTCTTTTTTTTTTTTCATGTTTATTTATTCTTGAGAGAGAGAGTGAGCAGGGGAGGGGCAGAGAGAGAGGGAGAAGGGGATCCCAAGTGCGCTCTGCGCTGACAGAAGGAGCCCCATGTGGGGCTCAAACTCATGAACCATGAGATCATGAACTGAGCTGAATTCTGACGCTCAATCCCCTGAGCCATCCAGGTGCCCCGCAGCGGATTTCTTAGGGAGACAAACAGGAACAAGCACAAAGCACAAGATGCAGCGTCCAGAACACAATTGAAGACGACCTCGTGTTTGTTCTTATGAAGAGAGAAAATAAGCTTCATTTTCAATTGATGAATAAACAAATATACAGTAAACATGAACATGTTACTTGGTAATGGCTCCCATAGTCATTTCCTATTTGTTAATTCAATTAATGTCTACTTATGGAGTGCCGACTGTACGCCAGGCACCTTAGCCCAGATTAGCTGCTGAATGAATGTTCTGACACTTCCAGATGCCAAAAAGAGAACCTTCAAGGCCAGCAAGATCCAGAGGAGCTGGTGCTTTGCAAGCACACGCTCTGGGGGAGGGGGAGAGAAATGAAGAGCATCCGACCGGGGAGGTGGTACATCTGAGCCAGCCACCTAAGATCCTGGAACCATTCTCAGGTGGGTTCTTGACTTAGGACCTAATTGCAGTCAGTCTTGGAGAACTTTCCTCACTGCCCTTTTAGCTGATCCTTGCCCCCGCTGAACCCAGATGGCCAGATCCCAAGCCGTGCTATAGGAGTCGGGGCTGCATTCAGCCGGAAATCACTGCCGTAACAACATCACAGACAGGCTGGTGTTCACAACAACAGTTTATTTTCTCACAGCTCTGGAGGCTGGAAGTCCAAGATCAAGGTGTCATAAGATCTGGTTTCTTCATTAGACTCTCTCCTTAGCCTGTAGATACCTGTCTTCTCACTGGGCACTCATATGGCCTTTCCTATGTGCATGGGTCTCTGATATTTCTCTGTGTGTCCAAAGTTCCTCTTCTTACAAGGACACCACTAAGATTGGATTAGGGCCCCCATATGACCTCATTTAACCTTAATTACATCTCTAAAGGTCCTATCTCCAAATACAGTCACATTCTGAGATACCGGGTGTTAGAACTTCAACCTATGAATTTGAAGGGACACAATTCAGCCCACAGCAGCCACCAAAAACCTACGTTAAAATAAGGAGTTATAGGGGCGCCTGGGTGGCGCAGTCGGTTAAGCGTCCAACTTCAACCAGGTCACGATCTCGCGGTCCGTGAGTTCGAGCCCCACGTCAGGCTCTGGGCTGATGGCTCAGAGCCTGGAGCCTGTTTCCGATTCTGTGTCTCCCTCTCTCTCTGCCCTTCCCCCGTTCATGCTCTGTCTCTCTCTGTCCCAAAAATAAATAAACGTTGAAAAAAAAAATTTTTTTTAAATAATAAAAAATTTAAAAAAATAAGGAGTTATTGGGGCGCCTGGGTGGCTCAGTCGGTTGGGCATCTGACTTCGGCTCAGGTCATGACCTCACGGTGCGTGAGTTCGAACCCCGCGTCAGGCTCTGTGCTGACAGCTCAGACCCTGGAGCCTGTTTCAGATTCTGTGTCTCTCTCTCTCTCTCTCTGAACCTCCCCCATTCATGCTGTCTCTCCCTGTCTCAAAAATAAATAAACGTTAAAAAAAATTTTTTTTAATAAATAAATAAATAAAATAAAATAAAATAAAATAAAATAAGGAGTTATTTGTCGCATGTAATGAGAATCTAGAAGTAGTTGCTCAGGGCTAGTGCTCAAAGATATGATCAAGGACCCTGCTTCTTATATTTTCCTGACTTCCATCCCTAATGTGGTTTTCAATCTCTAGGTCACAAAATTTTCACTGTGCTTTTACTCCACCCAGAATCTTCCTGCCAAGCAGATGGCAAAGGGCCAAAAGTTACGCTAATTAGAGCATGTCCCTTTTCAGTATTTCCCCAGAAGGACCACCAGGCAACTTCCACTCCCAGCTTATTGGCCAGAATGTCACACAGCAACCTCTAGCTGCAAGGGACTCTTGGAAGATGAGTGTTTTTTTCACTGTGCTCATGGTTTCCCTGAAAGACCAGATTTCCACTGCTAAAGGAGAAAAGGAGAATGGCTGTTGTGTAAGGATTAAGCAGTGCCTTCCCCAGTAAGGTGGTGCAGGTGCTCGTGTTCTAATGGTGGACATTGGAAGTCCTGGAGAAAGAGTGCTGGGTGACTGGGGAAATACTATGAACGCCATTTTGGGAGGAAGCCAACGCCACGCTCTGGGCATCAGCTAACATGTGGCCATTAGAGCAAGGGGGGAGCTATCCCTCATAATCCGGAGGAAGATACTTAGAGCTTCCAGAGACGATGAGAGGGGGAAAGGAGGCAGCCAGAAATAGACTCTGGGGAGCAAGAGAGAAGGAGAAGAAAGTTAACAGGATCTGATAATCCAGGGCAAAGATGGGCAATTGAAAATTTAAAAAGGAAAAGCCTGGTCGTAGAAGGGCCAAGATGGGATCTGGGGAGAACAAAACACCCAGAGAATAAGGGATGGAAGGGGAGAGTGCAAGGCAAACCCTTCCTCCTCTGACTCCTGGATCTTCTGCAAAGTCCACATTGCTCATGAATGTTTTGTTGGGCCAGGGAGAGAGGGCACTTTGAAGGGACAATGCCTTTCAAGTCAGAATTGGTGGTGGCTGCATAGAGATTGCTCACAGTCAAACCCAGGAGCTTCAAAAGAATCTCTGGGAATCCACAGAAATGGGGGACATGTGTCGGGCTTGCACAGACCTAGACCTGGCAAAGGGTGCAGCCAAAGCGTATGAGGGCCCCAACCATCATCCAAGCTTCATAAGGGAAGGACAGCGGCTAGAAAAAACATGAATTTCTTTCTGAGATCTCTCTTCCACTGGCGCCTGACCTGGATAAGAGGAAGCCACCATATATAAAAAGATAGCCCCAAATCCACCCTCCCCAGGTCACCTCCGTTGGTCCCAAGAGAGAATCTTCTAAGGATCTGCTCTCAGCCAACTGCCCCAGTAAGGAAGGATTCCACTAACCCTGCCCCCAGCTGCACACACCCCCTCTCCCTTCCTTGCTCTATATTTTACATAGCATTTATCATCATGTATACTATGCATACTGTACGTTTTACATATTTATTTGCATATTGTTTATCTCCCTCAAGTCAAATAGAAACTCCATGAGGGCAGGGGATTTGTTTGTTGTCTTCATAGCAAATTCCCAGCTCCCAGTACATAGGAGATGCCGAGTAAACACGTTGTGTGAATCAGTGACATGAATACCCAATATAGCATTAGCTGAAAACTGGTAAAATCTGTACACTGTGTCCCTAAGGTGTTTGCTTTTTAATATAGGAATCCAAGAGCTTATGTAACATGAACAGTCCATTGAGCCTTTAAGTGGTGGAATCTCAGGGGCGCCCGGGTGGGTCAGTCGGTTAAGCCTCCAACTCTTGATTTCAGCTCAGGTCATGATCTCACCAGTTCGTGAGTTCAAGCCTCGTGTCTGAATGCTGACGGCACAGGGCCTGCTTGGGATTCTCTCTCTCTCCCTTTCTCCCTCTCTCTCTCTCTCTGCTCCTCCTTCACTCGCACACTATCGCTCTCTCTCTCTCTCTCCCTCTCAAAAATAAATAAATAAACTTAAAAAATTGTTCAAGCGACGGAATCTCAGACAAAGTGACAGACTCATTTGTGGGAGATATTTGAAAGCAGACAGAACTTCCTGACCCACTTGTGGTCACCCCTTGGAATCAGCTGTTTGCTTCCTTGGAGTAAATCCCACAGGAGAGGTCTACAGGTGCCGGGTGAGCTGGGAGAGGGGGGAGTCAGGACCCGGGTCCAGCCTCCCCGGACACGGCCGCAGCCACTTCTCCTTCCGAATATCGCAAGCCAGCCCATGGCCCTGAGTCAGAGCCTCTGAGCTGCGAGGGGCCACAATGTCATCCTGGGGGAGTTTATGGCGTTATTAATATGGAAACAGGCAACGGTGCTGCTGCGCTGCTCGCCCCTTTATTAATAACGGTTATTCACGGCCCAGGAGTCAAAGGCGTTTCTGCTTGGGTGCTCATTAAAACTGGCCCCATAAAGAGTAGGAGAAAGGCAATAAATCAGCACCGGATCCAATCATTTCGTGTCGCTGGGGGTAGGGGTCTTTGCCACCGGAAAGCGGGGTGACAGCCAGAGGAACCACCTCGGTGAGATCCTGCTCACCAAGCAGTCAACGGGACAGACCAGCCCACGATCGTCACCTCTGTGCCACCCTGGGCCCGACCCCGCTCCTGAGGAGGCAGGTCTAGGACTAGGTGTGTCACCTTCAGAGACTCTCCAACAATGGAGAGGTGGGGAAAGACAGAGGGAAAACCTGGAGGCCCCGCGGACACCCAGACTCCCACAGCCCTTCCCACAAGATCCGGTGACCCTGGAACCGGAGGTTCCGGGTTATGACAGGGAAGGGTGAATACGGATCCAACACGTCGACGCTTCCTGAGGGAACATGGGGGCAATTTTCCTTGACTTGTCTCAGAGCTGAGGAAATGAATAATGTCCATGTGAGGTTCAGAGTTGACACAAATGCGTTGTCACCACATTGCACACTCCACGCGTGTTGTGTCTTAACTCTGTGTGCCATGTTTATTATTATGACCACTGCTTCTATTACAGGGATTCCTCTAATCGCCAGAAACTTCAGCAAGGTTACTTAGAAAATTAATCTAGGAGCGCCTGGGTGGCTCAATCGGTTGAGCCTCCGACTTCAGCTCAGGTCATGATCTCACGGTTCGTGAGTTTGAGCCCCGGGTCGGGCTCTGTGCTGACAGCTCAGAGCCTGGAGCCTGTTTCGAATTCTGTGTCTCCCTCTCTCTCTGCCCCTCCCCCCGCTCAAAAATAAATAAAATTTTTTTAAAAAGAAAAATAAATAAAAATAATAAAAATTTTAAAAATAAAGAAAATTAATCTAGGGCTCCTGGGTGGCTCAGTTAGCTGAGTTCAACTTCATCTCGGATCATGATCTCATCGTTCATGAGTTTGAGCCCCGCATCAGGCTGTCTGCTGTCAGCACAGAGCTCTCTTCAGATCCTCTGTCCCCATCTCCCCAGCCCCTCCCTCACTGGTTCTCTCTCTCTGTCTCTCTCTTTCCCTCTCCCTCTCTCAAAAATAAATTTAAAAAAATAAAAAGAAAACTAATCTAAAAAATGCATAAATGTTGGGGCACCTGGGTGGCTGTCAGTTAAGTGTCCAACTTCAGCTCAGGTCACGATCTCACAGTTCACATGTTCGAGCCCCACTTTGGGCTCTGCGCTCACAGTTCAGAACCTGGAGCCTGCTTCACCTTCTGTGTCTCCCTCTCTCCTCTGCCCCTTCCCCGCTCACGCTCTGTCTCTGTCTCTGTCTCTCTCTCGAAAATAAACATTAAAAAAAAACTTTTTTTAATGTATACATATTTCCAAATGATAGTTGAACATGACTTTCCGTTATCTATGGCTACTTAACAAGCTACCCCAGAACTCAGTGGCTTAACACAATGATTTGTTGTTTCCCATGATTCTGTGGGTTGCCTGGGCTCGGCTTCCTGACATAACAACTAGATCTAAGATGACTGGCACAGAAGCTACAAGGCCTCTGAAGGTCTGGGCCAAGGAGTTACACTGTGTCCTTCCTACCATATGCAGTGGTCAAAGTCACAGGGCCAGCCTGGGTTCAATAGAAGAAGCAAACTCTCCCTTTTGATGGAAGGAGGGGCATGCGTACAAGCTTGGCTATCCATATGCCACAGCCAAACACTCTTCAACAAGGCAGACCCACTTTCTCCCTGGGTGAGCATGTGCTCACCTCCTGGCCTACATGGGCCTTGACTTTCTCAACAGGAAAATGGGGATCCAGCGTCTGGTCTGACCAAAAGGAGCTGGGTAGGAGAACCTTCTAAAATTCCCTTTCAAGGGGCACCTGGGTGGCTCAGTTGGTTAAGTATCCAACGCTTGGTTTGGGCTCAGGCCATCATCTCGCGGTTCACGAGTTCGAGCCCTGCATTGGGCTCCGCACTTACAGTGCTTTGGATTCTCTCTCTCTGCCTCTCTCTCTGCTCCTCCCCTGCTCATGCTCTCGCTTTCTCTCAAAATAAATAAATAAACTTCTTTAAAATTTTTTTAAGAAAAAAGATAGTAAAATTCCCTTCCAGAGCTGAATCTGTAGCTTCTGCTACCTCACAAATGCTTTCAGCTAAAAATGCTCCAATTTATTCTTAGAACTTTGAGACATTAAAAAAAAAAGGCGAAAAATCTATCTTCCTTCTACCACCAAGTCTTTTTAAAGTTTAAACTATGTTTAGTGATCTTTTACTTCCACAGTGAGGTCAGAAACCACAGACTCGGCTGAATTTGTTCCTTAAATTTCTCTTGGCCCGCGTTTTTCTATCGTGAAGGAAAGACGACAATTTGGATCAAGAGTCAAATAAGAAGGTCCTTTCTCGGTATTTCTGTGGGAGAGCATGAGATTGAGAAATGAGAGGGAAAATTGCATCAGACTGTACAAAAAGAGGTATCAGCACAGGATTTTTGAACCAAACAAACACGAGTTATGCGAGATGATGGGGGGCTAACCGACCCACGCAAACAATAAGAAGGCTCTTCCTTGGAAAGTACCCTAGAATGGTCCAAGTGTGCAACCATAAAAAAAAAAAAAATCTTCCTTTCTGAAAAAAGAAAAAATGTTAAAGTATCATAAACACACTTTCTCTTACACAAAATCCCAAATACTGTTGAATACATTTACTCATGAAGCCAACCAAAACTCCCTCAAGGGGCGCCTGGGTAGCTCAGTTGATTGAGCATTCGACCTCGGCTCAGGCCATGATCTCATGGTTCATGGGTTCGAGCCCCACATCGGGCTCTGTGCTGACAGCTCAGAGCCTGGAGTCTGCTTAGGATTTTGTGTCTCCCTCTCTCTCTGCCTCTCCCCTGCCTGTGCTCTCTCATGCTTGCTCGCTCTCTCTCTCTCTCTCTCCCAAAAATAAATAAATAAATAAATAAATAAATAAATAAATAAATAAATGTTTAAAAAATTAAAAAAAAAAAAGAAGTCCCTCAAAGTTCCAAAATTTACTTGTGTAAATCACTAGCCTCATGCTCCTCTGTACTATTGTTTGAGGTCCTTTTTTCTTTTCCTTCTTTTCTTTTTCTTTTTTCTTTTTTTTCTTTTTTGGCTTTTGCTTTATCTGCACGCAATGTCATCAAAGCATCAAATAAATTTGATGTGTAAGTACAACATGTCTCACACCCACAACCCTGACCGTCTGCATATGGGCATCTCGACCTTCTGCTCTGAAGACGTCTCTAGAACAGGACCGAGAAGAGCTCTTAGCGTGGGATCCAGCGAAGACAACAAAAGATGAGTCATGGCTTAGCTGGACGCTCGCTACAAAACACAAACTACATGAATCTGAGCATCAGTAACACAAACTAAATCCAGAACAGGATCCTGAGAGTAACTTTCAGTCCTTCCACCTAAGGGCTACAATTTCCCTGGGAAGAGTCATTTTGTGTTCTGCCCACACTCCACAGAAAAGAGGGAGAGTTTTGTCTTTCTTGCTAGCTAGTCAAAGGTGACTTCCGTAATCAGGATCCTCTCTCCCCCTCTCTTGCCATCTGCTCAGGCCTTCACGGACATATTCACAGCTGCTGTCACACGTGCTACACAAGCACTGAAAGCCCAAGTCACGATTGTCTTAGAGCAGCCAGTGACTCTGGAGATCACCACTTCCCATCCCTCTCATTGCAAAGATGAGGAAACTGAGACCCAGAGAAGAGAAGTCATTTATTAGTGTTTGCACAGAGGGAAAAGAATAGAACTTGAGTCTCCGAACTCCTGATCAATTCAAATGTGACCTACTCTGGATTCCAGACTAGCCACAGAGACTAGGCAGCGAATGGGGACCTCTCGATTCTCGGGCTCTCCTCCCAAGCCCAAGCCTTCCATCTGCCCCTGACTTCTGAGTGTCCTTCTGCCTCCCTTCCCTGGGCGTGGCTCACAGATGTCTAGCATAAGTGTCCACAAGAGAGCCAGCCTCATGGGGGCGGGACCAGTGTGGTCAGTGACTCAGAACCTTAAACCCACCCGGCTGGGTTTAAGGTTCTAATGCCACCATCTTGAAATCCTGCATAGTGTCTGGACACAGAGCCCCACGCTGTCACTTTGCACTGGGCCCTGAAAGTCACGTAGCCAGTCCCGTGCACAGTCCCTACCAATGATGCAGCTCTGACTACCGGCAACATACCCAGAGCTTAGAACTCTCCTTCACATCGTGAGTGTGGGCAGAACACAGTGATTACAAAGCCACGGTGACCTCCCTCATATTTCTCATCCAAGGAGGATGAGCAAGGAGATCAACACGAATCATTGCTAAGTCTCCCCTCCCCGCGCCGTGGGCACAGGGAGACAACGCTTGTCCCAGGATCCCTGATCCTGTACAGCAAGTACAACCTTGGGCTAATTAACTAACCTCTCTGAGGCCCTGCTCTTGCTTCTCTCCAGTTATAAAAGTAATAAATGCTCATTATAGAAAATCTAAAAAGCGCAGGAAAACAGAAGGAAGAGCACCTGTAACCTCATTATCTAAGTACCACCATTGTGAACACCTTTCCTCCAGCCTTCTCTCCAGGCCTCAGTTTCACACTTCACATGTGTAGGAGAAAGTCCACCCTCTTGCCCTTCCCCTCAAAAAAGAGGATCAGTAATCTCCGGGGGCTTCTGCTGCTGGTGGCCTAGACAGCCAATAGAAGGAGCAGAGAAGTGCTAGCTGGCTTCGGGAATGGTGACAGAAGGTGGGCACTGCCCAGCCACTGTGGCTCCCAGGGGCCTGTTCTTTCGAGATAGAGGTGGGGCCTGGGAGAAGAACAGGATAAGCAACCCAGCCCCCACAGGTGACACAGACCCTGTGTCACCCAGGAGCACCCTGCGTCGCTGGTCTCCACAGCAACAAAGACAACCAGACAAGGGAGCAAAATAGGGAGGGCGAAATCTTCAGTTTGGGAGAGAGATGGTCAAGGGCTAAGCAGACATGGGTTGACGAGTCATGTCTTCCAAACCACAGCTCTCGAAGGTTAACAGAAAAGATGTTTGTTTCTAAGATCAGCATCCCTCCATGACCGGTGGCGGGGATTTGCAGGGGGCTGCTGGGAGGACCAGGGTGGGGAGAAGGGAGGAAGAAGCTGCAGGTGGCCACCATTCCTGCTGCCTCCAAAGGTTAATGGCATCTGGGAAAGACCTGCTACTAAGGGGGTAATCACATTGCATATATATATATATATATATATATATATATATATACATACATATATATATATGTATATATATATATGTATGTATATATATATGTATATATATATATATATGTATGTATATATATATGTATATATATATATAGTTGCATATCTTGTTTTTTCATGCAACATTACATCACAAGTGATTTTCTATCTTATTATTAAATCTCATAAACTTCATAATTTGCCGTTACATGAATGTACCACAATCTATTTGGTAACTGCAACGAACATGTTTGTAATTAAAGATTTTTCAATATTTAGGATTATTGCCTTAGGCTATAATGCTAGGAAAAGAATAATTAGATGAAACATATTGTACATTTTGTACACTGCTTTCCAAATGACACCAATTTACGACCCACAGGATGTGAGAGCCTTTTAAGGGCGAAAATGTGTAGACGATGTCTGTTCTCTCTGGGCCGTGCAGCCTCCAACTTTGCTTCCCACCCACACTGCTGGCACACGGTGAACCTGGCTAAATTTGGGGGGCGCCACCTCCCTTTGGTTCTTGCGCATTTTCCAAACCTGGTTCTCCGGCTTCACAGTCAATTCCCAGTGGCCTTCCACGAAACATCTTTTCTGCTTAGGTTAACCAGAGTCTGTTCCTGATGCTTCCAAGCAAGGACCCTGAGTGATAAGCCACCCGTGCGTGTCCTCTCCGCAGGACCCCTCAGAGACAAAACGGGCTCGCTCGGGGAGGCAAATATGCACCGGAGAGAGTTGTAAGAAGTGAAGGAAAACCACATGACACGTCTCACCCGCACCCCCACCCCCAGAAGGGAGCCGAGGATGACCTCTGCTGGGCCGGTGGCTGGGTGTTGGCTTTGCTGAGTGAAGCCTTAAGCACAGGCGAGGGGCTGAGTGAGCCAGCCCAAAGGGGTTTGGGGAAGCCAGGGAGGTAGAGGAGGAGAAAGAGAGAGTCCCGGCTGCAGAGAGCAGCAGAGACTGGCAGGAGAAAGAGATGGTGTTTGGAAACCAATTACAATTTGCTTCGAGGAGTGTCCTCTTTGTGATTCGCACCTTAGAAATGAGTCTTGTCTTACGGGAGCACCTGGGTGGCTCAGTCGGTTAAGCGTCCGACTTTGGCTCAGGTCATGATCTCACACTCTGTGAGTTCGAGCCCCGTGTCAGGCATCTGTGCTGATGGCTCAGAGCCCGGAGCCTGCTTTGGATTCTGTGTCTCCCCCTCTCTGCCCCACCCCTGCTTGTGCTCTCTCTGTGTGTCTCTCTCAAAAATGAATAACGTTAAAGGAAATTTTTTTAAGAAGTGAGTCATTTTATTTCTGCAGAGAAGTGTCATCGCCATTGTCTGTGTCCCACTCCTGTGCCTCTCAGACCCGGCCTGAGGCCTCCACGATCCCGGGAAGCAGAGTCCACGTTCAGTCCCCTCTTCTAGCCGGAAGCCCGTCGGCTCTTCAGAGGCCACATCCCACCCTCAGAACAGCCCAGAGTAGCTGTGGAATTGCTCTTGGGGACAGAGGACCCAGGGAAGCTGGGGACTGGGACACTGTGTCTCTGTAACAAAGGGGGCATCTGGAAGGGCCTGGTCCTGCCAACCTGCAGGTTCTGCCCCATGGCCCCCACGGGTGTTGTCACCCCTGCAGTGTTAGCTAGCACAGCATCTTTATCTGAAAGGTGCCAATATTCAAAACTTGCAGCTGCTCTCAAAAATCAGGAGACCTGAACTGAGAACAAACTGAGGGTTTATGGGGGGTGGGAGGGAGGGGTGGGTGGGTGATGGGTATTGAAGGCACCTGTTGGGATGAGCACTGGGTGTTGTATGGAAACCAATTTGACAATAAACTTCATAATAATAAATAAATAAATAAATAAATAAATAAATAAATAAATAAATAAAATAAATTAGGGGCACCTGGGTGGCTCAGTCGGTTAAGCGTCTGACATCAGCTCAGGTCATGATCTCAGGGTCCCCATTAGTTCGGGCCCTGCGTCAGGCTCTGTGCTAACAGCTCGGCTTCAGATTTTGTGTCTCCCTCTGTCTCTCTTCTCTCTCTCCCTTTCTCTGTCTCTCAAAAATAAATAAACATTTAAAAAAAATTTTTTTTTAATCAGGAGGGGCGCCTGGATGGCTCAGTCGGTTAAGCCTCCGACTTCAGCTCAGGTCATGATATCACAGTTGGTGAGTTCAAGCCCCACATCAGGCTCTATGCTGAGCCTGTTTCGGATTCTGTGTCTCCCTTTCTCTCTGCTCCTTCCCCGCTCATGCTCTGTCTCTGTCTGTCAAAAATAAATAAACATTAAAAATAATTTTTTTTAATAAAAAATAAAATCAGGAGACCTGGCAGTTCTGGGCCCACATGTCCACATGATGACAGCCATCTAGACACAGAGCCTATGTGCTGAGGCCCCTCCGCCCTGGCTCCTCCAGGACCTGAGGCTGAGGGCCAGGCCATCTCTCCCTTAACCTGCTCCTCAGCCCCCAGGCCTGCCTGCTGTGGGGAGCGCTGGGGTTCAGCGGCATGCAGGCCCAGGGGAGACGCTAAACAATGTTCCTATCTTTTGTACCTATGCTTTCTATAGTCTACTCTTTTCACTGCCCGTCATCACAGAAGCAATTAGTAATGAAGGAAAGGCAACCGAAAAGCCATCAGCATTATCCCAATGGGAAATTCACCCAGGACCAGGGGCTGAGCTACTGTTAACCTGAACTTTGTTCGGTACTTCTTACCTAATAGCACCAAAGAGAGGTTCCTATGGCAGTGAGGGCTTGGGGCTTGGTGCCAGCCTTGCTGGTGCTGACCACTCAGTGTTTAGAAAGCGGGGGCAGGGGGAGACGACAAAGCCAGTGAGCGAACGTTGGCTACAAGTGAGTTCTGTTGGCTACCTTAGTCTCGTCGTGAGCTCTCTTCTGTGGCCATCCATACGTTCGGCAACGGTGGACAGTTATGCTTCTGAATTGTGACCTCTAGATTTTGGGGGTAGCAAAGGCTCACTCACCCAGTTTTTCTTTCTTTTCTTTTCCTCCATCGTGTGTGGGAGCAGTCCCCCCTATGTTGTTATGAGTAGCTCTCCACACATGTTTACCATTCACTCATTCATTCAATAAGCACCTACTGGGCTGCCTGGGTGGCTCAGTCAGTTAGGCCTCCAACTATTGATTTCAGCTCAGGTCATGATCCTAGGGCGGTGGGATTGAGCTCTGCATCAGGCTCCATGCTAAGTGTGGAGCCTGCTTAAGATTGTCTCTCTCTCCCCCTCTGCCCCTCTCCCCAACTCATGCGCTCTCTCTCTCTCTCTCTCTCTCTCTCTCTCTCTCTCTCTCTCTCAAATAAAAAATAAGTGTTTTCAATAAGCACTTACTGAGCCTTTACTATGTGAACAAAACAGACATGGCCCCTTGCGGAGGTAAACCATAGACAGAAAATCACACTGTGATAATAGTGACCGCTGCTCTGAGGGGGTAATTTAGGCAGCGATAAAAAGCATAAGTGGAGGGGCGCCTGGGTGGCTCAGTCGGTTAAGCGTCTGACTCTTGATTTCGGCTCAGGTCATGCTCTCACAGTTCGTGGGGTTGAGCCCTGTGTCAGGCTCTGCACTGATGGCGTGGAGCCTGCTTGGGATCCTCTCTCTCTCTGCCCCTCCTTTGCTCAGGTTCTCTCTCCCACCCCTCTCTAAATAAGTAAACGTTAAAAAAAAGAAAACTATAAGGGCAAGCCTAGCTTACGATGGAAGGGCCTAGAAGTTCTCTCTGAGGAAGGGCCGTTTCCCTGAGACCAGAGGATGAACATGAAGAAGTCGGGCAATGAGCCTTCCCAGCAGAAGAGGAAGCACAAAGGCCCCAAACTGTGCAAAATGCAGGCACATCCCAGGAACCGAGCAAGCACTGTGACACACAGTAAACAAGGGGGACAGTGGCCCACGATGAAGCTGGAGAGAGAGGCAGGGGCCAGCTTGAATGTGGCTGTGTAGTCTAGGCAATGATTTTATCCTAAAGACAATGAGCATTTGAAACAAAGTGGTTGTATGGAGAAGAGATTAGAAAAGAGATTAGAAAAGGGTTTATGACAGATTGAATTAAGTAGTGGCCGGCAGGGTGAAGGGAAGGGAATGATTTAAGATAATTTTTTAGGTAGCATTGACAAGCCTCCGTGATGGGGGTAAGGGGCCAAGGGAAAGAGTATCCAAGGCTGACTCACAGTAATTAATTTTTTAAAAGTGTAAAAGCCTCTTAAATATATGAAAAGATGCTCAACCAGGCTCACAATAAAGGAAATGCAAATTAAAACCACACAGGGATGCCTGCATGGCTCAGTTGAGCATTCAACTCTTGATTTAGGCTAGGGTCGTGACCCCAGGGTTGTGGGATGGAGCCCCCCACCCTCCGCCCCATGCTCAGCTCAGAGGCTGTTTGGGATTCTCTCTCTCTCTCTCTCTCTCTCTCTCTCTCTCTCTCACTCTCTCTCTCTCTCTCAAACAAAACAAAACAAAACAAACACAAAATGGAGGTACCAACTGTGCCTTACCAAATAGACAAAAATCTATAAACTTCACAAAACACACTGATGATAAAGCTATGGAGACACAGACATTCTCTTACGCTGCTGACAGGAATGCAAAATGGCACAATCCCTCTGAAAGGGAATTTGGCAACATCTGGCAGAGTTACACACGCATCTGCCCTTTGTACCAAATATTCTTCTTCTGCCTCAAGGAAATACCAAAGAAATAAAGGGAAAAAAGATCTTTGCACAGAGCCCCGTTAGTAATAGCAAAAGACAGAAAAAACCCAAATATCTACGAGCAGTTAAACATGTACTTTCGTATCAGACAACAATTCCATTCCCAGATATTTACTCAAGAGAAATAAAAGCGCATCTACAAAAAGACCTGCATGGGATTGTTTATAGCAGCCTTAGTCATAATATCCAAAAACTGGAAACAATCTAAACACCCACCCACCAGTGAATGGATCGATTACAGCACGCCCATACGGTGGAATCTGCCCAGGAATAGAAAAGGAACAAACTACCGATATACATAAAACACAGATTAATCTCAAAGGCAGGATGTTAAGTGAAAGAAGCCAGACACAAAGGCTACATACTCTACAACTCCATTTACACGAAACCGTGGAAAAGGCAAGACTATAGTGACAAAGCAGACCAGTGGTTGCCAGGGGCCAGGATTAGGGGAGAGGCCTGACAACAAAGAGACACAATGGTTTAGGGTTGCTAGAAATGTTCTACATCTTGATAGTGATGGTGGTTACATGATTAAATTCAAAACTCGTTGAAACTGTATGCTTAAAATTTGTGACTTTTATTTTAAAGTATACCTCACTAGGGGTGCCTAGGTGACGCAGTCAGTTAAGCATCCGACTCTGGATTTTGACTCTTGATTTCAGCTGGAGTCATGATCTCACAGTCTGTGAGTTTGAGTGCCACGTCAGGTTCTGTGCTGACAGTGTGGAGCCTGCTTGGGATTCTCTCTCTCTCTCTCTCTCTCTCTCTCTCTCTCTCTCTCTCTCTCTCCCTTTCTCTCTCTCTCTCTCCCTCCTTCCTTCTCTGCCCGTCCCCAACTCAAACTCTCCCTGTCTCTAGAATATAAAAAAATAAACTTAATGGGGCGCCTGGGTAGCTCAGTTGGTTAAGCGGCGGACTTCAGCTCAGGTCATGATCTCGCGGTCCGTGAGTTCAAGCCCCGCGTCGGGCTCTGTGCTGACAGCTCAGAGCCTGGAGCCTGTTTCGGATTCTGTGTCTCCCTCTCTCTGACCCTCCCCCATTCATGCTCTGTCTCTCTCTGTCTCAAAAATAAATAAACGTTAAAAAATAATAATAAAATAAACTTAAAAAATTGTTTAAATAAGGGGCGCCTGGATGGCTCAGTAGATTAAGCAGCTGACTTCGGCTCAGGTCATGATCTCACCGTCTGTACGTTCAAGCCCCGCATCAGGCTCTGTGCTGACATCTCAGAGCCTGGAGTCTGTTTCGGATTCTGTGTTTCCCTCTCTCTCTCTGCCCCTCCCCGCTTGCACTCTCTCTCTCTGAAAAATAGACATTAAAAAAAAAAAAAAGATTTAAAAAAAATTTTAAATAAATAAAATAAATAACTTACACTTCAATAAAGGCCAATTTTTTTTAAGAATAAGGAGAAAGGGGGAGGGGGATTCTAACTGGTGACTTTTGAAGGTTGTTGAAAAATTACAATTAAAGGGAAAGAATCAAGCAGTTTGTTTCCCGTACAGACTGTATTTCAGGGTACAACCTCTACCGTGGTCCTTTCAGATTCTGCTAAACACCAAACTCACAAGCCAACAATGGGCCATGCTAGGGATCAGAGTCGCTGGAAGGTCATAGTGCAGGAACACAGATGGCCAGCAGGGGTGGCACCAGGTGCTCCTCTCCATGGACGTGTCCTCACAGAAGGCCATGCAGCAGCCCTCGGGCCATCCCAGGAGCTGTCCTCTCTCCAGGGGACAGCTCAGTGCCAGGGAAGGAGACCTCTCTAGGGCTTGTGCAGGAGCCATACTGGCATAGAAGCCTTGTGTCCACAGGAAGAATTATCTCTGTCACAAGTCCATAGACAAGAGTTTCCAGGGCCTCCACAGGAGTCCCTGCACTCAGGGAATCTGTGGTTGATTTTCCAAGGCATTTTCCAAAAAGGGACCTAACAGTACTCTAAATGGACCTGCCCCTCCCTCCATACCTCCATGGTGGATTAGGCTCTTTGATGGACACCATTCTGCCAGCTGGCTAGCAACTGACCAGGCTGGCTCTCTCACCGACAATTTAATTAACCCTACCTCACACCATACACAAAAAAATTAATTCTAGAAGGTCTGAAGGAAGACCTACAGGGAAAAGCAAAATAAAGCTCATAGGGGAATCTCTCATGAATCTCTAAATGTGGGCAAATACACTTAAACAGGGAACAAAAGGTATTAACCACAAAAGAAAAGATTGATAGTTTTGATGACAGCAAAATTAAAGCTTTCTGTTAAGAGTCGCCTTTTGTCCATCAACTGATGAATGGATAAAGAAATTGTGGTTTATATACACAATGGAATATTACGTGGCAATGAGAAAAAATGAAATATGGCCTTTTGTAGCAACGTGGATGGAACTGGAGAGTGTGATGCTAAGTGAAATAAGCCATACAGAGAAAGACAGATACCATATGGTTTCACTCTTATGTGGACCCTGAGAAACTTAATAGGAACCCATGGGGGAGGGGAAGGAAAAAAAAAAAACAGGTTAGAGTGGGAGAGAGCCAAAGCATAAGAGACTCTTAAAAACTGAGAACAAACTGAGGGTTGATGGGGGGTGGGAGGGAGGAGAGGGTGGGTGATGGGTATTGAGGAGGGCACCTTTTGGGATGAGCACTGGGTGTTGTATGGAAACAAATTTGTCAATAAATTTCATATAAAAAAAAAAAAAGAGTCGCCTTTAAAGAGTCACCATTGAGAGAGTGAAAAGACAAGTCAGAAAGACAAGTCACAGAATAGAAAAAGGTATTTGTGACACATTTATCTCTGAGAGGATTCCTATTGAAAATATACAAAGAACCGTTACAAATTACCAAGAAAAAGACAATCCAATTTTAAAAAGGACAAAAGACTGGCACCATTTCACAAAAGAGGGTATCCAAATAGACAATAAATGTATGAAAAGGTGCTCAACATTACCACGTATCAGTTCAATGGAAAAAAATAGGCAGGAAAAAAAAAAACCCAGTAAGACACCATGACACATACACCAGGATGGCTTAAAATAAAAGGCCACCAGCAACAAGGATGGCGAGGATGTGGAGCTCCTAGGTCCCCAGGGTGCTGCAGGAGGCCCAGTAAAACTGTACAACCGCTTCATAAAACAATATGGCAGCATCCACTCAAGCCAAACTGACCTTTATGCTATGACCCAGAAACTCCCCTCCTAGGCCTAGCCCCGCCCCCAGAAATATACAAGAATATACACAGTAGCTTTGTTCATAGCAACCACACCTGGAAACTCAAATGCCCACCGAAAGGAGGATGGATTTTAAAATCGGTGTATTCACACTGTGAACAAAAGACAGCAAAAAAAAAGAGACAGAATTGTTGCCCCACACAGTGTCATGGCTGAAGCCCAGAGACATATGACCAAAAGAAGCCAGACACAAAAGAACACATATTGTTTGATCCCATGTCTACAAAGTTCAGCAAAACAAATCTGCAGCGATGGAAATCAGAACAGGGAGAGGTTCTGGACCGGGAAGGAACATGAGAGCTTTCTGGAGAGCTGAAAGAACTCTCTATCTTGATATCAGCTTCATCGCGTGTAGAAATTCATCTGTAACACTCTACTATGTTAAATTTAGTACCTATGTTAAGTCTCATCTAATCTCTGCTAAATTTACACATGTTAAATCTTAACAAATAAACTCATCATTTAACTAACAGTGCATGGGGCGCCTGGGTGGCGCAGTCAGTTGAGCGTCCGACTTCAGCCAGGTCACGATCTCGCGGTCCGTGAGTTCGAGCCCCGCGTCGGGCTCTGGGCTGATGGCTCAGAGCCTGGAGCCTGCTTCCGATTCTGTGTCTCCCTCTCTCCCTGCCCCTCCCCCATTCATGCTCTGTCTCTCTCTGTCCCAAAAATAAATAAACATTGATAACTAACAGTGCATGAATCTGAAAACACACGCAGGATAAGTGCCAGAGGAAGCCCAGAGCAGGCCCAGGTTCCAGGGAGAAGGGTAGGGCTTATGGCAAGGAAGCCAGCCCCAGAGCAGAGAATGGGGCACAAGGAGTATAGTGGGAAGAGGCTCCAGCTGGCCCCTGAGACTCAAAGGTCATTACTCAGTCCCAGCCCCAGTTCCAAGTCCTGACTTCCTTTCAGTGACACCTCAGCCTTCTGATAGCAAACTCCACTATTACTTGAGGTGACTGGCACGGATGGAACCCAAGCTTGTGATCTGCTACCCAGTCCATTAAGTTGTTTCCAAATGTAAAACCCACAGATGGGGAGAGTCTGGGCAAACAGATGATAGGAGTACAAACTGGTGTACATTTTCAGAAGACAGTTTTGTAATATAAAGCAGAAGCTTTAAAAATGAACCATCCCTAGGAATCCTAGGACAATATTTGGATATTCCCAGAGATTTATTTAAAAAACAAAAAAAGGAGGTGGCGGGGGGTGCACCTGGCTGGTTCAGTCAGAAGAGCATGCCAATCTTGATCTCAGAGTTGTAAGCTCCAGCCCCACATTGCGCATTGAGATTATTTAAATACATAAATATTTTTTTAAAAAGGAAAATAACCAAAATGTTTAACAATAGTATTAAACTATTTGTCCATCCCATGATTTTTTAAGATTTTATTTTTAAGAGAGCTCTACACCCAACGTGGGGCTCAAACTCACAACCCCGAGATCAAGTGTGGCACATTGCACTAACTGGGACAGCCAGGCACACCACACGGTTTCTTTTTAAAATATGTTAAGATATCAATAGAGCAGTATTTATAACAGAAAAATTCAAGACACCTTAATGTCTATGAAAGGGATGATGATTAAATTACATAGCCACACTATGGACTATCATGAAATTAAAAAGAAAAAAGAAAAAAGAAAAAGAGGGGCGCCTGGGTGGCTCAGTCAGTTAAATGTCTGACTTCAGCCCAGGTTATGATCTCACGGTTTGTAAGTTCGAGCCCCATGTTGGGCCCTGTGCTGACAGCTCAGAGCCTGGAGACTGCTTCGGATTCTGTGTCTCCCTCTCTCTCTCTGCCCCTCCCCACTTGTGCTCTCTCAGTCTCTCAAAAATAAATAAATGGAAAAAAAAAATTTTTTAAAGAAAAAATTAGGCAAACCTGTATGTCCTGACATGCTGACTGATAAAATGCTGATACAAAAAAGCAAATTGCAAATAAAATGTATAATATGAACAGATTTTGTGGAAAATAACAAATATAATGCTTATATATTTACATTTGCATTTGAAATATATTATTAAAGTATAATTATTTTTTAATTTCATACTCATGAACTATTTGGGTTTTTATAATGAACACACTATTGATGTAATTTTTTTAACTAATATAAATTTATTTTATTTTATTTTATTTTATTTTATTTTTATTCTATTTTATTTTATTTATTTTAGAAAGAGAGACCACGCCCAAGCAGATGAAGGGCAGAAAGAGAGGGAGGGAGAGAATCCCAAGCAGGCTCTGTGCTGTCAGCACAGAGCCCAGCGCAGGACCCAAACTCATGAACCATGAGATCATGACCTGAGCCAAAATTAAGAATCAGACGCTTAACTGACTGAGCCACCCAGGTGCCCCTGAACTCATGAAAATTTTTAAATAATAATAAAGTTGGTATAAAGAAAATATATGGAAACCAAGATTCACAATTAGTTTCTAAATTTAAAAGAAGAAATTTGTTAAAGAGATTGTAGAAAATGATGCTATTTTCTGCAAAATTTAGAACCACACCTATATTAACAGTGGATGTTCCTAGAAGTTGGTGTTAAGGAAAAGATGAACCATAAAATGGTAACAAGATACTCTGGTAAAAGTAGGCGAAACTTTTAGACAAAAAATAAGCTATACTAATGACAATGTGTTGAGACAGTCACTTTCACACATAGCTGTGGAAGCATAAACTGGGACTTTTCTGGAAAACAATTTGAAATGTTATTATCCAGGGTCTTAAAACTATAATCTTAGTCCAAAAATGTGATCTAGAACTCTATCCTCAGGAAATAATCTCAGAGATGCAATCAGAGATGGTATCCCAGGATATTCATCACACTATTATTTGTAACATTGAAAAGCTGGAAACTGTACAGAGCTCCAATATGACTCTTTATAAAGACATAGGAAAAAAAAATCAGGAAAAAAAAAATCAGAAAAAAAAATCAGAAAAAAAAAATCAGAAAAAAAAATCAGAATATGAACTAAAATTTTCACAATGGTTTCTTCTGGGTGGTGATAAAAGATTTTTTTTTAATTTTTTTAATGTTCATTTATTTCTGAGACAGAGAGAGACAGAGCATGAGTGGCGGAGGAGCAGAGAGAGAGGGAGACACAGAATCGGAAGCAGGCTCCAGGCTCTGAGCCGTCAGCACAGAGCCCAACGCGGGGCTCGAACTCACAGTGAGATCATGACCTGAGCCGAAGTTGGACACTCAACCGACTGAGCCACCCAGGCACCCCAAAAGATTTTTATTTTACTTTTTTACAGGTTCCTGTATTTTTTAAACTTACTAGTGACCCTCTACTGCTTTTTAAAGCTGTCAAGAGAAAATATTTTTCTAAAAACAATAGAGAAGCCAATAAATCAATGTTTGTTGTATGATTTCACTCATACGAGTGACCTGAAGTAGTCAAATTCACAGAGACAAAGTACAATGGTGGTAGCCAGAAGCTGGTGGGGAGGGAGAATGGGGGAGTTGTTTAATGGGTACAGAGTTTCAGCTGAGGAAGATGGCACAATTTTGGAAATGGACGGTGGTGATGGTTGTACAACAATGTAAATGTATTTAATGCCACAGAATCGTACACTTAAAATGGTTAAAATGGGTGGGGGGTGCTGGCTGGGTCAGCTGGAAGAACATGCGACTCTTGATCTCTGGGTTGTGAGTTCAAGCCCCAGGTTGGGTATAGAGATTACTTAAAAATAAAATCTCAAAACACAAATGGTTAAAATGGTTAATTTTGTTATGTACATTTTAGCCACAATAAAAAAAAAAGGAAGAAGGAAGAAGAAAGGAAGAAGAAGAAGAAGAAGAAGAAGAAGAAGAAGAAGAAGAAGAAGAAGAAGAAGAAGAAGAAGAAAGGAAGAAGGAGGAGAAGGAGGAGGAGGTGGAGGGCACCTGCATGGCTTGGTTGAGCATCTGACTTCAGCTCAGCTCATGATCTCAAGGTTCATGAGTGTGAGCCCTGCATTCGAACCCTGCGTCAGGCTCGATGCTGTCAGCGTAGAGCCCACTTTGGATCCTCTGTCCCCCTCTCTGCCTCTCCCCCACTCACGCTCTCAAAAATAAAATAAACATTTTAAAAAAGGGGGAGGGGTGGGGTCCATAAGATTTTGAATAGCTACTAGACTATTCCACATCTTTCCAAGAACTTCTTTCTTTAATGGTTTACAACTCTTACAAGTAAAGGTTTCTAACTAATCATAAGGAGTGATCAGATGTACAATCTGCATGATACACCCAGGAAGAAAGCCACCGCAATGTGCCAAAAGATAGCAATAATCTTTGCACTACAGAATTTATGTGGATCTTTCCCATCAGTTCCTCCATGAATGAGAACAAAGCTACACACACACACACACACACACACACACACACACACACACACACAGACTCCCAATGCCTTCAGTGTGGGGCCATGGTTGACCCCAGTCTAGACAATGAAATGGTCACGTGCCCTCATCTGAACCTGCCACCCATGTTTCCTGATGGTACTGGATCCTTCAGCTCTTCCCTAGGGTCTTCTTTGCCTCTTCCCACCCATCTCCCTTTGGAAGCAACAGCCCACTGACAGCTGCAGCATCATAGAAGAGGCTCAGAGAAGAGGGCGAGGCAAGATGCCAGACTGCTGTTCTCCGTGCTTAGAGAGAGGCTTACAGAAAGGTTTTTGACATCTGAGGGGTTAGCATGTTTTATCTAGTCTCCAAGCGCTAAAAAAGAAAAAGGCCCGCAAAGGCTAACACTTTTTCCCTTTGCTGAGATAAAATTTAGATTACGTACTTCCTCTTTTCAATTCAATCTCAAAAATACCTGTTGAGTTTTTTTTACACGCCAGGCACTAGTACAAGAGCCTGGCATTCAGTGATGAGCAAGGCAGCGAGCCTGCCCCCAAAGAACTCAGATCCGGTGGAGAATACAGACAAGTAAATGGGCAAGGACCACACAATCATAACTCAATGTTGGACAAGCTATACTGCAATGAAGTGTCAGGCGTCATGGCGCTGGGAGAGGGGCCTGGAAGTGAGCATCACGTGCTCAGCGGAAGCCCAAACTCACCCTCTGCTCAGCCCCGCCGTCTCAATGTGGCCTTCCTGCGTTGCATTTGCTAATATGCAGAAATCTTTATGACACATTTGTAATCACTTAGTATTTTCATTTATTCTTTACTGCGTATCAACGGTAAAAGTATTTGCTTTAGCTCATTGGTTTCTCAAACTTGGCACTACTTACATTTAGGACTTGACAATCCTTTGCCGTGCACCATCCTGTGCAGGACAGGATGTTGAAGCAGCATCCCTGGCTTCAACTCACTAGATGCCAGTAGCACTCCTTTGCCCAAGTCATGGTGATGATAAAAAAAAAAAAAAAGTTTCTAGATGTTGCACAAGTCCCCTAGGGGACAAAACTGCCCCCAGTTGAAAATCACTGCTCCTCTCTTACTGACAGGCTGAGGAACCCTAAAGATCCCTAAATGTTTCCTCTTTGAGTTGTCAAAGTATGATTCTCTCCTGAGTGGTCGGTAGAGCCTCTGCGAATTCCAACCCGCTATGGCTGTGCTCCAAGAGCACACACAGCGTGTAGGGTTCCGGGGCATGCAGGGAGGCATGGACAGGCAAGCAGAGAGCACTGCTGTCGTAAGCCTTGGATGCCAGCCTGAGGAGTGTGCACTGGGGCACAGGCAGACCTGGTTTTAGAGCAGGCGAGTGATCAGGCTTGAAAAATCAGATTTCACAATGTGGCAGCAGCAGAGTGCTGGGTAGATTAGGGGAATGACAGATTGCAAGACAGGAGACTAATGGGCTCTCGGAACAGGCCTGGCAACAAGTGACAGCATTCTAATCTAGGGATATGGTATAGACTGAAAAGTAGAAAACAGGCACAAGAGGCACGGAGAAAATAAAGTACTCAGGAACAGGTGGAGACGCAAGGGGGAAGAGCCAAAGTTGGCTCCCCCGTGTTAGGCCTCAGTGGCCCAGAAGCGGAACGTAGAAGGGCTTGGGGCTGGTCAGGCTAAGCCGGGTGGGAACCACAGATGGGCTGGGGGATAGCAAGGAGTCACCCCTGTGCTCCCGACTTCAGTTTCTTCCTCTATAGATGGAGACAACAGCCAACACAAAATGCTGGCCAGATTAAATATTTCATGTGAGCGCCCCACCCCCAGTGCCACCAGCAGAAACCACAAGCAGCAATTTGCAAAGATAAATGGCAAGATCAGTTTGGGCTTTTTATTAAGATATAATTTGCATACTACAAATTTCATCCTTTTTTAAAAGAGTACAGTTCACTGCTGCTTAGTATATTCATCACCACTATCTGCTTCCAGAACATGTTCGGCTTCCCAGAGAGGAACTCCAACCCCCTTAGCAGTCACTTCCTGTTGTCCCCACCACCCCCCACCCCCTCCCCATGGCAACCACTAATCTACTTTGTCACTATACATTTCCCCAGTCTGTGGACTTTCCTATAGGTGAAGCACATAGCACATGGTCTTTGTGATGGCTTCTTTCATTTAGCATGTGTCCAAGGTCATCCATGCTGTGGCTTGTATCTGTACTTCATTCCTTTTTATTGCCAAGTAACATTCTATTGCAGGGATATACCACCTTTTGTTATCCATTCACTAGGTGATGGACATTTAGACTGTTTCCACTCATAGGGTATTATTATAAGTAATGTTGCCAAGAATATTAACGTGTAAGTCTTTGTATAGACGGAAGTTCTAGCTCTCAAATATATATCTAGCACTGGAACTGCTAAGTCATGTGCTAACTCTAGGTTTAACTTTTTGAGGAACTGCCAGGTTGTTCCCAAAGCAGCACAAAGCGGAGATCAGAATTCAAGACTAGAGAATAAGCCGATCAGCTTGAGTGGATGGCGGCCCAGAGGAGACAGGCTAAGGAAGAAAGGAAAGTCCCTGGGAATACCTCCTCCTTCATTTGTCCGGGCCTCCTGAGTTGTCACAAGAATGTGGTAGGACAGCTTCGAAAGTCAGATGCGGTGATGAATGTAAAAATACTTTGACAAAGCAGAAAGGGACAAACATTCCTTTCTAACTTCATTGGAAATTATAAAATCCAATTATAAAACTGTAAAATGCAATTAGAGTATGTTTGTTTCGATGCCAGCAATGTGAAAGGTGCTGCTGAAGGACAGAGGAAGCCTGATCGTGGCGCCTGAGTGTCTCCACGGAGCCTGGGGAGAAGACATCCATCTGTATCTCTGTGAAAGGAGCTCAGGAAAACGAACAGACATTTACACAGCCGCTAGCTAAACGGTAATACTTCTGATCAAAAGTTACCAGCAGAATCCACAATCACCTCGAAAGAAAGTTTTTAAAGTCAGTAGTATACTTAGGATAAACCACAACACAAAAAATATATACGCACCTTTACGATTTTTGTCATTTCCCAATTTACCACAATGCTTACACAATTCTTTTGTAATCACAAAAGTAACACAAGTCCACAGTGAGAAAAATGTATGAAATGTATCATAAACCAATGGTGTGCACATTCACATATTCCCCAAAGTGTCCCTGTAGCCCCTATCGTATCACCTATTCCTTCCTTCTGATGTGTAAACAATACGTAATGATCAGAGTTTTTCTGCAGCCAGTTCAAAACAAGCCTGTGCCAATCCGATTTCCTTTTGTTTTTCCCCAGTGAGGGTATTTTGTAAATGTTCCTATTTCCAGACTGTTCTGAGCTCAAGGCAAGGTTAGAGCTGCTTGATGCCACAAGGCAGGCCACAGCCCAATAATCTGGTGCCCCTTTGGCCAGTTTTCTTAAACAAGATGAAGTCGTGTCCTTGCCCTGTGACAGGTGGGACTGTAGGTGAGGAATGGAAAGGCTCACTAAGCCACACAACCCTGGGCTCATGTTGTTTCCCTGCCAATGCCCACCCCCAAGACTAGTCCCCAGAAGACTGACGGCCAAGTATTACCAGGCATGATTGAAGAAGAGAACGTAGGTCCATCCCTCTGATCCTCTGGGATGGAAAATTAACTTCTGGGTGCAAAAAAAAAGCAGCCTTAAAGTTTATTAATGTTAGTCTTTTTTAACACTGATTATCGGTCTTTCTCTTAGTTGTGTCAGTTCTGGGTCTAATTAAATAGCGTCTTATTAAAGTAGAAGGGCCCAGCCTCCTGACGGATTCTGCTCCCCAAACCACCCCGTCATGATTAAAACAATCTTGTAGCCTTCCGCAAAAAGCGAAAACAAACATCCTGCCCTTTGTTATCTCCCAACTGAGAAAAATAATCTGGCTTCACTTCAATTGCCAGAGTGAACGAGAAGTTCATCAATGGAAGCTTTGACAACAGGGACATGGCAGAGGAGGCTGAAGTCCCCCTCAACTTCTGAACGGGTCTCAATGGCATGGCAGGTCCAGCTGGTACATCCACGTAGCAAGGCCAGCATTCTGTCACTGAAACACACAGCTGAAATGGATGAACGCAGAACTCAAGCCAGAGCAGATGGTGGTGGGTAAATGTTAATTAATATTAAATGACACCAGATGATCATGAGTAATGATTTAAGAAACAGGATAAATAAGGAGGAAAAAAACCAAAATCACAAAGTAACTAACAAGCCCAACTTTCTTGTCTGGGGATTCTACATATTTTCATAGGTTTATTTTGTTTTCTTTACAGTAAGTAAAGGATTACTATGGCAATGGGAGAGAGCAGGGAACATACATCACTTTTCTACTGGTCCCGGCTCCTGCTTGGGACAGACCTGAACTAGAGAGAAGGACAAGGGCCTCTGGCTCCTCTGCCATCTTCTCCTCTCCTCGGGGTCTTCAACCGCCTCCAGGGACTCGCTGGGTTGATTATGGTCCAGAGCCCTACCTTTCTCCCCCTTACCTCTCCCCGGCTTCAGGAGCTCCTCTGCAGTCAGTCAGATATCCACTCTACCCAATCTCAGGGACTCCCTCAGCTCCAGTCTTAGGGCCCCAAATTCTACTCCAGAAAGTACAGCCACACCTGCACCATCTACCACAGTAAACTCAACACTTGCAAAACTAACCTTCTCATCTTCCCCCTTGAGAAACTAGCTCCCCCTTGTCCACATTCATTTTTTTCAGCTTAGGCATCTCTGATTCTTCTCAGTTGCTCTTCTGTTTAGGCTGCTATAACAAAACTACCACCTTCCGGGTGGCTTCAACAACAGATCTACGAGCAAGATCATCAGGCGCCAGCTGATTCGGTATCCGGTGGGGGCCCGAATCCTGGGTGTGTCCTCCCATGGTGGAGGCATGAGGGAGCTCTGGGTCCCTTTTATTCAGGCACTAATCCCATTCCTGAGAGGCCCACCTTCATGACCTAATTACCTCCGCAGGTCCTACCTCCAGTACCATCCAACTGAGGATGAGGCTTTACTGTATGAACACGGAGGGACACACACATTCAGTCCACAGCATCCCTCCTACCCCGGATTCCAAGCCTACCCAGTTTCTCCTTTATAGCACACTGCATCTGTGTCAGCCAGGACCGCGACCAGCTGCCCAAGCTGACCTTCACAACCTCAAAGACAGCAAGCACTTCCTCACAGGTCTCCCTGCCTTTGGTCTCTTCTATTGGTAACATGACAGCCAGGATTCAAAACTACGGCTGACTCCAAAGCTGCTCTCTCCCCTCTTCAAAAGAAGGAAGGAAGGAAGGAAGGAAGGAAGGAAGGAAGGAAGGAAGGAAGGAAGGAAGGAAGGAAGGAAGGAAGGAAGGAAGGAAGGAAGGAAGGAAGGAAGGAGAAAGAGAAGGAAGGAGAAAGAGAAGGAAGGAGAAGAGAAGAGAAGAGAAGAGAAGAGAAGAGAAGAGAAGAGAAGAGAAGAGAAGAAGGAAGAAAAAGAGAAGAAAAAAGGAAAAGAAAGAAGAAAGAAAGAAAGAAAGAAGAAAGAAAGAAAGAAAGAAAGAAAGAAAGAAAGAAAGAAAGAAAGAAAGAAAAAGAAAGACAAGACACCATACAGCCCCCAATGCTTATCATTCTAAGTCCAAACTCCTTAACCTCCCAATTCAGGCTTTTCTAAACTTAACAGTCAGACCTCACCACGTTCTCTCCTGCCATCAAATGCATGATATCCCCATCCCTATGAAATTAACACCGGCATGCCTCGTCTGACTGCACTTCACAGATACGGCGTCTTTTACAGATTGAAGGTTGTGCAACCCTGTGTCGAGCAAATCCATCGGCCCCATTTTCCCAGTGGCATTTGCTCACTTCACATCTGTCACGTTTTGGAAATTCTCACAATATTCCAAACTTTTCCATTATTATATGTGTTATGGTGATCTGTGATGAATGATCACAACTCGCTGAAAGCACACATAGCATTTTTAGCAATAAAGTATTGTTTAATGATGGTATTTTTTTAGACATAATGTTATTGCACACCTCATACACTATGGTACAGCATAAACGTAACTTTTATCTGCACTGGGAAAAAACTCACTTGGCCTGTTTCATTGCGATATTCACTTTACTGCAGTGATCTGGAACTGAATCCACCATATTTCCATGGCATGCCTGTACCATTTCTATTTGGTTTCAATTCTGTCCCCCAAAAAATAACCGTCTCCTAGTCCCATGCTTCTCTAAATCCTACCTCTTTCATGAACCATTCCATATAACACATCCCCAACTCCTACAGCAATCATTCACGACTTATTTAGCAATAAAGTTGTTATAACGTCCTGTCTAGTACTGTCTTGACTGTTAACTCATAGGTTGCTGAAAGGAAAACAGGTCGAGTTTCTTCAAAAGCTAAACATAAAATCACCATTTTTACAACAGACTCCTGGGTATCTATGCAAAAGAAATGGCAGTACCCGCTCAGACACAGACTTGCACAAGGATGCTCATAGATAGCAACATTAGTTAGAACAGCCAAAAAGTAGAAACTTAAATCTTCCTCATCTAATGAATGGATAACATGTGGAATACCCACAAAGGAATGCCACTCAGGAATACGAAGGAACAAACTACCAACACATGCTGTGCTGGGACACGGACAAACCGTATAAACATTACGCTAAGCAATGAGACACAAAAGACCACAGACTACATGATTCCATATATAGGAAATATCCTGAAAAGGCAAATTTATGGAAACAAAGTAGATTAGTGGTGGCCTGGGGCTGGGATCTTTCTGGAAGATAATACATGAGGATTGTTGCACTACTTTATAAATCCCTTGATTTGAGTCATTTTATTTGTAAAACGCACTTCCATAAAGCTGTTAAGAATTCCAAAACACTATAGGAGGTGCTCAAACATTAGTTGAATGTTTCATCTCTTACCTGTTTATATCTTTCTTACCACCCTCTCCCCTGTAACTAGACCCTAAACTTCTGGAGGGCACAGACCTAGCTTCCCACTCGTTTTTTATGCTAAGTTCTAACAGAGACTGCACCCAACCCAAAGCTACGCATACACTGTGTTCGTAACTCTTGGTGGATTTGGGATTTTCCTGGTCAGGCTACAGAGGCCATCAAAAGCATCAGGGAAGAAGCGGCATATGTGGATGCAGGGGCAGAGTTAAGTGGGTCGGAATCACAGCCTTTCCGTTTCATCGCTGTGAACTCAGGGCAAGCGGACTGCCCTCTCTAAGCCTGCTCCCGGTCTAAAACCGGGGGAAATGGTGGTAGGCACCTCACAGGGTTTATATGGGCAGGAAATCAGATGATCTGGATAAAATGTTTAACCCGGTGCGTGCAACATACAAAAACTCACTGAACGTTGGCCTAAAACACCCATACACAAACCGACACAAACACACACACCAGAGACATCTCTTTCAAACAGGAAACCACCTTCAACAGCAGAGGGGACTACTGACGGGTCCACCCTCTTCTCGTCATCTGACAGGTAAGAACGGCCCCTCCCAAGCCCAGTGAAGTTCACGTGTGACCAGAAGTACTACTATTCATCCAACGGAAGGAAGCACCTATTGCTGAAGACTTTCAACATTTGGTTTGACCTTCCATCTGCAGGCTCCCATCCTGCCAGGCCCTCTTGCACTTTGTTTAGCAGGAAGACGTATCCAGTTCTAACCAGTGAACTGTGAGAGGAAGTGGCAGGTCACTTTGAAACCGGAACATGTGTTTGTAGAAGACCCTCCACAACCGATTCCCTCTCCCACGGCAACGGGCAATGGGCCAGTTGATGGCTCCTGTCAGCTAGATGAGGACAACGTGGAGCACGTGCCCCAGCGAACCTGCAACGGACACACAGTGTCAGTGAGAAATAAACTCTGTACTATGCCTGTTGAGTTTTGGGGTTTATTAGCACAGCATAACCAAGACTCACCCGACAGTGTCACGGGGCTCTCAGGCTGTGGAGAAAGTTTATTTATTTTGAAAGAGAGAGAGAGGGAGAACGCTCGCACGAGGGTGGGGCAGAGGGAGGGAGAGACAGAATCCCAAGCAGGCTCCTTACTGCCAGGGCAGAGCCCAACTTGGGGCTCGAACTCACAAACCGTGAGATCATGCCCTGAGCCAAAATCAAGAGTCAGACGCTTCACCGACAGCCACCCAGGCGCCCCTGAAAGTCTGTATTTTAAATCTCTTAAATCCCCCTCCCCCGAAAAAAGCCTTCTAGAGCCTCTTTATTCCCCTGGCTTCTGTGACAAGCCACTCTCACTGTTCTTTCAGTCTCTCTAACCCCTTCTCCATTTCCTCATGGTCTCTCCCTCTGCCTAACTCACTAAACCCCACCAACCAGGGTTTTGTCCTTAGCCCCTTACTCTTCTCATTCTACACGCTCTCCTGGGGGGTCATACCCACTCTCCTGACCTACCTTCCACGTACACACTAATGCTGCCCCAAACTATCGCAGGCTGGCTCCGAGCTTTCCTCACGCCCAAAGTCCTGCTGGCCATCTCCCCCTCAGGCTCAACTAGCATCATGAACCCAACACATTCAGAAGTCTTCCCACGCCAGCCCCTCCCCCGCCCCGACCTCAGCTAACAGCACCTAAATCGACTTAGTCTCCCAGACTAGAAACCGGACCATGAAGTCAGATTCCCTCCTCTCCCCTCTCGCACCCTCGGCTCACTCAAACCATCAGTCCAGTCAATCCATTTAACCCTCTGTAGATGTTTCTTATTGTTGTTTGGAGCGGAGGGGTGATTTTTTTTTTTTTTTTTTTTTTACTTGTTTACTGTTCATTACAGTGACTACTAAGAAAACAAATGACTTCAGGCTCAGGGAATACCTTATTTTGGCGTCAGGCAGACAATGATGCTCTGCCTGAAGAGTACAGTCCAGTCCAGACCGCGAAACAAGAAAGCCATGATTTCTGAGTGCACGCCACGAACTTTGCCGGTGGCTTTCTGCATCTGTACCTCGACTGCAGCCACTTAAGTAAAGGACCCAAAACACTGCCAAAGAAGCTTTCGTTCTTTATTAAATTCTCTTAGGCGTTACCAGTATTATTCAAGTTTGAGACAGGGCAAATCTTATGAAGTATTTAAGGGTTCTCTTCTTATAAATAAATTTATAAAGAAAACATCCACTAATTCATCTCTACTTTTTCTAACCCGCTCAATCTTCTAGAGTCGAAAAGAACAATTCTGGTGCACTAAAACCAGAGCCGAGGCTTTTCAATACCGTCAATTAAAATACTTTCAATTTAACTCTGAGCGGCTGGTGTCGTTCAATAATTTTAACTGTTACACAGCAGGATGTGCTTGTCACCCCTGGTCTTCTTCAGCCTCAACACACATTCAGAGTCCATTCTCCACGTAGAAGAAAACTACTACTGAACTTACTGCATGTATTTGATCATGTAATTTGAAGCCTTTTGTGCTCAATCCGGGCAGTGCTATTACTGCATATCTTAGATGACCACCCTAGGCACTTCAAAGACCCAAACGCCTTTCTTCGTTCTACACACTCTTCCGCAGAAAGAGCTGTCAAGAAAGTTGTTTAAAACCCAAAAATGCATAGCGATTGATGCTTCATTTCTACTTGTCCTCCTCATGATGGAAAATCTGGTCAGTCCTTAACTTGGCCTGAGAACGGCTCTGATAGCAATGCCAAATATTCCACTGCACAAACGGAACGCCTAAACTGGTAGCAGGCAGGAGAGGATGACACTTCTAAATGCTTTCTGTTATTCTGGAAACACTAGCACCTTCCTTTCAGTGAGCTCCAGAAAACCGTGGATGACGTCACCATTTTAAACCGTTTCAATTCAACAGCAAAAATTACACGGCGAGTATTCTCAGCACTACCTGAAAACCAGGAGGGGGAGGAGGGTGCCAACAAGGTTTACAGGACTTGCCCAAAACTGTAAATCTAAAACCTGACCGTTGGGATAGCTGCCAAAACCTGAAATTGCTTACTCTAAAAAACATTACCAAATCAGCTGATCTTCCTTTTTAAATCCAAGGTTTTCTCTTTTTTCCAGACAAAGCACAGCATTTGTCTCTCAGAACATACCAGTCAGGGTATTGCTAATTAACTTGACTGGGTGGCTTTGTAGTCTCAGACCAGCCGGTCTAGCTGGCTGCTAGGAAAAAGGTTTCATAGCTTAAAAATATATTATATGAAGTGTTAGTTCAAGATGTGTGTGAAAACGATCTTTAAATTGCTGCAAGAGCAGTATGTTAAGGCAACATCAGAAAACAGAGGTGTTGTAAGACACTAAGCCCTACTCCCCACCTGGCAAAGAGAGCCAAATGATAAGATGTGACTCAATCCCTTAATACAAAAACGTCCCGAGATAATCTGAGCTTGACTTTGCAATTTTCTCTTTTATATTTTGATGGCAGTGAGAGAGACCCTGGGGCTGTAACTCCCTTGCAAAAAAAAATGTCAACATATGATTTACTCACGAGGCTTAAAATAAGGAAAGAAAATATAAAATAAGTTGTCCTTTGCTTGGCAACCATCCTTTTTAATTACTCATTTTTATCCTGTATCCAGGCTACACACACCTGGGTATGGATGGCTAATTTGGATATAGAAAACACCAAGGATCACTTCTGGAAGAAACACAAGACCATAAACTTCTCAATCAGTACATCAACAGCATCAGGGTGAGCAAAAGGACTTTACCAAGAGACTGACATTTACACTTTCCGACAGAACTGAAATACACTGAATTACAGAGCAAATTCACTGAAACGACAAAGAAAGTCTGTCCTTGAAAAGGCTATTTTTTCACCCCCAGAAAAAAGCGTTTCCATTTGGATACTTCCACCACACAACCAACCGGTTAAGAAAATAAAGCGCGGTGTTTAGCAACGGGGCAAGGCTAACTACCCGAGAGGCACGGGGTCCACCCCCACCGGCGACCGCTGAGGTCAGCAGGGCCCGGCGCCAGCGGAGCCTCCGGCTTCACTTCTCGGCACACGCCGCGGCCGTCTCCTTGTTGAAGCCCCGGATGGAGAGATCGTAGACCACCTCCTCCACCTTCTTCACGTCATACTTCAAGCCGTCGTAGCGCTTCCTCAGGGAGTCGTTTTTCAGGTTGAGAAGGCGGAAGCCCGAATCCAGCTCGTTGATGAAGGTGGAGATGTGGAGCGGCCGGGAGTAGTCTCCGGCGGTCACGCTGTTGACGGACAGCCTCGACTACACGAGGGAAGGGAAACCGAGACACCTTACAACAGGCCTCGTGAGCACGTCTTCCTCCGCATCACAACCAAGAGACCCCCAAGGCCCCCAACTTTCCCACACTGCCTTTCGGAATTACATGTTGACGACCGCTTAACATTACGAAGTTACTTCAAGACTTAAGAGATCGTTCCCTTTCTGTTGGGGGTTTCTGTGGTCTACAAGTTTCCATCAACGCGAATCAAGACTAGTGGGAACACCTTTATGACAGCCTTTTTTTCTTCTTTAGAATTATCTCCATAGGACAATTTCTCAAGAGACAGATGAAGAGAATAAAAGAAAAATAACCTATATACAGTTAAATTAGTCCCCGAAGCAAGTATACGTATTGACACAGTTACTAGGAATGTGTGTGTCTTGCCACCACTTTGAAAGGGAGAGGCATTACCATCTTTTAAAAATTCACACATTAGTCAGTATGCACAGCCCGCTCATCGTATGAACTGGCCTTTCTCTGATGACTAGCAAAGCAGCACACACAGCACATGATGACAAACTGGTGACAGATAGAGGGCTTAGAAAAGACTTCCTGAATTTTTGTGCCCATTTTAAAAACTGACAGCGAGGTGGGAAGATCAAAAACGCAAATGGCAAATTACTAAGCTTCTTACCAATTCACTGGCAAGAATTAGAACTCCCGAGAGATAATCTTCCACATCCAGATGAAAGCCTTTCTCCCGATCTGGCTCAACTAAAAAATACAACAAAGTAAAAATAAGGTCATGATGTGAACAGAATGTGAGCCTAAGAATATAAAATACTATATATACACACACATACATATACACGCACACACATATTGTTTCTCTCAAAGGAAAAAAAGATCTTTTAAAACTATATGATGTGCTCATACTTTTGGCAACTAGGCCTCATTGTGGATTTTTGAGCTCTTAAGACTTCAATTTTTCCTTTCATTCTTCTCTCAGAAAGTACTATCACCCAGAACGTTATCTAGTTATATCAGAGAATACCTATGTTTTTGGACAAAGCATGTCGCAGCATTTAAAGGAGAAGCCATGACACCCTTAAGTGACATTCACATGGTTCACACGGGCACACGAATGCATGAATGCACATACACGTGCACAAAGTGAGAAGACCTCACAAATGTGGCAAAATGTTGGGGAGCCTGGGTGGCTCATTCGGTTGAACATCTGACTCTTAATTTCAGCTCAGGCCATGATCCCAGGGTTGTGGGGTCGAGCCCCACATTGAGCATGGAGCCGGCTCAGAGTTCTCTCTCCCTCTGCTCCCCACCCCCTTCACGCACACTAAAATAAAAATTAAAAATTAAAAATTTTGGGGGTGCCTGGGTGGCTCAGTCGGTTAAGCAACCAACTTCAGCTTGAGTCATGATCTCATGGATCGTGAGTTCAAGCCCGTCAGGATCTGAGCTGTCAGCTTCAGATTCTGTGTCTCCCTCTCTCTCTGCCCCTCCCCAGCTTGCACTCTGTCTTTCTCAAAAATAAACAGTAAAAAAATAATAATAATAAAATAAAATAAATTTTTAAAGACATGGCAAAATGTTAACAAGCAGAAAATCTAAGTGGTCTTCACTGTACTATTCTTTCAACTTTCTGTAGGCTTGAATTTAAAAAAAATTTTTTTTTTTAATGTTTATTTATTTTTGAGACAGAGACAGACAGAGCATGAACACGGGAGGGTCAGAGAGAGAAGGAGGCACAGAATCTGAAACAGGCTCGAGGCTCTGAGCTGTCAGCACAGAGCCCGACGCGGGGCTCAAACTCACGGAATGTGAGATCATGACCTGAGCCGAAGTCGGCCGCTTAACCGACTGAGCCACCCAGGTGCCCCTGTAAGCTTGAATTTTTAAAAACTAAATTTTAAAAACTAAAAGCAACACTCAAGTACAAAAAGCAAGCCACTACATGTTCTTACTTTTTGTGTTTCCAAGTCACTATTTTTCCATTTAGTTCTCGTTTGTTCTAATAAGTAGGAAGTATAAGCAACAGCCTCCCCCACAACCAAAAATTAAGCGACCGTGCCTGATTCTGTAGACCGACGCTAACGGAGACACTTACTGCCAAGAATTTCTGTAACCGCTTCTCGAGTCACTAGTGTTTCTGATTCCAAGTACACAACAAATGCTGCCAAGAAGACCAAACGCTGCAACACAAACCTCCAGTGCTCGTGAAATCTGCACGGATAGAAGCTCATTTAGGTGGAAGGATTAGGGGCTTTATAAAAGATAAATTTAGTACGGTCGTAGTCAAACATTTTGGAAATACAATGCTTTTCCAAATCAAATCCATGTGAAACCCCAACATAAAAAACATGTAAAAACATGCCATTTAAGTATATTAGATGGATTTAATATAAGTTTTACAAGTTCACATTTATAGCAATTACTTATTAGAAGTTTAATAGACAAACGAGAAGCATGATCCAACTTCAACGAATATGAAGATATTTACAATAGAAGATTATGGACAAGAACAACTGTGCTTGTGAAGTTTAATCAGTAAAAACGATGATACTGCTCTGAGAAAAATTAAAACTGGCGACGGCAGATTGATGAGAACTGCACTGTACATCAGCCTCAATACCTAACTTACTCTCACGTTTTGAGTGTAGAATATTAAAAAAAAACCTTGATTTATACATATAATAACTACCATTTGGAATCACTAAACCGACACTTAAACCTTCAGGATCCTGCAGTTAAACTGAGCTAGAAGCCTGAAAAAAAAAAAAATAGGAAATTTTATACTCCCAAATATTAATGCTATGCCTCCTGAATTTCAAATATGGCAAATTCAAAAAAAAATTTCAATACAATACAGGTCAAATAAAACCCTCTAAGGGCCAAATCACCCAGAGGTCAGCCTCTGTGTGACCTCCAAACTACCCGATCTCTCGAGATCCTGCCAATCCTATCGTTCAAGGTCTTTCTACATCCGTTATTACCTTACAGCAGGGTCAGCAAACTTTTTCTGCGAAGGGCCAGATAGTAACATTTTAGGCCTTGTGAGCCACATTCAGTCTCTGTCACATATTCTTATCTGGGTGTTTTTCTTTTTTTTAACAACCCTTTAAAATATAAGCAATTCTCAGCTTCCAGAGGCGGCGGGCCACGGGCAGTGTGCCAACCCCTGCCTTAAATTATCCTGTGGAGCTGTATTACCCACTTCCCACATACATGTCTTGTTTTGTGCCCACGTGTGTCTTAACATCTTTTTCAGTAGAAAAGAGACACAAGTAGAGATTTTAGGTTCTTATTCACTGTATTTCATCAATACTCAGATGCAGTTCTTTCCAATTTAACATCTGTGAGGCTGGGATGCTTTTTACAATCTATAAATTTCACAATTATGACTGGCAGCAAATTTTCCTCCCTAAATAATGGAGACTCTTAAAAATTAACGGTGCTATAGGTCAACAAGTTACAGAATGTTAGCTAAACATGTTATTTGGCAGTATAATTCAAACTTTGAGGAAAAACTCAACTCCCATTTATATAGTGCCATCTAATCCCATAACCTTAATAGCATAGACATGGTTCACCCAATTTCACAAGCAACTTAAATATACTAAAAAGATACTCTATTTGACCTTAATACAACAAATATTTTTTAATTCCTTTTTCGTTGTAAAAATGTTTTCCTTAGGAAAATTCTCAAAGGGAGGGGAAAAAAATCCCCATCTCTGTCACCATTAAAATACCACCACTAATAATAGTCTGACTCTTTTTCGTTGTTTCTTCTACATAGAGAGGTTTTTACTTCGTTCTCAGCAATCATTCGGTACATATAATTTTTGTCCTGCCTTTATTTTTACTTGACATTACAAAATAATACAACTTTTCTTACAAACCTGTAATACTGTTCAGCAGGGAACTTGGTCTTCAACGATGTTAGATGTGTTTTCACTGTACCAAAATGTTCTCGAGCTTTCAAACACCTCTTTGGAACTGATCACAAAAAGATAATCAAACACAATAATAAGATTTACCAAATTTCAAATACAGTTCTGGCTTAATAATCTACACAGTCTCTCTGGAAATAAATCAACTCTTAAAAAAAAAAAAAATCTCACGACCAAATGCGGGGTATGCATCTCTACTTTCCAATCTGGCTCTCAAAATTCCAACTCTAGTTTCCCTACTCATTAACCAACACTGAAAAATAGACAAAAACTTGCTGAAAGGGAATAATATTTAGCAAACAAGTCAGTAAGCTGTCATAAATAATGTCATCCTTGGGGTGCCTGGGTGGCTCAGTTAGTTAAGCGTCCAACTCTTGGTTTCTGCTCGGTTCATGACCTAGCAGTTCGTGGGTTCGAGCCATGCATCAGACTGTGCACTGACAATGCAGAGCCTGCTTGGGGTTCTCTCTCTCCCTCTCTCTCTCTGCCCCCCCCCCAATCCCATATCTCTCTAGCTCTCAAAATAAACTTCAAAAAAAATTAAAAATATAATAATAATTGTGGGGCCATGCACCAGCTGCTATTCCAAAAGGATGCCTAAAATTGGACAGCTTCTAGCTCCCACATTTGGTCAAAAAGCTTTATCAATTATACTCAGACTGACCGACTCCATATCACTGAGAAAAAAGACTTCCCTGTGACACCTGTAAGTTACGCCATTGTATCATTCTCTACCTGAAAATATATTTCAGCTCTTTTAGTTGTGCTGGCTACATCCTACATTGAAGGTCCCATGTTTAAACTTATCATATGTGATTTCCATGAAAGGTGGTGACTATAAACCCATCAGGAACCTTTTACACTGAACATTTCTTACATACAAATGCATATTAAACCATATTCAATGAATGAAAGACTGTGTTTATTTCTCTTTTAATGTTTATCTTGAGAGAGAGAGCAAGCAAGCAGGGGCAGAGAGAGAATCCCAAGCAGGCTTCATACCATCAGTGCGGAGTCGGACACAGGGCTCAATCTCACTCTCTTGGACTGTGAGATCACGACCTGAGCTGAAATCAAGAGTCAGACACTTAACTGACTGAGCCACCCAGGTGCCCCACGAAAGATTCGGTTTAAAAATAAGAGAGCCATATAAAAGATACACAAGAGAACTACAAACCTACAACAATTATCACATTAGAATCACATTATTACATTACTACATGAAAGTGGAAAATCAACTGTAACACACAGAATTCCAGAATTCTGTAAACCTATAAAACACTCAAGTCACCTACTTCTCCATAAGATATGAGGGACATTTTTCTTAATAAAATAACAGACTTGAAATGTCTTCTGAACGGAAATTAACTCTTTTAAGTGAAAGGCTCATAATTTGGACGCTTAAAAAATATTCAAAATCAACGGGGCACCAGAGTGGCTCAGTTAGGTAAACGACTCTTGATTTCGGCTCAGGTCATGATCTCGTGTTCGTGGAATCAAGCCCCACGTCGGGCTCTGTGCTAGCAGTACAGAGCCTACTTGGGATTCTCTCTCTCCCTCGCTCTCTGCCCCTCCCCTGCTCTCTTGCACGCTCTCTCTCTCTCTCAAAAGAAATAAATAAACTTAAAAAGAAAAATCTTCAAAATCAAAACAAAGAACTTACTGTCCTGAAAACCAGCACCCTGATGGACCCCTTGCAGTAAAGTTAAAATCTCTCGAGCTGTTTGTTCTAAACTCTGTACAACTTTTCGGATTTCCTAGAAAGAATTAAAAATCAAAGTATCAGATAAACTCAATGTAACTATTTCATAACCTCAAACCAGATATATCAGACAGCACAGGTTAAGTACCTATGACACCTTCACACACATTTAAAACTCCAGCCATCTTTACTGAACTGAACTGGTACAGAAAATATCCAGGTTTGAATCCCAACGTTGCCACTTACTTCCTCTGTGAGACCTTCAAGAGGTCACTACAGGGCCTGAGATTTCTCATGCAGCCTTCAAAGGACAATCGCCACCCACCCCAAATATCCCACTGAAACACTATAAATATCAAAAGAAATGAAATATCTGAATGCAATTTGTAAAAAAGAAAAATGCAATGCAATACGAAGACTGAGTGCTTTTCAATCATTTTATGAATATTCACAGCACATTTATGTGAGAAGCACTGTGTAAATACTGGTTCCCAATTAGTCCCTTCCTTCTTGCCGTTTAGAGCATAATAGGGTAGACAGACGTTTAAAAAATACGGATCGCACAAAATTTTCTAACGTGAATTCTCTACTAAAAAACATGACAGATTGTGAGGCCAAGAATATGAATACGAAGTAACCACCAGGAAAGGAGAGGAAAGATGCGAATTCCAGGAAAAGCATACAGTACATGCAAATATCCTGAGGCAAGAAACTCTCTGCGGAACTAGAAAAATAAAAAGATAACTAAACTGAACATAAAACACAACGGAAGATGGCGTAAAATGAGATGGAGGGAGGGGAGAAGAAACCTGTGGGCTACAGTAGAATCTGGATTATTATTCTATGTGGAATAAGAAGCCATAAGAGAGTTTTAAAGAGAAGAGGCCACACGTGCTACAACAAACAGTGAAACGCGTGCTCTCTGAGTCCCAAGCGCTGAGCCTTCGACATAAACAAGCGCCAGAAAGCAGGAAGACTGACACTCAAACGAGGTGGGCGATGCCGAAGAGCCGAGACTCGAACACAGAGAATCAGGACCGGAGAGCAGAATCGGGGGCGGGAGAGGAACGTTCCCTAAGCTGATACAAGAGGGGAAGCAACCCATCCCCGGAGGCTTCCCCACTGCTCGAGACAGAGCGACAGAGGAGGGCCGGGCGCGGTGGCCAAGCAAGAAAGGAAAGGGAAAGGGGAGGGGAAGAGAGGAGGCTCGCCTCTCGGATGTCCTGCTCGGCAGCCAAAAAACCCTGCAGCTCCACGAAGATCTCGCTCACAGACATGGCGCCGGCTGCACAACAATCGACCAGAGCGGCGAGTGTGGCCGCCGAAAAGCGTTTCAGAGCCCACCCGCGCAGTCAGTCGCAACGCCAGCCGCCGCCGCCGCGTCCACCCGGCCCTACGCTACGGACGTCGCTGGGGTCCTCCGACGTCCGCGGCGCGCAGGATCCTGGGCTGTCCGCCGTGCTGCCTGATGTGCCGCGGCGGGAGCCGAGGCGCGCGCTCAGGGGGCGGGGCGGGAAATGCTGGGCGGGGCTTTCATCTGGGGAACTTCGAACCGGCAACGCCGGAAACCTTCTGCTAAGCGGGGAGGAGCGTGCCCGGGGGCCAGTAGGCTTGAGGGGGCGGGGCGGGCTTGGAGGCTGAGCAAACAAGCGCAACGCTTAACGTTGTTTTATGCTGTGGTGGATGAGAGGAGAAATGCTTCAATACTGAAGAATTTGAGTAAAAATACAGGTGCAGAAAAACGTAGAGAGAGTGCAATCTCCGTGTGGAAACATGCGTTCGTATTTGCAAAGAATACACGGGAAATAAAAGGGGGGGGGAGTACGGGATGGATTGCGAGGGAAAAATTTTAATTCCTTCCCTGTATGACTGTATAACCTATTTAAATTATATGGATCTTTAAAGCGTGTATGGTGGGAAATGTCTCTTCTCAACTAACACCTCCTTATCCCGATTCCCTTGAGGCAAGCGCCTTAAGGATTTCTTGACGTTGCAGAGTTATTCCATACATCTGTTCTACAAATAGAAATGTGTATGAATGCGTTGGGTCAACCTGAACATTAAAGGACACTATGAGAGCCAAACAAGTGTTTGAGATCTAAGAATTGCAATTCGGTGAGCACAGACTCCAGCAATAATCAAATAAGTGTCCCTCCTGCAGGGTGAAAGCAAGGGTTGGGGGGGCGGGTGGGAAGGCGGGGAGAACCACATGACTTTGATTAAAAAAAAGATAATTTATACTAACAGGCTAAGGGCTAATACGCTTTTGGTTACACACTGATAACTATTCTGTTGACAAACGAAGCTATTCTTGGTATATATTACTCTTATGATTGGGAAGAGTCTTATGATTGGGAAGCCTGTGGTCCTGTTGATTTTAGGAGCAATTGCTTGTGAAACCATGGCTTCTAGACCAGTCCTTTTGTCCAGTTCAAGGGTTAATTAGCCATTTGTTATAGAACGGGAAATGGAGCTTTTCTCGAAATAGGGTCTCTCATGTCTAGAAATTATATATTTATATACATAATTGTACACGATTCCACAGTAGAATGCACTCTCCAAATTATTTAAAATGATTACTTATTTCAACTAGATGGGGGTTGTTTGCTTTGCGTGAGAGGTTATTCTAAAACTTACAAGAAAGACATTGTAACTTCATTATACTTTTGTAAAGTGGATATTAGTGTTACCTTATAAATGAAATAACTATAGTAACAGATTAATTGACTTGCCTAAGGTCGTATGCAGCTGGTAAATGTTGAAGCTGGAATCCAAATGCTTTGTCTTAATTTCTATGTTATTTTTCGTCTATGTACCATTTAACAATAATATTTGCAAGAGGCTTCAAATGCCTTATCTAACTTGACCCCTACAACTTTAAAATGTGACAGGCTAGAAAAGCTGTTTTGACAAATTGCTCAAACCCAGTATTTTTATTTTATTATTATTTTTTGCCTGTGTTCCTCTGACATCAGATGCCATTTTGTGGTGTAACATAAGCGGTAGAATCTCCTAATTCACAAAAAAAGAATGAAAATAGGAACAGAAGCTCATTTTTATTTAGACTTGGTACTTGCCAAACACGTTCTTAGCACCACCACTTTTTTTTTTAATTTTTTTTTCAACGTTTTTATTTATTTTTGGGACAGAGAGAGACAAAGCATGAACAGGGGAGGGGCAGAGAGAGAGGGAGACACAGAATCGGAAACAGGCTCCAGGCTCTGAGCCATCAGCCCAGAGCCTGACGCGGGGCTCGAACTCCCGGACCGCAAGATCGTGACCTGGCTGAAGTCGGACGCTTAACCGACTGCGCCACCCAGGCGCCCCGCACCACCACTTTTTGTGTATTGACTGACTAAATATAAATCCGAAATCATTTTTCAAATCCTGCAACATTTCTCTCTATTCCCACTCAAAATAAAGATCATGAGTTTTGAAACTAGCAGACATAAGAGTCTGCCAAATCTCTTTTTTTCTAAAAATCTAAATGATTTAAGCATCCCCTAAGGGTGTCTTTTCTCAATTGTCAGATCAGCATTCAATAACACCTATCTCTAAAAGTTTGGAGAACTATCAATGTGCACAAGAGTACTTTCTGTCCCTGTGAATTTGACTCTTCTAGGTACCTCAAAGAAGTGGAATCATATGGTATCTGTCTTTTTGTAACTGGCTTATTACACACAGGATAATGATCTCAGAGTTCATCTGTGTTGTACCATGTGTCAGAATTTCATTCCTTCTTGGGGCGCCTGGGTGGCTCAGTCTGTTAAGCGTCCGACTTCGGCTCGGGTCATGATCTCACGGTCCGTGAGTTCAAGCCCCGCATCAGGCTCTGTGCTGACGGCTCAGAGCCTGGAGCCTGTTTCAGATTCTGTGTCTCCCTCTCTCTCTCTGACCCTCCCCCGTTCATGCTCTGTCTCTCTCTCTGTTTCAAAAAAAATAAATAAACGTTAAAAAAAAAAAAAAAGAAAAAAGAATTTCATTCCTTCTTGAGGCTGAATAATATTCTATTTTATGTGTGTACCACATGTTATTTATCCGTTCATCCTTCAATAGAAATTTTGGTTGTTTCCTCCTTTTGGCTGTTGTGAAGAATGCCATTATGAGCATAGCTATGCAAGTATCACTTGAAGTTCCTGTTTTCAATGGTTTGAGGTATATAATGTTAACCTGAGAAATAAAACAGACAGTTATTTTACCAGGAAAAGGTGTTGTTTGTTGGGGAATAACAGAGAATTGCAATTCAGGTCAAACAAACTGTGGCAAAATTGTAGCTAAGTGGGGGGGGGGGGGACAAAGGGAGAGGAATCCTCTTGTAGAGAGGGCAGTGGGAAGTTGGGAGGCTGTTATAAACAGAAAGTGCATGGAAGTCAACTGGGAGTTCCAAGTGTAGTGATTTTTCATTGGCTGGCCTGTGACTGTTTCTCCCGTTGGCTGGGCTATTGCTGGGGCCGGGGAGGAGGAAAGCCTTTCTTCCTGCTGGGGGAGTAAGGTGGTATCCGAGGAGGAGTCAGTCTCTTTCCGCTGGAAGTGCAATTGACCACAGTGGTAGGACCCGGAAGCTCTCCCAGCCAAAGTTCCCAACCCCATTTTAGTGAGGTTTCCCTTTCACCCATCCCCCCACAGCTCAAATGGAAACATCATGAGATTATAACTCTTAGGATAGTGTTTTATAGATGTACATTATAGAGATGATCTTACTTATTTCTACATAGGGAAAGCAGAGTGTGCTCCTGAAGGGGCTGAATTACCGATCACCTGACCCTCCTGAGAACTTTTCTCAGTGTCTGTCACTCAATAGACACGCGGTGAGTGAATCGCTTTACCAAATTGCCCTGCCGTGTCGTGACAATCACACTCTGTTTTAATGTGTAAATATCTTCTAAGTGCTACAGTCTGATCAGGGAGTAAGGGAGCCTCCCTTAAATTTGTAATGTGTGTTTAAACTTTTCTTGGGGCGCCTGGGTGGCTCAGTCGGTTAAGCATCCGACTTCGGCTCAGGTCATGATCTCACCGTCCGTGAGTTCGAGCCCCGCGTCTGGCTCTGTGCTGACAGCTCAGAGCCCGGAGCCTGTTTCAGATTCTGTGTCTCCCTCTCTCTGACCCTCCCACATTCATGCTCTGTCTCTCTCTGTCTCAAAAATAAATAAACGTTAAAAAAAAAATTTTTTTTTAAACTTTTCTTATTATATTGACATTTCTTTGGGACATTCCCAATTTATGTGTTTTACACATATTTCTATTAAAGTTTTCATTTGGGGGGAGGGGCGCCTGGGTGCCCCCAACTGACCTCAGTCAGTTGAGCGTCTGACTTTGGCTCAGGTCATGATCTCGAAGTTCATGAGTTTGAGCCCACATCAGACTCACTGCCATCAGTACCAGAAGCTATCAGCACGGAGCCTACTTTGGATCCTCTGTCCCCCTCTCTCTTGGTCCCTCCCCCACTTGTGCACACACTCTCTCTCAAAAATAAATAAAAAAATAAAGTTTTCACTTTTGTCTTACTCATTTCTAATAAATTTTGTCACTTAAAATTAGTATTTCTCACTTTTTTTAATGTTTATTTATTGGTGAAGGAGAGAGACAGCATGAATGGGGAAGAGCAGAGAGAGGGAGACACAGGATCCAAAGCAGGCTCCAGGCTCTGAGCTGTCAGCACAGAGCCCAACACAGAGTCTCAAACTGTGAGATCATAACCTGAGCTGAAGTTGGACGCTTTGCTGAGTGAGCCACGCAGGTGCCCCAATATTTCTCACTTTTATGTAATTTTTGAAATAATCTTTTAAATGGAGACAGTGTTAATGTGATTTTATTTGTGGAACAAAGATGCCATATTCATTAACTCAGTCAGTCTTTTATCAAAGGCTATTTTGTTCGGTTGCAGTTCTTCCCATTATAAATAGCATTGTGATAAATGTCTTTGTAAGCCCTTCTCAAGATTGCAAATCATTTTTAATAGGTCCTATTTTTAAAATTCTTGATATATTTTGCCAAATCACTATCCAGAGAGATTAAACTAATTTCCACTCCCCTGCCCACCACAGCCTGAAAAAGCCAACTTGGCTACACTCTTCCCAGCGCGAATATTAACACCGCAAACATTCCAGGCTAATTTCAGGGTGAAATTATACCTCTTTTAATAGCATGGAAAACTATGTAACTGGTGATGCGCTTCTGCAAGGCTCTTTGAAGGGCAAAAGAGTAGAAACCGAAGACAGTTTGGGTGTCATTGCCCGCAGTCAGAGAGCAGGAAGAAGGGGTTAGGGAATCAGCGAAAGAGGGAGGAGACAGGCCTCAGGTTCTGTCTCATTTGTGCCCATGGGATTTTATAATAGATAACAGAGTGACAACATGGAGAGGTCAGTGTCATTGAAAGAAGAATGTATCACATTTCCCAAGAGGACAGGGCATCCCAGGCCCTGCAGGGGACCGCATGGGGAAGCTCCAGGTTTGGTCTGGAGGCAGAAGGCAGGACTGAGGGAAAACCTGAACCAGATGCCTTTACTGGGGTTTCTGCAGGAAAGGCAAGGCAGGGCAAGGTAACTAGCCTAGGACTGGCCAGCCTGAATAATCCTCATGGGCTCTATGCTGGTATCTGGTCATGGCATGATTTAAGACCCGGGAAATCTTGACTTGCCATAAGAGTCGGGGGGCGCCTGGGTGGCGCAGTCGGTTAAGCGTCCGACTTCAGCCAGGTCACAATCTCGCGGTCCGTGAGTTCGAGCCCCGCGTCAGGCTCTGGGCTGATGGCTCAGAGCCTGGAGCCTGTTTCCGATTCTGTGTCTCCCTCTCTCTCTGCCCCTCCCCGTTCATGCTCTGTCTCTCTCTGTCCCAAAAATAAATAAAAAAACGTTGGAAAAAAAAAAAAAAGAACTGTTTAAAGAGTCAGGTAAGGAAGTGGCATAAGAAAGACATACCCCAGGGGCTCCTGGGTGTCTCAGTCAGTTGAGCGTCCAACTGGGGCTTAGGTCGTGATCTTGCAGTTTGTGGGTTTGAGCCCCCTGCTATCAGTGCAGAGTCTGCTTCGGATCCTCTGTCTCCCTCTCTCTCTGCCCCTCCCCTGCACTCTCCCCCTCTTTCTCTCTCACTCAAAAATAAATAAACATTAAAAAATAAATAAAAAGTAGTGTCCCTACGGCACCAGAGGGCACAGACTCCCCAAGAGATCGACCTTCACAATCATGTCACCCAAACTCTTCCTTATGGATGAAAAAGCTGGGGATTTCCCCCAGCACAGGGCTCAGGGGTTAACGGTTCCCAGGCTCTCTGAACAGGATGCCACATCAACTCCTGTGACCACCTGTTCAGGTCCCAGAGTGACCCTTGGGTCCTGGGCAGCAGAGGCACAGCCCAACGAGATGTTACCCAACAGGGCCAGGGTGAACATCACCAGCGGTCGCTGTTAACGGAGAGTGACTGACAAAGGTTTGGAAGGGGAAAAAAAAAAAAAAAGCCGGTGAAGTCTGGGCTGCGGTGAGAACCTGGGGTCAGAAATCCAAATTCGAGATGTTGGCACGGCCATTGTCTCTCTGAAGACTATAGGAGAGAGTCCTTCTTTACCTCTCCTAGCTTCTGCTGGTTGCCAGGCATCTTTCACGTTCCTCGGCTTGCAAACACATCACTCCACTCTCTGCCTCTGTTATCAAGTGGCATTGTGTGCATGTGCATGTGTGTGTGTGTCCAAATTTCTCTCTTAATGTAAAGACACTAGCTATCGGCATAGGGCCCATCCTACTCTAGCATGACCTCATCTTGATTACACCTGCAAGGGCTCTGTTTCCATCACATGTACGGTGGCAGGGGGGAGACTTAAAGTTATCTTGGGGAGGACACAATTCACTCAGTACAGTGATCAATCCCCAAATCTCTGCTCCTGTTACCCAAAGTGAGATCTATGGAGCATATGAATTCCCGGTGGGCGAAGGGGGTTTGTTTCTAAGCAGATTCTGACTCATAGGTCTGGGATGGGGCCCCAGATTCTGTGTTTCTACTGTACAGGCTTACTGTCCGCTCTTCCCACACATACACCTGGGCGCCAGCCAAACTTGGCCGTCCCGGGTGCCAGAACCCCTGCCACCACCATCCCCCGCACCAGCTCTGTTTGGACTGCTGCTGTCGCCTCCACTCCACTCCACACCCTACTTTCCCTGTGTTAAAGAACAAAATCCAGGGGCACCTGTCTGGCTCAGTTGGTAGAGCATCGAACTCTTGATCTCAGAAACTCTTGATCTTAGAAAACTACTAGCCCCCAATGCAGTCATTTATGTTAAGGACCCATGTAAGTAAATGAAGACTTAATACCTAACTGGACTATAGTTCACACCCCACCCCCGTAAACTTTAATCTGCCAAACTGGAGGTCATTCTGATAGATCCCTTCCCTCTGCCTTAGGAGGGTGACAGCTGTCAATGCATTATTTTCTAATAATTCCCCTCCCATCCCCTTTGCCTTTATTTTTTTTTATTTTTTTTTTCAACGTTTATTTATTTTTGGGACAGAGAGAGACAGAGCATGAACGGGCGGAGGGGCAGAGAGAGAGGGAGACACAATCGGAAACAGGCTCCAGATTCCGAGCCATCAGCCCAGAGCCTGACGCGGGGCTCGAACTCACGGACCGCGAGATCGTGACCTGGCTGAGGCTCGAACTCACGGACCGCGAGATCGTGACCTGGCTGAAGTCGGACGCTTAACCGACTGCGCCACCCAGGCGCCCCGCTCCCCCCCCCCCCCCCTTTGCCTTTAAAAACCTTTTCTGCAGCTCCATGGAGTTCCTTTCTACTTGGTAGATAGGATGCCGCCTGGTTCATGAGTCATTTAATAAAGCGATTTAGGTCTTCAAATTTACTTGGTTGTGTTTTATTTGTTTTTAAAGATTTTATGTTTAAGGAATCTACACCCAACGTGGGGCTCGAACCTCTCTTTGAAATTGGTTGGCCGCAACGTAAACGGGAACAAGTTAGCGTCTGCCATTTTAGACAGGTGGCCGGAAAGAGAGCAAGGCCAAGCGCGGCCCGGCCAGCAGTGGGCGCCCGTGTTCGCTCGGGCCCCTCCCGGCTCCGCCCCATCCCGCGCTTTATGCCCCGCCCCCCGCGCCTCGCCGCGCAGGTCTCCTGCCTCCACTTCCGCTTTGGAGGACCTGAGGGCTCGGCGTTTCCGGGGCCGCCGCGTGGAGCTCTTCGGCTTGGAAGCTGTCGCCATGGCGGTCTTTGCAGGCCCGGCTAAGCCGTTCCTGTCGCTGAACCCGCAGGAGGAGGCCAAGTTTCAGAAGGAGGTGGCGCAGTCTCGCCGGCGCGCAACCCAGGTGAGCAGCCACCGCGGGCCGAACTGAGAGGGGAGGCGGCAAGCCGGGTCTGGGGGTCTCCGGGACAGCGCGGAAGCCCGTGCGGTTCCCTGCCCCCGCGCTCCTCGCCTTCCTCGCGCCAGCGTCTCTCGGGGTGGCCCGCCTGCCTTAACGAGCTTGGAGGCCAAGGCCTCCCCGAGACCGGAAGGGGTATGCCTATCGAGAGATGGAGTTTGGCCGTGTAGGCCTTAGGGGTCTCCTATGGAAATACGCGGGAGGTAATCGGGGTGATGCCAGGGGAGAGAGCCAGCTGTTGGGAATGGAATCAACCCCAGGTTAGAGCTGTCACGCCTCCGCCTTGCCCCCGAATTTGAGAGTTTTGTTTGCCCAGTTGGTGATCTTGGAGTTCTTAAAAGACAGTGTTTGCAGAGTTTCTTAAAAGACAGTGTTTGCCGAGTTTCATTGGCTGACTAGGGCCCGTGACATCAAGTTGCATTTGCCTTGGTTTTTAAGCATAAAACACACATTTGGCAAAATTGAAAGTTCTTGCTTATAGAAAGCAAGGGCATGACTGAGGTGCTAGAAGGTTGTTCGGGATCGTGAAAGTCAGTGTCTTCAAATTGTTCAGTTCAGTGGGTGTGAGTAAACGGTGACCTGCAAGCAAAATTGAAGGGTATGTTTGTGTGGAGTTTGGCCAGAAGATTTAAAACGATGTGTGCAAATATTGCTTATCCATCGATTCAGCATATACTTACTGAGCGTTTACAGGGCGCTGGGTGCTGCGATACCGGAGTCTAAGACTCTCTACCACTTGACCGCTGCCCTCTTGGGGAGGTAGACGTTAAACACCAAAGTTTTTAATTACTACTCTGTCATTGGAAATGCAGGGCAAGTCTTTTGTCTTCGACTGAAAGCCAGCAGTCTTGAAGTTGTGTTGCAATGTGATTTTTTTTAATTAAAAGTTTTGTTTACCTGGTCTTTACGTCTTCAGCGAAAGGAGAAAGAAAAACTTACTCCTGGAGTAATCTATGTGGGCCACTTACCTCCAGCACTTTACGAAACCCAGATCCGAGCATATTTCTCCCAGTTTGGCACTGTTACGAGATTCAGACTGTCCAGAAGTAAACGGGTAAGATTAGATCGTTTTATATCTTACGAGTAAGATATGACTTTACAATGCACGTTCATATACTATTGTTTATCACAGTTCATAACAGAAAGGGGAGGGTAAGATTTAGAACCTGCAACAGTCAAAGGCACAATCAGTATTAATGTAAATGTTTGTTTTGCTATTTTTTTTAAATTGCTCCAAATCCTCAATTTAAATTGATAATCCTGATAAACGAATCCTATTTATTCTATGGTTACTAGGCCATGGGTACATGAACTTCAGTTTGAAGAGCAAGTATAGAGCAAGTATGAATATCTTTTTTTTTTTAATATTTAAAAAAAATGTTTTTAATGTTTATTTTTGAGAAATAGGACATGAGCAGACGAGGGGCAGAAAGAGAGAGGGAGACACAGAATTCGAAGCAGGCTCCAGGCTCTGAGCCGTCAGCACAGAGCCTGATTCGGGGCTTGAACTTAGGACAAGCAAGATCATGAACTAGGCTGAAGTCAGACACTCAACTGACTGAGCCACCCAGCCACCCCAAAAATATTTGTTTGTTTGTTTATTTATTTAATGTCTATTTATTTTTGGGAGAGACAGAGACAGAATGCGAGTGGGTTAGGGGCAGAGAGAGAGGGAGACACAGAATCCGAAGCAGACTCCAGGCTCTGAGCTGTCAGCACAGAGCCCGACATGGGGCTCAAACTCACGAGCTGTGAGATCATGACCTGAGCCGAAGTCAGGCACTCAACTGACTGAACCACCCAGGCGCCCTGAGAATATTTATTTTTAATGTTTATTTTGAGAGAGAGAGAGAGAGACAGAGCACAAGTGGGGGAGGGGCAGAAAAAGGGGAACAGAGGATCCGGGGTGGGCTCTTTGCTGACAGCAGTGAGCCCAGTGTGGGGCTCGAACTCACACACCTGATCATGACCTGAGTCAAAGTCAGACATGCAAACAACTGAGCCACCCAGGTGCCTCAAGTACGAATGTCTTGTATTAGCCTCTGGCACAGGCATCCCTATGATAGCAAAGGGCTATATACTGAGTAGTTAAGTATAAGGACACTGAAGCCAGACCACCTAGGTTTGAACCCTGGTTGTACAGGTCACTCATTGTATGACCTTGGACCAGTTATGTAATTTCTCCATGCTTCAATTTTCTTGTCTGTAAAATGTGAATAAAATAAAATAGCATCCACCTCCTAGAAGAATATGATAAAAAATTAAACAGGGTAATGAATGTAAAGTTTTAGAACAGTGACTGATACCGGCAGTAAATCCTTTATAAATGTTGCTGTTATATTGTACCTCCCTTCTAGTAAAGAAAAAGTTTATATGCTTTGTTTTCCTAATAGAGGAGCGGCCACTGTATTTTCTTCCCTGCACACATCCACTTTGGGTTATAACCATAGACCTCTCACTGTTGGAATCTTTTTTTTCTTGATACACTTTTTCCACGTTTTATCAAAATGAAATTTTATATTCGATTTGGTGTGTGAGAGGAGAGAGATGCACCTGTCATCTGCTGATTGTCATAAAAGCACAGATCCGAAGTTTTTTGTTGTCAAAGCAACATCTCGACATTAAAGAGGATTTTAACGTTAAAATGCCCTAGTGTCTCCCATCCTAAGCAAAATAACATTTGTCTGTATTCCTCCCTTGTTTTTCCATTTGCCTCTTTGTAATGGTTGTGTATGATGTGGGTGAGGTATTTTAAACATCCTAAAGTCTGCTGGCATATTTGATGACTATTCAGTGATCCACCATTCACTTTCATCAGGTGTCAGCTATATCTCATACTTGTTTCAGATCTTTGTTCTTTAAGAAATAAATTATAGGGGCGCCTGGGTGGCTCAGTCAGTTAAGCGGCCGACTTTGGCTCAGGTCTCGATCTTGCGGTCCGTGAGTTCGAGCCCCGCGTCGGGCTCTGTGCTGACAGCTCAGAGCCTGGAGCCTGTTTTGGATTCTGTGTCTCCCTCTCTCTGCCCCTCACCCATTCATGCTCTGTCTCTCTCTGTCTCAAAAATAAATAAACGTTAAAATTTTTTTTTTTTAAAAGAAATTATAGGTAGACTTGAGGTCCCCTTCTGTACCATTCCCCAATCCTTTTCATTTTCTCCCCAAGTCCAGGGAATTACTATTCATGAATCCAGTTCTTTTCATTACTCTTTTTTTTTTTTTTTTTTTTTTTTGAGAGCAAGAGAGAATCCCAATCAGGCTCTATGCTCAGCACGGAGCCCTAAGTGGGGCTCAGTCCTGCCACCATGAGATCATGACCTGAGCCCAAACCAAGAGCCAGACGCATAACCTACTAAGCTAGCACCAGGAACCCCTTTATGTGTTTAAGTTTTTACTACATGTTCATGTATGAATGAACATACATGTCATATTTGTTTCAAGTTTATATTTTATTCTTTAGCTCAATTTTTTCAGTTAATAATCAGAAGATTATTCTTCCCCTACCCATTCTGAAATCCAATCAAGGTTCATGCATTGTGTTGGGTTCTAGCTCTTTAGCATATCTAGAACAGTCTTCTTGCCCTTTTGGCTTAATTGTTTTTGCTTTTCTTGACATTGGCTTTTTTGAAGAAGACTTCAGGTCAGTTTTCTTTTAGAAAGCTCGCTCCTTAAGGAGATGCACTAAAATGTACCATTTTCAGCATTGTTGCGTAATAAAGCTGCCACCTTCCCCACTCACCCCAATTTTGACTGTTTGCACAGTACTTCCAACATTGTGATACCACTAGGTAAAAGCTTGGCGCTTTTTTTTTTTTTTTTTTCTAAGTTTATTTTGAGAGCTCACAGGTAAGCAGGGGAGAGACAGGGAGAAAGGAAGGATGGGAGAAGGTGAAAGAATCTCAATCTCAAGCAGGCTCCATGCTGTCAGAGCAGAGCCCAACACAGGACTCAATCCCACAAACCAGGAGATCATGACCTGAACCAAAATCAAGAGTCAGACACTTAATGACTGAACCACCTAGGCGCCCCTACAGATTTTATTTGTAAGTAATTTCTACACCCAATGTGGGGCTCAAACTTACAACCCTAAGATCAGAAGTCACGTGCTCTACCAACTGAGCCCACCAGGTACCCCTGGCTTTTTTTGGTTTTTTATTTGTTTCCTTTTTTAGACACTTGACATGTATTTTCGAGTCACTTTTCAGAAGGTTTATGCTTGTTTACAATGTGGTACAGTAAGTTGGAATCAGTGTGTGTCTTCCACTCCACCATCTTCCCCCTCCCTGTTAAGAGTTGGGATTATGGGGGGCACCTGGATGGCTCAGTCAGTTAAGCATCCAGTGCACCTCCACGCATGTCATGATCTCTCAGTTTGTGGGATCAAGCCCCGCATAGGGTTCTGGACTGATGGTGTGGAGTCTGCTTGGGATTGTGTCTCTGCCCCTCCCCTGCTTACACCCACCTTCCCTCCCTCCCTGCCTCTTAATAAATAAACAAGCAAACAAACTTAAAAAAAAAAAAAGAGGTGGTATTATGAGGGATTTTCAGACATACAAAGTTTTACCACAATCTTGCTGCAGGTAACTGACAGCCGACACACCCAGAGCTGCTAGTTAGCGGCACCGCTGTGTTACAAACGAGCCTCCTGCTCATTTCCTTAATTTCGTCACCAGTGTTGATCCGTAGCCAAAGATATGTTTAATGCAAAATTGTGAAATAGTTATCGTTACTGATAATTGGAGCCGTAAGGGAAGAAAGATTGGCTTCCACCTACACTCCTAGATTTTCTGGCCAGAACCCTGTAAATTCGTGTCCTGCCCTTAGGCAAATGGAGGACGGCAAAGGGCTTTTTCGTTATCCACTATTTCCTGGTTGCCTTCAGCTCAAAGTAATCCTTATGCCGGAGTAGCATATTTGGGGATGGCATCCTCTGCCACTCTAAAGAACATTCAAGTACCTGACTAACATCCCCTGGAGCGCTTACAGATTATTTCTTCATAGCAGCCCCGCGAGAATGCTTATTCTTTCCCCATTTAATAGAATGAAACACTGAGGCTTAACATTACTTGCCTAACTGTCACAGCTAGGATCCAGACTTGGGCATTTGGACTTTAGAACCCGTGCTCTTGTTATTAAGACAAGTGAGAAGATACACTATGTTGTGTGGAGGGCAGGAACCCAGGATGTGCATTTCAGGAGATGTTGGCAGCATCCCGTTACCATCAGTCATGAAGACAACCGGTCACTAGAAAGCGTGAAAAGGAACACAATATTTATTTATTTATTTATTTGGTGCCATGCTGGGTGTGGAGTCCAACACGGGGCTTGAACTCACAACCTTGAGGTCAGGACCTGAGCTCAGATCAAGAGCTGGCTGCCAGCGGAGTCACCCAGGTGCCCCGAAAATGAACACGGTATTTTATCGATTAGCTTGGTGACACTGAGGAGTTAGTGTCTTCCCAGTTCTTATGTGTAGAATGAAAATTATATTACCTGCTTTCTTTGTGAACCACCACGCTATCTGCTGAGCGTTGTTTTGGGTTTTGTTTTGTTTTTTAAATGTTAACTATTTGGGGTGCCTGGGTGGCTCAGTCAGTTAAGCAACCGACTCTTGATTTCGGCTCAGGTCACAGTCTCACAGTTCTCCAGTTCGAGCCCCAGATCAGGCTCCGCACACTGACAGTGCAGAGTCAGCTTGGGATTCTCTGCCCCCTCCCCCCACCTTCGAAATAAATCAATAAACTTAAGGGAAAAAAAAAAAACAACCTAAGTATTTATTTACTTTGAGAGGGAGAGAGAATCCCAAGCAGGTTCTGCACCGTCAGTGCAGAGCCCAACACAGAACTTGAACCCACAAACCATGAGATCTTAACCTGAGCCAAAGTCAGGAGTCAGACGCTTAACCGACTGAGCCACCCAGACGCCTGTTTTTTGTTTTGTTTTGTTTTGTTTTGAGTAGGCTCCACTCCCGGCGTGCGGTAGTGGGGCTAGACCTTACAGCCCTGAGACCAAGAGTCCCATGTTCTACAGACTGAGCCAGCCAGGCACCCCTCTGCTGGGCATTGTTAATACACGAATAAAGTGACTACCGTTGAAACTGGTGATGAGTAAAGGACTGTGGGCCCTACCAGATTTCCTTTATACAGTAAATTCCAGTTGTACTAGTAGTGTATTTATCACGTGATCAGAATCTCAGGTATACCTCAGGGGCGCATGGGTGACTCAGTCCAAGCGTCTGACTCTTGTTTCAACTCAGGTCATGATCTCACATTTCACGGATTCAAGTCCTGAGTTGGGCTTGGCACTGACAGCGTGGAGCCTGCTTGAGATTCTCTCTCCCTCTCTCTGCCCCGCCCCTGTTTGCTCACTCGCTCTCAAAATAAGCAAATGAAATGAAAAATACAAAAAGAAATCCCAGGAACAACTCAAGATAGTTCAGACTATTTTGGATTTTTTCTTTTCCCATAACAGTCCCCACACCGTGCATTGAAGTTAGAATTAAAGGTGTCGTAATGTTATTCGGTAATGGGGCTTACGTACGTTATTTAAATTAATGGCATTTTAAGAGTTTCACTACTGGTAAGAATTTGATTGTTCTACTTTTGGTGGTGGGTGTTCCATTGCAGACTGGAAATAGTAAAGGCTACGCGTTTGTGGAGTTTGCATCTGAAGATGTTGCCAAGATAGTTGGTGAAACAATGAACAACTACCTTTTTGGTGAAAGACTCTTGAAGTGTAAGTGCTCTTCTCTCGCATTCTGTGGGGATGCATTGTAAGGACTTAAGTGCAGAGATAGGAGTGCATTTTCTAGACAGATTTCCAGTTGGGATTTTAAAATCTGCTAGAGTGAGAGCCGTGTGTGCCGAGATGGAAGTAGGACGAGTCACTAGGAGTGCATGGAAGGGCAGGTGCCCGATCACTCATGGGATGTGGAAGGCTCCCCCGAGGAAGGGTCTTTAGGTGGAAACCTGAAGATTAAATGGGAGTGTGCCAGGGGACGGCACGTGCAAAGCGAGAGGTGACTGATGGTACTTATTTGCCTGTGAAGGAGTGTGAGGGGAGCCAGGAGATGAGAGGAGGTCAGGTTACCGAAGGCCGGGCATGTAAATCTGGGAGTTGAGAAGATATCCTGAGGGCAAGGGGAAGCCATTAATGGGTCCTAGATGGGATAAGGTTAAAGGCAAGAATCCCATCTGAGAGTCGCATGAATGACCGTGGCGGTGGCCATGGCTCGTCCGCAAGAGAGGAGTAGAGGGGGGCGACGCCAGCTCAGTGCGGCCCACGGAGAGTGGAACTGCCAGCTCTGTATTCGCAGAGCACCCCTGTCCGCAGCCCGGTGCCTCTGGAGGCAGAGTCTAAGTTTTGGCTTCTCTGCGCTGATGGTAGGATTGTGTGACCATCCCAGGTGCCAGAACCACCACGCGGCTGACGACCTGCCCAGACAGCGTCACTCTCCCTCGGTTCCCGCCGCTGGGAGAGAGAATCCCAGCAGCCTCGTCGAGGTCATGGATTCATTTCGCACATAAAAAGTATGGCTCTTGCCAGGAGGAGATGGGCCCAAGAGGCGACCGAAAACATGTCAGGACGGCATGTGTAGGATCAGTGCTGTGCTGGGTCTGACCTCAAAAGATCACACGAGAGGTTTTGAGCTCTGTTAGGAGTTCAAATGGAGGATTAGCCACGTTGTCTCTTTTTTTTTTTTTTTTTTTGAGTGGAAGTAGTGTGTTTTGGAGGTGAGCCGAGGAAAATACTTGTAGGGAGTAGAGAAATCCGGGGAGAAGGAAGTCACTGAGGGTGAGCTGGCAAGCACCGTAGTGCGTAGGCGGCTGGGCTCCATCCTGCTGGGTAGCACGGGGAGACCGAGTTACCCCAACTCCCAGGCGAGGGAACTGGGGTACTTAACCAACTCCCCACCTGGCGGTTGAAAGTCGATGCCGAGGGTTGGGCCTGCCTTTGCGAACGGTCCTGTTGTGCCACCACGGCCTGCAAAGGGCCCGTAAGCAGAGAGATGGAGATCAGAGGAAGCTGGCTGAGTCCTGGAGAGGTAGGTACGCAGAGATGAGCTGAACGGGATCTTTCTGCTACGGCAGGTCACACAGTCTGAGATTCTGCGAGCTTTAAGGACCCCCGCCCCCAGACTTGATGCCACCACGACATGCCCTTCTACGACTCCTCTTGTTCACTCACGTATTCCTGGCTCCTGGATTAGCTCTTGGTGTTTAACAATAATTGTTGGCTGTGTGCCTTTCTTTTAGCCGCCCCCCCCCCCCCCCCCACCCCCGTATTCTTTCACTCTTGCTCTTGAAAACGGGAGACCCATCATCTTGACAAAAACATTGAATCCTCTCCGTCGCGTTGGTTCGGAAACACTTTTTCTTTCTTTCTCTTACATCTAGGTCATTTTATACCACCTGAAAAGGTACATGAAGAACTTTTCAGAGAGTGGCATATTCCATTTAAAAAGCCATCCTATCCAGCAGTGAAACGGTATAATCAGAATCGGACACTTCTTCAAAAGCTACAGATGGAGGAGCGATTTAAAAAGAAAGAAAAGTTACTCAGGAAGAGATTAGCCAAAAAAGGAATTGATTATGATTTTCCTCCACTGGTAAATATTCTTTCACAAAATGTTTTTCATAGTTTTTCTCGGGGTGGGCTTTGTTCCTCAATAATTACAGCCTGTTTATGGTTTTATACATAAAGTGTCTAGCCCAGTGTTGAGGCTTTGTCTAAGTTTTTGAAACCTTGCACTGTAGGTTTCTTCTAAAAGTTTGTTAGCGCAGATCCCGTTATTTCCATTATACAGAAGAGGAAACTCTTGAAAGGGATTAGGTCATTTGCAAAATTTTTATGATCTGTTTTTAAGTTACTGAAGTTAAACCGCTGTTTAACCAAAAACTATAATGCTTATAGAAAACTATTGAAGATGTCATTCAGAATGAAATGTTTGGTTTATTATATGCTCTCCTTAAACATCAAGGCTGTGAATCAACGATCTTTCATATTGCCATTCTGATTTTGGAATTAGAAATATTCTTCTTAACATACAGATCGGAATTAACCAATAAGCGTCAGTTCTGCGAATTAAATGAGCCAGGGGTTGAAATATACGAGACAACTTAACGAAAATGAGTTAGCACGGATTTTCAAATTCCTAGCTGTTCACTTCTTGCTCGAATCCTAAACACACACTTTCGCAGTAGGTGTTAAAAGAGCATGTCACCGTCCCAGGGCCCTGGCGCTCGTGGGAACCGTGTGGGAGCCGGGACAGTGAGGCTGCAAAACAGGCCTGCAAGAAATGCCTCTCCCGTAGCCTGTTTGCTGGCTTTTGCAAGAGCAGCTCTGTTTCGTTGCCCAATCCTGAACTTGGCTAAGACAGGGCCCGCCTTTTCGCATTCTTCCAGTTCACGTTTTTTTTTTTTTTTTTAATATATATATTTGTGTGTGTATATATATATTTTTTGTTTGTTTGTTTTGTTTTGTTTTGTTTTGTTTTTTTGAGAGAAAGAGAATCCCAAGCAGGCTCCACACTGTCCATGCGGAGCCCAGTTGACATCACAACCCAAGCCAATATCAAGAGTCGGACTTTAACCAACTGTAGCTTTTGTTGTTACCGTTCCTCTGGTTCACATCTGACTCGGGTTTCTGTATGGCCAACTTCAGGTTTGGCCCTACTTCAACCTCCACAGCTGTGCCCATTCCTTAGTGAGGGTCTCTCTCCCAGTTTTGCCTTAAGATCATGGGTTTTGGTTTTTAAATTGAAATGCTTTGTCATTTGGAGAGCATTTACTGATTATGCGTGTAAGGATCTAACGGTAAGTTAAGCATGTAAATGGCATACGTATGTGACATTGCCAGTTCATTTCTTTATTTAAGGTTCTATGTAAAAAGAAAAAAAGAAGTGCTTCAGACACTGGTCTTCAGAAATCTACAAATAGCCAGGTAAAATTGTTTTTATCATGTTATATGCCAGGTATAAGGGAAAGATAAATGGGGAAATACATATTCAAGACTACTGTCACTGATAAATACGCAGATCGGTAACGTCTCTTAAAATTTATTGAAGGTCTTATCAAAGAAGAAGAAGAAAAAAGCTCCGTGCACTCCTGGCACCCCTGAGCAGACTGTGGATAGCCAGGTAAAATTGTGTTCACTGTTGTGGAAATGGGATATTATAGAAATGATTTGAAAGAGGAAAAGCGGGGGCACCTGGCTGGCTCAGTTGGTGGAGCGTGTGACTCTTAATCTCAGGGGTGTGAGTTCTAGCCCCATGATGGGTGTAGAGATTACTTTAAAAAGATAAAAGAGGAAAAGCAGTCCACGCTGCTGTCACTTTATTAAAATTTCAAATTTGGGGTGCCTGGGTGGCGCAGTCGGTTAAGCGTCCGACTTCAGCCAGGTCACGATCTCGCGGTCCGTGAGTTCGAGCCCCGCGTCAGGCTCTGGGCTGATGGCTCAGAGCCTGGAGCCTGTTTCCGATTCTGTGTCTCCCTCTCTCTCTGCCCCTCCCCCGTTCATGCTCTGTCTCTCTCTGTCCCAAAAATAAATAAAACGTTGAAAAAAAAATTTTTTTTTAAATAAAATAAAATAAAATTTCAGATTTAACCTTGTGATTGTTTTAGTAAACCCTGGTGATTTAGCAGATGCAGTGAGCTTAGCAAAAGTTACTGTGAGCGTATGCAGTTTACCTTTTCGGCAAAGTGACTGAGTCAGTAGGGAGAAATGAGGCTAGTATCTTTACAAATGTGAGGCTAGTTTTCTCCCTAATACCCTATAATGGAGCACGTTCTATTCCAGTTAATTGTGAGCTTGATACTAACTTTGGTAAGGGCCTAGGCTGTGTTATGTGCACTTGTATCACCAAAAGGTATAAACAGGCCTAAAATAACACAGGGGAACTTGTAAAAATATAGGGCAAGGAGTATGGGAGGGGGGGTGTAAAGTCATTCCTAATATCTTCCTTTATTTCTCTATTACAATGTTTTACTCATTGAATCCAGGGCCCCACGCCAGTTTGCACACCAACATTTTTGGAGAAGCGAAAATCGGAAGTGGCTAAAATGAATGTTGACGATAAAGATAACGAAATAGTTTTCAAACAGCCTGTACCTGGTGTAAAAGAAGAAACACAGCAGACTCAAACACCTACACGCTCAAGGAAAAAAAGACGAAGAAAAGGCAATCAGTGATTCTAAATGTATTATATTTCTTCTGAAAAATGTGATTTTATTGTGAGGGCCAATTCTTTGTATTTAACTATGTGCAGTGAAATGCAACCATTGACAGGGTTCTTGGAGGACAAACTGTCAGTAAGGAAAGCGGTCAGTAACCGGCTTACCTGCCCTTGCTGGCATTTCAGCGTGCAGTAGCTGGGCTCACGCTGCCTCTTTGTCCTGGTCTCTAGTTTTCTTTGCACATTTCATAGCTGTCTTTAGTTTCTCTTCCTGGATAGAAAAGTCCCCACTTCCTGCAGCTTTTATTGTTACCATCAGATAAAGAATACAGACTCTTGCTTGACCATCTACATGGTTCTCTGTTAGACTGTGCACGGCTCACCCATAAGAGCACTTGAACATCATGTCATGGAAACTGGAAGTTAAATTACTTGGAGAGTGAGAAAGCCCTTCAAGTATATGTACGTGACCGCTTTTACCAAGTTAAGTCTTTGGGGGGCTAGCAAGGTTTAATGACTCATTTTGTGTTCGTATCATCAATGTGGAATTGTATCTCAAGAATCAGTGACCAGCAAATAAACTTTTTCTACAATTCATTTATATGCAAGTGGGATTTGGGTGTCTTCCTTTTTAAGTGCTTATTTAAATTCCAGTGTAGTTACCATAGAGTGCTATATTGGTTTCAGGTGTGCAGTACAGTGACACCCCCCCCTCCCCCCCCCACACACACACTTCATATAACACCCGGCGCTCATCACAAGTGTCCTTCTCAATCCCCATCACCAGTTTCACCCATCCCCCACCCACCTCCCCTCTGGGGACCATCAGTTCTCTATAGTTAAGAGTCTGTTTCAGGGCTCCTGGGGGGCTCAGTCGGTGAAGCATCCAACTTCAGCTCAGGTCATGATGTCAGCGTGTGAGTTCGAGCCCTGCATCGGGCTCTGTGCCGACAGCCAGGAGCCTGCTTCAGGTTCTGTGTCACTCAAATATAAATATTTTTCTTTAAAAAAGAGTATTTCTTGGTTTGCCTTTTTTTTTTTTCATTTTTTCTCTTTCTTAAATTCCACATGTGAGTGAACTCATGGTATTTGTCTTTCTCTGGCTGACGTTTTGCTTAGCATAATACTCCAGCTCCATCCATGTTGTTGCAAATGGCAAGATTTTTTTTTTTACGGTTGACTAGTATTCCATCATAAGGACCTGGGTGTCGTGAAGTAAACTAGTAGGTTTTTGCCTTCTCAACTATTTTAAGGTTTCTGATACTCTTGAAATTTGCTTTTGTTTAGCTAATCCAGATTTACTAAAAATGCCCGTTGCCACCAAACATTTTTTCATCCGGTATTTGTTAAGTCTTTAATAATGAGACACTGAGCTAGGTGTTCTGACATAAAATGCAAATAAGGATTTGTTTCAAGTGTATGCAGAGAGCAGATTTTTGCGTCTAGAATGGTAGCTGGCCTAGAATACACTCAATAAGTATTTTTGTTTTTTTAATTTCTTAAATTTACATCCAAATTAGCATGTAGTGCAGCAATGATTTCAGGAGTAGATTCCTTAAGCCCCTTACCCATTTAGCCCATCCCCCCTCCCGCAGCCCCTCCCGTAACCCTCAGTTTGTTCTCCATATTTATAAGTCTCTTCTGTTCTGTCCCCCTCCCTGTTTTTATATTGTTTTTGTTTCCCTTCCCTTGTGTTCATGTTTTGTCTCTTAAAGTCCTCATATGAGTGAAGACATATGATTTTTGTCTTATTCTGACTAATTTCGCTTAGCACAATACCCTCTAGTTCCATCCATGTCATTGGAAATGATTTCATTCTTTTTGATTGCCAAGTAATATTCCATTATATATATATATATATATATACACACACATACACACACCACATCTTCTCATCTTTATCCATTCATCCATCAATGGACATTTGGGCTCTCTCCATACTTTGGTGCTATAAACATGGGGGTGCATGTGTCCCTTCAAAACAGCACACCTGTATCCCTTGGGTAAATGCCTAGTAGTGCAATTGCTGGGTTGTAGGGCAGTTTTAGTTTTTTGAGGAACCTCCATACTGTTTTCCAGAGTGGCTGCACCAGCTTGCATTCCCATCAATACGTATTTGGTGCGTAACATCTTGCTCCCCTTTTTGAACCACTTCTCAGCCTTGTGGATCTGGATGTCCGTCTGGTTCCCCTCCTGGGAAAGCTCCGGGAAGCACGTCATAGCACCTTCACCTCCCAGCGGGCGTATGCACTGAAGCTCACACGTGTACATTGCAAGAGGAGTTGAATACTTCCTTCTTCCTAGCTGCCACCCCGTTCAGGCTGGCACCACTCATCATCATTTAATGTGCAAATTATTTTTTTAAATGTGCCCTGGAGCTGGGAGGGGAGGATTCCATCTCTAGCGTGTTGTGGCCATGGGTATTTTTTGTAAGAAATAGAAATTCTGTGCTTCTATTTTTTTTTTTTTTCAACGTTTATTTATTTTTGGGACAGAGAGAGACAGAGCATGAACGGGGGAGGGGCAGAGAGAGAGGGAGACACAGAATCGGAAACAGGCTCCAGGCTCTGAGCCATCAGCCCAGAGCCTGACGCGGGGCTCCAACTCCCGGACCGCGAGATCGTGACCTGGCTGAAGTCGGACGCTTAACCGACTGCGCCACCCAGGCGCCCCAGAAATTCTGTGCTTCTAAAGAATATCTTCCTGTGGACTAGATGAGGGTCTTCAAGAAAATCTTCATCAAGCTGGTGTTTTGATTCTCAAGTTTTGTAGTGAGAAAAACAGACGAGAATTGAATGGAAATTCTCAGGCAGTAAAATATAAAATTTTGCAGTGATACGGAGCAAACGAGGGTACAATTCAAAACTACAATCAGTATGACCAGGACTGTAAAAATGTAGTTTTTGAAGTGAGAAGATAAGCATTTAAATAATGTGGAAGCAAAAGTATGTGTTATTATATACTGAGCAAAAAGCTAAAGGAAGAAGAATCAATCCACATACTAGGTTCAACGAGAGACATTACAGACTGCATGTTTGCCATAAAATGGGGTGGCCAGTGAGCAAACCAGTGTAAAGTGAGGCTTTCTGTATTTTGCCGGTAGTATCTGCAATATCGTGTGACCACATCCAAGGCAACTGATGATTATGTTCCAGAAACTGGAACCCTGGCTGATTGGTGGCATGAGATGGAAATTCAGATCAGCTGTGCTGGTAGGAATTCCAAAGTCAGCTGTCCACTGCAAAGGCTGTCTCTTGTTCAAGGACTGACCCAGGTTAGGGAACCCAGGACAGCTGTCCTTCCATACAGTGGCTGTGATGCAGATGGCTGCTATCCTTTAACCCAGAAGTGGGTATGTATGCACACACACACACACACACACACACACACACACACAATTATTTTACACTTGAGGCAGAAATAGTCCTGTGGCCCAAAGTGAACTATGTCATGGGGCATCCTGTGTGGTGGCCAAGTCAGATGCTGCCTGTTGTGATTTTACGTTTTTAAAGGTTTAAAAAGTCAAAGTTACAGCAGATGAAAATTCTATGAAGTGCAAAGCTTAGTGTTCTTAAGTAAAGGTTGGTTGGAACACAACCATATTTTTTTTTTGAAGTTTTTTTTTTTTTAATTTTTTTTTTCAACGTTTTTATTTATTTTTGGGACAGAGAGAGACAGAGCATGAACGGGGGAGGGGCAGAGAGAGAGGGAGACACAGAATAGGAAACAGGCTCCAGGCTCCGAGCCATCAGCCCAGAGCCCGACGCGGGGCTCCAACTCCCGGACCGCGAGATCGTGACCTGGCCGAAGTCGGACGCCCAACCGACTGCGCCACCCAGGCGCCCCAGAAGTTTATTTATTTTGAGAGAGCGCATGGACACACAAGAAGGAGAGGGGCACAGAGAAGGGGAGACAGAATGCCAATCCTAGGCTCTGCACCATCAGAAACCCAGTGCAGGGCTTGAACTCACAAACCGTGAGATCATGACCGGAGCTGAGCTAAGATGCTTAACCGACTGAGCCACCCAGGCGCCCCAGCTCAATGTACTTTGCCCCATGTTATTGGGATGCCATGAATTTTATGTGTTTTTGTTACCAGTTAGTACCCATCAGGTCAAAACAAGAAAAGCAGACTTCGAATGTCACACGTAGGCTCACCGTGCAGAGTGGATTATTTTCTTATCAAATTAGATGGCACAGAGTTGTGCCTGCTGTGCGGTGATGCTCTGGCTGTGCTTTTTTTCTCTTCACCATCTTTCCTTCTCGCGGCCGCTGCAGCCCCGAAGTTCAAGCTGTCAGTTTCTCTGGGTACAAAATCTACCCTGGACACGGGAGGCCCTATGCCGGGACTGAGGGGAAGGTTTTCTAATTTCTTAATGAAAATGCAAGTCAGCATTCCTTTCCAAGAGGAATCCTCAGCAGAGAAACTGGACTTTACAGAAGAAACACAAAAAGGCACAGAAGAAATTCAAAAGAAAAGAACCTGCCTGTACGGTCCAATTCCAGAGGGCCATCACTGGTACATCTCATGCTGGTAAAATGGCCAAGAGGGGTCAGAAACCTGACGTCAGGAAGGCTCAACGAGAATAAGCCATCAGGGCTACCAAGGAAGCAAAAAAGGCTAAGCAAGCACCTGTAGACAGCAACGGCGGCTGCTGAGGCTCCCACGAAGGCAGCACCTAAGCAAAAGATCGTAAAGCCTGGGAGGGTTTCTGCACCCTGAGTTGGCAGAAAACGCTAAGTTGGTGGATCAGATTTTATTTTATTATTATTATTTTTTAAGTTTATTTATTTTGAGAGAGCACAAGCAGGAGAGGGGCAGAGAGAGAGGGGAGAGAGAATCCCAAGCAGGCTCAGTGCTGTCAGCACAGAGCCCGACGCAGAGCTTGATGCAGAGCTCGATCCCACGAACCGTGAGATCGTGACCTGAGCCAAAATCAAGAGTCAGACGCTTAACTGACTGAGCCACCCGGGCACCCTGACAGATCAGATTTTTAAATAAACATCTGACTATTAAAGAATCCAGGGGCACCTGGCTGGCTCAGTCAGTTGAGAGTCTGACTTCAGCTCAGGTCATGATCTCACGCTTCGTGAGTTCAAGCCCTACATTGGGCTCTCTGTTCCTCCCCCACTTGTGCATGCACCCTCTCTCTCTAAAAAAAAAAAAAAATATATATATATATATATATATATAGAGAGAGAGAGAGAGAGAGAGAGATTGAGAGGGAGGGAGGGAGAGAATGTGTTGACATTGGCACACTAAGCATTTATTACAATATCCCCGGCTCACAGGAAAGCAACAACCAGGAGAGTTAGAATACTTTGAATGAAGTATCTCAGGATATGATTTCTTGTCTAAAAAAATAAGGAGGCAGTAACTAAAGTTCCCAAGTGGCCTGTTTGTTAGCCACGCAAGAAAAGCCATTTACCAATGATGAAATTAAACTGTGTTTGTAGATGCTAAATAAATGTGTCCAGATAAAATATGCTTTTTAGGGGCGCCTGGGTGGCTCAGTTGGCTGAGCTTCCGACTTCAGCTCAGGTCATGATCTCACCGTCCGTGAGTTCGAGCCCTGCGTCAGGCTCTGTGCTGACAGCTCAGAGCCTGGAGCCTGCTTCGGGTTCTGTGTCTCCCCCTCTCTCTGCCCCTCCCCTGCTCATGCTTTTCTGGTGCCTGGCTGGCTCAGTCGGTACAGCATGCAACTCTTGATCTTGGGGTTGTGAGTTTGAGCCCCACGTTGGGTGTAGAGTTTATTTAAAATAAATACGATAAAAAATAAATAAAACTATTGGCCATTCAGTGAGAACAGCTGCATGAAGAGTTAGGGAAGCAACATCAGTAAATTTAAATAATTTTTTTAATGTTTGTATTTATTTTTGAGACAGTGAGAGAGCATGAGCGGAAGAGAGGCAGAGAGAGAGGGAGACACAGAATCCGAAGCAGACTCCAGGCTCTGGGCTGTCAGCACAGAGCCTGACACAGGGCTTGAACTTGTCAACCGAGAGGTCATGACCTGAGCCAAAGTCCGACATTCAACCGACTGAGCCACCCAGGCATCCCACAACATCAGTAAATTTAAAAACAAGGCAAATGATTTCAAATGTTTTTCCTGGGCTCTTGATGACTTAATCGATGTTGCCAATATTGCTCAGTTGACGATTCAAGAAGTCAATGCCAAGTTTGAAGTGCTAGAGTGACCAATTCATCCCAGTTTGCCCAGAACACTTCTAGGTTTAACACTGGAGGTCCCGTGTTGCAGAATCCTCCCTAGTTCCGGGTGAATTGGGATGATTCCTCACCCTAGAAATGACTGAAAAATTAGCCTCTTATGAGTAGTTTGTGTGGAGCAAGTATATGCAAAAATATTTTCAAAGTTGAGAAAAAATCAAATCAGTACAACCCGCAGTGGAATCTTCCAAGATGTGCACAACCAACGGCGGTAAAAATATGTGTGGAACAGAAAAAGGTTTTGTTGACAAACTTACAGTTTGTGAAGCTGTAAGGTATTTAAAGCCTATTCACTGTATTATTCATCAGCACGTACTTATCAGGAAATACAGGAACCCATCATGTGTTATTGAACCAATAGCATCCCTGACGTATTTCATTTATTCTTGTGGACTCGGCAGCCATCGTCGGGTCTGTGAATTTTTGACAGAAGCTAAACATCCTGACTTGCCCTGCCACACAGAAGCTGGACAGATCAGCGGTGATAAAGTTTTCTTGAGACTTTCTGAGTCCAGGGCCAAGGTTGCAAATTTCTGAATGAAAAGAACCTCCCTAAGCCATGACTAAACACTGAATACCTTTGGAAATTAGCTTTTGCTGCAGACTTGATGAATTTTATTTTTAATTTTTTAAATGTTTATTTACTTTTGAGAGAGAGGGAGAGCATAAGTCGGGGAGAGGGGCACAGAGAGAGAGAGAGAGAGAGGGAGACACAGAATCGTAAGCAGGCCCCAGGCTCCGAGCTATCAGCACAGAGCCCGACGCAGGGCTCAAGCCCCAAAACCGCGAGATCATGACCTGAGCAGAAGTCAGACACTGAACCGACTGAGCCACCCAGGCACCCCCAGACTTAATGAATTAAACTTATAGTTACAAGTCAAAGCACCACCTGTACTTGAAACCTACATGGCACTTATGTCATTTTGATGATTCACATGAATGCAAGAAATGGCACACTGCTATCTTTATGTGCTTGCTGTGTTGCCGAAAGTTCAAACGAGAAATGCTATCTCCATTCCCACACAAATTTGCAGCAGATATATTTTCAAACCTCCAAACTACAGTGCCAGCAGTGTCTTTCAGACCTTGATACAAGTGCAACGGAGATGTCCATATTTCAAAATTCATTTCCTTGTGGGATCGCAAAGCTTCCACCCGTCAACCACAGGTGGTTAACTGAAATGTGATGAATGACATTCGAAAAGGCAAACATCAAAACGAGAAGCTAACAGAGTTCTTTCTACAAATGCCTTCTGGGGCGCCTGGGTGGCTCAGTCGGTTAAGCGGCCGACTTCGGCTCAGGTCATGATCTCACGGTCCGCGAGTTCGAGCCCCGTGTCGGGCTCTGTGCTGACAGCTCAGAGCCTGGAGCCCGTTTCAGATTCTGTGTCTCCCTCTCTCTCTGCCCCTCCCCTGTTCATGCTCTCTCTCTGTCTCAAAAATAAATAAACATTAAAAAATATATAAAAAAAAACAAATGCCTTCTAAGTGAGGGATATACTCAGAATCATGTTTGAGGATTGACATCAGCAGTTGACAGTACCTGTGTGCAAAGACATTTCAAAAAATGAAATACAGGGGCCCCTGGCCGGCTCAGTCGGTGGAGCATGTGACTCATGAGGTCGAGCCCATGTTGGGTATAGAGAGTATTAATAAGGTTTAAAAAAATGAAATAGACAAAATCTCATCCCATATCAACATTAACAAATGAATATTCACACATGGCTTTGATGGTAGGAAACACTAGTTTCACACTGTCTACAAAAAATTCATTCAGAATGGATGACAGACCTAAATGTAAAACATAAAACTAAACCATTTTTAGAAGAAGACATAGGACAGGGTGCCTGGGGTCTCAGTCAGTTAAGCGTCCAACTCTTAACTCTTGGTTTCGGCTCAGGTCACGATCTCATGGTTTGGTGAGTTTGAACATGGAGCCTGCTTGGGAGTCTCTCTCTCTCTTCCCTCTCTGACTCTCCCCTACTGTTCCCTCTCTCTCTCTCTCTAAATAAATAAATAAACTTAAAAAAAAGAAGAAGAAGAAGAAAACAGGACAAAATCTTTATGATCTGGTTTAGGCAGAGTTCTTAGGCATGACATCAGAACCATGATCCATAAAAGAATTGATAAATTGGACTTGATCAAAATTTGGAATTTAGTTAAGACACTGTTGAGAGAATGAAAAGACAGGTACAGAGGTCCAGTCTGGCTGAAAATGTTTTTAAAGAACTTGTAATCCAGAATAGACCTGTCGAAGCAATCAGCCCAAACTGTCCTAGGCAAACCCAGCTTCTGCCAAATGGAAAGTAATTTAGGCTATTTTCAACACGATGTGAGGTATGTGATAATACCTAACTTTTACTCAATATTTCCATGTGTCAGATATCATTGTAAGCATTTTAAATATATTAACTTATTAAATCAGAAAAACCCTATGAAGTACATATTTCTTTTCTTTTTTTTTTTTAGAGAGAGAGTGAGCTGGGAAGAGGGGCAGACGAAGAGATAGTGAATCTCTTCTTTTTAATGTTTATTTTTGAGAAAGAGAGAGCAAGGAAGGGGCAGAGAGGGAGGGGGAGAGGGTGTGATCTCTGTGCTGACAGAGAGAGCTCCATGCAGGGCTCAAACTCACAAACCATCTAGGCACCCATAATTATTTCTTTATTTTTTTTAAGTTCATTTATTTATTTTGAGACAGAGAGAGAGAGACAGAGACACACAGAGAGAGGGAGCACAAGCAGGAGAGGGGCAGAGAAGGAGAGACAGATCTCAAGCAGGCTCCACACCATCAATGTGGGGCTCAATCCGATGTGGGGCTTGAACTCACAAGCTGTGAGCTCGTGACCTGAGTCGAGATCAAGAGTCGGATGCTTAACGATTGCACCACCCAGGCACCCCGAGATATTTCTTTTCCATCTAAAGATGAGGAAACGGAAGCCCAGAGAGGTTACCTAACTTGCCCAAAGATTGCATATGGTGAGCGAATGAATAATGCGGACTCAGGCCCTGACGGTTCCCCTCCCACAGGATGAATGCGAATGCGAGATTGCTGGTGGAGGTGGAAAAAGAGAAATGTGCAAAAACCTTGCACCGACAAGGACTGCTGACTTTTTGAAATGGAGGCAGAAATGGGGCACTGGGGCAGGCACGAGAGGAGGCAAATCAGCGCTCCATTCTGGTGTCCCCAGCTTTACACTGAAAACAACTGACACTAGGTGGCAGTAGATCCCAGGCACTTAAAATCTACAGTCCACTCCTTTCACGGAAAGCGACGGACAAAACGCAAGATTGTTGAAGGCATTTATACACTGATGTTGGCATTTTTTTTAAAGACCTCCCTGAGAGGCACCCTTTCACACACACGCATCCACTACCACCACCATCAATTTCCAGAAAGCTGGAGGACACAAACTGCCACTATGAAAGGACTCTTCAGCAACTGGGTGTCAATAATGTCCTTCGGATAATTGGTTATTACATGAAAGTGCATGCAGTTATGAATAAGTATAGCTTAGGGTAATTTGTGGGCAAATTTTTTTTATATATAATTTTTTCATTTATATATTTTTTAATGTTTATTTATTTATTTTTAATTTTTTTAAAATGTTTATTTTTGAGACAGAGAGAGACAGAGCATGAACGGGGGAGGGTCAGAGAGAGAGGGAGACACAGAATCTGAAACAGGCTCCAGGCTCTGAGCTGTCAGCACAGAGCCCGACGCGGGGCTCGAACTCACGGACCGCGAGATCACGACCTGAGCTGAAGTCGGCCGCTTAACCGACTGAGCCACCCAGGCACCCCTATTCATTTTTGAGAGAGAGAGAGAGAGCAGGGCAGGAGCAGAGAGAGAGGGAGTCAGAATCCCAAGCAGGCTCCACGCTGTCAGCACAGAGCCCGAGGCAGGGCTTGAACTCACGAACTGTGAGATCATGACCTGAGCCTAAATCAAGAGTCAGAGGCTTAACTGACTGAGCCTCCCAGGAGCCCCTCATACTTTTTGTTTTGGAGAGAGACAGCACAAAGAAGGGAGAGGGGCCGAGGGAAAGGGAGAGAATTTCAAGCAGGCTCCACACTCAGCACGGAGCCCGATGCAGGGCCGTGACCCTAGGACCATGACTTGAGCCAAAATTAAAAGTCGGATGCTCAACCCACTGAGCCACCCAAGTGCCCTGCAAATAGTTTTATAATTTGGTGTTCCACAAGGTATATGAGAAATTGATGGCTCTATTTAAAAAGGAAATTTCGGGGCGCCTGGGTGGCTCAGTCGGTTGGGCGGCCGACTTCGGCTCAGGTCGTGGTCTCGCGGTCCGTGAGTTCGAGCCCCACGTCAGGCTCTGTGCTGACAGCTCGGAGCCTGGAGCCTGTTTCAGATTCTGTGTCTCCTTCTCTCTGACCCTCCCCCGTTCATGCTCTGTCTCTCTCTGTCTCAAAAATAAATAAACGTTAAAAAAATTTAAAAAAAATAAAAAGGAAATTTCATGCAAGAGAACTTTGCTTCACTACCATAATCACTCTAGATACAACCTTGAGCCCATGGTGTTCAGAGTATTTCCTATTTTCTACTCTCTGTGCTCATTTTGGTTTTATTTTTTGTTCATGAGGCCTGAATTATAAGCACGAAGTAAACACTGGACTTAGAATGTGGAGCGTTTTTCTATTTCAGTTAGTAAATCTCAGCATTTGGGATGATTTTTCAAGTTATATCTAGGTGATATATTTCTGGCCTTTTCTGTCTGTTTAACAAACAGAAGCGAAAACCCAAAACTGTTTAGGCAGTCAGGGCCTCAGGTGGGTCTGGAGTTCAATCCCATTGATCCAATTAGAGAATGTTTCACATACCTATCTACCAACTCTTCCTGTTCCAGTCGCCAGTCTGTTTTATAATTAAATTGCTTACCAAGAACCTCGGTGGCCTGATCTGCTTCTATTTGTGTTAACAGAAAGAAGGAAATGAATTTGCAGCAGTATTATGGAAGTTACTTTTCTGTGTTGATAAGTGGCCAATTTTAGAATCTCCCCTGTTATAAATAAGTCCTGTCAACTCTAGGATGCCCAGGAAAAGAAATTCAGACATTTGATACTTGCCAAACATAGTTTCCGCAGCAAATGTGCCATGAGTAATGCTGCTGTCCTCCCGGCGGCTTCATTCACGGGTCCTGCTGTGATTTGAGTATTCCAGAGGGAAGTGTCTGTAATGCCAGTTTTGGGGGAAGCAGGACCTTTGCAAGAAGAACCAAGGAATCATCCTAATTATGCTTCTAAAAGAGAAACCATTCAGATGTTTTTCGGCAGTGATGGCGGGCAATCACTGGCATTTTTTTTCCTCTGAAGGAATGTGTCTGTTGTTTCTATTTCTGCTTTAGCAGTTAGAGAGATGATAAATATTGTGGTGTTTTTTTTCTAATTAGCTTTTTATTTTTTTATTTTTTTTTTAAATTTTTTTCTTTAACATTTATTCATCTTTGAGACAGAGAGAGACAGAGCATGAACGGGGGAGGGCCACAGAGAGAGGGAGACACAGAATCTGAAACAGGCTCCAGGCTCCGAGCTGGCAGCACAGAGCCCGACGCGGGGCTCGAACCCACGGACCACGAGATCATGACCTGAGCCGAAGTCGGACGCCTAACCGACCGAGCCACCCAGGCGCCCCTCTAATTAGCTTTTTAAAAAAAATATATCACTGCCAGTACATGCCTGGTATAGTAGCAAATGCAAACAAGTAGGTCAGTAAATGCAAATTGTGTGTCTGTTTCTGACCTTGCAAATTTGCGCTTAGCCAGTTATCTGATGTGATGTTAACGTAGAAGCACCATATAAAGTCACCAGTTGCTCAGCTGGCTCATTATGGATGATCTTCTAGTGACTTTTTCCTTTTAGTTTTTCAGCTTAATTGATTACCTGAAGAGGTAACAGATAAAAAGGTACAAAAACTCAAAAGATCCCAACAAGTATAGGGTGAAAAGTCAGTCTCTTTCCTTGCCCACACAGCTAGCTACTTACTGGGCTCCAGCCCGCTGGTCGGTTGGGCGTCCGACTTCGGCTCAGGTCAGGATCTTCCAGTTGATGGGTTCAAGCCCCACATCGGGCTCTGTGCGGACAGCTCGGAGCCTGGAGCCTGCTTCGGATTCTGTGTCTCCCTCTCTCTCTGTCCCTCCTCCGCTCTGTTTCTCTCCGTCTCTCAAAAATAAATTAAAAAATGTTAAAAAAAAAAGTTTTTAAAGGATATCCTGGGCTGCTGTACTGAGACTGGACTGAAGACACACAGGAGGAAGTTGATGCTATTGCAATAATCCGCGGTGGTGGGACCAGGGTGGTGGCAACTCAAAGGAGGTGAGAAGTGCTCCCCTTAGGGATATGTTCTGAAGGCGGCCAGCAGGGTCTGCTGATAATTTTGATATGGGTGTGAGAGAAATGGAAAGGAGTCAGGTTTGGCACCAAGGATTTTGGCCGAAGCACCCGGAAGAACAGAGAGGTATACACTGAGATGACGACGATGTGTATAAGAAAGGTGGTGCTGAGGAGTTACATTTGGGCCAGGATGGGCTGGAGGTGCCTATTAGACAGGTGGACATCCAAGTCTGAAGTTCAGAGGAAAGTTCTAGCTGGAGGTAGAAATGCAAGCTATAGCCCTGAGACTAAATGGGCTGGAGGTGCCTATTAGACATCCAGGTGGAGATCTGAGTGTGAGGTTCAGAGGAAAGTTCTAGCTGGAGGTAGAAATGCAGGCTATAGCCCCGAGACTAAATGGGCTTGCACGGGAGCAAGTTCCCTGGAACATTCCAATGTTTAGTGCTCTGGGCAGCAAGCAGGAACCAGCAAAAGAAGGAGAAATAGAGAGGTGGAAGGAAGCCAGAGCGAAGGGGTCCCCGATGTCAAGAGAAAAGAGTGTTATCGAGGAGAGAGGGTGATCATCTGGGTCCCATACTGCTGGACAGGTCACGTAAGATGAAGCCCAGGATGGACCATTGGCTTTAGCAACATGGCAGTGACCTTGCAAAAGGACTTCTAAGCTCATTTCTAGTCCCAAGATTCTATAAATATCTTTTTCGTTTATGCAAGTTATTATATTTAGAATTAAACAATTAAATAATGAAGGAAGAGTCCAATCAGGCTAAAGCGGTCCCCTCATCAGCGGTAACTTGACACTTCCCATATGGTAGAGCCAAGTGTAGAAAAGCCTGAAGCCCTCCCTCCACCTGTTTTCTGTGCTTATTTGCCCTCGGGACATTAACTCTGCTTAGAGTCTGGCTTTAAGATTGGAGTCAAGGGGTGCCTGGGTGGCCCAGTCGGTTAAGCATCCGACTTCGGCTCAGGTCATGATCTCACGGCCCGTGAGTTCGAGCCCCACGTCGGGCTCTGTGCTGACAGCTCAGAGCCTGGAACCTGTTTCAGATTCTGTGTCTCCCTCTCTCTCTCTGACCCTCCCCCATTCATCCTCTGTCTCTCTCTATTTCAAAAGTAAATAAACGGTAAAAAAAAAAAAAATTTAAGATTGGAGTCAAGATTCAAACCCAGTTTAGCCGAGTTTCGTCTTTCTCCTCATTACCTTTTTTGTTTCTTTTTAGAGCAAGATGTTTCCGGCACTAAAACTTCTGGAAATTACAAGTCAGTTCCTTCTTCATCTTTCACTCTGCTTTACAAAAATTTGACCCTGTCCTATAGGATGTTCTTGTGATTCTTCTCCACGTATTTTTGTGCTGCTGATTGGTCTGAAGGCATCATTCCTCTAATTCTATATTTGAGACATTCATGGACAGGTCAAGAAAGAGGATCTGTTTGGAGAGAACAAGGCCACAAGGACCCAGACTCCTAGAACACCATCAATTTGTTGTGGATATTTACAGAGACTGTCTCAAACTGGGATACTCGGTGTTCAAACTTGTGTAACCTACACGATTTCTCCTATTTCAGTCCTTGGCCTGCCCTTAGCCATGCACCCTCTATCCATCCTTGGCCCTATTCTTCCTACTCTTCCTTGGGGAGATCTGTCTACAGGCCATGAATTTGACCACAGATATCAATGGTGTATCAGAGTTTAATCCGAGTGTTTTCTTTCTTTCCTTTTTTAAAAAATTTTTTGTGTTTATTTATTTTTGAGAGACAGAGAGCCAGAGCATGAGCAGGGGACGAGCAGAGAGAGAGGGAGACACAGAATCTGAAGCAGGCTGCGGGCTCCGAGCTGTCCGCACAGAGCCCGACGCGGGGCTCGAACTCACGAACCGAGAGATAATGACCTGAGCCGAAGTCGGATGCTCAGCCGACTGAGGCACCCAGGCGCCCCGCTTTATTTTTTTTAAGTTTATTTATTTATTTTGAGAGAAAGAGAGAGAGAGAGAGAATGAATGAGAGGCAGAGAGAGAGAATCCCAAGCAGGCTCCACACCCTTCACTGAGACTGATGCAGGCTCGGTCTCAGAACCATAGGATTATGACCTGAGCCCAAATCAAGAGTCAGATGCTTAACCCACTGAGCCACCCAGGTGCCCCCAGAGTGTTTTCTTCCTTAATAGTACATAAAATAGTACATAGGTGTCTCAGGTTCAAGGATCCATGATACTGGCCAGGTGCAAACTATCCATGCTAAGCACCTGGGCTGCTGCAAATGCCCCTTCCGTGTCCCTTGGTCCCTGCTTATCTCTATCTCCTGTCTTAGCTCTCAGCACACCATTTTTCCCAACAGTATTAGCTACTTACTAGGTTCTCATTTCCTGTTTGTACAATGGAAATATTGTGTAGGAACTCATCTTTCCTATTTGGAAATGGTACTCTGTAAACTAAAGGCATTGACTTTTGTTTCTTTCCTCACTTGGTTAATTCTTTTCCTTCCCAGGAAATGCAATTGACACGCACCACATAAAGCCAGGGCCCCCGTGGTGGTGGGGACAGGAGACCTGGGGAGGAAGTCAGGGATCTGGGTGTTCTTCTGGCTGTTCAGGAACTCGCTGGTTGCCATGGTGCAGCCCCTTCCTCCTCCCTGAGCCTGGCTGTTGGGATCAGGGAGAGGAGGCACCGAGTTAGCCAATCTCTGAGGTCCTTCTCGCCTAACTTCTAGAGTTCTTCATTTGAGTTGGCCAGAAATCCTCACAGGAAAAGAAGTTCTCACCTAGCCCCACCTGCCCCGGTGAGGGAGGACGCTGAGACCACACAGGCCTCCTCTGTGGTGTGGAGCAGAACCTCACCTCCCACCCTCTACCACCTGGGTCTCCCGGTCACAGATCAGTGTCTAACATCCAGGGAGCTATTCTGAGGTGCATATCCTGGGAGCATGAACTACAAGAAGCCGAGGGCCACACCTCACTGTAATGACAGTTTACCTGTCTGTCGTGCTAGGACATGTTCAATCTTGTGCCCACCCTCACTCCTCCACACTCAGCAGTCAACAGCGCAGAACAGGCACCCAGGAAATGCCCAGGGACTGAAGAGTCCACATGTGGGTGACTCACGACAGGGTAAGTGGGAGAAATGCCCAGTCAGCTCATTGGGCAGGAGTAGAGCAAACGAGGAAATTATCTGATGCCACCGTGGATGTTGGGGAAGACCTAAGATTCAGAACACCAAAGGCCAACACGGTGGGAAGTCATTAAGAAACAGAAAAAAGGACTGGCCGATGCATGTTGTTTTCCCAGCATCTTTCCCTTGTGCATCATCCCCCGTTTTCCTTGAGTTAACCACCTCTCCCCAGTCTCAACCCATGTCATTTGAATGGAATGACTCCATCCTGAGATCTGGAGGGGACCACAAGATCCGGGCCCCAGGAACAGGCACGCTGGAGAATTTGAGCGCCCGCCCTAAGACACTTGTGGAGCGACTGAGAATAGGTGCTTCTTCCACGGGGCCTCTGAGTTCCCGGAATGCCATCCCAGAGCCGCTGGTGGCCCCTTTGTCACCATAGGGAGCTCCAGCCTGAGCATATAGCCAGCCCAAAAGGAAGCTCATTCGAATGTCTTGATCCAGCCAAGCCCAACTTTTTATAAGTAGTGCCAATAATTTTCTTTTTTCCCCTTTTTAAACTGGTTTGAGTCAGGTTTCTGTCACAGACGACCCAAATCACACTAATAAGAGCAACAGAATTTTTTTTTCTTTAAACTGGCAGATTTGAGGGGCGCCTGGGTGGCTCAGTGGGTTGAGTCAGCTCAGGTCATGATCTCAGGGCTTGTGAGTTCGAGCCCTGCATCAGGCTCTGTGCTGACAGCTCAGAGCCTAGAGCCTGCTTCGGATTCTGTGTCTCCCTCTCTCTGTGCGCCCCCCCCTCTGCCTGTCCCCCACATGTGCTCTCCCTCTCTCTCAAAAATAAATAAATAAACATTTAAAAAAGTCAACTGGCATAAAATTTTTTTTTAATTTAAAAAATTAAAAAAAAAATCAACTAGCAGATTTGAAACAGTGCTGCTTAAAAGAGTAAAGTCTTGTCATAACAAATAGGGAAGTTCTATAGCAGAACTTGCACAGCCACCCCAGGCCTGGCGTGGTTCATGTAGCCAGGGACAGGGGCCATGGGGGCCGGGGGGGTGGGGGGTGGGGAGGGCTGACGAACATTCCTCTCATCCCAGTGAACTCAGGAAATAGAAACCTCACCGTGTGTCAGCAGGTGTTGCTGCCTTCAGACAGTCCCCCCCAAAAGTCCGAGCAAACTGACAGCTTTCCGAAGCCCAGGGGGTGGTTGACATCTGTTTGGCCAGTAAAACTCAAAGAAGCCCGTACATATGCTTGCCACCCCCAGTGTGACCAGTGGGGGAGCTCCCCCTCCCCCCCCACCCCATTTACATTGTAAACGTGTCTTGCATCATTTCGCCCCTCTTTTTCTGGTTAAACATTACACACAGCTGCCCACTAGATGGAAAATATGGGCAACAAATCACCGCAGGTATGTGTCAGGGAAGAATTTCCCGCTGGCCAGCAGGGAGGCTGACCCTCCAGTTGAACGGCCTGCGGCCTGCGGGTGGGAGGTCATAAAAGTCACTTGTGCAGGGTGTGGGGTTAACCGACCCTCCCGGGTGCTACATGTGTCAGGAAGCGGGGCTCTCTCTGCCGTCACCGTGAACTCACGTTCCTTCAGCAGGCGGCCGCTGGGAGCAGGCAACACGGGCCCAGGGGCAAAGATTTTATTTGTTTTTCCTTCCAAAAGCCATGTTTTCAGAGCCGATTAAGGTTTACCACCTGCTTTCCAGCATTCCTTAGAGACAAAACAGGATCCCCCATCACTTTGTTTACGGCACTTGTTGTTGGGTGGGTTGACGCTATTTAAACTACATTCCAGGTACTGGGAGAAGCTTTCTACATACTTACCTCATACATGGATGCATAAAACATGTATGTGTGCCTCGGAGTTTTATTTATTTTTTTAATTTTTTTTTAACGTTTATTTATTTTTGAGACAGAGAGAGACAGAGCATGAACGGGGGAGGGTCAGAGAGAGGGAGACACAGAATCTGAAACAGGCTCCAGGCTCCGAGCCATCAGCCCAGAGTCCGACGCGGGGCTCGAACTCGCGGACCGCGAGATCATGACCGGAGCCGAAGTCGGCCGCTTAACCGACTGAGCCACCCAGGCGCCCCGAGTTTTATTATTTTTATTTATTTATTTTATTTTATTTTTTTAATGCCACAGTATCATACAGACAGGCAAACTTCGTCTCAGACGGGCTAAGCAACTGGACCAAGGTCACAAAGCTTGTATACAGGTGCGAGAGGGCTCCCTGAGCCTGTTGGACCGCAAATCTTATGTTCTGTCCACTTTCTGCCACCTCCAACCATATAAATAAAAGAATGGCAAGTTTTGGATTTCAGTGAGGAACAAAGCCTTAAACTGATTTTCCCCTTCTTGGTATTCTAAAAGCACGTACTGTTATTCATTTTTAGTAAGGGTTTTTTTTGTTTGTTTTGTTTTGCTTTGTTTTTTGAGAGAGAGAGAGAGAGAGAGAGAATCCCAAGCAGGCTCTGTGCTGTCAGCTCAGAGCCCAATGTGGGGCTCGAACTCACAAACCGTGAGATCACGACCTGAGCCGAAACCAAGAAGTGGACGCTTAACTGAGCCACCCGGGCACCCCACTGTTCCTCATTTTTAGAAAATCAGCTTTATTGAGATATAATTTACATACACTAACATTTATTTTACTTTAAAAAGTTTCAGCGTGCAGTTGGAAGAATTTGGACACATGCATCTACTTGTACAACCAGCACCACAATCAAGATACAGAATATTTCTGTCACCCCAAAAGTTCCCTCATGCCCCTTTGCTGCCAGTCTCCTCCCCCTGCCCCTGGCTCCCAGCGACCACTGCTCTCATTTCTGACCCCACAGTTTGCCTGTGCTATAATTGTATACGAATGGAATCACGAACACACCCTCATCTTTGCTTGTTTCACAGAACCTAATGCGTGCAAGATCACCCGTGTCCCAGTAGTTAGTCCCTTGTATCCTGGGTGGTATCCTGCTGTGTGAAGGAAGACTGTCCCTTTACGAGCTGGTGGGCATTTGGATGGTTTCCAGTTTTGTACGATCGTTAATAAAGCCGCTCTAGAGACAGACCCAAATATACAGAGAGCAAACTGATGCTTCCCAGAGGGGAGGAGGTGGAGAATGGGCAAAATGGGCGAGGGGGAGTGGGAGGCACGGGTTTCCAGTTATGGAATGATTAAGTCATGGAATAAAAGGCACAGCGTAGGGAATATGGCCAATGGTATTATAATCGCGTTGTAAGCGACAGACAGTAGGTACACTATAAACTATAGACCTATGGAATCGCTATGTTGAAACTAATGTAACATTGTGTGTGACTATATTTCAATTTTTTTAAATGTTTTTTTTTTCAACGTTTATTTATTTTTGGGACAGAGAGAGACAGAGCATGAATGGGGGAGGGGCAGAGAGAGAGGGAGACACAGAATCGGAAACAGGCTCCAGGCTCTGAGCCATCAGCCCAGAGCCCGACGCAGGGCTCGAACTCACGGACCGCGAGATCGTGACCTGGCTGAAGTTGGACGCTTAAACGACTGCGCCACCCAGGCGCCCCTTTTTTAAATGTTTATTTACTTTTGACAGAGAGACAGAGCATGAGCGGGGAGGCGGGGGGCGGCCAGAGAGAGAGGGAGACACAGAATCCAAAGCAGGCTCCAGGCTCTGAGCTGTTCGCACAGAGCCCAACTTGGGACTTGAACCCACAGACTGAGAGATCATGACCTGAGCTGAAGTCAGACACTTAACTGACTGAGCCACCCAGGTGCCCCAACTGTACTTCAATTTTTAAAAAAATAGTAAAAATGATAAACAAATTGGGGTACCTGGGTGGCTCAGTCAGTGAAGCGTCCCACTCTTGATTTTGGCTCAGGGCACGATCTCACAGTTCGTGAGATCAAGCCCCCCATCAGGGGCTCCCCGCTCCTCAAAATAAAGAAATAAACTTAAAAAAAATTAAAATTAAAAAAAATCAAACTGTTCTTTTTTTTAATATAATTTTTTTATTTTTTTAAATTTCCATCCAAATTAGTTAGCATATAGTGCAACAATGACTTCAGGAGTAGATTCCTTAAGCCCCTTACCCACTTAGCCCATCCCCCCCTCCCACAACCCCTCCAGTAACCCTCAGTTTGTTCTCCATATTTATGAGTCTCTTGTGTTTTGTCCCCCTCCCTGTCCTTATATTATTTTTGTTTCCCTTCCCTTATGTTCATCTGTTCTGTCTCTTAAAGTCTTCATATGAGTGAAGTCATATGATTTTTGTCTTTCTCTGACTAATTTCACTTAGCATATTACCCTCCAGTTCCATCCATGTAGTTGCAAATGGCAAGATTTCATTCTTTTTGATTGCCGAGTAACACTCCATTGTGTGTGTGTGTGTGTGTGTGTGTGTGTGTGTATATATATATATATATATATATATATACCACATCTTCTTTATCCATTCATCCATCGATGGACATTTGGGCTCTTTCCATACTTTGGCTGTTGTTGATAGTGCTGCTATAAACATGGGGGTGCACGTGTCCCTTTGAAACAGCACATCTGTATGCCGTGGATAAATGCCTAGTAGTGCGATTGCTGGGTCGTAGCGTAGTTCTATTTTTAGTTTTTTGAGGAACCTCCATACTGTTTTCCAGAGTGGCTGCACCAGCTTGCATTTCCCCCAAATTAAACTGTTCTAAACATTCATGTACCAGGCTTTGAATGAGCATGTCTTCATTTCACTTGGGTAAATACCAAAGTGGGATCTCTGGGTATATGATACATGTATTTTAGCTTTATAGGAACCTGCCAAACGATTTCCAAAGCAGTTTTATATTTCCAGCAGCATTGTGCGAGGTTCTCAGTTGCTCCACACCCTTGCCAGTACTTGGCATAGTCAGTCTTTTTAATTTCAGCCATTCCAGTGGGTGTTTAGAGATAGCGCATTGTAGTTTTAATTTCTGCCCCTTGTTTTCACAGAGAACCATAGGCTGGAGGGTCAGAGCTTAGGACACCACACTTGTTGGTTTACCTAAGGCCACAGCTGGGGTCGGGGGGCAACTCCCATGGACCCACGTCAAAACACGTGGAGATGGGGTGCCTGAGGGGCTCAGTCAGTTGAGCATCCAACTCTTGATTCCAGCTCAGGTCATGATCTCATGGTCAGATCGAGCCCAATGTTGAGCTTTCTTGGAATGCTCGCTCTCCCTCTCTCTCTCTCTGTCCCTCCTCTGTTCGTGAGCTCTCTCTCTAAATAAACTTAAAAAAAAAAAAACTGGGGCGCCTGGGTGGCTCAGTCGTTTAAGCGTCCGACTTCAGCTCAGGTCACGATCTCGCAGTTTGTGAGTTCGAGCCCCGTGTCGGGCTCTGGGCTGATGGCTCAGAGCCTGGAGCCTGTTTCCGATTCTGTGTCTCCCTCTCTCTCTGCCCTTGCCCCGTTCATGCTCTGTCTCTCTCTGTCCCAAAACTAAATAAACGTTAAAAAAAAAAAAATTTTTTTTAAAAACATATGGAGAAAAGCCTACACTTCGGAAGACAAAGCCCACACCAGGATTTGTTTCAAAGTTTAGTTTACCAAGGAAACCCTTTATTCACCTGTTCTGTTACCAAGACTTGTCTAAACATGAAGCCCCTCTGGGTGTTGAAAGGAGGGGGGGTGACTTAGCTCTACTCCCTGGGCCTCCCTGAACCCCCTGGGCATTTCCTCAGGACCCTGGCCAAAGAACAGATATATTGGGACACCTGGCTGGCTCAGTCGGTAGAGCATGTGACTCTTGATCTTGGGGTTGTGAGTGCAAGCCCCAATTTGGATGTAAAGATTACTTTAAAAAAATAAAACCTTAGCGGTGCCTGGGGGGCTCAATCTGTTAAGTGCCCAGCTCTTGGTTTCAGCTCAGGTTATGATCTTGCTGCTCGTGAGTTTGAGCCCAAGAACAGGCTCTCTGCTCTCAGTGCAGAGCCTGCTTTGGATCCTCTTGCTCCCTCCCTCTCTGCCCCTCCCCCACTCGCTCACTTGCTCTCTTTCAAAAATAAACATTCCACATAAATAAATAAATAAATAAATAAACAAATAAATAAATAAATAAAATCTTAAAAGAAAAGAAAGAAATTACCAAACTCTTTCCTACAGTGGCCATTTTGTATTCCCCAGCCAAAGCGTTCGAGGATGCCAGTCCCACCACGGCTGTGTCAACACTTGGTACATCAGTGTTTTAAAAAAATTTTTTTTAACGTTTATTTATTTTTGAGACAGAGAGAGACAGAGCATGAATGGGGGAGGGGCAGAGAGAGAGGGAGACACAGAATCGGAAGCAGGCTCCAGGCTCTGAGCCATCAGCCCAGAGCCCGACGCGGGGCTCGAACTCACGGACCACGAGATCGTGACCTGAGCTGAAGTCAGACGCTTAACCGACTGCGCCACCCAGGCGCCCCGTTACATCAGTGTTTTTAAACGTGGCCACTTCAAGTTGTGATTTAGTACAATCACTCTGGCTGCAGGAAGGAAAAGGAGGTGAAAGGGACAAGAGGCCAGTTGGGTGACCGGTGCAGTGGTCCAGGTGGCAGGCTTTGAGGGCCTTAGCAAACCTCTGGCCCCCTCTCCCGTCAGTAGACACAGGGGCTGCAGGAAGGGGCTGGTAACGATGGGTTTACTTTGAGCTTCCCGGCCACACTGGGGGCCCAGAGGAGATGCGGGCTTGGTCAGGGTTGAGCAGCGAGGGAGTCGAAGAGCCAGGAGGAAACGCTTGTCCTGCCAAAGACGTGCCCCCGACCCTGCTTTGGGGGCTTGGGACCCTCCCGTAGAGGGCTTGGAGGGCAGGGCAGAGAGATCGTTTCTGTGTCCTTGGCTGAGGGGATAAAAGTAAGCACTCACAGGAAGGGAGTTATAAGGACCAGTTAGCTACGTGTTGAAATAATTCTGTGTTACAACATCACTCAGTTAATTCAATATTAACTTACAAAGTGGCTGCTCTTGTGTCTCATCTGGGGGCGCAGAGCCTCCCCTCAAGTTGCTCACAGTTGAGCGAGTGAAGGAAGCTGACCAATTTCTAACACTGTGTCCACAGGAAACTGTTTCCTTGACCCTCTCTCAGGTCCCAATCTATTTATTTTTAGTTTTTAGTTTTTTAATTTAATGTTTATGTATTTTTGAGAGAGAGAGAGAGAGAGAGAGAGAGAGAGAATTCAAACAGGGGAAAGGGAGAGAGAGAAAGAGACACAGAATCCTAAGCAGGCTCCAGGCTCCGAGCTGTCAGCACAGAGCCCGGTGTGGGGCTCGAACCCACCAACCGCAAGACCATGACCTGAGCGGAAGTCAGATACTCAACTGGCTGAGCCACCCAGGCACCCCACCAGTCTATTTATTTGTAGCCTCCTTCCCAAGTGGGCCCAGGACGGCGAAAGGGCATAAAAACACAGCCAGCGTCGCTGCAACTCTGTCGACAAGGTGAAGTTCATCGCACTATCTGTGCAAGGACCGATTAACATGGTCTCCATCTTGCGGGGTGGTGGCTGGACCGCTGCCGGGGCCTCAGGTCCTGAGTGGCTCCCTGCTCGGCTGTCCCCCAGAAGCCCCGCGAGCAGGCGCGTTCACCCCCACTCTCAGGGCGGACTCAGACGGGGGTGGCCGCGGCAAGCACACCGGGAAGACGCAGCGGTCACCAAAGCGTGCCAATCAACCGCGCGGCTCCCAGCTCACCAGATGTGTCAAGAGGCCAATCAGCTCCGCGTGTTCCCGAGGAGAAAAATGTTCATTATGGGGAGAGCAGAGAGTGGAGCCCTGGCTAAAACCACTTTGCCTTCAACAGCAACTTTTTAATCCCTTTGTCTGGCGCATGAAATCAGTTCCCAGAACACAGGGGTTATTAATAACTGTGGGACCTTTTCCCAGTCTCCGGATCAATTGGCAGAAGCCTCTGGTTACTTCCTTCTGGATGCTTCTACGATTCAGAGGTGGGCAGTGGCCTCCCCCCTGCAACCTCTACAGCGTTTTAGCTGGCTGGGGAGTTGCACGGCGCCCCCTAGGCCCCCAACCCAGCACACCGAATGCACCAGGAGGCCTTGCCTGCCCCTGCGCCTTCCCCAGCGGGCTCAGGGTGGCTGGCACCTTTGCTTCCGGGGAGACGCTCCTGCTCCTGCTGTCTGGGAGGAGTGCAGCGTGTACCCTCTCCTCCTGGCTGGCTCCTCGCTGGCAAGTGCGGTCCAGAGTGTTGACAAGGATTGAGATCACTTTGCTTCCTCTCCTTGTGGCTGAAGGCCCGGGCTCAGCGGCCGGGTGCGGGCACTACAAGGCCCAAGTCTTAACCCGGGGACCCTGGGGGTGGACACTTCTGCGGGAGGAGTGGTAATCACAGCAGCCCCGCGGCCAGGGGCACGGTCATGAACGTAGGACCGCCCTCCAGAGCTTGCCTTCTGCTCTCCCTCACCCTTCCCTGGCGCCTCGCCGCGCCGGTGGCCTTACCAGGACCTCCGCTCAGGAAAATGCCCCTCCAATTCTCGTCCTCCAAGCTCCGCGCCACCCCCAGCATGGCACGGTGGGACCAACCGGCCTGGGGTCACCTGGCCCCGAGCCCGTGAGCCCACCTGTGAAGAAATTAAAACAAGCACACCTGCCTTGGGGAGGATTGGAGATGCTGAGAACAAAGGACCGCCCAACCGCAGTGCACGGCAGGCACGCGCGACCTGACCGCCAGGAGCTGACTCTGTTTCCCCACAAACCTGCTCACCCTCCCCTCCTGCCTGTCTCCGTTAATGGCCTCATCACTCTTAGTCACTCAGACTGGATGACACGGCAGTATTCTTGTACGTCTTTCACTGGTCTGTTGTTTTTTTTTTTAATCGTGGTGAAGCAGACATAACTTAACATTGACCATCTTAACTGTCTGTAAGGGTAGAATTCAGGGGCATTCACATTGCTGTGCATGTCTCCCTGGTACTTTTCCATCCTTCCAAACGGAAACTCCGTACCCATCAAACAACTCCCTGTTCCTCCCTCCTCTCAGTCCCTGGCAACGCCCTTCTACTGTCATCTGTCCCTGCGAAGTTGACTACTCTCAGTGCCGCGTCCGAGGGGAATCATAAAGTATTTGTGCTTTTGGGTTGGGCATAATGTCCTCAAGTTTCACTCAGGTTGTAGAGCATGTCAGGATTTCCTTCCGAATAATAGTGAAGACTGAATAATATTCCATTCTATGTATAAACCACAGTTAAGCAATCCACTCATTGGTCTATTTTCCAAAAGGGGTTTTGGAGGGGAAATTAATGCACAGAGTTTTAAAACATTAAAATATAGGGCGCCTGGGTGGCTCAGTCGGTTAAGCGTTGCACTCTTGATTTCGGCCAGGGTCATGATCCCAGGGTGGTGGGGTGGGGCTGTCCATCAGCGCACAGTGAGGAGCCTATTTAAGATCCTCTCTCTCTCTCCCTTTGCCTCTCTCCCCCACTCACACTCTTTCTAAAATAAAATTAAAAACAAAACAAAAAAATGTGAACACACATCACAGAAGAGTATACAGAAACTTGTCTCCTCCTAGCCCCTCAGTACCCAGCCCCCTGAGTCTCCTTCAGTGGTGACCTTCCAATTCTCCTTCCTTTATGTGCCCACTGCCCAGACTCTGCCTTCTGGAAGCCATCCTGCACACACTACCAGAGGAGCTGTCCTAAGGCAAGCCCCCCCTCCCTTCATTGCAAGTGGCCCTCGAGAAGGTCCGCCAGCTGGTTCCAGCTGACCAATATAGCATATGCCCCCAACGCTGAGGCTGCTTTCTCCCCAAAATGCCTGAAGAGACCTTTTTCTCACTCTCACCAGAATTGGTACTAATGTCTCCTTCCTTAGAAAGGTGTCTGAGGGCACCTGGGTGCCTGGGTGTCTGTTAAGCGTCTGACTTTGGCTCAGGTCGTGATCTCACAGTTCATGGGTTCAGGCCCTGCTTCAGGCTCTGTGCTGACAGCTCAGAGCCTGGAACCTGCTTCGGATTCTGTGTCTCCCTCACTCTCTGCCCCTCCCTTGCTCACATTCTGTCTCTCTCTTTCTCAAAAATAAATAAACAAAAAAAAATTTTTTTTAAACAAAAAGGAAAGTTGGGGTGCCTGGGTGGCTCAGTCAGTTAAGCGTGAGATCTCAGCTCTGGTCATGATCCAGCAGTTCATGAGTTTGAGCCCCAAGTTGGGTTCTGTGCTGACAGCTCAGAGCCTGGAGCCTGCTTTGGATTCTGGGTCTCCCTCTCTCTCAGTCTTTCTGCCCCTTCCCCACTTGTACTCTCTCCCTCTCTTAAAAATACACACATAAACTTAAAAAAAAAAAAAAAAGGAAATCTACTCTTTTACCATTCACCCATTCAGTAACAATGTTTTTTTTTTTAATTTTTAAAAAATTGTTTTATTTATTTTTGAGAGAGAGAGAGAGAGAGAGAGAGAGAGAGAGACAGTGTGAGTGGGGGATAGGCCGAGAGGGAGGCTCAGAATCCGAAGCAGGCTCCAGGCTCTGAGCTGTCAGTAGAGAGCCCGACACGGGGCTTGAACCCACCAACCACGAGATCATGACCTGAGGCAAAGTCGGACGCTTAACTGACTGAGCCACCAGGCGTCCCAGTAACAATGTTTATGAAACACCAGATGTCAGGCACTGTCCTGTGGGGTATCGCCTGCTGTTACACAGACACAACCCATCCCGTTGCCAAGACCATCCAACCCTCCCCCTTGTCTGGTGCCTCCTGAGCCTAGATGCTCCTACTCCCTCAACCAGCAGCCCCTCTCTCCAGAGTTTAGATTCTAGCTTTCTCTAGGTAATAACGCCAGTTCTCTTTGGTCTCTTGCTTTTTGCCTTCCTAAATCTTGTGGACGTCTCTGATCTACAGTCACGTTCTTTCCCCATTTCTTTGTCTTTTAGATTTATGCTTATTTTGATTCTTTCATTAACTTTTGATGGTGTTTCCAGTAGGAAGTAGACAGAAATTCTGCTGTTGCAGCTGCCATATTTAACTAGAATTTCCTTCCAAATAAGTGTTCCCTTGGAATATTTTTGCAACGACTTAAGGATTTGGGGTATTTTGAGTTATGAGATAGTATTTGTTTTTAGAAATTTGGAAAAATATAGAAGCATTCAGAAGAATATAAAGATCACTCATAATTGCCAAAATGCAGAAATAACCACCCTTAACATTTCGCCACATGTATATATATTTTTTCAAGGAGAAAAAGTCACCTCTCTTCTGCTTGCTTGAATTTGATGCTGACACTTCGGGGCTACTGGCTCTACCAAAAGCTTTTATTATTGGGAGGCACTTGCCAAGCCTTGCTCAGACACCCCAAATATCCACTGTTACAATGACTGGTGCCTCTCTCCATCACACCCCATTTCCCTTCGTATGCACTGTCCAATTCCATATGAAGTCATTTACAAGAGTCAAAATCACGGTTCTCACCTCAGTGCCAGGAAGAGGGTGACAAGCGTGAGGAGTGGCCTTCCCAACCCTGTCATCCCCAGGGAATGTTCTGCCCGGAGAGAGAACCCAGAGAAAACCACCTGCAGTGACCTCACCGCATTCCACAGTCGCCTGCCAGCGCCCCTGGCCCTTGTCTGGCCCTTGGGGATCCCTAATGGGGAATTTGGGGATTCCTTGGGAGTCACTGGTTTGGGAGAAGGTGGGCCGTCCTATGAGTGGACGGCTGTTTAATCCACCGAGCCAAAAATGACCCACCACCTGAGTCTTAACACACTGAAGCTCTGGATTCAGACCTTGGGCCAAATATGGAAAATGTTTACACTGAAAGTCAAAGAGATGCGACTCGGAAAAATGAGGAGATGTATCCTCATGTATTATATTGCTGTTGGGGTTGTACACTGGCAAGATGCTTTTGGAAAGTAGTTTTTCAGTAGCATTAAGAAGCTGAAAATGTTTACACTTTCCGATCTAATAATTTTACTTACGGGACTTCAACGCAAGAAATCTAAATGTAATCAAGGGTTCTGCACCAGAATGTCAGTTGCAGCATTATGGTAAATGCCAGAAATGGTAACAATATGATCCAAAAGGGCCAACAATAAGGGAATGGTGTCACGAATACTGTTTGTGAGAAGTTTATTGCCATATGACCAAAATGATTGCTACTGAAATTAGTGAAAACAGATAAACCCAATATTTAATGTATAAATATTTGATAATATATAAAGTTTGATGATGGCTGTCAAGACAAAAGTAATATAATACTGAGAAAAGGGGAAGAACACACTAACATTTTATACAAGTTATCTTTTTTTTTAATGCTTTATTTTTAAGTGATCTCTACACCCAACATGGGGCTCAAACTTACAACCCCGAGATCGAGAGTCACATGCTCTACCAATTGAGGCAGCCAGGAGTCCCCAATACTAGTTATCTCTGAATGAAGGGGGACAGAAAAGACTTTTTCCTCTCTTTTTTTCTGTATTTTACAAATTGTCTATTATTCAGGATTATTTTTACAATTGGAAAAACAACAGTAGGTCTACTTAAAAAAATTGTTAATGTTTATTTATTTTTGAGAGAGACAGAGTGCACGTCGGGGAGGGGCGGAGAGAGAGGAAGACAGATCTGAAGCAGGCTCCAGGCTCTGAGCTGTCAGCAAAGCCCAATGAGGGGCTCAAACCCACGGACCATGGGATCATGACCTGAGCTGAAGTCGGACAATTAGCCAACTGAGCCATCCAGGTGCCCCAATAAGCCTACATTTTAAGGAAAAAAATAAGCCAGTTAAGTCTTTTTCAGTTAAGTGCTTTAGTTAAGTGCTACTGTATATTCAGACCACAGATTTATTTTTTATTGAAAAAAAAATTTTTTTTAATGTTCATTTATTTTTGAGACAGAGTGCAAGTGGGGGAAGGGCAGAGAGAAAGAGAGAGAGAGAGAGAGAGAGAGAGAGAGAGACAGAATCCAAAGCAGGCTCCAGGCTCTGAGCTGTCAGCACAGAGTCTGATGTGGGGCTTAAACCCACGAACCATGAGATCATGACCTGAGCCGAAGTCAGACACTTAACTGACTGAGCCACCCAGGCCCCCCCTGATTTTTCTTATATGCACATCAATAGCTTGAGCTAAGCCTTGCAGCTCTTGGAGCCAAACTAATACCTAAGAGGAATATGTTGTGTGGTTGGGTATTATGTGATGTTTTCTTTACAAGAGTATCTTGTAAAAAAATTTTCTTGAGGTTGGCTTGAGGTTGGTTGAGGTTTTCTTGAGGTTTCTTGAGGTTGGCAGGTTGACCTGGTGTCAACTCCATAACCAACTTATCCTAACATGGGAGTCTCTGGGTTAGGGGGTGAGCACTCTAACAGCCTTTAAATGCCTGACCTGTGTCCACCCATTTTGTGGCTTTGGCTTGCAAGATGCCCTTTAGCAACAGCCTTTACCTCATGTGCACGTTAACCCACAGCAAAGTTTGTCTAAACAGACACCGATCTGGTGAGAACTGTGAAATCCCCACTCTGTGAGCCTGGCTCAAACAACAGGCTTATAGGACCTATGCCTACGTCCTGCCCTATCACCTTGTTTTTTTTATTTTATTTTTTAATTTTTTTTAACGTTTATTTATTTTTGAGACAGAGAGAGACAGAGCATGAACGGGGGAGGGTCAGAGAGAGAGAGGGAGACACAGAATCGGAAACAGGCTCCAGGCTCCGAGCTGTCAGCACAGAGCCCGACGTGGGGCTCGAACTCACGGACCGCGAGATCATGACCTGAGTTGAAGTCGGCCGCTTAACCGACTGAGCCACCCAGGCGCCCCACACATTGTGTTTTTTTTAAAAAAAATTTTTTTTTTCAACGTTTATTTCTTTTTGAGAGACAGAGAGACAGAGCATGAAAGGGGGAGGGGCAGAGAGAGAGGGAGACACAGAATCCAAGTCAGGCTCCAGGCTCTGAGCTGTCAGCACAGAGCCCGACGCAGGGCTTGAACCCACAAACCGTGAGATCAGGACCTGAGCCGAAGTCGGAGGCTTAACGGACTGAGCCATCCAGGTGCCCCTCATCTTGCTTTTTATGGCAAACAACACAACAGACAAAGAAAAACAGTGACTATCTTTGGGAAGAAAAGGAACCATAAAGTGCAAAATACAGCTTTCACAGGATCTAGAAAGTTCATTCCCAAACTTAACCTAAGAAAGATTTAGCAGCAAATGGTGTGACCCACATTTCTGTCCAGCCATATCTAGCCACAAATGAGATGTAACCCATATTTACAGTGAAAATTGAGGTGACAAAGGTCCTTTATGGACCAGGACCCCTTATGGCAAATTCCCCTGAGAGCTGGTACAGTTGGACAAAGAGAGCAAAGTGTGTTTAAATAGATAACTCTTGGATCCACAGCCTCTTTGGCTGTCTGCCAGACGCATGCCGGTCAGTACATGCATCCTCTGGATGGCAGAGTCCAAAAAGAATATTCTCACTGGTCATAAAGCCACACTCTTAAGACACAGAACAAGATGAAAGGAAAACCTTATGAGCCCTATTGTTCTCCATGTTTCATGAGAAATGACACAAAAGACAAAGACAAAAGAAAACAATGACCGTCTCTGGGAGGAAAAGGATCAACATGAAACAAGAATACTCATAACAAATTTTTACCAAAGTTGCTATACCCAAGAAACTAGTGTACAAATATTTTTTTCCTGCAATTTTATTTATTTTTTTAATTTTTTTTCAACGTTTATTTATTTTGGGGGGGACAGAGAGAGACAGAGCATGAACGGGGAGGGGCAGAGAGAGAGGGAGACACAGAATCGGAAACAGGCTCCAGGCTCTGAGCCATCAGCCCAGAGCCTGACGCGGGGCTCGAACTCACGGACCGCGAGATCGTGACCTGGCTGAAGTCGGACGCTTAACCGACTGCGCCACCCAGGCGCCCCTGCAATTTTAAATTTAGAGGAGAATAGGACTCTCACCACTTTCATTTCCATCAGACCCCATAGACAGAGATCTGGGAGGCCAATGTGGTAAGAAATGTTATTTTCTGCCAGCTTTTATCAGATATCCCAATATCTTTCAGCTGCAGTGCCTCAAAATGAACAGTGTCCAGCCTGGGAAGTTCATCCTGTGGACTATACCAACTGTTGGGGAGGAAACATTTTCCTCTATCCTTCAAGATTCTAGCTGGAAGGAAGGTAATTCACAGGAAGAATGGAAAGAATAAATGTGTGGTAAACAAATGTTTGCTGGGCCACCCAGAAACAATGGTACATAATATTTTTCCTAAGCCTTCTGTTTTTAAAAAATAATCAGCCTAAAATAATCCACATGCCAAAGATATGTTTTGGGGTGGAAAATTTTGCTCTCCTGCATCCCTCAGTCTAAACACCTCTGTTCCCGTAAACTCAGGCTCAGCCTTCAGATCTCAACAGCAGCTCCCTTCTGGGAAGTCTTCCTTGACCCCCAGACCAGATTATGCTCTCTTTGTTCTTTTCCTCCATAGAGAGATCATCTCTGTAACAAATAATCATCTACCTGTTATGTGTTACTATTATGTGTCTCCTCCTCCAGACCACAGGACCCTGTGGGATTATTCACCTAACATCTCTGGCAACGAATTGCGTTGGCAGATAGTGAGTGCTCATATTAGATGAATAAATGAAAGTAATTGATTCCGCCTGCTCAACCTGAGGACAGGGGCTGTGGGTGCCTTTTCCGGTATGCTCCCTGGGACTGCTAAAAACCATCTGCTCTCATGGCAATGGAGAAAGCAAGCATAGCCTTACTAGTGTCTTTATGCTTTCGTTTGTTCAATAAGTATTCATTGAGAGGCTCCCATGTGCCAGCACTATTCTAGGCATTTGGGATTTGCATAGGCAGTGACCATACACTCAAAATCCTGCCCTCATGAGATTACATTCTATACTGAGGGAGATAGAGACCGAGCAAATAAACAGGAAACATTGTTTTAAGTGGGTGGTAGAGCCAAAGGGATTTGGGGGAGCAGTGGAGGTGGGCTGCGATTTGAAATAAAATGGTTGGGAAAGACCTTCCTGAGAAAGTGATGGTTGAGCAAAGACGACCTGCACGCGGTTAATAGGGCAAGCTATGTGGCAATCTGGCGGAGGAGTGTGCCAGATCAAGTACAGGCTGCTCAGGTACATTTGAATTTGAGACGAACGTTCAATACCTTTTTTGGTATAAATACGTCCCACATTTCGTATGGGACACACATCAAAAATTATTCATTGGTTGTCTGCAACCCAAATGTTTATAGCGAATCATTTCACTTGCTACAGTAATAATGTGTTACGATGGTTAATTTGAAAAGCACCAAATAAACTTTTAAGATAAAGAAATACGAACCACCCTTTAAGGAGTCTTTGTGTCCAAATATAAAGGTAAAGCTAAAAATCTATACCCAACCAGATGCCCTCTGAGGTAACCACTCCTCTGAGGTAACCATTAGTAATTTCCTGAATACAGCCCTCTTCCTCCTCCTCTGCTACATGTAAACACGTGTATTAGCGTCCTAGGGGTGTTGTAAAAACGTTCTACAGACTGGGTGTCTTTTTTTTTTTTAATGTTTATTTTATTTATTTTGAGAGAGTGAGAGAAAGAGGGAGCATGAGCAGGGGAAGGGCAGAGAGAGAGAGAGAGAGGGAGCACGAGCAGGGGAAGGACAGAGAGAGAGAGAGAGAGAGAGGGAGAAAGAATCCCAAGCAGGCTCCACATTCAGCAGGGAGCTGACACAGTGCTTGATTCTACAAACCATGAGATCGTGACCTGAACCAAAATCAAGAGTTGGACGCTCCACCTATTGAACCACCCAGGCGCACACGTGGCCCCCCACCCCCACCCCCCCCCCACCCCCCGCCCCGTGTCTTAAACAACAGACATCTATTTTTACGGTTCTGGAGTCTGGATGTCCAAGATCAAGGTGTCAGCAGGACCATGCTCTCTCTCTGATGACTGTAGGGGAAGACCCTTCTTTGCCTTTTCCAACCTCTGAGAGCCCCAGGACATTTCTTGGTTTATGGCAGCATGACGTCTATTTCTGATTTCATCTTTATGTCTTATTCTTTCTCTTCCAAATTTATCTCTTCTTAAAAGGATACTGTCATTGGGTTAGGGCCCACCCTAATCCAGGCTGACTTCGTCTTAATTACATCTGAAAAAACCCTGTTTCCAAAGAGGATCACACATTCACAGGTACTAGGGATTAGGACTTCAACATACCTTTTCGGAGGACACAATTCACCCACAACACTCAGCTTCAAGGACTCCAAACGATCCTAGGTTGTTGAATTTTTGGGTGGCAAGGGGGTAACTTAAGCATTGCTGTAGGGGCACCTGGGTGGCTCAGTCGGTTAAGCATCTGGCTCTTGATCTTGGCTCAGGTCATGATCTTGCTGTTCATGAGTTTGAGCCCCCCATCAGGCTCTGAGTTGGTGTCATGGAGCCTGCCTGTGATTCTTTGTTTCCCTCTCTCTCTGCCCTTCCCCTATTTGTGCTCTGTCAAAAAAAAAGACAAAGACAAAGACACCATTCCCCAGATCAAACTACAGAACATTTCTAGCACTCCAGAAGGCAGTGCAGTGTCCCATCCCAGTCATTCACTGCAGCGTTGGGGAATCAAGACCACCCTCACATCTGACGCTAGTTGCAAGTTTGGAGGTCCTTAAGACAGCCCTCAGTGTCAATAAATCACTAGGAGGACTCACAGAAATCACTGAAAGGTGTTATATTCGTGGGTATGGTTTACTACAGCCCACAGACACGGATTACAATCAGCCAAAGGGAGAGGCACGTGGGGCAGAGCCCAGGAGAGTTCCATGTATGGCAAGTTCCGGCTGTCTTCTCCCCAGAGTCATGGGCAGTGCTAACTTCTCCCAGGGACAATGGGCAACACTACACACTGAGTTTCACGAACCAGAGAATCTTACCTGAGCCTTGGTGTCCAGAGAGTTTGTATAGGGGATTGGTCATGTTGTTATGACTGACCGACCACCTGCATGGCTGACCTTAGCCTCCAGTCCCTCCCGAGGTCAATCTGATATTGCACAGCCAAAAGCCCCCAGCATAAATCACATCGTTAGAGTATGCCAGTATAGCTTAGCCCAAGGCTCCCCCAAGATAAACAAATATGCTTTTACTAGGCAGGACATTCTAAGAGTTTAGAGATCACCTCCCAGGAGCTAAGGGCCAAGGCCAGATCTCTCCTTAGGTAAGGTTAGTTCTTTATTACACATTAACCTTCCCAAAGGGAACTACAATTCTGACCTCTATTTCCATAGGTTTTCCTGTTTTGTTTTGTTTTTATATTTATTTTTGAGATAGAGGGAGAGAGAGAGAGCACACGGGAAGGGACAGAGAATCTGAAGTGGGCTCTGAGCTGAGAGCAGAGAGCCCGATGTGGGGCTCAAAGTCATGAACTGTGAGATCATGACCTGAGCCAAAGTCGGACACTTAACTGACTGAGCCACCCATATTACATAGTATATTCATGTAATAAAAAAAAAGATTAGTGCTGGCGCTTTGGTAGAGCACTCGTTGGTAGGGCACGCTACTCTTGATTTCCAGGTTGTGAGTTTGAGCCTCATGTTGGGCATAGAGTTTCCTTTTTAAAAGTAAAAACAAAAAAGGACTAGTTCTCACTCTGCCCATTGCTGCAACAATCATCGCTCGTCTGGATCCCAGCAACTGCATCCAGTTCGACCCCTATTCCACCTATAGTTACTCTATTCTCAGTACAGAAAACAAAGTGGTCCTGAGTCAGGGCATAACACTTTTTGGTTCAAAACCCTCTAATGGCTTCCTATTTCATTCAGAGTAAAAGGCAAGGACGGTACTATGGCTTATAAGGCCCCAGGTGGTAGGACCCTCACCTGTCTCTATGACCCCATTTCCTGCAGTTTTTTTTTTTTTTCTAATTCACACCATTCTAGTCACACAATCTCTGTGGTTATGTCTCCTTCCTCATTCCTATTCTTATTTTTACATGTGCTCTTTTTTTCTCCCCCTTAATTGGGCTCATAAAAAGTTAACCTATTTTATTGGTCTTTTCATAGTTGTAGCTTGGATTTATTGATCACTGGTTTCCTCCTTCTCCTCCTCCTCTTTCTCCTCCTTTTCCTTCTTTGGTTTGTTTTCTGCTCTATTCTCAGCCTATTATTTATTAATCCTTTCCTCCTTTTTTTTCCTTCTTTTTTTTTCATAATATGATTGTTATGGAAGGTGGTCTGGATCACCCGGTGGAAGAACCAAGCGGCACTTGGAGATCTTGGAAGGCATGAGGTTTAGTTTACAATGGTGGGCTCAGAGAAGATCAATTTCCAGGGGTCTGAGCCCAAAGCATCAACAGAGGGGACAATTTATAATCTGTTACTTCCGCATTCCTCATTAGTAGTAATTTGGGACTAGTGGCAAGCAGAGTGGGAAGAAGAACCCGGAAGGGGAGTCTTCAGGCAAGGACTGGAATTTCCCTATCAGTACTGTTGGCCATTTTATAACAGATTTTTCCCCCTATCATGATAGTTATTTTCCATGTGATTTTTCTTCTTTGTCATTTTCTTTAGCAATGAAATAAATTTAACTTACAGCCTGATGTGAGGCTTGAACTCATGAGCCATGAGATCATGACCTGAGCTGCAGTTGGATGCTTAACCAACTGAGCCACCAAGGGATCCCTGCTCCAATCCACTTTTGGTGCGTCCTACAGGTTTTGGTAAAGGTATTCTCCTTGCATATTACTTACAATGTAATTTATAATTTCACAGTTGATACATTGTAGAGGAGGGAAAAAACTCTTCCTCTAACCTCTTAGGTTCTGCACGTGGGGCCAGTAAATCAAACTGATAAAAGACAGGGGCGCCTGGGTGGCTCAGTCGGTTAAGCGGCCGACTTCGGCTGACGTCGTGATCTCGAAGTCCGTGAGTTTGAGCCCCGCATCGGGCTCTGTGCTGACAGCTCAGAGCCTGGAGCCTGTTTCAGATTCTGTGTCTCCCTCTCTCTGACCCTCCCCTGTTCATGCTCTGTCTCTCTCCGTCTCAAAAATAAATAAAGGTTAAAAAAAATAAAAAAAACCAAACTGATAAAAGACAGATTGGGCACCTGGGTGGCTCAGTCAGTTAAGTGTCCGACTTCAGCTCAGGTCATGATCTCACAGTCCATGAGTTCGAGCCCCGCGTCGGGGTCTGTGCTGACAGCTCAGAGCCTGGAGCCAGCTTTGGATTCTGTGTCTCCCTCTCTCTCAGCCCCTCTGCTGTTCATGCTCTGTCTCTCTCTGTCTCAAAAATAAATTAAAAAACATTAAAAAAAAAAAGATTAACATGAGGGAGGGAAACAGATTTAATTACATACCTACACACAGAAGTCCACAAGGAAACATGACTCAAGGTGCTACGGAATCTGTCTGGAACACTGGTGGAAAAACCAAGTGGCACTCAGAGACCTTGGTGGATTGGATATTTATTTAACACCGGTGGGCTCAGAGGAGACCGTTTCTCCAAAGATCTGAGCCCTGAATGCGAGCGGGAAGGGTAATTTATAGTTATCAGCCTCCATATTTGTGTGTGTGTGTGTGGGGGGGTGGTTTTTCATGTGGCAGCAAACAAAGGAAGAAGAACCTGGAGGAGGGGTCTCTAAGCTAGAGACCCGAGTTTGTTTTAGTCCAATCAGCCATCTTTGGTATACTTTATCCACTTCTCCAACAAAGAAGGCAGTTATAATTTGGACCTTATATATCATCTTTACAAAAGGTGATAAAGTGTGGAGAAGAGGCTAAACCAAGAAAAAGTGGTTTGCGGCTTCTGAGGGTAAGTTATAGGGAAGTGACTAGACAATGTATGATAAATAAGGGCTGATTAGTAAGGTTTGTTATGCAAATAAGACTCATCTCAGATGATAAGAGTTGCCTCATGGGGCGCCTGGGTGGCTCAGTCGGTTAAGCAGACAACTTCGGCTCAGGGCATGATCTCAAGGTCCGTGAGTTTGAGCCCCGCGTCGGGCCCTGTGCTGACAGCTCAGAGCCTGGAGCCTGTTTTAGATTCTGTGTCTCCCTCTCTCTCTGACCCTCCCCTGTTCATCTCTGTCTCTCTCTGTCTCAAAAATAAATAAACGTTAAAAAAAAAATTAAAAAAAAAAAAGAGTCGCCTCTTAGGAGTAGTTCTCTTCCCCCCCATAGGAGAGGGAGACACCCTTACAAATGGAAATTTGTGTTACCCTCCCAAAGGGAAACTTACACCCTGCTCTCTGACCGAAGGATGGAGGGCAGGAAGCTATTTGCCTTCAATTCAAAACAATCCTTATGCCAAAGGGGCATATTTTGGGGTGACAAGGCTGATCCCTTTCATGTCCTTTGATCTAATAATTATTGGGGAGTATATGTCTTAATTTCCAAGTAGTTAAGATTTTCTGTTTTTTTTAAAAATGTTTTTAAATTATTTTTGAGAGAAACAGAGCATGAGTGGGGGAGGGGCAGAAAGAGAGGGAGACACAGAATCCAAAGCAGGCTCCAGGCTCTGAGCTGTCAGCATAGAACCCATCATGGGGCTCGAACCCACAAACCGTGAGATCATGACCTGAGCTGAAGTCAGAAGCTTAACCGACTGAGCCACCCAGGCGCCCCTAGATTTTCTGTTTACGTATTATTATTATTATTATTATTATTATTATTATTATTTTTACAGAGAGAGACAGAGCATGAACGGGGGAGGGGCAGAGAGAGAGGGAGACACAGAATCGGAAACAGGCTCCAGGCTCTGAACCATCAGCCCAGAGCCTGATGCGGGGCTCGAACTCACGGACCGCGAGATCGTGACCTGGCTGAAGTCGGACGCTTAACCGACTGCGCCACCCAGGCGCCCCTGTTTACGTATTATTTTTACCATGTTGGATTATCATCAGAAAAATAAGGCTGCTGCTTTTTAAAATTTGTTACTATTATTATACTTTTTTTTGCCAAAGACGTGATCAATTTTTGGAAATGCTCCATGGACATATGATTTTTTCTACATGAGGGACATTTCTCCATACTTCTGTTAAATTGTATATAAATTGTATTATCTACTTTCTCTACATGGGTCACTAATTTTTATCTATTAGGCATATCTTTAGTTTTATTTATTTATTTTAGAGAGAGATTGAGTGCAAGTGGGGTGAGGGGCATAGGGAGAAACAGAGAATTTTAAGCAGGTTCCACACTCAGTGCAGCGTCCAACATGGGGCTTAATCCCCCCACCCTGGGATCTTGACCTGAGCTGAATTAAGAGTGGGACTCTCAAATGACTGAGCCACTTGGATACCCCAGGCATATTTTTAGTTTTTAAATTTTTAAAACTAAAAATATTTTTAGTTTTCGACTCTTTAAGTTGTGTAGTGTATACAGGTTTATTACTATTAGATCGCCTTCATTAATTGTGCCTTTTATTATTACATAACACCCCTCTATTTAGGTTGATGTTTTTTACCTTAATTTTTACTAATTTTGCTTTATTTGCTTGTAATTTCTTGGTGCCTCTTTGTCCCTTTAATTTCAACATTTATCGCCTTGTTTTATCCTTACTCGTTATCAGCATATAGCTAGGTTTGGTTTTTAAACGCAATTTGACTTTTTGTCTTTCTTTGGGAGAATTCAGTCTGTTTCCTTTTCATCCTCCAGATTTTATTAACGTGCTCTTTATCTCCCCCCTCCACCCCCCACCCCCGTTTTAATTGGTGATTTATATCTACTTTTTAAAGTTCTGCTGATTAGTATCCACATTTCTCTGATAACTATTCTCACCTCTGAAATTTACCTTCTCTACAGCTTTACTCTTCCCCAAAATAACTTGTTTAAATCAGTATTTTTCAAACATTGAGTTCCAACCCACCGAAGAGTTGCAAAATTAATTTAGTGAATTGTGATTGAGATAGGGAAGCTGAAGTCAGATGCTCAACCAACTGAGCCACCCAGGTGCTCCTAAAATGCATTTCTTCTTCTTCTTCTTCTTCTTCTTCTTCTTCTTCTTCTTCTTCTTCTTCTTCTTCTTCTTCTTCTTTTTCTTTTTAAATGTTTATTTATTTTTGAGACAGAGGGAAACAGAGCATGAGTGGGGGAGGGGAAGAGAGAGAGGGAGACACAATCCGAAGCAGGCTTCAAGCTCTGAGCTGTCAGCACAGAGCCCGACGTGGGGCTTGAACTCACGAGCTGTGAGATCATGACCTGAGCTGAAGTTGGATGCTTAACTGAGCCACTCAGGCGCCCATGAAGAACTGCCTTTTTTGCCCCTTTTCCTCTTCTATTCTTGCCGAGACCCCTACCCCCACTCTACACACAACTTACAGTATGTCCTCCTTGGAAAGGTCAAGGAGTTAATGATGTCTTTGGAGTTTTCCAGCCCAATGGCATCTAAGGAGTGACCAGGTGGGGTGGTCATGAACATTTTTCCCAGACCACTGTGTAATAGGTCAACTTATAAGCTATCAGAAAGCTTATTGTATATAAGTTTGGCTTAAACTCACCTTTCATGAATAGTTGAGATAAAAGGCTTATATAGTTCCCTATTAGGGTTATCAGAAATTGCTAACCACCCTATCTCACTTCTGTGACCTCGCCTGCTTGCTAAATAGATAACTTAGGATGAAAAACGCTCCCCCACCCCCTCTACCAAGATCCGGCCTAGGCAAGATCAACATGTAAAAAGTCATGTACTCACTGCCCTACAGCATCTCAGGTGTCTAACTATGATTGGTCATTTTAAACCCTCTTAGGACAAAGACCTTTAAAATTTATGGGTTCCCGCCAAAACTAACGTCTGTGTGTCACAATATAATTGGCTACCATGAAATGCTGTAGATTGTAATTGGTTAACCAAATAATGATGTATTCTGACTTGCTAAAATCCATATAAGCCCACTGTTGCCTTTGTTCGGGGCCAGTCTCTGCACTTTTCTCCTTAACATCAGGAGATCAGGTTTGGCCCGGCCGTGAATAAAATCTTGCCTCGCTTCTATTCGGCATCTGGTGGGTTTTTTTTGATATCACCCTGTTTCACACTGATTGACCAAGACCTCTGGCTCCAGGGCATAAGTGACAGAAGGACACCAGCACACTTAACTTTGTACCTGGATGCCTGAGAAGACACATCACGGGCACCAAACCACAGTCCTCAGTAAAAACCCCAGACCCCAAGCAAAGATGAGATGAGACTCCTTCTTCTTTCCTTTCCTAGTCTCCTGGACACTCTGTCTGTATTTACACATTCTCTCTATGTCTTCAATGAAGTCGGCTGTTGCTTCCTACTGGCTTGAGTTTGATTTCTATCCTGCCAGTCAGCCTGCATCATGATCACTTTTCAAAGGAAAAAAAAAAAAGGAATTATGAGAATTATGATAGAAAAATGTCAGAGAGCATTAAACATAGTAAGATACCTTGTTTCAAAAAAACCCGCGCCTTTGATTAAATGTATGGTGTATGTGTGCATGCACTTGTGTGCTGGATTAGGATATAAAATGCATTTCTTTTCTTTTACTTTTTTAACATTTATTTATTTTTGAGAGACAGAACACAAGCAGGGGAAGGGCAGAGAGAGAGGGAGACACAGAATCCGAAGCAGGCTCCAGGCTCTGAGCTGTCAGCACAGAGCCCAAAGCAGGGCTTGAGCTCACAAACCATGAGCATGACCTGAGCTGAAGTCAGATGCTCAACCAACTGAGCCACCCAGGTGCTCCTAAAATGCATTTCTTCTTCTTCTTCTTCTTTTTTTTAATGTTTATTTATTTTTGAGACAGAGGGAAATAGAGCATGAGTGGGGGAGGGGAAGAGAGAGAGGGAGACACAATCCGAAGCAGCCTTCAAGCTCTGAGCTGTCAGCACAAAGCCCGACGTGGGGCTTGAACTCACGAGCTGTGAGATCATGACCTGAGCCGAAGTTGGATGCTTAACTGAGCCACTCAGGCACCCCGAGTTTCTACTTTTTTTTTTTTAAGTATTTTTTTAACGTTTATTTATTTTTGAGACAGAGAGAGACAGAGCATGAACAGGGGAGGGTCAGAGAGAGGGAGACACAGAATCCGAAACAGCCTTCAGGCTCTGAGCTGTCAGCACAGAGCCCGACGCGGGGCTCGAACTCACAGACCTCAAGATCATGACCTGAGCCGAAGTCGGCCGCTTAACCGACTGAGCCATCCAGGCGCCCCTCTACTTTTTAAAATTAAGTGTTGAATTCCAGTAGCTAATATTTTATATTGGATGTTCAAATATGTGTTCAGATATGACAGCAAATTGACATTAAAATTTTTTTTTAAGGTTTATTTATTTTTGAGATAGAGATATAGAGAGTGAGCAGGGGAGGGGCACAGAGATAGGGAAAGACAGAATCCAAAACAGGCTCTAGGCTCTGAGTTTCCAGCATAGAGTCTGATGTGGGGCTTGAACTCAGGAACGTGATGTCATGACCCGAGCTGAAGTCAGATGCTTAACCAACCGAGCCACCCAGGTAGGTGCCCCTTGACATTTTTAATAATGTCGCTATTCAGTTTTTGGATTCAGAGTTATACTAGTCTAAGAAAATGAACTTGGCAAACTTCGCTTATTCTCTGTTTTCTAAAACAAATAATATATAAGAGTGAACTATCCCTTGACAATTTAGTAAAACTCCCTTATAAAACTGTTTGGGCAAGTGCTTTTTTGGAAGAAGTGTTTATTTGCTGTTTCATTTTCTTTAATGTTTATTGGTCTATTCCGATTTTCTCGTTCTACTTTCATCAACATTAGAAGTTTTATTTTTCTAGAAATTTATTCATTTTTTGTGGGTTTTAAAATATTGGGGTATATTTATTATAAAATTATTGTATAATTTAAACTTTTAAAAAGTATTTATTTTGAGGGGTGCCTGGGTGGCTCAGTCGGTTACATGTCTGACTTTGGCTCAAGTCATGATCTAGTGTGCAGTTTGTGAGTTCGAGCTCCACATCGAGCTCTAGGCTGTCAGCACAGAGCCTGCTTCAGATCATCCCATCTCTCTCTGCCCCTGCCCTGCTTGTGCACTCTCTTTCTCTCTCTCAAAAACAAATAAAAACATTAAGTGCACGCAGGGGAAGGGCAGAGAGAGAATCCCAAGCAGGCCCCATGCTGTCACTGCAAGTGAGCCCCACATGGAGCTCAATCCCACGAACTGAGAGATCATGGCCTGAGCTGATGTCAAGAGTTAGATGCTTAACTAACGAGCCACCCTCGTGCCCCAAATTATTTAATAATTTACATCTCATTTTTATCTTCAGTTATTTTTCCTTTCCCATTTTGTTTTTGTCTATTTGCTTCTTTTTTTCTTGTCTTTTTTTTTCAATATCTTGACAAAAGTCTTACTCTTTTTGAAGAGCCAATTTTGGTTTTATTCATTTTCTCATCATTTTTGTTCTTAACTTTGTTTTCTACTCATTCTTAAGTGATAGAGGGTAGACAAGGGACTTATGTTTCTGCATTATTTGAGTCTTAAAACTGTATAATGTTATAAAAATTCAATGAGTTATAAAAATTTAAAAAAGAACTGATAGGGGAAACCTAATAGAACACTAAAAAATTTTAAGTCAATGAAATAAGTAGTGATGTTTTGCTTCCTAACGCACAGTTATACCTTTTTACTTCTTTTTTTAAAAATTTTTAATGTTTATTTATTTTTGAGACAGAGAGACAGAGCATGAATGGGGGAGGGTCAGAGAGAGGGAGACACAGAATGTGAAACAGGCTTCAGGCTCTGAGCTGTCAGCACAGAGCCCGACGCGGGGCTCGAACTCACGAGCTGCAAGATCGTGATCTGAGCTGAAGTCGGACGCTCAACCGACTGAGCCACCCAGGCGCCCCTTTTTTACTTCTTAATGTATTATTTGTACAAGCATAGTAATCACATTTTGAATCAATTAGCATAATGTACTAAGTGTTTAGATCACAGGAAAAAGAACAGAGCAGATGATACAAATTTAAGGTTAACTGTTGGGGAGGACTGAAGAATTAAAGATGGCCTCTGAGAGAGGTTTTATAGTTGTTTCAGGTCCCTATTTTTATTTTCCTTAAAAAATTTTTATTATGAAAACTTTCAAGCACATAGAAAAGAACAGTATAATGAACACTCATGAAACTAACACTTAAGATTTCACAGGTAACATTTGGACACCATGCTTCATCTCTTTTTGTTGTTGTTGAAATACTTTAAGTAAGTTACAGGTATAATTTCTTTAAATAGTCTAGCAAGCATCTCCAAAAAATAAAGATCTTTACTATACAACCATAATAAAATTGTTCCACTTAACACATTTAACAAGAATTAAAGGGACGCCTGGGTGGCTCAGTTGGTTAAGTGGCCGACTTTGGCTCAGGTCATGATATTGCGGTCTGTGAGTTCGAGCCCCATGTCGGGCTCTGTGCTGACAGCTCAGAACCTGGAGTCTGCTTTGGATTCTGTGTCTCCCTCTGTCTCTAGCCCTCCCCCATTTGTGCTCTGTCTCTGTTTTTCAAAAATGAATAAATGTTAAGAAAAAAAATTTTTTTTAAGAATTAAAAAACTACACTGCACAGGGTGACTGGGTCGCTCTGTCAGTTAAGCCTCTGACTTTGATTTTGGCTTGGGTCATGATCTCACGGTTCCTGAGTCCAAGCCCCACATCAGGCTCTGTGCTGATAGTGTGGAACCTGCTCAGGATTCTCTCCCTCCCTCTCTCTCTCTGCCCCTCCCCTGTTGTGCTCTCTCTCTCAAAAATAAATATTTAAAAAATTAAAAAATATATACTGCTTGGTCCATATGCAGAATACTGTAATATTCCCGATATGGCTTCTAGAGTTGTTTGATTTTTTTATTATTATTTTTAAAGTTTATTTATTTAAGTAATCTCTATGCCCAACGTGGGGCTCAAACTCATGACCCCAAGATCAGCAGTTGCAGGACTATGACTTGTTGAAGAGGTCAGGACAGTTCTCTTACAGAATTTCTCAACTTCTAGGTTCATCTGATTGTTTCCTCTTGATAATATCTATCTTGGTCCTTCCCCCTGTAAATTGGAAGTTAGATTGAAATCTTGATTGGACTTGATTTTAAATATTTTGACAAGAATTGTTTCATAGGTCATGCTGTTTGCTACATATTACACACCACACTGGGTGGAACACTATGTGTGGTTGTTGCCCCTTTTTACTGACAATGATTCTTGTGCAAAGGGCGGTAATAGTGTCCATTGGACAATTTTGTGTATGATGGGACCATAGTTTGACACGATGCAAACACAAAGTTTTCCATCAGACTTTTTAAACTAATAGTTTTGGTATCTGCTGATAATTGTGTGAATTAACCATTTCATAAAAGCTGACAAGACGTAAACTTCATTTGCTCTAAATTAAGTAGGTGGCATCGTTCTCCAAAGAGCTTTCTTTCCCTCATCACGTGGGAACGTTTCATTACCCAGAGATACATTTCTTACTGGGAAGGCAGGGTAAATGCTTAATTCTTTCCCTTTAATTAACAATTTTCTAATAATGGATTAATGGCAATCTTCTCAACTTCGGGTGGTGGGGGCCCCTTTCAGTTTGCTCCTGGGTCCCTCTGATGTAACCCCGTCTTTGAAGGCTTCTTTGCTTTTTTTTTTTCTTTAAAAAAATTTTTTTTTTTTTTTTACGTTTATTTATTTTTGAGACAGAGAGACAGAGCATGAACGCGGGAGGGTCACAGAGAGAGGGAGACACAGAATCTGAAACAGGCTCCAGGCTCTGAGCAGTCAGCACAGAGCCCGACGCGGGGCTCGAACCCATGGGCCGTGAGATCATGACCTGAGCCGAAGTCGGACGCTTAACTGACCGAGCCACCCAGGTGCCCCTTCTTTGCTTTTTTTCAATATAAGTATTCCCAAGCGTGCCTTGTAGGTTCCCAGCTCCAAACCTGGAACCAGCCGTTTCTCCAAGAGTCCCTGGTTTCTTTTTGTAAGCAATGGTATCTAGGAGTGGCTTGCTCTTTCGCCTCTCATTCTTTTGGTGCGCTCATTCCATCTCTCCAAACAAGAAGAGCACTTATAACTTTCGTTTATTTAGTGTTGCTGACACACAAGGAATTCTACATGCATTAGTGTAACTAGTTTATCAAGTTTCACACGCATATTACGTGAAATGATTTTATTTCTTCCGTCATCCCCACCTTCCGCTGTGCCCTGATAAGCCTTCCCTCTCATGCCTAAATGATGTTTGAGGCACCTATCATTATATTCCCATCACTTTTGGTCAGTGAAACAACCCAGTCTGGTTTAACTCTTTTATTTTTCATATCTAATTCAAAGCAATCTTCCTCTTCATACAGTAGGCTACTGGGACCCTGTGTGCAGCATGGTCTGCTAATTGACTTTCTCCTCCTTGTCCCACTTTTGGTTCTAGCTCTTTGGGTATTGGAGATGGAAAATAGGGGGTAAAAAGATGCAAACATCTTTTTTGAGGTAATTTCTTTCTTTATTGAGTTAGAATTCACAGATCATTAACTCTCCGTTTTAAAGTGTGCAATTCAGTAGTTTTTGGTATATTCATAAGGTTGCAACCATCACCCCTCATTCCAGAACATTTTCATCATGCCCCAAAGCAGTGCCTCCAGTCCCCCAACCCTCTCTCTACCCTAGCCCTAGGCAACCAGTAATCTACCGTTTTCTGGACATTACATATAAAGGAAATCATACAATATGTGGCCTTTTATTTCTGCCTATTTTCAGTTAGCATAATGTTTTCACAGTTTTCTATTCATGGCTCAATAATATTCCATTGTAATGATACATCACATCTTACTCGTCTATTCATTAGCTGGGGTGTTTCCACTCCTTAGCTACTATGCATACCACTGCTACAAACCTTAGTGTACAATATTTTGTGTAGATAAATGCTTAACATTTTCTTGTGTATATACATAGGGCTAGAACTGCTGGATCATATGCTGACTCTCTGTTTAACTTTTTTTTTTTTTCTTAAGTTTATTTATTTTTGAGACAGAGAGAGACAGAGCATGAACGGGGGAGGGTCAGAGAGAGAGGGAGGCACAGAATCGGAAACAGGCTCCAGGCTCTGAGCCATCAGCCCAGAGCCCGACGTGGGGCTCGAACTCACGGACCGTGAGATCGTGACCTGAGCTGAAGTCGGACGCTTAACCGACTGAGCCACCCAGGCGCCCCTCTCTGTTTAACTTTTTGAGAAACTGCCATGCTGAGCGCTATTCAAAGCAATTGCATCATTTTACATACCCAGGGGTTCCAATTCTCCACATCCTCACCAGTTCTTGGTATTGTCTGTTGCTTTGTTTTGTTTTGAAATTACAGCCACTCTAGTGAGCGTGTGTAGTATCTCAATATGGTTTTCATTTGCATTTCCCTAGCGACTATTATCTTTTCCTGGGCTCATTGGACATTTGCACATTTCTTTGGAGAAATGTCTATTCAGATCATTTGCCCATTTTTAAATTAGGTTACTTGTCTTTTTAGTATTGAATTATAACAGTTCCTTACATATTCTGGATACTAGACATTTATCAGACATATGATTTGCGAATATTTGTTTACCATTCTCTGGGTTACCTTTTTTTTCCTTTCTAGTGTCCTATGAAGCACAAAAGTTTAACATTTTAATGTAATTCAATTTATCTGTTTTTCCTTTTCTTGCCTGTTTTTGGTGTCATAGCCAATAAACCATTGCTTAATCTGAGGAAAAGCAAATTAAGATTTATTCTTAGGGCACCTGGGTGGCTCAGTCAGTTAAACATCTGAGTCTTGACTTGTCTCAGGTCATGATCTCACCGTTCATGAGTTCGACCCCTCATAGGGCTCTCTGCTATCAACATAGAGCCTGCTTCGGAACCTCTGTGCATCCCCCCCCCCCCCATGCTCGCTCTCTCTCTCTCTCTCTCTCTCTCTCTCAAACACAAATAAACATTAAAAAAAAAAAAGATTTATTCTTGTGCTTTCCTTGGAGAGTTTTTGTTTTTGTTTAGGGAGAGAGAGAGAGAGAGCACAAGTGGGGGAGAGGGACAGAGGGAGGGAGAGAGAGAATCTCAAGGATCAATGCTCAGCATGGAGCCCAAAGGCAGGGCTCGATCTCACAACCCCAGGATCACGACCTGAGCCGAAATCAAGAGTTGGATGCTCAACCAACTGATCCCCCCAGGTGCTCCTCCTTGTAGGGTTTTATAGCTTAGATCTTACATGTAGGTTTTCAACCTACTTAGAGTCCTTTTTTTTTTTTTTTAAGTTTATTTATTTTTGAGACAGAGGGAGAGAATCCCAAGCAGGCTCCATGCTGTCAGCGCAGAACCCGACGTGGGGCTTGATCCCACAACAGCGAGATCATGACCTGAGCTGAAATCAAGAGTCACTTAACTGACTTGGCTACCCAGGGGCCCCAGGTTTTCCTTAATTTCTTTCAACAATGTTCAGTATTCGGAGTTCCCTCTGTCAGTGTGGAGCCTGCTTGGGATTCTTTCTCCCCCTCTCTCTCTCTCTGCCCCTCCCATGTTCTTTCTCTCTCTCAAAATAAGTAAAATAAACTTAAAAATACCAAAACAATGTTCAGTATACACATCTTCTACTTCTTTTGTTAAATCAGTTCTTAAGTATTTTATTTTTTTAATGTTTATCTTTATTTTTGAGACAGAGAGAGACAGAGCATGAGTGGGGGAGGGCAGAGAGAGAGGGAGACACAGAATCTGAAGCAGGGTCCAGGCTCTGAGCTGTCAGCACAGAGCCCGACGCGGGGCTCGAATTCGTCAACTGCGAGATCATGACCTGAGCCAGAGTCGGATGCTCAACAGACTGAGCCAGCCAGGCTCCCCTTAAGTATTTTATTCTTGATGCTATTATAAATGGAATTGCTTTCTACTTAATTTTCACAACAAATGTCTTTTTACTTCACTAGGAGCAACTGGAATTCTCTGTCGGTTGCTGTTGCTGTACTTAGTAACGCTGACCGACCACAAGGCCTTCTGTGGGCAGTTATCCAAAGTGCGGATCTGTCATGGGACACACGTGTGAGCTCTGTGACACGTGTGTGTCATACTTGTGCAGGGGCTGTGCTAATCTCTGTATCGTTCTGGTTTTGCTATGTGTGCTGCTGAAGTGCCCCACAGGTCTCCACAGAGCATGGTCTCTTGGTACAGGATATCAATCTCCAGTTCAGGGTTCCAACTTTGCCACTCACTACCCAGTGGCAGGCCCCACTACCCCACTGCCTCTTCCTGGGTTTTCCTTCTTGCAGTATGTATCCTCTTTGGGGGGGGGGGGAGGGTTCCAGAGAGATGGCTCAAATACTGGTAGCTGCCACTGTGTTTACTTGACGGTGGGGGTTTATTTTCCAGACGATGTAACTTAGCAACAAGGTATAGTAATTAAGATGTGCATTAAGGCACAGGGATGAAAGAATAACCTAACAGAACGAAAAGAGAATCCAGAATGTGTATCAAAAGTAGCGTTACCCACCTTTGGGAAAAGGATAGTATTGTCAATAAAAGGTTTCAAAACAATTGGTTGTCAATTTGGGAAAAAATAAAATTAGTTTCCTACCTCACACCACATATAAAAGTAAATTCTATGTGAGGGGTGCCTGGCCGGCTCAGTTGATAGAGCATGTGAAGGTTGATCTCAGGGTTATGAGTTCAAACCCTACACTGGGTGTGGAGTTTACTTAAAAACAAAAACATATCCAAAAAACACAAAGTAAATTCTACGTGTATAAAAGGCCTGAGGTTGTAAAACCAACCAACCAAGCAAAAAACCCCACCCACACTTAAAAAAAACTAGAGGGAACCAAAGGAGAATATCTTTAAGACCTTAGGATGGGGACAGATTTGTTTTTAGAAGAAAAAACAATCGGGACACCTGGATGGCTCAGTCAGTTAAATGTCCGACTCTTGATTTCTGCTTAGGTCATGATCCCAGAGTCGTGGGATTGAGCCCTGCGTCAGGCTCCACACTGAGGGGAGAGTCTCTCTCTTTCCCTCTCTGCCTCTCTTCCTGGCTTGTGCTCTCGCTCTCTCTCTCTAAAAACAAAACAAACAAACAAACAAACAACAAAACAGTAAGTCTACACCAAAAAGAAAGGATTGATAAACCTGCTCATAAAAAGATACCATGATAAAAAAGTAAAAAATCAAATTCCAGATGGAGAGAAGAAATTGGCTGCATATAACCATGAAAGATTTATATCTTGACTATGGAAGAATTTCTAAAAATCAATAACAAAAAGACAAAGCTCGTCTGAAAAGTGGTTCAGGCAGAAAAGGAGACCCAAATCACCAGTGAACACGTGGAAAGACGCTCAGCCCCATGAGGAATCCGGGAAACAACTTAACACCATTAAGGAAATACCACTTGAGACTCTTAAAAATTCATAAAACATTAAAAACTCTGAAAATACATAGTGCGAGTATTGGACATGCTCATAGTCTGCTGGTTATTTTTGAGATATGTCTGTCAGGTTGAGGACATGCATTTGGTAAGACCTCGTAAATGTCACTAGAGAAACTCTTGCATATAAGCATCAACAGAGGGGTTTATAAAAATGTTTATATAGCAAGGTTAAAAAAAAAACAAACCATGAGGCGCCTGGGTGGCTCAGTAGGTAAAGCGTCCGACTTCGGCTCAGGTCATGATCTCGCAGTCCACGAGTTCAAGTCCCACGACGGGCTCTGTGCTGACAGCTCAGAGCCTGGGGCCCGTTTCAGATTCTGTGTCTCCCTCTCTCTCTGACCCTCCCCTGTTCATGCTCTGTCTCTCTCTGTCTCAAAAATAAATGTTAAAAAAAAATTTAAAAAACCCCCAGCAAATAAAACAAATCTAAAATCCTGCAAATGCACTAGATGTCCATTAATAGGAGATTAGAGAAATGTCAAAACGTTCATATAGTAGAATACCATAGAGTAGTTAAAATAACCTAACACTCCAGCTATCCTATTTATCCATAAGATATATCTCAAAAACACAGTGTTGAGAAGGGGGGGTGAGTTGCAGAAAGATATATACAATATGATAGCATTTATATAAAACTTAAAATATGAAAATAATACTTACGGATGTTAGGATTAGTATCACTTATGGATATGTTCATATATAGGAAAAACACAAGAACAGGTATGAATATCTAAGTGCCAAATTCAGGAGGGAGAGGTAGAAATGGGGTCAGGTGAGGCAACACGAGAAATTCATCACAGTTTCTATTCTTTTTTGTATGCCCGATACTTCATTAAATGCAAACAATTACAAAATAACTCCCAGTGTTGTGAGATAGCCCTGAATTCAAGTTTCTGTAAACTGCTTTCTTCGGTTCTAATTTCAGTGTACTGCTTCTAAAAAAGGTTGTCAGCTCTCAGGCTGGAGACACAATCAGTTTTGAACTTTAACCTCATGACTAAGACTCTCCTTCAGTCTTGCGGAAGCCAATGACTTGCTTCCAGTTAGCGAGTCTGTACAGGAATTTCTTCCCACTTTATAAATCAGTGTTTTCTTTTCAAAATATTTCAGCCTGTTTGCCCAATTTTTAGAGAAATATTCAGTAGCTGGCTATAGGCTATGTTCTGGAAGAGGGTCCAAATGTTCTGGTCTACTAGCTGTAAGCCTACTGAAATGGGGTCGGGATCACCCAGATCTAGTTCTGAATCTGCCACTAACCAGGACTGCAAGACTGTAAGTGAGTCTCCGGTTTTCTGTGGCCTCCGGTTTTCTCAGTCAAATAAGGGTGGTTGATGAAATGATCTGTAAGGTACCTTCTCAATCCAACCTTCTGTGATTCTCGGGCAGATTCTGAGGCTTTGTCAAAAAATTCCTTGGCTCTAAAATTTTTCTCTTCTATCATTTCCACCAAGCTGGTTGGATGAATACTGATGAGCTCAAATCTCTGGACAGCTTTTAGGGATGCTCGATTTTTCATATGCCCAAGTTGAAAGTTCAGGGTTAGATTACCCCACTTGCCATTAGGCAAAATGTCCTGGCTTCTCATCTACAGATGAGCCTTATCTCTGTAATTTATACCAGCAGTTGTCTGGTAAATCCCTTAGAAGTGGTTGGTAATCTCTTTGCAGTAAAATTTTCCTTCTTTCCCCCTGCTTGGCACCAAGAGGAATCTAATTTATTCTCTGAGGTATGGTGCAAATACTTTTTGTTTAAATTGAGATACTGTGTTATCGATGAACAAAGAGTCCTGACTGATAAGGTACGATCTTGCCTTCTTAATTTATATAAGTGTAAAATATTAAGTTCTGTGAGAGTTAAGAACTGTCGGCTTCTAGTCAAACCTGTTAGTTTCAAGAGTTGGCAACTACCTGTGGCAATCAGGAATTACAGGTTGAAAGCAACTACCGTCAGTTTAATTCACGTGGTGTTTGAATTCAAAAGAAGACTGGTAAGTGCAATTTAAATATTACACAGTTAATAGCAGGGAGGGTGCCTAACCCCAGATGACTCAGAATGCCAGTGCAGTGTGGTAGATGACCAGAGAAGTGCAGTCAAGTGCATGAGACAGAGGAGTTTGTAGAAGAGTTCTATACCTAAATCACACACATGCAAAGGCAGATTTTGGGAACTGAGAAAATCAAAATACATTTGAGGATATTGGTTTAGTGACTGTGAACAACTCATATTGTGTATGCTATGATTTACTTAGAAATTAGATGAAGCAATAAGGAAAACTAGAACACATGGCATGAATAGAAGGAGATTATCTGAAAAGGAGAAAAAGGACTTGAGTCACTGCAAACATCAGAAGGCAAGATGAAATTACCCAGGAACAGGAAAACTCTAAATAAATAACACCAGCTAGGAAATATGACAAACACAAATCTTATGATTTAAAAACTTGATTTCTTAATGCGTCACTTAAATTTTATTTATTTTTTATCTTAGCGCGCGCGCGCGAGAGAGAGAGAGAGAGAGAGAGAGAGAGAACATGAGCAGGGGAGAGGGCAGAGGGAGAGAGAGACAGAATCTCAAGCAGGCTCCACAGTCAGCACACTCAGCTCCACACTGACATGGGGCTCAATCCCACGAACCTGGGATCATGACCCGAGCCAAGATCAAGAGTCAGTCGCCCAACCAACTGAGCCACCTAGGGCGCCCCTACATCATTTAACTCTTAAATTGCCAGCTGGCAGAGTGACAGACTCCACCTCTATTTCAAGTACTACATGATATCATCAATGTGGCAAAAACAAAACGAGAAGAAACACAATTGTGCAATTTGGGGGTAGTAAAGATTCCCATGCATGACAACCAGGCATACCCCTGCAATTTACAAGAGATAGTTGGAATTATTTAATCCTTAATACAAATGAACAAATGTAGGCAGGGAGCTGTTATTCTGTTAAAGCAGACGTAGTGGGGCGGCTTCACTGACACATTCTGATCTAGCTAACGAACTCTGTTCTCACTTTGCTGCCATGACCGAGAAGTGTGTATATGTATGTGATGGTCCACATGTCAAAACAGGCCCATTTTTGGAAACTTTATCTGTGAAACTCTAAACGACCTTGTTAAAATGGAAAGATTTACAGTGGCTCAAAATTAGTATTATTTATTTTGAGAGGGAGCAGCTGAGGGGCAGAGAGAGGGAGAGACAGAATCCCAAGCAGGCTCCGTACCACCAGCACAGAGTCCAATGCAGGGCTCAATCCCACGGACCATGAGATCATGACCTGAGCTGAAATCAAGAGTGGAACGCTCAACCGACTGGGCCACCTGGGCACCCCGAGTTGCTTGAAATTATTAGAATAAATAAACCCTGTCCAAGTGGGAACTGGTCGAAATCATCATTGTAGCTCTGAGATCCTGAGTGTCAAAATGGTGAGTTTCAATGTTTTGTTTGGTATAGCTCAAGAACATTCCCCTCATTCCTCCTTAGCTTTGACCCATCCACACTTGCTAAGTTCCCCCTTTTATGTTCCATCATTGTAGTAATTATATAGTCTAGTAATTTCTTTTCCTTACTAAACTGACTTCTTAGACTGTAAAAATTGTATCTTTTCAGCTATGCGTACCCAAGGGCAGGTCAAGTTTTGGCAAAGGAGAGGCTATTAGATAATGTAAAAATAAAGGCACTTCACTTGGTTTTGAAAGTCTGTAAAAGGATCTTACCTGGATGGGTTGATTAGGCCACTGGCACAGGAGTCCATCTGAGAACTGGCACGGACCAATGTTGCTTGAGAGATCTCACTGATGGCATTTGAAATCCCAAAACTGTCAACTTACTGACAAATATGTCTGGTTACTTACTCTTTGGCATTTGTCCTTTGTTCTTATGAAGTGTGAGGAATAGTCTCCAAAAAGCCTGAGCAAATCCAGATTATGACATATTGGACAATGGGATAATGTTTAAAGGGCTATTTAATCATTTGTTTTGCATCAGAGCCATCATTGAACCACCTGGATTTGTCATGCTTCTGATGGTAAGTACACAGGCTTTCATACTGCCATTGTTATTGACAAGTGGGTTTTTCTAATGTCAATTTCACTAGCTATGATAATATTGGAAACTAGGACTGTCCTCTTCATTAAAGATGAAGTGTCCTTGGTGCTTGTGACTAGGCTAAGTGACTTGTCTAGGTCACACAGTGAGTTCGATGGCCATAGGGCAGTTGTCTAGTAACTGCCACTATGGTGTCTAATGATGGGCATATGGGCAGCATTCGGGTGCCTGGGTTGGTTAAGCATTCGACTCTGGTCTTAGCTCAGGTCTTGATCTCAGGATCGTGAGTTCAAGCCCTGTGTTGGGTTCCATACTGGGTGTGGTGCCTACTTAAAAAAAAGGGGGGGCAGCCTCGGTGGATTAGTCAGTAAAGCATCCGTCTTTTGATTTTAGCTCAGGTCATATCTCAGGGTTTGTGAGATGGGGCCCTGCATGGGGTTCTGTGCTCACAGCATGGAGTCTACTTGAAGTTCTCTCTTCCTCTTTCTCTGCCCCTCCCCTGCGCTCCTGCACTCTCTCTCAAAATAAGTAAGTGAACATTAATTTAAAAAAAGATGGGCATATGAGCAGCATAAGACCTTGCCAGGTGAGGAAACCCAAGAGAGGGAAGTCAGACACCTGTACTGCCTCCTTTAGGTGGGTGGTACTTAGCAGGTAAGTCAAATACTGAGACAGGGAGTGGTTAAGAACAGTTTAGCAAACTAGTTTCTGATCTCCTGTTTTCATCACATACAAAAGACACACCCTGCCTTTGCCCAAATATTTCTGTAACACTCGCTACTTCTCTAGCCAAGAGACTGTCTGTTTCCCAAGTGCAAATTCAGATTCCATATGGGTGATGGCAGATGATAACAATACGCATTGTTGCTATTCTTGAATTTTAATTTCTGTCGGCATAAAAACCTTTTTTTTCCCACTGAGATTATCAAAGAAGATTAAGTAATGCCATTAAATTAAATGTAAGTACCTATTACTAAAGTATTTAGGCTAACCTACAATGGAGGGTACTGCCTAATGGAATCATAGGAAGAGAAAGAAATCTTCTTACCCAGGGTCTGGTGATTTGTTCATTAGGGCATGCTATCAAATCTTTTAAGAATGACTTTCAAAAAATTGCAAAAATGTATGCTGATAGAACAAAATGAAGAATACAGACATAAATTTTAAAAATGACCAACAATTTTACCACCCACAGACAACCACTTGCTAATAATATTTGAATGTATTCACTTCCAAAAAGTTTTCTATGTCAAAGATGCACTTCACACACGAATTGATACCTAGGGCAGGCACCTGTCAATCAGTTGCTCAGTGGAATATAAAACAGATAAAAACAGGGAGGGCCTGGGGTGCCTGGGTGGCTCAGTCGGTTAAGCGCCTGACTCTTGATTTTGGCTCAGGTCATGATCTCTTGGTTTGTGAGACGGAGTCCCACATTGGGCTCTGTGCTGACAGCACGGAGCCTGCTTGGGATTCTCTCTCCCTCTCTCTCTGCCCCTCCCCTACTCATGCATACATGTTCTCTCTCTCAAAATAAGTAAATAAACATTAAAAAAAAGGGTAGGGCTGAAGATATTAATAAAAATATCATCCTCAAAAACTGTGGGGAAAATTTTTAAAAAGGACATAACACCATAAAGCTTGTACACCTTTAGAGAACACTGGCATAATCTTTTATTTTGTAGATAGAACACTGAGGGAGAATGTGACCCGCTGAGAGCAGGCACAGCCCGACCTAGAATCCAAGAACCAAGGCTTCTGACAGTCTCCCTACTCTCACAATGATTTTACCTGACTTTGTTATATAGATGATTGGATTTAATGATTGATAAACTTAGGCTTTGATGGGAAGTGGTTTGATGGGAAGAATAATACAATGTTAGCAGATCCTTTTTAACCCACCGAAATTGTATCTGCTAGGGATTAAGTTCACTACTTAAGCGTTTAGTCAGAGTGTATTAGAATAGCAAGAAACCTTAGAGGTCCCTTATAGTTTATATCCCCATTGTCTCTCTTAAAAAAATTTTTTTTTTGAAAATTTTTTAGAAAGAGCAAGTGGGGAGAGGGGCAGAGGGAGAGAGGGAGAAAGAATCTTAAGCAGGCTCCACGCTCAGCACAGAGCTTGACACAGGGCTTGATCCCACACACCTGGGATCATGATCTGAGCTGAAATCAAGAATCAGTTTTGGTTTGACTGACTGAGCCACCCAGGCGCTCCCCCATTCTATAGATAAGAACACTGAGGCCAAAGGGGAAACATAATTTACTAAAGATGTTTACCTAGGATCCCATATACTCTGGATTGATGGGTATCCACTTACTCTGACTTCAGTTGAACTATTCAATTGTTACAAGGAACTTAGGCAACAGTCATTAATTACTGCTAACTTCACAAAGAGAGATAAAGAGAAATTAGGTGCCTTCTGATGGATACATGAGGGAGTTGTGACAAAAAACTCAAACTTGAATCAGAATAAGGCATACAGCACTATCAAGCATCTAGGGGGTAGAAGAGCATGTTAGAGACTCCCAGGAACACAATCAGGAAAATCTAGAATGTGGGCAATACGTAAGGTAAATAACTAGGTTTCTGCAATTAATAAGTATCAAGGAAAAATGAGATGGGGTGGGGGGGATCTAAAGGGACCTAAGAGAAAAATAACTTAAATGACATGTATTGGTATTTGGATCCTGATATGCACAAACTGTAATAAAATAATTATAAGACAGGTACATTAATACCAAACTTACAGAAATAAAAAAAGATCGTAACAGTCTGAACAATTGAATGCCAACAAATTAGACAACTTAAATGAAGTGGATTCATTCATAGAAAGACACAAAGTACTGAAACTGACTCAAGAAGAAACAGAAAGGAACTCTCTTGCCCTGTTGGTGGGAATGCAAACTGGTGCAGCTGCTATGGAAAATAGTGCGGAGGTTCCCCAAGATATTAAAAACAGAACTACCCTATGACCCGGCAATAGCACTACTAGGAATTTACTCAAGGGATACAGGAGTGCTGATGCATAGGGGCAAGTGTACCCCAATGTTTGGAGCAGTGCTTTCAACAATAGCCAAATTATGCAAAGAGCCTAAATGTCCATCAACTGATGAATGGATAAAGATGTGGTTTATATATACAATGGGATACTACTTGGCAATAAGAAAGAATGAAATCTGGCCATTTGCAGCAACGTGGATGGAATTGGAGGGTATTATGCTAAGTGAAATAAGTCAGAGAAAGACAGATACCATATGTTTTCACTCATATGTGGATCTTGAGAAACTTAACAGAAGACCATGGGGGAGGGGAAGGGAAAAAAAAAGTTACAGAGAGGGAGGGAGGCAAACCATAAGACACTCTTGGATACTGAGAACAAACAGAGTGCTCGCTTCGGCAGCACATATACTGAGAACAAACTGAGGGTGGATGGGGGGGGTGGGGGAGAGGGGAAAGTGGGTGATGGGCATTGAGGAGGGCACTTGTTGGGATGAGCACTGGGTGTTGTATGGAACCCAATTTGACAATAAATTATCCTACAAAAAAAAGAAACAGAAAACCTGAACAGATCTATAACAAGAGATTAGTAATAAAAGAACAAAGCAAAATAAAACAAAACTACCCACAAAGAAAATCCAAGGCCCAGATGGCTTCACTGGTGAATTCTACAAGACGTTTAAGAACAAATGGATGTTGGGGTGCCTCTGTGGCTCAGTCGGTTAAGCATCTGACTTTGGCTCAGGTCATGATCTTGTGGTTCATGAGTTCAAGCCCCGCATCAGGCTCTTTGCTGACAGCATAGTAAAGATTTACCTCCCTCTCTCTGCCCCTCCTCTGCCTCGCACATGCTCTCTCTCTCTCTCAAAAACAAATACACTTAAAAAAAAAAAAAGGACCATATATGAAAAACACACAGCTAACATCATATTTAATGGTAAAAAACTGAATGCTTTCCCCCTAAGATCAGGGACAAGGATGTCCACTCTCACCACTTCTTTTCAACATTGTATTAGAGGTTCTAGCTGGAAAAAAATCAGTCAAGAAAATGAAATAAAAGGGATGCAGACTGGAAAGGAAGAAGGAAAAACAATCTCTATTTGCAGATGACATGATTTTGTAAACAGAAATGCTCAGGAATTCACTAACGATCAATGAGTTTGGCAAGGTTGCAAGATACAAGATCAATATACAAAAATTAATTGTATATCTACACACTTGCAATGAATAATCTGAAAATGAAACAAATAATTCCATTTATAATTACATCAAAAAGAAAATATATAGGAATAGATTTAATAAACGAAATGTAAAACTTATACTAGGAAAATTACAAAACATTGTTGAAAGCAATTAAAGATGATCTAAATGAATGGAAAGGCATTCTATGGTCTTGAACCAAAAGACTTCATATTATTAAGATGGCAACGATCTTCAAATTGATTGTTGTTACAGATTCAGTAAACTCCTACCAAAATCACAACCGAATTTTTTTTTTTTGCAGAAATGGACAAACTGATTGGAAAATTCATATGGAATTTCAAAGAGTTCTAAATAGCCAAAACAACTGGAAAAGAAAAACAAAGTTGGAGGACTCACATTGCCCAATTTCATAAACTACAATGCTATAGTAATTGAAACAGTGTGTACTGGCATAAAAATAGACATATACATTGACGGAAAATAGATTTAGAATCCAAAAATAAACCCATATATTTATAGTCCATTGGTTTTGGACAAGGGTGCCCAGGCAGGGCAATGGAGAAAGAATAGGTTTTTCAACAAATGATGGCGGGACAACTGGAAAGCTACATGTAAAAAATTTTTTTAGTTTATTTTTGAGACAGAATGCAAGCGAGGGAGGGGCAGAGAGAGAGGGAGACACAGAAACTTAAGCAGGCTGCAGGCTCTGAGCTGTCAGCACGGAGCCTGATATGGGACTGGACTAACCCTAACCCATGAACTGTGAGATCACGACCTGAGCTGAAGTTGGATGCTTAACCGACTGAGCCACCCAGGGTGCCCTAGAATTATATACTCTAAGTGGATGAATTATATAGTACATGAATTATATCTCAATAAACCTTATAGCAAAAAAAATTATGAGGCAATTCAGGAAGTCTGAAGATTGACCAGGTAGATCATGAGACTAGGTATTATTAAATTTTTAGGTGTGATGGTGCTATTGAGGTTATATTTTTAAAAAATTTAATGTTTATTTATTTTTGAGAGAGAGAGCACAAGCCGGCGAGGGGCAGAGAGAGAGGGGGGGGACAGAGAATCTGAAGCAGGCTCTGTGCTAACAACGGAGAGGTTATATTTAAAAGAATCCTGGGGCACCTGGGTGGCTCAGTCGGTTGTGTCCAACTCTTTTTATTTTTTTTAATGTTTATTTATTTTTGACAGAGAGAGAGAGAGAGAGAGAGAGAGAGAGAGAGAGAGAGAGAGAGAACGAGTGGGGGAAGGGCAGAGAGGGAGACAGAATCCAAAGCCGATTCCAGGCTCTGAACTGTCAGCACAGAGCCCGACATGGGGCTTGAACCTACCAGATGCAAGATCACAATCTGAGCAGAAGTTCGCTGCTTAACCAACTGAGGCACCCAGGCGTCCCTGGAGTGTCCCAACTCTTGATTTCCCCTCAGGTCATGCTCTCAAGGTTGGTGAGTTCAGGCCCCACATTGGGCTGTGCACTGAGTGCAAAGGCTGCTTGGGAATCTCTCCTCTCTGTCCCTCTCCTGCTCATGTGCTCTCTTGAAATAAACATTTAAAAAAAATTAAAAAGAATCTTCTTTTAGGAATACTAAAATATTTTGGATGAAATAATAAGTTCTTTTGGCCCACCTGTCCCTTAAAAGTATCACTCCCCTTTTCTGCTTCTCTACCCTTACAATCAAACTCCTCCTCCAAATGATCTCTCCCCCTTCTTTCCAGTTCTGTTCCCACCATTCTTTTTTGAACCCGTTCCAATCAGGCTTCCATCCTCACCACTCCAATATTGTGGCCAACAGTCAATTCTAGCCCATTAGCAATTGACTTGGTTGCTCTTCCCAGTTTACTTTCTTGGTTTCCCCTTATTTCGGTGGCTGCCCTTTCTGTCTCCTTTGCTAGTTTCATTACTGTCTCAATCCCTAAATGCTAGAATGGAATGCTTCGGAGCTCAGTCTGTAGATAACTGTTACAAATTTTTGTCTACACTTTTTGTCTAGATGATCTCATGGCTTTTAAAACTCTCTACATGCTAGGGTCTCCCAAATCCAGCCTAGACTTTTCTTCTCAACTCCAGACTCAAATATCTGCCTTGATATTTTTATATGGTAATAAGCATTTCAAACTTAACGTCTCCCATCCTGAATTTCGTAGCGCTTTCAATTCCCAACCTGCCCGTCCCAGGCTTTGCCATTTCAGTAAATGACAACTCTATTCTTCAAATTGCGCAGTCCAAAAATCTTGGGAGTCCCCTAATTCCTTTTGCTTATACCCTGTATCAATCAACTCAAATCCTGGGTGCCATCCTGTCTGATCATATCCAGACACCTCATCAATCTACTGCTTGCACTTTTCCCAAGCTACCATTGTCTCTCATTTGCAGAATTGCAATGACCTTCTAAATTGTCCCTCTTGCTTCCCTATAATCTATTCTCAAAACTCCCTTACTCCCCAACAGAATATTCTCAAAATTGAAGCTAAAGTGATTCTTTAAAAATATTAGTCATTTTACTTCTCAAAATCTTTCAATGGTTTTCCCTCTCAGTAAAAGCCCAAATTCTTACAATACCCTGCAAATCCCTACACAATTTGGCATCCTGTCACCTCTGACCTCGTTTCCTACTTTTCCCCTCCCACGCTCTGCTTCTTTCGCTCTGACCTCCTTTCTGCTCTTAGAATGTAGTAGACATCTTTCTGGAGGCTCAGAATTTCTGCACTTGCCGTTCTTACTACCTGGAATGTTCTCCCAGATAAAGGACATTTCTTGCTCCCTTCCTCCTTCAGATCAGTGCTTAGAGTTGGTTTCTCAGTGCCTCCCCCCCCCCCCCCCCAGGCCTATTTAAAAAGAAATCTCTTTCCCTTCCTTAGCACTCATTATTTCTCCTTTACTGCTTCATTTCCCCCCCATAATACTTACCGTACCTGACATAGTTTATATTTTACTTACTACTTTATTTTCTAAGTACAGGGATTCTTTCCCCCTGCTTTGCTAAGTGTTTGGCACATAGTTGGTACCCAGTATTTTTGAGTGTATGAATGCTACTTAAAACGCACTTATATTCTCTGCTTCATTGTTTCACTGGCGCTAGCTTCTTAAGTTTGGGTATGAATCTCTGAGGAAGATGAGACTGATTGAACAGAAACACTATCCACTCACTCAAGACTATGCTATCTATCTCTGCAAGGGTGATCAAAGCAGAAACGTTCACATTTTAGTTGCAGCCTTGGTAGTAAGCAGCCAGGTGGCATAGGGCAAATCATTTTTCCCTTCTGGCCATTAATTTCCTCAGCTGCCAAATAGATCATTGCTTTGAATGATCCACAGCATTTTTGAGAATGTAAAATGAAAGATGAAATGTTGAGTAGGACATGATAGGTCTTATTAATTTCTCCAGTACATGCAAAGATATACTTACCTGGGATTTTTTTTTTTTTTTTTTTTTTTTAAAGGCCACGAACATACCTGGAATCAAACCTCTGAGTTCTTTTAGGGACCTTGGATGATGCAGTTTTGCTGTGTTAAGCCCTTACACATACCAGTAATTTGAGTGATAGTTCTTGATGTCACCCTATTCTTTCTTCTTAACAACTGAATTGTTTTCTTTCATTCCCATGTCCAAATCAGTGAGTAGTCAGTGCCCAAGGGTGCCCAGCTCCCATGGGAATTTTGTTTCCTAATCATTTGTGTGTATGTGTGGTTGGTGAGTCTCTCCACAGCCCATTTGTAACCAACCCAGAGCCTTGATTTTCTCACTGGCAAATGTGGTGAATAACAATCAGGTCATGTTTATTTTGATGGAGTCAATGGCATACCAATACTTTACATAAAGTAGGACAATGCCTGGGAGATCTCCGTAAATGCTCTGCATAAATAGGGTATGTATTGAGCTTCTACCGCCAGGGTCACTTTCTAAAACAGTTCTTTTTGATGGCTTTCTCTACTTAGTTTGTAAGTCTTCCCCATCTTACTGAAAGCAGGGTCTCAGAGATATTTGCACACCCACGTTCACAGCAGCATTCTTTGCCACAATCAAAAGATGTTGGTAACCCAAGTATCCATCCTGGTCTATACACACAATGGAACAGAATTCAGCCTTAAAAAGGAAGGAAATTCTGACACATGCTACAACATGGAAGCGCCTTGACATTTATGCTGAGTGAAATAAGCCAGTCACAAAGAGACAAATACTGTATGATTCCACTTATATGAGGTATTTGAGGGGTCAAGTTCAGAGACATGGTAGACTGGTGGTTGCCAGGACTTGGGGGAGTGGGGATTGAGGAGCTGTTTAAAAGGTACAGAATTCCAGTTTTATAAGATGAAAGGAGTTCTGGAGATGGTTGCACAGCAATGCAATGGTACGTCACTGATCTGCGCAGTTTAAGAGTGGTTAAAACGGTAAATTTTGTTATGTGTATCTTCCCATAATTAAAAGTTAAAAAAAATTCCCCATCCTATTTTTCTTTTTTTTTAATTTTTTTTTTTTAACGTTTATTTATTTTTGAGACAGAGAGAGACAGAGCATGAACGGGGGAGGGGCAGAGAGACAGGGAGACACAGAATCGGGAGCAGGCTCCAGGCTCTGAGCTATCAGCCCAGAGCCCGACGCGGGGCTCGAACTCACCGACGGCGACCTGAGCCGAAGTCGGACGCTTAACCGACTGAGCCACCCAGGCGCCCCCTCCCCCGCCCCCAAGCCTATTTTTCAAACCTTACTTTCCACTCTTCCCCTGTATCCCCTACTACCGCCTTTCAGTTAGACTGCTGCCTTCACTGTACTCCCAGTAAAACACTCCCTTTTCAGCCATCGCTCCAAGGAGTTTCCTCTCCGGAATGCTTTCATCAGCACCCATCCATTTGGGTGGTGCTTTCGCCCCCAAAGATGCTAGTTCTTCTAGATGCAACCACGAGTCACATCCTCCAGGTATCCTTACTTACACCTTCAGACCACGGTCCTTCTTCTTTCCCACACTGCACACAGGAGCGAACACGTGCCTTTGTTTCCGCTTAGTCTCGCCGACCCTTCACATTTAAGCCCTGAGCATCAGGGGCGTTACCTCACCGTTCTCCCGCACCCGTCTTCTAACACAGAACACTCCACCACCGCGGAGCTCGGCATTCAAGAGCTCCCGGTGAAAACTCAACGCACTGGACATCGAGAGGGGAGGGAAGTCAACTCCCGCTCCCACGGGGTGATCTCGTTGAGGCAGTGTGTTAATTTCACACACAAGCTCTCTGTCAAATTACCTGCGAACACAGGGGTTCGACGCCGCAAAACTGGGTCCTGCAGGATCCTTAATGGCAGCCCTATCATTTGCACAGCTTTGTACCCTCCGAAACACTTTCTCACGTGTCAGCCGAAAGTCACGCGAGAGGGAGGTCAGAGGCAGCGTTATTTGTTCAGGCGCTCACGTAAAAAGGGGGTTGTGGCTGGCCGTCTCGAGTCTCCGAGGCCTCAACCGGGCCGATTTCGCTTCAAGAACGCCAGAGAACCGTTAAAAAGTTGTGCTTCCGGCTCAAGTGTCCGCGCCCAGTCGAAAAGGGAAGGGGGAACCAACGCAAGCCCGGGTACGGAAAGTCACAGGGCACAATTTCCTTCATCTGAGTCGCCCGACGGTCGGGCGGGACGCGCGTAACCCAGAAGTGAAAGCTCGTTTCCTTCAGGTATTAGACCCCGACGGCAGGAAGTCCCGGCCAGATGACTTTTATCCAGGCTTTCGCGACTCCCCCCTCAGCTCTATTCACTACACTCCCTGCTTTGTGGTGCCCTGTCGCCGTGGCCACTGCATCCGACCCTCCTGGCCTAGCCTGAGTTTCGCCGCAATTTCGCAGCACCTTCGCCGTCCTTCCCTTAAAGAACCTTTATTCTACGGGTCCCTATCGGGGTCAACTGACGTTCTCGGAGGAGGCAAAAGCTCTGGGGACTTGCAGCTCCAGAAGCCCAGTACAGGCCGGCTGGCGCCTGCGCGGGGCGTTACCATAGAGAGCAGCCGCCTCTCTGGTCTCGGTTTACATTCTCTATGGTCCAGCCGGGTCGGTGGCGGTAAAAGGGAGACTGCACTGCGCAGGCGCTCTCGGCTTCTATTTTTTTTTTTTTTTTTTTTTTTTTTTAATCCCCGCACCAAGCGCTTAACCTCATTGGGGTGGAGGAGAAGGCGGCGGCTGTCTGGTCCGCAGCGGCAACAGTAGCGAATAATACGGCTGTAAGTACCCGGTTGGGGAGAGGAGATTTAGATCCAGCCCTCCGAGGCCCTTGCCCCTTCGCCTTGCGGTAGCAGACGCCGGGTCCGGGTGAGGGCGATGTCCAGCGCTGTCATCGGCTCTTGGGTGCACTTTGGGGGGAGGGGGCGGCCCTTAGGTGGGAGCCGGGCGGGGAGCGGGATGGGAGGGTGGGTTGTTTATGCCACCGGTAGGTCGCTGATCCCAGGCTGCTTTGCAGAGGGAGGAGGGGGCGACCGTGGGGTCAGCCCGGCTTTGTGTGCCCCTCTCTCTTTTCCTCTCCCAGACCCCACCCCGGGCCCCCTTCCTGACCCGAGTCTTACCGGCCCGGTGGGAGAAGCCAGCGAACAGCCAGTCGCGTTTGAAAAGAGCCCGGGATTGCGAGGGGAGGGGGCGAGGGAGAGAAACACATAACAACTAGTCATCGGCGAGTGATGGGTGTGGAGAAAGATCCAGAGGGAAGGGGTGCCGGGGAGGCGGGCGGCCGGGGCTCCCAGCCGGGCTAGACAAAAGCTGAGCGAGCGGCGCCGAGCCGAGCCGGGGACCGGGCGGGATGCAGAGGGTCCCTTGGTCCCTGAGGCCCGCAGAGAGCTTCTTTCCGAAGCTGGGAAAGCGGACAAGTGCTGAGTTAAGCCTTGTGCAGCCTCCTCAACTTGCCTTTGTTGTTCTTTGGTATTGGCAGAGCCGCTCTGACGAAGAGGAGTGCACGTTAGCCTGGTTGGGTACAATGGAGCTAATCGAATTTTGCTTTCCATTTTTCGAGCCGCTCAGATGAATATGGGGGTTTCCAGGGTCTAACTTATTACATAATGTTATTAAAATAGTTGTGTTTATTTCTAAGATAAAAAAAAAAAAAACTAGGTAGATCCTTGAAGCATGTTTTGTTGCATCTGGATGAATTTCTCTGTTGCGGGGTTCGATGATTAAATAGTGACCGTTCGTAGAACCTGCGAGCTCTTTAATCGTGATACTTTAATTTGTAGATGTGGCAGTGAGAGATTCGGATTCTCTATTCCTTTGGGAGGCAGTGATGCAGAAGAGTCAGAAGGGAGAAATAGTTGCAGGCTGCCATGTGCCTTGTCCCCTATTCTGATGCCACACTCCGGTATAAATTCTCGCTTTAGAGATTGTTGCTTTTATTTCTATTACTATTTGTGACATTTACTGAACTCTTGGTAAGAGGGATCCTGGACAGTGGGCTCCTTTTACTCAAAGGGAGTTGGGAGAATAGTAACATTGATGCAGAGACCTTATAGATAAAAACAAAACCACAATGTCCCAGAGTTACTGAATATTGTGTATCTTCTCCATTTGCTAAGAAAGATTTAAATTTTTGTGAGCCGCTGACTTACTCATTTTTGTAAAATCGTGCAATTGCACCTTTTTTAAAAATCTGTTTCTGTAATTTATAGTTTATCAGCTAACGTGCAGCACTATTTTTGAATTTTAAGTTTTAATTTTTACCGAAGAGCTTTCAACCCTAGCTTTATATCTTCTCGACTAAAGTAACCAAAGTCAGAAATCCTTTGAAGTGGCAGTTGGTGGTGGAGGTGTCAAATATTGTATCTCCATGTTACAATCTAAGTGGTAAATAGAGAAAAGGCCTTTGCTAACCTTACACCTTAAATTAGTGTTGGAACTGAAAACCTGGATCTCCCTGTAAGTCAGGATTTTGGCCACAGACTCAACCTTATGTAAAAGAGGCAAGCATTTTTTGTGCTAATGGGAAGCAAAAATCTGAAGCTTGGTGTTTATGCTTCAGTAACCACTGTGATAGAATCTCTTAAGTGTAGTTCGGATGATGGGAACTTACTTTTTATAGAGCAAGATTTCAGATCCTTAAAATAGTTTGACAGGGATGTTGAGAAATGATTGGCCAGAAGAACGTTAGGTTTATTGTTCATATGTGTTAGGTTTCGTTCATTGGTTTGGATTTAGATTTTTTTGCTTCAGGAGTCTGTTAACTCTATTTTCTTGAGTGGCTCAGTCTCACAATTTATAAGTTGAGTGAGAGATAGTTTCTTGGATCTGAGACTTAAATTTATCTTTGAGACTCCGTTTCTTCTTAACAATCCTCTATTCATAAAATCATAGTTCTTAGAGTATACTTTTAATTTAGTACTATTAGCAAATATTATGACCATTTAAGGGATTGTAAATATTAGAGCTGAGTTATTAAAACTGGCAGTTTTAACAACTGCAAGAAAAACAGAATCATCTAAAAGATTTCCTAAAAAATAAGAGAAGGATCTGTTAGTCTTAAAAAAAAACAAAAAACCCAACACAAAACTAAGCAAAGAACAAGTCATTGATGATAGAGTTTTTGGTTTGTAAAATGTAATAGAAGAAAGTAAATGAACCTTTTTTTTTTTTTTTAATGTTTATTTATTACTTTTGAGAGGCAAAGTGAGACAGAGCATGAGCAGGGAAGGGGCAGAGAGAGAGAGAGAGAGACAAAGAATCCAAAGCAGGCTTCAGGCTGTGGGCTGTCAGCACAGAGCCCGATGTGGGGCTGGATCCCACAAGCTGTGAGATCATGACCTGAGTAGAAGTCGGATGCTCAACCAACTGAGCCACCCAGGCACTCTGTATATGAATTTTTCTTAACCCAGTGCGATCAGGGCAACATCCATAAAATGTGTGTGTGTTTGACTAAATGACCTCTAAAGGCCTTTTCTGTTTAAGCTCCGGAGTTTACTATTTCTGGTAGGTCTTCATTGCCCCAGGGCTTTCCTGCCGACTCTGTGCTCAGACCATTACTGCCACACTGAATGCTTTTCTTCCCCAGATTGTTGTGGCAGCCCCAATCCACCTCCCCCCATGGGTCCCTAAAGTTGTGGCTCAGATGAGGCCTTTCTTTCATAATGCCTGTGTTGACTTCCCTCTTGTTTCCTGCCTGGAAATCTCCTCACTCCTTGCTGATTCCTGTTTTATCCACTACCTTCCTCTTTGCAAGATTCACGCCTCTGCTTTTTAGTCTCCTCTAGATCCTTGAGGGCCCTGGGAGTTTGTAGAACACTGTGGTATCCTCTGTACTTAACTACCAGGACTTGTGTAACTAGGGACTTGTGTAGCTAGTCATGGTTAATGTATGAAATATGAAAGATAACTTAGAATAGTAGAATTTGAGTTTGGGCAGAGTTCTTAGAGGCTCCATTGACCATTCTCCTACCTTTTGTCTACTGTATTCTGGTCCTCAGTTTTACACTGCAAATCTGCTGTTCTGTTCCTGGACAGGTCTTGGTTGCTAGAAAGCTAGTTGAGACCGCTCCAGAATCTGCCCCTTCCCTGTTGCCTGTTTTTCTTGGGCATAACCCTGAAGCAACATGTATTAAGTCTGTTTCTTCTCCATGTAATACACGTAATAGCTTTTCATTTCCTAGGACAGTCATCAAGCCTTCTCTAGATTTATTGATGAATTAATTTATTAAACCCTTTCTTTAGCTCGGTACCACGGGGTACAGTTGAAAAGACTGCGTGGTCCCCACATTTCAAACGCTCACAGTCTAATAAGGGAGACAGACAAAATGTTACACGTTGATGCCGCTTAGGCTGTAAGTAAGTAAATAAATAACCCTGCCCTAGATCCTTTGTCCCCTCCTGTGTTGTTTTTATTTTTTTTTTTCTTTCAAGGTTTTATTTTTTTAAAGTATCTCTACACCCAGTATGGGTCTGGAACTCACAACCCCTAGATCAAGAGTCTCATGCTCTACAGACTGAGCCAGCCAGGTGCCCCGTCCCTTCATGGTTTAATCAGATTTCCCCATCTTTCTTTAGGCAATTCTGTTTTGTTAGTGTTCTTTCTTTCTTTCTTTCTTTCTTTCTTTCTTTCTTTCTTTCTTTCTTTCTTTCTTTCTTTCTAAAGTTTATTTATTATTTTGAGACAGAGTGTGAGTGTGAGAAGTGACCGGGGAGGGACAAGACAGAGGAGAGAGAAAGAGAGAGAATCCCAAGCATTTCTGCCCTGTCAGCGCAGAGCCCAAGGCGGGGTTCCATCTCACAAACCTCCAGATCATGACCTGAGCTGAAATCAAGAGTCCATCGGCTAACCGACTGAGCCACCCGGGCACCCCCATTAGTGTCCTTTAAATGCAGTGTCTGAAATGAAACAACTTGCTGTGACCTGACCAGAGCATACAGCTTTTGTCTTAGGTTAGGAACTGTATCAAGGGTTCAGACTTTGTTGTACATTCTGACTAGGCCACTTGCTAGCCCTATGACTTTGGGCCGTGGGCCCGTTAAGTCATCTCTTCATGTTTTAATGAATTCACCTATAAAACAAATGTGAAGGGAAGGGAAGGCAGTGTTAAAAGTAATATCTACTTACAGGGTTGTAAGGATTAAATGAGATATGTCAAGTGCTGAGAATAGTGATTGGCATATAGTAAGTGGCTATATACATGATATTCCCACTATGTATTTGTGGTAGGAGTTGATAATATTAATGACAAGGTAGCATACATAGCAATAATCAAGTCACCAGAGTCATTTGAGGAGCTTGTTAAAATACAGATGGGTCTGACCTTATTTATTCCCCATCTACCCAGAGATTTTTGGTCAGTTAAGCCTACGAGGCCTGGGTAGACACAGTTCTAACAGTCCCCTGGTGAGTCTTTAAAACAAAACCCTAATGAAAACCTTGCGCTTTATGTTAATTTTGTCAGTGATTGCGTTCGCTCTTACAAATTAAAAAAATCCCCCAAGTAATAGATGAGTAGATGCTCTTGACAGATACAAACAATGCAGATAAGGGAAAGTCTTGGCCCCAGACCTCAGGCCCCCTAGGAGGTGTATCCACTTATCAGTGTGAAATGTATCCTTCTAAACAGTGTTGCCCGTTTTGGTAGCTACGTGTATGTGAGTGTCTTCATAATAATAAATAATAGCCAGATTTAAGGGAAAAACCCCTCGATTTTTAAATCACTTTTGCATTCATAATCTTCTTTGCTCCCTTCAGAATCCTGTTAGGTAGACGGGGAAGATAATGTTGCTGTCCTCTCAATTTACAAATGAGAAACTAAGACCTGCAGGTTAAATCCCAGTCCGAGATAGAGCTGGGATGAGAGCAGGACCTTCTGTTTCCAAACTTAAGTGTTCTTTTCTTGTCAGCTGCCTCTTAGCTACATAATTTTGTTGACTTACTGAAGTTATGGTTCATGAAATCCTCTGATCTCTTTGCCATGTCAGTAAGCTGCCAAACCAGGTTTCCTCCTGTGTTTTAGTGTGTTTATACTTGCTTTAAAAAAAAATGTAAATTCAAGGTTTAATAGTTAACATGTATCTGGGAAGATTGATTGTTTTGTGAAAAACATCCAGAACTGGCCTTGTAGCTGTCTTTTACTCTGGCACATTTGGGTGAGTTTATGTTTCTTCAGGATAGCCGAATCCACTTTGCACCTGTCTCTGTAAGTGTTACCCTATTAACTTTCCAAGCGGAATCAGTTAAATTTATTTATAGTCTTATTATAATAATATAGCGATAGCACAGAAACTTGAGGGACCAGAGGGGAAAAGCCACATCAAACCATCCTAACACAAGGTATCATTTCTTAATGTATCACCCTGTCTGTATGTTTGTACTTTTCAGTAAGTAATGTTAGGTTTTGCATGTTTTGTGAATACTTTCTGTGTAATGACATATTATGCATCATTTAAATTTTTAATAGCTTTGTCATATTTGAGTTGACATGGCGGATTTTGGTAAACTGGGATCCTTGACAAGTAGGTGTATGTGTGTGTGTATATATATACATATATATAAATATGTATACGTATATATACATATATATATAAAATATATATATACATATATATATTTTAAAGTTTATTTATTTATTTGAGTGATCTTTACACCCAGCTTGGGGCTTGAACTCATGGCCCTGAGATCAAGAGTTGCGTGCTCTTCTAACTGAGCCAGCCAGGCTCACCCCCTTTCTTTAAATTACATATACTGTAATAATGACTGTCTTTTTGCACAGTTTGCTTCTTTGGTGTTGTTTCCTTAGGATAAATTCAAAGAAGTGAGATTATTGGGTGACTTTTGATACATACTGCCTGATTGCTGACCACAAAGTTGTACCAGTTAATAATTTTCCCAGCACCCTAAGAATGTATCACTTTCACAGAAATTTTACCAACTTCTGGCAATATATTTTAAATGTTTTTTGTTGTTGTTGTTACAGTGAGAGACGTGGAATCGTACATTATTTTTATTTTTCATTTATTTTAAAAAAGAGCAAGGAATAATGATGGGCTTTTATATGAACCAACTGTATGCAATTTGTATTGGACATTACGTGCAGGTGCTCTGTCTTACTTGCCTGGTTTTCACTCCTGTCCTGTGTGGCTAAAGCTATTGCATTTCCAGATCGATGTGGAGGAAAATGCAGCCTTTGCTTTGTGGGACAGAATAGCCTATTTGTCGACATCAGAATGTAATCTTATTACATTTTTGTGGCCTACCTTTGAGCATTGTGTGTGTGTGTGTGTGTGTGTGTGTGTGTGCGTGTGCGCGCATGCACGCGTGTCCGCGCACGCGCTCAAGGGCCCTGCCTGAAATATTTAGTAATCAGAATGTCTGGTGGTGGGGGCGAGTTAGCTGCTTTTTAAACAGATTTCCCAAGTGATTCTCAAGCCACCAGAGTTTGAGAGCTGCCTCGGGACTACCTTCCAGCTAATTTTTTGCTCGGTTTCTCCACAGAGTGTCTTTCCTGTGGGTAGAGGCAGACTCTGTTATGAAGGGTTGCTCAGACATGTTAACAGAGGCCTGCTGTAGAGAGAGAATGAATTGTGTAGCAGTGTCCTTCCTAACGTAGAGTAGCTGGGTTCATTCTAGGAACAATAAGCCAGTCTTTCGAAGAGCAGTTGAACTGCATAAAAACAGCTCCTTCTCTGAAGCCTCCTTGTGGTGCTGGTGGCTGTGTTTTGTTTCAGTTCTGGTAAGTCCTAGAGCTTTCCAGACCCAAGCCATGAGGACATGGCTTTGGTTGGCTCGAGGATGGTAGGTAGACCTAGCATCCCAATGGCAATGGCCACCATGGGTTGAACACCCAACTTCTTGTAGGTATGGTTTGGCCATTTTTTAAAGCAGCATTTATTAAAAAAAATATTTTTTATGTTTATTTATTTGTTTTGAGAGAGAGAGAGAGAATAGGTGGGGGGGGGGTGGTGGTGGTGGTGTGTGGACAGAGGATCTGAAGCAGGCTCTGCACTGACAGTGGAGAGCCTGATGAGGTGCTCAGACTCACAAACCGTGAGATTCCGACCTAAGCTGGAGTCAGATACTTAACCAACTGAGCCGCCCAGGCACCGTTTCTTACAGCAGTATTTAAAGACACATGCTGTCTTCATTTTATAATGAGAGTAAGCTGGGGAACTTACTCGAAAAGTTGAATAATTTGTCCACAGTCATGCAGCTGGAAAGTGGTAGAGTCGGTTCTTGGATTCTTCAGCTTCCTTTCCATTTATTTCTGTTTTTTGCACATAGGCTATTCCTCATTCATGAAAGGTCAGTGGGGATGTCTTGGGAGAAAGTCTGCTCCCGGCGTCTGGTGGCATCTGGAGTTGCCTCCTCACTGGTCAGGAAGGACATAGAGATGCAGGTTGGCACTGGCATTTCCATGAGGGTTAGATCAGGTGATATACAGTCTCTTTTAGATTTGATTCCCCGATTTGAAATCTACCCTTGGACAATCCAGGTCACTAAAGACATGATATAAACCTTTTTAATTTATTTTTTATTGTGGTTAAAATATATATAGCATAAAATATGCCATTTTAACCATTTTTAAGATTATAATTCAGTGGCATTAGTTACATTCACACTATTGTACAACCATCATCAGAGTCAGCTTCCAAATCTTTTCCATCACCCCAAACAGAAACCCTATAACCATTGAGCCATAAATCCCTGTTCCTCCCTCTTCCTCAGTCTCTGATAATTTAGAATCTCCTTTCAGTCTAAGTAGACTAGGCAGGTCTAGATAATTCTAGATAACTCTAGGCATGCCTAGTCTAGATAATTCATGTAAGTGGAATCATAATATCTGTCCTATGACTTATTCACTTAGCATAATGTTTCCAAGGTTCATTCATGTTATTCCTTTCTAATTGGTGAATAATATTCCATTGTATGTGTATAGTAACATTTGTTTATCCACTCGTCTGTTGATAGAACTTGAGTTGTTTCTACTTTTTGACTGTTGTCAATAATGCTGCAGTGTCTTACAAATTTCTGTTTGAGTTTCTGTTCTCAGTTCTTTTGGGGATATACCTAGGTCTAGAATACTAGGTTGTGTGGCAATTCTACGTTTAGCTTTTTGAGGAATTGTTGAACTCTCCCACAGTGGCTGTATATTTATATCCCTAAGGGCAATGTACAAGGATTCCAGTTTCTCCATTTTTTTTTTTTTTTTCGTTTATTGATTTGAGAGCGTGGAAGAGAGAGAATCCCAAGCAGGCTCCACATTGTCAGCACAGAGCCCGATGCGGGGCTCAAAACCATGAACCATGAAGTCATGACCTGAGCTGAAGTTGGATGCTTAACTGAATGAGCCACCCAGGTGCCCCTACGTTTCTTGATAATGTTCTTTGATGCACAAAAGTTTTAAATTTTGATGGAACCCAACTAATCTGTTTCTTTTGCTGCTTATGCTTTTGGTGTTATAGCTAAGAATCCATTATCATCTGAGGTCGTGAAGATTTACTCCTGTGTTTTTACAATTTTATAGTTTTAGCTCTTACATTCAGGCTGTTAATACATTTAAAGTTATTATTATTTTTTTTATATGGTGTGAGGTAGGGATCCAACTTCATTGTTTTGCATGTGGATATCCGGTTGTCCGAGTAACATTTGTTGAAGACTGATGTAAATGTTTTAATTACTTATTTTCTGTGTCATTCACTGGCATTTATATTTTGCTTTAGGTATTTGATTTCACTGCCTACCCTCCTTCATTCTTACTCCATACCCCTACCCTGTTTTCTTCCTTTGAAATAGGATGCATGTATATTTTGTGTGAGTTACAGCTTTGCTGTTGAACATGTGAGAGACACTTAATAAATGTGAGTTCCCTTTCTTCCTTTTAATTTTGTATAGTTACTTCAAAAAATTTTTTTAATGTTTATTTATTTTTGAGAGAGACACAGTGTGAGGGGGGAAGGGCAGGGAGAGAGGGAGACACAGAACAGGGTCTGGCCTCTGACCTGTCAGCACAGATCCCAACATAGGGCTCGAATTCATGAACCCTGAGATCATGACCTGAGCCAAAGTTGGACACTTAAACTGACTAGGCCACCCAGGCGCCCCTAATTTTGTGTAGTTACTTTCTTTTTTCAAAGTTTATTTTTTTATTTTGAGATAGAGACAGCACAAGTTGGGGAGGGACAGAGAAAGGGGGGGGGGGGAGAGAGAGAGAGAGAGAGAGAGAGAGAGAGAGAATCCCAAGCAGGTTTTGTGCTTCCAGCGCAGAGCCTGATGTGGGGCTTGAACTCATGAAAGTGTGGGGTCATGACCTGAGCTGAAATCAAGAGCTGGGACACTTAACCAACTGAGTCACCCAGATGCCCTTGTATAGTTGCTTGTGGTCTGTGTTTCAAAATAGATTGTGAGGACCTTCAGGGTAGGGTGTATACTATATATTTTTTTGTTTCCCCATGTCCGCCTCTCTCTTGTCCCCCCTGCCCCCATTACTCTAGTGTCCAGTTTTGGGCAAATGATGCAAGTGATGTCCTTACCTTTTATTGGCTGAATTGTGAAGCTGAATATAGATCTTTGTGGGTACAGTTAGGTAATTGTGGAAAATTCTTTTTTTTTTTTTTTAATTTTAAAGTTTATTTATTTTGAGAGACAACGAGACCCCCAATTGTGGATAATTGTTGAAAGATCAATAATCAGTATATTATAAGGTTCTTCAAGGTTTTTAATTCAGGTCCTTTTAAGCAATTTTTTTCACATGTGAGGATTGATATAGCATCTAAGCCTTGAAACTTCCTTGGGAGTTTTTTTGTATGTGACATAAGATATTTTGATAAACCTCAGTTAGGTTGCATAATACAGCGTTCATTTCATGGATGACTGGAAAAATTTTAACTTTTATTTAAGATTATGGTAAGTTTTGTATTGGGAATTTTACTCCTTTTAGGGGTGATTTTTATATATCTAGTTTTATAGGGTTAGCTGATTTATTTAGATTGAGCCATTTTGATTTACAGTTTTTAAAAAATGTGTATTCGTCTTTGAGAGAGAGAGAGAGCACGAGTCGGGAGTGTCAGAGAGAGGGGGACAGAGGATCTGAAGCAGGCTCTGAGCTGACAGCAGTGAGCCTGGTGTGGGACTTGAAGTCACGAACCATGAGGTGATCACCTGAGCCAGAGTCAGACACTCAACCAATTGAGCCAAAGCCGAGTGCCTTTCGATTTGCATTTTTGACAAATGTTTAATTTAAAAAATTAAAAAAAAATTATTTGGAGTTTGTGCAATAGCGAGTATTATTTTTCTAAAAAAAATATTAAATCTCATTAAAAAGCTCTTTTGCCTAGAAATCCCCAAAATTAACTAGTGCAGAATTATCTGATCTTTCTGGGTTTGTATCATCAGATTTCCTTCCATCACACTCTTTAGTGTTCCTTAGGGTCTAATATTACTTGTGCTAAGTGATCAGACCTCCTGTAAGAGTCCATTTTGTAACCTACCATCCAGATGTCAGCGAAGGGAAGGTTCAGTTTGAAGGCTGGCCTTCGGTGTTTTGTTTTCTACTAGGTTTTGACTCTTAGTATCTTGTTATATAAACACTTTCATCGTATGAGATACTGGCTTCCACTGTTTATTTTATCAGTTCCTTATTATTTAATAGTGAAAACAGAAAAGGAATTATTTTGTTCTTTTATTTTCTATTTCAAGCAACATAACAACATGAGAGGTCAGAGCAAATCCAGTATTTGACTTGCTTTCAGGTAATTGTCAACCAGTGAAATGATTCACAAAGGGCTTGAACTCCCTTAGTTGGAATAACGGTTTATTGCAGGCAGAGTAGGAAGAAGATAATGCAGACTGTTTTCCTTAACTGCCCCTGGCAAAGTTGGCCTGGTAAGAATCTGAATCTGTAGCCATGCATCTGTGTGCACAAAGATGGACCCAACTTCTTCGTAAATAAGGCCAGAGGTAGTATATAGCTGTATCTTTATACACAAAATTTGATTCAAGAAGTGTTTTTGTTATTTAATAGATCACCCTTCAGACTTGGGATCCCATGCTGAGAGGGGTGGCTCTTTAAAAACAAATGTTCTCAGTGCCCGGGTGCCCTCTGTGCACTGATTTGGGCTAATGGGTGTGGTATTTTAGCCAGATGCCGGTTGTGTTTACCTGTTGGCATGCCAAGTAGATTTCCTATGGCCTGTGACTGGGGTTTTATTTTTTTATTATTTAAAAAAATATTTCTGTCTATTTGTTTATTTTGAGAGAGAGAGAGAGTGCAAGCAGGGGAAGGGCAGAGAGAGGGAGAAAGAATCCTAAGCAGGCTCTGCATTGACAGCATAGAGCCCGACCTGGGGCTCGAACCCACGAACCGCGAGATCATGACCTGAGCCAAAACCAAGAAGTCGGTCACTCAACTGACTGAGACCCCCCAGCACCACTGTGACTGCGTTCTTAAAAGTGAACATGGTGGGAAAAACTTTCCATTCTCTCATGGTTTTTAGAACTTGGAGGAAGTTTCTGAAATTGCCGAAGGAACATTTGTTTGGACAAAGTAACGGTATTTAGCCTAATTATGTAGTAATGATTTTACAGAATCACAAAAGGATGACAGCTGGGGAAGATAAAGAACATCTTACAATCACTTGATTGGTAGACCTCTTTTGGGGTGGGGTAAGGTGAATGGAGGGGATCCAGAAAGGGTATATAAATAGATGTTCATGAGAAATGGACCTGAAAGCACAGAGCCTTCATGAGAACTGCTCCCATTTAATTAAGAGAGTTATTCTAGGGTGTATCCTGGGTAATTAGTAAAGAATGCACAAACTACGTGCTTTGATCAGAATTTTTGCTCAACACACGTTAACTGTCGTGCCACAGGACTGAGAGAGAGGCTCTTTTTAAAATAATTTTTTTAATGTTTAATTTTGAAAAAGAGAGAGCGTGTGAACGCAGGTGTATAAAAGGGGGAGGGGCAGAGAGAGAGAGAGAGAGAGAGAGAGAGAGAGAGAGAGAGACAGAATCTGAAGCAGGCTCCAGGCTCTGAGCTGTCAGCAAAGAGCCTGACGCGGCGCTTGAACCCACAAATCGTGAGATCATGACCTGAACCGAAATTTGTCACTTAACTGACTGAGCCACCTAGACGCTCCTGAAAGAAAGGCTCTTAGCCCTGTTCCCAAAGAGCTCCACCCCTAAGAGGGAAGTCAGACAAGTAAGGAGACAGGATTCCTGAGTTAAGTGCACTACTGTGGGAGGACTGAAGAGGGAAGGGCTCTTAATCTGGGGGTAGGAGAAGAGGTGTGTGCTTACCCTGTTTTAACCCAAAGTTATGTAAGGCCCTGAACCAGGTCCGCATGCCTGGTTGGGTACTCTGGGGCCTGCTTGTTGCCTTCCATTTATGAGAGCTCTGTTGGCTGGGGACCTAGCTGGTGACCATGGGGCGAAGACCCGGACTCTTGGCCATGTTAATGCCATGGTCTAACTTTGTGAAGTGGCCACAGACAATGGCCAAGAAAGCACCCTTGCTGAGAGAGGACTGTTTAAAACTAGCATCTTTCGAGAGCCCTAAATTTCCATAAAATCAGGATTATTTTCAGATCTTTACTTGAATCATCAACAGATCAGCGATACAATTTTGGAATTTTGGGGGGCGGGGGTTAGACATTGTGTTTTGGGGAAATTGGTTGCTATTGAGATTGCTTCTGGAGAGTGATGGCATTATTAAAAATATGTTATTTTTATTGTAGTCACAAGCTTATTGCATGCATTATTGGCTGTAAAATTTTTTTTAAAGATGCCTAGGGGATAGTCTGTGCCCCTCTTTTACTCGTAAAGATTTTATTTTTAAGTAATCTCTACACCCAACGTGGGGCCCAAACTTACAACCCTGAGATCAGAAGTTGCACATTCTAGTGACTGAACCAGCCAGGCGCCCCAGTGTCCCTTTTTATTATGAGCGAGTTTAAATCTGTTGTGGCTTTGTATGAAGGTCCTTTTCATCTTGTTTAAATTCCCTAGAAAGGAGAAATAGAACTGCTAGTTAAATGCATTAGTTTTTTTAAATTATAAAGTATTTATTTTTTGAGCAGGTACTACATACACATGGTTTAAAAATTAAGTTTTCCTCTTCTCTTGTTTGCCACCCACCCAGACCCCTTCCCTGGAAGCAACAGTGGTACTAAATATATATGTGAAAAAAAATGCATATGTATAGGCACACCTTCCCCTCCTCCTATTTTGTACAGATGGTATCCTGCTACAGACCACCGTGTGTTTTGCCTTTTTTTTTTTTTTAACTTTATGTATCTTGGAAATCATTCTGTGTGAGTACATGTAAAGTGTTCCCCATTTTTTTAAAATGAAGAGTATGGCTGAATAGGATGCCATAATTTATTTAGCCATCTATTGAGGAACATTTAATTTTTTCTAGTCTTTTGCTTTTATAAATAATGCTAGAAAGATTAATCCTGTAATTTATTTTGCACTTGTATGACTAAATTCCCGTACGTTGAGATTTGGGGTTGAAAGTTATGTACCTTTAAAATTTTGAGAGATATTGCTAAATTATCCGTCTTAGAGGTTTAAAAAAAACCTAGCCTGCAGTATGAGAGTTCCTGTAGTTAAAACACTTAAAAATATAATTTTATAAAAGCATATGACCCTGTTTTGTCATATGCATTGTTCAGTTAAAACGTGGCTATAGTTCAGTGATAAAAAAGCAATCCAGCACTAATTCTCATCGTCTGTTTTTCTGTTTTTGACTTTGCATGTATTACATGGCTGGATGAGGTTCAGAAATTAGCTTTGTTTCCTTATACACGTTACCAAGGCTCCTTCTAGAGAGGAGTGCCAGAAATGGGTGGGCAATTTGCTGAGTAACTGCCTCTTTTTATAGTTTTCAATTTTTTTTTTTTTTAAGCGAGAGGGAAAGTGGGGGAGAGAGAATCCCAAGCAGGCTCCCCGCTGTCAGCACAAGGCTCAATCCCATGAACCGAACCGTGAGATCATGACCTGAGCTGAAATGAGTCAGATGCTCAACCAGCTGAGCTGAGCCATCCCAGGCACCCCTCTGGTTTTTTTTTTTTTTTTTTTTTAAAGTAAGGTCTATGTAGGGATTGAACTCCTGACCTTGAGATCAAGAGTTGCATGCTCTCCCAACTAAGCCAGCCAGGAGTCCCTGTAGTTCTCAGTTCTTGTAATAACTGGTGATGCCTGTGGTTTCATGATGGTAATTAAGTTTGACTTTATAAACAGCTTTTTGGTATTTATTGTATAAACTGTGGTTCAACTAGAAAGAATATTGTCATTCTTTTTAATATTTTTAAAATTTATATTTCCTTTGACTAGATAATATGTACATGGTCAAAAAGTTCAAAATGTGTGCACAGCTAGAGGTGAAATGTAAGTCTTCCTCCACCTTTTCTCCACATTCTTCCACAACCTATTCCCAGAGGCAACCACTGTTTCTGGTTTCTTAGATGGTCTTCTATATATTCTGTGCATATATAAGCCTTTATATGTATGAATGGGTTACAGCATTGTTCTGCAACTAATACCACTATTATTATTATTATATTATTATTATTTAGTTCCACTCTTAGTTTTAACATGTACTTTTTAAATTATGTAAATAGTATATTTTAATTTTAGAAAAGAGTGTTAACATCTTGGTATGCTGTTTCCCTGCATACTTTCTCTGTGCATGCAGAATGTGACTATTTTGTATTTTGTAAACAAACATGATGTCATAAGCATGCTATTTTCTAGCTTGCTTGAAAAAAATTTTTTGGGGGGCATCTGGGTGACTCAGTCAGTTAAACATCCGACTTTGGCACAGGTCAGCATCTCACAGTTCCTGGGATCGAGCTCCACATCGGGCTCTATGCTGACAGTGCAGAGCCTGTTGGGGATTTTCTCTCTTTGCTGCTCTCTGCCTCTCTGCCACTTGTGCTCTCTTTTTTCTCTCAAAATAAATAAATAAGCTTAAAAAAAATTTTTTTTAAAGTAATTTCCACACCCAACATGGGGCTTAAACTCATGACCCCGAGATCAAGGGTCATGTGCTCTACTCACTACGCCAGCTAGGTGCCCCTCTAGCTTGCTTTTTTCACTAAATTGACCATAGATATTTTCCTAGGCCACGAAGAACATATTTTTACTATAGAGTGACTGTATGGTATGCTATTGTTTGGATATATGGTAATTTCTTTCCTAATTCCTGTTCTTGTACATTTAAGGTTATTTTCATTTAAAAAGATTTTCTTGGGGGTTCCTGGCTGGCTCAGTTGGTGGAGCATGTGACTCTTGATCCTGAGGTTGTGAGTTTGGCCCCATGTTGGCTACAGAGATTACTTAAAAATAAAATCTTAAAAAATAAACATAAGTTTTGCATGAACAGTCACAAGGAACAACTTTGTGTGCACATTTCAGTGGACTTGACAAATTATTTCCTTATGTGAATTCTTGGATTTGTACTTGTGGGATCAAAACATTTATTTGGATAGATAACCTTTCCAAATTGTCCTGGATAGTTAGGGATTTCATTCTTATCAGCGTATTAAAGTGTGTGTGTGTGTGATTATATACAGTTACATTCTCAAGTGATCTTTTTGTTTAAATGGAAGATTACATCTTCTGATATTTTAGAGAAAACCAAGTTAGTGATGGGTAGGAATAAGTCACGTTGGAAAAATACAGAGGCAGTAACAACTCAGATTGGAAACTGTAGGTATGATTCAGTATATACTAACATGGTTAATGCACAGATCTCTTTTTATGTTTTTCTTGTGGATTTTTTCCCTGAATCAGTAAAATATGAATGTAAAAATACCATTTTAGTAATAGCAGTGTTCTAATTGACCTGAGAAATACGGAGAATTTTCCCTAGTTTTATGTGTAAGCTTTGTGGAAAGTACAGATTTAAAAGTCTGTATGCTTGAACTGTGGTTTCAGTGGGGTGGGTAGGAAGCTGTATATGAGACTTTGCAGTAGTCTTTGTCATTGCTTGATTGATGTTCCACATTATCTTTCTTTGCCACTTCACTTTACTGCATTGAAAAGATGTGAAGTTAAACCTAATACCATCTGATTTGTCAATGAATAAATGAATCTCTAAAGCCTTCCGTTCAGTTCTCTATCTTCAGCAAGCACAAGACTCCTTATCATTGAAGGCTCTGTGACTATGTGAGATTTCCTAGTCCATCAGATTCTGTGTCTTCAGTATGAATCTTGCTGGAGCCAGGAATGGAAGCAAGGGAAATGATTTGGAGGGTGAGAGTAATGAGCAAAGCATGTGTTTTCATGCCAGCCCTAAAGACAGAGGTTTGCCTTTACATTTGTTTCATTGTTGCAGTCTTTCTTTTTTCCTCTGTTTACTAGGGAGTCATCAGAAAAGTAGATAGTCTTCCAGGAAAGCACCTTGATATACTGTGTTAGAATAGAGTGCTCACTTTTATTTCTTTCCCTGGTGAACCTGTAACTTGTTGAAGGCAGAGCCTGGCAGATTGGCTGACACAATATGTATTTAGTGAATTTAGGAACTGAGCACCACGAGCCTGTCCACATTGTGTGTAGCTTTTCACTTGTTTCTTCTTTACATTTTCAAATACTTACAGATACACAAGAAGTTGAAAGAATAGTACAGAGTTTCTGTTTATCCTTTACCTAGTTTCCCCCTGGTTATGCACTACCCTTTTTTTCTCTCTTTTTCCTTTTTTGATCATGCCTTTGGCTTGCCATCAGCATCTGTGGGAAATACTAAACCCTCTGAACTAAAGATTGCTGATTACTCTCCTAGGGTTACTTGTGGGAATGCATATGGTTCTTCCTCTTTATTTGTTCTTGATGGAGCACTTGCTTAGTGCGTGGTGCTGTGCCAGTTTCTAGTTGCTTCTCTTGATTTAGGCTCTTGTGCTCTTAGTTTGGTAACAATAAGCATGGTGGATATATCCTTCCTTTGTGGATCTTCTTCCTAAATTGTATATATACGTACATGTCTAAAGCACCCAGCGACCTGTGGGTGTTACAATGAGAAGCAGGAGCTGTGACTTGGTGGAAATAGCCCTGGATTTGGAGTTAGAAGCCAAGGTTCGAATCCTGATTCTGTTTCATACTTGCTGGGTGACCCTGGGAGTTACTTTGCTTCTGAATCTGATTCCTCTTCTGTAAAATAGTGTGAGAGTAACAGTTACGTACAGAGGTTTTGTGGGTGGATAAAGAAAGTAGCATTTGTACAATCACTTGGAAAGTGCGGTTTCAAATGTGAAGTGGCCTTGCTTTTTCTAAATTGCTGAAATGAAAGCCAAATTTTAAACTACTGCTGTGTTACTTCTTTAGAGCTTGACTTTATGCAGTAACAGGAAAAACTCTCCCTGCTTCTGTATCCCAAACCTTCTTAACACCCTGAATACCCAGTACTTCTGTCTTCACACTGAATACCCAGTACTTAATAGGGTTTTCTTTTTTCAACTGGGTGTAACCCAGCTCCCTTGAGAAATTTGGGATGGCCCTGTCAGCTGTCATGCTATCAAATGACATATCGAATGCTTGCCCCTCTTCTTATTCACCTAAGTCTGGGGATTTCATGTTAAGAAACCTCTTTAAAAAATCTCTCATGCAAATATCTTTTTGGCTTACCATTTTCATAGGTTTTGCTCTTAGAAACTAACTCTTAATATGGTTCTAGAGCTGAGATTTTTATTTTTAAAGGGAGACCTGATGTTTTTAAATATGTAAATACAGGATATGTAGCCAGAATAAAAAGTAGGGGATACCATGAAAAATCTAAGATTTAGATAATGGAGAATTTTTTTCTTAAACCTGGTTGGTCTAGGTGCAGACAGACTCTTAAATCATTAAGGCACAGACATATACATAATACTGTACCTAATAGTAACACTGTTCTCAAGTGCATGTGGAGCATTCTCTAGGATAGATCGTATATTATGCTATAAAACAAGACTCAAATTTAAAAGGATGAAATCACACAAAGTGTGTTCTCTCTCTGACCACAATAGAATGAAGTTAGAGATCAATAATAGAGAGAGAAACTGGCAAATTCACAAATTTGTTGAAATTAACACCCTCCTAAGTCATCAGTAAGTGAAAGAGGAAATTACAAAGAAAATTAGAAAATATCCTGAGATGATTGAAAACAAAAACACACCATACCGTGGTGGCCGTGGTTGCACAACAGTGTGAATGCACTTAATACCTCTGTACTCTACACTTAAAAGCAGTAAAAATACTAAATCTTATGTATGTCTTACCACAAATTAAAAAAAAAAAGACTGTCACTCATTCATTGTTTCACAATAATACTGAGCACCTACTATCCATACTCCATGCCAAAAATAGAACAATGTACCATAACCTAGGGAATGCAGTGAAAGCAATGCTCAGAGGGAAATTTATAGCTTTAAATGCTTTTATTAACAAAGAAGGATCTTTAATCAGTAACCAAAACTTCCATCTTAAGAGACTAGTGAGAGAACATACTTAACCAGAAGTAAGCAGAAGAAAAAAAAGAAAAGACTAGATTAGTCTTTGGATTTTGGCTCAGGTCATGATCTCACTGTTTGTGGGTTGGAGCTCTGCATTGGGCTCCATGCTCACAGTGTGGAGCCTGCTTGGGATTCTTTCTTTCTCTCCCTCTCTCTGCCCCTCCTCTGCTCGAGTTCTCTCTCTCTCTTTCTCTCTCTCAAAATAAATAAATTAATGTAGATGGAATTATGCATTCCTGAAAACACTCTACTGTGATTGGCTGAAGAAAAAACAGACAATATGGATAAACCAATAGAAAGTAACAGGTTAACAGTCAAAAAACATCCCACAAAAAAGAGCCCGGCTCAGATGACTTCACATTCGTTGATTCTACCATAGCTACCAAATACAAATTCTTCACAGACTTTTTCAGAATAAAGAGGACGATGAAATGTTTTGAGCATGTTATTACTCTGTTAACCAAAGCCATACAAAGACATCACAAGAAAATTACAGACCAGTCTCTTTTACGAATATAGATGTCGGAAATCAATAAAATACTAGCAAACTGAATCCAGCACCGTATCAGAAGGATTATATACTATGACTGAGTAGGATTTATATCAGAAATACAAGGTTGGTCTAATATCTGAAAATGAATATAATACTCCATATTAATAGAATAAAGGATAAAAACCACATCATCGTCTCAATAGCTGAAGGAAAAGCATTTGACAAAATCCAGCACCTTTTTGTGATTAAAAACCCTCAACAAACTAGGAATAGAAGAGAACTTCCTTAATGTGATAAAGGCCATATACCCATAGCTAATGTCATAGTACTAAAAGATTGAGTGTGTTCTCAAGATCAGGAACAAGAAAAGGATGTCCTTTTATGCCCCTTCTAGTCAACATTGTACTGGAGGTTCTAACCAGGGCAGTTAGGCAAGAAAAAGAAATAAAATGCATCCGATTGGAAAAAGAAGTAAAACTATATTTGCAGATGACATGATCTTGTGTGTATAACATCCTAAGGATTCTGCTATAGAACTATTAGAACTAATAAGGGAGTTCAGCAAGGTTGCAGGATATAAGATCAATAAACAACAATCAGTTGTATTCCTGTATACTTGCAATGAAGAGTCCAAAAACGAAACCAGAAACAATCCCATTCACAATAGCTACAAAAAGAATAAAAAAAAACTCAGAATAAAGTTAACAAAAAGTGTAAAACTTATACTCTGAAAACTATAAAACACCATTGAAAGAAATTAAAGATCTAAATAAATGGAAAGAAAATAAAGATCTATATAAATGGAAAGGGGTGCTTGGGTGGCTCAGTCCGTTAAGAGTCCGACTCTTGGTTTCGGCTCAGGTCATGATCTCACGGTTTGTGAGTTTGAGCCCCGCGTTGGGCTCTGCACTGGCAGTGCAGAGCCTGCTTGGGATTCTCTTTCTCCCTCTCTGCTCCTCCCTTGCTAGTGTATGTGCACATGTTCTGTCTCTCTCTCTCTCTCTCTCTCTCTCTCTCTGTCAAAATAAACATACATTAAAAAATGAAATAAATGGAAAGATATTTTATGTTCATGGATCAGATTACCTAATAATGTTAAAGATGGCAACATTCCCCAAATTTTCTACAGATTTGGTACCCTCACTTAAAATCCTAGCTGCCTGTTCTGTAGCAATTGACAGGCTGATGTTAAAACTCATACGGAAGTACCAGGGACCCAGAATAGCCAAAATAATCTTGAAAAAGAACAAAGTTGGAAGACTTTCATAACTTACTACAAAGCTATAGTAATCACAACAGCTTGGTACTGATAATAAGAATAAACATATACATCAGTGGAATAGAATGTAAGTCCAGAAATAAAACCTTACATTTATAGTCAGTTGATTTTCAATGAAGGTGTTAAGACAATTCAGTGGGGGAAAGAATGATCTTTTCAACAATTGGTGCTTGGACAAGTGGATATCCACATGCAAAAGAATGAATTTGGACCCTTTCCTCACTTGTATGTATAAATGAATTCATAATTATTCCTAGACCTAAATGTAAGCTCTGAAATGTAGATGTAAATCTTTATGACCTTGCATTAGGCAGTAGGTTTTTTTCTCTTTTTTTATTGTGGTAAAATAGACAATGATTTCTTCGGTATGATATAAGCCACAAAAGACAAAAACAAAGTGGACTTCATCGAAATTGAGATCTTTGTTTCAAATGACACCCATCAAGAAAATGAAAACACACTCCACAGAATGAGAGAAAATACTCAGAAATCATATACATGATAAAAGACCTTTATCCGCAACATATAAAAACTCTTAAGAGTCAGCAGTAAAAAGACAAATAACCCAATTAAGAGATAAACAAAAGATTTGATTAAACATTTCTCCAAAGAAGATGTCCAAGTGGCCACTCCCATGAACAGAAGCTCAGTACCCTTAGTCTTCAGGGAAATGCAAGTCCAAACCACAGTGGAATGCCATTCCACACCCCCTAGGATGGCTGAAATAGACCATAAGTGTTGCTGAAGATGTAGGGAGATTGGAACCCTCATATACTGCTTGTGGTGGGGCACCTGGGGGCGTCAGTTGGTTAAGCATCCAAGTCCTGATTTTGGATCCGGTCATGATCTCATGGTTTGTGAGTTTGAGCCCTGCAGTGGGGCTCTGCACTGACAGCAAGGAGCCTGCTTGGGATTTTCTCTCCCTCTGTCTCAGCCCCTCCCCAACTCGTGCTGTCTCTCAAAATAAATATGTTGCTTGTGGGAATGTAAAATGGTGTATTTTGGAAAATAGTTTGACGGTTCTTCAAAGAGTTAAAACAGTACCATATCCTATATTCTAGTAAATTAAAATCATATCTGAACAAAACTTGTTCAGAAATGTTCATAGAAGCAGATTTATAATAGCCAAAAAGTAGAAATGATCCAAATGTCGATCAACAGGTGAGCTTATAAACAAAATGTGATATATCTGTACAATGGAATATTATTCAGCTATAAAAAGGAGTGTTATACATGGTACAACATGGATAAGCCTTGAAAATAGTATGTTGAGTGAAAGCCAGACAAAAAGGCACGTATTTTATGACTCTACTTACGTGAAATGTCCAGCATAGGCAAATCCATTCAGTCAGAAAGTAGATTATTGGTTTTCATGGGTTTAGGGAAAGGGGTTTGGGGAGGGACTGCTAAAGGACATAAGGTCTTATTTTGAGATAATAAAAACGTTCTTGACTTAAATAGTGGTGATGGTTGCACAGCCTTGTGAATATAATAAAAACTGCTGAGTTACACCCAGTATAAAAGGGTGAACTTAATGGTAAGTGAATTAGATCTCAGGAAAGCGGTTACTAAAAAGTCATGTAAGCAGCTTAGCTTCAGTTATCTATTTTGTGTTGGCGTAGTAAACACATGAGAAAAGAAATACTATTTGACCAGGACTGTGAGTGAAACTATAAATGAAACTCTGAAAAATACTATAGAAGTCAAGTGTTGCTAGGTTGAGTGGAAATTTAGATCCCCTCTTTCTAGATGAGCCAACGGTATCAGTCACACTCTGTCTCTCATAAGGCTCCTCACCCCAATAAGCTGGTCCTTTACTCGGGTGTCTTGTCTTCATGTAAGATCCTTCTGTGGAAAGCTGTGATCTGTATTATTATCCTCTCCTATCTGGGGTCACTGCCTTGGTAAGGTAACAGTGTGGTATGCTAATGCTGAGAGCCAGTCTTGTGTATACATTAAGTAATTTGCGTTGAGAGGAAAAAAGTCAGCAGTGAATAAAGAGTGAGAGATTAGTTTTAATCTTATAGTTCTTGAATGAATAAAATTGGGTGCTGTTCTGTTTTTCTCTTCAGAGACTTTTAAAATCTTTATCTCTTCTTTTTCTTTTTTCTTTCATGTTTTTATTTTAGCAGGAGAGAGAGAGTGTGAAAGGGTAGAGGGGCAGAGGGAGAAAGAGAGAATCTTAAGCAGGCTTCATGCCCAGCTCAGAGCTTGACGCGGGGCTCCCTCCCACGACCACGGGGTCGTGACCTGAGCTGAAATCAAGAGATATTCAAGCAACCGAGCCACCCAACCACCCCAATCTTTTCTGTTTCACAAATACAAAAAGTAGAATTAAAAAAAAATGTTTATTTTTGAGACAGAGAGAGACAGAGCAGGAGCTGGGGAGGGGCAGAGAGAGAGGGAGACACAGAATCCGAAGCCAGGCTCCGGGCTCTGGGCTGTCAGAACAGAGTCCGAGGTGGGAGTCCAACCCATGAGCTGTGAGATCATGACCTGAGCCAGAGTTGGACTCCCAACCAAGTGGGCCACCCAGGTGCCCCAAAAAGAAATTTTTAAGAAGTAGGACAGAAGCTCTCATAAGCCTATTACTCAGAGGTCACACATTAATATTTTATATACTCTGTTTTTTTCTGTAATTTTCCCCACATTTAGGCTATACTGTACTATATATGTGTGTACTTTAATACAGTTTCACATTCTAATTTGTTTAGTTAATGGACAGTTTTATTACAGGTAATTCATAGTTTTTTCCACCAAGTGGACTGAAGCTTTATAGTACCTTAAAAAAATGATGTACAGGGGCGCCTGGGTGGCGCAGTCGGTTAAGCATCCGACTTCAGCCAGGTCACGATCTCGCGGTCCGGGAGTTCGAGCCCCGCGTCGGGCTCTGGGCTGATGGCTCAGAGCCTGGAGCCTGTTTCCGTTTCTGTGTCTCCCTCTCTCTCTGCCCCTCCCCCGTTCATGCTCTGTCTCTCTCTGTCCCAAAAATAAATAAACGTTGAAAAAAAAAATTAAAAAAAAAATGATGTACAATTTTCAACACCTACAAAAGTAAAGAGAATATTATAACAACCCTCATGTGATAATCACTGAATTTCAGCGGTTCTCAGTGCTTATCTGTCTTGTTTCATTTTTGAAGAAGTTTGAGGAGCAGAATAAAAATAGGAGCCATTCCTCCTATTTTAAACCTGCTGCAGGAGAAGCAGAAACAGAGCTGTCTCCTATTTTTACAGTTCACAGTTAGAGAAAACAGAGAGAAAACATTAAAATGCTAGTGAAGGCAGGTATTGACTGCTATGAATCACTTATTCGGTGCTGGTGCAGTACATTCTGTCCTTTTCTCACAGTCTGCGCACAGTAATGTGGCGGTGCTGGGTTTGTGTGTGTGTGTTTTTCTTTTCTTTGCACTTATTTTTCTTCACCAGCGTGTGGTTTTTCGCCACGTGTTTTGTGGAAGTAATTGGTGCATACTTCCATCTTCTTATCAATTTGAGACTTTGTTGTTCTACGCTTCACTGACAGTTACACATTATATCGCATGATACCGGAAGGGAGATTTTCCTCCATTATGAAATGGTAGTGCCTGATTTTTGAATAGTACTTACCTGTTTGTAATTACGAAAGTAGCGTATATTCATTACAGAAAATACTTCGAGGGGCGCCTGGTTGGCTCAGTCTGTTAAGCATCCAGCTTCAGCTCAGGTCATGATCTCGCGGTTCAGAAGTTCAAGCCATGCCTCAGGCTCACGGCTGTCAGTGCAGAGCCCGCTTTGGATCCTCTGTCTCTCTCTGTCTCTCTCTGTCTTTCCCCTGCTTGCACTCTCTCTGTTAAAAATAAACACTAAGAAAAAAATATTTCTGGAATACAGAAAATTGCAACGAAAAATCTATAATTTGATCACCAGAAATTAACCAATGTTAATGATTTTTTTCCCCTCTGTTCATATGGTCTGGCCTTTTCATATAATATGGTGAACCTCCTTTTATTCATTTTTGGGGATTTGCATTATATAACTGTTTTTTTCTTGACTTCACTGTATTTAATTATTGTTCATCTCTATATATGTATAGACTGTATATATATATGTATATGTATAGACTATATATAGAGAGACAGTATATATATATAGGCTATATATATATATATATATATATATATATATTTGTATATATATACACTCTCTCTCTGAGAGAGAGAGATTGATTAACTCTGATTTTTTTCCTCCTTACCACAGAATCTTACGGTCTTGTGATCACTTGTATAATTCCAGATTTTAATGATCTTTTCAAGGTAAATTATATGCCCACCCTAAGTCTGATTCTGCTGTTCATAGATAACTTGTAAAGAGCTCCCTGAAGGCCTGTTGACTTTTAGGGCTGGAAATAGACTCTTGGGCACTGTGTCTAGTTTTCCTGCTCTATGCCTAACTGATTGTTTCCAGAGTTTTTGGGGCTAGTGTCCAAATCACAGAGCTCTACAGAAGTGGAATTTCTAGTGTCTGCTAATTGAGAAAAATTATCAAACTAAAAGAATTTAGAATTGCTTTTTACATTACCATCACATTGAACAATTCAGTGTGTATGTGAGTTTGAAAAATGTGGACATGAGGACATCTGGACAGTGTTTGGTGTGTGTATGGAAGAATTCTCCGACATTCTTGTAATAACCGTACGCTCTCATCTCGGGGGTGGGGTCAGTGTTTACCGGCTGGGAGCCAGTGCCCTGGCCTTTCCAAATCGCTGCCTTTCCTCTGGTGAGCCAGTCTCTCGTGTTTGTGCTTTGTTCATACGTATTCGCACAATCCTTTCACCTGGAATGTTTTTCACATTCTTCTTACCCACCCCGTTCCTCCCACTCCTCAAGAAGATAATGAACTCAGTTAATGATCGCCAGTGACTTTTGATTTTCAGCTCAAACTTGAATCATTCAGCAGACACTTCTCAAGTGCCTTGTGTGTGACATGGTTACAGGCTTCGGGTGAACACAACAAACGAGATCCTCTCCTGTGCCAGACTGACAGTCCTGGGGAAAACGGCCAGCAAATAGTGAAACATGCAGTAGAATTATGACTTGTCACAAGTGATTTGAAGGAAGGGAATGGGATGCCGTGACGAGGGGCTTCCTGTGAGTGGTCTTTGAAGGACTTGTTGAGGAGGTGAATTTTAAGCTGAAGCCCTGAGGCCCATAGCCAGACCACTGTAGGCACATGGAGAGGGTTTAAGGCAGAAGAAGGAAGAGCAGGCGTCAGGGTGTACAACGGGAGTCCACAAATACTTGGCCTGGAGATGCCAATTTAGAAGTCGTCAGTTCACGGGAAGCTTTTAAACTCCTGGGAACGGATGTTGAGTGTTCTGGAGTGAGCAAGGTTAGAGCACGAGAGGCATCGGTCTGAGCCCGTCAGCAGCTCTGGAAGCAGAGCAGAGATGGTTAGAGAGATTCGAGTAGGTGTGCCCAGAAAAGTGGCAGGAAGGCACGACTGTTTATTTTCACGGAAATGGGAAATTTTTTATGAAGGATGGAGGGGCCAGCTTTGGAATGCTCCCGAGAGATGGAGTTAGAAAGTCTAGAAAGGGTATTGCTTGGATTTGCCGGCATGGAGGTTATCTGTGACCCTGACGAGAGCAGCTCCAGTGGGGCAGGGGCCAGTGAAGCTGCATCAGAGGGGCTTCAGGGTGAGCAGGAAGCACGTCAGTGCAGCTGGTTGACATCCGAAGAGGCCGGCGGGTGTAGGCTGCAGGACAGGGTACATGGGCGCTTGGGGAGAAGATGGGAAAGTGGTTTTGGAGAGAAGGGTGGGCCAGCTTACTGGAGAACATGAATTAGGATGCTGGTTTGGAATACTTTGTGAAGTTTGAGATGATCAGTGTAAAATGACACCCATCGGGCACGTGCGTGTGTTCCCTTCCGCGTGATGGACTGTTTGCCGCAGGCGTGAGAAGGCAGCTGGTTAAGTGTGTCCGGTTCTTCCAGGGCGCAGATTTACAAGGCAGCTCTCACAGGAGAGAAAGTTGAAAGTTTCAAGCCCTTAAAATCCCCACGGAATTGAATCCAGACTAAGGAAGGTCAGATCGGGAAGGCGTTTTATGGAATTGAGGCTGGAGCCAGGGGCTTGAGCCTAAGGGCTGGAAGGATGGTCAGTTGTGGTTGGAAAGTGGGATTGCAGAACACGTCAGGGGGGCTGAGAGACAAGGAGGGGTTGCTGACACCTGAGAACAGACACCTGGAAGGGTAGAGGTCTGAGGTGGCTGAAGAGAGAGGCCATTGCAGGATGTTGAGGCAGGGAGGGAGGGAGGGAGGGAGGGAGACAGGGAGGCTGGAGGCCGAGGGGCCGTGAGCCAGTGACCGCAGGCTGACAAGTGAAAAGGTGGGGCTGGCTGGGAGAGTGGGTGCTCTACTGGCATGGTGTGAGCTGCCCTGCCTGCCCCGTCCCCGAAATTCCCACTTGAATTTCCTCAGGTGCCATCTTGTCTCCTTTCTCTGCTACCTGCAGCACCTTCTACAAACCTCCTGCTTAAGACTCCTACTGAGGGGGGCGCCTGGGTGGCTCAGTGGGTTGAGCGTCCGACTTCGGCTCAGGTCATGATCTCACGGTCTGTGAGTTTGAGCCCCGCGTCGGGCTCTGTGCTGACAGCTCAGAGCCTGGAGCCTGCTTCAGATTCTGTGTCTCCCTCTCTCTGACACTCCCCCGTTCATGCTCTGTCTCTCTCTGTCTCAAAAATGAATAAAAACATTAAAAAAAAAAAAAGACTCCTACTGATACCATCGCGGCTGTTTGTTTCTGTTTCTTCCTTCTTTTGGGGCAGGGGGCTCCTTGAAGGCTTGACCAAGCCTTACGTTCTGTGCTTTCCTGTCGTTAGCACCGTACAATGCGTGCCACGTCGTAGGCACGGACTCAGTGTTCCCTGAGTGACTGTGTGGGCTCAGAAATGGGTGGGGCTGGGGGGGGGAGGAGGAGAAGGCACAGGTAGAGTGAAAACAGAGATTCACTGCTGGCGGGACAAGGCAGAGTGTCTTTTAAAAATTTCAGACCATGTTGTAAAAATCTTATAACGCCAAAAAGGGTTGTCTTACTGATAGAAACACACTGCTTTTGACTTAATGTCAATAAAATTCTGCTAATTTCAAAGGGTTGTCTTATAGATAGACACACACTGCTTTTAAAGACTTAATGTGAGTAAAATTCTGCCACTTTCTGGCTTCTAGAGTTGGCTTTTTAAATATCATGCCTGCTTTCTACATATTATCCAGGGAGAGTTTCGATGTGGCTATTTATTTTGCTGTACTGCTAGTTTGAATTGTCTCTCTTGATACTGTAATGAGGAATATTAGTTTACTAAAGTTTCCTAAGTACTTGTGGTTTGATTCCTTGTTTCCTACTCCTCTACTTTTTATGCCCCACCTGCTATAGCTGTTGAACATTTTCACATTTCCGTTATTAAATGCCTGTACCTTGGATTTTCAACGTGGTAGTAGAGGGTCGTAGTGAAGTGTTAAGAATACAAACAGGGGCGCCTGGGTGGCTCAGTCGGTTGGGCGGCCGACTTCCGCTCGGGTCATGATCTCGCGGTCTGTGAGTTCGAGCCCCGCGTAGGGCTCTGTGCTGACCCGCTCAGAGCCTGGAGCCTGTTTCGGATTCTGTGTCTCCCTCTCTCTCTGACCCTCCCCCGTTCATGCTCTGTCTCTCTCTGTCTCAAAAATAAATAAACGTTAAAAAAATTTTTTTTTTTTTTTAAATTAAAAAAAGAATACAAACCTAAAAGGGGCGCGTGGGTGGCTCAGTTGGTTAAGTGTCCGACTCTTGATTTTGGCTCAGGTCATGATCTCGATTTTTCGTGGGATCAAGCCCCACGTCGGGCTCTGTGCTGACAGAACACAGCCTGCTTGGGATTCTCTCTCTCTCTCTGCCCTTCCCCTGCTCATGCTCTCTCTCTCTCAAAATAAATAAAGTTAAAAAAAAAAATACAAACCGTAAGGCGAGGCAGCTCTGGTTTTCGACTACTGCCTGACATTATTAGCTTTAAAACTGTGGGCAGGTGTTTGTATTTTTTTACCTAACCTTTCTGAGCTTTCATTCCTTTGTCTTTGAAATGGGCATAATGAGGCCTATGTACCTCACAGTGTTTCACTGTCTCTGCCTTAGCACACTTCTTCCTTCACCTGTTCACAAGTATCTCCCGCCCTCATTTGCTTATGCTTTTCTTCCCTGTTAAGTGTTTTTATTTTTTTAAGTTTATTTATTTATTTTCAGAGCCAGAGAGAGCACGCGCGCGAGTGTGGGAGCATGAGCGCATGTGAGCAGGGCTCAGCTCCACAAACCGTGAGATCATGACCTCAGCCGCTGAACCCACTGAGCCACCCAGGCACCCCTTCCATTAAGGTTTTCTTTTGGTTTGTTTTTTTAAATGTTTATTTATTTATTTTGACAGAGAGAGGCAGAGAGTGCGAGTGGGGGAGGGGCAGAGAGAGGATCCCAAGCAGGCTCTGCGCTGTCAGTGCGTGGAGCCTTGACTCGGGCCTCTGTCCCACAGACCGTGAGATCATGATCTGAGCTGAAATCAAGAGTTGGACACTGAACTGTCTGAGCCACCCAGGCGCCCCTCTCCCATTAAGTTTTATCATTTCTCCTATTAAGTGCACCCAATTACCTAATGAGCATATATAGTTTTAACTTGGTCATTCCACGCCTTCTGAGTTACCCCTCTGAATTACCACAGAACTTATTTATATCCCTTATTTTTTTTCATTTTTTATATATTTTTAAACGTTTATTTATTTTTGAGAGAGACAGAGTGGGGGAGGGGCAGAGAGAGAGGGAGACACAGAATCTGAAGCAGACTCCAGGCTCTGAGCTGTCAGCACAGAGCCTGATGCAGGGCTTGAACTCATGAACCACGAGATCATGACCTGAGCTGAAGTCGGACGCTCAACCGATTGAGCCACCCAGGCGCCCCTTCATATGCCTTATTTTGCAGGTGTAACATTCCACCTGTGAACTCTAATGTGCATCTTATGTTTGTGTTGACTTCTTACGTTGATACGCTTTTTGTGAGTGCATTTCATTCTCTCCAAGTAAGTTGGAAGCATTTTGAACTCATGGATTATAGAAACTTCTCTTGTATTTTCTGTGGTGAGATGTGATATATGATAAGTTGAATCAATGCAAGTAATTGAGATTAGCCTGGTAATGGATAAACAGTACAAATATATTCATCCCATCTCTTTATCCATTTATTTATTCTGCAAATACCCATTGAATACATCTGTGTTAGACTGAAAAACATGGCCAAAATATTTTGTAGCTCCTCCTTATAAATTTGTAGAATCGATTTCCTCACACTTATCTAGGCTGGCCTTGTGACTTGCTTTCACTAGCCGGATGGAGCAGAAGTGATTTACAGGTTCTGGATTCTGGGCCTTGAGAGGCCTGGCAGTTTCCCCCTTTGCTACCTCGAAACGCTCTAGCCACTCTATAGTGAGGTGCAGCCTCTGTCACCGAATGGTTGGAGATCATATGTGGCAGGCGGTCCAGCCGGCAGCTAGCCTCAGTTTCTCAGCCATGTGAGTGATGCTGTTGTATACTCGCACCCAGGTGAAGCTGGCATGAATGTTCCCAGGCGAGATTAGTAGAAGAGCCTTCTAGGTGGGCCCAGCCAACCCACAGACTCATGAGAAGTATTAACTTGTTTTGAGCCACTAGGTAAAAATGGTCCTGCTTGTAACTTCTCTTATGGAGAAGTCTACGGAGCAGAGCTTAGAGTTGGTTCGGTTCTCTGCCATCCCTGCCCACCAGTCCTCCATTGTTAATACACCTCCATGGTTGTGTATGCAGGTGCTGTAGAGTAGTTATGATAATTAAGGGGATAGAGATAACTAATTTTTTAAAGGTTATTTATTTATTTTGAGAGAGAGAGAGAGAGAGAGAGAGAGAGAGAGACAGAGGACACAAGCAGGGGAGGGGCAGAGAGAGAGAGAAAGAGAGAATCCCAAGCAGGCTCCGCACTGCCAGTGCAGAAACCGATGTGGGACTCGAATGCATGAACCGTAAGATCATGGCTTGAGCCAAAGTCAAGAGCTGGACATTTACCCAACTGAGCCACCCAGGCACCGCATAGAGATAGGAGCCAGTTTTTAAAAATTCCCGTGCAAACCTTTTCCACTTTTAATTTTATTTAATGAATGAGGAGCCACCATTCTCCCCAGTGCCACTCAGGAAGTGGCAGAGTCAAGACTAGAGGCTGGAATTTTAAACTTTGTTGCTCTTTTCATTACCTCAGGCTGTGTAATTGTGTGTTTCTTCATTCTTGTTGAAGCTGGTATTTTTTAACTTCTTCCTGTTAGTCCCTGGCAGAGTTGGGCTCACAGTTGGGCTATTGTTCTGATAAACATTGCTCTGTTAATTTCCACTTTCCTGGCTACTGCAAAGGAGAATGGCTGTAGGGCCATGGGCTTCACCTCTTATTGTTACTCCCCCCCCCCCCCCCCCCACTGCCCCTGGTTTAGACCAAGATGATACGGCAGGAAAAGGTTGAGGTGCTTATACCGAAGCGGGGGGCAGAGAAGGGTGATGCTGGGGAATGGAAGAGCCCTTTGCAGTTGGGGAGGAGGAGTTTAAGAGGAGTTGGGGCATTTTTTTGGAAACACCTGGCATGTGTCCCTTTTCCCAGGAACTGATAGAGTAAGGTCTAGTGGCTCCATGGCTTTCGTGGTGAGATCTTGCTCAAGGAGAACACTTAGCGTGATACATCAAGAGGAGGAAAGGTAGTTGGCCATTCTAACCTCACCTGCCTTTTCTTTTGTATCATTTTTACATTCTCTTATTATTTTGGAAAACGTGTGCAAGTGGGACTTTTTTTTAAACTTACAAATAGCGTTACATTCTGAGTCATTTTGTTTTTGTTTTTGTTTTTAATTGAAGTACAGTTGACGCACAATGTTACATCGGTTTCAGGTGTATAACATAGTGATTGCGTAAGTCTGTACATTATGCTGGTGCTCCCCACAAGGGTAGCCACCGTCTGTCTCCACACAGTGCTGCTGACTGTATTCCCTGTGCTGTCACTTTCATCCCCGTGACTTACTCATTCCAACAGTCTGAGTAATTCCTTACACTAGCACTGCTGTCAGGTAGTCCTCTGTGCGACACCGCGCCCTCAAATGATGATTTCAGAACTGATGACCGATCGTGAACGGACGCTGTGCCGGTTCGTAAGGTCTCTCTGGGCAAGTGCTGAGTCCTGTTTATCGCGTCCTCGTGCCTTCCAGCAATGCCTTGCACATAACAGACCTGGTTTTTATTTGGTCTAACCTCTGGGACTGCAGGTTAACTTGAGACGTGTTTCCTTGTTGGGCTTTTCCCTGGTAGAGAGCCTGGACAGGATGTGGGTGGAAGGAAGAGATGTCTTACCTCCTCCTCCCCCCGTTTGTTTATATTCTTTTTTCTGCATCTTTTAATATAATGTGTTTTTTTTTTTTTTTAAAGAATGTTTGTGTATAATTCTGTTGTTGTATGAAGTTTTGCTGGTGTTTTTGTTGGTTTAGAAAATTCCCAGGGGGTACAGGGAGAAAGGCACATATTTATTTACCTGGGTCACTAAAAATATCTCTGCAAGGGTACACAGGAAACTGGTGACATTATTTGCTGTTAGGGAAACTAGGTGGCTGGGGGGCAGGAGTGGGAGGGAGGTTTTATACTTTTGTACCTTGTGAATTTGGGACTATGTGATTGATATTCCCTGAATGCTTCTGAAAGCAAAGATGGAGAAAATGCTTGAGAGTATCAGTTACTTTTTAAAAAATTTTTTTTTAATGTTTATTTACTTTTGACAGAGAAACAGAGCATGAGCAGGGGAGGGGCAGAGAGAGAGGGAGACACAGAATCCGAAGCAGGCTCCAGGCTCTGAGCTGTCAGCACAGAGCCCGATGCGGGGCTCGAACTCACAGACCGAGAGATCATGACCTGAGCCCAAGTCGGACACTCAACCGACTGAGCCACCCAGGGCCCCCCCCCCCCTTTTTTTTTTAAGTTAAGGAGAAAAAGAGTAGAGAGGACCCAATCTGCTTAACGCTTAGGGACTAACAGTGTCTTTCATTCTGTGGGTTTTGTACATAGGAGTTTGTGACCTACTTTTGAGTATCTTGAGCCTTTATTGCATAATTACCCTCAAGAAGCATATACTTTTATTTGTTGGAAATCCTATACAATTCTTAGGGCAGGGGAGCTTTTTATATATAATACGTATTTTAAAAATTATAGAGAGGCTGAAATGAACAGAATTATTCCTCTCCCAGCAATGGAGACCGCATTCTCTTGCCTGTTACTTCCTAGCTGAGCATGATGTCTGACCTCCTTTCCCTGAGTGAGAACAGAACTAGGCCACGCTTGTAATCACAAGGGTTTGAAGGTGGGGAGAGGAAACTAAGTGGCCATGTGGCCTTAGAAATTTACTTACCTGTACTTTTCCTCAGTTTCTTCATCTGTAAAATAGGGATGCTAATACCTACTTTTTACAGTTGGTTGGAGAATTAAAGGCAGTCCATATACATCATCTGGCATTGAACTTGACACCTCAAGTAGAGGCTTCAAAGTTGTGTGATCATTATCATTATTGGTTAGTGTCCGTTGATTTTAGGCCCTCGGAGGAGTAAAGGATAGGAGATTGTTGTCACTGAGAAGGAAAGATAGATGTTTGGGGGAGGGCAGAGTGCATCTGATATCTGCAGGTGTGTAACAAACCACTGCAGACCTGTGGCTTACAGCAACAATGAGATGTTACCTCTTAGAATCTGTGGTTTGGCTGGGTGGTTTTTTGCTTGTCTCCTCAGACTTGTGTAGCTGCAGTCAGATGATGACTGAAATGGCTAAGCGGTCCCTGACGGACTCACTCCCACGTCTGGCGGCTGCTTCTGACCGTCGGCTGGAGCGTGCTGCTTGCCTTCCACATGGCCTCTCGGGTTCCAGGAGCTTCCTCCCAGCATGGCGGGCCCTGGGCAGCATTCTAAGGGTGGGCGGCAGCACTTGCCTCTCAAATCTCTGCTTCCTTTTGCAGCGGCTGGTTCCCCACTGGCCAAAGCAAGTCACAGGGCCAACCCCAGAGTCACTGTGGGAGAGGACTTAGGCCCCACCTTGATGAGGGAAGAGAAGCAAAGAATTTGTGGCCATTTTTAATCCACCACAAGCCCAGTCTTGCTTGATTTGCTTCTTGGGCTGATATTGGACAGAGAAAAGAAAAGGTTCTGTTTGTCCAGTTTTCCTGTATCACTGATGCCTCCTTTATAAAGCTCAACATAGCTGATTAAGGAGCTGTGGTTATTTTGTTTGGCTTAAAAATTGGAATAAAGGGTAATAGGCACTTTTATGTATTTGAAGGTCCTTATGAAGGAGGGACCAGTTCCACGGTGTGGAAGTGATGGAGAGCGGCTGTCTCCTTCGCCATGTGAAGCAGGGTCTTCTCGAGGGCCGTCCTGCCCCCAGCACCATGCATGTAGAAGATGGGTAATCAGTCATGTGTCAGGGACTTTGAAGGAGGGTCTTCCTCACTGAATGACTCGACTTGAATGATTACTGCTGGTGTCAGAAGTCTCTGATTCTAGAACTCAGAAAGTGCATTGTGCTGTTTTTTTTGTTTTTTTTTTGATGTTTGTTTATTCTTGAGAGAGACAGAGCATGAGCAGGGGAGGGGCAGAGTGAGAGGGAGACAGAATCCGAAGCAGGGTCCAGGCTCCGAGCTGTCAGCACAGAGCCCAACGTGGGGCTCGAACCCACGAGCCATGAGAACATGACTTGAGCTGAAGTCGGACACTTAACTGACTGAGCCACTCAGGCAGGCGCCCCATCGCATTGTGCTTTTTATACCGAGCGTAGGGACGGATGAGGTGATGTCAGAAAGGAAAAGAATCTCTGTGCTCAGACTGGAAGAATTATTCTGTGCAGAATTTTAGTTTTACTTGATTTATTTGCCTGCTAGAACCCCTGAGAGCTGGGACGTACTGCTGATGTGTGGAACAGTTCTCGTTCCTGCAGCGTCAGGGAGGTGCTGCATCTGGAAGACAGGTTTTCTGTGGCTCTTGTTAGGTTGGAAGGCAAGGAGAAATTGCATAAGAAATAAATGTGTACAGTTGCTGCAGCAGCTATAGATTCACTGTTCAACTTGTTCAGTCTGATGAAAACAGTGTTAGTGTAACTTTTCTCGAATCATGTGTTTTGCCCTCAAACAAGATTTTGAGATCTCCTGATTTTATAACAAACACCAGGTCCAAATGGTGCTGTTGTCAGCTGAGGATACTGTCCGTAAGTGATCAGAATGTGAGCCTGTTCCCTCTTCTCCTCTCTCTGTCCCCCCACCCCCATCACTCCCTTTTCTTTCTTGGAGGGAGGATGACGAGGCAGGGATGACTGCTCACCCTGTTGTATAGCTCCTGAGCAAGAAGTTTGATGGAGATGCTGTCTTTGGTTCCCATTACCAGGCCAGCCACTTTGGTCAGTGGTCTTTCTATGGCGCCCACCCCATTTCCGGCAGTGGGTTTTTTAGAAAACTCAGAGTAAGGCAGTAAGAGTAAGCTACGGTACCTACAGTGATTCACACGCAGACTGGGGTTAAGTTTTTGGTGGGAAGCAAAATTTAAGCCACGAATAAATATGCTAGCTGAAGCAGAAGACTGCTTTCCTGACTGGCGTATTTACAAGCTGGAAAATTGTGAAAAATGTCAACCTACCAACTGTGTAGCTCATTGGCTCTTTGCTTTGGGTTTCCATGTTCTTCCTGATAAAAATATTAATGATGTTATTCTGATATGGTTGCCAAACGTTCATGCTTCTCACTCCACTTGTGATTGTAAATGATTCTGCAGCGTGAATTGCTTTGTCTGTGGTTTAATGTTTCAAAACATTTGAATGTTACGTTATCTGTGCTGATTTGTCGCTCTCTTTTACTTTTCAGAATGGACTGCTGAATTATGAAGAATTTCAGACCCAAGAGTAGAACCTCGCTCTGCCACTCACTCCTTTATCTCCTGCTAGTTATTTAAATTGGACTTTTAATATCCTACCAGCTGCTCTTCAGACACACATGGTGCATTGTTGCCATTCCCCGGATTGCATCTTTGAAACACAGGCTCTTAGTAACCCTCAGCGAACAAAGAGGCAACCTCCCGGGTACGTTTACTGGGAGGGTGTCACCCTGACTGCCCTCTAGCTTCTGCTGGATCTGGATTTGAATTCCACCATGGAGCCTCGCATGGAGTCCTGCCTGGCACAGGTGTTGCAGAAGGATGTGGGGAAACGACTGCAGGTTGGCCAAGAACTTATAGACTATTTCTCAGACAAACAGAAGTCTGCTGACCTTGAGCATGACCAGACCATGTTAGATAAACTTGTGGATGGGCTCGCTACCTCTTGGGTGAACTCTAGCAATTACAAGGTAAGTCGTGCTCCGGGAGGCACTTGTATAGGTGGCCGGGCTGCCTTGGTGGGTCCGAATTGGTCCTTAGGAGAAAGGATTCCTCTGGGAGAGATGAGCAGGATTCTTTGGCCTCCAGTAGGACACTCTGGTTGTGGCTTTTGGACATTTCATTCTGAAGCAAGTAGAGTTTACTCTGATTCTTGTTGGAGATTGAAAGAATCCTTATGCTTTAGCACTTTGAGAGAAGGCCAAGTGAACACGTAAAGAGAGGCTCTTGTGTTGGAAAGTTTACAGGCATTTGCAGCCTTGAAGTTAAAGCGAATGCTGTATCTTGCAGTGAATGGGTCATGAGATGTTGGTGAGTGGCCCTTCAGGAAAAGCAAATGTATTCACTGGTTTCCTGTAGGGGATAGAATTGGCTATAGTACGTGGAGCATTTTACCTTCACGTCACTGTGTTGAAGTTGGCCTAGGTACCTGGCCAGAAATAGTATGGGTTGCCAAGGACTCTTCTGCAACCTGTATGCAATGGCCTGGAGGCGATCCTTCAGCTTCTAAAGATCAAGGTGGGCATGTGCCTTTGGTGGGTAGTGGGTGGAGGCAGGGGTCCGAAGACCCAAATGACCGTTTTACCCATTCAAGGACTGAGCTTTCATGAATAAAGACGGGACTTGAGGCACTGAAGAGATGTCATTCTCTCTACCTGTCCCCTCCCCCTTCCTCTCTCTTTCAGTTTGACCCTTTGGGTCAAGATTGGGGTGGAAGACTGGGGTGTCGGCATGACTCCTAATAAGTGCTATAAACATTGTGAAGGGAGCCCATGAGAAACAGAATCTCTTGTGCCTTTTTCATTGACCCGGTTTTCTGAGATTGGTTTGGACCTGGAAACTGGTGTTTACAGACTCTTGTTTTCCAAATGCATTAAACCTTGGTCTCCTCTAAGAGTCAGTAGGCTTTATACTCATTAAGGGACCTAGGACCCTAATATTTTACTTACAACTGCACATAAAAGTTATCCTGTCTCTGAAAGGGGAGCTTAACTTCTATTTCATTCACCTATTTATTCATTTAGCTGAAGTTACACGTGCTGCTTATGTGCTCAGCCTTGGTGCTGGATGGTGGGAGTGTTACAGGAGAGGTGTGGAGGGTCTAGTCTAGAGACACCTTATCTGTGTTTGGATCACAGTTCCACCGCTTTGTGTGCACATTATGATGCTTTTGGGTGAGAGTAACTGAAGTCTGACTCATTGGCTTAAAGCCACTGTATGGACGTCGGGTGATTTTCTGTAAGAATTTAAGAAGCCTGCAGTAGCTAAAGCAGTGTCCAGGGAAGGAGAGTGTCTACTTGTGTCTTTCTCAGAAGCTCCCCAGCAGACTCTTATACATCAAATTGGCCAGAATGGCTTTGCCTGCCCACCCCAGCATCACTGGAAAGTGGATGGGTGTCCATGATTATTGTCTACCATCATGCTTGACCTCCTGATCTTAAGAGTCCAGCCTCCTTGGAGTGAAGCATGTGGCCATGTGAAGGAGGGGGGATATTTGAGCCCTGTCAGACTCCTGCTCAACAAGTACTGGGTGGGTGAGTGAACAAGCACTCCCTAAGTGTTCAGTTCCATAAAGGCAGACAGTGAAACAGAGATTGGCTCCAACCGCACTATACTGACTGTGCAATAGCAGACTGCTGTTGGTGTACAAAACTCAGGTTTTATATATATTATGGATTGAAGGAGGAAGTTGGGGATGGGACTGAGGTAATATGGCTATTAAATAAGTAGCCCACAGGGTCTGCTGTACTGTGTGAGCTCTTAACCTCTCGGGCTCCGGTTCCCTCATCTACGGTGTTGGGATAATGGAATTATTATAAGCACTAAATGAAGGAGTGTATAAAGTTGTCCCGCTCCTGCCCCATAACAAGCACTCAGACGTTAGCAGTCGGTGTCAAGACTGGATCCTGCCTCCGAGGAGCTCATAGTCTGGCACTGATCAACAAGCAAAGGGTTTTACAGTACAGTAGATTGGGAGCAGTACAGTACAGGTGGGAGACCCACCGGACTGGGTGGGAAGCCAGAAGAACATGGTAACACTGCCTGGAGGAATCCAAGGTGCTTGAAGGTTGGGTAGTTTTTTCAGAATAGCGTCTTCCGGGTCACAAAAGCATGAAAGATTAAGACTTGACCTTTCACAAAGGAATTTTTAAGGAAGACAGCTTGGTGGGAAGAAGTCAGCGAGATGACATTTGCTACTGACTTGCATGTAATCATGGACAAATCACTTTACCTGTCTCTTCAGTGCAGGTGTTTGACTAGGTAATCGGGACTCCAAACTCTAATACCTTATATGACTTCATACTGATGGCCTTGTGGTCTTGGCCATGTCATATGGTTCTAATGTTACATGGTAGTGAGCACCCCCTTTCTTTATAAACTGAGTGTGATGACACTGCCCTTTGCACACCTGGTGCCCAGAGCTTGGAACACAGTAGGTGCTCAATGAATACTGGTTTCTTGAGTGAACCTGGGAGCTTAGACTGTTCTGCAAGTACTCCTGGGGGCTTTACCAAAATCTGGAAACTTACCTTTTAGACCTCTCCCCCACCCTTTTAAAATTATAGATCAGGATTTCTCAGAGCCTGATGTGCATTTTCAGTTTTATTTGATATGTTTTTTTAAAAAAAATTTTAACGTTTATTTATTTTTAAGAGAGAGAGAGACAGACAGACAGACAGAGCACGAGCCGGGGAGGGGCAGAGAGAGAGGGAGACACTGAATCTGAAGCAGGTCCCAGGCTCTAAGCCGGTAGCATAGAGCCTGACATGAGGCTCGAACCCACGGATCGTGAGATCATGACCTGAGCTGAGATTGGACCCTTAACTGACTGAGCCATCCAGGTGTCCCTTGACATGTTTTATATATTATGGATTGAAAGGATTCACTTTATGTTAAAATTTTGCAGCTTGGCTTCTTGAATTTTTTTTTTTTCTTTTTTAAGTTAAGGACTAAAAGGATAGGAGATAAGGGAAACAATTTTAGTCTTTTAAAACAATAGTACTTGAGTATTGTTATTTCTTAAAAGAAATTTTTTTAATGTTTATTCTTGAGAGAGAGAGAGAGATACAGAGTGTGAGTGGGGGAGGGGCAGAGAGAGAGGGAGACACAGAATCTGAAGCAGGATCCGGGCTCCAAGCTGTCAGCCCAGAGCCCAACTCGGGGCTCGAACTCACGATACTTGAGATCATGCCCTGAACTGAAGTCGGACGCCCAACTGACTGAGCCACCCAGGCGCCCCGGGTATTGTTGTACCTTAACAGAGAATGTAGTTGAATGTCAGCACAGTGTCTCACTTAAAAAAATAGTTGGTTGGTGCTTGAATCATTTTACATTTGATTCTTTCTTTCCATTTAAAAAAAAAAATTTTTTTTAATGTTTTTATTTATTTTTGAGACAGAGCATGAGCAGGGGAGGGGCAGAGAGAGGGGGAGACACAGAATCTGAAGCAGGCTCCAGGCTCTGAGCTGTCAGCACAGAGCCCGACGTGGGGTTCGAACTCACGGAGCATGAGATCATGACTTGAGCTGAAGTCGGACGCTTAACCGACTGAGCCACCTAGGCTCCCTGACATTTGATTATTTCTTAAAGTGGTAAGCAAATTTGTATTTGGCATTAATTGCAGTTTAATAGCTGCTATTTATTGCTCAGTTACCGTATGTCTGGGATGTTACCTATTTAATCTTCGCAGCACCCCTGCAAGGTAGATGGTGGTACCCTGATTTTGTATATGAAGTAACTGAGGTCACCCAGAATTTTGAGGTATAATTTCTACTAGCGATTATGGAACTGGGGCTTTGCTGTAGGTCTCCCTGATTTCCTAGCCTCTGCCGCTCTCATAAGAACACAGTCAGCAAATTTTCTTAAAGGCCATGTAGTAAATACTTAAGGCTCTGTGGGCCAAATGGTCTTCTCACAAATATGTAAATAGTTTGGGTCCATATAGTGTGAGAGCAGCCACAGGCAACACGCAGATGAATGGATATGGCTGTGTTCCGATAAAACTTAATTTACAGAAACTGATGGAGGGCCAGTTTGGCCCATGGACCGTAATTTGCCAGCCCCCAAACTAAAACATCAAGCCCCTACTATGTATAAATGCTTTTTCTTTACTGGTGGGAACCATTCATGATTCATCTGAGGGAAGAGTAAGGTTTATGATTTGCATGTGATTTTTGGAATGGGGAGAGCATTCTTACAGGTTTGTTTTTGAAGCGCTGTATCTGAATTTTGAGAAAACTTGCCCTTTGTAGCCATCTCTCAGACTCCTGTTATGATCAGTTTGCATTCTGTTAGCCTATCACTGATCATTTTTTTGTGAGTTGGCCTCGGACTTTCTTTGGTAATAGAAGTCATCCTGGGGATTGAGGAATTGGTTATCCAAATAAGGCCCTCATACATCCAGAACACCAGGGCTACACGGTGGGGTGCTGTTCAACCTGGAAGCATTTACTAAGTGTTCTTTGTTGTCACAGTGACTGTGGGAGACACGGAAGGAGAGGAGAGACTCTTGTTTGTTTTCTAGATTACTCGGACATTAAAAATAAATCCCCAAACTTTGAATACGGCCGCCCTCCTTGCTCTGGTCTCTTCCTTTAGTAAAACTTGAAGAACGAGGAAGATGGCGGAGTAGATTTTTGCCCAGCCACTGTTGAGTTTTCCTTCCCCTTCTCTCTTGTGTAGGTGAGAAGGGATGAAAGGAAAGAGCGATCTGACCCAGAGAGGCTGCCTGGGCTCTGGCAGCTGGGGGGAATGAGGGAGCACGTTGCTGTGCACCCCTCCCTGGTGCTGACACCTTCCATTCAGCCGGGCAGCCCCACACACCTTACATTTGCGGGCACCTGCACGTTTAGTGGGCTTGGTGGGGACCACGTGCTTTTTGTGAGTACAGTCCCGCAGTCCTTTCTCCAAAGTACCGAAATCCCTGAAGCCCCCAAACGTAGTGATTTTTATTTGTTGTTTGACCCAAAGTCAACTGACCTGAAACTACGTGCAGTCTTGATTCACCTGCTCAGGGCATGTTTCACAGCAGAAATACTCATGTTTGATTGTGGGCTGCCCTACGTACTGTTTAATATATGTGTATATATTCTCTCCCCACCTTATACATTCTATATATATTTCCTGTCTTGTATGTGTAGCTGTGTGTATTACCTTACCCATGTAAAACCTGAAAAATTTTGTATTCCAGAGCACCCCTGGCAGCCAGAGTTTTGGATAAGTGATTTGTGGACCTGTATATATTATTGTAGACTAATAATGATAACCTGTGATTATGGGACATTTACTGTGTACCAGAAATTGTGTTAAATATGTATTCATTTTTACCTTCTAGTTACCATATGAGATAGATACTGTTGATTACATTCTCCAGATGAGGAGACTGATGCTCAAGGAAGTCAGATCACTTGTTCAAGGTGACAGAGCTAGTAACCAAGGTTTTTGGGACTTGACCCCAGGTGCTTATGCAACAGCGGAAGTTAATTAAGCACTTATGATGTGCCAGATACTGCGGTGGGGGCTGGGTGTCCGGTGGGGACCATCGGGCTCCGTCTGCACCCTGACCGTGCTACCGGTGCCTGGACAGTCTTGCTCTAAGTTTGGGACATGTGGACTTCATCCCAGTGCACTCTTGTCTCAAGGCCCATGCCAGACTGCTTTGTATTTGAAATTTTAGGTTCTCTGTCAACCTAGGGCTTCTTTTGTCTCTGCCCTAATGGTCTTTATGGTCTAACTGGGGACCAGGGGTAAGGCAGGTGAGAGGACAATGGACAGTGTAGGATAAGATATCATTAGGATATCTTAGGAGTGTCTATCATAGGAGTGTCTGTAAATGCTGTAGGGTGGAGAAGAAAAGAAATGTTAGGGTTTGCTTAGTTGGAGAGCCCATGATGGTGAGATAGAATTACACAGGGCTATGAAGAATCAAAAATAATGTGTTTTCTTTCTTTCTTTTTTTTTATAATTAAAAAAAAAATTATTTGGAGAGAGAGAAAGCACAGTTGGGGAGGGGCAGAGAGAGAGGGAGGGAGGGAGAGAATCCCATGGAGGCTCCACACTCAGCATGACCTGTGAGATCATGGCCTGAGCCAGAATGGAGTCAGACGCTGAACCGACTGAGCCACTCAGGCGCCCCTAAAAGAAAGGAACATGTTTCTAGCGTTCAGAGAAGCCTCACTTCCTTTCTTGTTCCTCCTCTCTGGGCAGCACCATCTCTGTAGACCATGGAAGATTTAGTCTTGCCTTGAGCTTCTTTACCTCTGCCCTGGATCAGGTGCCCTTGATAGGCGTGAGGGAAGGAAGGTGTTGACAGATAAGGGAGATTCCTCTCGTTTCCCTGGCCTCTGTTGCTACAACCTTGGCTTTCATTGAGGTTTTTACTTCCCCCTGTGTGTCCTTGAGGGGAGAGCCAGAAAAGATTATTGGATTCAGATGAAGTGACTTCTGTTTCTTTTTCTGGCAGTCTGCTGGGTGCTGCCATTAAGCCATGACTCCGTTCAGAGGCTGTTCATTTCTCCCAGAGTTTGTCCCTGCAGGTGTTGTTCATTGGTTGTAAGATCTGCATTTCTCGGGGCGGCCTCCCTCCCTCCCTCCCTCCCTCCCTCCCTCCCTTCCTTCCTTCCTTCCTTCCTTCCTTCCTTCCTTCCTTCCTTCCTTCCAGCATTTACGTTTTATGAAACATTTATTAAAAAAATCTTCTTAGGGGAGCCTGGGTGACTCGTTGGTTGGCACCTGACTCTTGATTTCAGCTCAGGTTGTGATTCCAGGGTTGTGGGACTGAGCCTTGCGCCCGCTTGATTCCCTTTCGATCTCTCCCTCTGCCCTTCTTTCTCTCCCACTTGCGCTCTCTCTCTCTCTGTCTCTCTCAAAAATAAAAAAAAAGGTATAGTTGGTGCACAATGTTATCTTAATTTCGGGTGCACAACATGGTGATTAAACTTCTCTGTACGCTATGCTGTACTCATGACAAGTGCAGCTACACTCTCCTCATACAACACTATTACAAGATCATGGATTATATTCCCCATGAATACATTTTATTCCCATGATTTATTCATTCCACTACTGGAAACCTTTACCTCCTACTCCCCTTCACCCATTTTGCTCCCACGCTTCTGGCAGTCATTCATTCATTTATTATTTTTGTTCCAGTGTAATTAACATAGTGTTACATTAGTTTCAGGTGTACAATATAGTGATTCAGCAGTTCATGTATTACTCAGCGCTTATCAAGGTAAGTGTACTCTTAATCCTCTTGGGGTATGTTTTAAAAAGACAGATGTCTCGGGGCGCCTGGGTGGCTTCAGGCGGTTAAGCTTCCAACTTCGGCTCAGGTCATGATCTCATGGTTCATGAGTTTGAGCCCCGCATCAGGCTCTGTGCTGACAGATCAGAACCTGGAACCCTCTTTGGATTTTGTGTCTGTCTCTTTCTCTGCCCCTCCCCTGCTCACACTCTGTCTCTGTCTCTGTCTCTGTCTCTCAAAAATAAATAATAAACATTAAAACAAAATGAAAAGATAGATGGCTCTGGTGTTGTAAGTAGAAAAGCTATAGTGAGCAGTACTAAGCAAAGCAGAAACACGTCAGGAAAAGTTATTTCAAGAAAATTTCATGGATCGTCAAGTAAAAATGGTACGTTTGATGTATGTAATTAATGCACTTCTTTCAAAATACGTGTTTCTATTATATGCAAGAGCATCAGAGTGTGTCGGAAATAATTCAGATTTGAGTGTGAATAGTCTGGATTCCTGTGCTGGCTCTGCAGCTTTGACTTCTGAGCAGGTAACCTCCCTCATGTACACAGCGTTATGTGGATTCAGTGAGCCAGTGTACATAAGGTGCCGGTAGTGATTAGTGTGTAGCATGTGGTCAGTGAAAGGAAGACAGTGCAGACATTATGTAGTTATGGAGAGGAAATATGTAGAAAGTGGACTTGCTCATGGGGCTGAGGTTGCCTACCTTCCCGTAGTCCTTGCCGGCCTTGGATCTTTTGTAGTGAAGAGCTGTGCACTATTGATAACCAAGAGCAGAGCATCAGCTGTTGGAGAAATCCAAGGGTGAGTTTACAGCCTACTGGTGGGGGCGCCTGGGTGGCCCAGTTGGTTAAGTACCCAGTTCTTGATTCTGGTGCAGGTCATGGTCTCGTGGTTCGTGGGTTCGAGCCCTGTATTGGGCCCTGCGCTCAGTGCGGTCAGAATCCCCCTGCTTGGGACTGTCTCTCTCCCTCACTCTCTGCCCCTCCCCCGCCCGGCTTTCTTGGTCTCTCTCAAAAGAAATAAATAAACATTAAAAAAAAAAAACACACACAACTTTAAAACCTACCGGTTGAGGACCCCTTTTAGGAGGGTTTAGCAGGGGTGTTTTTATTTTTATTTCTAATACTTTTCCTTGCTAATTTAGAAAACTAAAATTTAAATAAGGATATGTATAATAGAAGAAATCTTAAATTGAATGTCACAGCAGAAAGAAAAAGAAACAGCTGGGGTGAGAAAATGGAGCCAAAAATGAGGCGGATGAATCCATACATGACAGCTAATGTTTACTAATAGCTAACATTTATTTATTTATTTATCCATTTATTTATTCACTTATTTATAAAAATTATTTATTTTTGAGACAGAGAGAGTGCAAACAGGGAAGGGGCAGAGAGAGGGGGGACAGAGGATCTGAAGCAGGTTCTGTGCTGACAGCAGTGAGCCCAGTGTGGGGCTCGAACTCATGAACTGTGAGATCATGACTAGAGCTGAAGGTGGACGTTCAACTGACTGAGCCACCCAGGCACCCCAGTAGCTAACATTTCTTAAGTGCGCGTTATGGGCCAGAAACCGTTAAATGCTTCGCATCTGCTGCCTCATCAAATTATGACGTAGGTACTACTTGAAAAGTCTTGTGATTAGTCCTATTCTGCAGTTGTTGGGGAAACCGCCTAAGAGAGTGAAGAGAGTCACATAACTAGAAAGTGTGAGAGGCGGATTTTAATTTGAGTAGTTTGACTTAGAGCCCACATCTGAATCCATGTGCAATGCCACTTTTTTGTAATGTTGCAGCAGTATTAATAATTTCTACTGGAGCGTAAAGAATAGAGTGTAAGGACTCACCCCGGAGTTCACAGCGATTGCTTTAGGAGACTGGGTCCTGAGTGAGAGATAAGCAACTCATTTTGTACTTTAATGAAAAACCCAAAATATTTAAGGTTAATATTTAAAACAGTTCTTTGGTCCTAGTAGACTCATGACCATAAATAAATACTCTTTAAAACCTTTTATTTTGGAAAATATTCAGACGTATCGGAAGGTTTCAGAAAATAGTGCAAAGAATTTTCATGTAGTTTCGCCCAGGTCCCAGTGTTAACCCTTCACATTTGTTTTGTCTTTCTGTCTGTGTATGCACGCATATTATCATCATTTGTGGACCGTTGGAATGTGAGTTGTAGACACAGTGCTCTGTTGCTCTTAAACACTTGCATGTATTTCCTAAAAACAAGGACATTTGCTTATGTCATCTTAGCACAGTTATCTTAAGTCAATAGTAGGATCAGTAGAGGAAGATCTGTCTCATCTGTGAGCCTTATTCACATCTCACCTGTTGTCTTCCTAACGTCCTGTGTAGCAAAGGCAAGAACAGTTTTCTTGTCCACAATCCAGTCCAGAACCACAGTTGAATTTGGTTCTCATCTGGATAGTCTTCTTAAATCTGAGGTGGTTCATCACCAGTCTTGCCTTTGTCTCTCTTAATACTTTGGAAGAGCACATTTATTTTGTACAGCCCTTCGATTTGAGCTTGAATGTTTCTCATGATTAGATTGAGGTTGTGCCTTTTGGGCCGAGTACCATGCACGTGTGCTCTGTGCATCATATCAGGAGAGACACGGTGTCTTTCTCTTCCCTGGTGAAAGAGGTCTTTGCCAGGTAGCTTCCGAAAGTTGCTATTTTTATTTTTGATTTGTCTTTTATAATGAATAGGTATCTTATGGGGAGGTACTTTGCGACTATGTAAATACCCTGTTTTTGACCAAACTTTCACCTACCAGTTTTAGCATCCATTGATATATTTTGCCAAAAATAATTATTTCTGTGTTGTCTGCCATAGGGTGACTTTCTGATTCCATCATTTCTTCTTCATTTATTAGTTGGCTCCAAATATTTTTGAAATATACATCCTATGTCTGTTTGTATAGCAGGAATTAAGGGTATATTTTGATAGTTATCCCCAAAAGGAACTACTGTGAAGAAAGAAAAACTTTTTCAAATTAGTCTCATTTAGATACATTTATACTCGTAAAGAATTTAAGGTAGTCTAATGATTTGTGAACCTATAAGACGCATGATGTGATGAAGTTTGGTTTGGGCTAGCAGTAATGGAGAGATGGTCGGCTCTACGTTTTCATGATTGTGCACGGGATACAGGAAGGCAGATAATAGCAAGACGTCTTCCTGGATTTAGGATATTAAAGGACACTTTTCAGGAGAGGGAAAAAGCAGAGCATAGAAAACATGAAACAGAAGACAGTACTGAGTGAGATCTAGGTTATTTTGCTGTACTTCCTGTGGACAGAATCCACCAGCTTGTGCTTTGGACTGAGGGGGAAAATGTCATAAATGGGGAGGAAGTGCTTCGTGCCAAGTTCAGTGGCTGGTAGGAGTCTGTTTAATCATCCTTTAAAAAAAATTATTTTGAGAGAGATAGTGCGAGTGGAGGGGGGCAGTGCAGAGAGAGAGGGAGAGAGGTCGAGAATCCCGAGTAGGCTCCACACTGTCAGTGCAGAGCCTGACTCAGGGCTTGAACTCATGAACTGTGAGACCACGATCTGGGCCGAAACCAAGAGCGGAACACGTAACCACCCATCTCTGGCATCCGCCCCATCTCTGTTTAATCATCCTTAAGCGCTTTGTGGAACAATGGCCCTTAGGATTCTTTGTTTAAAAAATAGGTATTGGTACACATTCATATTACAATATATATTTGTAAGGTGTATTTTAATATATATTGATCCCTGAGATCAGGGGTCTCACGCTCTACCGACTGAACCAGCCAGGCATCTCTTAGGACTCTTGTGTGAGGGAAGAGAGATGGCTCAGTGGGCTCCACGAGGAAGCATGTTGCAGGTGACATTAATGGAGGTAGTGTTCTGAGATCCGACACTAGTGGGGCTGAGCAAGGTCCTGGGTAGAGGAGCCTGGAGAGATAGTGGGACCTTGGGACTGACTCTAGGGGCAGTGGAAGACATCAAAGGACTGCTGGGTGCTAACAACTGCCTTAGGAGTTAGGGATGTAATGAAAGTGGCGTGGGCTAATACCAGGGGGAGAGGGGAGAAGCAAACTGGAGTAAGGGCATTAGAGAGGAGGACAGGGTCAGGGGGTTTTGCTGTTAGCTTGGGTATATGAAGGACTGGGGTGAATTTGAGAAGTCCTCAAGGTTTCAGGCTTCAGGATGCAATTTATTGACTGTGGGTAACCTTATGGAAAAAGGTTCTTTTCCTGCATGATGCATTTTTTTTTTTTAATTAGAGAGGACATTTTGGGGCGCCTGGGTGGCTCAAGTCGATTAAGTGTCTGACTTCAGCTCAGGTCTGATCTTGCAGTTTGTGAGTTTGAGCCCCTCATCGGGCTCTGTGCTGACAGCTCGGAGCCTGGAGCCTGCTTTGGATTTTGTGTCTCCCTCTCTCTCTGCGCCTCCCCTGCTCACGCTCTCGCTCTCTGTCTCAAGAATAAATAAACATTAAAGAAATTTAATTGGAGAAGACATTTTAAGAAAAAAATACCAAATAATTTGGAGGAACATTTAGGAAAATTTTTGTCTTTAACTTACTTTGGCAGAGGGTCTTAAGCCTTGTATGCTTTGTGATTTACATATGTTTCTTGGGAACATCTTTTTTTTTAAACACTTTTTTTTAATTTCATTTTTTATTTTTAAAAATTTACATCCAAGTTAGTTAGCAGATAGTGAAACAATGATTTCAGGAGTAGATTCCTTAATGCCCCTTACCCATTTAGCCCATCCCCCCCACCCCCAACCCCTCCAGTGACCCTCAGTTTGTTCTCCATATTTATGAATCTCTTCTGTCAAACACTTTTCTTTTTTTCCTAATGTTTATTTTTGTGAGAGAGAGAGAAAGAGAGAGAGGGGGGAGGGGTGGGGGGAGAGAGAAGGAGACACAGAATCTGAAGGAGGCTCCAGGCTCTGAGCTGTCAGCACAGAGCCTGACGCGGGGCTTGAACTCACAGACTGCAAGATCATGACTTGCAGTCATCACTGGCTTGACTGAGCCCAAGTCAGGTGATCAACTGACTGAGCCACCCAGGCACCCCTGTCAAACACTTTTCTTGAGGCTGCCTAATTGAAGTATTTTTGCAAATGCTGATTTAGAAAAATAATTTTGTTTTTCTTATGGTAAAAGTGATATGTGCCTGTTATATGAACAAGAACCAACTAATAAAATTTCTGAATATAAAGTTAAAATGAAAAAATTGAAGATCAGTCACAGTCTATTGCCATAACTAGTTTATTTTTATATTGGTAGAAAAAAGATGGAAAAAATATTTATGTAAGACTGCTCATACTATACATGTTCTGTATGCGTGCGTGTGTGTTTTGTGTCTAGTTTCTTTCATTTAGTCTACACATGCTATTTTGTGAGCTTTTTTTTTTTTTTTTTGGTTACGTGTATGTCACGACGATTTTTTCACATCAAAAAATCAGATCACTTATGAGTTAATATAACTTTAATGTATTACTCTCTTCTGTGAATGGTTAGCCATCATTTCTTTATCCATAGTCGGTTGCTAACACATAGGCAGTTTCTAGGTTTGTTTTTTGTTTGTTATAAGCACTGAACATCGAGTGTACATATGTTCACGCTCGTGTGTGTGTGCGTGCGTGCATGCGTGTGTGTTGACAGTTCTGAAAACCTTTCAGCCTGAATTGCTGGGTCAGAGTGGGCCAGATTGCGCGCCCAGCAGTGGTGCAAGAGTGCGTGCTTCAGTACCACCCGTGGGTATTACCGTTTCTTTGGACAGCCTTCCGTTTTCATGGGCAGAATATCTCTGTGTAGCTAGAGCAGCACTTGATAGAGAGGATGTGAAGCAAATCATTTTATTTTTGTTAATCTCATTTCCCCTCTATTTATTTTTTAAAGTTTTATTTATGTAAGCACTCTCTACTCCCAGTGTGGGGCTTACACTCAGGACCCCGAGATCAAGAGTCGTGTGGTCTTCTGATTGAGCCAGCCAGGCACCCCAATCTCATTTCCCCTTTAAAAGATTGACAGAAAAAGGTTTTGTCTTCTTAAACATGAGCAGAGAAGAAAATGTCTGTAGTTCGGAGAAGGAAACCCTGATACCTTGACAAAGTCCACTTTGTTGGATTAAAGAAATTAGGTCTCTCTGTCATTTTATTCCCATTAGGTTATCTTTTTTCTACACAGAATGAGAACAATATTGATTTATCTCCCCAGAGAGTTGTGGGGTGGGGGGAACCATCATAATCCATTTTTTGGAATGTTGCTTTCCTTTTCCCAAGTGCTTTCACACCTCTTGTAACCTAAATGTCAGCTCATCTTAACTGTTCTGTGTTGGGAGGCACTAAGTAACACCAAGTAGATGGTAATTTTGGTTTTGTTGGGCAGCGAGGGATAGGTGTGTGATCTTATTTGATTCTTCATATGATTCTAAGGAATTTTTTTTTTTTTTTAAACAGCTTTGCAAAGAAAAGGACTGATATTAACCTTTCTGATCATGGGAAGGGAGTCAGATAAACTTTATGTTGAACAGGATTTGAGTTCAGAGCAGTTTAAGCTGTAAAGGGGCATTATTGGGGCAAGTCACACCCACAGTGGTGATTGAGATTACTGTGGAGACAGCACTGGTGACTCGGGTGGGGGAGGTCTCTGCTTCTGTCTGGCCAGTGCCTTCTTTTCTGTGTTGCACTCATGTCCCACTGTGGGTCCAGTTCACATCTTGTAGCTTCACCATCAGAAGAAAGAGTCTCTCTTTCTCCAGCTTGGATTACAACCACACCCCTCCCCCTCCCCAGCTTGGGATTTTTGAGTCCCCAAACCCTTGACCCACTCATGGTGGCCAGGTAGTTGTGGCAGTGTAAGAAAACGGTGGCCCCCACTCAGTAAACCTCATGTCAAGGGATGGAGTAAGGAGGACAGGTTGCCCTAAAGGAATGAAGCTTGGCTCAGGGCAGGTGGCTTGGGTGTGACCACTGGGGGAATTATGAAGTTTGTCAGAGAAATTCATATTTTACAGTTTATTTATTTGAGAGAGAGAGAAAGAGAGAGAGAGAGAGCACGAGCAGGGGAGGGGCAGAGAGAGAGAATCCCAACCAGGCTTCCTGCTGTCAGTGCAGAGCCTGATGGGAGGCTGGATCCCACGAACCACAAGATCAGGATCTGAGCTGAAATCAAGAGCCAGATGCTTAACCGACTGAGCCACCCAGGCGCTCCAGAAGTTTCTATTTTAGATTGCTTGAAAGGCTGCAGGGCTCTGCTGAAGTCTCAGACATTGGGATCAGAGGCCCGAGTTTGTATCACAGCTCCTTTTACCATTTGTGTGGATTAGCCCCGCCATCGAGGCTGTGCTTCCTGGGATCGGGTGTGAGTAACCTGAGTGTGCGACGTGTTCCACAGTGCTTGGCAGAATTCTCTCTCTGCGTATGTACCTCGCTTTGCTTCCTTTCTCTCCGAAGACCTGTGTTATTTGAGCTTTTAGGCCTATCTTCAAGCGAGAGCTTTTCTATCTTTCCCGACCCCTTTAAACTGAGCACTTTACCCTTTGTGATTGTCATTGTGGCTTTTGGAATCACAGTGCCAAAATGCCCATGATGCTAGGGGTATCATGCCATTCTTTCCGTATTTTAAAAACCTGAAGTTCGAATCATTTATGTGTGATGTACATAGCTATATGCTGCATTTAACATTTCACATGTGCTCTTACCACCACCTGCCTGTCCTGTTTAAAACCTTTCTTGGGGTCTCCTGTAGTAACTAAGGAAATGGGACTTTAAAACAGCTAGTGAAGTTGTGCCTTTAAGTCTGTTCATCACTTATATTTTCCTGAGAACCATTTTGGGGCATTTACCTCTGTTAGAGCTCCTAAGTCGTTTTAAACTTAGGAGGGAAGTCTACGGCCATACCACCCTGAACGCGCCCCATCTCGTCTGATCTCAGAAGCTAAGCAGGGTCGGGCCTGGTTAGTACTTGGATGGGAGGTGGGAAGGGTGGACGCTGAGGGTATTGAGAGGAGGAGGTGGAGAAAGCTCCAGGCCTCGTTTCCAGCCCTCCCCTGGATCTGGACCACTTCCTTGTTCTCAGGACTAGATCCCCTGCCCCCTTCTTGTCCCTTCAGGTCCAGATCTGTTCTCTCAGGGCCAGAACTCTCTCCTCTTGGGTAACTTGATGTTAGCCAGAATCAGCCTTCTTGCCCAATGAAGCCGCTTTGGGAGCAGTGTGTTCAGAGCAGGTGGGCGAAAGCCAGTGTTCCTCACACTAAGTACTGCTTGGGGACTAACTGTGCCGCACGCTACCAACCCAGCCCCGAGGGGCCGCCCGTACGGACTGTGTTTGTGACTCTGCTGCTTTGCTCTGCAGCTCTTCATGTAAAATGGATGAGGACGATTTAGACTCACGGGGCCCCAGAGCACAGGTGGTATGGGCACAATGGAAACATGCACACACACTGAAGACAGCTGACAAAAGATGGGCTTCTTTTCCTTAATGCTTCCTAAGCCTGCTTTAGTTCAAGAAAACCTTATGTATGTGCACCGTGTATATATTGATGTTACATAGAGAGCTATATGCTGCTTTGACATTTATGCTTTTACTCTGTATCTACATTAATACATCAGTAGCTCAGACTTCACGTTTTTAAAATACAGGAAGGATGGTATTACACCATAAAAACACTGGCATTTTGATGCTAGAATTCCAAGGAAAAATCCAGTATGACATGTGCCAGACTATTAATAGAGTATTTTTAAGGGGGAGGGGAAGTGTTATAAGCGAATGTGTACTTACTACTTATGTTTTTCATTGTTGGAATTTTTTTTATATATACAACTAGCATTAAAATTATTATTTTTTCTTTTTTAGGAATACTGTAGGGCCCTCAAAAGGGCTCGTTCTCTATGCATGTCAGCTTTATTTGTATTAGGTACATGACTGTTTACTTTCTGCCCAAGACTTTTATCCTTTTTTTTTTTTTAAATTAAGTGTTTTATTTTTTATTTTTGAGAGAGAGAGAGCGAGTGAGCGCAAGCACGAACGAACCGAGGAGGGGCAAAGAGAGAGAGGGAGACACAGAATCCGAAGCAGGCTCCAGGTTCTGAGCTGTCAGCACAGAACCCGACGTGGGGCTTGAACCACAAACTGTGAGATCGTGATCTGAGCCCAAGTTGGGTGCGTTAGCCAACTGAGCCACCCAGGCGCCCTAAGACTGTTACCCTTGACAGAGGAGGAAGCGGAGCCATCAGGTTGAAGGTGGCAGAACAGGAAGCCATCTGGAACTCCTCATGTTTTTCTGTGCTCTGAAGAGAAACCTTGGTGGAAGGATTTATTTTTGTAGAATGAGATCCTGATCCACCCCACCTCTTTTTTTTTTTTTTTGATTCCTTTCTTTAGGGAAAATCTTTTTTTTTTTTGCCATCCCCCAAACTAGGTATACCCTGTTAGGGCAAGGGATGCCCTTCTGGAAACAGGAACACTGACAAAGGAGAGCTGACGGGCTTAGTCTCTGGGGAGTTGTGCTCTAGAATCCTACTTGGGCGCTTGCTTTCATATACCTCCGGCTGTTCCAGCCACTGCTTTTTTGTTAACTTGTGGGCAGATGCTCCCAAGCTGCAGGGATGCTTAGGAAGCCCTTGGTAATGTTGGGGCTCCCACGTATCAGGCCCTTCTTCAGAGGGGTGGCTCCAACTCTGTAACACAATAGGCAGTTTTTCATGGAAAAGTTAAGAGCCTGGAATCTGGGGCCACACTGCTTGGGTTAGAGCTCCTCTCGCTAGCTGTGTGATGCTGGGTAAGTCACTTAACCTCTCTAGGTCTCAGTTTTCACCTGCAAAATGGGGACAATACTGATCTCACAGGGTTATCATGAGGGTGAAGGAGTTTATACACGACTGCAGACTTGTTAGCTTTATGATCATTTCATAGCATCCAGTGGGGTACTCTTTCTTCGTTTCTTTGTGGTTGATCCGGCACTACCCCTGCCTGCCTTTGGTTACTGTTACAGATTTAACTTGTCCAGAACAACCAGACAGTGGCAGCAAGAGAGGCCACAGAGGAGTCTGTCAGGTTGCAGAGCAGCTTCATTCCAACAGACCTTAGAGGGAGCACTGGCTGAAGGGGTGGGGGGGGGGGGGCGGGAGAGGAGGAGGCGGAAGCGGGAGGAGTAGTGCGGAAAGTTTACTGCCCAGGTCTCTTTGCCTTCAAAACACTAAAATGGATTGTGGGGTGTACGCCCTACCTTCCCTACCTTTTCTCTCTTTCTTTGTTTGTATAACTATTTTGGAAGCAAATAAACAATCATCTTAAGGGTGGGGGGAGTCACATTCACTGTGGGGTCATTCATTTATCCACCTCCCTCCAGAGAAAAACCACAAGGTTAGAGTGTGACTTCAGGTGTTTGCTTCCGTACCAGCCTGCGGTGAGGGAGAAGTTTCAAGTCGTGTGCACGCAATTTGGCTGTGTGTCAGGGAGCCGTGGAAGGCTGTGGACTGACTGTGTGTCAGGGAGCTGTGGAAGGCCGTGGAGAGTTTCCAGTGTTGGAGGAAATTGCACTCAGACGTGCACGAATCAGATCACAGTGAAGGGCATGAGTATGCATGGTAGCAAGAATGGGAAGGGGTTTGGGTGGGATGATACTAGCCTGGTGGGCACTTGAGAAAAGAGGAAGGCGATTTTGCTTGAGTGAAGTCAAAAGTGAACTAGAGAAGTGTGGGCTTTTCATATTTTGCCAAAAGGAATAAATGCTGGTGGAAAAAGATTGTCACCAGACATCTGCTCTCCCACTGAGAGTTAGAGGTAATAATAGGTTTTTCTCTGGATTATTCTTAAATCTTAACCCCACTTCCCAGAGGTTAGTTAGCCCTGAGACCCCTCAAGGTGAAGTAATATCCCCTTTAGGCACATAGTCAGCTTTTGACTAGAATTTGAGTGGAAGTCTGTAGAACATCAAGGCTTTTAGGCCCATTCAGCCTATGGCTGGTAGGTTTAACTTTTTTGCCCTCTTGTCATGTTGTTTCGGGAGTATGGTAGGAAAAATAAAACCAGTCTTGGATTTCCTGCTGGGCTAATAGTAGTGGGTAGTGAGTTTAAATTTTCAGTGGAAGGAATAAAAAAAAAAATTCAGCAGGTGCTTAGAAGAACAACATCTCTTACCGTAGTGGATGGGAACTGGCTTGGTGTCCACAGGTGAATAAAAAGAACCCACAATAAAGACTATAGGTTGACTAGCATTCTACTCTTAACAGCCAGAACAATGTCGATAACCTTAGATCCAAGAAAGAAAACACGGATTTCTTACTAAAAACAATAAGGGCTTTTGGGGAGGGAGAGAAATGATTTTTAGGCAGTAGTTAATAGTACCATGCATCAGAAGGAAATCTAGCTGGATATGGTCGAGCAGCAGATGAGGTAAAGTCAATAAGCAATCTTATTTTTTAAATGAGGGGCAGTCAGGATCAAATTCATTTTCCTTTTTGGCTGGTTTTGTTTTAATATTTGATTGGAGTCTCTGAAAGTTTTCAGTGGAGCGTTTTAATTTTCAAAAGTAGCATGCTCTTGAACTGAGGCAAAGAATTGCAAGTTTCTGCTCATATTTATTGGCCCAGGAAGTAATCGCAAATGGGCCCTGTAGGTCTTTGGTTCTATTTTACATCCTGCCCTGCGGTCCTGAGGGCTTGGCTGGCCGTCCTGGAGTTGCGGCAGCCTTCTTTCTGAAGCGGATCCTTTGCTCCGAGGTCACCTTTATGTGATGCTGGTCTGCCTGAGAAGAGAGTCTAAAGTGGAAATTCAAGGTCAGCTATGTAAGATAGCCATTGCCAGAGTGACATACAAGCACACAAAATGAATCTTCCCTCCTCCCATTCTTGGTATTAGAGGTCAGCGCAGGGGTCTTATTGCAAGTTTAGGGTAGGAGAGAATGCTTTTTGACTGATTGAGGGCATGGCCTCTCATTTCTAAATGGTTTAAAGAGTTTATGCCCCATTGTTTGTTCATTCCAAAGTCCTAATGATATGGGTGATATTTTTTTCTCAGACGGGAATGTGGCTTTTGGCAGTGACTCTGCATCACAATTGCTTGAAAATAAACAAGTCCTTTGGTGCCAATAACCAAGGCCTCTGTGCATGTGATGTGTGTCCATGAAAGAAAAGTGTGGCCGTTGATTAAAAAAAAAAAAATCACTTGAAATTAGAACTAGTGGCTTTCAAACTGGGAAAATCTCAACTGTCCGGCATTAGGAGAATAAAAGATACATGCGTGTAAATGTTTCCACACATTTGTCCAGAAGATGGTGTGCTTTGCAGCAAGTATGGTTATAAAGTGTTTTCAGTGACACGGGGAAATGCTGATGGAATAATGTAAAATGAAAAAAGGTAGGTGCAGAATTTATATACACTGAGAGCTATGTACGAATGTATAGAAAAAGTGATCTGGAAAGAGATAATGAAAATTTTAATGGTATTAATCTATATGATGAAATTATAGAGGATAGGGTTTCTTTCTGTGTTCTCGTATTTTCTAAATTTTCCACAGGAGGCACATATTATTTTTATAAACAGGAATTTAAAACTTTTCTTCTATACCTGCTTTTGAGAAGGTGTACTAGTCAGGAAATTATAGGGATGAGATCAATACTCTGTTACATGAAGAAATAAACAGAACTTGGATTTGTTGCAGAAAGCACTGCCTTTGTACCTTAGAGTGATTCCTTCATTTTTCTCTTGGAATTAAGGCAGCAACAAAAGTAACTTTTCAAATTTAAAATACATGATGCCCAAACAATACTGTAGTCAGGATCAAGAAACCACTGAGCATACTCAACTGCTTCAGCCCCACTTTTCCCCATAAATGTGCTTATAGTTGCTCTAAAAAGAAGTAAAACTCTGTAGAAAATCTGTTGCTGCATTTAATACATGAGTTGTTTTGATAAGTTTTGCCAGCTAAATGAGCAAACATTGGTATAAATTTAGCTTATCTTAATGATTTACTGCTTTTTTTATATACATTTTTGTGGTAATTGCTAGGTTTTTTTTTTTTTTTTTCCTTTTTTTTGCCTCAATTTCGAGATAGGAGATGGTGAAATATGTCATGGCCAAATGTTCAGAGTTGATTAGCGATGCAGTCAGAGTAAGCCAAATCTGGGTGATTTGATTTCTGTTTTATAATAGGAGCACTAATTCAAGAGGAGAATGCTTATTTATCTTCCCTGATACCTAATGATGGTGTGAGTGGAGTTGAAGCATGTTCTGAATATATTGCAAGCCTCGTAGAATGGAGATCTTTTGGTTTAGAAGGAATGTATTAAATCTTATCCCTTTCATTAACAAAAAACAGCCTTAGTAAGAGTTATAATTGCATTAGTGGCTGTCAGGGACCGAGGAGAGAGGCCCAGGGCTTGGGGAGTGACTGCTAATGGGTAATGGCATTCTTTGTGGGGTGATGAAGATGTTCTGGAATTAGGCAGTGGTGATACAGATGCAAAATCTTGCATATACTGGAAATTAGTGAATTGGAAATTTGAAAAGGATGATTTCCATGGCGTGTTTACAGTATCTTAATTTTTACAAAAGGGGGAGAGGATAATGGATTCCATATGTGAAGAAGTCCCATATACGTCCCACCAACCCCGTCAGTACTCTTCAGTAGGAAATTACAGAGATGGCTAGTTCTGAGAGAATGTTGAATTTTCACAGGCTTTTGACATGAGAGTAAAAAACCCTCTGTGATTCAATGATCCATCACCTCTAAAATGTTAACTATGCAAAGACAGTCTAAGGATATGGATAATGGTGTAGTTAACAAAAGATCTGTTTCAAAAGTAACATTATGGGGATGTGTTAGTGTAGACTGAACTGTTTTAAACTTTGAAATGAAACAAATGTGTGTTAGGTGTCAACAAATAATTACATGAAGGAAAAGGAGGGAAGTAGGTAGGTTTTCTAAAGTCTCACAAAAGTGAGGGTTTTCTTTATTTGATTTTCTTTTTTTATTTTTTGTTTAAAGAAGCAGTTGCTTTCTTATGATTTTTAAATGAAAAAAAAAACTAAAAAGAAGAACTCTTAACATATTTTGAATGTCTGGTTATACATTAGATCCTTTGATCATTGCTTTCCATATCTTATGCCATTTGATTACCAGAAGAGCCGTATTTCCAACCCATTTTAAATTTGGAAAACTAACAACTAACATTCCTCACTCCCTCCCCCCCTGAGAAATTAAAATTATATGAGTGAATGCCTTCCTAAGAAGTTCCCAAAGAACAGTGAGGAAAATAACTTACCTGATAACTTACCACCCAGAGATGCCCCGCACCTCGGTGAACTTCCTCCTGGCCATTTCCCTTTGCATATTATCACATTTCTACAGCCTGTTGGTTCTTTGTTACTTTGTTTTACTCAATGTGAAAAATGAGTAGTGTAGCCTGGGCTCAGGGCTGCAAGAACACCTGGCCCTGGGGGTTCCAAACAGACCAGGTTTGGCCACTTGTCGCAGACAGCGTCTAAAGGCAGAGAGGAGCAGTGGTGATACAACAAAGTATTTCAGAGAGGCCGGCACCGGGAAGACTGCAGACTAGCGTCCCCAAAACTGTCAAGTGCTGAAAATACTTCCAGGTTTATATAAGGAAAGTGTGGGCCAAAGGTCTGTTACTGCATGCAGGTGGCCAGTACCTGCCCAGTCTGCCTGTCTTGGGGTCAGTCACGTGGGGTTGTCAGGCCAGTCCCTGTTGTTTGAAGGCATAGTTTTGGTTCCCATCAGGGATGCTTTGCCCTTAGGGACTTTTGCCCGAGTTCAGACATAAGCTGGAAAGAGGAACTTAATTAGAAAGTTCGATGTCAAAATGCAGGTAGGTACAGTAAAACCTTGGTTTGGGAGCATAATTTGTTCTGGAGACATGCTTGTAATCCAAAGCACTTGTCTATCAAAGCAGATTTCCCCATAAGAAATCATGGGAACCCAGATGATTTGTTCCACCACCCAAAAATATTCATATAAAAATGATTACAATACTGTAATATAATACATAGAAAGTAATTAAGAAATACACAATATAAAGAAAAATGAATTAACCTACACTTACCTCTGAAAACCTTCGTGACTGGTGTGAGGGAGACAAGAGAGAGGAGGGTTATTGTGTAGATGACTTACACTATCCCTAACGGAATCACTTCTGTTGGCTCAATGGAATCTTTTTCTTTTCATGCACCTTTAGCAAGAAACCTTTCCAATGACACTTGCTTTTGCCTCCTTTGAGGATTTTGCAGAAATGTGATGTTGCATTGTCATTAAACAGATTCCTTGCCAGCACTGCTACAGCCTTATTCGGGTGGTGCTTTTCTACAAAATTTTGTGCTGTTTGCCACATTTTACACATCTCCCTAATCTCATTCCTCCTCCTCTGCAGACGAGATGAGGACGTAGACTTCTTACAAAATCTCGGAAAATCGGCCACCTGCATACCTCGTTCATACTTCTTGATTTCCTTCTTAACTTCCACCATAGTCATCTCCTTCTTTTTACCTCATTTCTTTTCAACCTTTTTCAGCATGGGGGCCATTGCATACACTCACATGAATGTTGACTACAGTACAGTATTAATAAACTCTTGTCATATACTGTATTTTTTTAATGTTGATTTATTTGTGAGAGAGAGAGACGGGGGAGAAGATCCATTGGCTCAGTTGTGATCATATGACATTAGTCGTCATGTACGATCCATTGTAAGACATTGCTTGTTTATCAAGTTAAAATTTATTAGAAACGTTTGCTCATCTTCTCGAACACTCACAGAACAAGTTACTTGCAATCCAAGGTTTTACTGTAGTAGAAACCCTCTTAGTAGAATTTTTTTTTGTTATTAGAAGATGGTCATTTCTATAGCCTTATGATATTCCTTTTTACGTGTGCTGTGATTTGCTCTTAACTGTTAGTGATTTAGGCTGTTGGCAAACTTTTTTTAAGTTTTTTTTTTTTTAAATAACAGCAGCTGATGTTTATTGAGTACTTAACTTTTTCAGGCACTGTGCTAATAACATAATACATGCATTATCTTATCCTTCAGAACCTTACGAGAGAAATGGAATTATTAGTTCTTTTTTACAGATAAGAAAACTTGTCCTAAATCATTTCAAGTTTTTATTTACATTCCAGTTAGTTAACATACAGTATAATATTAATTGCAGGTGTGCAATATAGTGATTGCAAGTTTTTGCCATTTAAACCATATCGTGATGATTATGCATAAGGGTTGTGTCTGATTTTCTAACCTTTTGTCATGGAATTTTTTCAAGTATACACGAAAGTAAAGAGAATAAAACAGTGAGTCCCCTTATACCCACCATCCAGTTTCAACAGCTATTGGCATGCTACCATTCTTATCTGTTCTCCCTTCACTTTCTCCCCCTGGAGGATTTTAAAGCATGCTCCACACGTCGTATCATTTTGCCTATAAAGATTTCAGTATGCATCTCGAGTAAATAAGGGCTTAAAAAAATACCCACAATACCATTATCACACCCAGCAAAATTACCCCAAATTCCTTAATATCATCTAATAGCCACTCTGTTCAGTTATCCTCCATTATTTTGAAAATAGCTTTTTATAGGAGGTTCGTTTGAAGCTGTATCCAGATGATGTCCCGTTACATTTAAGTTTTTGTTAAAATTGGCAATGGTTTCTCCCTGACCAACTTTTTTTCCATATAGTTTATTTGTTGGAGGAACTATATTATTTGCCCCGTAGAATCTCCCTTATTCAGGATTTAAATGATTGCATTTTTTATTGCACTGCGTCATCTAGCACATTCTTCTGTTTCCGGAAAGCTGGTAGTTCGATCTGATTCTAGAAGCTCTATTAGCTTCAGTTTTTCTTTTTGTAACCAATGCCGCTTAGGTAGTATGTTCATCCATTGGCATCACATTAGCAGGCCTGTATTGTCTGTCTGTCCCACTTTTCGGTGATGCTCAGATTGACCAGTGGGTTCAGGTGTCCTCACTGATCCTTCTGTTACATAATGTTACACTTAAAGGTTTTAGTAGAAATTGATGATTGCTGCCAAGATTATTTTATTAGATGGCAACAGGACAGTTTTCTAATTCTGCATTCCTTTTAATTCTATTATTTATTAATAGATTCTTGTGATTCTCCCATAAAGAAGAACTTTGACTCATCAACTAGTTGCTTACTCTGAACTACATTCTGCATAGGAAAGCAGTTAGACTGCTTTTGTTCTTTGCTTTGGTTTATCAATTTTCAGATCATGAGGTGGTACCTACCAGCTTCCAAAGACGACCAAGGAGGGTCTTTTTAGTATTAATATAACCAAGGGATTTAAATATGTTTGTTTTACATTTGACCATCTTCTTGATGTCCCCTGCTTGACCAGCAGGAGCCCTTTCAAGTTGTGTCAAAGGGCACAGAGCCAGTTCTAAAGGAACTTTTCCAGTAAAAGGAATTGGGATACCTTAGAGAAGTGGCTAATTGCAGGTCTAGGCAGGAATTGTCCACAATATGCCTGGGACAACTTGTCAGATTTGAAAACGGGGAAGCATTTTATCTGGTTTCACACTATATCGAAGTCACCTGTTCACATGTGGGCTCCCCCCCACTCGATTATGAGCTTCTGGAGGGCAGGGGCTGTGTTTTGTTTTGGGGGTCTAATAATTCAGATCTGTCCCTGCCGGAGGTTCTGCATCCTGCCCCCGCCTCAGCACATACTTTTTGTTCAATAGAATTTGCCTAATGAATGAAAAAAAAACCCTGACCCTTCCTGTGCATGGTGTTCCATGTGATTTTGTGGTAGTCAAGTGAGAATAATGGATGTGAACCAGATTCTATAATACCTTGCCGTTATAGAGACCTGTCTGTCAGGGCCTCAGGGCTTTGTCTTGGCTCGTGGTAGCTCTTAAGTAGGCCGTTTTTCTATTGTTGGTGGGAATTTGCACCTTCCAGTGTTGGGCAGGGTTTTAGCTGTGTCTCTTTCTCCATAGCTCATAACGTGAAGTGGCTCAGTAGGTCGTGCACCTTGGCTTACTCATCTCAGTACTGCTGGGATACTGCACGGTTATTATCAGTTTGGGTGCATGTAACCTTCCACGTTCCTTTCTCTTTCCTCCCCCTCCACCCCCACTCCTCTGGAAGTAGGAACTAAGACTTTTCCTTTGGCATTTTTATGCTGAGCTGGGAACACTTGATTTCGCTCAGCTCTACTCTGGTGTGTAGTCTGGAGCAGATCGTGTTCCCTCTGAGCCGTGGCTTCCCAAGGAAGATGGGTGAAATGGAGAGCAATGATGGTCCCGGCCTCGCTTACTGTATGTAAAGCTGGGGACAGAGGATTGGTATTCACTATTTTCCTCTTACTGTCTCCCTTTTACTTTGTGGCCTCTTGAGATTTAGAATCTGATACATCTATCTGTATGCTCTTACCTATAAGCACTAAGCACTTAGCTCTAAAACTTCTTTTTTGTTTTTAGTCTATTGTGTGGTCAAAATAAATAGCATTTCACAGGACAGAGCTGCCCCTGGGTTTTTTTTTTTTTTCTTAAAAAGATCCCTGTTTTAAAAACTGAGATAATTATAAATTCATATGAGAAATATTACAGAGATCCCTTGTACAGATGTTGTTTCCCAAAAATGGTTACTTTTTTGCCAGACTGTGGTTGAATATAACCAGGATATGGACATGGATACAACCCAACATCAGACTCACAATATCCAGCTTTATTTGTACTCATTTTTGTGTATCCTTTGCTTACAACCTGAAAAGTTTTTTTTTAATCCAGCATTTCAGGTTTGTGATGCCAGGGTAATAGAGAGATATATCACACTTAATATGAGAGAATTCATTTATAGATTAAGATGACATATGATATCCTTCCTTTTAATTCTACCGAATGTAGGAATATAGACCATGATAGTTTTGGGCCAAATAGTACAATAATATTATCCAGCTGATGTTTTAAAGAGTAGATAGCTGAGCACCTGGGTGGCTCAGTCGGTTGAGTGTCCGACTTTGGCTCGTATCATGATTTCACAGTTTCAGGAGTTTGAGCCCCGTGCCGGGTGCTGACAGCTCAGAGCTTGGAGCCTGCTTCAGATTCTGTGTCTCCCTCTCTCTCTGCCCTCCCCCACTCATGCTCTGTCTCTCTCCCAAAAATAAATAAAAGCATTAAAAATTTTTTTTTTTCAAGAGTAGACAACTAATTTATTGCATGTGCATTCTTTCATATCAAGCACACTTTGAAAATGACTTAACACATACTTGAAAACTATGGGGCGCCTGGGTGGCTCAGTCAGTTAAGCGTCCGACTTCGGCTCAGGTCATGATCTCATGGTTGTGGGTTCGAACCCCACATCAGGCTCTATGGTGGCAGCTCGGAGCCTGGAGCCTGTTTTCCATTCTGTGTCTCCCTCTCTCTCCACCCCTCCTCCCACTTGCACTCTGTCTCTCTCAAAAATGAATAAATGTTAAAAAATTTTTTTGGAATACATACTTGAAAACTGATGATCAGTATCCAGTTTTCACTTTGTTTACACTGTCCTTTGTGTACATTGGTCCTCTGCTTTGAAAACCATGTTTTCTTGAGCACCATAGAGTACTTTACCTACGTCCAGCCCTGGGTTAGTGGAACCTGAACTAGATTTAATATGTTTGGTGCTCCCTCTTTCTGTTTTAATTAATTGGAAGAAGATGGTGGACAAACCTTATAGGACTGCTACCTTTCCTCCTCTGTTCTTGTTCAGGTTGGAGGCGTGACCAGACACCATCCGTGGAGGTCTGGGGCTGACTCTTACTCCTTACTCCCCCAACACACCCGACCCAATTATCGATCAGTTGTGGTAGTGTTTTTCTGAAGTAATCCTGTTTGTATTTCCCCTCCATATTTAAGACTATGTGCCTGCTGGAAAATAGAAAAGCATAAAGAAAATGTTAGCAATTATTTAACCTGAAGTATCTTCCCAAGCTTTTGCTTTCTTTTCATTTTAGTCTGTCTCTAACACAGGACTCAGACACCACTTTCCTCTTTCCTTGGCTGTTGAAGGAGCTTTCTGACTGATCTGCCTACCTGGGCCAAGTAAGCTTTCTAAAACACAGATCTGTTGTGTCCCTCCCTGCTCGGAAGCCTTGAGTTGTCTGCTGTCTGCAGAAGAAAGCTTGAACACCAGGGCACAGTGTTCAAAACCTTGCAATATTTTTTGTCCCAAACATGCTGTTCTTTGCTTTCCTTCCACCCTTTTCCCTCCACACTGTGGCCACACTGACTTGGTGTCTCTCTTCCCTTTGCTCGGTATGGATCACCTCTTCTTGGCCTTGTCAAACTCCTTTACATGGTTGAAGGCTCAGCGTCAATGCTGTGACCTCTGTAAAGTCTGTGCTGATTTTCCCCAGTTGAGAATACTACAATGGCTGGTGCCCCCAGAGCCCTTGGACCACATGGCACTTTTGCCAGACCATGTTGTGCCTTATATTGTGTCCCTTTGCCCACTTCTTTTAACTGTATAGTCCGTATTCTTGCAGGTGAGGACCACATTTCATCTGTCAAGGGGTGTCTCTGATTCCCTTGTTTGCACAGAAGGACCAGCATATAGTAATGGCTTATTAAATGCAATTATATTCAGCTGTATAATAAGTAGTTCCTGCTTGCTTGTATTTGAGATGGCTTTTTCTTTTTCTTTGTATTTTCTGTTAATCTGCCTTGTCATTTAATAAATGTCACCGTGCCAACTTGCTCTCTTATAGTTGTGTCCTAACATAGTATAGTTTTATGAGAGGGGCTAGCTTTGGGATGAATTTGTAGAAATGCTCCGTGTAAGGTAGGAGGATTCTGTTGGGCCTCTAAATCCCATGGGTGACTTTGATCTCTCATGAGGATAAAGTGAGGTGGGGTTGTAGGGCAGTGGGAGTAGATACCTGGGTATCAGCCAGGAATATTCCTTGTTTCCTTCCTAGCCAATAAATTTGGAAAATGGGTTAGTTGGATGAATGCCTTGGCATCCATCCCAACCTTTGTTAGTAATTTAAGATGTTGATTTTAAATTATGATTTGTTCCCAGAAAGTTCCAAATAGAAAAATCATGAGTGTCGTAACATTTAAGATCCTAGTGAAGAAAATCTAGAAATACAAAGTGTAGTTTTGACGTTGTAAAAGAAATCGAAATATTCACCCTGTCCCCTTCCCCCTACCCCCCTCCCAGAAGGGGGAAGCTGGGCTTTCTGATTATACTGAAAACTACGTAGGCTCTGTGACAGAGGATGCCTGGCAGGCGGGAAGCCTCTTGGATCATTAAGAGTTCATTAGATTCTGTCTGCAGCTGTTAGAAAATGAACAATCAGGCATGTGGGACTCTATCATGTTGCTCAGATGCTCAGCGTGAATAACTGTAGCCACAGAGCTATTTTTCATGGAGAGAAGGAAAACCTTTTCGAGACAAGAGAAGATTGTCTTTATCTTTAAGAAACAATGTCCTACTGCATGGTGCATTGAATTCTAGTTCACATTTGGGGATATTCCTTCCCCCACCGTAGTAGTACCTTCTGACAGTGAAAAGGAGGGACACTGGAGCTCCTGGAGGGGCTCAGCCGGTTAAGCATCTGACTTCCACTCAGGTCATGATCTCATGGTTCATGAGTTCGAGCCCCACGTCAGGCTTTCTGCTTTCAGTGCAGAGCCTGCTTCTGATCTTCTGTCCCGCCCCTCTCCGCCCCTCCCCCACTCACCCTCTCCCACTCTCAAAAATAAATAAATGTTAAATAATAATAAAAAGTAAAATGTTAAAAAAGAAAAGGAAGGAGGACACTTTTTCCTTTGTGAACAAGACGGTATGAACCGTCTGTTTCCTCTTTCAGAGAGAGAGTGTGTGTGTGAAGACTGATATTCTAGAGGCTGCTTGGTCATAAGTGCTTGCATCATCAGGGACTTTAGACACTTGATACCTTTTTGTTTTGCCTTTGTCCTTACAACTGAAACTGGAGCAATAATTATGAGATATTCATGTGTATCTCCATTCTACATGTAAGGAAACTGAGGCATACAGAGGAAATAATTTGCTCAAAGTTACCAGTAAGTGTCAGAGTCTGGGTCCAGAATCTGTATGCTTAAGTATAGTGTTGTCGTGTCAACACAGTTTAAAAACAAGATTGGCTATGGTCAGCCTCCAGTGTATACAGCGTTCTGAGTAATTTTTTAAAATCATAATTCGGATTTTCTCGTTTTTCAGCCCGTCTCCAGTGTCTTGCCAGTTTACTTAGAATAAAGCTAAAACTTGGCCTCATAGTGTAAATGACCTTGTGCCCATGGCCTGGCCCTGTCTGTCTCTTGGCCTTTTTCCCCCCTCCTGCTGACTTTGCCTCTTACTGTGCTCGGGCCATCCTGGTCTTTCTGCCTTTAAAACATGGTTTTGAGGCCTTTCTGATGGCAGGTCCGCTTTCCCCCGGTTCTTTGTGTTGTGACCCGTATCTTACCATTCAGCCCTCTCTGACTTCCCTAAGTAGTTTCTACCCTCACCGTTACCTTTACCCTATCTGAAATCCCCCTCCCCCCACTTGAGTGTATGTTTCCAGACTGGAGGGCGCTTGCCTGTCTTGTTTAACCACGGAATATCCATTTCCTAGAACAGCAGTGCTTGGGATGTGGTGGCCACTCAGATATTTATTGAGTAAATGAACATCATGAGAGGTTGGACAGATGTCTCTGGAAGGCCCATGACTTAAGGGACAGGTGACACCATCCCAGGACAGCTAGAGACTGCTTTATCAACTCTGTCCCTCCAAACTCCACCACCTCCCAAAAGAAAACTTGTGGAGAGAGGTTTTCTCCTCCAGTGTCTCAGTGAAGGTAGGAGAAGGCCAGCAAGGGCCTGAATGGCACAGAAGACTTCCTTGGATTTGTTGCTGGGCCTTGTAAAGATCCTGGATAGAAACTCTTGGACTTTCTCACAGTGACTGTGTTTGTAATGGTGACCCTGAGACATCATGAAAGGCTCAGTTCCTGAATATTCTCTGTAATATACATGTCCAGTCCGTTTTCTGAGCTTTCTGGAAGCTAAATGGAAAGTTCAGATACTTGGGATCAGCCTTAGCTATTTAGCAAAACTTCTCTCCAGGCAGGCTCGCCCTTCCATCCTTCTGTGGGCTTCTTACTTGCTTGGTGCTGGGGAGCCTTCTCTGAGGTTGTGTTGTAATTATTTAAAGTTTGTTTTTTTGAGAGAAAGAGCGAGAGAGAGCAAGCACAAGTGGGGAAGGGGCAGAGAGAGAGAGAATCCCAAGCAGGCTTCAAGCTGTCAGTGTAGAGCCCAGCTCAGGGCTTGACCCCATGAACTGTGAGCTCACGACCTGGGCTGAAATCAAGAATCAGGCGCTTAACTGACTGAGCCACCCAGGCTCCCTGGTTGCGTTTTGATTATTAAGCAAATGTCTCTTTCATATGTTCTCCTGTCGGTCTAGAACACAACATGTTCCTTATCTGAAATCAAAGGCACTTTGAGTTTTTTATGGGTCATTTGGTATCTGATTGGACTGTCCCAGCACGAGGGCCCAGAGGCTCTGAAGGCCACTTAGAGCCCCCCTCTGGTGCCTTGGTCACCCCTGCCCCTGTCTCACGAGGGAGGGAAGCTGGGAGGTCTCACGAGGGAGGGAAGCTGGGACTTACTGAGCCTGCTGGGCAGAGACTGGACCTGACCAGATTCAGGCTGGGCTTCATGAGCCACCCCTCTCCTGTTGCCAGTTGGCCCTGAGCCGGATGGCATGCTCCACATTGGTCTGAAGTCCTCTGGACAGGTGTATAAATCCTTCTGTTCTGTACTGGGCCTTTCTCCCTCTCAGCTTTCAGTGAGCATTTACTGCTAAGAAAAGGAAGGCCTTAATCTTTCTCTTTTGTTTCACTGGTGTAAAAGCAGGCAAGTCTTAGAAGTTATCAGTCCACAGAAACTTTTCCAGCTTACCATCCCCATCTGAGAAGACACAGGTAGTCACATAAGGGAAGAGACACTGTAACTCTCAGCCACGATAATTGAACTCTGAGTCTTGTGGGCCTCTAAAGGTATTTCTTTTCTTTCCTAATACCTTTTTACCATCACATTTCTCTTTGGGTTCCCTTAGTCACAGATGACCGCAGGGTAATTAAGTTGGAAATTTCTTTGTTCATTTCCCAGTTTTTTTCTATTTTTTGAGAAGGTAAGAAGTGCCAGTTGTTGAGAGAAAAAGGATATTTCTGCCTTCAAACAGGATTGTAACAGAGTAGATGAGATTTGCATACGAGGACCCCATGTTTTATGTCACAACTGACCTGTTGGAAACAATGCTTGACTGTAGGTTTCCTTTCAGGTGGGCAGAGACAACCAAAAGCGTCCCAGAAGTGGTGGCCTGGGAGCTGGGTCTTAAAAGATGGCAGGATTTGGGCAGGGAGGAGCGCACATTTATGGGGGAAACCGTCTGAGCAAAGTGGTGGTGGCCGCAGCAGGCTGGGGAAGGTCCCACTTTGGGTCGGTCAGTGAAGCCATGGGCACTGTCCTGCCCCATGCATCTACGCAGAAGCTCCAGGAAGGCAGGACTGTATTTGGTTCACTCTGTAAGCCTGGCACTCAGCACGGGGCCTGGCCTATAGTAGTACTCAAATATTTGTTCAGGGAAAGAAGGAGGCTGGGGATAATGAAAATAGCTCACGTTCATTCACCAGCTCTGTGTGTCAGGCATGTGCTGGGCTCGTAAGCAAATCAGCACCTAACCCTCATGACCATCTTTGTTAGTTACTGCTACAGTTCCCCTTTAGTAAGTGAAGAGAAGTGGTAGAGCTGGCGTCTGAAATGGGCCATCTGGGTTCAGAACCCAAACCCTCCTCCTGAACTGTGCTCTCTAGAAAGACCGATTGCGGCCAGGCCTTGGAGAGGATGGATGCCACGCCAAGGCAGTGAAGTTGTTTTCTCACAGGCCTTGAGGAGGCTCTGAAGATGTTTGAGCAGCCCCCGAGAGTGTTCTTTGAGAAGTTAGAAAATTGTGATGGTGTCTGAGCTCACTTGGGGATGAATAGGAGGTAACCAGAAGCTAGTCCAGTGCGATGAGAGGTAGTGAGACTGGGGGTGGATTGTTGGGATGTTGAGGGAAAGTTGGGGAATGATACGAGCATTTCCTGTGGTGTCTGAGAGTAATCTAAGACTAAGTAAATCCTCAATAAAATAAATCGATTGCCTTTTCTCAACAATGCCTGCTGTTTTGGAACTCTGAGTCTCCCCGACCTAAGGAACTTCTGGCTGCAGACATCAGAGGCATTAGGCTTCTACACGACACCTCTTTTTTTTCTTTTCTTTCTTTCTTTCTTTTCTTTTCTTTTCTTTTCTTTTTCTTTTCTTTTCTTTTCTTTTCTTTTCTTTTTTCTTTTCTTTTCTTTTCTTTTCTTTTCTTTTCTTTTCTTTTTTTCTTTTCTTTTCTTTTCTTTTCTTTTCTTTCTTTTTTTTTTTTTAAAGCTGTCATAGTTTTACTTGAAAACAGAGCCTTTCAGGAAAAGAAAGAGGCCCAGGTCATTTCCATGAAATACTTAACATTGATGATACTAGTTTTTTTTGAAACACAAAGTATAGTGGAACCTGGAACATGTTACACTGCAGTAGAATTGTGTTGTTTTGTAACATAATTTCAGGATTTATAAAAATGAGAATTCGTATCATACCTTTGGCATGTGATAATGGGACGCAAGAAGTGCAAGGCCTTTGAGACCTGGCCAGAATTTCCCCTGGGGAAATGGGGTTTGCTCCCCTTTTTTTGCACCCCCCCTCCCACCTCCTAGCCCCCTGTTGTGGGAGAACCTTGAAACAGTTGCTTCAGAGGCACCTGAATAGCTTATGGGCTGGTCTCAATTAGTTGGTAGCTTGGATTAAACCAGTGAAATCTAAGAGGAGTGCTAGAGATCCATTAATAGGAATCACAGCTGTCAATCTCCAAGAGAAGTGAAGGCCCAGAGCCCCGTGCTAACTCCCACCAGCTTGTTTGTGGCCTTCCCCGAAACCTTTCCCCTGCAGGAAATCTTCCCTTGTCTTTCTTGGTGTTTTCTTCTCAGAAAAGAAGCAGATTCCAGGGCTCCTGTTAACCTTCCTGGTGGATGACTTATGGCAAACTGACTCAAAAAGGGAAGAAAGGAACTTAGAACACGTTTTAGAATCTTCTTTTTTTTTTTTTTTTGGCATATCGTGTCTCTTGGTATTGCCATAAACACGTAGGCCAGAGCGTGCGAGTCTGCTGGTCACGACTGATGACCTTTGTTTGGAGTTACTAAGCCAGAGAGTGGTTAAAGGGGGAGCGGCCCTGCTGGAAAAAGGCTCTGTGCCCCGGGCATGGGGCATCAGCTGTCGTGGCAGCTCCCAGGGCTCTGACAGCCTTTCCCAGCCTGGGACAGGGTGAACGTGGAAGGTCACAGTGAATTCAGTGGGCAGGCAGCTTTAAGGCAGGAATTTGGTTGGTGGTGGATACGGAGGAGGTTCATTTCAAAGATCATTGAGTTTCTTTGGTTTTTTAATTAAAAATGTGTATGCTAAGTAAATAAAGCAGAGAAAGGCAAATACCATTATGATTTGACTTATATGTGGAGTCTACAAACGGAAAAACAGACTCTTCAGTACAAACCGGTGATTGCCAGAGGGAGGGGGCGGGGAATGGGCAAAATATGTGAAGGGGAGCAAGAAGTACAAACTTCCAGTTATAAAATAAATAAGCCACAGAGATGAAAAGTACAGGATGGGGCATTAGAGTCAGTAATACTGTAATCACGTATGGTGACAGATGAGCGTTGAGTAATGTATGGACTTATCAAGTCGCCGTGCTACACACCTGAAACTAACATAACCCTGTACATCACTGTACTTCAATAATGAAAACAGCGTGTGTCTCCTTTTAGAGGAGCGCACCTGCTGCGGAGGACTTGGACGGGGCCTCCTGCAGTTTGCAACAAGGAGGCCCGGGTAGCAATAACACTCAAGTTGCTTTTGGCAAATTCAGAGTTGAAGCAAGTAGTCAGGTCAGTTGTGCAGTCATCATTTACCGAGGGCCTATTTGGTCTTGTGAATATAGAGCAGAGTAAGACATGGTTCCTGCCCTTGGGGACTCATGCCTTCTGAGACAGCCTGTCCTTTTTGCCTGGGATGTCGCAGTTTATGCCTGTTGTCCTGGTATAATTACTAGTAGCCCTCCCTTTGAACCTCAGAATTCCCCAGTGAGGATGATAAATTATTTGGTTACCTTACCTTACAAGGGAAACATGTGAGCACTTACCAGAGAATTATCACGGACTTGAGCCTGATGTGCAAAGGGGACCCAGCCTGGCCTGTTCCTAGATGCTCCTTCCCTGCCCTCCTTCCCTGTTGACACCACTTCCCTCCTCTTCCCTCAGCAGCCCCTCACCTGCCTGCGTTCCCCTGCTCCATCCCGGCATCCTAATCCCTTGGTGCCTCACAGCTGCACTCAGAGGAGCCCTGAGCCCGCTTGCTATCCGGTGGCTGAGCTTTCATTCTCCCTGCAGCCCCCTTGGAGCATATTCTGGGGTGTGGCTTCCCTTCTCCCAGAATGGTGTTTGCGGAAAAATGGCATTTACGTGGCCACCTGAGTTCTGCCCCCACCCCAAATTGTGTGGGTTGTTTTGGAAAGAATCTTCTGTGCTTCTGTACTATCATTTTCATGGGCCGTCAACCTTTCATGGAAAGGTTGATGATGTAAATGTGTGCTTGTTTCCTATCTGCAACCGGCATGCCTCTGGACCCTGGATTCGGGACTTCTCTGCACCCCGGGAGGAAGACTGCTCTATTGAGAGTGCTGGGTTTTGGAGACCTTCACAGTTGGATGTGAGGCTGGGTGACAAGGCCGTCACTAGGATGGAAACATTACACGCAGGGTCACATCCCAGGCCCTTTATGTCCAGGGCCTCTTCCATAATTCCATAATTCCTCTTCAATTGGTTTTGAGTTAGGGAGAAGCCCAAACTGCAGAAGTCAAACCACTTTCGGGGTTGACAGATCATCCACTGCTAGGCTAGAGAGATGAAGTGACAGCACAGAGCAGAGTGGGGTCCTAATGGGCACGTATGGAGGAATGGGTAAATGTTAGCTTTTCTCTTTCTTGTGCTTTCCAGCATTGCCCTGGACTAGCTAGTGAATTCCTCACTTGAAATAACTACACTGTGGGGCACCTGTGTGGCCCCGTCGGTTAAGTGTCCGACTTCTGCTCAGGTCATGATCTCACGGTTCATGGGTTCAGGCCCCGCGTTGGGCTCTGTGCTGACAGCTCGAAGCCTGGAGCCTGCTTCCGATTCTGTGTCTCCCTCTCTCTCTGCCCCTCCCCCACTCATGCTCGCTCGCTCACTCTCTCTCTTGAAAATAAAGATTATGAAATAACTCTGTCTTGAACTTTCATTTTCATCCCATGCTCCGTCTTATTTCTTTCAAATGTGGTCTTGCGTACTTTTGAGATTTGAGGTCAGAATTAGATTGAGTAGGAAGTAGTACAGGAAAGGCTGGCTTCCCCATAGCTGAGAATTTATTCCCAGTTCACAGGGCCTTTTTGTTTTCCAAGGGGCTGGAAGTTAGAAGAAATCAGAACAGCAAATTTATTTTGATCTCTCTGTTCTGCCTTTAAGCTTTCTGTGCTGGAACAAGTTGGCTATTTTTCATAAGTGAATTCATTGAGTGTGTAGGCGTGTATGATGTTCTTCATTTCTGGCAAGGCCACCATGCATTGTGTGTTTGAAAGCATGAATGAACTTCTGGATTGGAAGAGGAGAGGCTCAGCCCACGACCGAGGTTTTTGCGGATTCTGCCTGCCTCCTCTTCAAACTGTTACTTGCTCCCTTTGATAAAACCACATTGCTTTTCCCTGCCTCGGTGTTTCAGTGTGATGTAGCCGCTTCCCCCAAATCATCACGCAGGCGTTGTACAGATGAAGGCACAGAGACCAGAAGGGACTGATGACTCCCTTTACAGATCAAAGAGAACAAAGTCAGACAAAGGCAGGGAGGATCTCCTGTACCCAGCCACCTTGTGGAAAGACAGAACTTAAAAAACGTGAGCAAAACCCCAGAGGAGAAAGCCCAGCTTAAACAAAACCTGCCTGCTGTGTTTCGGTGCTGGTGTTTGATCTCCTCGTCAATAATTGAAGAGTTTGGGATGGCTCCAGAGCTGAAAAGTTTCCAAATTGTATTTATCTGAAAGTGTTTGGAAGAGCTGTCCAGTTGATTTTTAGTAGAGGGGAAAAAAGGACTCCCTTGGTGTTCGGGCACCTCGGTTGTGTTCTAGCCTGATGGGACTTTGGAGTTCTTTATTCATTGCTGGATGACTAGGGAGATCAGTGAAAGGCAGAATATAGCATGAGGGAGGAGAGATGTAGTTGGGAGAACCGAATACTGTATTGAATGCCTTCTCTGAGGCAGCGTGCTGGCTGGCTGCCCTGAGTCATCCCCCACTCCCCCCCCCCCCCCCCCCCCCCCCCCCCCGCCAAGCTCCCAGGAACTCGATGTCAGCAAATGTGTCTTCAGCATACACTCAGGCCCTTGAAGGTAGACTCTCTGCCTGGGTTTCTGTGCTTTGTTCAGCACTGGGCTTTGCTCTAAAGAGACAGAAGGCGATCAGCCTGTCAGGCTCTTTCACTCAGGTCCATAGTAAAGAAATCTATTTTACGTGCAACTCACAGGAACACGTTATTGCCGCGGTCAGAGGAAAAAGTTTTGTCTCCAGAGAAACCACGGAACACAAGAACACCTTGTCCGACATTAAGTCCTAATATAAATGAAACCTTGAGCCCCTTCCTGTGAGTTGCTGGCTCCCTTTACCTCCGGTTTTAGCATCCTGGTGCCCGCAGACCTGTAACGCCCCTTGTAGATAGGCTGGCTGTGGGAGGAAACTGATGGTTTTCCACAAGAGAGAAGAGTGAATGTACTAATTTTAACTGGTTTTTAAAAACCCTTTAGGAGGCCCAGTTGCCCTCCCCTCAACTCTAAATACTTGTCTTACTGTTTCATATCACGGGAGTTTTCCTTTGATAGTGGTTGTCTGATGTCAGTGTACTGCAAGATGCTGTTCCGAGTCACTGCAGCATGTGGGGTGAGGGACAGAGGACCTCAGGATACAGTTAGATAGTGAGTGATTCATTGATCCCGAACCTTGACTACTAGTTAAGGAGAGCTGGGCCCTGAAGATCAAAGATCTAAGCACCTGTATTTTTCTTTCACTTTGTACTGTGAAAAATTTCACACCCACGTGGAAGTAGAGAGAATGTATAACGAACCCACGTTCACCTTGTCGCTTCAGTGGTCGTCAGTCACTGGCTGCTCTTAGAATACCTGCCACTGAAGTGACACTCTTCTGTCAGAGGTGGAATAACCTGGGGCAGAGGGGCGTTCTTGGATGCGGATTCCTTCTCCCCTGTGCAGACCGAACCTGGACCGAAGGTGCCTTCCATTCCTTCCTGGCAGGCGGCCTGGCAGGGAATTGAAATTTATTTGTTTAAAACTTAAACAGTTTTTTATTGTGATTTTCTTACACTATGAAATTATATGTGCTTGTTGTGCAAATACAGACACGTATGAGGCAGGGTAAAAGGCCTTTTCCTCACAATGCAGACTTACCTACACATAAAAACTGCATGTAAGTTAAAAAAAAAAAAAAAAACAAACCAGAGAGGGTCACACTCTACATATTACAGTGCTGCAGCTTGGCTTTCCTCCCTTCCTTCCTTCCTTCCTTCCTTCCTTCCTCCCTCCCTCCCTCCCTCCCTCCCTTGCTTTCTCTCTCTCTCTCTCTCTCTCTCTCTCTCTCTCTCTCTCTCTCTCTCTCTCTCCACAGCGTGGCTTGTCAATTTCTGCAGAAAAAGGCAGCTGGAATTTTAATAGCAAATGCATTGAATCTGTAGATTAGTTTAGAGAGTATCGCCACCTTAGCAATGTCGTCTTCTGTTCCATGAACAAAGGATCTTTCCATTTATTTAGGTCTTGAACTTCTTTCAACAACAGTATTTTGTAGTTTTCAGTGTGCAAGTCTTGCACTTTTTTCTTGTTAAACTTATTCCTAAGCATTTTTTTTATTTTTGGTGCTGTTGTAAATGGAATTGGTTTCTAATTTTATTTTTGGATTGTTCATTGCGAATGTATTTGTTATTGTTTTTAATTATTCAGACAGCACACAACCACATATAACTATATACACACACCCAGTTACCTGTTGATGGATATTATTATTATTATTATTTATTTTTTTAAAGTAAGCTCTACACCCATTTTGGGGCTTGAACTCATGACCCCGAGATCAAGAGTCACATGTTCCACTGACTGAGCCAGCCAAGCGCCCCCAGAATTATTTTTAATGTTTTTCTTTCACAAAATAATGCTGTAGTGATCACTGTTGTATGCACACTGTACTGTTTTGCATACTTGTGTTAATGTTTGTGAAATGGATTCCTAGATGAACTTGCTGGGTCAAAGTTTATACCTATTAAAAATTTCATAGCCATCAAATGTGTGCCCAAATCCTGTATCAGTTACACTTACCAAGGTTGTGAGCAGCTTATGCTAGTGTCTGTTTTCCAGAACCCTCCAAACACATAGGCCGTTACTGATCTTTTAAAACATATCTCAACCCAGTAGGTTGTACATGGTGTATCGTGACTTACAGTTCTTTGGATATAAATGAGACTAAGTTTGTATGTTTATTGATGTTTTATAGGATGAATTGTCCATTTAAAAAAATAAATGTTTATTTTTAAAAATTATTTGTAGGTTTTTTTTTTAAGTCATGGATGTGATCCTTCACTACATATTTTACAGATATTTTTTTTGTCCAATTTGTTATTTCTCTTTTATTTGTGTGTGTTCTTGTTTTTTTTTCCTTTAGGAATATGACATTTCTCTTCATATATTTGTACTTTATTTATATCCATTAGTAAAATTTTTATAATTTCTTCACATAGGTCTTATGGTTCAGTCCTCATTACTATGTGTTTGTTGTTGTTGTTGGAATTGTAAATCTGATTTTTTTTCCCGTTAGACTTTCTTCCTGGTTCTGATTGATACAGTGAAAAGGCATAGATTTTTCTATATATGCATGAGATTTGGCCAGCTTACTCTCTTACTGCTTCTAATTTTCAAGTGTTTGCCTTGGATTTTCTTAGTTGACAATTATTATTTGCAAGTAATGGTAATAATGCCTTTTCTTTTTTAGTTCTCTTTTATCTCTTTATTCTTTCTCTTTTCTTACTGTACTGCTAAGGCTTGTCAGAATGCGAATCAGAATATTTCTGTGTTCCCACCCTGTTTGACTATGGTAATGCCCTGGTGTTTCCAGTCTGCTGGACGGCTGTTGGTTTCTAGTAGGATACTTCTGATCTTTTGTGGCATGTCCTTACTGGGGAACTCATCCATATATACGGTTCTTAGACTGGTATCTGCATCTCAGATGCAGCAGGGTTTGGCTAGCAGACATCTGCCTACAGGATATTTCTATTTTGAGATCCCATAAAGCCCCAAAGCTTAACATGCTAGGGCCATGGTTACTGTGTGTGTGGCTCACTGTGCCAGGTAATTTAAATAGATTGCTTCAGTAATTCTCCCAGTCACCCGCAGAAGGGCATATTAGGTATCCCATTTGGCAGATACATACGTGGACTTCGAGATGTTCACTTTCTTGGGGTCCTGTAGCTAGTAAGAGTGGTGGTTGGTGGTGTCACGTTCTGAATCCATTTTGTCTGCCTCCAAAGACTATTCTCCATCTGCTGCTTGGACCTTTCTCCTCCCCGCGTCCTCAAGTACTGGGTTTCTGAAGATTGAGCATTCTGCTGGTTTGTCTTACACTGTGTGGTTTACACCTCTCACCAGATGTGGTCCACACCTTGCCTGCCTTCATCACAGTGACCTTAAGTAAGGCTTTCTCCTTGAGTTCAGACAAAGGATGACTCTGTATATTCTGCAGTAGTTTTGCTGATTGCTGCAGTTCAGTGGATTGATTTTTCATAAAATGTTCTTAAAGTACCCAAGCCACGTTGAAAGCTTTGGTTTGCAAGATCATTCTCGTGAACTATCTGAACAAAGTGAGCCAGAATTTCGCTAGCTCTGAAATTCGCTCTAATTTGGAGTCTGAGGGACTTGGGATTATAATGTTTCCCCTTGTTGGCAGTGAGTTGCTTCCTAGGAAGTGGGACCCTGGGGGATTTCTTTTTGTTGTGGTGATGTTCTCTCCTTTCCACTTGGGCTCAGTACAACTTCACAGCTAATGCTGTTTCACCTGTCAGTGGGCTTCCTGGTGGGGCTGGGGCAGGCCATCGAGCCAAGTTAGAGCCCCTGTTAAATTGATTTTTAATTCTGTTCTTTACTTTTTAAATTTGTTATTTTTTTATTAGAGAGAGAGAGAGAGAGAGAGAGAGAACATGAGCAGGGAAGAGAGAGAGTAGCCCAAGCAGGCTCCACGTTCAGTGCAGAACCTGACACAGAGCTTGATCCCACGACCCTGGGATCATGACCTTAGCCGAAATCAATAGTCAGACGCTCAACTGACTGAGCCACCCAGGTGCCCCTAATTCTGTTCTTTGAAAGTATTGTATTTTCCATGTTATTTTAGAATTTTACATTAAATCCGCCTAACAGTATTTTATTATTGATACATATGAGGTATTCTAATAAGGATGTTCAATCAAGAAAGTAGAGGGGCCGCTGCTCTAAGGCATCGGCTAAGATGGGCACCAACAGAATTTATTACCTGCACTGAGAACCGGGACAGCGTCCGTTCCGGCACCCGCTCTTGAGGGCTGGGGGAAGGCCCAGCATCCACAGTGAGCACCACTTCAGAAGGGGGTGAACAAAGAACAGAATTCAGACCGCGGGGTTTGCAGGGCCTTGGGGACCACTAGTTTTAGTTTCATAGACAGGGCCCAGAGAGAATTGACACGGTCACTTGGTGGCACAACTAGAATGCAGGTTCGTGACCCAGTGCAGGGCTTCTTATGTGGGATCAACACTTTCCTGATGCTTCAGTTGTACTAGTTTCTACTTAATTATGTTTTAGCCTCACTTTTTAGCATCAAGAAGTATAAAAGGAGCAAGTTATGTCAAATTATTTGTTCTTTTTAAAAAAAATTTTTCTTTTAACGTTTATTCACTTTTGAGAGAGAGAGAGAGAGAGAGAGAGCGAGCGAGCACGAGCGAGGGAGGGGCAGAGAGTGAGGGAAACAGAATCTGAAGCAGGCCCCAGGCTCTGAGCTGTCAGCACAGAGCCCGACACGGGGCTGGAACCCACAAACTGTGGATTCATGGCCTGAGTCGAAGTCAGACGCTTAACCAACTGAGCCACCCAGGCACCCCAGTTTGTTCTTTTTTTTTTTTTTTTAAGTTTATTTATTTGGAGAGACAGAGCTGGAGAGGGGCAGAGTGAGAGAGGGAGAGAGAGAATCCCAGGCAGGCTCCGTGCTGTCAGTACAGAGCCCGATGCAGGGCTTGAGCTCATGAACTGTGAGATAGTGACCTGAGCTGAAACCAAGGGTCAGATGCTTAACTGACCAAGCCACCCAGGTGCCCCAGTTTGTTTATTTTCAATGTAATTTTGAATTTATTTATTTTTTAGTTTTTAATGTTTATTATTTATTGAGAGAGAGAGACAGCACAAGCAGGGGAGGGTTAGAGAGAGGGAGACACAGAATCCAAAGCAGCTCCAGGCTCCGAGCTGTCAGCACAGAGCCTGATGCGGGACTCGAACTCATGAACTGTGAGATCATGACCTGGGCTGAAGTTGAATGCTTAACTGACTGAGCCACCCAGGCACCCCTGTAATTTTGAAGTTAGAGGAAAGGCACTTTTCCAGGTGAGCATTAAGGCATATCAAATGGGATTCATGTATTTATTTAACAAATGAGGTTCTAGAACACAGCAATGAATAATTAGATAAAAATGCCTTTCTTCACAGAACTTGTGTTCTACTTGGGGGAAAGAAGCCGCGAGCAAGTTAACTGAGTGAGTGAATTTTCTAGAATGCTGGAAAGTGATAAACACTTTGGAGAGAAATGAAGCCGAGTGGGTGGAGGGGCGCACGTCAGACAGCATGCCCACATACGCCCACGGTATTGAGCAGGGTGGTCGCAGCTGGCCTGGCCGAGACGATGACTGTTTGCAAAGACAGGAATCATGTGCGGGGACTGGCAAGATGAATATCCTGGGGAAGAGCATTCCAGAGACAGAGCCTCAGGGGTGAGGAGGGAATGTTTGAGGAATAGCCAGGAGGCCACTTGAAAGTGAGAGGGGCGGCAGTGAGCTCAGAGAGGGAATGGGTCAGGCTCTGAGGGCTTGTAGGGCATTGTGAAGACCAGCTCTTACTCAGCGTGGGGAGCCATTGGAGGCTTTGGGACAGAGGAGTGACATTACAGGAGTCACATTTTAAAAGGCCTTCTGATTGTGTGGTGGGAATGGACGGAATGAGGACAAGTGTGGAAGCAAGAGTACAAGTAGGGGACAGTGAGAGTGTCTTCACGCCGGTGATTGTATCTGGGACTGTTAATCCGAATGCCCAGTGCAAACGTGACCTAAATAACAGTTTACACTATTATTACTGTCTCATCCAGCCACTTCCCATCCACCCCCAGGCCCTCAAATTTGCTGGCAGTATGGTTGATGCTGATGACATGGGGATGGGGGAAGATCTGGAGCCTGCCTTACAGAAGCTTAGAGTCTAGACTCTAGGTGCTAGGCAAATAGATGATCCGGAAATGAGTGTGACAGCTAGAAGAACTGGGTGTGGTGGGCATGCTGGAAACACAGCTTTCTGTCTACGCCCAGGGAATATAAACGGGCAGGCACTGGAGTTCATGCAAGGGGAGAAGATCAGGCAGAAGAGGAAAGGGAAAATATACGTAAGGAAGAACACAGCACATTCGGGAAAACCACAGGTGGACGGTGGGCCACAAGCGGAACTGTTGAGGTGTGTGCACGCCCTGAGCTCTTCAGAGAGTTCTCTGGGGAGCCGGGAGGACTCCTGGTCCGCACAAGCTCCGGCCCGACCCCTGGCCTTGCTCTCCTTCTACACCCGGCACTCTTTCCGGATAGATGAATAACCAGTACCTGCCTTTGGCAGATGCCGTCAATTCTTCGGGATCCAGTCGCTGGAAAGATCAGAGTTTTGTTCAGCCTAATAACTGATTTTTTTTTTAACAGCATTACTGAGATATAATTTACATACCATACAATTTACCTGTTAGTGTATAATTCAGTTATTTTTAGTAAACTCACCAAGTTGTGCATTTGGCCGTCACTCTGAAAAAGACCCCTTATGCCCGTTTGCAGTCGGGCCCCTTCCAGCCCCCAGCTGTAGGCAATCATTTACTTCCCGTCCCTGTAGATCTGCCTTTTCTGGACATTTCGTATAAGTAGATTCATACAATATGTCGTGTTTTGTGTTTGACTTTGGTTTCTTGCATCATGTTTTCAAGGTTCATCTGTATTGTAGCATGTATTTGTACTTTGTTCAACAACTCTTTATTGTTGAATGGTATTTAATTTTATGGATATACCACATTTTGTTGATCTGTTCACCAGTTGATGGCTGTTTGGATTCTGACCACTTTTTGGCTGTTAGGAATAATGTCCACTTTTTACCAGAAGGGCAGCCAGTGGGCAGATGGTTCTCTGTGATAAGCACACAAGAGTAACCAACTTTGTCATTACAGTCTTGGTGTTCTTGGTTTGCCCCTTTTGTAAGGCTGATTGGTTAATGGATATTATTTGAGCCACTTAATAGCTGAGTGACTCTGCCCAGTTGCCTGCTTCCTTATCTGTAAAGTAGGGGTATTTATAGATGTGGTACTTGGCGCAAGGTGTCGTTGTAAGGATTAAGTAATATTATAAAGAGGAGGATATATACAAGGTAGCAGTTGATTGGCCCTGTGCCTCTCCCCCTCCCCCACCCCGCTACCTCTGGGGAAGTGGGTGGGAATGAGAAAGGGCATAAGGAACTGGCCTGCTTTGGGTGTTTAGTGCTCATTTTGGAGAGTTGCACGTTCAGGTCTTGGCCTGGGTGGACTTGGAGGCTGGAAGGCCTCCTAGACTGGGCCAGCTGGGGAGACCCACGGGAGAGTCGGGGGCAGGGGCCACAGCTGTAAGCCTTGCTGGCTCGCTGGGGCTGCGTGGCCCCGGAGGGAAACTGGGGTCTTGGTTTCGTCCCGCAGACAACCGTGAATGTTCTGGTGCCTGTCTCCCATTGATGAGTTGTATCTGGAAGAGAGAAGTGGCAGATTTAGGGATCTTTGGCTGGATTTGAGCCACAATGTGTTTTCTTTGGGCTCCTCAGGCCCTTAAGATTCATTCAGTAAGTTGCGAGTGTTTAACATCTGGAGATGTGGTGTGCGCACGTGCGCTCTCTCTCTCTCACAAAATAAATAAATAAATGTTTAAAAAAAGCTTTAAAAAAACTGTGAAAGGGGGCCGCCTGGGTGGCTTAGTCGGTTGAGCGTCTGACTCTTGATTCAGCCCAGGTCATGATCTCGTGGGGCTCTGGGTCGGCCTCTAAGCCTCCTTGGGATTCTCTCTCTCCCTCTCTCTTGGCCCTTTCCCCTTGCTCTCTCTCTCTCTCTTTCTCAAGATAAATAAATAAACATAAAAAAAAAAAAAGCTTTTGGATCTGGAGATCTGACCACAGGGACCTTCTTACATGGTGTCAAGTGAGCAGAGCTTAAGAGGTGGTCCCTTGCCCCTCTACACGCTGGCCTGGGTTTTTACCTCTTGTGTTTGCAACCACTGGTGTAGAGCTGTGCTGGCCAACAGCATAGCCGTGAGCCTCCTGTGGCTTATTTAAAATTAAATAACTTCATGTTTGTTTGTTTGTTTAATTTTTTTTAAATGTTTTTATTTAGTTTTGAGACAGAGAGAGACAGAGCACGAGCAGGGGAGGGGCAGAGAGAGAGGGAGACACAGAATCCGAAGCAGGCTCCAGGCTCTGAGCTGTCAACACAGAGCCCGACGCGGGGTTCGAACTCACAGACCGTGAGATCATGACCCGAGCCAAAGTCGGACGCTTAACCAACTGAGCCACCCAGGCGCCCCGAGTAACTTCATGTTCTAAGTAAAATTTAAAGTTCTGTTTCTCATTCACACTCCTATTTCAGTTGCTCTCTAGGCACGTGTGGCTAGCGGCTGCTGATCGATCGCACAGACACAGAACGTTTCTGTGACCCCTGAAAGTTGTAGATCTGTAGCGGTTACCAACTGCCTCTGTCTGTATTCAGACCTTGCCTCCTAGCCTCATCTGACCTATTGCGGCCCATGTGTAGAACCAAGTGGTTGGGTGATGTGATGGCTCGAAGTTCCTTTCTAACAGTAAAATCCTTGTATATGGGCAACAACAGGTAACACGCCGAGAAATTGGTTAGTCCCATTAATCTCTGGATTATTGATGTTTTAACAGACTTCCATCCTTTAACAGACCGGAAGCCCTTCCAGAGGAATACCCAGTGACATTATCCTTGGGATGAGTGTCGCAGGGACTCCCTCGGTGACTACTTTGAAGGACAGACAGTTTGGGTGAATAATTCTCCCATTCTATATGTCCGTACACAAAAGTCACTGACTTTATCGCACTCTTTTCGTATTTGTGTTGTGCTGTTATTCTTGGGATTAAAAGTGAGTACAGCGTAGAGTGCTAATGAACTTCTTCCTTACTTAATAAGGTTGCAACGTGGAGTCTTTTAAAATAACCAACAAATTTGTAGAAGTCAGCAGGCTGTAGCCCCACAGGGCACCAAGTGCATTATGTTAAAAATAGAGCTCATCTAGTATACAGTGTGTGTTCTCTTTGACCCAGCAGTTTGTCCTTTTCAGAATTTGTCCTAAGGAGATAGCCGTACATGTGTGGAATTGGGCACCCATCACAGTATTGTTTGAAGTAATGAAAAATTCTAACCAACCCTGAGTGCCAGCATCGGTTTGGAAGATTGGATCGGTAGTTATGGTACTTGGATACAATAGGGTATCAGATAGCCACTGAAAATGAGGGTATAGATCCTTGTCTGTTCATTTGGGAAGACTTCGTGGCATATTGAGTGAAACCGCCCCCCCCCCCCCCCCCCCCCAGTTTATGTAAAATTCACATGCAGATATGCTCCTGCAGAGATGTCCTGTAGGGACAGCCATCAAAGTGTTAATAAGGTTATTATCGAGTGATGGGATTTAGGGCAACCTTATTTTCTTCTTCAGACTTCTGGTCCTCTTTCCCCCTAGTAATCTAGGCGTGTTTCATTTTTGTTTGTTTGTTGGCTTGTTTCATTTTTTATTTTTTAACATGGTGCTCTCATCACTTACTGAGTACCTACTGTATTCCAGGCATTTTCTTAAGACTCTTCACCCTCAGGTGTATTCTTTAAGGTATTATTGTCGTGATCTTACTGATAAAGCATGTGAAGCCTGGAGACGGAGCCATCCAGCTGGCCAGTAGGGTTGGTAGAGCAGGTATTGAGTCCCAGATCTGTGTGACAAAGCCCTGCACTTTGTCCTGTTGTGGGCGCTGTCAGGGCAGCAGAGAAGTTTGAGCGAAGGCTCACCCGAGAGAGGTTTTCTGGTATAACTGGCAGAGAAGTACTGTGTCTTGCTTGAGGTCATACATAAGCTAGCTCGAGAGAGATGAGAAAGACGATAAACATGGGGTTCTGGATACTGGAAGTTTGTTCACAAATCTGAAGATGGTCTTGATGAAGTCAGGAGGCTTGGGTTTGTTTCCAGTTCAGTCACTGCTCAAACTTCGTGACTTTGGGTAAATCTTTTGGCAAACTCTTTGGTCTTTATTTTCCTCATTTGCAAATTCAGGATAGTATAGTCTGCATCTCAGGTTACTGTGAGATTATTCAGATTTACCCCAAAGTGCCTTAAAAACAATAAAGTACAACACGAGTGCAAAATATTATATTTACTGAAGCCAGTCCAGTCTTCTGAGGCTTAAGGAATGTAGTGGTCTTCCTACCTAGCTTGTTCCTTACGGACTTTTTTGGAGAAAAGAATTTAGTATTTCATACAGATGTCACGCTCTAGGACGAAAACTGTGGTGGTTTCTGTTTTGGTGCTTTTTTTACTGGTGGTTTGGAAAGTAAGGGAGGCAGAGACTAGTCACAGACTTACAGGTCAAGGGGTCCAAGGAGCACTGTCACTTTTTCAGTTTTTAAACTTAAAAAAAATTACAAACTATCTGTAGAAAGTGCATGGAACACAAAGACACAGTTTTATAAGTTGTGATAAAACTAATAGTTGTTAACTGCCACTCTGGAACAGATATAGAACATTGCCAGCGTTCCCCAAAGTAACCACTCTCCTGACTTTTATGGTAATCGCTTTTCTTTTTTCTTTTCTTTTCTTTTCTTTTCTTTTCTTTTCTTTTCTTTTCTTTTCTTTTCTTTTCTTTTCTTTTCTTTTTTCTTTTCTTTTTTTCTTTTCTTTTCTTTTCTCTTTTCTTTTCTGTCTTATCACCTAAATATGCACTTTAAAATTATAGTTTATGTTTGCTTGTTTTTGAACTTCATACAAAAGTTTCATTACTTAGTGTCTGGCCTTTTCACTCGTTATTACGAGATTTATCTATACCATTGAGCATAGTTGTGATTCATTCATTTTTATTCTTGGGTATGAAAACCACAACCCATACATTCTACAGTAGATGGACAGACACATGGGTTTATAGATTTAGGCTATTATAAATAGTGTTGCTTTGATGAATTTTGTATATTTCACCTGTTATATATGTGCAGGTATGTCTATTGGGCATATTCCTAGTGGTGGAATTGCTGCAAATTTTGTAGATAATAGCAGGGTGTTTTCTTTTCTTTTTAAATGTTTATTTATTTTGAGAGAGAGAGAGAGAGAATGTGTGTGTGTGTGGGGGGGGGGGGGCAGAGAGAGGGAGAGAGAGAAGCCCAAGCAGGCTCTGCACTCAAAGCAGAGTCCGACACAGAGCTTGATGACACAGAGCTTGATGCCATGATTGTGAGATCATGACCTGAGCCAAAATCAAGAATCGGAAGCTTAACTGACTGAGCCACCCAGGTGCCCCCAAAGATGTTTTCTGAAGTGTTGTTTGTACCAATTTACATTCCAACCAGCACGTATGAGAGTTTGCATGTTCTTGTCACACTTGGTATTGTCAGTCTTTAATTTTAGCCATTCTGGGGAGTACGTATCAGTGTCTCTTTATATTTTTACTTTCCATTTCTCTGATGATTAATGGAGGCTTAACAACTTTTTATATACTTCTGACCATTGCTGTCTTTTATGAAGTGTCTGTTCAGCTATTTTGCCCATTTTTGTTCTGGGTTGCCTATTGATTGGTTTGTAGAAGATCTCTATATATGTACTGTATATTCTGGAATCAGGCCTGTGGTTGCTTATTTGTTTTATAAATACCTTCTTTCAGTGTGACTTGCCTTTTACTTTCTTACAGTGTTTGATATGCCAAAGTTCTTAATTTTAGTTTGATCCAGTTCATCAGTCTTTTCCTTTAGGGTTTGTGTTTATTGTGCCCTGCTATTTTCTTATGTCAATTTCTAAAAGCTTTATGGTTTTGCCTTTCCACACTTACATCTGTTACTGGGAATTCATTTTTATGTATGGTGTGAGGTAAGAGTCAGTTTCTTTCCTATTCCATATATTCAGTTGACTCGGGCATTTATTTAAAAGAACAGCCCTGTTCTCACTGGTCTGTAGTACCCACTTTCTCATAAGTTAAGTGCCCATATATGTGTGAGTCTGTTTCTTTATTCTGTCCTTTTAATACAGTTGTCTCTCCTTGACCTGATAGCACATTGCCTTAATCATTACCATTTTGTAATAAATCTTGATATTCAGCGGAAGCAAGTTTTATCACCTCTTGTCTCACCATTTACATTTCCGCATAGGTTTTGGAATCAATTTGTGAACTTAAAAAAATACACAGTTGGAATTTTGAGTGAAATTTTACTGAATGTAGATCAATTGAGGAAAAATGAGAATTTCACTGTACTGAATATTCCAACCTATAGTTTATCTTTCCATTTATTTTAGTGCTCTTTAATTTTTTTTAATTGTTCCATAGCTTTTTGGGTAGATATTTATCTTGGCTAGCTTTATTCCTAGGTGTTTATTTTTATGCAATTAAATATGGAAACTTAAAAAAAATTCCTTTTTGGCTTGTTAGTACGGAAATGTAGTTGATTCTTTTATATATTGACTTTGGATTATTCAGTCTTGCTTAGCTAACTTTTTAATTTTATAATATACCTGTAGATCTTCTAGATCTTCTATTTATATAGTTTCCATTAATAATGGCAGTTTTGCTTCTTTATGAGTTTTATACCTCCAGTTTTTTTTTTTTTTTCCCCTCAGTATTTCATCATGAGTATGCTTGATTTGACACTTGGATCAAGATTTGGCTCTATCCACCTTTGGCTGTTTTGAATAATGCTGTTAGGAACATAGCTTTCACTCCTTTTGAGTATATACCCAGAAGTAGAGTTGCTGGATCATATGGTAATTTTGTGTTTAATTATTTGAGGACCCACTGTATCATTTTCCATTGTTTTATATTCCTACCAGCAGTGTATCAAGAGTTCTAATGTCCTCATGTCCTCACCAGCACTTGTTATTTTCTTTCTTTATTTTCGTTTTCATTTAAAAAGGATGTTTATTATTTTGAGAGAGAGAGAGCGGGGGAGGGCAGAGAGAGAGAAGGGAAGAGGGGAGAGAGAATCCTAAGCAGGCTCTGCACTGCCAGCACAGAGCCTGATGCAGGGCTCAAACTCAGAAACTGTGAGATCATCACCAGAGCCGAAATCCAACCAACTGAGCCACCCAGGTGCCCCCTTTTGCTTGTTTTCTGTTTTTTTTTTAAGCAGGCTTTACTCCCAGTGCAGAGCCCAGTGTGGGGCTTGAACTCAAAACCTTGAGTTCATGAGCTGACGTGAGATGCTGGATGCCTAACGGATTGAGCCACCCAGGCACCCCTCTTCCTCCCTTCCTCCTTTCCTCCCTTCTGTTATAATAGTGATCCAAATGGGTCATAGCTATTGCTTTTTACCTGCTGTTGCTGACTGTCCTTTTTGAACTCTATTTGAACTTATGTTCGTTCTTTTCTGTCTATTCTTTGTCTCTTACCTATTTTTTTTGAACATTTCATCCTTTTGTCTTTTCATTGTGGATTTTTTTTCTGCAGACTTAGTGTCCAGTGTGCTTTTATTTTTTTTTTTTAATTTTTTTTTTCAACGTTTATTTTATTTTTGGGACAGAGAGAGACAGAGCACGAACGGGGGAGGGGCAGAGAGAGAGGGAGACACAGAATCGGAAGCAGGCTCCAGGCTCTGAGCCATCAGCCCAGAGCCCGACGCGGGGCTCGAACTCACGGACCGCGAGATCGTGACCTGGCTGAAGTCGGACGCCTAACCGACTGCGCCACCCAGGCGCCCCCCAGTGTGCTTTTAAACCCATCCATTGAATACTGAATTTTGGATATTGTATTATTTGGTGCTTTTGAAAATTGATGTCACTTTTTAAAGTTCGTAATTTCTCTCCCCCAAATTTTAATCGTGTTTTATCTTCTTACATATAGTAAGAATTACTATTATTATTATTATTATTATTATTATTACTATCATCATTATTATTATAAGTAAGCTTTATATCCAACATGGGGCTTGAACTCATGACTCTGAGATCAAGAATCACATGCTCTACTGACTGAGCCAGCCAGGTGCCCCAGAATTATTATTTTAATATCTAATTATTTTCATGTGCATAGTTCAGTGTGTCTGTGTTTCTGTCAGTTTTCATTTCTAGGTATCATGTGTGCCTGGTTATCTTTGGTTGTATTTTGGACATTGTATTTGCAAATTGTTTAAAGAAGTAAAATGAGGGGGTGCCTCAGTGGCTCAATTGGTTAAGCGTTTGACTCTTGATCTTGCCTCACATCGTGATCTCACAGTTCATGAGTTCGAGCCCTGAGTCAGGCTCTGTGCTGATAGTGTGGAGCGTGCTTGGGATTCTCTGTCTTCCTTTCTCTGGGCCCCTCCCCAGCTTACATTTTCTCTCCTTAAAATAAATAAACATTTAAAAAAGAAGTAAATTGAAGACTAGATTGGATGATGTTCTCTCCATCCAGAAGTGCTTTGTGTTTTCATCTGCATAGGGCTTTAGGGCACCACTAAGCCAAGATCATTTCCATCTGATGTCAAGGATTGCTATTTTGGGGGGCCACCCAGATTCTTAGAAGCTAATCTGTGGTTGTTTAGGCTGTTTTACTTTCAGTTCACTCTTCTGAGGTCTAGCCATTTGGATTTCTAACTCAAGTTGTAGGGGGCTATGCAAGCCACCAACCTTTGGGGGCTCTGGAATCCAGTCTGTTCTCCGGACCCAAATGGATATTGAGAGTGATTCTCAGTGTTTTGGTTGCCCCTTCCCAGTGTCTAAATGGCCCGAGGGCAGAAGTGGGGCATTTGCTGCAGGCTCCTCCCTCTGGATTTTACTTTATTTATGTTTCATGACCTGGTAACTACTCTTTGCCTTCTTAGTTCTTTGATGTTTCCAACCAGATGTTCTTTTATAATTTAGCTAGCAATTTTAGTTGTTTTCAGCATGAGGGTGAGTCTGAGTTACTTTGCAATTATTACCTACTTTTAAAAGCATTTTTTTTTAATGTTTATTTATTTTTGAGACAGAGGGAGACAGAACATGAGTTGGGGAGGGGCATAGAGAGAGGGAGACACAGAATCTGAAACAGGCTCCGGGCTCTGAGCTGTCAGCACAGAGCCTGATGCGGGGCTTGAACCCACGAACTGTGAGATCATGACCCAAGCCGAAGTCGGACGCTTAACCGACTGAGCCACCCAGGTGCCCCTAAAAGCATGTTTTTAAAGTTGTAGGATAAAGGAATTGTGTTGGACCTTGAGAACTCCTCTGTTCTCATCTGTTCAATGAATTCATTACTAAGTTAGTCAGGTAGCTTGTGTTTTGTTTTTGCTTTTGGTAAAGTAGGGGTTGATTGACCACCCACCATGTACCCACTACTGTGCCATATATGTGTGTGTGTGTGTGTGTGTGTGTGTGTGTGTGTGTGTGTGTAATGGAAAGTTTGAAAAAATAACAAGGCATACTATTCCTTACATGTAAGGAGTTTAGTTGTGAAAACAAGCATAAACTCAGAAAATTGAATAGAATATTAAAGGAGGTGCTCAAAGGTAATGCCGAATCACTGGCTTAGTGAACACCAAGGCATTAAGTCCTGGGTGTGAGCCCGACCTCCTCCTTGCCTCTGCCCTCTCTCTCCCAGGCTGCCTTCCTCATGCTGGTCACTGTGCCCCCTGTTCCAGCCCCCTGTCACCTCTTCTTTGCCATTACAGCTATTCAGGGGTTGTCCCATCGTCTTCAAGACATGTCTGAAGCCCTTGAGGAGCTGCCTCCCCTGCGACTTCTCGGCCCTGTCGTGTGCTTAAGCTGTCCCCATCGTGGCAGCCGTCTGTCTGCATGCACGCTTCCCTCGGCCTGCTTCCTTTGGTGCAAGGCTGGTTTTTCAAAACTTAGCTTCACACCGCGTGACTTTTTCTGGGAAGCCTTCTTTGCTGTCTGAGTCCCTTGCTGTCGGGAATCACAAATCTCTGCTGGACCACTGGTCAGTGTCTGTTGCCCATGGTAATGGCAGTCTCGGTGAGCTGGCTATAACAGCCAGCGTGTGTGCGTGGTCTAGCCCTGACCATGCACCAAGCACTATTTCAAGCACTTGACGTACACAAAGCGACCTATGAGGGAGCTGTTACTGTTGTCCCCATTTTACAGGTAGGAAAAAACTGAGGTACAGAGAGGCTTCGCGGCTAATAATTGTGGTCTTCCAGGCAGTGGCTTGATGCACGTATCCCCTTCTTCAGTAGGGAAATGGAAACATAGGAGCAAGGCCTGAGCTGCGAAGATAAATGTTTGTGGGTGACGATTCCCTTTCTTGCCCACTGGGGCTGTGACTCAGGGTGAACTAGACAACTATATATGAACCCCCCCCTCCCCCACCCTACCCCGCTTCCTTCCCAAGTTTTGTTGTTGATTCTGTTCTGTGTTCTCCTGTCCTATTTCCCTGGGTCTTAGCTGCCAAGCCAGGCTTCTTGGGGGAGTCTCTGGACTTCCCAGTCCATCTGGGCTAGACTTTTTGAAATTTACTCTAGGGTTTAGCTAGGCGTGATCTGGTCCAACCTACCAAGTAAACCTCCATCTTGGAAAGGATTGAAGTCTGTGCTCCCTCCAATTCTGCAGGTAGCTTAACTGATAAGTGCTGTGATATCTGACAGAATTTTGAATCCTTTGAATAAGGATTATTATACCTTAGTGTTGAATGAGTGATGAAGGGATGTGGTGAGAACTCGAAGGCGGCAACATTTAGTATTTCTGTAATGAATAATGCTCCCACCTCCAACAAGTTATGCAACCATACTCATGCTTAGGATTCATCAGGGAAAAGCCAATTCCATTTAATTAATGGGCTGCTCTTTTTAAAATACAAGCATTAATGTTTGGCACAGTTTTGGATTTACAGGAAAATTGCAGGATGGTACAGAGATTTCCAGTGTACCCCCCACTCAGACTCTCCGTTAATACTAACATTAGTACGGTATTGTTGTTACGATTAATAAAGCAATATTGATGCATTCTTATTAACTCAAGTCCACAGTTTATTCAGAGTTCCTCACTCCCTCTCCCCCCCCCCCCCCCGTCCTTTATCTGTTCCTGGATCCCACCCAGGGTACACACTACAGTTAGTTGTCATGTGTCCCCAGACTCCTCTAGGTTAGGACAGTTTCTTGGACTTCCATGTTTTTGATGACTTTATCAGTACTGGTCAGGCATCTTGTAAGATGTCCCCCTATGGGAATTTGATGTTTTCCTCATGATTAAATGGGCTTATGGATTTTGAGGATGTAAAGTGTCATTTTAATCACACCATCACAAGCATAGATATGTCAACATGACTTGTGACTGTTGTTATTGACCCTGATCATCTGGTTGAGGTGATGTTTGTCAGGTTTCTCCACTGTAAAGTTATTCCCCCCTGCTTTCATACTGTACTCTTTGGAAGGAAGTCAGAGTGTAATACCTAATCCTCTTTAGCCCCTCGAGTAAAGCCACCATTTTAAAATGTATTATACCATGACGTATTTAAAAAAGAAAAAAAAAAAACCTGTTCTTTGTAAAAGAATTTTAGAATTACTTCCTTTAATATCTCCAAGGTGCCAGCCCCTTTCATAGGGCATGTAGTAGACATGTTTGTGTCCTGATTAATGGGCAGTTTGAAGCAGTGAATTCCAAGCTGAAGAGAAAAGCCTGCAGTCTTTGCTTTTTCAAGCTCCTGCGGGCAGGGGCAGACAGATGAGAATTCGGAATCATAATTATATTGCCTGATGTTAGGATTATTATCTTTGCCTCAGTCTTACGTGGTCTGTAAGATACTGGACTTCGTTTTTTTTTTTTTTTTTAAGAGAGAGGCAAATCATAAGATAGACTTTTTTTAATGTTTATTTTTGAGAGAGAACGTGTGAGTGGAGGAGGGGCAGACACACACACACACACACACACACACACACACACACACACAAAATCCAAGGCAGGCTCCAGCCTATCAACACGGAGTCCGACATGGTGCTTGAATTCAAACTGCAAGATCATGGCCTGAAGTCGGGCACTTAGCCGACTGAACCCCCTTGGTGACCCTGGTTTGTTTTTAAAGCTCTTGCAACAAGGCAACACTGTTTCCTACTGAGCAGGGAGGCTTATTTCTGATCGTGTATTGAAGCATAGAAGCGGATTTCGTGAATTAAGCTTCCGTTTTGGGGGAGCATTTATGGTCTACACCGATAACTCTGCAAAGTGAGCTTTGGTGCACTTGAGTTGAATTAGCGGTGAATGCTGTTAAGAAAGTGTAAAGAAGCTATGGGAACGAAAGTGGCAGGGAGCGAGCGCCGCTTGCAGGTTGAGAGAAGCGTTACAATTAGCAGCGTGTGTTCGATTGGGCTTTTATTTGAACTCGTAAGTCGTGGAAAAGAGGTTTTTCGTTTTTCCAAAAATTGCACCAAGGTAAAGCAGAGCTTTAGTTGATGCGGGTGTGTTGTGCAGGCGTTAGCAGTACTGCCCTCACTATACGTTCATTGGACAGTAGCGCAACCCCAAGAAAAGGATGGTTAAGCGAGAGCTGTGCGTGCGCTGCTAGTAGGAAGCGCCAATACCGGGTTGGGTTGGGGTGACTAATTCTCAACTGGCCTTGCAGCCTGGTAGCTAGTGTCCCTTTATACTGAACACAGCTTCCGAAGGAAACCACCAACTCCTTGTTTCCTGAGGCTTCTGAAGGTCGCGACGTGGCGGCTTAGTTTTACCCAGAAGGCCACGCGCCAGATGCGGGTAATTTGCATACGTATTCCTCGTCGGGGCGGGGCTGTGGGGGGCGGGGCAGCGGCGCCGGTTTACACGCTGGTCCGCTCGCGTTCTGCATACGGACCCGCCGTGGCTTTTTATTTCCTTTCAAGTGACCGGTTGTTTTCTATTTAAGCTGTGAACAGCTCTTTGCGTACCAGAGCAGCCCTCTTGATAACCAGTTTATTCTGCCGTCGACATGCACTCTCCGGGCTCACGGACGGCGTTTGAGCCAGGAATGGGGGGGCATCGCGGCAACTGGTGGGCGCGAGCTCAGGCCCCGAGGCCGGCAGCTAACGGGTTCCCGCTGTTTTCCATTGCAGGTGGTTCTTCTCGGCATGGACATCCTGTCTGCGCTGGTCACCCGGCTGCAGGATCGGTTCAAGGCGCAGATTGGCACAGGTGAGCTGTGGGTAGGTGTGGAGCGGGCCCCCACATTCTCCACCGTCCAGCCCCCAGCCTTCCCTCCGTCTCCCCAGCGCCTCCACTTAGCTATATCCAACCCTTAGAGCTGGAGCCCCCCACCTCTCGCTGTCCTAGCCAACCCCCCTCCCAGCCAACCAACCCTTGTCTCTCCTTCAGTCTCCCCCTGCTGGCGCGGCACCACTGCTCCCTCTCCCCTCCTGACCTCACCCCACAACCGCTGGCCTCACCGCACCTGCTGGCATGTTCACTGTTTCTGGTTTTACCATATCTTTTCACCGGCTTCTTTCTGTGTTCGTGTTTTCATACACAGTGTCACTGCCTGTTCTTTCTTCTACAGATTAGCCGTCACATTTTAGTGCCAACCAAATCATATTTGCCCCTTTTGAGGTGCATTGTGTTTTCTCACTTGGAGAAGGCCTGCAAATCTAATACGGTTATATTCTTTCCAGGTCATTATCGTTGGTGTTAGTGTGTTCCCTTTGATCGTAAATGTTACAAGTGCATGTTAAATGACCACTTTTTATTTTGGAGGGAAAACAGTATGTCAGAAAAATGAAATAAAAAATAAGCACAGGTTTCGTTTTAGAGATGACACAGTCATTTCTCAATTCCTGACCTCTGGGATTTCATGGTAGTATAAGCACCAAGCAGCTCTGTTTGTACACACATTTCCTTATAGAACTTCTCCCTTTCAGTTGCTGCATGTGTATTTGTTATTATTATTATTACTATTTTTTTTTTTTTGCTAACTTCCTGGTCAGCATGCTCTTTCAGACAAGGTCAAGAACTCTTTCCCACTCTGGCACTAACTGTCCATCTGTAAATAAAAACTTCCCTTTTATTTATTTATTTGTTTGTTTTTAAAAAACTTTTTTTTTTTAAATGTTTGTTTTTGAGAGAGAGAGAGAGAAACAGAGCCCGAGCAGAGGAGGGGCAGAGAGAGAAGGAGACATAGAATCCAAAGCAGGCTCCACGTTCTGAACTGTCAGCACAGAGCCCGACGAGGCTTAAACTGTGAAATCATGACCTGAGCCAAAGTCAGACGCTTAACTGACGGACCCACCCAGGCACCCCAAAACCTCCCTTACTTTTAGACATTTCCTATTTGATAGCATTATATTTTCCTCCTAAATTAATTATTCAGGGATAGCTCTCGTAAAAGAAAAGTTTATGGGAGAAGCAGAGTAAGCCGATTTCTGTTAGGTGAATGCTCTTGGAGTGCTAGCAGGTGGCCCGCACCTGGGTGTGTGGAGGATGGGTGGGGACCTTGACTCTCTCTAGAGCACGTGCATGTACCTTATGTAGAATTCACAAGTGTAGATGAAAGAAGGATGGAGTCTTGAGTGCCCGCTCCTTTTACCTCCGGTGAATATGCTGGACCCCCTCCTTTACCTAGATTTCCATTTGTGTTGACTCTTTCCTGCCAGGATCTGCCACTGACATCCGTTTTAATTTTTTGCCAGCTTAAAAATGTGTTGATAGCTAGCTGGAGGAGGGTGGGCTAAGGAAGAAGACTGGTGTAGGATGTCCGAGCAAAGGACTTCCGGATTCTCAGACCAGCTCCTGTGGATTTTAGTGAGGAAAGTAGAACCGCGCGGATCTGTGGGTTTAGATTGGCGCACATCATTTAGGCCAGGATTTTGTCTTCCTGGGGATCGAAATACCCAGTTGGTGACTGCAGGACCTGACCTCCCCCCCCTTCCTCCCCCCGCCCCGCCCCCACAGGCTTTCATTTGATGAATTTGCATTTTGATTTTTCAGTGTTGCCAAGTTTAATAGACAGACTGGGAGATGCTAAAGACTCTGTGCGAGAGCAAGACCAGACTCTGCTGCTGAAGATCATGGATCAAGCTGCTAATCCCCAGGTAGGGCGGGGAGGTGCGTCTGCCTCACTCAGCATCCCTGGTGACTCCATATAAAAAGAATTTCTTTCAAAGCTGTCGTGTTTCACGTGAAAAATTCCGTAGCATTTAAGATGCACCCCCATGCCCCCATACAGGATGGTTAAATAAGTAATAAGTAGCAAAGGGTATACTTTGAATAAATTAGTGGACTTAACATGAGTCTCGAGTGCTTGGTTGAATCCATTAGATTCTTGAGCTCGTGTGTGTAACTGACTCGGTTTCTCTGAAAAGAGGCGGTTGTGGTGTCTGGAGGGTCAGGAGCCCTGGCTGGAGCCCTCATTCCCATCTGCTAGTGAGCTGGGGCTGCGGGGACAGGTGGACAGAGAGACACAGCCCTGCCTTCCAGGCTTCCGTTGTGTCATGTTCAGGGGGTGGGGTGGGGCGGGGTGGTGGAGGGATCAGAAAAAGCCATCCAGGTTGGGTAGAACCCAGAATGTGTTACGAGGTGAGTGGATGTGTGGCTTGCAGATACAGCGGGGACCGCTGTTGTGGACCGGGAGAATGGTAGGAGTATGTGATCTTTTGCATGCCACCCAAACCTCTCTCAGCTTTCGTTTCCTCACCCACGAAACGGGGGCTGGTTACACCTTTCTTTCAGAGCTTTTGGGATAATCACATGCAGTTATATAAAGGAATGTGTTTGGAAAAGCTGTGTGTTGACATACGAATATAAGTCACTATTTTTCAGTGTGCTCTGGAGAGGATGAAATGGGTGACTCGAGGCTGGGCTGACTTGGCACCTGCTGAGAGGTCCCTCTCCTGTTGGCCCTGTATTAAATGAAGGCTCCTCCTCTCCTCTCCTCTTCTGTCCTTTGTCGCCTACAGTATGTGTGGGACCGGATGCTGGGAGGCTTCAAGCACAAGAATTTCCGGACTCGGGAAGGCACCTGCCTCTGCCTTGTTGCCACACTCAATGCGTAAGTCTGGGTGGGGCCTAAGGGTTTCCCTGGTCAAGCATGTTTATTTTCGTTTTATTTTTTTTTAAGCTTATTTATTTATTTTTAGAGAGAGAGAGAGAGAGAGGGAGGAGGGGGGAGAGAGGGAGAGAGAGAATCCCACGCGGGCTCTGCACCATCAGCATGGAGCTTGAACCATGTGGTCGTGAGACCACAAGATCATGACCTGAGCTGAAGTTGAGTCGGACGCTTAACCGACTGAGCCACCCAGGCGCCCCAGGTGCCCCAGGATTTTTATTTTTAACTTTGTGTTTTGAGGTAACTATAGGGTTCAGGAGGTTGCAGAGAAACATCCTGGGAAGTTCCGTGGACCCCTCCCCATAGTCCTTCAGTGTTAACATCTTACATCTTGTATAGCACAGTGCCAGCACCTGGAAACCAATCGATGCAGTGCACAGGGCTCCTACAGATTCCTCTGGTTACACACAGGCATGGTGGGTGCCGACCTGTCCCTTTCTGTCACGTGTGTAGCTCTGGGGAGCCAGCCCTCCAGCAAGGTACAGACCTGCACAGCACCCCAGGCTCCCTCACGCTAGCCACCCCCGGCAACCACTAATCTGTTCGCCATCTCTGTGATTGTGTCGCGTCAAGAGTGTTATACAAATGGAATCATACAGAATGAGAATGTAACCCTTTGAGATTGACTTCTTCCACTGAACATAATTCCTTTGAGGTTGCGTATGGGGCAGTTCCTTTCTTTTTATCGCCCAGCAGAATTCCACGCTACAGACTTAGCCACTCGCGTCACCATTCACTTGTTGAAGGCTATTTGAATAGTTTCTGCTTTCTGGCTAGTACAAATACAGGTGCTGTGAGCGTGTACGTACACGTCCCGCCACCAATATAAGCTTTCCTTTCTCTTGGATCGGTGTCCAAGAGGGCCATTGCTGGGTCGTTTGGTAGGTTTAATTTTAAGGAAGCTGCCAGACTTTTTTTAGTTTTAAAAGGAACTGCCACACTGTTTTCCAGAGTCGTCTGTACCATTTTACATCCCCACCAGCCAGTGTATGAACGATTTAGTTTCTTCGTATCTCTGTTAGCAGTGAATGTTCTCATTGTTTTTTATCTGACCCATGTTCTTAGGTGTATGGTGATATCTCATCGTAGTCTTAGTTTGGGCTTTCCTAACGACGAGTGACATGGAATATTTTTTCATGTGCTTATTTGTAGGAGAGGCAAAGATTTTTAAAACAGAAAAGTTACGTGTCACTCCTTCTGATTATAAAAGTGACACTGTATATGTCCGAAAACGTGCATCAGGAAGAAAATAATGATTACATACCTTTCTGCCACCTTCGTGCAGTCACTGTCACCTCGTGGCGCAGTGTAGTCCAGCCTGTAAAGTTATATTATTTTCAAAAACAAAACTGGGATGCCATCTATGTCACCTCGTAAAATTTTCCCCGTCTCATTAGCCTTTTCAGTGCCGTTAAGTTTGCCCAAACGTGTCTGGAGTTTTTAAAAAAAAAGCATTTCTTGGTTTGGATCACAGTAATTTCACTTCTGAGAACGTGCCCTAAGGAAGACATGAGCTTACCAGAGAGTTGTATTCGCAAGGGCTATTTGGGGCCGTGTCTGTGACAGTGGAAAGCGGTCAGGGCCTTCAGTGCTGCCCAGCTGGGCGGTGTTCAGCTGGAACCCTCCGCGGCCACTGTGTCTTTCCATCCAGCGGTCATGAACCGAACGTCAGCCTGGGCAGGTGGAGAGTTAAATGAGGACCCTCTAGGGACTTGCGGTTTCGTTGAGAACACGGAGTTGGGCAGAATAGGAAGTGCGTGATAGGATAATAACGCAGGGCAGCCGTGTGGGAGGCAGGCAGCGCTGTGGGAAAGGCTGGCAGCCAGATCGGGGAGAGCCCTGAGTGCCAGGGAGAAGGCGCGTCAGCGGGCAGCACGGACGGCTTTGAACTCTGTGCAGAGGAGGCCTTTGTGGTGCGCCCCGATTTTGGAACCAGGTGGGCGGAAGATTGGAAGATGGGAAGGAGGGAGAGCCTAGGTGTGAGGGGGCGACAGGGCCCTGGGGAGGGAGAGGGAGGGGGGAGCGTTTCTTCCCTTTGTTCTCACCAGCAGTAAAACACTCCTTTTGTTTTCAGCTCTGGAGCACACACTTTAACACTAAGCAAGATCGTGCCACATATATGTAACTTACTTGGAGACCCCAACAGCCAGGTGAGTATATTTTGGTGAGGAAGAAGTATCCTGCTTACAGACCATCAGGATGCATTTCGGGGTCCTGTGTATACCTGGTAGGCGGGTGGGACTTCATTCCTGTTTGTAATGCTCTGATTATCGTTCCAGATACTAGCATTAGAGCCCGTTAGCATTAATAAGGTATCACTGGTGAACGTGGTGGCCCCTCTGCCCTGTTCTGTGTGTGGCTGAGGCCTCACTACCTGTGAAGTGACGTCCTCTGTGCCGGCCTCCAAGATAAGGTTGCTGGAGTCACTCCCTCTCCAGCCAAGAGGGGGTGAGCTCGGGGGAGAGCGATCAGTGCCGACTGAAGTCAGATAGGGATTGACTCTTGGGGGAAGGGGGATTAGATGGAAAGGGCCTGAGCAGTGTGTTCTGAGGGGATGGAAACTTCCCTGTATTTTGTGTGGGTGGTGACCCCTTTGGTATATGTAGCTGCAAATTCCTTGACCCCGGACAAACTCTGGATGGTGTGTTTTATGTAAATCTTCCATAAATTCAAAAACCAAACACCAGAGCACCACCTCGTTTGTGTAAGGGAGGGAGAAGAGCCGGCAATCTGGGCAGTCACCAGGCAGGTCCCAGAACTTTCCAAGCCTGGGCTTCAGAAGTGCCAGTTTTCCCACCAGTCAGTTCTGTTTGTCACCGAGAGTCCTTTGTGTTACATTAGTTCTCTCGTACGGGCTCATCGGAAAAACACCTCAATAGATAAAGGGGCCGAAAATTGCAACAGTAGTTCACCAAAGAAATACACGTGGTAAGCAGGCCTCTCATTTTAGGCTGTGACTGGTGATCGCTGACGTGCCCCCCAGAGAGGTCGTGCCAGCTTGTCCTCCACCTCCCACCCCACCCCTGCTCCAGCCCCCTCCCGCTCTTCTGGCTTTGCCTTTTCTCACCTCCAGGCCTTCACTCCGCCGCGCAGCGCTGCTTCCTTCCGTTCGGGTGCCCAGCCCCTCCTCTGGGCGTGTGTGCTGACCGCTCCCCCCGCCCCCACCTGCTTTCCTCTTGCCACTCCCTCCTTTGTCCAGCTTCACTGAAAGTATATGACACTGGAAGTGGGATTTTTGGATTTTTTTTTTTTTAATGTTTATTTTGAGAGAGAGAGAGAGAAGGCATGCAAGCAGTGGAGGGGCAGAGAGAGAGAGAGAGAGAGAGAGAGAGAGAATCCCAAGCAGGCTCCACCCCATCAGCACAGAGTTCATCTGGGGAATTGAACTCAGGAACCTGTGAGATGGTGACCCGGGCCGAAATCAGGAGTCAGTTGCTTCACACGCTGAGCCACCCAGGCGCCCCTGGGATTTTTAGATGTTTTAATTTACTGAATTATGCTTTCTGTTTCAACATTAATTTGAAAAGAAACTTAAAAAAAAGTTCTAAGTACCAAAATGGGTTATTTTGTCTTTTCCGTCTTTTTGGTTTTCTTTCCATTTTTGTTTCCTGTGGGGAGAAAAGTCCATCATTGATCACTGCTATCACACGGTATCCTTTAGTCCAGCAGAAAAGCCAGCCTGGCTGGCGGAATTTCCTTGTTCCTAACTCAGGCGCTGCCACTGGCCACACGGGTGACGTGGAATATGCACGCTGGGCCTCCGGGACACCCGGCCCTGGGGCAGAATGAGGTTGGCGCTCAGCGGGCAGGTTTCGGCAGTCTGCCTCAGAGCCAGATAGAGCCAGAGTGCTGAAACCACACTCAGGTGACCAACTGCAGCCTCACGTCTACCTTGGCAATGACCATCTGCACCCGTATGCCTGCGCCCACAGACACGCACGGTCCACGTCTCCCAGAACCCTCCCGCCAGGAGACTTTAACCACCCGCTTCTCTGCACCGCCGCACTCCATCAGTCCTGCTCCTGGGGTGTGGGAGTATGCTGCAGGTGCCTGTGTTCTTGCCCTTACTTTAACCTTCACATCGGTCTTTCCTGCTGTGGGCCCCGCAGGTCGCCCGCCTCCCCTGTGTCCCAGTAAGCAGTGGCCCAGTGAGGGAGGTCATAGATCTGAAAGACCTCAGATTCCATAAAGCATTCAGCGTGGGCCTGCCAGGTGGCGTTTAATATATGGGGCTCTTGGAGTCCCAGCGGCCCCAGATGTCGGGGTTCCTTTTTTCTGGTGAGCCTGAGGGTGGGCAGAAGCCGTAGGGGACCCATTCGCTTGCATGTACAAGTGAGCACTACATTGTGCCTTCATCCTGAGCGAGTTACTTCTACAGAACTTGCTTCTCGTTTGGAGTACAGTACTTTGTAGTGCCAAAGAAAACGTGTGCCTCTGTATCTCTTGCATCCGGGGTGCTTCAGACCCTCAAATGCTGTCTGACCCTGTAGCTTTGTGGGCCTGAGGAATGATGGTTTCAAAGGCTTAGGATGTTGGTTTCCAACATGTAGATAGCTCCACTTCCACTAGCCATTGTGTTGAGTGTTTTGTACACACAGAGTGTAGGTCACAGACTGCTGGCCTGAAACCGAATTGCATTCTAACAGACTGGCATACCTGTTTTAGCTTTATGTTTAGCGTTTTAGTGTTTTTTTTTCTTAAACGTTTGTTTTTGAGAGAGGGAGAGGGCGCACACACGTGACTAGGGAAGAGGCAGCGAGAGAGGAAGACAGAGGAGCCAAAGCAGGCTCCACACTGTCAGCACAGAGCCCGACACGGTGCCCGAACTCACAAACCGTGCCATCACGACCTGAGCCAAAGTCGGGCGCTTAACCAGCTGAGCCACCCAGGCGCCCCTAGAGTCTTGGTGTTTTTACATTTGTCGTATTTCCGACTTCCCTTGAGAGATGAGGAGATGTGACAGAGCTGCCTTGTATTCCTCCAAGGCTGGGTGATGGCAGCCTGTGTGCCCGACCCTCCATATTCCCTTCTCTCTTTGCCAGTGGGGCCCCGGCCGGTGCCATTTGTCGTTACACACCCACCCTGCTGTGCTCGGTTATGGTGCTCGCTGCCTGGGCCATGGAGGCACTTTAGCTGGGCATCTAGCAGGCACTCAAATTTGTTGAGTGAGTTTGTTACTTCCTGTGGCCTTCAAAGCAGCCTTCAGCTCACAGAGGAGGACTTTGGGACTAAAATAGTTTACATATTTTATGCAGGATGACTCAGCCCCTAAAAGGCCAAGCAGGTACCCAGATCTACGTTGACTCTCAGGCTAGTATTTCCACTAAATCTGTTGATGGTCCAGACTTTCTAAGTAGGACAAGATCTTGCTTGCTCATTAAGGTGATTGGCTGTGAACAAATGCCATCGTTAGAAAGTGAGCCAAGCGATGTGCTTACTAGTGATCCTCAGGACACAGTGGCATTAACTATTTGTGTGATACATACGTGTCTCCATATAAAACTGCTGCCTGACATCAGAAGGTATTTCTTTTCCCAAATAAACTGATAATCTGTTTTAGTCAGCTTGGGCCGCCATAACAAAATACCATGGACCCGGTGGCCTGCACAGAAATTTATTTCTCACAGTTCTGAAGGCCGGTAGTTGGAGATCAGGGTGCCAGCGTGGTCTGGTTCTGGTGAGGGGCCTCTTCCGGGTGTGCAGACTCCTCCCCCCTGTGTGCTCACCTGACCTCTTTGTACACGAGTGGAGAGTGGAGCCAGCTCGTGGATGTCTTTTCTTACGAAGACACCAATGCTGTTGTGCCAGGGCCCTACTCTTAGGACTTCATTTAACCTTAATTATTCTCTTACATAGGTTCTGTCTCTAAGTGCAGACATACTGAGGGTCGGGGCTTCAGCATACAGTGGTGGGGTGGGGGGTGGGGGACACAGACGTTCGGTCCATAGCGTGAGGTTTCCCTTTTCCACCATAAAGGGAAAAGTTCTCAGTGAGGTTCCCTGTCCTGTAACACTGTTCAGGAGTAGTGTGCAGGATCGAGGACTGTACATTGTTCTTTGTGTCCCTACTTCCTTCCTCTGTCTTTTCTTTGTTATTTTGATTTTCATTGCTTGAGACCCAGTCCAAAATCATGTTGCTCCCCTGTCTGGGCCTGCTGGAGTAAGGACACATCTCCCCTCCTCCCTAACCCTCACAGGTTGGCCTTGGTTCCAGGGCACAGCATACTAAAAATTTTTTCCCCATGTTTTTATTTGCAAAATGTTCAATCTAAAGAAAAATGGTAGGGCCAGTAGTAACCTCCGTATTTACCAGTTAACGTTGGTTTTCTCTCTCTCCATGTGCGTACACACACCCACACGCAGAAATGCACTCTTTTTTTCTTGAGCCATTTGAAAGTATCTTACACGTGTGATAGTTTGACGCTGAGATACTTCAGTGGGTATCTCTCAATAGCAAGGGTATTTTGTCGTGCAACGGCCTGCTATTTTCTCATTCAAGAAATTTCAACATTGCTACAGTGATCATGTTTGACGGACAGACAGACCACATTCAAATTTCCCTGTTTCTGTTTGTTTTCAATCTGTTCTGTTTCTTAAGCCTTGCTTATTGCTGCTTTCTGAGTTCATGTTTGTGTTTGGCCAGCCACTCACCTGCTCTTCCTGAAGCACGTGCCCTGCATCTCTGCTCTCATACCTTTGCACACAGGCTGTACCTTGTTTGGAACCTGTCTCATTCCGTCTTTGCCTGGTAAAGCGCTGGTCCCCAAGCACATTTTAAGTGGTTCCTTCCTCTTCCAGGAAATGTTTCTTGGTATCTTCTGTGTGCTTGCTCCCTTCCCTAAACTGTGGGAGCTCTTTGTACTCTTATATAATGTTCACGGTATCGTGCTCCGTATTAAATATAGAATTTATGGGCTCCCCCCGACCCCCCAGCCCCTATCTCCTTTCAGGACTGTTAGCTTCTTGAATACAGGGCTCTGTGTAGACTTTACTACCCATTTTTGTTGCTCACTAAGTATTTATTTTATTGAGTTAAATCTAGAATGCTTTTTACATGGTATTTTGTTTTTTGCATAATTCACTTATTTGTAGTGTTTTCTGTTTGGGGAGGATGGTCTGAAAATTCTGGTTTCCTGACATCATCTGAAAGAATTGAAAGAACAAAGGGATGTGGACTTTACATGTCTACCGGGATGGGACCTGAATTTACTCACTGGAATTGTACAGCGACGCCAGCCTGTCAAACATGGCTCTGTCTAGTCAAATGTCTATAAGGGATTGTATCACAGTCACCTTGGTAGATCGGTGATACACTCGGGGTGGTGTATAGTCTGTTGCGTCCCAGCAGCGAGTGCTGTGGATTGACACAGAGCAGCTGTAAGATCTCTTCTTTTACATCTAGGTTCGAGATGCAGCAATAAACAGCTTAGTGGAAATTTACAGACATGTAGGAGAACGTGTGAGGGCAGATCTCAGTAAAAAAGGATTACCACAGTCCCGGTGAGTTCAGACTTTTTTCCTTTCTTCTGCTCGTCTTCCCCTATTCTTTTTTTCAGTTAACATCTTGGTTTGCACTACTTAATTTGTTGTAATTTTATGCAAAGAATATATGGTTGGAGGATTGGTGGTTGGGGATCTTGTCCAGATCCTGTGTCCTGGCCCCTCCCATTCTACTTCTTCAAAAGGAGGATTATCACCCAGACACCTAGCCATGTTTCGTGCTGCGTGTTGATTTTAGAAGTATATTTAAAATCGAGTGGTGTTGAAAAATTCACCATTCTTGTGGTTCCTGTAGTTCTATATCTTGTATGCACAAAGCACCTCACGGACTAGGTGCTTAAAATATATTTGTTTGAATTAATGAAGCCTTTCCAGAATGAGTCCGGATAGAAATAGAGAAGTAATTCTTTGAAATGGTAGTATTCTGTCAATCTCAGTACATCAAGACCAATGCAAGGAGCTCAGCCTCTCATCAGGTCCAAGACAGCCTGAGTCCATAGATGTCTCTGTTGTAGTCAAAATTGTAAAAAATAATGAACAACTGGATATCCATAATTTTAAGTGTGATGGACAAACCTTCAACTTTTTGGTGCCCCGTTACTTTAAGTAAGAGAGTAATGCGTGAGTCCTGGGAAGCTGGACGTGGCCTCGGCTTATGGAGTAGCTTATCCGAGCCTGTCACTGCGTCCCTGGAGATACCAAAAGCCCAGAAACGTGAAGTGTCTTGGGAGAGTACACAGAAGCCCTGTCTCCTGACTCCCCTTTTAATTTTCTATACCCTGTTTCACAAGAGGTTAGAGAGTCTTGGGAGTCCAAATATGGAATGGGACTTTGAAATATACAGGAGTCCTTTGTCTTGATGTCCCTTGATTGGATGTGATGGAAGTGGACCTTTTTTCCCTAAAGTAGGAGTTCCATGAGCTGTCAAGTGGGGCTCTACTCTGTTGTCGTGAGTCCTGTCTGACCCCAGGTTGCTCACCATGGCACCTGAGCTGCGTGCAAGATAATTAGGTGGGGATAAAACTATTTTCATGTTTTTGTATAACATGTTAGCTGTGAGAATAGACTTTTTTGTTACTGTGTTTTATGAACCTCAGCTTTCTGGTCTTTCCATATATGGGAGAACACTTAGGAGAAAGACGAACCCAAAGATTGAAGCACTGCACAGTGTCCCAGGGAAAATTGGAGGGCCCGGGTGAGCAGGGAGAGCAGGGCTGGAGGGAGAGGGCTTCTTACTGAAGCCCTGACGTCAGCATCACCGTTGGGAGACAGGCTATGAGCACTGAAGCCCTTCCCTGCTCTCCAGGGATGGCTTCACCAGGCTATGTAGCTTGTGGTGGCCCCAGGCCACGAGCACGCCATCTCACCCAGTGGGACTTCCTGCATCCTGTCTGAAGGCTGCTCCTGGGTCCGGGAGGTGACAAGGGAACACGGAGCTCTCGAGAGGCAAAGGTGCAAAGGAGACTACTGTCCTTGGGGAGGCCTTCTCGCAAGGCTGGCTTTGGGCTGGCACCTGGCAGCTACGATCTGGGGGGCTTCCCACCGTTCCCAAAGAGTGGGCAAGAGTGGGTCACTGTGCCCCAGCAGTGGGTGTTACGCCGAACACCTGCTTTCCTTCTGGGTGTCCGGCATTTTGGTAAGTGCTACGCAGGGGGTGTCTGTGTGACCAGCCCGGCAGAGAGCGGGGAGACAGCACGGCACACACGTCGTCACAGCTCGCTGCTGGGGTATTAAGCACATCTTCTGTGACTCCCCTCCACTGGGAGGGGCTCTAGGAAGCTTGTGCCTGGTTTCCTCCAGACCTCACCCCACATACCTTCTCCCGTTGCTGGTTTCTCAGAGAGTCCTTAAGTATGGTAGTGATTGCTCTGAGTGTGACTGTGTGCCGAGTCCTGAGTCCTTCCAGTCCGTCATTAAACCTGGGGCTGGTCTTGGCGACCCTAACACAGAGAGCGATTTAGGTAAGGTTCTAGGGGCATTTAATGCCAGCCAGAGCTGGAGCTAGAACCTTTTTGTCCAGACTCCCAGTACTGGTTTTTTTCCACTACCACCCTCCTTTTTTTTTTTTTTTTTTTTTTTTTTTTTAATATTGAAAAGCTACATACAGAAGAGCTTGGGCCTCCGAATGAGAATGAGGTTTTCCGATATTTCATGTGACCTAAATTCCTACAAATTGTAGACCACACGGAGAGGGCAGTCCTAGGGAAACGGGCCCACATCCTTCACGGCTGTCGTTGTAAAACTGGTGGGCACAGTGCCTGGAGAGGGAGGCTGTTGGTGCTTCAACGGCATCATTCCAGTGAAAGAAGCCAAAACTTCATGTTTCTTTGTATTGATTACAAGACCCTTCACTAGCACTGTGACGGTCCGAGGCCCTGGCTGCCACCTTTATTTCGATTTTGCCGGTGATACGTACAAATGGAATGAAATTCCGCTTTTTTAAAGAATCGTCCGGTTGTTCAGAAAATTCATTGTCTGCTATATGTGGCTCCAAGTGGCTGACGGGAGTACTTGAACGTTCTAGACTTCTGGTACATCGTTTACATACACCTATTTTGCTGTTACGTGAGCATCGTTGATTTTCAGCCTAGCAAGATGCCACAGGACTAATAAAATATTGTGGGATGTGCGCAGTGCTTTCTGACACTTGGATTTAATCCTGAAGTAGAAATGCTGTACTCTGAAGGGTTTGTCCATTGAGTAAGTGTTGTATTTGAGAAGATTAATTCAATCTCTGAGAAATACATGATGAAACAGATGCCTTCACATCAGCTGAGTGACTTAAACGATAAGAGCCATAATGTGCTTTGAGGTGTGGTTTTTTTTTTTTTTTCCATTTCACAGCTGGGCAGACGCTTGGCCTTTCGTCAGCTTCACGTTGGGGGGACTGGACCTTCGCTTTTGGGTCACGTATTCAGTTATGATTTGGGTCTCGTTATCTATCTGGTGGCTAAAATCACATGGAACCAGATAATGTGGAGATAGTCAACAACATCTGCACATTAGAAGGTCTCAGCATAGTTGAGTTTGGTCAGTATACCACTTTACAGTCTTACACACACTGTCTTCGCAGTTCGTGCACATGGTGTGGTCGGAAAGTAACGTGATGAATTTCTGCCTGACTTTGTAAGATGCCATGTTGTCGTGCAGTATTTGTGAGACGTGTGGCACACCTGTAGTTCCTTGTGGCTTACTTTCCTAGACACAGGCTTTTAGCCCACTTTGACATTCACTGTCACCCCATGGCACATTCCAGAAAATATCTTTATCCACCATGACAGATTTTAGTTCACGAAGTTTATGGTGTTAAATTGCTTCTGAGACCGTCATTTGGGAACCAGACTCCTCAAACAGTAGCTGCTTTAAACCTGAAGGTCCTTTAATTCGTAGATGGAGCTGTGGCCTGGTCCTCTGATGCATTTGTTAGCACTGGCCTCGCACACCTATAGTTTTGCATGGCTCTGTCAGTGTATTTGTTGTGCTACCTCAACTTAAAAAATTTATGAACATCCACTAGTCATTACTAATAGTTGTGTCACTAAGGGAAGAATTGAAACTTATTTTTAAGGTGCTTGTGTAAGCTTTAGCGGTATAGAGAGGGCCCAAGGCAAAAGCAGAGGAGAAATGTGTTCTGTGATGTTCCTTCATTTTTTAACTTTTATCTTATATGCGAGGCATTTACACAGAGTTGACTCAATTTATAAGATACACGGAAGAAAGGCAGTCCCTTACCCTTCTGCCATCTCCCCCCAGAGGCAAACACTGGGTGCTGACTGCCCTGTCTCTGTGGTTGTAAGTACCGTGCACGTGTTGTCCTATGTGGTTTCTGTCGCTGTAAGAATTGTACTTTGCATGACGGAGGATGAATTTCAGCTCCTCCTGACCATGCCAAGCCACTTGACATCTCCTTGTCCACCAGTTGTAGCTATGTTTTACTTGTGGTTATGACAGCATTTTGTTTATATTATGACCGTGTGTGCTATTTACAGCCCACTGTACCGGGGAACTGATGGCTTTACCCTTTTTTTCTGCACAACCTTTTGTTTTCCCTGGGTTAATGATGGTCTTACTTTCATTTGAGTAGTTGTCTCCATGCTTACCGTGTGCTAGTACCGTCTACACACTGCCCTTGAACCTGCTCCAGTCTGGACTGGCTGCCCTCACCATCTCTTCCTTTATCGTCCTGACGTCTCTCTCTCGTCATCATCCTGGGGCTTCACTTCTGTCTTCTTAGCCGGTGCACCTGTTTCTCAAAGACCACATCTTCTCTTTCCTGGTTTTCTCTCTCACTTGAGTTGTGCATATTCTTCAGTAGCTGTCCGAGAAGAGACATGGAGAAGGAAAACTTTTTTGACTTTGAGGTGTCTTTGTTCTATCTTGATATTAATAGCGTGCTGTGGTTTAGAACTCCAGATTGGAAGGCTTTTTCCAGAATGTTAAAGGCAGTGCCCCATTGTGTCCAGCTTTCAGTGTTTCTACTGAGAACTCCAAAGTCCTTCTGATTCTTCATCCTATGTAGATAACTTTGGTTCTCTTTGCACCCAGAGTTTGTCTGAAACTTTATGTCAATGGGGCTTTTACGAGACTATACTCATTTTTTTGTGCAGTGCGCTTGGAGTGCCTTTCAGTCTGGGCAGGGACTTGGACCAGTCCTCTGATTTCATTTTTTCCTCCCATTTCTGTCTTGATAATTTTGCTCCACCTTCTGGGAGATTTTCTCAAATTTATCTTCCAACCATTCCATTATTGGATATTTGATTTAAAATTTTTCCTTTTTTTTTATAATTGTACGTTCCTTTTTATAGCATTGTTTCGGGTTTTCTAAAATAAGAGCCTTCTTGAAATATTCTTATACCATAACTTTCGTATTTTTCATAATTTACCATTTCCCCTTTAAAGTGAACAGTTCAGTTTTTACTGTATTTAGAAAGTTATGTAGCCATTACTGCGATCGAGTTTTAGAACATTTGAAAAGAATCCCTGTTTCCATTAGCAGTCACTCTCCATTCCTTCCTTCCACCCAGACTGGCAACCACTCGTCTACTTTTTATTCCTGTGGATTTGCCTGTTTTGAGATTTGCAGATAAAATCACACGAAGTGTAACTTTTCCGACTGCCTTCTTTCACTTACCACGGTGTGTTCAGAGTTCAGTCACACTGTAGCATGAGTCATTCCCTCGTATCGCTGAATACGATTTCACTGTGTGTCCTTACCCATTCCTCTGTTGTTTATCCATTCCTCTGTTGATGGGCACTCGTTTCCACCTTTTGACTATCGTGAATAATGCTGCTATGAAAATGGATGCGCAGATAGCTCCTCCGTTCCCTGCGTCCAGTTCTTTTGGTTAGATTTTAGAAGTGGACTTGCTGGATAGTATCCTGTTAGGTTTAGGTTTTTGAGAAACCGCCATACTGTTTTCCAGAGATGTTGTACCATTTTGCATTCCTACCAGCAGTGCCAAAGGTGGTGGTTTTTGTGTTTTTGTGTTGTTTTATTTTTGATAATAGCCATCCCAAGGCGTATCTCATTGTGGTTTTTAGAAATTTTCTTTACCTTTCTTGAAGATCACTTGACCGTTAATGTAAGGATTTCTTTTTGTAATTTCGTTGATCTGTATGTCTGTCCTCCTGGTACCTCACTGTACCAGCTTTGTAGTAAATTTTGAAATCCAAGTTTGTTCTTCTCAAGATTGTTTTGGTTATTCTGGGTGCCTTGCAGGTCCACATGAATTTTAGGATGTACTTGTCAATTTCTGGGAGAAGGGCAGCTAGGAATTTGGTAGAAACTGAATTCACATTGAGTTTGGGGAGTACTGCCCAGAGATCAAGAGTCGCATGCTCTTCCAGCTGAGCCAGCCGGACACCCCTAGGTGTTATAATCCAGTCTCTTCACTTGGTTATAGGCCTGTTCAGACTTTGTCTCCTTTTGAGTCCCTTTTGGTAGTTTGTGACTGTCTAGGAATTTGTCCACGTAAGGTTATCTAATTTTTAACACACAGTTCATAGGCTTTTTTTTTTTGTTTTTATTTTTGTAAGGATAGTTGTACTGTGCCTTCCTTTATCTTTTAAGTTTAGTAATCTGTGTCTTTTTTTTTTTTCTGATCAGATTAAAGATTTGTCAAATTTGGTGTTTTTTTTTCCAAAGAACTAAGTTTTGACTTCTTGATTGTTATTGTTTTTTTGTTTCCTGTTTCATATATTTCTGCTTTAGTCTTTATTTTTTCCTTCCTTTTGCCTGGTTTGAGTTCCCAGTTTTTTAAGATAGAAAGTTAGGTTATTGATTTAATATCTTCTTTAAAAAATTTTTTTTAAGGTTTATTTATTTTTGAGAGAGACACACACACATAGAGTGAGTGGGGGAGGGGCACAGAGAGAGGGAGGCAACAGAATCTGAAGCGGGCTCCAGGCTCTGAGCCGTTAGCACAGAGCCTGATATGGGGCTCGAACTCAGGAACTGTGAGATCCTGACCTGAGCCAAAGTTGGACGCTTAACTGACTGAGCCACCCAGGCACCCCTAATATCTTCTGTTTTAATGTAGGCAATTGCACCTGTAAATTTCTTTGTAAGTACTACTAAAGCTGCATACCGTGTTGTGCACATTGTGTTCATTTTTATTTGTATTGGAGTATTTTTTGATTTGCCGTTTGCTTTTATCTTTGACCTCTTTGTTATTAAGTGTTTTGTTAGTGTTTTAAGTGCTATTTAACTGTTATTTAAGTGCTGTTGTGTTATTTGTGTTTTATTAAATTTTTACATTATTTGTGATTTTCTCATTTTTACTTGTCATGGATTTCTAATTTTATCTTAACTGCGGTTATAGATCATAATTTCTATGTTCTGTGATTTCATTTCTTTGAATTTTGTTTTAGGCTTGTTTTGTGTTCTGGCGTGTGATCTTCCCTGGAGAATGTTCCATGTGCACTTGAGAAGTATCTGTATTTTGTTAATTATTGAAATGTGTGATATTGAAGTCTCCAGTTAATACCGCTAAATTATTTATTTCTCTCTTCAGTTCTGTCACCTTTTGCTTCATATATTTTGGGGCTCTGTTCTTAGGTACATAAAATTACTATGTCTTCATGATATGTTGACCCTTTTGTCATTGTAAAATGTCCTTGTCGCTGGTAGCAATTTTCGTCTTAAAGTCTATGCTGTCTGATAATAGTAGAGCCACTCCAGACCTCTTTTGAGCACTGTTTGCATGGAGTATGTTTTTCTGTCCTATTATTTTCTGTCTCTGTCTTTGTATCTAACCTGAATCTCTTGTAGGTAGCATATAGTTGAGTGTTATTTATTCAGTCTGATCATCTTTGCCTTTTCAATGGAGTGTTTAATTCATTCATATTTAATGTAGTATCAATGAGATAGATTTTATTTCTGCTCTTTTGCTGTTTGTGTTTTGTATGTCATGACTCCTTTGTTTCTTCTCTGTTACTCCCTTATTTTATGTGAAAAATATTTTTTTGTGTACCATTTTAATTTTCTTGTTTCTTTTACTATTCTTTTTTGGAATTATTTTCTTAGTGTTTGCTCTGGGGATTTCAGTTGACATCTTAATTTATAGAAGCTTAGTTAGAATTATTACCCTTAGTTAATTTCAGTATTAAAAACTTTACTTTTCTGTTTTCTCCCTTCCTTTCTTCTGTCGTGTTTATTTATATGTCTTTATATATTACAGCTCACCAACACACAGTTTTATAATTATGGCTTTATGTAGTTTCCCGTTAAGTTATGTAGGAGACGAGAAGAGTTAAAAACAAAAAATATATATATTTATACTGTCTGTTATGTTTACCTAAGTTTTATGTTTACCTTTGTAGTTATTTTTACTGGTGTTTTTTATATCTTCATGTGGATTTGGGCTAATGTATGGTCTGCTTTCATTTCAGTCTGAAGGACTCCTCTGTTTTTTTTTTTGTTTATCTAGGAATGTCTTAAATTCTTCATTTTCCCCTACCCAGAGCCTAAAATTCGTTCATGTAAAGACTGAAATATCATTGGTCCGGAGAGGATTCTCTGCTTCATTTTTGAAGGATGATTTTGTTGGATACAGAATTCTTGGTTGAGATTTTTAGGTTTGTTGTTGTTTTTTAATGTGTGTATGTATTTATTTTCAAATTGTTGAGGTATACTTGGTTCAGATTTAAAATTTTAAGACTTTGAAATCACTGCCACTTGATCTCCAGTTTTTTTTTTTCCTTTTTTTAAATGAGAAATGATTTATTTATTTTATTGAGGATTCGTTGTACACAAAGAGTGCCTTCCCTGTCGTTGCTTTCAAGATTTTGTCTTTTCTTCCAGCAGTTTGTTTCTCATGTGTGTTGGTTAGGATCTCTTTAAGTTTATTCTATTTGGAGTTTGTTGAGCTTCTTGAATATGTAGGTTAAAATTTTATATAAAATGTGAGAAGTTTTTGGCCATTATTTCTCCATATATTCTGTCCTTTTTTCTTTCTTCTGGTATTTCATTATATGTTTTGTTGGTACATATATATGTATATATGTTGGTACATTATAAGAACATGAACTCTTAGGCTCTGGTTTGTTTGTTTGTTTGTTTGTGCCCTGTTCCTTTTCTTTTGTTTCTCAGACAGAATATTGTCAACTGACTCCTCTTCAAGGTTGCAGCTTTTTTCTTCTCTCAACTCAAATTTGTTGTTGAGCCCTCTTGTGAATTTTTTTTTTTTTTAAAGATTTTGTTTTTTTAAAGTAATCTTATGCCCAACGTGGGGCTCAAACCCACAACCCAGAGATCAGGATTTGTATGCTCTATCAACCAGTCCAGTCAGGCACCCCATCTAGTGAATTTTTTATTTCAGTTTTATGCTTTTCATTTGTAGAATCTCTATAGGATTCTTATGTTTTCTGTCTCTTCAGTGATATTCTCTATTTGGTGAGATGTTCTTATACTTACCTTCAGTTCTTTAGAAATAACCTCCTTTACTTATTTTCAACATACTTATAATAGTTGATTTCAAATATTCATCTAATACGTTCAGTCTCTGGGCTTCCTTTAAGGATAGTTTCTGATGACTGATTTTTTTTTTTTCCTCCGTATTGGCCATATTTTCTTACTTCTTCACCTGTATAAATTTTTTGTTGAAACGGGTCATTTAAAATAATATATTGTGCACCTTTGGACATCACAGTCTGTTTTTCTCTGCAGATTTGTTGTTCTTGGTGTTTGTTCCTCCCTGCTTGTTTAGTAATTTTCCTGAACTAATTTCATAAAGTCTATATTTTTTTCTTATGTGTATGGCTACTGAAGTCTCTACTTGGTTAGCATAGTGTCCAGCTAATGATTTGATAGACATTTCCTTGGATGCCTTAAACCAACCAGTCAGCCTCGCAACCTTTGCTGAAGTGCTGTCTGTGTATGTTTGGGAATGTTTTCCGTGTTCTGGTGGGCAGTTTATGCATCTCTGCCTTCCCCTTTTCTGTCTGCTTGTGCAGAGCGTCAAGGTCAGCCAGCGATGAGACATTAGTGTGTTCTCAGGTCTTTTCTTAGACTTTCCTACAGTCTTGCACCTATGCATAGTCTTTCAGATTCCCAGGAATGTGTCAGATTTTTTTCAAAGTCCCCTGTGGACATCTCATTCTCCATTTTTCTTTGTAAGTTTTTTGGTCAGTGTCTTTGCCCCAGTTGTCATCATCTTAGGCAGTTGCCGTGTTAAGCAGTTGTTGCTGATTCTTTTTGATCTTGGCTTCAGGCGTAAGAGTCTCTCCTACTGAATGTGCTGTGAATCATGTAAAATAAAACCCTGCGAATGGGGATTCTAGGATGTGCCAGACAGGTCAAATCATTACAGTTCTCTTGGAATGGGGATTTTTATGGTGCTCCAGACTTGCTCAGCTCTTCCCAGTGGCTTTGAGGCTGCTGGTTTTCAAACTATTATGATTGTGACGCTGTTGATTTTCAGCTGGTGAGTTGGTGATGGAAATAAGACACAGCAAAACAGTGAAAAGCTTGCTGTCCTTACCAAGATTGAGCAGTTTGTCTTGAAGAGGGCTCCTTGGACTGTAGCAAACCTTTGTTTAATTTCCAGAGCTTTGAAAAACTTGATTTTGACATATTTTGCGAATGTTTGCTTTGCTCTTTGGAGGAGCAGATTTTCTGTCATTTTGAAGGTCTCCTTCCCTGTTTGCTTTTATAATCGCACTATTTTCTTTATCTCTTTGGGAGTATTAATAATATATTTTAAAAACTTCTCATTCTTCTTCTTTCCTCTGAATTGGGATTCTGGGGTATACGTTTGTTCATCTTGGGACTCCCTTTTTCACTTTAGAAGCTTTGCTCACGCATCTTTGAATTGGTTTGTCTGCTCACATTTAAGAGTAGTAGACTAAAAAGTCACTTAGCTCTAAGTGTATGAGTGGAGTTTGTTGACTATGAGCTTACTAGTGCTTTTAGGAAATTATTTTAAATTTATATTATAAGATATTCTAGGAAGGAATAACTAGATCTCACACTAAAAAAAAAAGCAATGCCAGTTGGGATTGAGGAGTTGGGTATAAATTTTGAATTCAGAAAAACCAGGAAGAAATGGTACCAGTTATTTGTGAGAATACTAAAGAAGTTTAATTCAGATTTGAGATCCAGAGATTTCACAGACAAAAATGAAAAACACTTGGTGGCTTCAGAGGGTAATCGTTACTTCGACACATCATTCAGTGTCTCTGAATGTATAAAACTCACCCTTTTTGGCTTGTGCAAATTCGCTGGTCCCAGGGAGGCGTTGTGTATTGCTGTGTTCAGAGCTAGCAGACGAAAGCCATTCCTAAGGAATGCTCTGTTGGGGTTAGACTGTCCTGAAGCCAGGTTACTGATCTCTTGAGGTGGTAGCCTTCTTAGGAGCCGCCGTATAGGCATCGCTGAGTAGAGAATGAGGTGCAGCTACTGAGACGGTTGTGGGTAGAGGGAAAGGCATGCCTTCCCGAGGGATTTCTGCATGAATGTGCAGGTACCGAAAAGGCAGCAATCATTTTAGCCCTCTCATCCCTAGTTGTTTGGGCCTGCTAGTTGGGGGTAATGTGGCCCCAGTGAGTGGACATTACCCCAGATGGAGCGTCTACAGTCTTGTTCTCAGTTGCCATTGACAAGGTGACTACTCTACCAGGAACGGATGAAATACTTGCCCCTCGCAGTAATTTTAGGACCAGCGAGGCTAGAGGTATACCTTGTCCCTACCTTGCAAACTTGCAGGCATGCTCACGTCAGAGGGTGTAGTTGTGACACAATAAAGCGGTAAGTTGGTCAGGGCATGCCCTGGCAACCTGTGTAGTGATATTATTTATGCGCTTTTTTATGCCACTGGAGGTCTTTGGTGCTCATAAAAGGGAAGGTGATGGAAACATCATAGGAAATTGATTCTAAGACATTTTTCCAGATCTTTAGTAGCCTCTGGATTTGAAAGTGAGTTTTACTCATATCTGGTCCTCAGGTGACACAAGTTTTTTGTAATTCAGTGGTGCCAACTTTGATTAATTGGTAGTGGCTGCCTGGAGCAGGTCGGGGAAGGATTTTGAGGCTACATCTGGGCTTAGATGGAAAGATGGGCCAAGGAGATTGATCTCTGCCCTGGTGTGGGAAGGGGGAGAGGCAGGGTGTCAGGCCCCTTTATCCCCTCCATTTTACCTCTCTTTGCTGATGCGTAGTTTTGGCTCCCCTGTGACTTAGAATGTAGCATCCTAAGTAGGAAAGAATGAAGTAGAAGCTGTAGAAATTAGGGACTTTACACACCTCAGCGTCTGGCCAGCTCAGTACTAGACTCGGTGAATGAACTCTGAAGGAACGGAGGCCAGAATGTGTGCAGTTTCTGTAGCGAGGGCAGGAACAGTCTTCACGCCGTGATGTAATAACTCTCCTGCATGACGTACAGAATACCAAAAGTACACGGTTCCCATCCCTGTCCTGAAGAAGAGTCCATTCTAGTTGCGAAGAAAAGACAAACATGTTTGAAATGATTAGAGCTTGTATGACAGAATGGTTTGTAAGCATGTGCTAAAATTTCTAGCCTGGTCCCTGGAATGGGTGGTGTAGGTTTGAACGCAAAAATATATTGCTTTCGAATCTCTGCCTTTACGCTTATTCCAGTGTATCTGTTTTGGCTTGGGAAAGCCTAGTTTTTTCTTGACTTTTTCTACCAGGCGAGATTAGCACCCATCTACCCCACCCCATGTTCCTCTCATTATTGGTGTCACGAGGATGGAATATTTTGACTGGTTAAGGGATTTTGTTTCAATTAAAGTGTCAAGGTGAAAATGATCCATTAATAGAAAACGTCATGTAGATTTTTTTCAATTAAAGATTACCTAGTCACTGTTTGTTTCTGGAGAAATTACTTAAGCATTTCTGAATTAAGCGTAAGTCACAGAAAAGCCTTTATATTGTAATGTTGGTGCATTTGAACAATAACAGTCTGTGCCTAGAAATAGGAGAAATACAGGCTTTTCATAATGTATACATTTTGTGTCGAGTAGTCAGTTTAATGCAGTGTCTGAGATCCCGGGCTCTGGATTCTTACTCTCCGGGCTAGCATCTCTACCCTGACTGTGTTACCCTAAGCAAGTTACTGGGTCTTGATTTCTTCATCTGTAAAATGGGGACGATAATCTCATACATGGCTGTGGTAAGGATTAAACAAGATTTTTCAGAGAGAGCCCTAAGTCAGTGCTTGGTCTGTAAGTGCTTGATTATTATTGGATGTTATTAATGTTACTAATGTAGTTACTGTTTTTGTTATTAAGTGGGTTTATATCATTGGCTTTTTTTTGGAGTGTGATTCAGTTTCACATCAGTGTTTTAATATAATTGGCTGTGAACAGTGATTGTTGACAGTCTTTACATGTATGTGTGCTTTTTTTCATACAGGTTGAATGTAATTTTTACAAAATTTGATGAAGTCCAAAAATCTGGAAACATGATCCAATCAGCAAACGGTGAGTAGAAAAAGCAGTTGTTCTATTTTTGCCTTTTCAGTTTTAGGTCCGAAATGCTCGTGCTATTTCTGAACAGCTGAATTTGATACCTTGAGAACAGTTTCTAGGTCTGAAGACTCAACCTCCATTGACCCTCCCCCTTTCCCAGGCCAGAAGCTATGAGGTTGTTGGCTTTCTCTTGTAGCTCGCACTGAATTCGGGAACTAATCCTGTTGGCTTTACTGTTACAAGCACACTTGGGCTCCCTGGCCTCTGCCGCAGTCGTTGCCCTTCTCCTGCTACCGAGCTGTCGTGCTCTTTTCCCTGTGCTCTCGCGGTAGACACGCAACCACTGTCCTTGCTGTTACTCTCTCCCGGCGCCCACGGGCTGTTTTCCATACAGCCATCAGAGGGATGTTTTTATTATTGTTTAATTTTTGAAATTTAAGTAGGCTCCACGCCCATCCTAAGGCCCGAACTCACGACCCTGAGACGGAGTCACACGCTCTGCCAGCGGAGCCAGCCAGGCGCCCCCAGAGTAATCCTTTTAGAATGTAACTCGCGTGGTGTTAATCCCCTGTTCAGAATCCTCCAGAGGTTTTGCATCACACAGAGACTGCAGTTCGGTGGCTCACCATGGCCCGCCAGGCCCTGACACGATCTGACGCTGGCTACCATTCTGATATCATGAGATGTTCTTCTCCAAGGTTCTCTTGGCTCTACTTCCATTGGCCTCCTTACTAATTTTGAACATTCCACGCTTCTCCTGCTTCAGGGCCTCTGTGCTTACAGTTCTTTCTGCTTGAAACATTTGTCCCCTGGGTGTCCCCGTGGCTCTCCTTCTCATTCCATCCAGATCTCGGCTGCAGACACACTCCATTACCGAGGTCAGCCAGTATAGCATATCCAGTGTTCTAAGGGTACTCTGTGCCTTCATCCTGTTTAATGTTCCTTCTTACTGCGTATCACTGCAAAATGTTTGTTCACGAGGGCAAGGACTTTGTATTATTCCTTTCTTTACCTTTAGTGCCTCAAAAGGTCCCTGGCATGTGGTATAGGTGTGCAATAAATATTGTGGAATAAATAAACAAAATAACTTAGACTTGAATTGTGACTTACTGTTTCTGGTACCTTTATTCCTTTTACTATACCTTGTGAGGCTGTTTGAGGACAAGTGGATATCTCTTGTGATTCCAGAAGGGGAAGAAAAGACAAGCGAATCACTGTATGAGTGAAGTCTTCATAAAGCAGTTGCCAACAAGGACTTTTTCTAACTCTCAGATAGCTCATTGCATCATGGTGATTTCAGGGCTCTTAGATCACCATAGCTTTCACGTTTTGAATATCTTGAGGTTGTAAAAAAGAGTTTGTCACTTTCAGGAAAGTTCCTCCTAGTACATAAAGGCAGAGCAGAAACAGGAGCCAGGTCTTTTGACCTCTGCTCAGCTGTGTATCTACCATATTAATAGGGAATTTGTCATTGGATAGTATGTTTCTTATAAAATGCTTAAAGACCTCTAAACATACTTTCATTAATCCCTCTTAACTTCTCTTTCGTATGTTTGTAAAAACGTAATATTAAGAGGGGAAAAAGAATATTTACTATAATTATGCTACCGCCAACAAATCAGTTTTCATTTATTTCATATTCACTTGTAGTTCATTTTCTGTCACTATATAATTTGTATGTAATTTTATTATGGCATAATTTCTGTACATTGCCCCCTACTTTTTTTTTTTTAAAAGAACTTATTTATTTATTTATTCATTTTGAGAGAGGGAAGGGCAGAGAGAGAGAGAGGGAGAGAATCCCAAGCAGGCCCAGCACTGTCAGTGCAGAGCCTGACATGGGGCTCCATCTCAATGAAACGCAAAATCATGACTGAGCCGAAATCAAGAGTCAGATGTGTAACCAGCTGAACCACTCAGGCACCTCTATTCACTTTTCTTTTAAAGTTTACTTATTTGAGAGAGAGAAAGAGTGCATGTGCGCAAGCAGGAGAGGGGCAGAGAGAGAATCCCAAACACTCTCAACCCTGTCAGTGCCAAGCTCAATGTGGGGCTCGATCCCATGAACCATGAGATCGTGACCTGAGCTGAAATCAAGAGTTGGATGCCTAACTGACTGAGGCCCCCAGGTGCCCCTGAAGATTTTCTTTTTGAGTAATCTCTCGTCAACATGGGGCTTGAACTTAAAATCCCAAGATCGAGAGTTGCCTGACCTCCCGACTGAGCCAGCCAGATGTCCCATCCCCTGCTTTTGTATATGCTTTTATACGTGCTTTACAACGTATCTGTGGTGGAGCTGGGACCAGGACTCTGGCCATCCAGTGATGAGTGGCACTGCTGGTGTGGCCAGGCAGGGCAGCCCAGCCAGTTGCAAGACACGGGCTCCTAAGTGTGTGTGTGTGTGTGTGTGTGTGTGCGCGTGCACGTAGTTGGTGTGTTTTCCCAGTTTAAAACTTGGTACCAAGATAGAAAGTACCAGGTAAAGAGGTAAGGGCGGTGGCTGAAAAGTGAGTTTGTGCTTTATAGCCTGTGTTATAAATTATAGCTATGAAACAGAATCCCATTATGCTGCTGGCACAGGGAGAAGGACCACACCCATGTTGGAGGCTTGTCTGGGAAAGTTTGTGTATACTGAGTTTTAATGAGCATGACACACAGGATTTAATCGTCAAGAATACTAAAATCCTGTGGTATTGGGTGCATCATAGCAACATTTTATTCTAAACGTCCACATGTAAATATTGCCCCTGCATGTCCCTATATGTATGTATATGTGGTAAAGCGGTAAGGACTGAGAATGAAAACAGTACTTTTAGGCATTTGTGTTAAAAATAATATGGTAAGGAAATTTTAATTCAAAACTTCCTGAAGGCCTTAAAATTTCAGCTTTCTTCTGAATATATGTAGTATTATTTTTTAATTGTTAGGGCCAAAACAGAATAAGGCATATATATAAAGATTTTAGAATTCTTTTTTTTTTTTATAAACTTTTTTTTTATTTTTAATTTTTTTTTTCAACGTTTATTTATTTTTGGGACAGAGAGAGACAGAGCATGAACGGGGGAGGGGCAGAGAGAGAGGGAGACACAGAATCGGAAACAGGCTCTAGGCTCTGAGCCATCAGCCCAGAGCCCGACGCGGGGCTCGAACTCACGGACTGCCAGATCGTGACCTGGCTGAAGTCGGACGCTTAACTGACTGCGCCACCCAGGTGCCCCAAGATTTTAGAATTCTTAACCCAGAGAAGTTTAGTCTCTTTACTGTAACTTTGAAAGACTTAGGTAAGATGTTCAGTAGCTGTCAAAAGCAAACCACTTAATTTCTTTTCTTGAGTCATTGAACATCCTGATAGCATAGAGAAACCATAGTCAGAACATAATAAAACCCATCCCCCCTTCTAATTTTGGGGTTTTTTTGCCCATTGATTCCCAGTGGAACCAGTTTTTTAATTGCTCTGGACATCAGACCATTGACTGCTCTGCTTACTGCTTTCTCCAGTTTGCTCCTTATATAGGTAGACTCTGACTTTTCTAAACTCTTCTATTGGTTCTTAGAATTTTTGTAGATTCCTTGGCATTTTCTGCATAAACAAATCATCTGCAAATAGGAATAGTTTTATCTCTTTGAGATCTGTATACTTTTTCTTTTTCTTGCCTTATTGCATTGGCTAGAATTTCTTCCACTACATTAAGTACAAGTGGTGAGAGTAGACATCCTTACATTGTTCCCAGTCTTAGGTCCTTCACAACTAAGCATGATGTTAGTTGTAGTTGTTTTTGTAGATATTCTTGAGCAAGATGAGGCAGTTCTCATCTATTCCTATTTAAGTTTTTATCACAAACAGGTGTTGGATTATTTTTGGAGGGGAAATCATCAGCTTATTTTAAATATTGAGATATAATGGGGGTGCCTGAGTAGCTCAGTTGGTTAAGCGTCGACTTTGGCTCAGGTCATGATCTCACACTCTTGGGTTTGAGCCCCACGGCAGGATCTGTGCTGACAGCTCAGAGCCTGGAGTCTGCTTCAGACTCTTTGTCTCCCTCTCTCTCTGTCCCTCCCCGGCTCATGCTTTCTCTTTCTCTTTAAAATAAACAAACATTTTTTAAAACGTAATAAATACTGAAATATAATCTATAGACAAAAATTTACTTTTTTAAAATGTATAATTCTGTGTTGGTTTGTATATTTACAAAACTGTGCAGTTATCTAATTCCATAATATTTTTATCACCTCCAAGGAGACCTATGATCGTTAGCACTCCCTGTTTTCTTCTCCCAGTCCCTGACAGGCTGCTTTCTGTCTCTAGGGAGTTGCTTATTCAGGACATTTTATATAAGTGCAGTCATAGATTTTATGGCTTTTTGAATATGACTTCTTTCACTTAGCATAATGTTTTCAGGGTTTATCCGTGGAGTAGCATGTATCTGTATTTCATTCCTTTTTATGGCTGAATAATATTTCACTGCTGTATAGATATGACCTTATGTTATCCATTCATCAGTTGATAGACATTTGGGTTGTTTCCACTTTTTGACTATTGTGAGGAATGCTACTGTGAATAATTTGTCTGAATGTTTTTATGTGGAGATATTTTATGTGGGAATTGAAATTCCCTTGCTGTGGAATTGTTGGGTCATGTGGTAACTCTGTGTTTAACTTTTTGCCTAACTGGCACTTAATTTTCTAAGTGTGTACCATTTTACATTCCCACCAACAACGTATAAGAGTTGTAATTGATTCACATTTAGGTCAATACTTGTTGTTGTCTGTCTCTTTGATTATAGTCATCCTAGTGGGTATGAAGTGTCATTGTGGTTTTGATTTGCATTTCCCTAATGACTAACAGTGTTGAGTGTTTTTTCATGTGCTCATTTGTAGATCTTCTATAGAAAAATCTCTATTGAAGTCTTTTGCCCTCCCTTTTTTTTCTCTTAAGTGTTGTTTGTGTTTTTATTTTCTTTGATTGAAAGTATCATTCAACACAATGTCACATTAGTTTTGGATCCACAACATAGTGATTCAACAACTCTACAGGTTATGCTGTGCTCACCACAGGTGTAGCCACCATATGTCATCATACAGTGCTTTTGCAGTTAATACTGTATTCCTTATGCTATACCTTTCATCCATGAGACTTACTCATTCCATAACTGGAAGCCTGTGCCTTCCATTCCCCTTCACCCATTTTGGCTGTTTTTCTACCCTTCTCCCCTTGGCAACCATCAGTCTATTCTCTATTTATGGCTTTGTTTCTGCTTCTTGCCTCTTTATTTGTTCATTCATTTGTGTTTTAGATTCCACATGTAAGTAAGATATGATATTTGTCTTTTTCTGTCTGGCTTGTTTCACTTAGCATAGTACTGTTTGGGTCCATCCATGTTGTTACGGATGGCAAGATCTCACTCCTTTTTATGGCTGAGTATTATTCCATTATGTGGAATATGCATGCGCGTGCACACACACACACACACACACACACACACACACACCCCGCATCTTTATCCATTCATCTATTAATGGACATTTGGATTGCTTTCATATCTTGGCTATTGTAAATAATGCTGCAATAAACATATGGGTGCATGTATCTTTTCAAATTAGTGTTTTTGTTTTCTCTCGGTAAATATTCTAGGATCATATGGTGTTTCTGATTTTTTGAGGAACCTCCATAGTGTTTTCTACAGTGGTTGCACAAATTTACATTCCTATGAACAGTGCACAAGGGTTCCTTTTTCTCTGCAACACTTATTATTTCTTTTTGATTCTGTCTATATGACAGGTGTAAGGTGATATCTAATTATGGTTTTGATTTGCATTTCCCTGATGATTAGTGATGTTGAGCATCTTTTCATATATCTGTTGGCCATCTGTATGTCTTTGGGAAAATGGCTATTCAGGTTCTCTGTCCATATTTTTATTGGATTGACTGTTTTCTTGGTGTTTAGTTGTGTAAGTTCTTTATATATGTTGGATATTAACTCTCTGTTGGATATAGCATTTGCAAATATCTTCTCTTCAGTAAATTGCCTTTTCATTTTGTCAGTGGTTTCCTTTATTGTGCAAAAGTTTATTTTGATGTAGTCCTAATAGTTTATTTTTGCTTTTGTTTCTCTTGCTTAAGGAGACAATAAAGATACTGCTAAGGTTGAGGTCCAAGAAATTACTGCCTCTGTTTTCTTTTACGAGTTTTGGGTATCACCTTTAGGTCTTTAATCCATTTTGAGTTTATTTTTGTGTATGGTGTAAGAACGTGGTCCAGTTTTGCGTGTAGCTGTCAGGTTTTCCCAATATCATTTATTGAAAAGATAGTCTTTTCCCCATTGTATATTCTTCCTTTGTCAGAGATTAATTGACTCTATAAACATGGATTTATTTCTCGGCCCTCTGTTCTGTTCCATGGATCTGTATGTCGGTTTTTGTGCCAGTACTGTGCTGTTTTGATTATCGCAGTTTTGTAGTATATCTTGAAATCTGGAATTGTGAGATCTCCAGCTTTGTTCTTCTTTCCCAAGATTGCTTTGGCATTTAAGATCTTTGTTCCATACAAACTTTAAGATAATTCTGATTTTATGAAAAATGTTATTGGTATTTTGGTAAGGGTTGCATTGAATCTGTAGATTGCTTTGGATTGAATGGACATTTTAATAATTAATTCTTCAATCCATGAGCATGGTATATCTTTTCATTTGTTTGTGTTGTCTTCAGTTTCTCCCTTCCCTTCCCTTCCCTTCCCTTCCCTTCCCTTCCCTTCCCTTCCCTTCCCTTCCCTTCCCTTCCCTTCCCTACCCTTCCCTTCCCTACCCTACCCTATCCTATCCTTTTTCCTTCTTTCATGAGGTTTAAACCCATGACCCTGAGACCAAGTGTCACATACTGCCCTGACCACGCCAGCCAGGTAGCCCTTTAGTTTCTTTTATCAATGTTTTATAGTTTTCAGAGTACAGGTCTCTTACCTCTGTAATTTTATTCCTAGGCATTTTTTTCTTTTTGATGTAATTTTAAATGAAATTGTTTTCATATTTCATTTTCTGCTACTGTGTTGTTGGTGTATGGAAGTGCAACAGATTTCTGTATCCTAATTTTGTATCTTGCAACTACTGAATTCATTTATAAGTTCTAATAGTTTTTTGGGAGGACTCTAGAGTTTTCTATGTATAGTATCATGTCTGTAAACAGTGACAGCATTACTTCTTCCTTATCAATTTGGATGCCTTTTTTTTTTTCCATCTTGTCTGATTGCTGTGCTTTGCCCATTTTTAAATTGGTATTTGTCTTTTTGTTGTTGGGCTATAAGAATTTTTTGTATGTTCTGGATATAAGACTCTTATCAGATATATGATTTGCAAATATTTCCCCCCATTCTGTGGGGCTTTTTTGTTTTTTGTTTCTTGGTGTGTTTTTTTCTTTGTTTGTTTGGGTTTTTTTGCTTTCTTGTGTTTAAATTTTGATGAAATTTATCATCTTTTTTTGTTAACTGTGAATAATAATGCTCTTTTGAGTAAGAAATAAAAACTCTGGATTTGAGCTAAGGTGAAAGAAGCTATTAATGTAATAGCAGTACTTGTAGGGAAGAGATGGGTTTCATCTTGGGTTCTCTTTCTTGACATGTTCAAAAGTAGGTTGTTCTAAGATACGTAATTGAGTGTGTTTATGTAAAACCCATGGACTTAATTTTTTTTAAGTGCAGAATTGTGACTAAAACAGTAATGGAAAAGCAGCTGAGTAGCAATTGGAAAGGAGTGTCCTATCTCTAATAGAACATTTCATCTTTGTAGGATTCTTTTTTGTTGCTAGGTTACTCGAAGGCCATTCAGCTTTGAATGGCAGGAGTATGGGAGTTAAAAATATGTTGTTTTATAGATGTTTCTTTTTCTTTTTTTCCATCTCCATATAATTAGCAAACCCCTTGAAGCAAAAATTACAGTTTTGTCTCCCATGGGTTTCAAAAAGCAAATTATTTTCTATGTAAGTTTTTCTCTTAATCATGCAGATGTGCTTATGCTCATGGGAGAATTGGATTTTAAGCATGAAAGAGCCAGTAATTATAGACTAGTCAGTGTCCTTTATCTGTGGCCACTTAATGATCTTTAATTGGATTTGATTGAAGCGAGGCCCATGGACATTAATTTGGTTAAAAATGTGCATGCTTTTGAGTTTCTTGAGCAAAGCTAACATTGTTTATGAGGAGAGAATGAAAGTACCATGTTGATTAAATCCATGACGATTCCATAATGAATCTGCAGCTAGAGAAAGAGACAAAATATTGGTTGCTAACAAACTGTAAACCAGATAACAGATGATCATAAAATTTCATGAAATTATCAGCTCTTACACATGCACGTATCTAGGGCACCATTTTGCTGCCAAATGCATCCTGCTTTTTTTTTTTTTTAACTAAAACAATGTATAATTTGCAAAATGTTCGATATCTCTTCTAAGTTGTTGGATATGAGAAATACCTGTGCAAATCTGAAAGCGAAAAGACCAACGTTGAGTTGTTAGGTAAGATTTGAATTGTTGCCCAGAGGAGCTAGGACAAAGCATCCATTTAAAGCCGAACTGAGTGTCTTCTTTCTTAAGAAGCCAAGCCATTATTATCTTGTGTAGCCTTTCAAAACAGTGATTGTGAATAAGCGTATCCGGTGCTGGTGATGGGTTCCCATCCTCTCGCCAGCCTGTTTATTAGACTCTGTATATGACAAGGTTTGGGATTCTGGTTAAGTGTCTTAGGAAAGTGCTTCCATAGCCATAGGTCCAGGGATAACATGTTACAAGACTAGCAAGTATGCTGTGCTGTTATAAGGACAAGACCACCTAAAATAGCCTGGAAGAGACTGTTCCTGATACCAGTTCAAGCAGCTTATGCTGCACCTGACAGCTCCTCTGTGTGGAAATAAGATTGCTTTTTGACATTATTTTTAAGGTTTGTGCTAGGAATGTTCTTCCCTGTTTTTTTCAAGGGGAAAATTCAGATAGTTAAAGAGAAATTTAATAACACCTTTAAAGAAAGCTCTCTTACATGAGTAAAGTCAGATGGAGAAGGTTCACCTCCTACGCAGTCCCCCTTTTAAAATAATCACTTATATATAGTCCAGGCTTTTATTTTGGAATAGGGTGGCAGTTGCCATTGGTGCAGATCACACTGGAGTCGTGTGGGTGGGGAGTTGGCTGATGCTTAAGTTGCTGTGAGTAGGTATAGCTTTCAGAGCAGTGTTTGTATTTATTGTACCAAGATCCCTGACGATCATGACTACTGGGAAAGGTAGGCTATTCTTATATATTTTGAAATGCATTTGTAATTATTACTGCTTTGCTAGGAAGTAAATAACATATTTAAGATATTTTACAGTTTCTTTGATAACTAAAAATTTGTTGGTGAAACTTAGGGAAAAAAAATTGCTGTGAGCATTTGGGCAGGGAAAAAATTGTGAAATCTATAGATGTATAAGCCTTAATGTTGACCCTCAGGAACTAGGAGAGAGCTTCAAAGGATGAGGTTAGATGCATTTCATCAGCCTCTGTTTCTTTCTTTTTCTTTTTCTTTTTCTTTTTCTTTTTCTTTTTCTTTTTCTTTTTCTTTTTCTTTTTCTTTTTCTTTTTCTTTTTCTTTCTCTTTCTCTTTCTCTTTCTCTCTCTCTCTCTCTCTCTCTCTCTCTTTCTCTCTTTCTTTCTTTCTTTCTTTCTTTCTTTCTTTCTTTCTTTCTTTCTAAAGCCTTTGTTTATTTCATGTGCTTTAAATTTTTTTCTGCAGCTCTTGTATTCACAGTATGTGGGTTACGAAAATAAGTTATTTTGCAGTTACAAGACATTTGTTACTGAGTATAAGCCCTGTCTCGAAAGGAATCTGCTGGCCAGAAATTTCTAAGATTTTTCAACAGTGGATAGAGAAAAAGCATAGAACTCATAGTAGATCAGGGATGCTGCCTCTGTCTTGAGAATCATTATTTCAGATTTTTCCTTTCCTGTTAAAGACTGCATTTTAAGGATGCAGAAAAGGAACTGAAAAACTACAAAAGAATTATTTTATTAAAGTGTTACTAATTAGCCTTCAGTCTTTGCACAGAGGTTTTACCCAGGTTTTGGCAGCATTGAAATGATTTTGAGAGAACTCTATGTGCACAGGTTTGTGTTTGAAGAAAGTGTAATTTATGTGATAGGAACAGCCTGAATGCTCGCCTGCCTTCCTGTGAGATGGTCTTGTTGATGAGCTTTTAATTTGTTGTCTCTGAAGGATATTTCCCAAACCCTTCAGCTGAAACAGGTATTAACACAGAGTAAAACTGTGCATGATAACAGGTGTTCGTTTGCCTCCCACTCCAGGGAAACTGGCACACATCCAGCTCACTCATTCTGTGTTTATTTTGTAGTGGACGGTCGCGGTGTGTACATGTGTCTATCTGAAGCTAAATTTGGTTAAGTTTGTTGAAAAATTTCTGCTTGCTCTATTTTAAAATTGAGAGTTTAAAGTATACAGGGCCGGTATTCCTTTTCATTTTGTCCCTCATTACAGTACTCTATATTCAGGTTAAGCCGCTGTGGGAAATCAATACCTGTGCAGGAGAGTTAAATAATTCACGTTCTGAAGTGACCTTTTCTAGTTCCCTTCATTTGAGGATTTGAAAGCGTGTTTCTTGCAAGTAGCATTTATCTTAGGACGTTGTATTTTGGATTATTTTTTTAACAGGACGAAATAATTACGGGATGGGATTTGACTGTGTTACATTAAAGGCCACGGAGAAAGCCTGTGGATCTGAGTTTAAAATAAGATTGTTCTTTTGCTTGATAATTCCTTTCAAGTTGCCTGCTTCTTGTTACCAGAAATGCAGCCTTAAAGGATTGGTAACTTCGACCTTACGAGAAACTGTAAAGGCAGTAGGAGATAAGGACCTACTACAAGCTGCCTCTTGAAGCTGTGGCTTGTTTGAATTTTCCTGTGTTGATCCACGAATAATAAAGGGCCCGTTAACAGTCTGCAAAACAGAGTACCAGCCATCTTACCACAATTGTGTATAGAGTATTTTAGTATTTTCAGAGCACTTTCCTGAAGGTTTTTTGGTGGTTTTTATGATCTTCGTGAAGCTCCTTAACAAGTACTAGGCAGGGTGGCTTTCCAGCCTGGATACAAGAGGTTTGGGGTTGGCTATAATTGGCTTGGTGGCGGGCGGACAGCAGAGCCCTGGATTTTGCCCTCTTAGACCACTCTTCCTCCCGCAAGCTCAGTGCTTCCTTCCTGCCGTCAGGATATAACGTTGGCTTTGTGTTTTTCTTTGATCCTCAAATTGTGCAGTTTCCAATAGTTGTCTTAGGAAATAATTTAAAAGTGAAAGCATTCAAGGAGCTCTTAAAACAGGCATTAGCACTCCATAACCAAGCTTTAGATGCCTCGGAAATGTGATGTTCCTAGTCAGTTTTTTTGCCCAGTGAGGGGATGAGGGAGGAAATTCTGGGAGATGAAATTATACAACGAACATGATGAGTTTTTTTTTTTTTTAAAGCAGTTCGGTATGCTGGGGCTCGGGGGGAAGACCCAGGAGAAGATGGATGGACAGGTGCCTTGTATGCTGAGCGGAGAAACTGAGATTTTTAGTGAAGGCCATTTACTGTCTGCTCAGAGTTAAATTTTAAAAATCGGGTTGTGGGGAGAGAAACTAATGACAGGGCGACCAATTTTAACTTTACAAAATAGAACATAGGATTTAAGCCAATCCTTTTCATCTTGTGGTACCTCATAAAATCAGGGCCAGCACAGCAATAAGGAAAATAAATGTAATTTAGAATAAAGGATAGTTCTTTAAGTGACAAAAATGAAGCTCTGTGAGTTTACAAGTTTCCCTTGTAGTTGTCAGTTTGGTTCAGACTAGTGTGAATTATCCAGAAGTGTCACCGATCCTTGAAGTGGCTTTGGGGACTACTGGTCAAGGTGACTGGACTGTAAGTGCACAAGTGACTTTGGGGCAGGAATGAGTAAGCCCGTGGACACTGGAATCCCTCAGACCAAGCGTGAATGCTGCGTCTGAGCTGTGTGACCCGGGGCAGGCTCCCTGTGTGTCAGCCTCGATCGCCTCCTGTGTGAGTTGGGAGAATACCACTTCCTGCAGCAGCGGGAGGAGAAAGCGAGATGGATAGCTTGGTGCAGGACCTGGCCCAGAAAGACTGTGCCGTGTGGTATAGGGACACCGTCCACTGTGTGATCTAATGGGAGATAGAAGTTGGATTTAGGTTTAAAATGATATGTTTGATCCTTTTGCATTTATAGGGAAAACTCTGAAACAAAACAAGATGTGGAACCAGATGTATAATAAGATCTTTTTAAAGGAAAGTGCCATCCAGTGCCCAGATCTCAGTTTCCACCGCCACTGGGGCTCTTCGGGAAATGGCCGATTCTCGGGCTGGAGCAGGGGCTATGCAGGATGAGCCTGTTGCATGTTGTAGTGCCAGAAAGTGAGAAAGCGCTCGCAAAGCAAAAGTAAAACGATGATGGGGTTATGACAGAAGGACCTAGGAGTCAACGGAAAGATTTCTACTGGCCACAGCTGGGACACTGAGCAATAAAATAATGTAGTATTAAATGAGTGCATACTGATAAAAAAGGAATGACTGAATAAATAGGTAAATGGAGGAGAAGAGACAAATCTCCTCGGCACAGTTGCTCCGTACCTTCCGTGCAGCCCCGCCGTGCTAGAGGAGGAAAGCCTGCCTCCTGCTCAGCGTGGGCGTGCAGAGTGACTACCTTCCAGAGAGCACAGTGTGCACAAGGGGAGGAGAGGAGCCTGACAGTGGGGAGACCTGGCCTCCGCTGGGTGATCAGGGTCCACATCGGCAGGCCTGTTGAGAGCACGTACTTGGATACCATGTGGTAGGAATGGCATTTGACCTCTGTGGTCTCCCTCCCCCAAACCCATAAGCTATGTCCGGACATGACAGAAACCCCAGGTAAACCCAGATTGAAGGCTATGCTGTCAACTACAGAACGAGGACTCCTCAAAGCTGTCAAGGTCATGTAAAACAAGGGAGGTGGAAGAAACCGTGGTAACCTAGAGGGGCCCGGAGACACATAATGACTAACTGTAGTGTGGCGTCCTGGGTGGGATCTGGAACAGATAAGGGATATGGGGAAAGTAAAGAACTCAGAATAAACTGTGGGCTCGCGTTAATAATAATGTGTCAGTATTGATGCATCAATTATACATACACTAATGTTAAGTGTTAATAATGGGGAGATTGAATGTGGGGTATTGGGACCTCTCTGTACGGTCTTCACAACTTTTCTGCAACCCTGATACCATTCCAAAATAAAAACTTGATTAAAAACCAGAAACCCACGGGCGCCTGGGTGACTCAGTTGGTTAAGCATCCAACTCTTGATTTCACCTCAGCTCATGATCCCAGAGTCATGAGACTGAACCCCATGTTGGGCTCGGTGCTGAGTGTGGAGCCTGCTTAAGATTCTCTCCCTGTGTCTCTGTCCTGTGTGTTCTCTCTCTCTCTCTTGCAAAACAAAACAAAACAAAACAAAACAAAGCACCCAGAAACCAGTAAAGGAGTTGGAAGAGAAACTTTTTGTTCTTATTCTGTTTTCTTCTGGTGATATTTGAATTGTTTAACCATGCTTCTGCATGCATTAATACTGTTCTCTGCAAAAGGTTACATAATTTACTTGGGCAGTGGAATTACTGCTTTTATTATGTTTTTAATGTTCTGTATATTTAGAACACCTAATGTTATTTGTTAAGAAACAAAATCGGAGGCAGAGAGACCAGTTGGAGGACTATGTCGGCAGCAGAAATCCACCTAAGAGATGAGGAAGACCTGAATTGGGGACAGCCTCGGTGGGACCAGAGAGAGTGCAGTGACAGATGGTCGGATGCAGCCCTGGCCACACTGGGGATTATTTGGGTGGTAGGTGAGAAGGACGCGGCGGGAGATGGGGAGGGCAGAGGAAAAGCAGAGTAGGATGCCGCGTTTTGGCGTGGCCGGCTGGCTGAATGGTGGCAGGAGGACCAGCGGAAGGAGGGGACTTGCACGGTCGCAGGTTTTGAGAGTAGGGAGAGGATTACAGTTTTGGATGTTTTGAATTAGAATTTTGATTTGTGCGTGGGTTTGATTCAAGTGGGTTTGTATCTTGGAGTAGGCATGGGGCTGGTATCCAGAGTAAGATTAGAATAGGTGTTTATTCTCCACTGTCATTTTGTTTCTCTGCCTTATGCAGAAATAGGATAATTTGCCTCTGTTGTGTTGTTGAGAATGAAGTCATTAGAGCAGGGAATGGTTGATTTGAAGGGTTATTGCACGAGAGTCACAAATAGCTCTTGGGGCAGTCACATTGTGGCGGGAAACTTCCAAATTTGGCTCTGAATATTTCCAGCTGGCTCACTTTTGTGCCTTTGGTCACAAAGAAGAATTGGGGCACAATTGACACAGTGGTAATGTGACATTTTGTAAGAATGCAGAGTGTGGATCCAATATCTGACCTTTATTACGTATATTGCTCTTTTAGGGCAAGTTCAAGGGCAAAGTAAATACTGCTGTGGAAAGGAGAAAAGAGTATTTCACCAGTAAAAGGATACATTATGATTTTTGTTACTGAGACACTCAGAGATTTTTCTAAGGTGTTGAAATACTAGTTGTTGATTCATAAATGTTCAGTTTTCACTCTCATCACCAACATACAGTCTTTGTTTACAGCTCTTAGAGTTGCTTAAAACTCCCCTTTCCTGTGAGAGTAAAATTTCAAGTCTGAGTGTCTGTGTGTTCGTGTCCCATGTCGGGCTCTGTGCTGACAGCTCAGAGCCTGGAGCCTGCTTCAGATTCTGTGTCTCCCTCTCTCTCTGCCCCTCCCCTGCTCATGCTCTATCTCTGTCTCTCAAAAATGAATAAACATTAAAAAAATTTTTTTTTTTAATTTTTTTTAAGTCTTGAGTATGTTCACTTAAAATAAACGTCTGCACTGTACCTTTTGAGTACTTTCGTGAGAAGTAAGTAACAGTTTAGATGCCTTACTTTTCTCTAACTTACTACCGCACGGACGTTTGGGGTTAGTATCACAGTTGGTGTTATTAACAGGGACAGGTTCCTGGTAGGCACGTCTGTGTACGGGTACTAGAGTGGTGCCAGTCCTTACCGCTGCGTCCTTTCTTGGTTCACAGTCTTCAGATACATTGATCCTCCTGGACTACACTTTACTCATCACCCCACTTCCCGTGTCAGTTTGCAGGCACCATTTTTCCTGACGCACAAGTGTCCCCAGGAACGCCTTCTCTGGACGGCTGGGGCATCTAGGAGTTTACTTTCCGAAGGCTCCCCGTGCTGCCCGGCTGTCAGCTCAGAGAGTAAGGAGGAGGCTCTGCTCTGTTCTCTGACTTGTCAGCATCCCGCTCAGGGCCTGGCACAGGGTGAGCATTTAACACACACCTTCTGAATATACAGATAAGAGTTACATGAATGATCCTCATTGTACGAATGAGAAATAGGCTCAGAGAAGTTCAGTGACTTGTCTAGACTGAGAAATCTGGCCAGGACTTTTGAAGCGTGGAGAGTGTTTTTGAGTCTCTTATACGTTGCACCACTCTCCATGCTGCCTCCCAAGGTTATAGTCTCGTGTGGAAGATTGAACTCCAATTACTGTTTCATTTTCTTAGGGAGACTGCACACAAATTGATTTACCCCCAGTGCTCGAAATGCCGAAACGTTTATTCAGCATGAGTGACGACAGCCCTGAGAGCAGGAGGCTTTCATTGGTCTGTCCCCCATGATGCACATGCATAGAGGCTGCTCCCAGGATCCACTCACACAGGAACTGAGGCGGCTCCATAACCCAGCCACACGCCATGTGACCACTTACCTCCAGGGTCCCATTTGGCATGGTGCCCAGTCATTGAGACCAGATCTTTAAGAGAACTGATCGAGCAAGGCAGATGAAAAGTTCTTGTAACATAGTTAGAATGGGCTTCATGAATTCTTATAACCAGGTTCAAGGTTGAATAGGCATATACATTTGATTTTTAAAAAAATGAAATTGAGGGAAAAGCAACAATTGAAAGGCCCTCTTTTGTATCCTAAAAATTCATTTTAGCGGCTACTTGGGATTATTTGTCCATAAATGAAAACCGCACTTCATACTGTATTCAGTTATCTGCAGGTCAGGCCGTAATAACAAGCGATGGAGCCCCTGCCTGTGTATGCCAGAGGCCTTGAGGCTGGTTATAAGGGTCATGGATTCGTGGCACCTTTTCAAAGAGGAAGCGTAACTTCATGGGAGGGCCCCTTTTCCTGCTCAAAGAGTGACATCAACCCTAGTGTCTAATCAAAGGCATTCTTTTGCTTCATTGTTCATAGTAAATTGGAACCTTCCTTCTACCCTTTCCCCAACTCCTACTCTTGAATTCCCAGTCCATGACAGAGATGCCTGAGTAATCCTCCTCCCCTTTGTAGATGAACGTCATGGCTTTGGTGAAAGCCCTACGGAATGATTTGGCCTTCCCTGAACCACCCTGTCCAAAAGGTCTCTCACCACCCCATCTTTTTCCTTCTTCTGTTCCAGGACACTGTTCTTCTCCTGCATCCCCCTTTTCACGGGTTTGTTGTTATATTTGTGTTAACAAAATCGCTCTTTGTGCTGGAAGTTTCCTGTGGGCAGTTAGCATGCGTGTTTTGTTCCTGCTGTATTCCCAGGCCCTCGCAAAGTACCTGAAAGGTAGTAGATCCTCATGCATTTATTGAATGAATAGACAAAGGAAGGAGGTAGTTACCCAAGACAGGTGGCAACTAGCCTTCTGTTCATTCTATAAATTACCATGGCTGTTCTTTCTTCAAGCAAATTAATACTTTGCTCCCGAACTTAGAGCTTCAGAAAGAGAATCTGTTGTTTTCCCATTCTGTTTTCATCCCTTTCTTTCTGCCTCTTTTCTTCCCTGCTCCCCACGATTTCCTCCTATAACTTTCCCTTTTCCCCTCCTACTTCTTTTAAGGGGTCCATTATCTACTGGAAGAGAACCCTTGTCTCTTAGGTCAGAGCATGGTTTTGAGCTGGACGTAGGGTCTGTGATGGGTTATGGGGTTCAGGACTCAAGCCCTGTCTGGTGTGCTCACCAGTGCCCCATCAAGTAGAGTTTGTGCCCAACAAGGCCGACTTTGACAGGCAGACAGAGGGGAGTGTAGGATGTCAATGCTCAGTGAAATAAATACTGGTCTTCTTTGGCATAAGTTGGGCAATGTGATTATTATATGGGGAGTGCGGTGGAGAGCTGAAGGTGATGGTGAGTGGGCCTCAGAGGTTGGCCAAGGTAATGGAGATGTGGAGTGTGGTGTACTCAGTTGACCTTATTCTTAGGGCTAGAAAATAAGCAAGTGATCAGTGTGAAAAGACAGTTATCAAACACGTAATTTCAGTCATACTCCTATAATTTACAAAAAACTCTTTGAGGATATCCTGTACGTTATGTAGCATAACTACTTCTCCCCTTCTGCACTTTCTCCCTTTAGAAATACACTTGCTCCCAACCTCCTGTGATACTGATACCTCCCTAAGCTTTTCTTTGCTTGTTTCCTGTCTTGAGCCTATAGTTGTGTGGCCTCTACACATGGCCATGGGTGAGAATGTCTTAGAAGCTCTTAGCTGGTGGATACTCAATCTGCATCATTCTCTAGACAAATAACAACACACCTGAGTACGATTTGCAGTTCACGGTACCCAACTGTAATTAAAAGAATTTTAGAAAGCTGACTACTTTGAAATTTTGAAACAAGTTATTCTTGACTTCTGTTTCTTTTTGCTTTGTAATTATGTAAATAATTACAGCAACCTGAACTCCAGGTAGCTATTGGAGCAGGCTTAATAAAAGACACTATTGCCTTAGCAGTAGATCTGTTTGAAGTGTGTGTGTGTTGTAGTTATCCAAAAGCCCTATTTTTTATGGACGTAGGAAACCATCAGCTGTAATATGTGACTTCTCATTTTTCAAATTATAAGACTGGAATTGTTTAGACTTGAATGAATGTTGGACTGAAGAAACAAAGAAGCAGTAATAATTGGAGAAAATAAAACAGACCCAAATTCTTGATGCATTTACTCAGAGGTATTTGCTAGGAGAGATCTCTTTTTCTTTAAACAAGACAACTGTTTCTTCACACAGTGGTTAATTTTTCCTTAGCATCTCTTCTGAGGTCTCCTGAGCTTGACTGATCCATGTTTCATAGGATATGGTAGAAATTTTGATAACCTTGTTTCGGAGGAGAAAAGTGGCTAAAAGCTTATGGTCCGAGAGTATGAGTCAGTAGTGAATTGATTAGGCGTGAAGACTTTTCCCAGAACACCTTTGACATCTAGAGGAGAAAGTTCTACAAATGACCACTTATTGAAGCCTCCTTTCCCCTCCTTCTCTTCCTCCAGCCAACAAACTTCAGGTTAGGTGACTTGTGGAGGGGCAAAAGGATGGTCCCAGCTCTGAGAACCTGTCAGACAGTAGCAGCAGGAGAAGCTCTCTGGGGGAAGGCTCGTTCTGCTTTTGTCTGAAGCCTGGACCTTTCCAGAGTTTAAGGCACTAACACACAGGTGTCTGGGAATGATGGCCCTTAATAGCCATGTAAAACCAGGTTTTCAGTCTGCCTAAGAGTTCCTGTGGTTCACCCAAAGATATTAATATGGAGTCAGGTCAGGTGTTCACAGACCTCAGTGGCTCGCTGTTCCAGCAGTAAGGATGGCTCATTCCCATGTTCCCCAGTGCCCCTTCTGGCGATGTCTTTGATGCTCAGGGTATTAAAGTAGAAGTCTCTTTGTGTTCCCTTCCTTTTGGTTTAGTTCCGAGGGTGAGCTCATAGTCCTTCTGAGGTGTGTTCGGAGATACTCTTCCTTAAGGTTTTTCTGTACCTGATTATTGTTGTGTTGTTACAGGTTCTTTTCTCCTGAGAAGGTATAGTATTAACAGGGTTTTTGTTTAAATTGGACTTTCAGATTAGTCAAGAGGTGCTGACTTCTAATTCTAACTTCTAATAACCCTAACTGCTGGGTATGACTTGGGGACTTTGCCTTCAATCCTCTGCTCCTTGGTGCCCAAGATGGGACAGTCCCAGAGTAGTGGGGCTTCTAAACCCCTGTGTGTGCAGAAAGCAGCTGGCCAGCTGTTTCATTATTCTTGTCAGGAATTCCTTGCCTGTCCTACTTCTGCCTAGGAGTCATCTTTGGAATTTGTTCTTTCTCATTGTAGATTCACTCTGTATGGTAGCCCAAGGTGTTCCTGAATTATGTCTGATGTGTGCACATTTAAAACATCTCACATCTGAAGTCATTGTTAAATTGCTCAGTATTGGACACCAGTAATAGAGTGAGTCATGTTCGTAGGAGGGCACAGTGCATCCTTTCTGAGTTTATTTGGCCCTCTGCTATTTACTCCTATTCTCTATTCATGTGGCATATCCCATGTGTGCCTTTAGCAAAACATCACACTGAGTCATAACGGCTGCTGGTTCTATATGTCTGTTCCCTGTGCTGGACTGTGGGCTCCAGAGTGAGAACCGTGACTTTTCTGTCTGCATCTCCGCTCCCGGCAGAGCACCTGCACACACTTGTGCTTGGTGAATAACTGCTGAAGAGGTGAAGGAAGGAGAACGCGCATGCTGTGTTCTCCGTGTTCGGGGGAGGCGTCCTCTCCAGTAGCCTCCAGCGAGAGGAGGCTGATGCTTCTGGGCATCCGTCCAACTTTATTCTAGAAGTGACAAAGGGATTACTTTGAGACCAAACCACCTCTCGGCTGACCCTGTGCCCTGGACTTGAACTTCTAAGTTACAGAGAGGCTGTAGAGGACTTAGGGAGATTTTTAAAAACTGATACCATTCAGTGGAAGCATATCCCTAATTAGCTTTTTTTCTTTTCCTTGTAAATGCTGAATTTCTTTCCTGTGACCCTGAGAACACCGTTGTCGAGACCATCCCCAAGTCATCTTGACAAGGGGGCGGGTGAATCCTTTTGGAACGAACTCTAGGGAAGGTGATTTGGTTGGGCCTTGCCTTTCTCAGAAATGCCCATATAGTTTTTTCTGCTGTGTAAGCTGAATTGTTGTATGCCTCTGAATAGCATTAAAAAAAAAAAAAAAAATCTACTCCTGGGGTACCTGGTTGGCTCAGTCAGAAGAGCATGTGGCTCTTGATCTCAGGGTCATGAGTTCATGCCCCATGGTGGGTGTAGAGATTACCTACGTAAATAAATTTAAAAATCGATTCCTGATTCTTTAGCCCCATCCATATGTTTTTGCAGGGCTTACTTTTTGTACTCCCAGCATAACACAAGCAACGACGGTGTAAATAGCTGCCTTTTGTTGTGTGCCTGTGGTTTTTCTGTCTTTACATATATTGCCTGACCTGCGTGAGATCCTTTAATCTAGCACAGGGACCCTGTGGGCTGCAAGGACAGGTGAAGCAAGCCCCTCTCCGATTGTGCGGACAGGGAGACCAGCTGGCTCATGTCACTGGGTGTGCTCTGGGAGGGCTCGCTGTGGCCTCTGGGGCACAGGCTTGGTGGTGCCCTCTCTGCCGTCCCTCCGCCTCTTGCCCTGCTTTCTTCTGGTCTGCCTCACGGATAGGCGGGTTCCTCCATTCCGTTGGCCCCGGCACCTCTGGGCTTGCATCTACACAGCCCCGGTCCAGGAGAGGGAGGCTCTAGAATTAATTTACTGCGAAGGCTCCGGGGCAGAGCCCTGAAGCTTTGGCCAGACCCGGGTCCGGCCTGCTCCCTGAGGCAGGGGTGAGGTCACTCTGAGGGGGGCGGGAGAAGGGTGAGCGCCTTCTGTACAAGAAGGAGGTTGTACTGGGCAGGCAACACTTGGGATGCTCCCTGTAGGTGGGCAGTATTATTCCTTTTTTTCCAGACGGGAAAACAGAAGCATGTGTCCATTTTCTTTACAAACCTTGAAGTTGGTCTTAATGAAAGTGCAGGCCGGTCACTGATAGCCCCGCCTTTGGATGGGCTCACTGCCAGCGGTGCCTTTCCGCTCCCACAAAATCATCCTGGGGCCTCTCTGTGGTCCCCATACCTGCGTCTGTTGTGAGCTCATTATCACCGCATAGACCAGAGAGCGGCGGCCAGACCGCTTTCCGTCCGAGACCCAAGGAAAAATGGGCCTTCATCTGAATCTGCAGAAGGCACATGTCACTTACACCATGTGAACGTTTCACTTCTGCCGGGGCCTCTAAGGAGCAGGTTTGCCCCATGACCTCCTTACGTTGTTTCCCTTTCCGGTTTCCAATGGTGTTTTCTTGGCCTGCCTTCTCCCCGCTTTTTCCCTTTCTTAGCTCTTTGTAAAGGATTAGTAAAACTAAACAAATTTTTGCCTCTTCATCCTGCCTGTTCTTGCTTTAACTGCACTAGAGGTGTTATGGCTGAGATAGTCTTAAATGCCAGCCTAGCTTTCTGGCAGAATGTTCTTGGCTGAAGGAGTGGAAACGATCTCTTGCCATGAAGCATGATTGTGTTTCAGGTTCGCCTTTTCTGTGGTAGCGAGTGGGTTACCGGTGCCAGAAGGGCAGAAGTGGCCCTTGCTAGCACCTTTGTAGCTTCCATTTTTTAAATGTTTGTTTATTTAACGAGTGCCTGCGGGGGAGGGGCAGAGAGAGCGAATCCCAAGCAGGCTCCGCACTGTCAGCAAAGAGCCCGACGTAGGGCTCCGGCCCACGAACTGCGAGATCGTGACCTGAGCCGAAACCAAGAGTTGGACGCTTAACCGACTGAGCCACTCGGGTGCCCCCTGCCATTTCCATTTTGTACTGTGAATTAGGCCAGTGTTTCCAGTCAGGTTCAGGCTTGTTACATCCCTTGTGCTCTGACAAAAGCATTTGTTAACTATTAACAGTGGAGAGGAATGGCATTTTGGGTTCAGGATATGGATATTGAAGGGTGTTTTCAGAGAGCGTTATTAAAGGACTGATCCTATTTAATACGGATACATACTGACTGGACTTGGAGGGAACCCGTACCACACTTGCCATATTTTGAAGGGAAGGGAATGTAGAAACTTGGAAGGAAAGCAGTCTTTTGCCCTGCTACCCGGTTCGGGCAGTGTGGCTTGCATTTCTGTGCCTCTCTAGGCATCATCCAACTTTGTTTAAAATTAAAAGCTAGTGAGGACAAATGGGCAAGAACTGTAGTTTGGATAATGAGCAAAGTAACTTTTTATACATCTTCTGATCCCTGAACGTGGGATGTCTTTTCATTTATTAGGTCTTTAGTGTCTCATAACAATGTTATGTAGTTTCCAGCCTACATGTCTTGTTACTGTTTTTAATTGAATTGTTTTATTTCATTTTTGGATCATTCATTGTTGAGGTACAGAAATACAATTCATTTTTCTGTATTGGTCTTGTATCCTGGCACCTTGCTGAGCTTATTTATTAATTCTGATAGTTTTTTTTAAATAAATTCACCAAAACTTTCTTTTCAAATTTTTTTTCATTTTGAGAGAGAGAGCACGTGAGTGGGGGACAGTGGAAGAGGAGGGGAGAAAGAGAGACTCTTAAGCAGGCTCTGTGCTCCGTGTGGAGCCCAACATGGGGCTCGATCCCACGACCCTGGGATCATGACTGGAGTTGGACACTCAACTGCCTGAACTATCCAGGCAACGCTTTAGAACTTTCTGCATACAAGATCATGTTATCTCTGGCGGTGCTGGGTGCCTGGGTGGCTTAGTCGGTGAAGCGTCTGACTTTAGCTCAGGTCATGATCTCATGGTTCAGGGGTTTGAGGCCCGCATCAGGCTCTGTGCTGATGGTTCAGAGCCTGGAGCCTGCCTTGTTTGGGTTCTGTGTCTTCATCTCTCTCTGCCCCTCCCCAACTCATGCTATCTCTGTCTCTCAAAAAAAAAAAAATAATTAAAAATTAAAAAAAATGTCATCTGTAAATTGAGATAGTTTTAGTTCTTTCTGTGTAATCCTGAGGTTTTTTTCTTTCTTTCCTGATTGCCCCAGCTAGAACCTTTAGTACAGCATTGAATAAAAATGCAAGAGTAGGCATCTTGTCTTGTTCCTGATCTTGGGGGTAAAGTATCTAGTCTTCTGCCATTAGATACGATGTTAATAGTGTGTTTTGTGTGATTTCCCTTCTAATCTTTGTTGTGTTTTTGGCTTGAAAGCGTTTCATTTTGGTTATTGTCAAATACTTTATTGCATCTACTGAGCATGTGGTTTTGTCTTTTATTCCATTAATACAATGTATTAAACTGATTTATTTTTGTAATTTACATTCCTGAGATAAATTCCACTTGGCTATGATGATAATTCTTTTTGTGTTGCTGGATTTGGTTTGCCTAGTACTTTGTGGAGGATTTTTATGTGGATATTTGTAAGAGATATTAATGATTGTGTGTTTAAGAAATTGTCTTAAGTGAATAACTTTTTTAAGTAAGCAAACGTCTGTTATAAGAATTAAAATAATGCACAGAAAGCATTTAGCACAGTGCTCAGCACATAGTAAGTGGCCAGTTTATATGAATTGCCTTTTTTTTTTTTTTGGTTAATTGTCATTTATTATCGTGACTCCGATCATAGGATTTTGAGTCAGACAGACATGGGCTTATTCCTCCTTCTAGTTAGCCATGTGACTTTGGGCCCATTATGCCTGGATGCCTTAAGTTTTTTCACTTTCAAGAGTGGAGTGATGATAGTCTGAGAGTTGTCAGGAGGATTTGATGAGAATGTGCAAAGCAGCAAGCGCAGGGCCTGGCACGCACTTGTGCACATAGCCAGTAATAGGGTGAGATGGGGTGAAAGACACACGGCCACGTAGCATGGAGAAGGGCATGGTTGGCTCTTCCTGGATGGAGCTGGGCAAGAACCCAGAGCATCAGCCAGCAGCAGACGAGTGTTTTCAGGAGTAACCTAGGAATATATCAGGCACATCAAGCAAGACTGCAGAAAGCAAAGCCTTGGATCTGTGAAAGATCAAGGAGCAAGAAATTTTGGGATATTTACAATAGCAGCCAGCCTTTGGGCTTATTACCAGGTCTCTGTGCAGCCTCTTTTGGGAATGCTAATTATATTCTAGTTACTAGGCTGCCACATTTCTTACTCCCTTGGAGGAGAATTTCCGTAACAAGGGAGTGGGTGAAAATGCAAGCCTGTCAGGAATATGAGCTTCCACAAAGTGACCCTGATTCAGTGAAACAGAGAGTTAGTTGTCTTTGCTTTCGAAAATGAGACGCTTCCTTCCCATCAGGCTTCCAGTAGTCAAAGCCTGCCTCTGGAGAGAAGTGGTTTAGGTCCTAGCCTTCCTGGCAGGTGGACAATGGAACAGACATTCCTTAGTTTCTGTGACATTTTGTTTGTCCTCATAGGTGAGTGTATAAGTTTTCTAAATGGGCCATGTAATCCAAAGCTTGTAATTCTAGGTTCCAGACACTAAACTTGAAGTCTTGTCTTTAGACTGAGAGTTTCTCTGCCACTCCTGTTCCCAAACCTGTAGTCACCGTTGTGCATATACTGGTCTTTCTGATCATTTTTGACCCCTAGAATCTGTGGCTCGCCGCTTGATGCCTTTCCCTATCCAGCGCGATTCAAGTTCAATTCTGAGGCAGCTGCGGCTCTACTTGGGCTTCTTCAGGGATTTCAGAACCTGAGTCCCTGAGGCTCATTGGACTGCTTCTGCCTTCCAGGCCGGCCACAGCCACCCTCCACCCTTCACCCTCCACCCTCCACCCTCCACCCAGCCCCTTGACCACAGTTCAAGACTCATGCAAAACAAGTTCACAGACATGTTTAGAAATCTGCTGGTTTCCTTCTGGGTACATGGATGACTGTGTTTGTTCTCTGGCCTTTTGTTTCTTCAAAGGGTCCTGTCTCTTCTGTGTTCTAAAATCTCTTTGGTGCCAGTGGCCCTTCTGGGCGTGTTGTTTTGCTGCTATCTTTCACTCCACTGTGCCTATTAACTGGGTTGCCAGGGATGCGGTGATAGAGAGTTAGATGAAAATTGCACTGTCACTCCGTAAGAACTTGATGAGTCATTTAAAAACGTCTTGTCCCAGTGCTGTAAAGGGGGGGGGGGGGGGGGTGCGGGGCGGCGGGGAATGGAGCCCAGGTGATAGAAAGGATTAAAAGGCTAGGAACTGAAGGTTCAATTAGCCTGTTCCAGGTTTCTGCCGCAGACTGTCCAGTGACAGTAGTGACCCTCAGATGATACTCTTTGCAGTGGAGGCTAGAGGTAGAATCAGTTAGTTACTCCTTCGGGCTCAGGAAGACCATTTTCCTGTGTAACATGTGTTGTCATAACAGTGTGAAAAAATTTCAAACTAATGTAAGTGGCACAAGCTAGCATAGCTAAAAATACTCATTTTCACATGTTTTTGTCTTAAAGGTAGGAAAAAAGGTTGTATCCTAACGTTTGTCTGCTCAGCTGAAACCCTAACAAAAAGGGGGTTTAAATGACAAGTAGAGTTCTGTATGGGCTGCTTAGTTGTTGAGAAAGTACTCTGTCGGAACCTGGGCCTTGGAGGCTCCTCCGGGGCTGTATCCAGGGTGGATCCACTCTGTGACCACAGCCAGACACAGATACGAGTACAGCTTCTCTGTCCAGTTAAGGAAGAACATGTTCTGTAGAAGAGAATGTCCTAGTTAATTGGAATTGGTACTTTTCCGAGGGCCTAACCTCCTTTTTAATTTGACTTTAATTTCTGGGTGTTCAAAACTCTGGGAAGCACAGGGCAGACTTACTTTGTGTTGGTTTTCAAATGAGAGGCCCAGCTGGCTGTTATTCTCCAAACACCTTTTCGGGTGAAGTATCTCAATGTAAAGCAGTGTGTCCAGCTGCTAATCTGGAAAACGAATACATTCTTTTCCCTTTCCCCTGGATTTCTAATTCCAACAGAACATGTGAATTACTTTCTCTGTTAGTACACAGGTCACATGGAGACCATTGAATCTTGATGGTGCAGGCTTGCGGTTGGGAGCAACCACTGCTGTGCTCTCAGGCTGCGTGACTGTGATTCGACCTCTGTGCTGATGCTGGCATTCGGAGCAGTTTGGGTTCGGGGTTTTTCTAGTCGCGTGTTTGCTTTTTTTACCTTCTGTGTAGCTATCGGGCTTTCAACTGTCCCTTGTCATTAACATCACTGTGCTTAACACCCATGCCCCCTTCTCACTGTTCTATACTTAGTTGCTTCTAATCTGGTTGGGGGTGGGGGGAGGGGAACAACGATAAGAAAGTGTGCTAGATTTTATTTCCAAAGGGAGTAAATAAAAAGACTGATTGGGACTCTTAAAGCTCATTTAAAAAAAACTCAACACTGGCTGCTCGGTGACCCTTTCCCCCGCCTCCCTTCCTAGGGAGGCGTTTCCATGCAGACATTGGTGAAGAAACACACTCCTCCTCGGGGCATCACATCATTATGTGACCTCTTGAGTACATTTGGCCAAGTTATAATTCACTGTTAGAAATACAAGCCCGCTGAGGGCCGAATCTGCACTGCTTCCGTTCTCTTCGCGCTTTGCCAGTGTCCGCGTGGCATCCCCCTACTGCAGCCCGTAGCCCAAGCCCCGCGTTCCTTTGCCAACGGGCGTCCTTCCTCTGGCTGCCAGGTTACCTGCCCAGAACAGGAGGATGTCAAAAGAATAGAAACTAAATGTTGAGGGCTTTTATGTTTGCTTTACACAGCCAGTTGTCCCTCACAGATATTAAAATATGAGGAGAAAGTCTTCTTATCCACCTGATTACAATCTCCCGTGCGCTTCATTCTGTTGTAGATCCACATGTTCGGTTGGTATCATTTTCCCTTTGCCTGAAGATCTCCCTTGAACATTTCTTGGGAGTGCAGGTCTCGTGGTGATGAATTCTTTTTTTTTTTTTGGTGTTGTCTGAGTACATTTTTATTTAGCCTTTTTAAAAATTTATTTATTTTTAATTTTTTAAAATGTTTATTTATTTTTGAGAGAAGGAGAGACAGAGCGTGAGCAGGGGAGGGGCAGAGAGAGAAGGAGACACAGAATCGGAAGCAGGCTCCAGGCTCTGAGCTGTCAGCACACAGCCCGACGCGGGGCTCGAACTCACAAACTGTGAGATCGTGACCTGAACCGAATGACTGAGCCACCAGGATGCCCCTAGCCTTTATTTTTAGAAGATAAATTTTTGGTGGATAGAGAATTCTAGGTTAATACTTTCTTGTCACCATTTTCAAGATGCTATTCCTTTGTCTTTTGGCACACACAGTTTCTGATGATGCCCACTGTCATTTTGTTCCTGTGTAAGTATTGTGTCTTTTTTTTCTCTCTGGCTCCTGCGGGAAGTACAATTTCGTGTGTGTTTGATGCTTGTTACTATCTCACAGGTCTGAGTTTCTATTCTTATTTACTTTTCTCAGGCTTTCTTCTTTTCTTAATTTTGGTTAAATTTTATTGCCAGGTGTTTAAATTCCCTGTTTTTTTTTTTTTTTTTTCCAGCTGATTGTGTCTAATCTGCATTTATCCCATTCAGTGAAATTTTCATTTCAGATACTGTGTTTTCTTAATTTCCAGAAGTTCCATTTGGTCCTTTTAATAAAAAACCTTAGGAGCGCCTGGGTGGCTTACTTAAGCACCCAACTTCAACTCAGGTCACGATTCTGCAGTTTGTGGGTTCGGGCCCTGCATCAGGCTCTGTGCTGACAGCTCAGAGCCTGGAGCCTGCTTTGGATTCTGTGTCTCCCTCTCTCTTTGCCCTTCCCCGGCTAGTGCTCTGTGTCTGTCTCTCAAAAATGAATAAAAATGTTAAAATTTTTTTTTAAAAAACCTTCTTTCTCATTATTTAAAAAACCTCTCTTTCTCATCTATTTATTCTTTTATTTTTATTTTTTTTTTAATTTTTTTTTTCAACGTTTATTTATTTTTGGGACAGAGAGAGACAGAGCATGAACGGGGGAGGGGCAGAGAGAGAGGGAGACAGAATCGGAAACAGGCTCCAGGCTCTGAGCCATCAGCCCAGAGCCTGACGCGGGGCTCGAACTCACGGACCGCGAGATCGTGACCTGGCTGAAGTCGGACGCTTAACCGACTGCGCCAGCCAGCCGCCCCTCTATTTGTTCTTTTAATATTTGGACATAGTTGTAGCAGTTTTAATATTCTTACCTGCTGGTTCCATCATCTTTGTCATTTCTTAATTGGTTACTATTTTCTGATGTTTTTTTCCCTCCTGATTGTGTGCCACATTTTTCTGTTTCTCCTTCTCTTGATGAAATTTTGATTAGGTGTTGTGTATTGTGAATGTTATATTGTCAAGTGTCTGCATTTGTTATGTTCCTTTAAAGAATGTTCTGCTTCGCTTTGGCAGAGCAGTTTTTTTTTCGTTTGTTCGTTTGTTTTAAGAGAAAGAGAGCTTTCGCATGCACGTGTGCATGTGGTGGGAAGGGGCAGAGGGAGAGAGAGCGAGAAAGAGAGATTGAGAGAGAGAGAGAGATAGAGAGAGAAAATCCCAAGTAGGCTCCACACTCAGCATGGAGCCCTACATGGGGCTGGATCCCACAAACCTGGGATCTCATGACCTGAGGTGAAATCAAGAGTCACACCTCAACTGGCTGAGCCACGCAGGCGCCCCTGGCAGAGCCGTTTTAAGTTACTTGCACGTCTAACCCCCTTGAGGCCTGTTTTTAAACTTTGATAGGGTAGGCTTAATGTAACCTTCCCTCTAGAAATAGTTCAGCCCTACTATTAAGGCCTGCCCTTGCAGGATCTCACTGAGTGCCTTGGGTGAGTCTCCAAGAACATTCTACTCTGGTGCTGGAACACTGACCTACTTTGTGCAGACATTGGGAATTGTTCAGTTTATAGCTTCCTGGTCATTTTTCGCCTTCCCTTGTGTGCGGAATTGTACTCCCACATGATGGCCTAGAACTTGGTACATTTCTAGAGCTCTCATTTTGTGTAGCTTCCTGTTTCCTAGCACTCTGCCTGTACCTTACGGCCCAGCCCCTCAGCGTCCCTGAGCTCTGATTTCCGTTTTCTCAACTTGCCGAGGCTTCTAGGTTCAATTTAGGGTCTCGTTCCTTGTACTTGGTGGTCTGGGAATTATCTCCAGGCGGGAAGTTGGGTAACTATGTAGCTCACCTGGTTTGTTTCCCTCTCAGGGCTCACAGTTCTGCACTGTCCCTTGTCCCATCTGAAATAGTTGTTTTGTGTACCCTGTCTGGTTTCTGGCTATTTGCTGAAAGAGGTTGAGTTTGGTCCTTGAAAATCCATCATTGCTTCAATAGAGAAATCCCAGGAAATCCAGTGACCTGGGCCCTCTGAAAATAATTTCCACTAAGTGAATATAGTTCTCAGTGGAGTGCCTGCCCATGTTAGAAAGATTACACAGACTTTACATGAATTTCTGAGTGAAGCATGATGGTGTCTTCACTTCCCCTGTTCATTATGCACCTTTCCCACAGACTGGAACTGTTCCTGTAGTGATTAGAGCTCCCCTGAGGGCGGATGGGCTGAGAACAGGTCTTGTCACTGCTAATACTGGCAGTGCTCAGTGGTTGACCTTCTCTTTGGGTTGTTTTCGTTCTCTACATCAGACTCAGTTTTACTCTTGGAAGGGACCTTGTTAATATGCTTACAGTCCAAGAATCACCTTTTGAATCCACATAGGTAAGTCGATACTAATAGACCAGTGAACATCTGAATCAGTGGGAAAGTGATGTGTGTATTAAAGGAACCATCTGTGAAAGAGGATTGCTTGATAAGGTGATCTAGGAAATTTACAGGAATGTTGAAGGCAGGTAATTTGCACAAGGATATGCATTTAGAAGGATGGATCAGCTCCCAACAGTGTCGAATAAAAGAAGCCGTGTAGTTTGAAGTGGATTGTTGGTGAGTTGTGAGAAACAGTAGGGTCATGATTAGACACCGGACTTGACTGTTGATAGTTGAACCAAGCAGCCAACAGGTCAAGAAAACAGGCTTGTATTTGTGTTTTCTGTTCGACATTTATTTACTTCAGATGTATTGGAAAAGATCTAGCTCCCTTATTCAGAAATCGTGAATATTGCCAGCTACAGATGTTTGTTTCCTTTATTTTAAATTACTCTTGGTTCTCTGTTTAAGCCTCCTGAATGACTCACAGTTGCTGTATAAGCCCATGGTACTCTGTATAAGTGCACCATGATAGCGTTAATTGTGTCATCCGAATGTTGTTCCTAAATATGTTGATTATTTTAAAAGCCCAAAGATGTTTTTTTCTTTTTCTTTCTTTTTTCTTTTTTTAAAGGTCTGTTTATTTTGAGAGAGAGAGTGTGTGCAAGCAGGAGAGGGGCAGAGAGAGAGGGAGAATCCCAAGCAGGTTCAGTGTGGTCAGTGTGCAGAGCTTGAACTCAGGAAACCAGGAGCTCATGGCCTGAGCCGAAATCCAGAGTCGGATGCTCAACCGACTGAGCCACTCAGGCGCCCTTTTCTTTTCTCTTTTTAATTTTAAATGCAACCTAAGGAATATTCCTTGGATCCACTAATGCTTAGAAAATTTTGGAATTAATGAAGAAACAGTGCTCAACTCCAACAAAAGAGAAATGAAACATTGACGAGGAAGCATTTATTTCCACCTGTCAAACTGGTTGACATTTAAAAATGGTCATATTGTGTTGGCAGAGGTGTGACCAGTTGGGCACTTCTTTGAACTTCCAGGGGAAAAAAAATGCATGACCTCTCTGAAAATAAATTTGGCAGTGTATACTAAAAATTTTAATATTCTTTGACCCAGTAGGTATTGCTTCTAGGTTTTGGTTTTTTTCTTAAAATTGTGATAAATTTAAACAGAAATGCCAGTAGGAAGGTGTTTGTTGCAATGTTATTTCTAATGGTGATGTATTGGAACTACCCTGAATGCCTAACAAGACCATTTCAGTTGTGATATTTTCTCATCACAGAGTACCATGCAACCACTAAGACAGCATTTACAAAGAATATTTTATCACCTGGGAAAATGCGCATATTTGAAATAAGCAAAATGCCAAATGATGTATAGTCTCGCATCAGCTGTTATTAAAAAAAAAAAAATGCATGCAAGAAAGGTCAGAAATATGCCAAAATGTTGAAGTAATTGTATGAGGTGGTGGTTTTATGAGAGGTTGTTTTCTTCTTTATGTTTTCTCTGTTTTCCAAAATTGGAGCCAGGAGAGCATTCTAGATATGTGAAAGCAAACATGATGTTTGTATCTGCATTCTGGACTTACCTAAGGCCTTTCTAGACCCCGGACTGGCACCTCACATCCCAAGAGTAGGCACACCGTTCATCTCTAAGGCTAGTTTGTTGTTTTACATTCGGGTGGAAAAAGTACCTTTTTTTTTTTTTTTTTTTAAACAATGATTTCTCTGCTTACTCTTCAGATAAAAATTTTGATGATGAAGATTCTGTGGATGGTAATAGACCTTCCTCTGCTAGTTCTACATCATCCAAAGCTCCACCCAGCTCAAGGAGAAACGTTGGAATGGGGACCACCCGCCGACTTGGTTCCTCCTCTCTTGGATCCAAGTCTTCAGGTAAGACCACCGTGTGGGGTGCTGTAGAGTCAGCTCTGCCAGCTCTTAAAACCAGATGTACTACTGCCTTCCGTGTCTGTCCTTCGGGATGAAGTGGTCCTGTTTGCAGTATGTTTCTACTCACTGTGATTTATGTTAGCACTGTGCTGTCCGTGCTGATAGGGTAGAAGTTTGAGCCTCTGTGTTGCCACGGATTGGTAAGGGGGGAGCCGGTAGGAGAATATGGCTAGTTCAGAGGCCAGCATAGCTAGGAGCCAGGGCAGGAGTGCACCCTGATGGCTTTATTCGTCCATGAGGCTCCAGCGATGGCCTGCAATTATCATGGGGACTTTTTTGTCAGTTTCTGTCTACCAACACTGAGACTTCCCAGAAGTCAGATGGTGTGCCTTCTGTGTTTTGTTCCTATGAGTAGCATTATTCCTTGTGAAACCGGAATGGATGTTGACCTAAGTAAATGGTAGGGCTCAGCTCCCTAAAGCTTTGAACATTGATTTACAAAGATACCTCAGTCTCAGTCTCTCCTCTGCCACTCCCCAATGCAGACGATTTGAGCCCTTGTTATATACAACTTGCATTTTGCTGTCACATGTAAAATTGACACACAGATCTCTTCGCTTTACATTGTGTGGCCTCTGCCTTTAGAACTGGTTGTTAGCGTCAGGCTTTTGAGCTTGGCTGGATGAGCTAAGTTAAAACAGCGGGAAGGATTGACTTAGAATGCCGCCTCCTGGTGTTCTTTCTGGCCTGCTGAACTGGCCCTAGAGTGTTGGGGTCGTGCCTCTGTCAGCTTGGTGCCTCTGCTGCCAGCTTCTCTCTCCATGTTAAGTAGCTGTGCTGATGGCTGACACGGGTGTTCACACCACAGATGGCAGGAGGAAAAAGCTGTGCCTTTGTTGGTGTTCTTAGTCCTTTCTATCTGTGTTTTTGTTTATGTTTTTGTTTGTTTTTGGTGCGTTAAAATTTTTTTTTTTTGTAATTGAGTTTAAATTCACAAAACATCAAATTAACCATTTATTTATTTTTAATAAGTTTCTAAAAGTTTACTTATTTATTTTTGAGAGAGAGAGGCATGCCGGCAGGGGAGGGGCAGAGAGAGGAAGAGGGAGAATACCAAGCAGACTCTGCAGGGTTGGCATGAAGCCTGATACGGGGCTCGAACTCATGAAACTGCGAGATCACAACCTGAGCCGAAATCAAACGTCAGATGCTCAACTGACTGAGCCACTCAGGTGCCCCAAATTAACCATTTTAAAGGTAACCATCCAGTGGCATTTCATGTATTCACAGTATTGTGCAGCCACCACCTGTGTCTAGTTCCAGAAAAGCTTTTCCACTCTTGAAAGGAAGCCCCGGACCCTTTAAACAGCCGCACCCCATTTCTTCCTTCCCCCAGCCCCTGGTGATCAGCAGTTTGCATTTTGCCTCTAGGCACTTGCCTATTCTAGGTATTTCAGAGAAATGGAGTCATGTAAATGTGATCTTTTGTGTCTGGCTCCTTTCATGTAGGGTAATGTTTTTACAGTTCATCTGTGTTACAGCATGTACCCAGTATTTCATTCCTCTATGACTGAACCACCTTTCTCATCTTTCATTGGAAAAATCTATTCTTGGGAGGCATCAGTTCCACAAATGAGGCTTAGAAATTTCTACATCATTAGACCCCTTTGATTTCCTTCCCATCCCGCACCCATACCCCTTCCAAAAGTCCCGGCTCTAGATTATGTAGAGATCTTGGCCCTGCTTTTACCCTTTTTTCTATTTTGTTTAAACACCGCAGTCATGAATTTCCTTGTTGACTCCTCCTTGTCTGATTCTGGGGCTCATGGGCCATGGTTGGTCTCTGAGTCCCTTTACGTATGTGGGTACGTGATGCAGCACTTATCCAGGGCAGCGCTCCGGACCTGTCTGCTCAGGGGGATTCAGTCTTTGTACCAAAACAGGTACTGAGCACCAAGTGACGGTGTGATGTTACTGTCATGTGACCACAGCTCTGAACTCGGTGTGAGGAATCTTCATTGAAAGTGAGGACACGCATTTATTGCTCCCAGAATCGTCTTTAAAGCCTTGTCTACTTTTGAGGACCCTAAACACCAAATAACTTGTCTGCAAAGAAACACTAGAAAAGCACTCAGACTAATCAGTGTAATTCATTTTTTTAAATATGGAATTTATTGTCAAATTGGTTTCTATCAGTGTGACTCATTAACAATGAGGGTTTCAAGGGTGATCTTAAACCCCAATTTTAAAACCTTTATTCTGAAAAAACAAAAAAAGATTTGACAAAATGTCACATGATCTTCATGTGTGAAGTAGAGTTCATGTTAGCGAAAGAAAAAACTCTCTCTCAAATGATAGCAATTAACCTTTAAGTATACAGAGCATCTTACAACACCTTTAGGAGGGAAAATTCTTACTAGTGCATAAGTAAAAAATTGACCCAGTTACCATGTGTTCAAGGAAATGGAAATGTTTTGAGAGTAATACAAAATTGAAATGGAATGTTAAATTCTTGAGCACTTATTTGAATATTTCACAAATTTGTTATACTAGATGCCTAAAAATAACATAACCTAATTTATTCCCCGAAGGATTAAATTTTCTATTATATACCTGTTTATTAGATTAATATACGACTGCAGTATAATTGATGTATGTCGCTTAAAGGCTAACTGTCCTCCTTAACACGTAGTCTCTTTAAGTGACTTTACACTAACGTATGTAGTATTGTAGAATCATGACATTTCATCTGTATATTCAGAGTTAGTAATGTTTGTCAGTTCCACAACACTCTAAATTTTTATTAAGGCTTGTAAAAAAGCCACAAATCTTCCATAATGTAATGGGGATTGTGTGTGTTCAGACTACCCCTGTGCACACCATTCACGTTTTGAAAATCAATCTTATTTATAGCTGCAAAAGAAGGAGCTGGTGCTGTTGATGAAGAGGACTTTATTAAAGCATTTGATGATGTACCTGTAGTACAGGTGAGTGAGAATATTTGAGTTTGATTAAAAACAGGTAGGCTTACTTGTCAAATTTTAGTTTTCAGATACATGATATGTGAGGCCCCCTTCTAGGTGAGGTATTTTTACCTCTTAAGACCTACTGCAGGTCTGCACTTGCAGATAAGAGGACATCGGTGCCTTGTATTGCTAAAATGCACAGCAGAAGTGAAGTGATCTTTCAGTAGGGACTGGAGAGAAGTTGCTTGCTTGATCTAGTAGTACGTTTGTGGCTTAGGTCACATAAATGAAAAAGAAAATCAATGACTAGGTGTGAGAACAAAGAAGCATGCCTAGAAAAATTTGTAAATTTCAAGGACTGCGATGTCTGAAAAGCTATAAAGAACAGATTAATAAAAGCTCAAGTTTATGCCACCTTGATGCTTCATTTAAGTGCCTAACAGACGAAGCAGGGATTACTTATACGTTTGGAGTATGCACATTTTAAGTGCTTTGTGCCTCAGTGTCCTTTGTTGTTGACTGGGGGCTAATAACACTTGTCCTCAGCCTGCATCGAATGTGGTGCTCTGCCTGCGTGAGTCACTTGTTACCTGTTGCCTGGTTGCCATAAGTACCATAAGTCAGATAACCGGCACCATAGGCTCAGCTTGGGTTCAGCCTTACCTTAAGTCCTTGACCTTCCAAGCTTGCATCACTGTTGGTTGATTATTCCCCTGCCTACCTTATTAGTAAGATGTAAGCGTAAATGAGAAAGAAGATTTGAAGAGAGTGTTGAAGTTACGTGTAAAATGTGGTGTTCTAAATAATACTAAGAGTAATAAAGGCCTTGTGCATCACTGACAATTCCCCAGTCGGCTCCTTTCTCTTCTGTACATGAGACCATCTGTTAAGTTTACGGTGAAGCTGTGCTCAAAGCATGGTTATCTGTACTTGAGCATCAAATCTAGTGAGTATATATTCCCAATGGGAAGGAAGCTCATTCGAAGACAGATGTATCTGGAGGTTATCTCATAAGTCCTTCTGAAAAATGAAATTACTAAGTATTCTTGACTTTCTGTAATTAAAAACTAACCTTTGTTGATTCTGTAAATTTTCTTACATTGGTTGTAAATTAATTTTGCTTACAGATTTATTCCAGCCGAGACCTGGAGGAGTCCATAAACAAGATTAGGGAAATATTATCTGATGACAAGCATGATTGGGAGCAAAGAGTAAATGCTGTAAGCCGTTGACTTCATGTGATTACATTTTCATTAGATTTATTTCAATGTTCTAAATACTGAATTATGCAATTGGGGTATAGCTCTGATGAATTTTAAGTAGTAAATGTTTTAAATATAAATCACCATATTTACACTTACCCTTTTAGTAGAGTACCTCATTTCTCTTCCTGTTTCTAAAACGGGCCAACCTGTGCCTTTAAGTATATCCTGTACTTTTAAAAAAGATGTAATGTGGAACGTTTGGAGACAGCCTCCACTCTTGCCTTAGTCCAGATTTAATTGTGACTGTTGGCCAGTAAGTTGGCTTTTCTTAGTGGCATTTTCAGGGTGTGTCCGTCTCTTCCTTTCTTTCTTCCTATCACTTGTTGGAAAGTTCTCTCCCTCTGTTTAAAAAAGTGGATTAATGAAATGTGAGGGGAGCATTACAGTGCTCCCAGTACATATCTTATCTGAGGAAAGCTGTTTTACAGCTTTGGCTGGGCAGGAAGCAAGGCTGTGAAATGACTGCTACGTTCCATTCAAACTCAGACTAACCTTTTAGTAATGATACACTGGAGGATACTATATAAAAGACTGTAGGATCGCTTCTTCCTTCGGGTCATTTAACGGATAGCAGTTGGAGTTAGGTATTGGGGAAGGTAAGCTTTAGGGGAGGAGCAAAAATGTTTACAAGTAAAATATCTATTTTGTAGAATTGTGAGATATACTACATTTAAAACTTCTTACTTGTGATATGTGGATTTGTTCAGTATGGTAGCAGGTACTGAATTGGCTGAATTCTTTTGGGAAAACTTTTGAGATCAGTTAACTTTGATGTTGATTTCTCACAGTTGTTGGCTTCAGTTGTTTTATATATCCTGTTTTAAGGATTGTTGTGTGTATCTCAATTTTTTCCGTTCCACCAGCTGAAAAAGATCAGATCTTTACTTTTGGCTGGTGCCGCCGAGTACGATAACTTCTTTCAACATCTGCGTCTTTTGGACGGAGCCTTTAAACTATCTGCTAAGGACCTGCGGTCTCAGGTAGTGCGGGAAGCTTGCATCACATTGGGGTAAGGACTGCCATGCTTTAGATTCTCACACATCCTCAAATAGTCTCACTGCAACGCTTCAGAGATGGTTCGTTGAATGTGCCCAGCAGGTCCCTTTAATGTACCTTCTGACTAGTCTCCAGGACCTATTCCATTTATTCTTCTGTTGGTGCTTTTATAGTATTACAATATTTCCTGCCCAATTACATAAAGTTTGACAGATTTTAGATGTTATTCAGTGACTTGGCTCTGAAGCCTCTATTTTAAACTCGAAGCAATTATTATTAATAATTTTAGTATATGTGCTGCCGAAGCGAGCACAATTATTATTAATAATACGAAAAAAGAAATAATATAAACTTCTGTCTCTTGGCTTTTTCATTGATTTTGCTGGCAGGATATAGCATGATTATCAAAGTTTTTGTTTGTTTCTAGAAGAGTACTGTATCTATAAAGTTACAAGTCAAAGGCAGATAGGACAGTAAAGTTTTACCCTAGCTAAAACTGTATCAGTGTTTGCAGCTGGAACTTCTGTGTTGAAAAGTATGTCAGAATGTCAAAGAAGCAGCAACAGCAAGGAGGTACTGCAGCTGTCTACAGTTTTGGCTGGGATCAGATATGGAAGCATGTATAATACATGTGAAAAGTTTTTAACAGGGCAAAAGGAAAAGAGGGTGAGGGAGCTCTCTCAGTTCTACACTTAATTGGTATATGACCAATTTGTCTTTTGCTGTTTTTTAAAGAAATTTTTAACGTTATATTTATTTTTGAGAGAGAGAGTGTGCTCACGTGGGGGGAGGGCATCGGGGGGGGGGTGTGGACAGAGGATCCAAAGCAGGCTCCACACTGACGGCAGTGAGCCCGATGCGGGGCTCGAACTCAGGAACTGCGAGTGATCGTGACCTGAGTCAAAGTCCGGACCTCAACTGACTGAGCCACCCAGGCGCCCCTGTCTTTTGCTGTTTTAAGACTAATTAGTTGGAAATGATTTATTTAAAAGAAATGAAAGGAACGAGCTCATGGGCTAATGTCTTTTGGCCAGGTCCACAGCATGCACACGGGAAGTGTTTTTAAAGTGTCTTCCGTAGACATTTGCCTTTTATCTCTAGATAACTTTAAAGGAAAGCCTTACAGAATGTTAAGAGGTTTATATTGTTTCACTGTTTGCAAGGGATACAGCTACAGTGCAGTGTTCATTTCTTGTTGTAGGCATCTGTCATCAGTTCTGGGAAATAAATTTGACCATGGAGCTGAAGCCATTATGCCAACTATCTTTAATTTAATTCCAAACAGTGCCAAAATTATGGCCACTTCCGGTGTTGTAGCTGTTAGGTTAATCATTCGGGTAAGTATATTTTGGGGCCATACATAGAATAAGCAAGTGGTAATAAACGATGGTTGATAAGCAGTACTAGAGGCATTTTTCATTAGCAACATTATGTACAGTTGGAACCATGTTGTATATACGAATCAGCCTCCCCCCTCCTTAATTATCTATAGGAGTCTTTTTTTTTTAATACTCCATAATGTGAATTATGAATATGGTGTACCTACTCATGTGTTGATTATTTACTCATCGTTGGCTTTAAATATTTGAATATCTGTATCTGCTTCTGGGGTTACACTTGGTTCTTTACTCCCAGTCATTCCACTTTAGGTATTTGTGTTTGTGGCTTTGTTACTCACCTAAAGTTTTTATTTAATTACTTGTGTTTAAGCCCAGGAACAAAATACTCTTTTCAGGTTTCTAAACACTCATTATTTAAATTTAAATAATTATCCAAGTAACTTATATACACGTTCCCAGGAAAACCTGATAGCTCACAAAGGCTTAAAATGAACATTCTCCACATCACCTTCTCCCCACCTTCAAGTCCCTTTTCCCCAGAGGCAACCCTTGAAACTGGGACGTGGTGATGCTAAAACCTATCCAGAATATTCCTGATTAAATCATTGTGGGTTACTTATTTGTATTATTTTTAGTTCTGTTTGCACTGCCTACTTGAAATATTAAACCCAAAGCCATCATTGAACATTCCCATTGAAACAGCATCAAAACACGTTGCTCTGCTGACCGCTATTGAACTCACTTAGATCTCCACTGCCGGATTATTTAGACTTCCCACCAGTCATTTGTTTTGCTGTTAGATTTATTTACATATCATCGGCTGGTCTGTTCAGGCTCTGTGAATTTTGTCATGGCCTTTGGCAATATCCAGTGAAATTTTTTTTCCTTTTTAAGCTCAGCGACATTCTAATCTGAATATTTATGTGCTTTAGGTAGTTTAGTAATGAAGTGGTTGTCTTAGTTTTTAGTTTTGTATTTTCAGGTGTTCACCTCCGTTTCTGTTCTTCTCTGCAGCACACACACATCCCTAGGCTAATACCTGTCATAACAAGCAACTGTACCTCTAAGTCTGTCGCAGTTAGAAGGTAAATTTTTAAACAGCTTCCTCATTATTTTTGAATTGTTTAAAAACCAAAATAAGTTCCAAACTTCCATCCATGGAAACAAGTTCATGTTTGAGATGTTAAAATTATTTTAAGATTACTGCAGTAAATGCCTTTGGATTGAGGGATCATGATCTAAATAGTCTGGAAAAGAAATTTGGACAACCTCCATTATTTTGTGTGTATGTGAGAAAGAGAGGAGAGGGAGAGAGAGAGAGAGAACACGTGTGTCTGTGTGTGAGTTTATGAAAGGGGGCTCTGGAGAGAGTGGGGTAGAAGATGGCCTGTACATTTTTTCTAAGATAGTCCCTCTACTTAAATTGTTGGTATACCCCTTCTCTGAATGAAAGTGGTAATTGCACACAAGGAAAAAAAAAACACTATAAAAATTAACGGTAGTTCTTTACTATTGACATGGGTAGGAGGAGGTATATGTTGTCTCTGTCTTCTGACAGTGATTTCTGAGATTCTGAATCCCAACCAAGAGAGAGACCAACTATCCAGGAGATACTGTAGCTAGCTAGCCCTTTGTTCCCAAGTCCCTGCCTAGTCTTGTGTCCACATGAGCTGCCATAGATCACATCCCAGAAGTAGGGCCTCTTCTAGCTGGGATCTGTGGTTCTTGACTGTTGAGAATCTAATAAAATCTGTGGCCCCTCTTCCCAAGAAAATGTAAACACACAGAATATTTTATGTAGATTTTGAAGGGATTCATGGACACCAGTGGATATTCAGTGGACCGTATCAGGAGCTTCCTAGGGTAAATTCATGGTTGGCCTGGGCAGCAGTCTCTTGACCACATTCCTGGAGTTCTTTGTCCGATCCTAGCCCAGTGAAAGAGCCCTTCAGTCTGAGCTTGGAACCCAGCTTGCTTTTGCTGCCCGCCATTTCCCTCCTTTTCTGGCATGTCACGTTGGTCCTGCTGGGTTTCCACAGTAGGGGAGCCTGCTAAGCGTGAGGCGGCCCCATAGCCATCTTATTAACAGCTCTGTGAAAGTCATGAGGGAGGAGGGGAATCATCCACCTTTGTAAAGCCAGGAAGGAAGAAATTGGCACCTTCCACTGAAAAAGCTTCATCTCTAACTGCATGGCTCACTTGTATATCACTGAGGAATGCAATCTACCCTTGACCTGCAGTCCAGCATCTCCTTCTAGAGATGAGAGGGTGAAGTCAGCAGGAGAGAGGGATGGTAGTGAACTTCAGAACCTGGCAGACTGCAGCTGAAGCATTACCTCTTCCCACTGACTAATCCTCTGACCCGCTGGGAACGAGAGTACCCCTGGGGCAGAGCTGTTCTGGGGGTTCAGTCATTGGGTAAAGGAGTTTGACATCTAGTGTAAGCTTAATAAACGATGCCAGCTGTTAGAATTTGTTGCTGCTGCTGATGTTATTGTCACTATTGTTTTAGGTTTCCAGGAGAAATTCAGAATGTGCAAGGCCAAGGTCCTCTGATGAGGTGAAACGGATGTTTGTTGTAGGATGTTTAGTATATTAACTGGCAACAAAATACCATATACTGCGTGCTTAAACAGCAGAAGTGTATTTTCTCACAGTTCTGGAGGCTGGAAGTCTGAGATCAGGGTGCCAGCATGGTTGAGTTCTAATGAGGGTCACTTGTAGCTGGCCGACTTCTTGCTGTGTCTTCACGTGGCGGAGAGAGATCTCATGCTCTCTGGGGTTTCTTCTTGGAAGGGCACCAGCCCAATCATTAGAGCCCCCATCTCATGAACTCGCATGAACCTAATGATCTCCTGAAGACCCCATCTCCAGATATTATCATGTGGGCATTGGAACATAGGAATTTGGGGAGAACACTGTTCAGTCCACAGAATTGAGCAATTCTGGCCTTTGCTGCTAAACGGATAGTAACCTACATTCACTGTGACAGTAGAAGTGTCTCCCCCTTAACCACTTTCTGAGTCACACACTCAGATTACTGTTCTTACATTTAGTCAGAGTGTGTATCAGTCAGAACCATGGGTCTTAATGCTGAAAGAAGTAAATAGGGACCATCTTGTCCCTTTGCCTTCAGAAAGGTTAGGTCCTTCTGTTAGGTCCTCAGCCTGTACCTAGCTCAGCTTCGTAGAATTTGTAAGAAATGGATCGTACAGTCTCCCTGCCTTTGAGAAATTTATATCATTTAGATAGGGAGATTAAAAACAGTAACGCAGAGCAGTGTAAGAGTGAGTTACAACACCTGTATTGTGGATTTAGGAATTCAGAGAGCAGTGATTAAAACCAACTGGTATATTCCAGTGACACTTGATAGGCAGGTTGAAAATTGAGTTGCATTTTGAATGATGAGTAGGAGTTGGTAAAGAAAAGAGACGAGTTCTAACCTGATGTGTTTAAATAATGATGTGTTAAACAATGCCAACATTGATAATACTTCTTTGTATGTTAGTCTGAAAAGTGGAAAATAAAACCTAACTTAAAGGTCATATTTTTGATTAAATAGATTGTTGTAACATGCATTTAAGACCAAAATTAGCACCAAAGATGGCTGTATTCACTAAGAGATAGATAAATATAAACATATACACACATGTTAAAGAAAAAAAGAGAGACAAGAAAAATCAGACCAGGAAATGACATGAAGAACGGAGGAGAAGTAGAATAAACATGGCCTAGGTTGGGGCCAGTGTGGGGAGAGTGACAGAGGAGAGAGGATGCAGGTATGGGTAAGTGTCCTTCCTTGGAGAAAGTTTGCTTCACAACCAACATGCACACACGCGCAGACACGCACACTGTTGGCAGCCCCAGGACTGGGTTGAATAGCTCTGTGTGGTTCTAAGAAGAGCCCCCTTGTGCTCGTGGCACATGGGAACTGTCCCTTGTCTGTCTTGTTTGCTGGTTTATGTCTTGGTTACTGTTGTTATCTCTAACATCGAGGGTAGGTTTATTAAAGATTTATTGAGTAATTAATTATATGGGTTATTGAGGTTGTGAATTGAGAGGATCATGGGAACGACAGTCTGGTCATTAGAGAAAAATTACCCTCTTACTCGTTTCCTTCAATGAGTTCCTAAGACTACTAAGATTTACCCCCACGGAGATAAAGACCCTGGGCTTTTGACAAGTTCTAAAGAGGTAGGACCCAAAGCAGTGATGTAATCCAAAGGAGATGAGACCAGAGTTGTTTTCGTGCACAAATCAGACCAAGAAAGATTACAAAGGTGAAAAGGCTTTACAAGAAGGGATGTTGAAAGATTAAAGAGAGGAAAATAGATGAGTAGATTAGGGAAAAATCCATTTTAAGCACTACCTAGGATCTTCTTAGGAAAATTTGGAAAGCACTTTGTTTTTCAGGGTATTTTTTACTTTTTTTTTCTTTTGTACAAGGCATTCTGTGAAATTAATGCAAGGAGCAATCGCCTGGTTCTGTAATAATGTACGTTGATTTTTTTTTTTTTTGCACTTGTACATCTTATATTAACATATTATTTGAGGTGGTATAAAAACAAATGACAGTGATAGGCCCTTTTGGTAATGTTGCCACAAGGCTGCGGTTCCTGATTTGAGGGGAACTTTTGTATCCTGTCTCTTCTGTGTCTTGTGTATTTACTTTCTGATCCCCATTGATGCTTGATTACTTTTACTTGCTTAGGTTTTCAGTCACTGTTGATTCCAACTCGATGTTCCATTTTTTGAAGCCTATTAATTAGAAGGAATTTGCCAGTTCTAAAAAGTAGCATGGGAAGAAAAAAAGCTTTTATTTTCCCTAACATAAAAATAACCAAATTACATATTTTTTTCTTTACAATCTTTAGGCGCTGTTTTGAATTTTTAGATTTACTTTTACAAGAATGGCAGACACATTCACTGGAACGGTAAGCATTTCTTTGGCTGTTTTTTCCCCTCTGAATTGAATCTTGAGATTTAATGTCTCAACAAGTGGTCCAACCTGCTTTTTTGTAGGAATCAAAGGAATCTAAGCATTTGTTTGCATGGCTACATTTGTTATTTCTACTGATGCGAGGCACTTAATATTGGCAGAAACTTTTAGTGAATTTGATTGATTACAATATTGTGTGCCTAGAGATGTGGACCAGTGTGCACCATACCAACTACAAAGCCACAATTAACTTTTTTTTTTAATTATTTTTTAATTCCTGTGTAGGTAACATACTGTTACATTAGTTTCAGGTGTGCAACATAGTGATTCAGTGATTCTATACGTTATTCAGTGCTCATGATAAGTGTCCTCTTAATCCCCTTCATCTATTTCCCCCATCTCCCCATCCACCTCCCCTCTGACAACCATCAATTTGTTCTCTCTAGTTAAAGAGTCTGTTCTTTAGGGGTGTCTGGGTGGCTCAGTCGGTTAGGCATCTGACTCTTGGTTTCGGTTCAGGTCATGATCTCATGGTTTCGTGAGTTCGAGCCCCACATCCAGCTGGCAGCGCACAGCCTGCTTGGGATTCTCTCTCTCTCTCTCTCTCTCTCTCTCTCTCACTCTCACTCTCACTCTCACTCTCACTCTCACTCTCACTGTCTCTCCCTTCTCTCTCTGCCTTTCCCCCACTCGTGTTGTCTCTGTTGCTCTCAAAAATAAATAAACTTAAAAAATTTTTTTAGGGGCGCCTGGGTGGCTCGGTCGGTTAAGCGTCCGACTTCAGCTCAAGTCATGATCTCACGGTCCGTGAGTTCAAGCCCCGCGTCAGGCTCTGTGCTGACAGCTCAGAGCCCAGAGCCTGTTTCAGATTCTGTGTCTCCCTCTCTCTCTGCCCCTCCCCTGTTCATGCTCTGTCTCTCTCTGTCTCTTAAATAAATGTTAAAAATTAAAAAAATTTTTTTTTAAAAAGTCTATTTTTTAGTTTGTCCCTTCTTTGTTTTGTTTCTTAAATTTCACATCTGAGTGAAATCATATGGTGTTTGTCTTTCTGTGACTGACTTAATTTCACTTAGCATTATTATACCCACTGGATATCTAGATCTAGATCCGTCCACGTTGTCACATATGGCAAAATCTCATTCTTTATGGCTGAGTAATAATATTCCATTGTATATCTTTTATCATGACTGGATGTTGTACTTTGTCAAATGCTTTTTTCTGGATCCATTGAAATGATCACATGGCTTTTTATCCTTTCTCTTGTTGATGTGATGTATCACATTCATTGATTTGTGAATATTGAACCACACACCCTTGCATCCTAGGAATCGTGGTGAATGATTTTTTTAATATATTGTTGAATTAAATTTGCTGATATTTTGTTGAGGATTTTTTTTATCTGTGTTCATCAGAGTATTGGCCTGTAGTTCTCTTTTTTTGTAGTCTTTATTTGGTTTTGATATCCGGGTAACGCTGGCTTCATACAATGAGTTTGGAAGCTTTCCTTCCTCTTCTGTTTTTTAGAATAGTTTGAGAAGAATGGGTATTAACTCTAATTTAAATGTTTTGTAGAATCCACCTATGAAGCTGTGTGGTTTCTCTGGACTTTGGTTTCTTGGGAGTTTTTGGTTTACTGATTCAGTTTCATTGCTGATAATCAGTGTATTCAAATTTCCTATTTCTTCTTGCTTTAGTTTTGGGGAGTTATATATTTGTAGGAATATATCTGTTTTTTCTAGGTTGCCGAATTTGTTGGCATGTAATTTTTCATAATATTCTCATAATCTTTTGTATTTCTGTGGTGTCAGTTATTATTTTTCTTCTTTTGTTTCTGGTTTTGTTTATTTGGGTCCTCTTTTTCTTTTGATGAGGCAAGCTAAAGGTTGATCAGTTTTGTTGATCTTTTCAGAGTACTAGCTCCTGGTTTTAGTGATCTGTTGTTTTTTTAGTTTTTATTTTGTTTGTTTCTGCTCTAATCTTTATTATGTCCATCCTTCAACTAGTTCTGGATTTTGTTTGCTTTTCTAGCTCCTTTAGGTGTAAGGTTAGGTTGATTATTTTAGATTTTTCTTGCTTCTTGAGGTAGACCTGCATTGGTATAAACTTCCCTCTTAGAATAGCTTTTACTGCATCCTAAAGATTTTGAACTGTGGTGTTTTCATCTTAACTTGTCTCCATGTATTTTTTTATTTCCTCTTTGATTTCTTGGTTGACCCATTCATTGTTTAGGAGCATATTCTTTAACTTCCATGTATTTGTACTCTTTCCTGGGTCTTCTTGTGGTTGGTTTCTGGTTTCATAGAAACCAGGTTGGAAAAGATGCATTGTATAACCTGGATCTTTTACAACTTGTCAAGACTTGTTTTGTGGCCTACTGTGTGATATACTCTGGAGAATGTTCTGTGTGCACTTGAAGAGAATGTGTATTCTGCTGTTTTAGGATGGAATGTTCTGAATATATACGTTAGATCCATCTGATCCAATGAGCCATTTAAAGCCACTGTTTCCTTGTTGATTTTCTGTTTGGATGGTCTGTCCGTTGATATAAATGGGTTGTTAAAGTCCTTTACAATTGTATTACTATTGATTACTTCCCTTATGTTTCTTATTTCCTGCTTTATGTATTGGGTATTTTGTTGATACCCCTGTTTGGTGTATAAATATTTGTAATTATTGATAGGTATGTATTTATTGCCATTTTGTTACTTATTTTAGTGTTGTTTATGTACTGATTCTCTGTTCCTTTTTTTTGTTGCTCTCTTCTCACAGTTTGCTGATTTTCTTTAGTAATATACTTGGCTTCCTTTATCTTTATTGTTTGTGTACGTATTACTAGTTTTTGATTTGTGGTTACCATTAGGTTTGTAGATAACATTTTATGCATATAGCAGTCTAGAGTTGCTGATTGCTTAAGTTTTTAAGTCTCTACTCTCTCTCCACGCTTTAGGTATGTGGTGTTATACGTTATATCCTTTAATTTTGTGAATCACTTGATGGATTTTTATAGATGCAATTAATTTTACTGCTTTTGTGCTTCCTACTTTTCTTGCTCCTGCTTATGGTCTTTCCTTTCCATTCAAAGAGTTCACTGGTTTAGGGGTTATGAATTCCTTTAACTTTTGTTTGTCTGGGAAACTCTTTATGCAGCAAGGCTATCATTAAGAAGAGAAAAGAAGAGAGAGAGTATTCTTGGCTGAAGAATTTTTTCTGTCAGCACTTTGAATATATCATGCCACTCCCTTTTGGCTTGCCAAGTTTCTGCTGAAAAATCAACAGATAGCCTTAAGGAGTCTCCCTTGTATGTAACTTTTCTTTTATCTTGCTACTTCTAAAATACACTCTTTATCACTTCTTTTTGACTTTTTAATTACTGTGTCTTGATGTGAACCTCCTTATGTTATTTTATTGGGGGCTCTTGATACCTCCTGTATGTAGATTTCTGTTTTCTTCCCCAGATTTGGGCAATTTTCAGCTATTATTTCTTCAAATAAATTTTCTAACCCCTTGTCTCTCTTTTCTCCTCTGGGATTCCCTATAATGCAAATGTTACTATGCTTGATGGTGCCCTAAGTCTTTTCATTTTTTTCCTGTCTCCTTTTCAGCTTGATTGCTTCCCATTATTCTGTCCCCAGTTGCTGATTCATTCTTCTGCTCCATCTATTCTACTATTTATTCCCTGTGGTGTATTTTTTAATTCAGTTTTTTGAGCTCTTCGTCTCTGATGGGTTCTTTTTACTGTTTTCTCTCTCTTTGTTAATGGTCTCACTGACTTCCTCCACTCTTTTCTCAAGTCCAGTGAGTATCTTTATGACCATTACTTTAAATTCTCTATTAGGCAGATTACTTACCTCCATTGTGCTTACGTCTCTTGCTGTGATTTTGTCTTGTTCTTACACTGGGGACATAGTCCTTTCTCTCCTCATTTTGTCTAACTCTGTGTCTGTTTCTTTGTGTTAGGGAAGTCAGCTGCATCTTCTGCTTTTGAAGGTAGTGGCCTTATGAGGAAGAGGTCCCGTAGTGCCCTGCAGTGCCGTGTCCCCAGTTCACCAGAACCTGGCACTTCAAGGGTGTCTCCATGTGTGTTGTGTGTGCCCTGCTCTTGGGGCTGAGCCGCTTTTCCTTTCAGTCCAGTCGTCTGCATTGGCTCTCTGCCTGTTGTGGGCAGCATTTGATTGCTGTGTTGTTAATGGGCCGGTCCAGGGCCACCTGGGCTTGAGTCACGTCGGACTGGGCATTTGCCAGAGAGGTGGTGGTACCGAGCTGCCGGGCACTTTCCTTGTGTTCTCCCATGAGAAGCTTTCATTAGCGGGTTCATTAGACCAGCTGACTCCAGCCCACTGCTGGGGCCGCAGTCTGGCTGGGTGTGTGCTTATCTTCCTTCTTCCCCTCCTTCCCGAGGACAGGAGTCACGTTGCAGAGGTGCTGATCCCTGTCGGGGCTGCTTTCCTCCTGCCTGACTTATGGTACAAGTTTTGCATAGGTTTGCTGTGGGGAGAGACCTGGAACCAAAGGCTTGGCTGGACAGGGTGTGTCCACAGGAGAAGGCAGACATGCTGTGAGCAAGCTGGGTGGGACGTGTTGGCGCTGAGCTGGTTCCCGCAAGTGTTGGTGTGTCTAGGCAGGGGACCCACTAGCTCCTTTGTGCCTAAGGATTCCTGCCCCCCAGCACATGCTTAGAGATTAGTAAAGAAACGTCCCTCTTGTATACCCCAGGCATTTTTCAAAGTGTTGCTTCTGTGCTGTATCTCTGAGGGGCTGCTGTACTCGTTAAGGGTGGTGCCTCAGTTTCCTGTTTACCTCCTGCTGATTTTTAAAGTTTCAGGTGGTAACCCCATGATTGTAAGAACTCAAGAAATTGTGCTCCTCTGGTTTTCATGTGGGTTCTCGTGCCTGGGGTGCGTGGTGTCAGGGTTTGGTCCCCTCCCTCGCGTGCATCTTGAGTGTCTCTCCCTCTTGGAGAAAGCCGGTGAGCTCGTTTAGCTCCTACCACATCTGTGCCCTTCCTGCCCTCTTCAGGGTGGCCTCCTCTCTACACGTAGCTGTGGAGAGTCTGTCTGCCAATCTACAGGTGGTTTTCTGGGTTATTTCCACAGATGTGGGTGTTACCTAGTTACATCTGTGGGACGAGGTGATCTTGGGGTCCTCTACTCTGCCATCTTCCCGAGAAGTCAGCCACAATTAACTCCTTATTGGCTCTCAGCCAGCTGCCTGACATTCGTGTCCGTTCCAACCAAGTAAATGTTGCAAGCTGCTCTTTGTAGGCCAGGTGTAACTCTTAGGTCCTTAAAGGAGTTCCACTCATCTGAAGGTTTTCTTTTTGATCCCCCTGTATCAGACACTTAGCAGTTTTCTCTTTATTCAGGTTGATGTGTGGTAAGTTTCACATCATGAAGATAAAAGGTAGGATTATGGCAGAATTCTTAAGAAGCAGGTCTCTTAATTTTAAGATTCATTCTTTCCCATTTTTAGTTCCTTTGAATTTCAGGTGCCTGTTACTCTTTCTGCATTACATTTGGAGAGAATAGATGATGATGTTTTGCCACCCATGTTTTCATGTTACTTAGTTTGTCAAGAAGCTTACAGCATACTAATCATTTTACTAGTGGAATTTTAATGAAGTGAGTACTTAACGGGAGTCCCATTCTGTACTGCAGGGGTCAGAGAGGAAACAAAGCCATCCCTCCCAGAGGTAAAATTTCATCTGCAAAGTTCTTGAATCTAGAGGATAGTCACACATTTTTTTCAGTACTTTCTTGTTCTTTAATCTCTTGATAGGCAGTGATAGTTCTAGAATTGAGAGGTAGAAATCAGAATGAGAGATCTGATGTGAGGACCTGTGAGTAGAACAGTCACGTGTGAAGAACTCAGATCTGGCCTTGTGTATTTGTTCATTCCCCTCCTTGCTTAGTACCCACCACTTAGCAGACACTCGCCAAATACTTACTGAATGAATGAGGCATGAGGCAGATTGGTAACTACTCTTTTGTTCTAGGAGACTAATTCATTCCAGCCTTTTTTTCTTTTCTTAAAAAGCTGTGAGACATTCAAAGAGATACTTTACTAATTTCTTCTCTGCTAGGGCAGAATGTAACTAAAGAAAATACCTATTTATAACATTGTTGCATGATTTTATAAAATTATTTCATTTTACACAGTGGAACTTGAAGAATACATTGTGTTTATAGAAATGTGATGCGTGTAGCCTCCTCATATTAAGGTTATTATTACCTCATGATTTCCGTAGAAACTAGTTCTGACCGTGGAAAAGTAGAGTCTTTTACTGGTTGGGTTCATAAAAGATGGAGCTAAATAAGTGTGGCGTGAAAAAAGTCAGCCATTGTTTAACAAACTCGCCCACAGGGTAGGTAGACAGGGGCAGCTGGTGGAGGGTGGAGGTGGGGGGACCGGGACAGAGGTAGAGGTTAGAGCTGCTGAGAAGGGAGTGCTTGGATTTTCTACTCTGCGTGATAGTTGGCTAACTGGGCACAAAGCCACGATGCCATTTTGTAATTTTCACACCTGATTTCATCTGCATAAAACCACATGTTAATGACGATCACTGCTTTCTCTCCTAAATTTCTAGACACATATCAGTATTAGCCGAAACAATAAAGAAGGGAATACACGATGCCGATTCCGAAGCAAGGATAGAAGCCAGAAAGTAAGTGTTTGTTGTATACCATTTGTTTTTAATTCACTATTTTTATGTTTCAGATGTGTTGTTTAGATTGCCTTATTTTTTAAAAAATTTTTATGTATTTTTTTTTTTAATTTTTTTTTTCAACGTTTATTTATTTTTGGGACAGAGAGAGACAGAGCATGAACGGGGGAGGGGCAGAGAGAGAGGGAGACACAGAATCGGAAACAGGCTCCAGGCTCTGAGCCATCAGCCCAGAGCCTGACGTGGGGCTCAAACTCACGGACCACGAGATTGTGACCTGGCTGAAGTCGGACGCTTAACCGACTGCGCCACCCAGGCGCCCCAAAATTTTTATGTATTTTTGAGAGAGAGACAGACACAGCACAAGCTGAGGGGTGGTGTGGTGCAGAGAGAGGTAGACACAGAATCCGAAGCAGGCTCCAGGCTCTGAGCTGTCGGCACCGAGACTGACGTGGGGCTCCAACCCGTGAACTTTGGGATCATGACCTGAACCAAAGTCAGATGCTTAACCGGCTGAGCCACCCAGGAGCCCCTAGATTGCCTTACTAAAAATTCGTTAAATGGGGCGCCTGGGTTGCTCAGTTGTTTAAGAGTCTGACTCTTAATTTTGGCTCAGGTCATAATCTCACAGTTTGTGAGATCGAGCCCCACGTCAGACTCTGCACTGATATCCCGGAGCCTACTTAGGATCCTCTCCCTTCGTCTCTTTCTGTCTCTCCTCTGCTAGTGCTCTCCCTCTCAAAATAAATAAATAAAAACTTAAAAAAAACATTTGTTAAGTTACATGAATAATATTTTGTTATTCATGACTGTTAAATATGACCCCAAAAGCCTTTTCACAATATTTCTCTATTTTTGTGCTTAGAAGGTTGCTCGGTGCCCACACCTAAGAGACTGAGTGATATTATTTGAGTATAAACAGGACTGAGGCACACAATAAAATGCTCCTTTTTAAATTTATGAGAAATTATTACATGAATCTGCAAAGCACTTGTTTGCATGCACAGACTTACTCACTAGGCTCTGTTAAAAGCCAGGTCATAATCCCCAGGGACCTTTTGATTTCCCTTGAAAAATTATGGGCCCTGGGACCCTTCACCTGAGAGGGCATCTTTGCAGGTGTCAGGTGGCTGCTCTGGAAGTGTGAGCGTGGTGAGGGGCAGGCGGGTGATGGGACGCAGTGGGGACGCACACTCACCATCCCACGATCGAGGCAGTTTTGCCATTAGGGCTGGTAACGCTCCCGTCCTGTGGCTGTGGCCGTGCATTCCGTGCTCCCCTGGGCAGAATCGTGTCCTTGTGACCCACGGGCCAGATGCCGAGACTTCCTCTGTCTCGGGCAGTGTGTAGGTGAGTGCTGTGAATTTTGCACCCGTGGAGTTTTCTCTGTGCCTTCACAGTGCCCGGCTCTCCTCCTTGACACAGGCAGTCTGTTATTCCTCACCTGGAACGTTACTGTTCTATTTAGCTGCACTCGTACATCCTCCTCAAGTCTGTGTTGCTCCGTGACTGCTCCCTCAGTCACGTTCCATTCTCCTGGTTTCTGAGGTTTTGGAGGACCTCCTGGCATCACTGAAGCGCTTACCATAATCTCAGCTTGGGTAGTTCTTGCCAGAATAAGGGCCCTCGTTAATAGTTGCTCACAACTGTTAGGAATGGATTTGTTAGTCACCCGCTTCGGCGCTTTTATCCTGGCATGTATACTCCCTCCCTGGTTTTTTCTGGTTCTTTAGTCACACTGCGATACAGATTTCAAGTAGCTGCGGGCATCTCTGCGCCTCCCTGTTGTACGTCATCTAAGGCAACTGTAAACACCTCCAGTCAATGAGTGTCGAGCGGCGTGTGGAAAAGCTGCCACCGATGAGTGCCCTCCATGTTCTGGGTCTAGTTCTGGGTGTTTCAGCTCCATTTTCTCTAAGGTTCAGCCCTTTAGTTTGCATTTTGTAAATGAGACTCGATTCAGAGAAGTCAGGTAACTTGTCCAGTGTCAGAAGAGCCAGTGAGTGGTGTGGGCAGGATCCGTACCCGGCCCCCTTTGTTCACTCTCCCTTCCTGGTCCTGTGTCGCTCCTGGTAGCAGCGACCCGAGGATTCTAGTCCTTGACCGTGTCGCGTGGTGGGCTGCAGAGCTGGGCGCAAGCCCCACGTGATCCTGACTGTGCGGCACGCTGCGTGTCTTCCCTAGGTGCTACTGGGGTTTCCACAGTCACTTCAGCAGAGAAGCAGAGCATTTGTACCACACCTTGGAGTCCTCCTACCAGAAAGCCCTGCAGTCCCACCTGAAGAACTCGGACAGCATCGTGTCTCTGCCGCAGTCCGACCGCTCGTCCTCAAGCTCTCAAGAGAGTCTAAAGTAAGCACTTCAGCCGTGCTTCTCGTTAGTGTGAGCTTTTAGGTTTAAAGGTTTGCTACATGAGAACACAAATGCCAGCTGTGTTTTTACATATACGTGCCTGTGCTAATCTCCCCTTACTTCAGACAGGTTCTGCTACGTAAGATACCGAGGGAACGGTAAGGAGTAGGGCGCCTCGGTCTCTGCCATAGCCGTGTTTAGTGAAATTTATCTGGCAGTCCCAGAATGCGGTTTTGGAGTCGAATAAGTGAATTCTTGAAAGGGTCTTCTAAGAGAATGTGAATGTTCACTTGGAGACAAGTCTGGAAAGGGAGGGCGTTCGGCACTTGGGAGTGAATGTATTACCGTCCTCACGCTGTGTTTCTAACTTCTGTCTCTAGCCACGACTTCTCTCTGTATGTCTGGAAGATAGTCCAGTCTATAATGCTAAAGCTTTGTTCAAAATTGGGGATTGATAAGATTGTGGTCCCAGTTACCTGAGAAATCCTGAAAAGTCTGCAATGATTCCTTCATCCTCCTAGTCTCCTGTTGTAGACTGTACTTGTGTGAACACAGATGGAGTGCTCATTGGATAATAATAAATGCGTGTATACTTTTCAGTCGGCCACTCTCTGCCAAAAGAAGTCCTACCGGGAGCACCACCTCTAGAGGTAAGACTGACGGCCGTGGAGAAGGTGGTCTCCGGGAGGCCTGTTTCTGTGCGGCTCCCAGAGGCTGCTTGGTTGCTGGAAGCCGGTGACCTGCTTGCAGGTGCCCCTCAGGTTTGCAGAGGGCACTCTCGCGGCGCTCCTGCTGGACTGAGTAGAGCCCCGCTGTCCCAGGGGCTGAGGGCTGTGAGGAACCCACGCTGAGGATGCCTTGGGCAGGTGGAAGTGGAGCCCTGTGACCTTTCCTCTCCCACCTCCCTCCAGCATGTGGATCCCTCCCCAAATAGTGCTGCTGCTTTGCCCTGGTCACTTGACAGGAGACTAGGGACAATGGGTGAAGCTTTGAGCAACAGCAGTGGGATAGCGGCTGTTCGAGGTGGGAGAGTGGAATGTTCCCCGGGAGCGGGAGGGTGTCTGAGAGTGCACACCTAGGCCACAGCGTGCGGGAACTGTCCACGTGTGGGCACTTCTTCGTGGTCTCACTTCTCACATTACCCAGAGATAGGGTCCATTTCTTTGGGGTTTATAGTTGATCACAAGAAAATAAGTGTAATGGGTGTGTGTGCTTGTGGTTCTTCAGCGGTGGCTGAATTCTGTCTTCGGTGACCAGGAGAAACTGTGGTCAGTGTGCACGCACTCCAGCCTTCCTTAAAATTTGATAGGAAAAGCCAAACAAGTTGTGACGATGTGTGTTTACAGTTCTCATGTGGTCCTTACTGATGTTTCCTCCTTCCCCACTCAAGCTTCTACGGTCAGCACCAAATCCGTGTCAACGACCGGGTCCCTCCAACGGTCTCGAAGCGATATTGACGTGAACGCAGCAGCCAGTGCCAAGTCCAAGGTCTCATCGGCCTCGGGTGCTACGCCTTTCAGCTCTGCAGCGGCCTTGCCTCCGGGGTCCTACGCATCCTTAGGTAACCAGACCCCCACCGCCTTTCCCCCGGTTTTGCTGTTTGAGATGACACTTAGCCCTGCTCAGATTTGCTTAGCAAATTGCAAAACACCGTCATTGAGGAAATTCTCACTGTTGCAGGCCTGATTTTTAAGTATAAGTAGCTCTGTGCATTTCCTGCTGGTTACCAGCCACCCTTTGTTGAGTGTTCCCTTTCTCTGGACGAGTAAGTACCTAGGTGCTCACGTGGTGCGTCACACAGAGCCACCCCTCAGCTTCACTTTCCCCTTCGTGGCAGCCCAGCCAGCGCCTTGTCACCTCCCACATTGCCTCATGACGTGGGTGGGGCAGAGCCAGAACGGTTTCCTGAGGGATTTGCTGAAGACAGTCACTGTGATTCGGTATTTCCCAGTTCGGGGATCTGACCGGAGTGGCCGAGGTGCAGGATTGGGGGCGAGAGCAAGGGGCATCTCTAGAGAGATGTGGTGGACTTACTGGCCAGCATAACCATATTCCTCAGAAGAGTGCCAGGAGGAGACTGTACCTACTCTTAACAATAGCCCAAAGGACTTTTTGAAACATTGTGAAAAAAACTTATATCTGGCAGAATGGTAGGTCAGCTTCTCAGTTTTTTCAGCAAATGAACACCTGTGTGTAGGGCTGATAGTTGACTTCATCTTATTTTTGTTAGAGCAAAGTCATTCAAGCCAGAACCTGGGGACTCTGGTGGAGACTGGACGCGTACAATTAAAATTTCATGAAACATTGAGACTGAATTGGTTCACAAACCGATTCCAGAGTCTGTTCCAAAACTGACGTTCTCAAGGTGTTCCGAGCACAGAGTCACAGGCTAGAGCGCCAAGGGGAGATTACTGGGCTGCCGTTTATTAGCTTGCTGACCTTGAACAGGCCATGCAGTCTCTGCCTCTGGTTTCTCTACCTAATTAGTTGTGGAGATTGTCACCCAGCTCAGACACACGAGAGGGATAAATTAAATAATTTAATAAAAGTCCTTTGTAAGCGATTACCCCGTAAGGTGAAAAAAACGGATTGTGCTAAGCACGTGAGAACGTGAAAGGAGTGTGTTCTGGAATGTTTGTAAGGTCGGTCTTGTTTCTCTTGGCAAACCCCTCAAACACGGGTACTTTTGATTGGGAAGAAGCCCAGTAAGTGCTCTCCCTTCCCATCGCTTCACTACTGTAACATTACATTGGAGTGTTTATGACATTAGGTTGGTACGTAGTCATCCAGTAAGGGGGACGTCAGAACAGCTCTCTCCCAGGGTGGGGTAGCTCTGTTCATTTGAGTTCCGTTTTTAAATATGTACCCGTGTTTCAATACATTTGATCCACCTTGAGTATCTGTAGTTAGTGTTTGTTTCGCTGCTTGAGAACTTGAGTAAAAACTGTCTTTTAGAGGACTCTGTAGTCTTTGTTTTTTCTGTGCATACCTTGGATATTTTAATATGGACCATGTAGACTTCCCTCAGTGCTAGCAAAAGCACCCAGGTCTTTCGGTCTGACGATACAAATGGACCTTTTACAAGCAACTGAGGATACATTTTCAGCCCAGCATTAGCTCTTCAGGTAACAGGACCGGAATATTCCCACTCTCTCAGCATTTCCGAGAACCCTGCCTCCACTTGCTTCGTGTCCAAAACCACAACACAGCAAAAAACCTGGGAAGTTGAGCATAATCCTACTGAGAAATTGTTAACGATGACTACTTAGGTCGGCACATTATATCCGTGCATAAGTGTAGCATTAAAGCTGACGATCCTTTTCCGAACTTCTAGAGTCCAGACACATGAGGGAAGATATGGAGTCCGTAGGCCATGACTCAGGTACCCTGCTGTACAGCTTCTGCTGCTCACCGTGTAGTTGGGTAGGCGTCATTGCTAGAGCTAGCTTCTCTCAGCTTCCTCTCTGCCTCTGTTCTTTGGGGGACTCTTCAGTACTTTAGCTTTTGGTTTCCCCCTCCCCCCCGTATTCTGCTGGTACTTGGTTCTAAGAAAAAGAAACTCTGAGAGGATGAGGGTTGGCTAAAACAAAAGCCCAACAGTGTATCAACTGAGGCGCTACCCTGGGTTGACATTTTTTAGCTTGTTTTCCAAAAGCAAAAGCAACATTCTACTAAGCCAATTTTAATCGGAGGCACACGTACTTGCTTCAGAATCTGCTTTGCTGTTGAACTTGTTTCTTTTTTGATTTTATTTTAAATTGTACTTCTGCTTTTTTAGTAGCTAATAACATTCTGCTTTTTAATTTTTTTTTTTTTAATGTTACTAACTGTTCCCTGTTATCCCCTCCCTTGTTTTTTAATTTGCTTAAAGACGGTACTTCCACTAAAGCGGAGGGTAAGCGGTTTGTTTCTGTGACTGGGGTGTGTCTCGCCTTCACCCGTCCTGTGTGCTCACTGAGTGTTGCCTGGTGCCCACTCGCCCCCACCGAGGTCCCTGCATGACGCATTGCACGCTCCCTCCGCTCTTCTTCATTCTGTCTCCCTGCCTCTCTGCCTTCCCCCTACCTGAGTTCTCCTCGCCCTCCTTGTCCTGTCGTGGTTCTGGTGGATCTGTCACTCGTGTGCTGTCCGTGGTTTCCGGCGCCCGGCCTGCCCCAGGGACGAGCCTTGTCCGGGTGCTGGGTGCTGCCGTGCCCGGGGGCTACTGCTCTCAGATCTTGGTATTCCCGAAGCACCCCCTTCGCAGCTTTCGTTCCCTTCTCTTTCTTCCTCTCTTTACCTTTGTGCTTCTGTGGGCCTCTCCTGTTTTGAAAATAAATTCAGTGTCATTTACTTAGGTCAAAAGGCCGGTAAAGGTTTTCTACCAGGTAATTGATCGAAATTTTTAAAAAATAACTTTTCTCTTTCCTATAGATGCTACTGAGTCATGTGATGTCATTTTTATTTGTATCACTGACACATACCCGTTCATTCGTTGACCCTCAGTCTTCCCTTCATCAACCGTGTATTAAATGCCTTCCATGTATTAAATGTGTCACGTTCTGCGCTCCACACGGGCTCTGGCATGGTGAACGAAACACACACATCCAGATCCCCTTTGGTTTCTTTTTATGCCATTCTCCGGAAGTTTTCTCCTGATTTTGCATTGTCTTTTGACTTTAAGACATAACCATTTTGGCCTGTCTAGCTCTTGGATTAGCACATGCTAGGCTACACCGTCCCTTTGTGCAGCCTCTACCCAGAGAGCAGGATAATGCCTCAAATCATTGAAATTTAGAGGAACCTCACGTGCTTAAGATAGTGGCTTAGACCCACCAACCCTCAGCCTGAGATTTAACACTTAGCAGTTGCTAGTTTCCTGTCATACCTTATGTAGCATCTCCAAAAGGCTAGCCTGCAGTGGGCTGGCTTTTATCCTTATGTGTGCAGCTCAGAGCACTTTTAATCAATACACTACTTCTTCAGGGACTCATAAAGGAAAAACTCGGAATGGAATTTTTTTAAAGATGGGCATAGTCCCAAGGTCAGCGTTCTTCAAACTTACCTCATAAAAATTACCTGCAACGTACTAAAGAAACAGAGTCCTGGGTCCTTCCCCCTGAAAATTCGGATCAAGTTTGGAAGGGGCAACAGAATCTGAATTTTCAGTAAGCCCCAGTCAGTGGTGGTTCTTTGGGTTGGACAAGTGTGTGAGGTGAAAAGTTTCCCAGGTAAAAGTGGACAAGAAGCCTATGTCACAGTGAGGACCTCCTTTGTGAGAGCAGACGACAGAGGGCTGGCGGTGACTGCATTTTTTAGCCTGTAACGAGAGATCTTACATTTCTCCTTCCCAGCGACATGATTGTACGTATTTCCTCGGCCTAGGTGGAAGAGAGGCAGAGGGTGGAATTCTGTAATGTAGATGAAGTGGAAAGTGAAGATGTTCCCAGGGGGTTGTATTTTTTTTCCAGATGCTCTAATTTTATATGCCTGTGTAATAAGACTTGAAATCAGCCTGCTGTTCTCCCCAGCGCTAGGAATTTTTAGGAATTTTTCACTTTTATTTCTTTTTATCAGTTTTCTTTTTACCAATGCAGAGCAAGGTCAGAAGATTACCTACTCCGTTATTGTGCAGGAGACCAAGAACGAGGAGTCTCCTTCTGGTTCCCCTTCCAGTAGAAGTGGGAGAATGAGATGGGGGCCTTCGTTGTAGACGGTTCAGAATCTGACGGAAGACAAGCTTAGTGAGGGTAGCCGGTGAGCCTTTTTCTCTGTGTCCCAGGGCTGTGCAGGCTGTTGAGAGCCGGACATCAGTGCCTCGGGCTTGGAGCGCCCGTGAGACGGAAAGGACACGGTGCTGGCGGGCCGCAGACTCCAGCGCTACAGACGCCCTGGCTGTTTGAGCAGTGAGGCCTAGTGGTGGTTCTCAAAAGAGCTGCACACAGATATTAGAAAAAGGCAGCAGTAAATATCACGCTGGGCCTGAGTTTCCTATCTGAATTTTTGGAATCATTGCGGTCCTTTTTAAAATTTGTTAATAAGCCTATGAAATTATTTTCCTGTCTAGCTCCCAGAGCAAGAAGGGACAAGTGCTTTCATCATTAGGAGACCAAGCTGTGACTTGGAATCAATAGTTGGATGCTCTAAATTCAAAATTCAGATAATGCATTTGAATTCCAGCAACTTTGTTAGTGTGGGAATGGAGAAAAATACATCTACTTGGGAGTTTTTTTTTTTTAATCATACACATCAAGTAGCCTTTCTCACGTTTATAACTAGTCAGAAAACATTTTTGGGGAAGAGCCCACAGAACCTCATCTTCTGGACAAAAGTTTATTTCCCCGTCACGTTTGAATAATCTGGGGGATTTTAGAAAGAAGCATTCATGTCATTGGTTTTGGCGCTCGTGGGATGAGTCTGTGATGAGGTGCTACGGTTGTGGTAAATGAGTACATTCCCATCTACTACTGTTTTTTGTGGTTGTTTGTTTTTGGGTTTTGGGGGGCCTTTTTCTTTTAACTATTGTACTTTGGAAATGCCTTGTTCATATTTTTTTCCCAGAACACATACCTTTAAATGAAAAGTCATCAGGCTCCAATGGCTCCAATGAGTGGGAGCTGCTGACTTACTGATCGTTTCAGAGGATAGATGATCCTATGTTATTAAGTCCAAGGCCATGCTTAACTACCGGTGATTTTAAGATTATAGAATAAAAGGGATGTAGCCTTGTTTGCTCTTTAGGAAAGGGACTTTAAATTTTAGTTCAGTTTCATTGGGAAATCAAACATTTGGTATCGCTTATATATTTATTCCAAGAACTCTGACTTCCAAGTGATTGGCTTTTTTACACAATGAAAAAAATATGTGTTTGTCTATTGGAGCAAAAGAGTGCTAAGATTCTTTTAGTTTTATCGGTAAAAAATATGAGGAGAGTTGTTCCTTTGGGGGAAGTGCTTGTAGGTAAGAGAATTTAGAAGTGGTCAACTTCCCAAATTTTGATTTTATCAAAAATACCACTTATGAATAAGTTGAGGTCGGTTTAATTATGCCTGGAAGCTGTGAGTTGTAAAATGGATACATATGCCAGAATGCCCCTGTGTGATGATGGAGATTTACCTAGAAGACCTTTCAATCTGGATAACCTCTAAATTGAGAATTGCCTGAAATTTTGCAACTATCATAAGGGGGACAGAAACCTTAGTGACATGAGACTATCTGATAGGTGATTTTTTTTTTTTTTTAATTTTTGTTTACTTTGAGGAAGAGCATGTGTGAAGTGCACGCATGCAAGCAGGGTGAGAGAGAGAGGGAGAGAGAGAATCCCAAGCAGGCTCTGTGCTCAGAGTGCACACGGACACGGGGCTCCGTCTCACAATCCGTGAAATCACGACTTGAGCTGAAATCAGGAGTCGGAGTCCCAACCGACTAAGCCACACAGACCCTCCCTGATCATGATTGTTTAATTGCCTTGGACTAAATGTAGGAAAACCATGCCTGCAAGTTAAACCGGGTGCACAGGTTTCGTTTCCCACTTTGAGGGCTCTTCTGGAAGAATGCAAGTGTGATGGAAAGGAATTCTCCAGCAGCTTTATTAAAAAGCCACTCGGTATGGCTGTTCTGTTTCACATATTCCATGAAAGTCAAAGGCTGTCCTCCTCCAATTCTTTGTTTTCTTCTAGGTCTGCTTTTCTTGGGGTGGGTGAGTTTGTTTGTTGTCCAGCTCCAGAACTTTTTTTCTGTTGGACAGTTCTCTATTAAACTCTTCTTTTTCATTTTATTTTAAAATTATTATTCTTATTATTTTATTTTAGAGAGAGTGCAGGAGGGGGAGAGGGGCAGACACACACACACACACACACACACACACACACACGCACACAGAGGGGGGGAGAGAGAGAGAGAGAGAGAGAGAGAGAGAGAGAGAGAGAGAGAGAGAGAGAGGGAGGGAATCTCAACCAGGCTTCATGCTCAGCACAGAGCCCAACACGGGGTTTGATCCCACAACCCTGGGTTCATGACCTGAGCTGAAATCAAGAGCCGGATGATGGACTGACTGAGGCACCTGGGTGCCTCTATCTCTTATTTCTGTTTATCTTACATTATTTTTCTTCCATGTCTATTCACTCTCTGTCTCTGTCATAACACAGTATGAATGAACATGAATGTCAATAACAGGTCATCATGTAGAAGTGAAGTATAGTTTTACTCTTCGTTGCATTTATTGAATAGACTTTGTTTTTCTTAAAGACCAAAGGGTATTTTGTATCATCTCTTTATAATATCATCAATTAATACAGTGAACCAAACGAACCGACAGCCTTCTCTGTACATAAGAAATCTGTATCTGAATACAACACAAAAAAGGCCCTTTTAATTCCCTGAAATTGATTTTAAGGGTGCCCTGAGGTCTTAGTGACTCATGTGAGTCCCTGGGGCAGATGGAATCAAGCCGCTGTGTTCCCCCAGGTGACAGGTAAGGTTGGTGTCGAGGCAGCATTGTCAAGGTGCTATAAATCCATGACAAGGTGGACTAGGAGCAAAACCTCTTTATCTTCAGGTTGACACGGTAGCTCTTGACTCTGCTTTAGGTAGGGGAAAAAAACCAGCCCCCCAATTTGTAACTGAGCTCTGTTCTCCTGCAAGCTGTACCTTCAGTTTTTATTATCTGTGGTGTCTGATGAAGTCAAGTGGTCTGCGTTTCTAGCCCTCAAGGGCGCCTGACAGGAACGGTGAACTTCTACAGAGGAAGACCCTCAAATCTGGTTCCTTGGGGTTCCCACAGATTAAAACCTGCCAAGTGTGAGCTCTTAAACTATAAGTGCATCTATAATGAGTGAGAAGCAGCAGAGAAAAAGAATACAAACATACTTAAAACAAAATTTTTTTTAATTTAATTTTTTATTTTTTTAAATTTACACCCAAATTAGTTAGTATATAATGCAACAATGATTTCAGGAGTAGATTCCTTAGTGCCCCTTACCCATAAAAAAATTTTTTTTTTCTTAATGTGTATATATTTTTGAGAGAGAGAGGGAAACAGAGTACGAAAGGGAGAGGGGCAGAGAGAGAGGGAGACACAGAATCCAAAGCAGGCTCCAGGCTCTGAGCTGTCAGCACAGAGCCCGATGCGGGGCTCAAACCCACAGACTGACCTGAGCCGAAGCCAGGCACTCAACTGACTGAGCCACACAGGCACCCCAAGAATACAAACATATTCAGTCCTTCAAGACTTAAGGACCTTTTATGTAATATGAAATAATTAAATGTTTAAGAGAAATAAGAAATTTTTTTTTAGCATTATGTAGAATTGAGTAGTCTGAACGATCCTCCTTGTTGAGGACACATCACTGATGTGGAATAAAAACAGTGAATCCCCAGACCTAAGCAGAAACAGAAACCCTAGCAGGTGAGGGTCCCAGCTGGCTTGTACCTTGAGGTCTTTGACTGAATGTCAGAGATTTGGGGCATTTACTGCAATGGGTATGCAGGACATGGGAGGACAGGAGGTGAAGGACAGACCCAAGACCTGATCATCACTGGTGTCCAGGAAGTTAACTCAATCTTTATACTGGCTACAGGGGGAAAGTAATCTTCCCTGATAATTTGCAACCGTAAATTACACCTTCACACAGGTTTTTGATCAGAATTTACACTGTGGTCTTTGTGATCCGAAAAACCCAAATAGATAAATGATATTAAAGTGGCTGTGGATTGCTTGTGTCCACAGGACACTAGCAGGAGCAAACATTAATCCTCTTTGGAAGAATTCAACTTCAATCTGGATCTTAAAGAATTCCTATAAGGTTCCAAGAAAAGGAATCCTTTCATTTCACGAAATTAAAAAAAAATTTGGAAAGATAAGCAAAAGGAGCTGTAGACTATAAAGAATGACCAAGTAGGTTTTGAAGAACAATTGGATCTTCTGAAAATGAAAATATAGTAAACTGTTAAAACCAACAACTCAGTGGATAAGTTGAGCAGCAGAATCCATGTAGATGAAGGGAGAACTCCTGAACTCAAGACAGGAAGTGCTGTCCAGAGCACAGCGCAGAAGGGGAGAGTTGTGAAATGTGACAGAGACATCAAGTCACGTGGAAGACGGTAAAGACATTTAACAGAGAACGGGACAGAGACATCTGAAGAGGTGGTAGCTGAGAGTTCTCCAGAATCGGTGAAAGACACTAAACCACAGACTCAGATAACCCAGCAAATCCCAAGCAAGGCAGATGGTGACACCACAGCTTGAGGAAGAAGGTAATAGAAGCAGCCAGAGGGACCAAGAGACTACGCACAAAAGAAAGCCAGGGTTTACATACAAATAAAGGTGGGAACATCTGGATGAGATGGATGGAGCATGCCACCGTCCACGTCCTGCTTCTGATTGTCCCCCGCAGTTTTGCAAGATGCTACCATGGCGGGAAACTGGGCCAAGAGCACACGGGCTCTTTTTGTATTCCATTTTATAGCTGCATGTGAGGCTACAATTGCCTCAAAGTAAAAAGTTTAATTTGAAAAGGGACAACTTTTAAAACTCCCATCTCCCCAAAAGTATGATTTCATTGAAGTTGTGTTTTTAGTAATGTTATTTTAATCTATGAGACCATTATCTTAGGAGATAGTAAATCATATCCTTAAAAAATTAAGACAAAAGATGGGGAGCCTGGGTGGCTCAGTCGGTTGAGCGTCTGACTTCAGCTTAGGTTGTGATCTCACAGCTTGTGAGTTCGAGCCCTGTGTCAGGCTCTGAGCTGAGCCTGTTTTAGATTCTGTGTCTCCCTCTCTCTCTGTCCCTCCCCCAGCTCATACTCTGTCTCTCTCAGAACTAAACAAACATAAAAAAAAATTTTTTTAATTAAGGAAAAAGAAGGAAACAACAGACTTAAAGGAAAATGAAAAATCAAAACAAGTAACCATGCATATAAAATAGTAAAAATAAGCTCAGATCAGCTCAACTTTCCAGTTAAAATAGAAGGTTTGTTAGACTTCGTTGTTGTTGTTGTTGTTTTAAATGTTTATTTTTGAGAGAGAGTGTGTGTGTGCAGACAGGGGAGGGGCAGAGAGAAACGGGGACAGGATCTGAAGTGGGCTCAGCACTGACAGCAGAGAGCCTGATGCAGGGCTCAAACGCACAAACTGTGAGATCATGACCTGAACCAAAGTCAGCCGCTTAACTGACTGAGCCACCCAGGCACCCCAGGCTGGATTTTTTAAATTTTATTCACTTGAAAAAAAATTTTTTTTAATGTTTATTTATTTTTAAGAGAGAGAGACAGAGCATGATCAGGGGAGGGGCAGGCAGAGGGAGACACAGAATCCAAAGCAGGCTCCAGGCTCTGAGCTGTCAGCACAGAGCCCAATGTGGGGCTCGAACTCACGGACCACAAGATCATGACATGAGCTGAAGTCAGATGCTTAACCGACTGAGCCACCCAGGCGTCCCAACTTGATTGTTTTTAAAGATCCAGCTATGTGATAATTAAAGGGACAAATCTAAAATACAAGGCTGCAGATAGAGTAAAAGACAAAGAATAAGAAATACGTAAAAGAAAGCGTTGAAGATCTATTAATAACGAACAGAAAATAAAGCAAAACCTTTACAAAGGTGGATTGCTATGTAATAAAAAACAAGTAAGTGGCAAACACGTAATTATCCTGTTTTTATGGGCCTAATAAAAATAGCCTACAAATATATAAAGAAAACATTTGCAAATTCTCCTTTGGAGCGAGCGATATGTAAAAATATAAATTTCTTTTTTTTATTTTTATTTTTTAAAGTTTTTTTTTCAACGTTTATTTATTTTTGGGACAGAGAGAGACAGAGCATGAACGGGGGAGGGGCAGAGAGAGAGGGAGACACAGAATCGGAAACAGGCTCCAGGCTCTGAGCCATCAGCCCAGAGCCCGACGCGGGGCTCGAACTCACGGACCGCGAGATCGTGACCTGGCTGAAGCCGGATGCTTAACCGACTGCGCCACCCAGGCGCCCCATAAATTTCTAATAGGTAATACATTTATGTGGTTCAAAACTCAGAAAATAGGAAGAGGTAAACAGTTAAAAGTCTCCCTCCCATCCTTTCATTTGCCTAGTTATCACGTCTTTCCCTTCAACCTAGTCTTACAGCTTGTAGTTTCATTTTTGTTGAGTTTCTTTGCATATAGAAGCAATACAAAAATCGTATTTTCTCCTTTTAAAACAAGAAAGGTAGCATATTTACTATTCTGCATTTTCACTTATGTATCTTCATATTAGAGAGGACTTTCCATATTAGAGAGGACCTCGTCATTCTTGATTACCACTGTACTGCATTCTGCTATTACCTTAACCAGCCAGTTCCCTATTGACCGACATTGGAGTTACCTCCAGACTTCTGCTATTACAAGTAACATTGCCATGAATAAACTTTTATATACATCCTTTTGCATGTTTGCAAGCATATTTGATAGGATTATTTGCTAAAAGTGGAATTACTGGATTAGGAAGCACATGCATTTGTAATTGTGATAGATATTGCCAAGTAATTTTCTGTAGGGGCCACATTAATTTCCACTCCTCAATGAAGGATAGTGCCTCTCTTTTTACACACCAGAATATTAGCATATTCTTAGATTTTTGCCAGTCTGATAGGTGATAAATGGCATTCTCAGTGTCATTTTAATTTTGTTTTCTTACGAGTGAGCCTGAACAATATTTCATACACTTAAGAGCCATTTCTATTGCCTGTTAACTGTCTGTTCCTAGACTTTGTCCATTCTATATTGGGTTGTGCCAGTGGTGTGCTGGAGCTGTCTTGAACTAGTTCATGACAGCTAATTGTTAAATTTTCAGGCATTTTGTAATCTGGTTGATTTCATGTCAGTAGCCTGAACTTGGCCTGGGAATATTGACACCAGGGAAATTGGAAAACACAAATCAGTGAGGAATCCTCTCCCACAGCCAATTGTTACACATTTACCAGCACACTGCTGGTTGGTGGACTTCTTACAACTTTTTATACGTTAAAGAAATTAACCCTTTGTAATATGAATTGCAAATAATTTTTCCCAATTTAACTTGCTCATCAATTTCTTCTTGTCATGTTGAGGTTTTACAAAATAAGTAGTCAGATTTACCTATCTTTGATTCTAATGGCTTTCATAGCTAGAATGGACTTTTCCACTGCAAATTACAAAGGATTTCTCCCATGTTTTCTTTTAGAACTTTTATGGTTTCATGTTTCACATTTTAATCTTAGGTTCATTTGCTGTTTTTCTTAGTGTAAAGAGTGAATGTGAAATATGGATCCAACTTATTTTTCCAAAGCAAAGCGTTAGCAAATAAGACCTAGTAATGTGTTTTTTTAAAGCAACATATTATGTTGAACTATGTCAGTCCTTACGGAATGAAGCAAAAGCAGTACTTGGAGGAATATTCATAGCCTTAAGGTTATATTCGAAGAGAGTGATTTAGGAGTTTCTTTCCAATTTGTTAGAAAAAGAACAGAATAAACCCAAAGGAGAGTAGGAAGGAAATAATAAAGATAAGAGTACAAGTTAATGAAATAGGAATTAAACATTCACTTGACAGGATAAAGAAATGCAAATTGTATGAGGCATTGGAGAATCACAGTCTTCCATAAATTCTGAGAAGAAAAAGTGGGAATACTTCTTCACTCATTTAATGCAGCCTTTAGTAATATACCAGAGAAGGTACAGTCAAGACATCTTGTGTATGTGAGTGTGTACATCGTGAGTGTGGGGGTTTAGCTCAGGTTTCAGAGCTTAGAAACTTCCTGATGGAGCTCAGCACATTTAGGAGAATCCTTTTATCTCAGAAGATGCAGGGAAAGCATAAAAAAAAAAAAAAAAAAAAAAATTTGGCAAATTCTTAGCAATTAGGAATAGAAAGGAGTTTTCTTAGCATGTTGAAATACCATACTTTTTGTGAAATTCCAGATTTTTTTTTTTTTTAATGTGGCTTAAAGGAACAAATCCTACCCATGTGGGCGTGGACTACATGTCCTAAGACAGCAGGATAAAGGCAGAGAAATGAAGGGGTAGAGTTTTAAGGGGAAAAAACTGAAGTCTTATTTGTAGATGGTGTTCTATTTAGATAACCCCAAATGATCTACGTACAAGTTAGTAGAATTAACACAAGTTTAGCAGGGTTCCCAGAATTAAGATCAAAATACAAAGATGAATTCATATTTGTCAAGAAGTTAGAAAATATAATAACATTTATGTGTCATCAAAATAAGGCACCTTTGAATAAGTCTGTAAAAATTGAGTAAGACTTTAAAGTGAAATAAGTAAAGAAAAAAAAAACATAGAAATATCAATATCATAAAGCTGTCTCCTTTCCTCCCCAAATTAACCTTGCATTCCACATAATGCCAGTTAAGATTTCAACAGAGGCCATTTTAACCTGTATCTTTATAAGCACTTGGAAGAGAGCAAAGGGCCTTAGGAAAAAGTGGGTTGATTTTCTCTGCCAATTAGCAAGATTTTTTTTTTTTTTTTAAAGCTAATACTAACATTGTGATGTTTACTGGTGTAGACACGCACATCAACGAGACAGACTAGAGAATTGAGAAACAAGTCCACACGTGTATTTTAAGTACTTGGTAAATGACAAAGACAGCTTTGTAGGTCAGTAAGAAAGGGGGTAAGAAAGTTCATTTGGACACTGGTTAGTAATATGGAAAAAATAAAGTGGATCTTTCCTGTACCTCCTACAGAAGAATCAATTCCATAAGTAACCTCACAAATAAAATGTTAAGTGAAACAGTAAGTTTTAGAAACATACATACCTTATGATATAATTAAAAGCATTTTAATGTATAAAATGATGCCATCTGTTGCTTGGTTATGCAACTAAATGTATTAAAAGTTTAAAGAAATGCTAGAGGATGATGAATGCTAGGTTTAGGATCAGGTTACCAAATGTTGGAAGAAGGTAGGGGGTACAGGGACACCAGCAAAGATTTATATGTTTTAAGCTGAATGGGTATGGATGTTCACTTAAAATATGTTTTTGTGACCTAAATATTTTGTGGTAAATTTGAAATAGGAAGTGAGATTCAGTTGGTTTTCATGTTGACTTTGCCTTGGTGACCACCTTGATTCAGTGTGGTTACTTCCTCACTCAGGTTGGCCAGCCAGTTGGCCAGGCAGGCACAGGTAGCTAAACTAGTGGTGTGACCTTAGACAAATTAATTAATCCCCATTTCTCGGTTTCCTCATCTGTAAAATGGGAATAATGATATGTTCTTATGAGGATTCCGAGTTCACATACATACAGCTCTTAATATAATACCATATAATAGCTGTTAGTACAGTTTCTAGAATTTGTGTGTTTTTACTTAAACTGCTGTTAAAAGCCATGGATTCCTTCTAGTTTCAATTTTTTTTTTCTTAATGTAGTACTTTTATTGCTCCTCCCCTCCCTTCTTGAACCTTGTTCAAGCCTTGGGGTTTGTTTTTCTGGATTACTGTTCTGCAAGCTTTCTCCGATGATGAGGTAGAAGTGGTTTTGAACAATGTAAGATGCCAACGTGAGTTCCATTGGTTTGTATTTTCCGTATCAGACTGCTGTTCTTTTTTTTATTTATGTTTATTTTATTTTATTTTTTTTAATTTACATACAAGCATATAGCGCAACGATGATTTCAGGAGTAGTTTCCTTAATGCCCCTTACCCATGTAGCCCACACTCTCTCCCACAGTCCCTCCAGCAACCCTCTGTTCTCCATATTTTAATAGTCAGACTGCTGTTCTGATTGAATTACGCCAGGAGAGACATTTTCTGTCTCCTCTGAAACCAAAGAAACCCTGAATTTCAAAAAGTTTAATCTCTAATCATACTAGTCTGATCATCAATGATTTTGCATTTCTGAATTCATTTTTGTTTTTATGGTTTCATCGTTTAATAGTGGGAGTTAACAGATTGCTTTACTTACAATAGCAAATTTTTTTCATACCTGCCTATGACATTGCGTTATTTTTAGGTGGTTGTTTCTCTAGGTACTCCTAATGTTGATTCTGCCTTCTTCATCTTTTGCAGCCTAGAAACTTGTTGGCATACATGCTTTAAAATAGAAGTTTATTGCTACCTGTCAAAACCTATTTATTCTCCAGGGTACTGTAGCTTTTGTTGCTTGCTGAGTTTTAAGGGTTTTTTTGGTGTGTGTGTGTGTTTGCATTTATTCTTTTTTCTGTAGTATTTTTCTTAAGATGACTGCTCATATTTTCTGCTTTTGGAAATTTGACAGGTTTGTAGATGATAAACTAGAAAATGTCATACGTAAAAAATTGGGGGAAAAATCCTCAAATAGCTGTCATCTCCTCATCTGAAAATATAATATGCTAGAATAACAAAAACAGAAGCACCTTCTGGGTTCATGACTTACTCTCAGGAGTAACTAACATATCTGTAGAACTTCTGGGTGCCGGTCAAATACACGGGCGTGCACACAGGGCAATGGGTGAGGACCGCTCGTGAGGAAGACCCGCGCCCCCTGTAGGTGGCCCCGTCGGTGCCTCTTGTTCGTGGTGTGGGTTGCGTTCTTGAGTAGGTCACACTGATTGAAAACATTATGGAAACCCCGTTTTTGCTGCACATCCTCCAGGTCGGATCCGCACGAGACGGCAGAGCTCCGGGAGTGCCACCAGTGTCGCCACCACGCCTGATAACCGAGGCCGCAGTCGCGCCAAAGTCGTTTCACAGTCCCAGCGTAAGAAGTATATTTTATACTCTCTGTTGTGTCAGTTTTGTTCAATCAGCTCACTCTACAGTTGAAAGATTTATAATATTTTCAGTACTTCAGGAGAAAACCACATCTGTGTGGCTGTAAGATACCGTGAGTAGTCTTGATGTTCGTTGAGTAAGCTCACAAAATGGAGTATTCAAGTGTACTTTTGTCTCCTTGCCAGGTGATTTAAATTTTGTATTATTAAGCATTAATGATTAAAATGTGGTTTCTCTGCCTTTCCTCAAGCATCTCAAATTGAGATAAATCTGGGCTATGACCCATTTTACTGTCGATAAGGACTCCCTCTGATATAATTTAAGAGCAGTACCTGGGGATTATTTTAATGTGGAGTTCTGTTTCGAGTGGCAATAAGCAAATCCATTAACAGCTGTCCCCTTTAACCCTCTGTTCTAACATTTGCAGCCTGCTCCTCTCTTCCTGCCAGCGTAGGCCCCGCTTTGCCCAGCTACCCTCGCTTCCGTTACTGCGTGTCTGTACCTGTCGAGTCACTTGGCTTGCTAGCATCAGCCACGAAAGCAGCCGTAGATGGAAGGAATGTATTCAGATCGCTCTTAGGAACCACCCTGGTGTCTCACTCCCCAGCCACACTTGGCTTTTGAGTCTCCCACTCCCTCTGTGCGCGTGTAGAGTAGTGCTGGGGGTCCGAGTTCTCCTGGGCAGGATGAGTGTGGCCGAGAAAGGCTCTCCTTCCCCGGGAGCTACACACAGGCCCTCAGCACAGCACTCTCTAGTAGATGTGTGTCTGCTTCCTTCATGGCCCGAGGAGCCGTCTGGTTTGTGTCAAGAATATTCCATCTGTGGCCAAACCTTAGGTTCTCCTTAGTATTTAGAATGCCTTTCTCAGCTCCTTGTGAATACTCCCATGTCCCTCTGGTAACTCCAGGCCTCATGTTAAACAAGCGTATCTCCTTTCTGAAAAGAAAAGTAGAATGTCAGTCATACATTCCTGCCAGGATTGTCTGAAGCAGAAGCCCACGCGTCTAGCGTATCACAACATACAACACGACACGGATTGTACAGCTGTGGCCCAGCAGCTTCTACGTTGGGAACAATATCCAGGCTCTGGTTATTCTCTTGAACCCTAGCGATGCCTGGAGTCACAGATGGATCTGATACTCTGGTCATGAGTCAGGTCTTCTTGCAGAGAAATTTTTCTTGACAAAAGATACTCAAGACTCCATATTGAGTTAGTATGTTAAGATTGAATTTAATAAAAAATGTTCTTTAGCTGTGAAGTGTTATTTCCTTTCTTGGAGTGAGGTTGGATAGTACTTTACAGTTCTCGGTGTCTGCTATTTATTGCCATTGGCCTCTGCAGGGATTCCTGCCCCTAGCCTGGCTCCTCTGCTTAGCAGGTGGTGAAGATGACGTTCTTGCAGAGGAATTTTCTATAGTCGCGATGATTAGAGCTTCCGTTCCTCAGTCTTATAGAAATACTGCACTCTGTCTTGGGGCTCCACTTTAAAAGTCTTCAGTTTCATTTTACTCACCGAATTCCCCTCCTAGGAAGGGAGACAACACCAGCAAATGATCAAGGCTGGACCTCAAGCTTAGTCATATAAATTAAGTATTTTTTAAACAGTTATTTTAATAGGAAGTAAATATGAGCATATTTATATGTTTTACAAATGTAGGTATACTTAGCATTCATAGTGCCAGTAGAGTACTAAGTAGATTTCGTTAACATTAGATTTAGGGCCCTTAAGAGTTAACAAGCATATATTAAATATTTGAGGACTTAAATATGTGAAAATTAATGTTTTAATATTTGAGGATTTGGCATAGGACATTCAGGTGAAACTAGTTAATAGCAGTTTCTTTGAATTCATTGAAGTTTACTGAGCACTTCCTAGGTAGTAAGCAGCACCACTTAAGGCAGCAGTAACACATAAACGAGTAGGATGCGGTCACTTCTCTCGGTTGCTCAGAACTAGAGAGTATAGATGTGCTTCTGGAGGGCAAGACACTTGTCTTCTCTGCATCTCCTGCACCTGACACATGTAGGTTCCTAAGTGTTACATGGACAGACCTGAAGTCAGTGCCAATAGAGTATGATATGAGTAAAATCAACATAAGTACAAAAGTGGACAAAAAGGAAAGAGACCTAGAAGAAATAGCTAATTTGTTAATGTGTTTGTGAACAAAGACATCTGTGTTGTGTTGCATGCTGACCTTCTGTATTGTGCTATTGTCTTTTAATCCACTTTTTGCCTGTCCTTTGGTCTGCTCTCATAATCAAGGATCCAGATCTGCTAATCCTGCTGGTGGTAAGCCGTTTCTCTTCTTGCTTTTTTTTTTTTTAGTGTTTTCCCTCACCCCATGTTCCTTGCACAATGTTAATTTCTCTCCCTATTATGAGCTTAATCTTTCTGCATTTTTTTTCTGTTATGTTCAAATTCTAGTGTTTAAAATGGATTTTTCTCTTTTTACACAGTTTAATAATTCATTTGTGTGCTCAAAGTTTATGGGCAAGATTATTAAGTCCTAAGACAGGTTCTTCGTGGTGATGCATACTGGTGATTTTTATAATGAATTTCACTTTAAATTGTAGCTAAGTCATTATAAAGTCCTAATTTTATGATTCGTCACCTTAGTGATTCATTTGAATGATGGAGTGTTTGTGTGTTTAATTTCCAGGTTGTGTTCCTTTAAAGGTTTTTATTAGTTACTAGGTTCAGTAGTTAGTATCTTTCTTAGAGGTACATTAATAATCATGGTCTTCTTAATTTCTCCCTATATTTTTATCAGTTTTATGTTTTATATTTCAAAGCTACGTTATTTGGAACATAAGGGTTTATGACAATTATATCTTTATGGACAGTTATTCTTTTATCAATATGAAATATCCTTTGTCCTTTTTTAATGCTGTCTTATTCTGTTTTGTTGTTTTGTATTAGGTATGTTGTTTCTTTCTTACTAACAGTATGTAGTTGAATTTCATTTTATTTTTTAAACCAATCCAAGAATCGCTGTTATTTTAAGAGATTAATTTAGTCCAGCCACATTTATTATGATTACTGACATGCTTGAGTTTATTCTTACCATTTTATTTGTGATTTTTATTTATTATTTTTTTTTTAGTTGCCTCTTCTTCATGCCCTCTTTTCTTCCATTTATTAAGTTAGTGGGGTGTTCTTGGGTCTGTTTTCTTAATGTTTAGGAAGTTTCTATTGTAATTCTCGCAATTATACTTAAAATTTTCAGCATATCAACTCTTAACAGAATAAAAAAGCAAAACAGTAAACACCTTTGTGATTGTTTGTAGAAACTTGCTGTGGAACGGGGAGCTGTTTATACTTAGTCCACTGTTTTGAATCAGAAATCTTGCTGTCATTTTCGTAGAACTCTGCCAGTAATTCTTCTTTGTGGATACTTTCTCTTATGTTATTTGAAGCTCTTTTATGCTCCTGTATTTAAAAAAAAAAAAAATCAGTACTGCTACCCACAAGAAAGCCATTTTTATATGAAATTCTTAGTATTTGATCCAAATTAATGTGTAAGCTGACTTCTGAAATTGTAATATTATAGTTGTATTCCCTGATTTACATCCATTTTTCAGTTTTGTTTTGTTTCATTTTTAGCTGGCAGCCGGTCAAGTTCCCCAGGAAAATTGTTGGGAAGTAGTTATGGTGGCCTTGCCGGGGGTTCCTCAAGAGGCCCCCCCGTGACTCCCTCTTCAGAGAAACGAAGCAAGATCCCCAGGAGTCAGGGATGTAGCCGAGAAACCAGTCCAAACCGGATAGGATTAGGTAAGGATCCTCAAAGACCTTGAAATATCATTCCTAACTTGGTGGTAATTTTTATTATAATCTAATGGCTTTGTCTAGTGTTGGAAGTAGAGATTTACTTTTGAACTGGGGGTGTCACTTTGCCTGTGTTAAAAAGACATTCTGATTTGCGCTTTTTACAGATTATGGCCTGTTCAGGTTTGAGTTACAACTAAAAAATACATGGGCCTCACCATTCAGATTGACGGGAAAGAATTAGATCCCTCTGGGCTTTTGTACCTGAGAGCTCTCACAGAATGTTAGAACTGGGGGAGTGGGCAGGATTGTTCTCTTCATAGTTAGCAGCATTGTTGCTTTTCATCCTTTTTTTCATGGATTAGCACTAAGTCTCCATTAATCTGTGTATGTTTTCAAAAGCAATTTGTAGGGTCCACATTTATTTTGATTTTGATCTTCTCTAACCTGTTTGGTGGAACTTATGGTCAAAAGAACATGAGTAGTTACTTTTGACACAGTATTGTTCGAACATGAAACCTAGGAATAAATTAAAGTCAAATATATGATACTTCCGTGTTACAGTATTTAGTTTCTCTGTGACAATGAGTAGAATTACGTGAATTACTCTCAGCAGCTTAGAGACCTGTTATTCTATTCAAATCTAAATTATACACCACCTATTTAGTACTAAGAAGTCTTTTGTAATATATTATGAGAAATCTATGTTCATACTCTTTCTTATATTTCTACCTGCTTTCTAAGGATAAAAATCTATTAATGTGAAATCAGAGTACTGCTGTATTCTTAAGTCCTGTCGGCTTCTTGTTCTCATTTATTTATTCATCAGCAACTTTCACGTGAACGTTTCCTGTGATGCACCAGGCACTTTATTACTCCTTAGGATCAGAAGATAAAATAGATGTAGCTTCTGACTTCAAAGAACTTGGGGTCCTAAGGGTGGAAACGTGAGAGACAGTACAGTAGATACTGTGACATAGTGCTCTGGGGCCACAGAAACGGAGTGCCCTTGTCTGCCCCACTTCTCCCAGATTGCCTGCTAGGAGAGGCTTCCCAGAATAGGTCATTTTGATGGTGAGTAAGGTAAGATTAGGCGGGGGACAGAGATGAGGAGAATGGTGTTCTAGGGCAGACAGGAGCGTGTGCCGGAACAGTGAGATGGGAGGGAGCCTAATGGGCTGTGAGAGGCACAGGCCGTTCATTTGGCTACAGCAAAGGGAGTTGGTCAGGGTGAGTGCAAGAGGAGGGCAGGTGGGCTGGGAGGGTCCAGCTCATGAAAGTCCTTACAGGCCGCCTGAGCTACAAGAAGGCAGGGGCACATATTTAAGAAGTGGAATGGGTAGGAGTTGGTTTGCCTAACATTTCCAAAGCAAATTTGAAACGTATTCAAGCAGTGTTTTTGTTAATTGTACATGATCTCAGCTTTCTGTTGGGTGTTCCATAGCATGGTCCCTGAGCTGACAAATTATTTGGATCCAGTGATTACAAGTTACATGGATACAACCAGAGAAAATATGACTGGAATGTCTAAATTTCAGATTTGAGGCTGTAACGTGTATGTTTGGATCTAGTTTTGTTTGGAAAATGCATTTGATTTCATACCTGGTGGTGAGGTTTTGGCTGTCCTTTTTCAGTAGTTAATTAAATGTATGGAATGTCTCTTGGCAATCCAGAGTAGTTTCATCCTTTTAAAAATTCTTTGCTTTTTCGGGATTTTACTTTTCATATTATTAAAGGTGCCATTTTTACCTTCTTCCTGAAATTGGGAAAGAAACCACCCTAGGTTGTCTGACATAACTCTAGGACCTGGTATTTCATGGTTTTAACTATGAATTTTGTGTTATGGATAGTTGAAAAGACAACACTTAATAAGCATTTACAAGAGGTACTGGGAAACATCATCCATTAGTAAAAACTGAATAGGAACCTATTTTCTTCTGAAGAGTTCTTTTTTGAAATAATATTTTGAAGAAAGTTCTCACCTTGATGCCCATTAAGGGGGAGTAGTTATGTGTAAAGCTTAGAGGTCATATATGTCATTCTGACTTAAAAAGGTATTTTATTTAAATTTCTGTACATGGTGAGAACATACATAGATACAAAGGTAGATAAATGAGTAAATCTTTCCACTTCTTCCTATAGTACTGCTGAGAGATTCCATTTTATACGGTGTCGCATATATTAGTATCTTTAGCAGTAGATTGTCCACTCTTGTGATCATTTAGTCAGTAGTGGGTGTATGCCTATGTGTCTATAAACATTTGGTTCATTGTATAGCAACTTTAAATAGAAATACTTAGAGAAAAAGGGTAAGCAACTTTTAAGAGTATTTCCTTTTGTGCCCAAACCAACTAATAGTTTTAATAATTGCTAAACTAGGCTTGGAATTTGCACTGAGAATTAATTCTACAGATTATCTACAAATTATGTTTGGTTTAGCTATGCTTCATCTGTGGTAAAAATGACACCAAATATCTTCTTCTTCAGCATGTAAGGTTTCTTAAGCAAAACAGGATGTAATTCCTGTTATATAACCAAGAAACAGAATAAAACCCTGCTGCTCTCTTTTTTCTTGGCAATTTATTCCTTCACAAACTGTTCAGCCAAATAGAATAGATTATAAATTGTTTCATTTTGGAGTTTTACTCCGTTTTTGATGGATAATAAAGTTGTACAATGGAGTGCCTGAGTGGCTCAGTCAGTTAAGCGTCCGACTTCGGCGCAGGTCATGATCTCACAGTTCGTGAGCTTGAGCCCCATGTCGGGCTCTGGGCTGCCAGCTCAGAGCCTGGAGCCTGCTTCAGATTCTGTGTGTCCCTCTGTCTGCCCCTCCGCTGCTTGTACTCTGTCTCTCGCATTGTCTCAAAAATAAATAAACATTAAAAAAATTTTTTTAATAATAAAGTCGTACAAATAGGTAACATCTATAGCAATTATATTTTGGAAGCTTAGTTTCCTTCCACTCATGTCTTGAGAAGGCAATAAAAACTTTTGATTGTTGGTAGCTTACATCCTGTGGCTATACATTTAAAATGTTTTCAGATTTTCTGGTTAAAAATATTTTGAAAACAAAAATTTACAGGTGTCAGTGTCCCCTGTTAAATTAGACTCCTGTGTGCAAGACCAAAACATGAAAATAACAGACTATAGACGTACTTCAGGGTAGTTCTCATTATTCCTCTTGGACTTTTGCTTTTGATGGGAGTTCAGGTAGGACTCATCTCTGCCTTAAAGGGCAGAAGTCAGGATTCCCTGAAAACTCTACAGAAGTATACTGTCTCTTAAGAAATGAAAGCCCATCAAATGGGTTTTCAAGGCTTCCTGGCCTTTCCTGTAAGCACAGCACCACAGAACCACCTATGAATACTGCTTCCAGAAAGTCACACAGCAAGCGTCTCTTCATCGTCTCTCCCTCTTCTGTTATGCCTTCACATCACATATTCTCCCAGAGAACAGTTTTGGCACTCCCTAATGAGGTTAATTTGGTATGTTGTTTTTTAGCTTTGACCACCTAGTTAATTGACTTTATAAAAATCATTTATGGATATACTTCTTAAAATCCTCCGTGTAGAGTGGTCTTTGGAAATGGTATTAGAAGTAGGCGTTACTCCTCTCGTGTTTTAAGTTACCCAGCATTTGAACTATTGCTGTCATCACTGATACCCGTTAATGACGCATGGGGCAACTGTGGGCAGATGTTTAGAAAATTGTAAACAGAATTCTCTCTATATATGTTACTACTAGCCTATGTTGAAGAAGCCAGTCAGCACGAATGGGTGACTTAACTTTCTCTGGCTGAAATAGTAAGAGGGTAAACCTTGTTAAGAATTATGCAGATTATTGTTTCTGAGCATGTCCGCTTATCCCTTTTCATGCTCTTTTTTGCCTTCACAAAGCAGGCTCAGCCTGGGAGAGAGCAGGGATTTCCCATTGTTCTAGCATGTGCATTAATTGAAGGAAGGGAGTGGAAGCAGAGTAACAAGTAATCAGTCAAGAACCATAAGAAAATGCTCAACTTAAGTGTGTGCATGTGTGAAACACCATCAGGACTGTTTTTATTGGTTTTGATTATTTGTTTTGGAGTGGGTGGTGGAATAAGATAAGATTTTCGTTATGCCTTTCAGCAAGGAACTCGGAGGTGCTCATGTAGGTACCTTATGTCACAGTACCCTTCTCATTTAATTGATTGGGTTCTTTCTTCACCATTCCTAGGGGGGGTGGCTGAGACAGGAGAGGCAAAGTGGCTGGACCAGGGAGGTCATTTCACAAATTGGATGTGGTATTGATCCTCTTAGTGATAAGCAACATTTCTTCATAGGTTCTAGGCAACTTCCCGTGTGTTGGTATCAGTGGGTGCTCCCTCGTTTTTTGAGGCTTTTAACATTCAGGCCATGTGCCTTTGCCTTCATCACAGGAGCTGGTTTAGAATTATCAGGAAGAATCTGTTGATCAAATAGTCACTGCTACTTTGAGTGCCTCCACGTCACTGTGGCAAAATGAAGGAGAATGTAGGAAGCACTGGCGAGTCCCAATGAGGCCCGTCTTGACGGATTTGCTCAGATTGCACTCCTGCGCTTGAGTTTTTCCTTGCTTGCCAGTGCAGACCAAGCGTTGGGACGTCTGTCACATAACTGTAGGGTCTGATTCAACTCTAGCACTGAACAGAGACCACAGTGGGGAGCTGGTTTGGTTTCTCACTTCCGTGTTCTCCTTTGTCAAGGAATTTAATGATTCTGGTTTGTAAGACGTTCTTGTTCCGGTTTGCTCATGTAGTAAATCCACCTTGGCTCTGAAATCATAGGCCATACTCATTACGATGTAATCAACATGGCTGGTTTTACATCAGTGAATCAAGTTTATTTTTTCCAAAGTTTTCAGGAAGACATTTCTGTCCAGCCCAGAATTGTAGACCCACTCAAGATGGACATATTTATTGTCCCCACATTCAGTATGCAGGATCATTTCTGAGTATTTTGCCAGTTGTGTCTTTGTTCCTCAAATTAAATTAAAAACCAAAAACATCCTGGTCTTCTCTGAGCTTTACCGCCCAGTTATGTTAGACCTTCAGTTGTTCATATGACTCTCTTCTCAGCATTTTATAACATGACAATACAGTCATTGTTAATCCATTATCTACAGATGATTTTATTGCAGTATAACGAATGAGTATAATAAAATTATCCGTGGATAATCATACAGTAATTGGCTGTTCTTAGGTCAGTGGGGGGATCTTTTAGCACGAATACTGGGATTGTAGTTCACATGCTGTCGACTCATGTGTAAGGCGTGCCGGATAAGAGTGCTTGAGTAGGGGACCACAGGCAAACCTGTTTGGGTTCCCATAGAAAAAGCAGAGATTAAATGTTGGGACCAGTAAATAAAGGGATAGCAATCCCAACCCTTTGTTTATGCTGGTTTAGGTAATTAAGTATGTTGGAAGCATCTAGATACTTACTTGGAGTGGGCAGGTTCTCCAGCTGAGTCAGTCCTTAGGACTTCTCTTTGTAAAGAAGCCCAGGCTAGAAAGATGAGCCCCCTTCCTTTTAATTAGGTAAGTTCATGTATTTCAGTGACCAGAGCCTTTATTCTGCTTTTTAACCCAAAGTAAATTATCTTTCTAACAACAGAGCGTATATGAAAATGGCTTTAGTCTTTTATCATCTTGATGAGAAGTTGGCTAAAGCTGTAAAAAATGATCATTTTCTGAAACGCTTTTGACCTTGTATTTCCTGATTGTTCTTTGGAAAGCTTTCTTTTCATTTCTTACACTTAGGTGTTATTTCACCTCCATAAAAAACCCCACAGCTTTCCGAAGCATTGAGCATAATCGAGTTTTTACACAGACCCTCTCCTGTTGTCAGCACGCGAGTCAGTGAGGCCTCAGCGGGGAGCGTCCTCACGACGAACCCCCGGCGCGGGCAATGTCATGATTACGTTAACGGAATGTAACTGACGTTTTGTGAGTTTTTCTGTCTTCATTAAACTTCTTCACCTTCTCTGAAACCCCTCATGCTGCACACTAGCACGGAGCAGCCGTATCCCTCGACCCAGCATGAGTCAGGGGTGCAGCCGCAATACCAGCTGTGAGAGCAGCCGCGATACGAGCCCCGCTCGGGGCTTTCCTCCACTCGGTGAGTACACGTAGGCGCTGGCTCTCAGAGCAGAGTTCCTTGCCCTGCTCCCAATGCTTGTCCCACACACTGCGAGGCGGAATGACCTGCTGTCCTTCCTCTCCTGTCCTTGTGGTCCTTTCTTCTTTCTTTCCTCCTCCCTAGTTACCCTCTGTTGCCCCCCTCTGCATGCTTGAATTTTGGCAGTTTCCAGTTTTTATATATGGGAGGAAAAAAACACCACTTCACTCTGTACTGTTGCCATTTGTGACCACCTGCCAGCATCCAGGTTGGCAGACAGGCAAGCCCGTCTTGTGGTCACTTCTAACCTAAGGGGACGCTCAGCCAAAGTCAATTGCTTCTTAACAGTAGAGCTAATCCAAAATTTATCCTCTGTCATTGAATTTCGACAGTTTGTGTTTAATTTCACCAAAGGTCAGGACACATGTGATTCAGTTCAAAGACGGAAAAAAATTAAAATCATGAGAATGTCTAGGAGATGAAATGTGCTCAGTTTAGGGCTGATAATATTAATCTAAAAAGCCTTGTGGCAGAAGGTACTATCCATGCCTTGGCTAAGCGAGTCATTTCAGTGCTTTCTTTAAAGCAAGCCCACAGTAGCTTTTTGATAAACTGCTTATGTGTACAGCACAGTGTACGACTTTACAACGTTTATTGTTAATCAGAGATTTTCATTCTTCCTGGGCTCAATAGGCTATGCAATGTCTGTGACCTGATGCCAGCCCAGGGCAGGAATTTACAACAGTTGGTCGCCATAAGGTGGTTGTCAGTACCTTATCTCGGGTCACGAGCCACGTGCCGGTTTGGGGCTGCTTATCCACAACGCTCCGTCTCTCTTACAGCCAGAATTTGTATTTTCACAGTTTTTAGGATTCGAGAAAAACAGACAAAAGAGAAACATATTTCCTTTATGAAATACTGTGTTTGCCTTTTCTTTTCAGGCTCAGTAGTCTAAAATGGACATATATTTTTACCTAGTGCAAATTATTAATCCCCCAAGACCTCTAGAAAGAGCACATACGTTTGCAAAAAAAAACATTTTGTATTCTCCAGTAACTGTGTTTCAGTTCTTCGCCACATTAATTGCTGTAAAGCTGTATATTTTCCTCCTGATAAGCATGACAGGTGGAAATTATAAGATTAGGCCTAGGCCTGACGTTGTTATATGGAATTGTGGACTGCAGCAGTCTGTTATCTTGACTCTAATTATGTAACATTAGACATTAGGTCTTTCAGATGTAAAAAATGTCACTCCAGAAGCTGGATGATAGATCGAAAGCACACAGTCTTAATATTTGCCTCGTTCTTCTCCTGATGTCATACACTTCTTTCTAATATCCTTTTATCCCATCAGTAGCAATAATACTTCCTTATGACCCATTGTCCTTTATGAACTTAAAGCCAGGCCACATGGGTCACTTGACTTAGTGAGAAGATGCCTTTGTGAGATAGTCTACCTGATTAGCATGAGATCCCAAGTGGAGCGACTCACCTTGAACACACCAGCTACTCCACAGCGATCTGAAGCAGCAGAGCAGAATTCTCAACAAATCAGGGGCAGCAGTGATGATTTTTTTTCTGAATGAACTGGTGATTTTTCCTTTTAAGTTAAGGCTGTATATCTCTGCGTCCTTGCTGACTATTTGGCCTTCTAAACAACCTGTTCTATAAGTGGACAATTCAATCTGCTTATTGGTTATTCGGTCTCTTAGAGGCAGTTCCGTGTTTTTCTTTCCTATATGCACTGGTATTTGTGTTACTGTCCACGGAAGCAGCCTTTGTAATCCAGGATGTGGTCAGTGGACCAGGCAAGGTGTGCTGAATTCTTGAGTTCCTAATTGAACCCTGAGTACTTGAGTGATCCAGTCTGGTTTTCACTTTCTTTGGTGAAATTGATCTGCGTAAGGGTGTTGGTGATAACCCAGAATGCTGAAATGTGCAGTCGCTCCTACCAGGACAGAAGATGTGGATGAGGCGTTTCCCTTTCCTGACAAACTAGCATCAGCACGTGCTTTCTGTTGGTCAGGGCAGAGTTAACATCTTGTCAGCTGAGTTTGTAGGCATGCCCTCTTTTCCTCCTTGGGGTAAATCTGTCTGTAAAACTTTTACCCAGCAAGAACAAGAGCGGTCCTCGTGTGCACGGCCCCCCATCTGAGCAGGTACCTGTTCACACTCTTGGACGGGTGTTACCATTATCCCTTTTTTATGAATGACAGAACAGAGACTGAGGGAGAGTAAGCCAGCTGTCCAGGTCACACAGCTAAATGGTGGAGCTAGGTTTTGAATCCAGTCTGACTTCAAAGCTTGGCTGCTCCCTTGCCTCATTTGAAAGTTCTGATAATTTAGCGTCTTTCATTTGTTCCTCGGAAGTGTATTAAATACTTTCTCTCCAGGCTTAAGCACAGAGAAAGTGTCTGGTAATGTTTCTCAATTACGATTTCCAGGTTTGGAGTTAAGCCATGGGAATTCATAGCTCAGTCCCTGAAGGTGGTGTCCAGGGGAGCTCACTGTGCCCTTTAGACAATATGAAGTTTCCTTCTTATTCACGGTAATAATTGTTTCCCACCCTCTCTGTAAATTAGTGAGATTTTTGTGTTAGTGCCCCTTTGGGTCAGTTTATATAGCCAGGTTTTGTTTAAAAAAAGGTCGGTGGGGGGGTGTGTGTGAAAATAATTACATTTTGGTGATTATATACTGGTTTTAAGTTTGCTTTTTTTTGTTACAAAGTTATCTTGGACCATTTTAATAAGGATGTTTATATGGTTACAGTGACAATATCAAAATGAAAGTAAGGGCTCAGCTGTAAATCAGGCTCTGATTGTAAGAGGGTCCACCTCGGATTCCATTGTTGGGTGTTCACTTGAGAACAAAGGATTCATTCCATGACAGATTTACTGTAGAATAGCCTGTTGAAACAGAACCAAAGGATGACTTTCTAAGCAACCTTCAGGCATTGCTTAAAAGGTATTTCCAGTTTAAACTACCAGGATATGGCACTGATATGTTGCACAGTAAATGGTATGCTTCAGTCTTAAAAAGTATTTTGCCAGTTTGTTTGTTTAAGGAAAGTGATTATTTTATATCTGTTTTAGAGATTGCCAATTTATTTTTGTGCATCCTGAGGAATTAGAAATTCTCTTTTTGTGAGCTGGTAGAAATTTGTCCTTATCCACGAGGTAGCCTTTGCTATTTGATACCACTCGTGCCACTTATGAAGATACGTGCATTTTCATCAAGTGACATGAGCTTAAAAAAAAATTATGGGGGCGCCTGGCTGGCTCAGTCGGTAGAGCATGTGACACAATCTCGGGGTCGTGAGTTTGATCCCTGTGTTGGGTGTGGAGAAAAAAATTTTTTTTTTAATTCTGTCCAAGAGTTTGAGGTTTTGGTATTTTACAACGAGACGGAAGTGTTCACGTGCACAGGATACTGCACTCTGTTAGCATAGGTGAGAAGTGGTAGCACTGCTGGGTAGTACTTTGTTTGTCAAGCCTGGGAATTTCTCATGATGCAACCCCGGGTTCCTTTCAGAGTAAGGAGTGTAAGCGTGTTATCTCTTGGGGTTTTTTCCCTGAGGTAAGGAACCATATACTGCATGGCACTCTGCTCCAGAAATTGGTGATTCAAACCAAGTCAGTTTCATGGTTATTTCTGAGAGTTATTCTCTCTACGTGAAGACGGAGCTGAGCATGTAATTCCTCCAATTGCTGAATTAATTCGCTCGTGAATATCTGCTAATCAAGTGATATTTAACGTAGACATGTAAGTCGCAGTTTACTCGTAACCATCACTGCCACCGCCAGCCCCAGCAGCGTACCGGCCCCCACTGCTACTGCTACCACCATTTTACTCAGTGCCCGGCACTGCCTTAAGTGCCTTATATAAGATCTCTCGCACCCGTCTCTACTCCCAAGAGGTACGTACCCTTTTTAGCACATTTCCAGATGCGGAAGCTGAGACACAGAGATGTAGAGCTTCGCCCAAGGTCGTCCCGCTGGTTGTGACCAAAGCAGGACTCGCCCCCGGCTGTCACGCGGAGCTGGTGCGGGGTTAGCCAGAGCACTGCCAATGCCTCGCCAAGAAAGCTCCTTAAACCCGTTCCGACTAAATTCCCAACAGTGAAACGACAAGTTCGTTAATCGTTAGGATTTTCGTGCAGAAAAACAGCAAAAATTGGGGGAACACAGGATTTCATTTGTTGAGCCCCCTCTCTTGTGACTTCCTTCCATTTCTGTTCAAATAACGTTATGAACCTTTATGCTTTTGTGTTTGGTGCATGGTCGCATATGCATCATGTACCGATGAGGCATCTTGTGAGCTGAGTAAATAATCCATTCTCCTGATGCTCCACCGGGTATAGACGGTGCTCTGTGACTCCTGACATCCTTCATGTTGCATACTTCCATAACGGCTGACTGAGGCTTCGCGGTGCGAATATAAACGTAGAGTCTGAGCTTAGGCACCGCAGACAGTGCCTTCGTTGTGCCTGTGTGTGTAACAGCCGTGTGAGAGCCAGCAGGCTGCCGCGGAGCTTGGGGATCGGCACTTGCTATCCATTCATCTCCAGCGCCATTTCCGTTCATGAGAAAACATGGCCTTGTTGGGAGCAGTCCCTGCGTTTCCTTCAGACTGTGGCATTTTCTGTGTCGGGTACTCGTGTGTTAATCCTGTGGGTGTTGCCGTTCCTTTTACCTGCAGCCTCTCGACGTCATTCCAGGTCCACTAGTGCCCTCTCCACTGCTGAGTCTGTTGGGCAGTCAGGTGAACAAGTGCTAACTGCATGATTCGGCTTCTTCATACGTCCCGTCTCACGCTCATTCTAGCATTTGTTTCCGTCAGTGTCGCCTAGCACTTGGCATGTATGCACTTCATGTTTGTTTTCCCCAGTGTGCTTTGGTTTTTTTCCGTTGTTGAATGTTTATGGTTCTGTTAATAGGCCGTAGATGCTTTATCGCCTGTTTGACAACATCATCTCTCCAGTGCTCATGTTTATGTGAAAACAAAACAGAAACACGGGGAAGGGCTTCTTCCCCCTCTTTTTAGTCCCTCCCTCAGGAGAACAAGCACCCAAAATAGGTATCATGAAAAGTCCCTTTGGGGAAATAGGGTATGGGTGTCATCCAACAGTCTTGCATTTCCAAAGTCTTTGCTCCCAAAAAGTGGTGATTACTGATGTTAATTATTAGTGTCAGGTTCTGGTGATCTGGAGGAACTGTCTAGTTACCAGACATCCCAAATCACAGAATACATAATTTCACAGGTATAAATACTGTCCTAAAACTTACGGAAAAACAAGGTCACGATTCAGATAATCAGGTCAGGCCGAAGGTAGCCTTTGCAGCCTGTGGTCCCCAAATGTTTCATCCCAGCCCGCTTTAACGATACCAAAAATCCCCTGGTTAGCCATTTGGGGCAAAAAGTAAGCATACAGAAATATATAAGTGTGCTGGCTTTTTATACGCTAACAGTCCCTACTGACCTGAGTCAGAGTTCCTCACCTGAGCACGGCAGTATGTATTAAGTCACAGACTGTTGATGGTGACAACTGTCACCCGTTCACGGAGTTACTTTCTCTGTTCTTCCTCGAAGTGAAGCGGGCTGTGCATTTTATTACTTACACTCTGTTGGGTACACCCTCCAGAAGATGAGGGCACAGGCACACGCATCCGTCTCGAGGAACGGAGCTTCACGATAACACAAGAGCAGTGAGAGCGTAGAAGAGATTGTGGTCTGGTGAAAACAAAAGGCTTGTAACCTTGCTCAAATCCAGACAAGCATTTCCCCCTCAGATTTGAAATTCAAATGATCTGTGACATCTATCCAGTGATGCGCAGTCACTGTGTATGGCGGAGCTGGATGCATCTGGGAAGCACAAAGTAATTGCATTGTTCTTAACAGCTTTAATTTTGTGTCTAAAAGCAAAATATCAGTATTATCCCTGGAGCAGGAATTGCTGGCATGTGATATACTTTTTGTTTTTTAATTGTTTTAGAGTCCGTTTTATTTAAGTTTATGCTGGGTAATTTTTAAATGGCTTATAACTGAATTACTTTCATTTTGTTACTCATAAATCCCTTACTATCTACCCTTTTTTAATGGAAAAAAGAACAAAGATGATGTATAAAACTATATGCACAGCAAATTTCAAATTTACACGAGTTTTATATTTCAACTGATAATACACACACACACACACACACATATAGGGAGACATCTAGATATTATTGTTTTGTGGTCTCTTATATGGCACATTTAATCATCTTTTACATAATGACTTAAGACATCATGCAGTCTGACCGACAAGTACATTAAAAAAGGGGATAGTATAACATACAATTTTTGTTTCTTTATAAAAATTCATGAGTGTATAACGTTTTGGTTAGCGGTGTTTAAATTTTTTCCCCTTTCTGTGGCGCTGGAAGGTGAAAATTTTGAAACTGACATGTTTAATGAGCTGAGGAACACCTCACTTTGAAACTTCTTGTTTCCTAGAGAACTCTCGTTACATATCCAGAGTTTTAAACCTATCACTTTACAAGAAAGATCAACTCATGTAAAGCAGATTTAGCTTTCCTTTTCCCCTAAATGCTTCATTATGAGAATATATATCTATGTTTGTATATAGTCCAAACAGTGTCTTATTTGTTCATAAAAAGAAAGCATTTTTTTATCTAACATTTTTCTTCAAAGATTTTTTTTTTTTTACACGTTAGTGTTTTAAATAAGAAACGTTTGCCAGTAAATAGGTGTGAGACACTTAGGAAGTATGATTTTTATATGAACTTGTCTCCTGTTGTATGTAGCTCCAAGCTCAGCACCTCTCAAGGAAGGCTGCTCACCTGACATAATGAGACTTGTAAAAAGTTTGCCTTCTTTGTCCATGATCCTTAACATAATGGAACTTAAAATAATTAAGCTGCTGGAATTTGTTCTAAATTCCTTGGATTGTATCCATTTTGTTTACATGTATAAAGACTATCATTTGAAATTCAAATCCTTTGAGAGACTCAGGAAAGTTTTATATTCATGTTATCTGAGTGATTAATGGTTTGCAGTGGAGATACTAGCTTTTTCTGATGATCATTGAAGACTTTGAATAAAATGAATTTTAAATAACCTTTGGTGACACAGGCATCATGAACAAGTACCCAAAATTAATTGAGCTCAGTTAATAAGTTAAACAGTAGTGGCACTGACGAAAATTTGCAGAGATCAATTGAACACATTAGTTTCAAATTTTAACTTCTTATTACACATTGCATTAGAACTCACTTGTCAAACCACAAAGCTCCCTAATTAGTTTGACCCGAACATCAGGGCCACTTGCCTCCAGAGGGAATGCTAAATAGATCAAAAGAGTCAATGCCACCGCCCAGCTCACTTCTAGAATAAGCTCCCCTCTCTCCCAAGTCTCAACACTTTAACAAAACAAAACATCATTAAAGAGCCATTTCAGTTGTCAGGACGCTTTGTGGCACGATAGCATTCAGCGCGAACAGCTTGACCTCTGCCGCTGGTGAACAAGTCAGGTCTAGTTAGGACTGCAAGGGAAGTGTAGTTACGTGTGGCTAGAGACTTTCCAGTGCCTCTGTCCAGTAGGTGGGAAGAGGCAGGAGCCCCTGCAAACAACTGAGAAAATGTGAATTAAAGTGACATATCTTTGGTTTTGTTTTTTGAATAGACCGGTTTGGGCTTGGCCAGGCAGGAAGAATACCTGGCTCTGTGAATGCCATGCGGGTTTTGAGCACGAGTACAGACCTTGAAGCTGCTGTCGCTGATGCTTTGGTAAGAGTCACGGCGCGTGCGGAGTCTCTCTGACTTACTCATCCGCCATTTTCCTCACAGAAGATCGCCTCCAAATCCGTGTCCTCAGGCATCCCCGGCACTGTGTGAATTGTGTAAATATTGTGTACACCCTGTGTAAATAACGTGTAAATTTGTATTATTATCTCTTTCTTTTGAAACTTGGATCCCTGTACAGAAGTGAAGATTGGCCTTACAGAACACACTAGCATCAAGTATTTCTTCTGTGCTCTTCAATGTCAAGGAAGTTTTGATGTCATTGGGCTGCTTCTTTTTCCCTTTTTTCTCCATGGTTTTTTTTTTTTTTTCTTTCAGCATTTCCTTTTTTCATTCTGTGGCTTCTATTGCTTTACAGGCTCTGATGGCATAGCCTAAACACATCATTATAATAGTAGGTAACAGTGTGAGTGGTTTGAAAATCTCACACTTATTCGATGACCACACTAGTTGTTCCATACAATTTTACATTTGTTTCGTCTTTTAAAATGAGTCATTAAGTCCTTGTTAAGGGAACTTTGCCAAACGTTAATGCCGATGGACTCTGAGGACATAAAGCGCTGGTGGAATGTTTTTGCCTCAGTATAATGTAGTTTCTAAAAATATATAATAATAATAATAATAATAATAATAATAATAATAATAATATAAAGCAGTTAGAGATCCTTCAGTTTGTGGTTATAGCAAAACACTCCCTGGTAGAATCAGCTTGTGGTCAGATTGCCTTCTAAAGATGCATTTCAACTGGCAGTGACACTGCCTCTAGCATATTCTGGTTGATGTGCTCAGCATTTAAAGCAGATCCTCTTTAGAACTGTCTGATCTCTGGCCTTACTTGTGCTGTTTTAAGATACATTGTCTTTCTAAGGGAAAAAAGTATCTGGTTTCAGAACCAGAAGTTTTAAACCCAGCCGTGTTTTGCATCTGATCAAACCGTTACAGCCCCTGGCTGCACGGGTTCTCGCTTTCACCCCTTCCTGTGTCGCCCTCATTTATTCTTGCGCAGTCAGAGTGCTTTGACAAGCGACTGTGAGCAAGCAGTGTGCCACTCTCCCGATGCTTTTCCTGTAAGCAGGGGCTGCCTGGCCAGCTCTATTCATCGGCCTTCTGTGCAGAAGGGCTTTTTTCCTGGCAGGTACTGGAGTTCAGGATAATTGCTTTAACCATGGCTTTGACTTCAGAGTCATGAGCTGGAACAGAATTCTGGGAAGAGATTCTTCCTTCCAAGCTGCAGCACTGGGAATCGCTTACTTATTCAGGGACCCTATTTGGAGGTCAGAGTGGGGGGAAATGATGGATGTGCAAAACCCTTAGTTAAATGGGGCTTCCAGTTAAGGTGGGGGAGTTCCCTCCCTCGCTCTTTAAAGAGCTGCGCAAGGGACTGTGCACCAAGTGCTAGGAGCCAGAGTCGGACTTGAGAACTTGAGCTTGGGCTTTCCTTGGCTTGGGCTTTTCTCTGAGCTCTAGCCGTCAGCCCACTCAGGCTGCCCTTATTTACTCTTTGTGCAAACTGCCTGGTCTCCCCGAGTGACCCGCTGCAGAAGAGAGAGCTCAGGAATGGTACACAGATGTGCTTCCCAGGATAGAAGCCCCAGGGCAGACAGAAGCTAGCATGGGAATAGGTAGAATTAACAGTGACTTTAGAGATGTACCACGGTGGTGGGGGGAGTTTTTAGCATAGCAAAGGAGTATGGCAAGTACTAGAAGGCGTTTCTAGGAGGTGTAGGAAGGGCTAGGAGATGCCATTGTGAAAGCGTTCTTTGTTATTATTCGCTTGATATGAATTGCTTGCTAACCTGTATTTTTGGTTTGCTAAGATATGTTTTGCTGTACACTTTTGTTGCAAGAACAATCCCCACATATGCTTCTGACATAATTCTCTATGCTTTTTCCCCATCCTTCAATATTTTCCTGCCTACAGCTGTTAGGAGACTCCAGGAGCAAGGTACCAGTGCTTTAACTTTTGTTTTACAACTTCATTTTTTTCTGTTGCAAGTATATTTCCTTTAGGAGCTAGTGAAAGCAACACAGTGTGTAGTATAATGTAGAAATCCTGATCTGAATTATGATTTGTCCAGTCTAGTGAAGCTGTTGTTAGCGATGGAATCAGTCTCCTCTCTCATCTGTTCTAGTTCTTTTTTGTTTTTTGGGGTTTTTTTGGTTTTTGGTTTTTTTATGTCAGGCTCTGCTCCTTCTCCTATCAGTGTTTTATTTTATTTATTAACCCAGTTTGTGTCTACTGTTAATGTTCTTATTTCATGGATGTATTCAACATTTTTCTTATTTTATGGATCTAGTTTATACATAAATAAGATGATCTTGTAATTTACCACCCTAACAAGGATGATTGTGAAAGCGGGGACTATTCATAACTATGCTGGGACAAGAGGCATAAGACAGAACTGTCCCGAGCCAGTTGTGATGGATGGACAAGCCGTGTTAATTAGAAAATTACATTTGGGGGGAGAAAAAGAAAAAAGATTACATTTGTATGGTTTTGGCCAATAACTTTTTTTTTTCTTTTAGGGAAAATTGTATTTTATCAGTTTACTAGCTGTTGCTATATTATTTATGGGTTTAACTTCCAGTTTTATATTCAGGGTAAGAGAAACAAATGAAGGATCTACAGGAAGCCTATTTGTGTTCAGATAATTTAAGAATCCTTTGACAGGGGCTACTCTGCTCTGACATTTCAGTTTTAGACTTTCTTAAGGAGGCATGAATATTCAAACAAATTTTCCCATTGACCGTGCTCAAGATCTATTGTTTTTGAATGTGAAAGGGGCCGGTGGGCACACTTACTTGCAGTGTGGCAGGGGCTGGCCCAGGTTAGTTAGCATATCCTTCCGTTATATCCTCGCAACAAGCATGTGAGAGGTATCGTTACTGTTATTTCAAAGATGGGGAGAGTGAAGCAGGAAGGTTAGGAGGCTTTCTGGGCTTCCTCAGCCCGTCAGCGGCTGCAGGCCGACCACCCAAGTCTGTCTTACTGCAGAGTCCACACACCGGACTAGAGACCGTACTCTTTTCGTCTCTGCTGTGGATTGCTCTGCTTGTTATCCTATCCCGACTGGACGTCTGCTTTTCTGTTTTTATTTCCCTAATCTGTAAGCACAGGAAAGTGCGGTGCTTGTGTGCGTGCGTGTGTGCCCGTGTGCGTGCGTGTATCTTTTTACCATTAACTGTTGCCGATTTTGTTTGGCGTGACTCGCGGTCATTTCGCCTTCCCATTTCTTCCTCCGTCACTCCCACCTCCGTTGGACCTGACAGAAGAAGCCGGTGAGGAGGAGGTATGAGCCATACGGGATGTATTCTGATGACGATGCCAACAGCGATGCCTCAAGCGTTTGCTCTGAGCGCTCGTACGGCTCCAGGAACGGTGGCATTCCCCACTATCTGCGGCAGACCGAGGACGTAGCAGAAGTTCTCAACCACTGTGCCAGTTCCAACTGGTCGGAAAGGAAAGAAGGGCTTCTCGGCCTGCAGAACTTGCTGAAGAGCCAAAGAACACTGAGGTGAGGGGACAGGAGGCCGAGGTTGTGAGCCAAGTTCTAAGTCTCACGGTCTGCTCATCAGCACCTTAAATGGATTCCTTGCCATTCGTGCAGTCCTTCCAGAGTTCCAAGGCTCAGGGTCAGGCACTACGAGTGCTAAGATGGCTAAGACATGGTCTTTGCCTTCCAGAGACTTTGAAACCTCTGGCAAATACTCTGTACTTTATTAGGTGTGTAAAACATTTGGTTCCCTTACAGTTCATATTTATCAGGTAGGTGTTATTTGAGAAATCGTGGTACAGTTTGCAGTTTAGGTAAAAAAAAATCAAACAACTCTGCAGGTTGATATGGTTCATATTTATCAGGTAGGTGTTATTTGAGAAATCGTGGTACAGTTTGCAGTTTAGGTAAAAAAAAATCAAACAACTCTGCAGGTTGATATGGTTCGTTACACTTTGGGATTGTGGGTAAAATGATAGCAGACTCCATCTAAAATGTTTCAATATGCAAACACATATATACCTTATAAATGTGTATAGTGATGACATACTAAGAGTACTTTAAACTTGTAACGGTATTATCACTAGAAGTGATTACTTTGTTTTTGCCTTTGTTTCTGTGTTTCATAAATTTTCTCAAATGAGCTTGTATTACACACACCAAAAAAGTATGTGTTTATACCATACTTCATCAAATCTAAGGCGCCATTGATGCACCGTTATTTTACATCCCTCTAAGAAGAAATGCTTACTTATTAAACCATGGCAATACTAATATCTCTTTGATTGTAAAACAAAGCTCAAAATTATAGAAATGTTACAACGTGAAGAATTTGAGAAAGTTAGAATCCATGAAATGCAGTGTATTCTTTGGATAATTTTTTTTTTTAAGTTTATTTCGAGAAAGAAAGAGAGCAAGCACATACATGCGGGAGGAGGGGCAGAAACAGGGAGAGAGAGAGAATTCCAAGTGGGCCCCCAGCTGTCAGCGTGGAGCCCAGTGCTGGGGCTCGATCCCACCCAAACTGTGAGATCATGACCTGAGCCGAAACCAAGAGTTGGACACTTAACCGACTAAGCCACCCAGGTGCCCCTGGATAATTTTTCTAAGATAAATTTTGAACGTGTGTAAGTTTATGGTCACAGGTGGGCCCTGCGAAGCTAAGTGAACATTGACTGATGAATCCCCATGCTGCTAAGTGTGCCCGTTCAGTCAGTCAGACTCTGCCCTGCCATATTCGGACTTGTTACGTGCTGTCCTCCTACCTCCCCCCAGCCCCCCATTATTCCATTCTGGTCACGAAGAGGTCTTGAGCAGCTTTGCCCTATGCCTTCTGAAATTCAGGTAGCCTCTGACATTCACTAGTGAGCTGTCAACAACAAAATGAGGATGGTTTATTGAGATGATGATTCCTCAGAATCTGCTTAATCTGGTGGTCCCCTTTCTTAATATTTTAATGTTGACCAAGTATCCGTTGAATAATCTCTAGAAATCTATTGATTGGGATTGGTCTAATCTAGAGCACTGTGTTACTGATGTTAAAGTAGATCATCAAACCAGCTGTCTCGTATGTGTGAAGGGGGATTACTCAGGGGTAATTTGGGGGCGAGATGATGATCCTTATACTCAAGCCTTGAAGTAAAATGGGCCTCAGTGGTATAGATAAGGATAAGAAAAAGCAAAAGGGCACTAACAGGAAATGAACATTTGCTTTGTCTCAGTAGCTGTAGGAAGGAAGTGTGTTCTCTCCTTAACCCTCCCTGTAGTCATTTGTTTGATACAGATCTAAAGACATCTGAGTACTTTGTAGCAAAACTGAGATTAAAATCCAGGTCTGTCTGACCCCAAACCACGTGCCTTTCCTAGTTTATCTCATTGAGTTTCATCTGTGGCAGGTGGAAGACCTCAAATGGGTGGGGTTTAGCTCATGGCTTTGCCTCCCCCATGTGTGTGAACTTCAGCAGTCACTCTGGAAGATTGTTGCCTCGTTTTCAGATGAGAGCCCAACTATCATGATTTTATATTTCTACTTAACTTCATCATGACTTAAATAAGTTAATTTATTTGTGAAAAAAACTTTGTTATATAAAAATTATTAAAAAAAAATTTTTTTTATTTTAGTGTTTATTTATTTTTAGAGAGAGAGACAGAGTGTGAGCAAGGGAGGGACAGAGAGAGAGGGAGACACAGAATCCAAAGCAGGATCCAGGCTCTGAGCTGTCAGCACAGAGCCTCATGTGGAACTCGAACCCATGAACCACGAGATCATGACCTGAGCCAAAGTTGGACGCTCAACCAACTGAGCCACCCAGGCGTCCCTGTTACATAAAAATTATTTTTTACAAAGCTGTCACAGGGTGCCCGGGTGGCTCAGTCGGTGAAGCCTCCGACTCTTCATTTCGGCTCAAGTCATGATCTCATGGTCTGTGAATTCAAGCCCCACACTGGGCTCTGCGCTGATAGTGTAGAGCCTGCTTGGGATTCTCAATCGCCCCCTCTCTCTACGCCTCCCCCTTCTCAAAATACAGAAAAGACAAAAGCTGTCACTAATCTCAGTGTTGACTCATGAAATTCCAAGTTCATTTCTTTCCATTTTATTTCCTCTAGTCGAGTAGAATTGAAAAGACTGTGTGAGATCTTCACTCGAATGTTTGCTGACCCTCACAGCAAGGTAAGTCTGGGAATCCTGCCTGCTGACGCCCCCCCTGCATGCCCACGTGAGCTGTATAATACACTACTTAAGAGTGAGAGACAGTTCCCCATAGTGCAGTTTAGACCTTCCAATTTAACACCAGTTTCTGCAGTAGTTGATGTTATATCTTTTAAGCTGTTTTTTTGTTTGTTTGTTTGTTTTTGTTTCTGTTTTTTGAGAGAGACGGAGAGAGAGTCCCAAGCAGGGACTCAGTCTCACGAATAGTGAGATCATGACCTGAGCCAAAATCAAGAGTCGGAAGCTTAACCAACTGAGCCACCCGGGCACCCCCTCCCCCCGTTATATCTTTTAAAAATGACTTCTGGAGAACTTAAAATGTCCATAAAACTTCAGGCTGGATAAAGTATGTTTTAAGAGTTAATGGAAAAGAGTCAGATGTATTCTTACTCATTCAGATGCTTTTGGGTGCCTCCTATTAGCCAAACAGTGGTGCTAGAATAAAACATTGTATTATAATGTAGTGCCCCCCTTTTTTTTTTTAACTTACAGTAAAGAAGATAATCAAATACATGATTTTTTTTTTTTTTTTTTTTTTTTTTTTTTTTTTTTTTGTATCCCACGTAAAATGTGTCTATATAGGACAGGACAGAAAAATAGAAGCATTTATGTAACGGATTTATTGAAAAACCAGGTTAAACTATTTCTCCAAATAGAATTTGCTGTCCCTAAGAACTTGCTGTCCCTAAGAACTGCGGCCGTTTAGCAGGTGTCCACACTCCCAGGGTCCAAGGAGAGTGCTGAGCGTGAGGGGATCCCTGCTGGGGGGGAAACAACACTGAGTGTGACCCAGGCCCTTTCTAGGAGTGGTGCCGAGAGGGGGTCTTTACAGAAGCTTACTTGGAGTCCAGATTTGAAGCACATACCATCAGTGGGGAGGAGTCCTAGAGGCTGTCGGGTGCTTTTAGAGAAAGAAAATAGGGGGAATAAGTTTATTGGGGAAGTTTAAAGGATGGATAAAGGACAGAAACAACCTATGGGTCCTGTCCTTTGAGATGCTCATGGGAGCCTAGGAGAATGAATGTGTGGGTTCTCTGGTCTCTACGGTGGGGGGGGGGGCGAGTTGGGGGACAGCATTTTTCCTCGTTCCTGGTCTTGAAGCATGTCTTAAAAGTCTGTGATGATCCTCACAGCAAAGTTCACATTAACAACATTCATAAAATTCAAGAAAGGTTGGGTTCTAGGGCCACACAGATATCCAAAGATCTAATTATCATGATTTTTCTCTAAGGTAGTGTTTAAAAGCAGGAAGATTTTAAGCATAAGCATAAGATTCATAAGACTTACGGCATAAGGGGTATTAGGTGGTATGGGGCATTGATGAAATTTCTATTACCTGTCACCTCTAGATTGCTGATTCAGAACCAGAATATGAGGATAAAGAAGGAAATTTGTTTCCATCAGAAGGCTCTTGTACAGTGAGTTTGGAGGTCTCAGTTTAGTTCATATTTGCTAGCTGCCTTTGAGCTAAGTCAGGAATCCCTGGGGCTCAGTGAGTTATTTCTGAGCTGTCTCACCGGAGACCCCTGGTGGTTAATAGCTGCTGTGCTAGAACTGAGCAGGTCTATAATGGCTGGATTGTCCCAGTAGAGCACGACTCATTAGCCAAATAGGGTACTTCTCTCTCTGAAATCGGTTCCAGGATAGTCCACTGTGGACTCTTATCTCACCTTAGACAGCGTTAATGACTGCACGGCAGCATAAGAATTATGTGGACTGTATACCATACTTTTTTACAATAAAGACTATTACCACTTTTACAGTATCTTCTTATAAAGATATTCCTTTGCAGTATCTGAATTGGAGTCATACAGTGCACAAGTGTTTTTCCTCCCTCATCCTCCAACATCCAAATAGTACTTGTTGAGTGCTAGATAACGAACAGTAATAGTATAGAATTATGATGGTTAAAATACCTTTTTTTTTTTTTTTTCTAAGAGAAAGGAAGGAAGGAAAAGCCTGCAGGAATAAACTGACACTTTTCAGTAAAGTTAATTTCTCTCAATACTGTATTTCGAAGGCATATTGAGGGAGGGGAGAGTATCAGATATCAGAGATCAGTTTGTAGTCTTTTCAGGTCTTTTAAAAAACTGCATGAAAATGGTATTAATTCACTGTAGACTAACATGGAATTTGTTTTGTTGCATGGCCTGGTTTGCGGTGGAATTCACAACAGAGAGTAAGTTCCAATCCTTTTTCCTTTATTTTTTTAAATACATTTGTCTTCTGTAATATGACCTGTCCGTGTTTTAGAGACTTTGGAGACAATTCTGAATTACATATATGAAATGTTTCCGTCTAGGTTTTCAGTATGTTTTTGGAGACTCTGGTGGATTTTATAATAATTCATAAGGACGACTTACAAGACTGGCTTTTTGTTCTTCTCACACAATTACTTAAGAAAATGGGGGCAGATTTACTTGGATCTGTGCAAGCAAAAGTTCAAAAGGCTCTAGATGTCACAAGGTAAGTTTTTGAGGACCAGACCACTTTTTCCCCCAGCTTGTGAGTTGTAACTGACATAAAACGGCCTATAAATTTGAAGTGTATAACATGATGGTTTAATACACGTATACATTGCTAAATGATTACCACGGTGTTAGTTGACACATTCTTCACCTCACATAATTACCATTCTTTTATTGTGCTCGTGGTAAGAACATGTAAGAGCTTATTCTTTTAGCCACTGTCAAGTGTATAATCCAGTCCTGGTAACTGGTAATCACCATCTGTACTTCAAATCCCCAGAGCTGCTGCGTGTTACATATGCTTGTTCCCTTTGACCAGCATCTCCCCATGCTTCCCACCCCCGCATCCCCTGACAACCACCATTCTACTCTGTTTTTATGGATTTAGGGTTTTTTTGTTTTTTATTTGTTTCTTTTTGTTTGTTTGTTCGATTCCACGTATAAGATCACGCAACATTTATCTTTCTTTGTCTGGCTTATTTCACTTAGCATAATGCCGTCAACGTCCATCCGTGTTGTCCCAAATGGCAGCATTTTCTTCTTTTTTATGACCGAATAATATGCCATTATTTTTCTTTGTCCGTTCGTTCATCTGTTGACAGACACTTAGGTTGTTTTGTATCTTGACTATTGTAAATAATGCTACAGTGAACATGAGGTCAGAGGTCTCTTCAAGATAGTGGTTTCATCCCCTTTGTATACATACCCAGAAGTCGAATTACTGGATTATATGATGTTTCTATTTTTAATTTTTAATTAATTTATGTCTTCAAGTTTCTTTATGGGGGGGTGGGGGAGGCTTGGCACAGAAGGAGAGAGAGAGAGAAGGAGAGAAAGAACTCCAAGCAGGCTCTGCACTGCCATGCATAACCCGACGTGGGGCTTGATGTCATGAACCGTGAAATCATGACCTGAGCCAAAATCAAGAGTTGGATACTTAACTGACTTGAGCCACCCAGGCGCCCTTTTATTTTTAATTTTTTTTTTTAATTTTTTTTTTTCAACGTTTTTATTTATTTTTTTGGGACAGAGAGAGGCAGAGCATGAACGGGGGAGGGGCAGAGAGAGAGGGAGACACAGAATCGGAAACAGGCTCCAGGCTCTGAGCCATCAGCCAGAGCCTGACGCGGGGCTCGAACTCCCGGACCGCGAGATCGTGACCTGGCTGAAGTCAGACGCTTAACCCACTGCGCCACCCAGGCGCCCCTATTTTTAATTTTTTGAGGAACATCTATACTGTTTTTCATAGTGGCAGCACCAATTTACATTCCTGCCTACAGTGCACAAAGGTTCCCTTTTCTGCACATCCTCAACATTTATAATAACTAGGAGGTGTGAGGTGATAGCTCACCGTGGTTTTGATTTGCATTTCCCTCATGGTGATGTTGGGCACCTTTTCATCGATTTGCTTGACACTTGTTTAACATTTGTTGATGTCACGTGTGGGAATGTATCTGTTCCCGTGGGCTAGACAATGTTGATGTTACAAGACTCTTATAGTGTTTTTCTGGCATTCTCTTTTGTTTTTGTCAGCTGCTTGAATAAGTCCTCTCTTACACCATTTCCACATTCTCTTGTTAACAGATTTGTTGAAATGTCCCTGCTTTCCATGAGATGAAAAGTTGGCGTTATTTTTGTGAATGCTCAAGACAAATGTAAAAACAAGTATAAAACCTTGCAAATTGATCCTCTTATCTTTAAAAGACATTTTAGAGTATTTATGTACATCCTTCTGAAGACCTCAGTATTTTTAAAAAATGATTATTTTGAGAGAGAGCACGCATGTACGTATGCACACATACGTGAGTGGGGGGGGGGGGCAGAGAGAGAGGGAGACAGGGAATCCCAAGCATCCTCTACACTGTTAGCGCAGAGCCCTATGCAGGGCTCAATCTCACAAACCGTGAGATTGTGACCTGAGCCGACGTTCAACCCATTGAGCCACCCAGGCACCCTAAGACCTCAGTATTTTTATTTATTTATTTTTAATTTACATCCAAGTTAGCTAGCATATAGTGCAATAATGTTTTCAGGAGTAGATTCCAGTGACTTTTCCCCTGTGTGTAACACACAGTGCTCATCCCCAACAAGTGTCTTCCTTAACCCCTTACCCATTTAGCCCATCCCCCCACCCACAGCCCCTCTAGCAACCCTCAGTTTATTCTCTGTATTTAAGAGTCTCTTATGTTTCACTCCCTCCCTGTTTTTATATTTTTTGCTTCCATTCCCTTATGTTCATCTGTTTTGTATCTTAAATTCTTCATATGAGTGAAGTCATAGGATATTTGTCTTTCTCTAACTTATTTCACTTAGCATAATAATCTCCAGTTCCATCCACGTAGTTGCAAATAGCAAGATTTCATTCTTTTTGATTGCCAAGTAACACTCCATTTTATGTATATACCACATCTTCTTTATCCATTCATCCACCAATGGACATTTGGGCTCTTTCCATACTTTGGCTATTGTTGATAGTGCTGCTATAAACATGGGGGTGCATGTGTCCCTTCTAAACAGCACACATGTATCCCTTGGATAAATGCCTAGTAGTGCAATTGCTGGGTCATAGGGTAGTTCTATTTTTAACTTTGAGGAAGCTCCATACTGTTTTCCAGAGTGGCTGCACCAGCTTGCATTCCCACCAACAATGCAAAAGAGATCCTCTTTCTCTGCATCCTCGTCAACTTTTATTGTTGCCTGAGTTGTTAATGTTAGCCATTCTGACAGGTGTGAGGGGATATCTCATTGTGGTTTTGATTTGTATTTCCCTGATGGTGAGTGATGTTGAGCATTTTTTCATGTGTCGGTTGGCCATCCGGATGTCTTCTTTGGAGAAGTGTCTCTTCATGTCTTTTGCCCATTTCTTCACTGGATTATTTGTGTTTTGGGTGTTGAGTTGGATAATTTCTTTAAAGATTTTGGATACTAACCCTTTATCTGATGTCGTTTGCAAATATCTTTTCCCATTCCATTGGTTGCCTTTTAGTTTGGCTGATTGTTTCCTTCACTGTGCAGAAACTTTTTATCTGGATGAGGTCCCAATAGTTCAAGACCTCAGTATTTTTAATACTTCCATCTTCTTACCAGTCACACTAGAAATCTTGCTAGCCACATATGATGTAGGGCTCCCACTCGCCCAGGTACAATCTCTGTTAGCCTTCACTGGCTCAGAGGTTGATAACGCATAGCAGTTGTGACCCGTCACAAGGAAAGAAAGAAGAGCTGTGGAGATTCAGAGACATGTGAAAAACTGACTGTGTGCTGTCATTTTTCAGAAACCTCTTATCTACTGTGTCTGCAGTTGTGGGTTCGCAACATACGAGTATTAGAAATTAAATAGCCTCAGAAGACACCTCGCTGTAATGACTCAGTTGCCATTTGGTGGAAGTGGGAGGGTTATAGGTCAGATCAGTGAATTTTTAAAAGAATAAGCCAATGACTCCAGATCAACTAATTATCCTCAGTAGAGTAACTTTTTTATATGACTCAGTTACTACACACTGGAATATTACTGTATATCATAGAATGTCCAAAACAGAAGGACCCACCTTCATTTTATTAATGAGGAAACAGACTTTACTTGACTTGCCTGGGTCACAATGCGTGTTAGTGGCCATCTGGGAACTGGAATCCAGGACTGCTGGTTATTACACCGCTGTGTGTTCCCCTTACTGCAGACTGGTCTGTGGATGTGCGACTTTCTCTACTGAAGGAGAATGTGGATAGTGTTTGCGCTTTTTCTTTCCTCTCTGGCTCCCTCCACTAACAGTAGCACACGTCACCCTGCCATCATCCCCCATGTATGTGTCTGTTAGTTGTTTGTGACTGCGAAACATGCATTTGGTTCCTCTGTGCTCTGATGCCAACTGTTTTCTTTTGGTTCCTGACCCTGTAGATCTGTATAATTTGTGCTGCTATAGAATTTTATTATCCAAAGAGCTCTCCCTTGGTATTCAGTGAGCTCAGTATAATATACTATATTTACAATAAGCTTTTCAAATGCCGTCCCTCCTTTGGATGAGCGAGTTTAGTGGAATTAAGGAACATTCCTGCGTGCCAGTGTATTACTGGATTTGTAAAGGGTCAGCCAGGGATTGACTAGAAGGGCGAGGCAGGTCCAGCTGATAGTAACTGAGTGAAGTAGACAGGAGAGACAGTGATGCTGTGGGCTAGGGAACTTCCGTAGAGAGAGGTGGCCATGTTGGCATGTGGGCCCAGTGGTCCCAGACTTCCCAAGAAAGGTCAGAAATGTGGAATAAGGCAACACATTTGAGCTTTATTTTTAAATGACACTCTGAAAGCCAGATAAAACATGTGCGAATCAGACTTGGCCTAAAGGTCTCTTCCTTCATATAGGTGAATTTGTGAAGGGCAAAAACTCTCAGATCTTTAGGGATGGCAGGAATATTAAGATTTTACTCCTAAACTTTGGTGATTAAGGAAAACCCTCTGGTTACTTTCCTGGATGCCCCTTTCCTTTAAGAATCCTCTCCTGGGTAGATTCAATCCAAATCTCTAGAGCACGTTCGTTATTCAGTTTTCTCAGCAGCTGAGATGCCTAGCTATTTACGCATATTTAGGACCCATCAGTGAGTATTGGCAGGGAGGGGAGAGGAGGGGAGGGCCTTTGTAATGGCTGAGGGGGGTTCCTAAGATAACAGGTCTGATTGCGAGTCTGCCTATTTCCTTTCTTTTGGCTGTGCCTGGCCACAGACACATTTCCAGGTTAAACACGCCAGCTTATACTGAAATGGATTCTCCGTTCTCCCCTTGCTGCAGAAGGAGACAGAAGTTTTGTGTGTGGTTTGTCAAGCTCGTTTCTCTAATTTATAGCTGGTGTGAGTCACTTAAGTCATGTATGCTAAAGCGTACTTTGCTTGCAGAAGTGGTCCTCTTGGCTTCCTGGGTACAAATACATGTGCTATTGGGTCACGTTTACTTTTTATTAGTAATTGTAACAGTAGTAATATTAGTACCCAGGATGTGCTCTGTGCTTTGCATTTTCTTTACATTATGTCATTAAAATTTCAAATTCAGGGGCGCCTGGGTGGCTCAGTCGGTTAAGCATCCGACTTCAGCTCAGGTCACGATCTCGCGGTCCGTGAGTTCAAGCCCTGTGTCGGGCTCTGGGCTGATGGCTCAGAGCCTGGAGCCTGCTTCCGATTCTGTGTCTCCCTCTCTCTCTGCCCCTCCCCCGTTCATGCTCTGTCTCTCTCTGTCTCAAAAATAAAACTAAACATTAAAAAAAAAAAGTAAAATTTCAAATTCATCTTGTGACTTCACAGATCTGAACCTGCTTCCCCGTTCTTGTTACTATACTTCTGTAGATTGAGAAGAGTCCCTTAGAGAGGCCAAAGGAAACAATGCCGTCACTCAGCCTCAGTTGTAATAGATGTTTGCATTGCACCATCTTTCCTATTAGTGTGGAAAATACGTCTACGTCTTCCTACATGGACACGATTATGCACTTTTAAACTAATGCTGGTAATTGCAGCATTTTAAGGGAAGGAGCATGGACTCTGGCTAGCCAAGAGTCCTCGGGGTTACTCAGATGTATCAAAGATGTGAAATGGCTGCAAGAAATGAGATCAGTAACAGGTGAGAAGCGGAGGGCCCTGGTTTCTGCATATGTGTTGTAGCTGGATGGGGGATTCCCTTGCTGGGTCTCCCATACTCTTTGTGGTCACCCTACAAAATAGAGACCAGAAGCAGTTGCCCAGTAGGACCAAGGAGGACAGCGTGGTTAGCTTAAACAAGGGCAGCTGTAGGCAGCCTCGTCAGGATGTAAATTAAGATTTCGGAATTGGAAGTTTTTCTCATGAAGCAGTTTCAGAAAGGTACCTGGAAAGAAGATGAGCACATTCTAGAAGGCAGGTAGGAATCTCTTTTATCGTTTGGTCTTCATTTCTAAAATAGCATACGTAACTCTAAGTGTCGTGTGTGTTTTGGGACTTATAGCAAGATTTCCCATTTTCTGGGGCACCTGGGTGGCTGAGTTGGTTGAGCGTCCGACTTCGGTTCAGGTCATGATCTTGCACTTGATGAGTTGAGCCCCGCATCGGGCTTTGTGCTATCAGCACAGAGCCTGCTTTAGATTCTCTGCCCCGCTGTGTCTCTGCCCCTCCCCCTCTCAAAAATAAATAAAACATTTTTTAAAAATAATAAGTAAAAAAAAAAATTTTCCATCTTCTTAATTTTATATGTAATGTATATTACTCTAGTATTTATATAAAATGGAAAGTACAATTACCTGTGTAGAGGCTTGCTTCCGTGTCCGTCAGGCTTATCTCTAGAGGTATATTTTTGTTTCTGAGATGGTTTTGCATTATTTTTTGTAACGTATCTTTCCTTAAAATGAGCACTTTCTTTCTTCTCTTAAACCTAGGGACTCCTTTCCATTTGACCAACAGTTTAACATTTTGATGAGATTTATTGTGGATCAAACTCAAACTCCTAACCTCAAGGTTGGTGACTATTTGTCATTACAATTCAACCTCTAGAAGTCAAATTTGCTTAAAATGTCCTTTTTTGTACATGACTCGTATTTGGCTGTTATGAATAAGTCTGCTGTGAGCATTCTTACACAACTGTTTGGGGCCATGTTTCCGTTTTTCTTGTTTGAGTACCTAGGAGAAGAGTCACTGGTTCATTGGGTGGGTCGTGTTTAATGTTATTTTAAACTGTTCAAATGGTTGTACCGTATTATATTCCTACCAGCAATATAATGGCAGGCCTAGTAGTTCCACATCCTCACCAACATTTGAGTATTTTTGCTGTTTTCCACCGTATTTAAACTAAAAAATTCTGGTGTGTTGATATAAGGTATCTTACTGAAATGTTTTCCATATTAACGTTCTAACACATGAAAATTAATTGTCACGTATTTTGGAAAATCATAACTATAAGACTGAATTTGAGGGAGGGTATGTATTAATTTCAATTAGGTCGTGTACGTCATCTCTTCTTTATTCATTAGCTTTTGTTGGGGTTTTAGGATAGCTGCAATCAATAACTGCCCTCTTCTCCTAAGGTCAAAACCAATTGAGGCATCAGTGGAGAAGTTAAGGTAGAATATCAGCATGATTGCTAAAAATGCTACCTTGCAAGACATGGCCTAGGATGCCCAAAAAACAATACTAAGTGCTTCCTGGTCAAGCGGCAGAGTCGGTAATCCCGTGGCCTGCCCATGGGGGCTCATGCCCTGCAGGTGTCTTGCTATGTATGTGAGGAGGCAGAGCAGGCCTTCTCCACAGGCACGGTGATCTAAAACTGAAGAAGGTTGATCTGTATGCCAGTCTTCCTGTTCCCAAACTTAACCTGTCAGCCATTTCATGCTTTTGTCCCTGATGGACATGGCTCTATGTGAAAACATAGATCCAGGAGAAAGGAGGGGTCCCCTCAATTGTATTTACTTTTCTCTGATCAGAATTCTATTCAGAGATTCATAAGTGTACCTAATGAGTATAATTGTTGGATCTTTCAGGTCAAAGTTGCAATCCTGAAGTACATCGAGTCCCTCGCTAGGCAGATGGATCCAACGGATTTTGTAAACTCTAGTGAGACGAGGCTTGCAGTTTCTAGAATTATAACCTGGACGACAGAACCAAAGAGTTCAGACGTGAGAAAGGTATGTCCGCGAGAGCTCAAGTGCAGCTTTAAACACACCATTCTCAGGCATGTGTTAGGAAAAGAAATGTACTTGGGAACTTGCACACCATCCCACACACCTACATGGGATCCTTTATTACTCCTTTTCTGTGAAACCAAGACTTTGCTGTTGCCCCTTATCTTCTTTCTCCAGTTCCACCTAGTCCCAGTCTTCCAGCATCAAAATGAAAATCGGAAATCGTGTATGATTGGTTTGTGGTTTTCTTAGGCATCTATTTTATTCTTTTTAAGTGAGAAATCACTCATGGTTTAGTGTCTCTTCAGGCCATTGGTTTTCCACATATCAGTTATGTGACATGGACTTTGAGGACAGAATTGAAAATCTAAGGCTGCCTGGCCACAAGGTGCCTCATAGCAAAAGGTGGCTGAAAATTTGCTAAGAAATGAATTTCTGAATTTAAAAAGAGCAAACAATTTCAGATTACATACCATACTTGGAACACACTCTGACTTGGGGAGTGACATGGGGAGATAGAATTCAGATTTTGGATACACCCTGATATCAAGGTGTTGTTCTGTTAGTTTACCAGCTGAAGAATATTGGCTACTTTTTTCAGAAATGACACATTGAGGAGCGGATAACATAGGAAAGAGCACAGAGTACTATTATTTCTCTTTCAAGATAGTACTCTGCATCAGGACCATTACAAACATTAATTATTACATGTGAAACACTTTGTCAGTTCCTGACGAGTTGTAAGCACACCGCAAGCGTAAATTACTGTGTTTGTCTCCTCTTACTCTCTGCCTGTCGATGTCGTTCTGTACTTGAGCTTCCCACTGCTTGAGTTTGACACGTGGCCATTATTCTTTTTACTTTATGTATAAACTAAGTAGCCTTTATGAAGTACTCTTAAAAGCCAGCTTTCTCAGTTCTGCTTCCAGACTGGAGGTACGTGATTTTGGTTATTTGTGTATAATCACGAGCCTTGCATTTTTTCTTCTGTACCACACTCCTTCCATCCTTGGCCCTACCAGTGGAGTTGTTTGGCCTTAAGCAGAGTTGATAATGTGGACCACTTGGGTCCAGCAGGAAAAAAGGAAAGGAGAAATCCAAGCAATAGTTAGCAGGAGTGGTAAATTTCCAAATGCCAATAAACACTTAGTAGCTCCTCTTCCATTGAAGTTCAAAGACAAGAACAGAAGAATTCTGTAAAAGGTTTCTTTAGAAGGGTTACGGATCATATAAGTCCTGTGTCCATTGTATAGTCATAAACTAAGTTGTCCAAGGACAAGGAACAAGGGCAAATCCTGTTAAAGCACTCATTCAAAATTGTTATCAAAGACGCATTTCACTGGCAACCTCTGATTTAGCCATTAAACCAGTTTGGGATTAGGGAGGTACAATAGGAGGTGGTTGAATGATTTGCTTGGTGTGTAAGTCACAAACAGATATTTCTGTTGTAGTTTTTAAAATCACAACAGTGGCCAAAATACAAAAGCCTTGAGGGTAGCTTTCTGTCTTTAGTCATAACATGTAAATGTGTGTGTGTGTCTATATGTGTGCCTTTTGTAATTGAATGTTACTTAAGTATTCCTTCCTGTAGGACTGAAACATTGTAGACTTATGTATCACTTTCTCTGGACGTGCGCATTAAAAACTTGAACTACAATTTATTTTCCTAACTTTTCTAAGGAGGATGTTATAGGAACTTTCTTCCTTGAGTTATTTAGCCTTAGGCTCCCAAGGCTTGAGTCAGTTATGGTTAGGATATTAAACTTATTGCCAGAAATCATGTGGATCGTTTACTGTTTGATCTTCAACACTTAATGTCAGTCATTTGGGGTCACGTGGTACTACTTCACAAAGCCTGGTCTCCATTGGTGTTCCACTCCTGTTGCCTGCCCTCACTTCTTCCCCTTCCCCGTGTCGAGGACTGCTCAGCACCTCGCCTTCAGACTCAGTTCAGATCCAGGTTCTGGGCCAGGAATCCTGATCTTCAGGAAATTTGGAAAGCTTTTTTATTACATCAGTAGTTCTCAGTCCTGGCTACGGTTAAAATCTGCCTCCGTTCCTGGGCTCTACCCCAGGTAATTTGACCTAATTGGTGTAGTGTAAAGTATGGACATTGTTTTGGGTCTCATTGGGATTCCCTCCACCGTTGGCTGTTTTTTAACGCACAAGTTTGCGACCTGGTGTTTTAGACCATTACCCTGGAGTTGCACCTCAAGACATACAAGCTGCTGGTACAGTGTTGACCTGGTTGCGATCGATTCCCTTGGTCCGAGCCTTCATCTGCAGTATCTTCAGGCCCGGGGCTAGACTTGCTATTCCCCAGGGACTTCTCACCCTCCCTATTTCCTCTTGCCCTGTATCTCTGCACCTAGCACAATACCTGTGTGAGCAAAGTAAACATTTCATAAATAGTTTGAATGAATTAATGGAAGATAAATGTCCAGAAAGAGGTGATCTCATTTTAAGTAGCATTTCGAAGCCATTATTTTCAAAACCATAATGTCGGAGGCCCCCTGTTTTGACTTCTGTGTTCGTTTTCTGTTGTATACTGAAACACCACAAACTAAGTAGCTTGAAACTACACACATTTATTATGTTGTAATTCTTTTTTTTTTTTTTTAATGTTTTTATTTATTTTTGAGACGAGAGAGAGAGAGCATGAGCAGGGCAGGAGCAGAGAGAGAGGGAGACACAGAATCCGAAGCAGGCTCCAGGCTCTGAGCTATCAGCACAGAGCCCAACGCGGGGCTCGAACTCACAGACTGTGAGATCATGACCTGAGCTGAAGTCGGACGCTTAACCGACTGAGCCACCCAGGCGCCCCTGTGTTGTAATTCTTTGATTCGGGAATCTGGCACATGGTCTTTGGGTCCTCTGCTTAGGGTCTTAACTGAAATCACGGTGTCGTCTGGGTCTTTGGTCTCATCTGAGGCCTAGTCTTTTCTTAATCACTGGTTCTTGGCCGAATTCCATTCCTTACAGGAGGGCCGAGGGGCCTGTTTTCTGGCTGTCAGTAGGGGACATTCTCAGCGCGTGGGCCACCTGCCAGCCCTGCCACACCTCCCTCTCCCCAGCTTGGCAATTTGTTTCTTCAAAGCCAGCAAGAGAATATTTGGGGAAAAAATTTCCCCAAACTTCCCAAATGTGATGAAAAACCTTAGTCTACCCATCTAAGAAGCTCCATAAACTCCCAGTAGGATAAGAAAAGATCCACAGATAGACACATCGTAATCAAACAATTGAGAGACAGAGACAAGTAGAGAATCCTGGAAGCAGCAAGAGGGAGGCAGCCTGGCATCCCCCAGAGACCCTCTGTAAGACACACAGCTGGTTTCTCCTCAGAAACCGTGGAGGACAGAGGCAATGGGGTGGCATTCAGCATGCTGACAGAAAAAACCTGCCAAGCAAATATTCTCTGTTCAGCAAAACTATTCTTCCAAAGTGGAGGAGAAATTAAAATGAAGCCAGCACCTCCAACCTTGCTTAAGGGTTTAGGTCACACCCATCCAGGATAATCTCCCCTTTGATGACCTGAAAGTCAACTGACTGGGGAGGGACTTTTCATTACACCTGCAGAGTCCCTTCTGCCGTAACAATTAGGGGAATGATGTTCCATCATTCACAAGTCTCACTCTAGGGGAGAGGATCGTATAGGGATTGTATGTGGGAGATGGGAGCCCCGGGGGCGTCTTAAGTGTTTTGCCTACCAAGGCTTTATCTCACTTTCAGTGAGTTGGCAGGAATCTTCCACAGTTAGTTGTTAATTCACTAACTCTTAAATAGGGAGCTTTTTAATCTAACTGTTTAAATTGTGGTGAGGGTCAAGATGCATCTCTGCATCCTGGGTACCCTCTAGGGTTTTGTTTTTTTTTAAGTTTATTTATTTATTTTGAGGGAGAGAGAGTGCGCGAGTGGTGGAAGGGACACAGAGAGGGAGAGAGAGAATCCTCTGCACTATCGTTGCAGAGCCCGATGCAGGGCTCAATTGCATGAACGGTGAGATCCTGACCTGAGCTGAAATCAGGAGTCGGACACTTCACCCACTGAGCCACCCAGGTGCTTCTAGATTTTTTTTTATTAATCATTAAAAATGTCAGTGGCTGGAAGGGCGCCTGGGTGGCTCAGTCGGTGAAGCGTCCTACTCTTGATTTTAGCTCAGGTCATGATCTTGCAGGTTCGTGGGTTTGAGGCCTGCGTCGGGCTCTGTACTGACAGCTTAGAGCCTGGAGCCTGCTTCGGATTCTGTGTCTCCGTCTGTCTCTGCCCCTCCCCTGCTCACACTCTGTCTCTTCCTCTCTCTCTCTCTCTCTCTCTCAAAAATAAATAAATGTGAAAAAAAGGTTTTTTTTTAAATGTCTGTGACTCAAGATTGCTTGGCTTTATACACATCCAGCATTGTTGTTTGATTAAAATAGGTGCATTAAAGCACGGTATTTGGATATGTGTTCTTTTGCCCCATAACTACTTACCCACAGACTGTACATTAGGGCACTGCAGATTAATCCTTCATGGAGACGGCATCACTTTTATTTAAATGCTCTCTTCTGATGTGCCATCCAATGAACATTATATAAATACAGACGCTATTGTAAGTAATGCAAACTGCCTTGCACAAGAATTTGGACCATATTTGAAAGCTTATCTAAATGAACCGAGCACCTAAATAAATTAAAATACCTAAAAATTGGGATGTGATATATATCACTCTGCTCTAAGATCTGAACTTGTCATTATCATTTTAAGGCTGTAAAAAAGTAAAACAGGAACTATTTTTATCTGGATAAATTAAAGCACCCTGTCTCTTTTAAATAAACTTAATGTTTTTGCACCATCTTTCATTTGCAGTTACTAAAGTTTCTATCAGGTGCTAGGAAAACCTTGGTGATTTAAAAAAGCACTATGTGATCATGAACCAAGTTTTCCTATTGGTGTCCTGCTTTAATTTCTGAAGAATAGGGCAAGATTATATTCTAAATGTTAGAAGAACCCTTCAGTCTGAAATTTGTGCAGTAAACCCTCATATTGCCCCTACTCTAGAGAACATTAATTTTCTGCAAACAATACTTGGGGAGTTTGCAGACAGTACAATTCATTCTATAAGGTCCTATTTGAGAAAACAACTTAACTCTAATAGAACTCTTAATTTGTTGACTTCAGCATTGTTAATATTTTGATATTTACTTTGTTTCCCTTTTTATCTGTGTTTTGGGTGTTTGTTGTTGGAGAGAGAGGTGTTTAAATATTTAAGATGTTTTGAAGAGGAGGGAAGAAGCACGGCCAAAACCAGAACACAAGCCAGTCAGCAGTGGAGTGGGCTTACCAGGCCAAGACTGATGGGGGCCAGCAGGAAAAGCCCCACCCAGACCCTCACTGGCCCAATCTGTTCCCAGAGTAACCTTGTTCTTGTTTTAGGTGCGGGAGCGCTGACTGTCCTGTTGGCCAAACTGTACCTTTCTGAAGGAACTGTGTTTTGTGTTCGTATAACGTATTAACAGGAGGAAGTGGATTCTAGAGTTTGACCGTCCTTTGACTTCTGCCCCTGCCACTTGGTGGTGGTGCGAGCTGGCAGCTGAACCTCAGAATTCTTGTTTGTTCTCCGTAAAATGGGAATAATCACCCCTGCCTCAGGCTTCATTGGGGGGGGGGGGGCTAAATGCAGTATAGAAAACATAGGTAGAGACTCCTTCATTTGCTATTGCAGCCTCTGCAGCCCCGTGGGAGGCTTGTTTTGGTTTTCCTCTGCTATTTGTGAAGCACATGGAGAACTCAGGTTTTTTCCAGCATTAGGAAGATTTTTTTTTCCCCCAGTCAACCAAAGGGAATGTAAATGCAGTAGAACTTTTAATGCTATGTTTACATTTCAGGATTCAGAATCCCTGTGGGTTTGTGTAGCATACGTGATTTTCTACCATTGAGCGCCTGCTTTGTCAGATGAGATAGCGGATTTAGCCCCCGAAATGCCGTAAATGAAGTCATGGCAAAGAAACCTGGAAAGTATATAAAGATGCTGTTGTCTGGATCAGGAAGAGAATAGAAATAGCCCTCAAAAGTTGAAATTTCCAGCTGAAAAATTTTAATGTCTACTTACAGGTAGGCAGTGTGGCCTAGCCACAAAGCTCAGGATTTTCCCATCAAACAGGATTTGAGGCTCAGCTTAACTGTGACTGGCTCTTTCCAGAAATGAGTTGACTTTTTTGATCTCTTTGCTCAGGAACGCTACTGCTGCCAGCAACAAGGCTGGGTAGGAAGCACCTAGCAAATGGTAGAGGTTTGAAACCAGTAGTTACCATCTTCCTGTTCTTAGAGCTGCTAGATCATATATGTCCAGGTGATGTTGCAAAAGAAGCCACATACTTTCACAGCTTACAAATAACCCTGGTTTTAGCACTTGCTTCTTCTCTTATTAAATCCTGCCGCCTTTCCTGTTTGTCAGTCCCCGCTTCAGCGTAGTCGAGTAGGTGAGGATTTCCCCACTAGGTCAGCTTCCACCTGCTCTGGGCCCGGAGAAGGAAACTTGGAAGAAAATTGTAAACAGGTAGATTTCAAACTATGTACTAATTTGAAAAAAGACACTTCACTGTTTGCATTGTAGATTATTAATACTGATTACCCTTGGCAAGACACTGAAAAGATTGTGAAGAAACCTAAAATTCACATAATACTATGTTGAATGTGTGTGTGTGTGTGTGTGTGTGTGTGTGTGTAAATGTTTGTGTTTTGATGTGTTTTATGATTAACTACCTACCCAAAACAAAAAGCTATGTTGAGTGTAGTCCCCTACCATATGCAAGATACTAAATAAGGAATGTCTGGAGGTTTTGAAGTAACCTTTCTTTGGCGATTTTCTAAAGCAATTGTAATGACCATCTGGAGGGAAGCAATAATTGCTTAATAAATTAGAAACCTCCTCTTTCTCCCAAAGTTTAAGTTTTCCCCAGTTAATACCAGCGCTGAAGCATTTGTCAAAAGCTTTATTGATCTCCTGTCTCAAAGAACTCAAGGCAGTTAGTTGATAGCCCCGGGGGTTCTTTCCATAGAGTGACTGTAAGATTTGAAGGACCTTTTGCCCTCATCTACCAGTTTCTACTGCTGAGTGGGCGTGAGTGGGAGTCAGTTCCTTTTAAGTTGCCATTTGGTCTTTAAAATAAATGACCCTAGAGTTGTCCGTTAAGAGAAGTCAGCAGCAACCTTGCGTTTTTGGTCGGGCTGCTCACTGGCCCTGCCTCTTATGAAAGGCAAGAGTTCAATGATGGAACAAGAACAGTGGTGCACTCCACTTTTTGATCCATTATTGAACACGAGCTATGCCCCAAGCTTTTTAAAATGAATCCCTTCAACTCATCGCTATGTTTGGAGTTACTCCTTTTAAAGAGAATGTATTGATGATAATGATAAATATAACCCAGTTTTCTTCCTTGTTTGGATTCTAGTATTCCGACTTCTCACTAACACAGAGGGTTGTAGATAAAATATTTTAGGACCATACAGTCCCATTCCTTTTAAAACTGTGATATAAAATATTTTTAAAATAACAGATTTAAATCATATTTTCTACCCATTTCTGGAGCTTGGACCTCATTAGAAAGGATTTTACTTTGAAAACAGCTTTAAATCCCCAAGGGTGACTTTTGAAAAATGTATAAAATCATTTACATTTCATATTTTGGAAAATGTAAAAATAAGTTACATCCATTTATATGTATAAATCACCACACGTACCATCTGTCCAACGAGTTATATTTTCACAATTCCTCCATCTCTCTTTTGGATTTCTTATCAAAATTCACCGTTAGGGTTATTGAAAGAGAAGTTTCTGTAGTGGGCCAAAATGTAAAGTCTGCTGCAATGGCTTTCCCACGTGACTAAGTCACTGATAGCACATGGCCACTAGTTAGCACAATTTCTAGGCCTATCGTCTTGCGGCTCTTTTGTTCCTGAAAGATCCCGCTGATTTTTATAATTTGCTTCGTGAAAAACCTCAGGTTAATTTGTGATATTAGATATCCTGTCATTCTGGGAAGAAACACGGTTTTTTTAAGTAAAGGTAGTGGCACGTTTCACGTAAAAATACTGATACATTTTATAATTTCGAAATGCCATTGTCATTCATTAAAAAATAAGTCCCTAAACTTTCTTACTAAATTGGCAACATTTTCTTTTTTTCTCTCCCTGCTAAAACTCAAGTCTGTTTCTTTCTTCCTCTTTGAAGTGCATTTTTTTCTGCATGCGTTTTTTTCCTAACATCTAACAAAAATGTCTTTTTTCAATGCACAGGTTACTTTGCATGATTTTTGGAATTTAATCTTATACAAATATAAAGGTCAAGTTAATGTATATTACATTGGTGGTGGAAAAGATTCCTTCAGATAACTATTAAGTATGTTTCAATAATATGAAAATGTGTAGTACAATCGGTAATAGCGTGTTTTGCCTGTGTCATGAAAGCACACGGGCCCCTTGGGATTTAATTTGGATGGAAAGGCTACTGATGACTGTATTTGGAGGTCAAGGGAAGAAAGTAAGATACTTTTGCCCAGTCTGTGCTTAATAAATGCTTTTGATAGGTCTAAAATCTGGTTTTTGATTCTGTAAAAGACATCTGGTATTTTAAAATTCATAATTAATTTTTATTTCTGGTTAAATACATTTGGGTCCTTGGATTTTTTTTGTTTTTCTTTCTTCGGACACAAATAGTAGGTTTGTCTTAACTGGGCCCAGGATTAATTTTAACATTGTGAAAGCATTGAAATATTTTGCGGTGTTTACTTCCAAAGCATTTCTCAAGCAGATATGTATTTTGTAATGTTTGTTTATTTTCGAGACAGAGAGAGCAAGCGGGGCAGGGACAGAGAGGGGGACAGAGGATCCAAAGCGGGCTTTGTGCTGATAACACAGAACCTGACATGGGGCTCGAACTCGCGAACTGCGAGATCACGGTCTGAGCCAAGGTTGGACGCTCAGCCGACTGAGCCACCCAGGTGCCCCAGCAAATATGTTTTTTGTAACACCTTATGTCACGGGTAAAAATATTCCGAAGAATTACTACAATCCTAGAAATTTTGAGTCTTTGGAAAAATAAATGTGTCCTTTTAGTCAGAAGAGTATGTGATGCATTTTTCTTTCTTTTGACTCTCAGAAATTTGTAAGAGATGCCATTATATACCAAAGTCTTCTCTTGGCAGTTGTTCTAAATCAAAACCCTTGGAACTAATTCCTCAGGCATTGTTTTTTAAGCTCCCTGTGCCTGCTGCTACTTAGAACCATAGAAAGACTTGCTGGAGAAATCCGAGTCTCATAGGGCTACTGTTGCTTCAGCTCATCGCTTTCCCACCTTGCTGCCAGAGTGCTCGCTGCAGTACGTTGTCTCAGTTAATAAAGTAGAACGTTTGCCAAAACACCGAATTTGTACCATTTAAGTCTGGTTTGCTTCCCAGGGACTGGCCCTTCTCACTTGGCAGGTGCAACAGGGGTTTTTCAGATGTATTTAAACTCTTTCTCTAGATTTTCTCAAAGTGGAGCTTGAGGAAAAGTGGTTGCTCAGGTTAGCCCATTGGCAGCTCCTGTAGAAACTCGTTCCCTCCAGGGGCACCAGGAGCCCTGTCCAGTGCTGACTTGGTAGAGTGAACCATCTTCAGCCTTTCCATGTCCTCTCGTTGTTTTACTTACTTACTTAGCAGCTTTGTCCCTCGTGCTAGACAGCATGGGGAAGGTCATTGAATATGAACATGCTGTGGATATCCCAGGCCAGGGCGTGAAGGTGAAACGGGGGCGTATTTTCCAGATTGAAGTCAGGCTGTTTATAACTGGTGATCCTGTTTTCTCCAGATGCCTTTTGTGTGTGTGTTTTATGACGAAGCTGTCCTCTTACTATCGTTTGACTCATATGAAGAAAGCTTTGTGAGACCATTTTAATGAATGTTTTGACCAGAATACGCTGTTGTCCGTTACATAATGAATCACATCTTCTTTTTCCAGGCAGCACAAATTGTGCTGATCTCTCTGTTTGAATTGAACACTCCCGAATTTACCATGTTACTTGGTGCCTTGCCAAAAACCTTCCAGGATGGTGCCACCAAACTCCTGCATAACCACCTCAAGAACTCTAGTAACACCAGTGTGGTGAGTGCCTCAGTCACGACTGGTGCCTCTGAACTGACCGTGACCTCTGCGAGTCCCTTGTCTAGACTTGCTCTGATAGAATGGCCAGCTTTCTTGTTCTCTTTCAGTAAACTGTGGGTGTCTGGAGGGTGGGGGTGTGTCTGGCCCCTGCAATAGTCCCAACGAATGAGCGAACCTAGTGTTTAAACATACCCTTTTTCTTAAGTGAGATTGTTCAATCCGTTAAATTTTTACTTGGTCACTTAGCCCTTTGTTCACTGAATTACTTATGTTTTTCATGCTATAAAGATGGAAGGACTCCATTGTGTGTGTGACTCTGGCACAGGTGACATCAGACGGTTCAACTTGAGGAACCCCTGTGTGACAGCTATCCGTTTGGGGTGTATCTGCACTTAAAATTGACCTTATCATTCTTTAAAAAAAAAAAAAAAGTTACCCCGATTGTGCAAGTATTTATCTTACTTCATTCTGCTTTCACCCCAGGGCTCTCCGAGCAATACAATTGGCCGGACTCCCTCCCGACACACCAGCAGCAGGACCAGCCCCCTGACCTCACCCACCAACTGTTCCCACGGGGGCCTGTCTCCCAGGTAATGCCATTTCCCCAAAAGTGAGGAAACCACCCCAATGTCTGTCCAGCCCATTCCTAGGTTTTTAGACCAAGCTTAACACCAAACAATGGATAGGTATCAGGAGATCATGGGGTCTAGTAGTCTGTATAATCTTGGGCAAAGCAGTTGACTTCTATGGCAAAATGGCCAATTTGTGCTGAATGTTCTTGGAGATTCTTCCAGCTCTAAGCACTCCCTAGTAACTTAAAGATTTTAAGGCTAAAAGCCACATTTAGTACTGTTTCACGTAGAAACGATTTAGAAATTCATCACCTATTTTGTAAGTGGTAGGAGCGCCTTATGGTATTTGTCATCTAAATAAATCCCTTGTAGTCCCACACAAGGCCTAGGGTAGTTTTCCAAACCAGCAGTCAGTCATTCCAGGCATAGTTGCTGTAATTACGGGCTCACGTTTGAAGCAGACTCCTGCTCCAGAGAGGTATTTAGAACCTGAGAACTGAAATTAGATCATCGTTTTCAGACTTTGTTGGGACCGTGCAAGCATTGCTCTTACAGACTCTGAGTCAGTGGCTTTAAATAAGAAAAATGCCTTGTCCCAGCATCTGTAGACTTCTCCATCTGGCCAGAGCCTGTGGAAGTCTCTGCATGGTGACTTTAGTGACCCACCCCCCCCACCACCACCCCCGGTGTGTGTTGGAGCCTTCCATGGCCTCACACTGAGTAGTGGCCGTAGAGACCAGACTTGACAGTGCCCAGACGTGTGAGGGTCGTACGTACATGCTGTATTTGTCTCCAAGAAGGCCACATCTTTGAGGTCTCTGGGCACAAGGATCAGGGGCTGTGTCTTCAGGGTTGCCGACACCAGGATGACAAGAAGATACTGCAAGTACATGCCATCTTCCCTTCAAGGGTTGCCTCTTTAGTAGGAAAATATTACAAGTGCCTTTAAATTTAGATTTTGAATGATCAAGAGTCTCCCCAAATCTTCTGTCATGACCAATGAAGTCCTCTTGAGTTTCTCAAGTTGTCATCTAAGTATTTGGAGCATACCAAATTTGTATTTTTCTCTCGGTGACACAAAGTATTTTGTATACTTACAGTATCCTACCATTTGTATTGCCCTACTTATAATCTCTCTAAATGCCCCTGGTGCCATGTTTAGGTAGAATGAAGAATGATGTCACGTCTCCAAGTTTGGTCTGTGTTGTCATGATTTTGGCAGGCTGTTATGATCAGACAATTGAGATCAGAAGTGAGTGAAAATACGTCTGAATTTCCCCAGGTGTCACTGAAGCTCCGCTATTTTTTTTTTTTTTCCTATGTTAACATCTGTATCTTAAGCATATGGCTAGTCTTAAATGACCAGGGTCTGGTGTTAATGGTAAAATCAGAGTTCTCTTTCTTGGGGCAGGGGAGTGGGGAGGATTTTATGGAAAACTTGTATTCTCTGTAAATTGTTTCTTTTGTCTAGAAGTAATACTTCACCATTAATTGGGAAATCTGCTCTTCCATAATACACAATTCATATTCCTTATCTTTTATTTCATTATTAGGGTGGCACATTCCTTAGGTAATAAGCAAAAGGTAAAATGCAAGTTAAGTATTTTATTATTATATGTGCTACTAGTCTAAGCAAAGGATCAGTGGCGGCTGCTAGCATAATCCAGCAGAGCTAAGAATTGGCTGGGTGTTAATCTTCATGGATCCCCAAATTATTAAAAATTTAACTTATTTTTCCAGCTCACCATTTATTTTTAATTGGTCTGGTCATAATTTTTATTGTCAGGATTGCAGATCAGTGGAAGGGATTAATTTTCAATATTAATATCATTTTCAAGATTAAGGCCAGTGGTGGCATAAATGTTTTCTTGTCAACAAATTCCTCTTTAGGGAATTACTTAGTTGTGTGGTTTCTTTATTTTTTAAAAGAATGTGCCCTCCGTCAGTGCGTACCTAGCCAGATGGCCTTTAGCCAATTTGAACTCACAACCAAAACTGTCCAGAAGTGGGAAAAAAGGCTTCCTGTCATATCACTGGAAATACTCAAATAGGCCTCATACTTTCACCAGGAAAATTATAAAAGAAATGAATTCTTGCATTAAATAGCAGAATGGATGAGGTTACCCCATTCCTAAGGAGGTGATAGACAAGTTCTACCACACATAATCCCAGAGTTTTCTGAGCAGGGCTCTTGAGGCATATTTATTTTCTGTGACCTGCAGTTCTTTTGAATCATCTTAACCATAAAATGTTAGCTTTGTTATTCTTACAGGAAAAAGTCATTACCAATTACTGCTTTTTAATCTAATTTTTTTGTATCAAAACAAACTGTAGTATTTTTTTTTTTTTAGTCCCAAAATTCTAATGCTCAGATCATGGTGTGTTATTAGCAGATATTCTAAAATGATGAAAAAATCTAATTTGATAGTTACAGAAAAATTGCTAACGAGGAAGTTGTTTTTGCAATAGTATTAGAGAAGCCGGAGCTAACACTAATCCTTGGTGAAATGTTCCATTAATTGTTTTTTTGTGTGAGGGAAGAATTACTCCTTACCCCTAGCTAGTAAACAAATACTGCTGGGTATTTGAAGAGATTTGTAACCTGGAGTTTTGTCTTTAAACACATCCGTATATTTTAGCTCATTTTACCCAGTGTGATTTGTGTTAAATGAAAAACCGAGTTGCAAGGGGCTTCAGAAATCACAGGACATCCATTCCTTTTGAGATGAGAAAGCGGATGGCCTTCCTCGCCCTGGTCTGCTGAACGTTCTTGACAAACGTGGTGTAGAGCAGGATGACACTAATGACAGAGCATCCCCTCTGTTACCCCCAGCAATAAAGGGTAATTTTAGGTGGATTTTACAGCCATTGCATCAGAGGATCAACAGTTTCCATAGAAGCCAAGTGGGGATTAACTGGGAAACTCAGCCTTCCGTAAGCTGTGGAGGGGCTGGTGTACCTCTCTGCTTTCCGCTGCACCTGTTAGCAGAACTCCAGGAGACGTGGTCACCTGGATTCTTCTTGTACCTCTGCCCCGATTCAGTGTGTGACTTAGAGAAGGTCTGTGGGCCCTCCTATGCTGTGGTGACCTCTCCTCTCTCCACTTACTTGCTTTCCAAAATAAGGCCACAGCTGTCTTTGGTGGAGACTAGCTCTCAGGACTATGATGAGTGCCAGCCGCAGGCGGTGCTGCCCCCTGGGGACGAGGTCTCTGATGCCACAACTCCATCCTGGGCCTCAGATCACATTTCCTGCCAGGTCAGCGCACGCCTCTCCCAGTGTGTGTGGCTCTTCTGAATCGCAGCAGCTGTTAGAACTGTCCGTCAGGGCCTGTGCAGACCCAGGCCACTGAGTGACATTCACGAAGTGAAGAGGGCTGCCTGTGTTCTCAGATGCATTTTAATTCTCATAGTAGGTGATGTGAGTAGGGGAATTGTAACCCTCTAGTGGTGCTGTTACTCTTTCAGAAGGAAATTGCTTGTGGTGGCCTCTGAGCTCCCATCTGATTGGATCCTGGCCTCAGGGAGCACCTTGCCCCCTGCTTGAGTGCTCTGGACAGAATGGCACATTCTCTGAATCTTCCTGCTGTGGTCCCTTGGTTCTCGTTTGAATTAAGGCCCGAAATTCCTTGTCTGGCTCTTTGTAAGACAGTTGGTTGCATTACCCGAAACTGAACATCCGTGCCTATTTGTGTGTAAGTGCTCACAGTGTCCTTCCCTGTGCACACACACACCCCCAGTCTTACCCTTGGAATCTCACATGATTTAAACATGTAACACACGATCGAGAGGGGAAGGAATAAAGCAGCCTCATCAGGGGCCAAACTGTAAAACAAAATTTGTTCAGTTTTCCTCTGTATGGTGAAGTGTACGTTTTGCTGCAGTTAACTCTGACAGAGCCTGGTCAAGGAAGGAGGAGACCGGAAGACATTCAGGATATCGTGTCTTCCTGTCCCCTCCTCCCTCCCCTCCCCGTTGCCTTGTGTTGTCTCTCTCTGATTCTCCTCTTCTGATCACTGCAGTCGGTTATGGGGTTGGAGTGCCGATGGGCTATCGAAGCACCCACCTCCCTTTTCTCAGCCTAACTCCATTCCCACCGCTCCCTCCCACAAGACTCTCAGGCGCTCTTACTCTCCCAGGTAACAAGCTACCTGTTAACCTTGTCCGAGGTGTCACAATATTATTGCTTTTCCAGGGTCGTCTCAGGTCTTGTGGAAAGCCTCTGGCTTAGATGAGCAGGAGTAGAGCCTTGGTGAGAAGTGTGAGCAGGCACATGGTCTCTGGACCCGCATGAGTGCAGCTCCTGCCATGGCCCAGGGACAGATGACTGTTTCATCAACTGGCCAAATCTGTCAGCACCCACTGTGGCCCAGGCAGAGCTGAGCCCCCCACCCCAAAAGGTGCCGGGGCAGTGCCGTGCAGTCGAGGCAGGCGAGAGGGGCACAGTTTCCTTCGTATTCTTCTCAAGCAGACAAGGCATTCCCACCCGGAAGCAAATGAGACCTGCCCTGTCCCAAACCGTACCCGTAGCGCTCGTCCTGCTGTTGATGACGTGGACTGCTTTCTTGCATAAGGTACCCTTACGTGGTGATAGTCTGATCCAGAAGGGGAAGCCAGGAGGTTTTCACTGCTGCATCTCACTGAGGTGCCCTTGCCTCTAGGCAGTGGAGGGGTTGGTATCTAGAAGAAGGAGGTGGGGCTTCCTTCAGATTTAAGACAGATGGTAAATCAGTGGGACAAAGTAGGGCCCATGGATTCCTTTAGATTACTGCTTGAGAGTCCTTTAGGTGCTTATTATAAAGGTCCAAAGATCAGAGGACCCCTTCCCTTGAAGCCTATAACTGCATGAGCAGAGCATAGGGCAGTTCAGCCATCTTTGTGCTGTGCAAAATGAGTTTCTACCCTCTGATAGGATGGGGTAAAAACAAAACAGAAAAAGGTCTGCTACTTCTGAATGCTTCACAGATAGCTTTTGCACAGAAGCTTTGCATTTCTACTTTTGTGTCCTCAGCACAATGAACCTGTACATATGAACAAGTCCGCTGTGTCGGGTTTTAACAACACCTTTCTTTGGAAACTCTTATAGGTCTAAGAGTAGCTTCCCAAGTGTTCAGAGAATCCTATAATGACTGTTACTAGATACGCAAGGTTAGGGAAAAGGCACAGCAACAACGTGACCACTGCTGTGGTCAATGTTAATGAAGCGTGTTGCTTTACTTCCTTTTTTAAAAAAAAGATGAGCCAGGCCTCGAAGTAGAAGTCCCATTTATGACTGTCTTCCAGTACACTGACCTGTGTGCCCTAATGGGCACTAAGCTTCACCCCCAGCCACTCTCAAGACCCCATTTCCAGAATCATCCTTCACACATACACAGTAACACAGCTGATGCTAATAAATACCCATAACTTTTGTTGGCCATCGGAGGGAGAGAGCATTGACAAGAGACTTTTACATTTAGAAAAACCTGTCCGTTACATAAAAATAAGAGGAAACCTTTGTCTCTTTGCTCTCTGTCAAAACTGTGTTGATGGCATAACACGGAATGATTATCCTAATTCCATACCTAGAATCTTAGTGTCCTTCCCACTGCAGACATATTTTCCCTACAAAATGACAAAAGAGGAAAATCTGAGAAAGCAACCTTCCTGCCTCTGGTGCCTCTGTTCTTGGAGACCTGACCTCACCCATCTCCCCACCCTTGATATGGACCCTTTACAACAGGGCAGGTCCAGAGCTCTATTCTGCCCCAGTGTTGGGTGGCATGGCCTGACCTTAGGCCAGTGAATATTGGCCCATTGAGCAACTCTTCCTAATCTGAAGAATTCTAAGGAAACCCTCTGGGGTCTAATCGCAGTGTTTACAGAAGACCGGGAGCTGGCCTGTAACTAAAGGATTACGTCTCTGAGCTAGGGGCCAGGTGGCAGACTGGGGTCTACCTAAGCAAAGCCTCCTCTAAGAAAGCCACTGCGTCCCTCTTGCTGTGCTCTCTTATGTTCTGCTGGCCGGGGCCCCGGTATCTGGGATTCCCCGATGACAGCTTTCGTGGGAATTTCCTTTTTCCCTACAAAATGAGGGCTCGTAGGCATCGATTCGGAAAAAAACAAATGCCAAAACATGAACTAGCGAAGAAAGTAACGTTATCTGGTTCGTGTTGGAGAAAAGCAATGCCGTCTCTCACCTGCCGCTCACAGTTTTAGCTTCGTACCAAGGAGATAACTTCAAACCTCAAGTCTAAAAGAAGTGTCACCCCGGATTGCAGCCGGTCACGCACATGTACTCCTCACTATTAATTGAAAGTAAGAAGGAGGAGCATTAACTGGCAGAATCCTTCATTGTCTTATTTTGAGACGAGGCTATAAAGTTCTGTGAACGGAAGTGAAATATTTTAAGGCCATTGAGGTTACGAATAATGAGATGAATGAAGTGAAAGCTAATGTTATCTGAAGCGACATATGGAAAATAATATTGTGACATCCCTTATAAAGCTGAACGTTCCGCCAGACTTGCTCTTGTCCATCTGTCATTCTTTCAGTTGCTGTTTTTCCTTTTTTGCATGGGCTATGCTATTATTTTTGGTTGTTGTGATTAAAAGTATTTTAAGGCATCTTTTTTACATCTCGTATACATAATTTTTTGTTTGAGTCATACTCAGTCTTTATATATAAAAAATAGTGTACTGGCCAGATGTATAAATGCCTTTGCTCCCACGGAAGCTGGTATTGTGGTGTTCTAGAAAGGAGGGGCAGGGACCGACCCCCTGTGCTCCTCAGTCACGCTTTCTTCACATTAAAGTGATGTTGCCCCATAGACAGACAACCTTATGAACTTAGCAGGGGTTGACATCTTGAATTCCATTCAGGTTTTTCCTTCCACTTCCCGTCAGTATATACATGGGACTTTAGCTGTTAACATGTTCATTCACATTTATTTGTGTTTGCTGCCAGAGCCCGTCTTTGAGTTGGCATGTATTTTTGTGAGCTCTCCAAGCACAGTTGGGGTATAGATTTTCTTTCATTCATCAGAAAACAAGAAAGTTCTATCTGGGCGAGTTTTGCAATTTTAGGCAAATAGCTCCCATCTCCAAAGGTGAGTTCAGATGTTGTGCCCCAGCAGGACGTGTCCAGCCACAGAAAACACCTGGATGGTTCCAACCGCGAGCCAGTAGAGGTCTGGCTCCTCCCGAGTGAGGACCGTCGACCTCTTATCTTGCTCATCTGCCCAAACCATTAAAGAATAAAGAAAAGAAAAGGTGGCGAGGGGGGCTTAGTAAATATTATTTGTTTGTAAGCTACAGGAAACAGCCTCTTGTGAGAACGTGCAGGGTTGGTTGTGTCGCACGTAGGAAAGGTTCCTGCCAGCGATGGTCTAGTTTCAGTTACTTCTTTTGAAGAACGAAAGACTGCATGTCTTTAGTCCTGAATGATGTTGTCGAATGCTCACTTAAACACACCCAAGGATTCTTTGTCCTTAGCAATCCTCAGTGTAGCTCCAAGACTTTGTGGAAGTTCACTTAGACCAACTCATCTGATCTTCTCTTCGAGTTTGTTTGAAACACGTGACACTCAAATGAACACAGTTGTTTTGCCTTTACCCTTGGTTGACTGTTGCTTCGTGTTTTGCCTTCTTTATGCTGTGCTTCATCCTGTGCTTTTCTTGGATACTCTCGGTGAGGGACGGCGGGCTATTCTCGGGACCCGCTTCCGTGCACTCTCCGGACCGTGAAAGGCTGCCTGTTGACACCCTATACGTGACACCCAAAGGCTACTTGGGATTTTTGCTTAGTTTCTGATTTTGCTCTGCTCAGCCCACTAAAGGAACAATCGTTGGCATCACTTTTCTGTAAGGGACGAACGTTTCTTGCTTTTTCAAATACTTCTAGACATCCATCTAGGAAGTGACTCATCTGTATAAGATCTGTTTTTATTGTAAAACGCAAAATGTCAGCACCTTGGAAGAGTTTGATGTTCACAGCAAGCTCCTGGGTTAGATGGCTCAAGAGAGACTGTCGGGAGCCTTTCGGTAGGGTGGATCTAACTTGGAATCGTTTTTGAACGTAGGGTTTTATTTCACAAGTTTCTAACCCCGGTGAGCATTACCCAGTCTTGTGAGGTCGTTAGCTTTGCCCCTCTGAAACTTGCTTGTGACACTAGCTTTATTTTGAAATGCCCACCCCTCTTACCCGTTTGTACATTTGAGACCAGTAACAACCAGACTCCTTGTTTCCATCTTCAAGATACGAAAGTTATTTTTCCACTTTCATTACCTCGTGCATTGTCACCAGTTGTCACCCTTTGAGTTCTTGCATTCTTGTGGTTATTGCTGTGCCCCCCACCGGGTCTTACCGAGTGCTGATGTGATGTGTTTGGGGCCTGGTTTGACAAGGAACACGTGCAGTTGTCCAGTGGTGGCACTCTAACAGGTGTCTCCTTTTCATTCCAACTCGCCTAAAGACACGAAATTGTAATTATACCTCACTCCATAAACTGTTGGAAGTAATTTATACCCATGCCTCAAATTTATGCGTGTGCTTCAATTTAAGAAATACAATATCTTTTGATCCTTTAGCATGCTGGAATATGATACAGAGAACCTGAACTCTGAAGAAATTTACAGTTCTCTGCGTGGAGTTACAGAAGCCATTGAAAAGTTTAGTTTTCGAAGCCAAGAGGATCTGAACGAGCCAATTAAGCGAGATGGCAAAAAGGACTGTGACATTGTAAGTATCCCCGGGCTAACAGAGAACTGTATTTCGGTGAAGTGAGAACTCTGAGGACTGACCACGTGAACACTGAGCTTCATCATCATTTGTGTCTTGTAGCTAGAAGAGTATTATCTTAAGAGGCCCGAGGCAACTTTATAAAATTTTGAGTGACCCCCAGCTCTCTTTGTGAAGAATGTAAACTAACTTGTCCCCTCTGTTTGCCTTTGTTTATCCTGGACATATTTTTGTTCCTGTGACGTGATGAAAATAGTAGGCCTGAATCAGACAGCAGCGTGGTTCTCTGGGAGCTGTAGTTCCTGCAGAGGCGGGCAGATCCGTGGGGAGTGGTGGTGCGGCGGGAGCGGGCAGGGCTCAGTACTGATGAGTCAGGCTGGGCCGGTCCCGGTGCTCAGAGGTGGTGCTGTCCTCGGAGCCTCGTGAAGCAGAGGTCGAGGGGAGTGTGTGGTCAGATAGGAGGACGGGCCTGGGAGAAAGCAGAGAGGCGGCAGGGGGCATGGCATGAGTTCTCTTGGCGGTGGCTGGCGTGCAGAGAGCGGGCCTGTCGTGTTGGAGGCCAGGTTTGGGGAGGAGGCTGCAAGGGTTGGCTCAGGAAGGGTGCTCCCTTTCCTGCCGGTGTCTGACTCCACTCGGGGGTCACTGGAGATTTTTAACCAAGGAAGTGGCGTGGTCACACTTAAAATTTTAGGAAACCTGCTGCCCCTCTGAGATGGAGAATGACTCTGGAGGAAGTGGGGTCGGTAAGGCATGAGCTGAAATAACAAGAGTCCGAAGTCTCTGGCTAGAACTGTTAGGTGCTTGTGCCGTTCAGTGAGATCATATCACAGAAGGAGAAAAGATGTGTGTTAACCGCTTTGGAACTTAATGAGTTCAGTTTTGGATGTGTGTGACTTGGGGGACATAGGGAGTGTCCAAGCACACATACTCCTTAGGCCTTTGCAGATACCAGTCTGCAGTTCAGGCTGGCCGCTCGGCCCGGAGATGAAACATTGAGAGACGTTGACTGGTTGCCTGATGGTAACTAGAAAGTGAGTGAAATCAACCAAGTAAAGGGTAAGGACAAAATCCTGGGGAGCTTCAACACTAAAGGGAAAGACGGAAGAAGAGGACTTGGGAGAAGGGCTACAGGTTATTATTGCATGGGAGACCAGGAGAGTGGGGTATCAGAGAATTTAAGGGAAACTTTGGGAAAGGCCTTGTAGCCAAAGAGGTGATGCTGCAAAGACAGCGACCGGCCAGACGTGAAGGGAAAGGACTCCGCTGGATTTTTTTTTATTTTTTTATTTTTTTTTACGATCTACATCAAATATTGTATTTTAGCTGAAAGTATATAAAACACACATTTATTCACCATTGTTCTGATGTAGAGCCACGACCTCTTCTTGGAGAATGGACCCACAGTTTGGATTTCCATGTTCTTCTTCTCAAATAAACTTTACGCACAGTCCTGGTCTACAGTTTCCAGATCTAGTTTCTTCCAGGAGCCCCATCTGTTTTGTGAGCACCGTTCAGAGCAGAGCTGAGCGTGGAAAGCAGAGTGCAGTGGGTTGAGGACCAGCTTGAGTAACAACCTGGACATTGAGGAGGGATCATTCAGGACCTTTTCCCCGGGGAGACCTGCCCCGTCTGAATGCACATGGGACCAGTTAGGAGAAAAGTGTGGACAATGCCGTGGCAGAGCGTGGGTGATTGGTGGACACGGGTCCTTGAGGACATGGCAGAGGAGGCAGTCTGGGCACTGGTGGCCGTAGCTGGGAAGCAGGGTGGGCTGGGTTGATGTGGGGCCAGGAAGTGGAGGGCATCCCCACTGACCGCTCCCACTTTCTATGGGCAGCAGAAAGAGGCCGACCTGACTCCGGGAGTTCAGCTGTGGTGAGGAGAGTGGAAAAGGGCTTCCAGAACACCTGTGGGGAGCGAGGGGCTCAAATTAGGGAATCCGAAGCCCTGCTAGGAACAATAGAGGCCCTAAGAGAAGGTGGATGCTTTCGTGTGTATTTTTCTATTTCTTTATATATATTTATGCATCTGTATGCTTGGAGTAGGCTGTAGCATGTTTTTGTTTGTTTTTGATGCAAGTGACATCACGGCGTGCATTCTGTTGAGTGTAGCATGTGAGCACTTTCCCCCCGTCTGCATTCTCCTGTGGGAATTTTTATGGTCAGGTGAGAATTTGTCACATGGATACCACAGTCATGTACTCAGTGCCCTATTTTGGAACATTTGAGTGATTTCTGCTTTTTCAAAGCATAAAAATTCTCTGGCGAAGTTGAAAGGGGTGAAGCTTGCCGAGTGAAGGTAGCAGGCGAGGCATGGAAGCAGGATTGTCATTGGTGGGATCGGCAGGATGGGGTGCAGGAACCCCCAGGCCAGACAACAGGGTGGGTGACAGGATAGGAGAACATGAGAGGACGCAGTGGAAATTGTTGAACAGGTTCGAAATTCACGATCTTAGCTGCTGATTACCGGAGTGTGAGCGAAGAAGCTGGGCTGGGTGTGAAAATGCATTATGTGTGAAAGACTCGGGAGCCAGTGTACCTCTTTGGTTTGATAAGTGACCCAGTGTAATAAGACAGACCTCCGTAAGGATGAATGTCAGAGCCACTAGGAAGACAGTTCCCCAAAGCAGAGATGGAAACATTCAACGTGCAGGAGAAAGTCCATCCTTACGGGTGATTACAGAAATGCAGCAAACATACATTTGAGGCTCCACTTTATTTCTAAATTGTTCCGTTTTGTTTCGGGTAGAAATTAGAATATTTAATGCTTCAGGATATGAGGGAACTAGTGTAATATTGGTGGCATGGGAACTTGATACAGTTGCTTTGGAGCTAAGTAAAATTATATTCGGCATAGGTGATTTTAAGTTTCATATCCTTTATCAAGTAATGTAACTTTTGGCAATCTGTGCTAAATAACAAATGCAGCAAAAGGTAAGAAAGGTATTATGTTACAGTGTAGTTTATTTCAGAGTTGTCTATAATAGCAAAAAATAGAAGCATTAAAAAAAAACAGTAGAAGGTGAATGGTTGAGTAAATCTTACTAGAACACAAGTAGAAATAGTGGTGTGATTAAACAATGTTATTTTTTTAATTTTTTTTTTAACGTTTATTTTATTTTTGAGACAGAGAGAGACAGAGCATGAACGGGGGAGGGTCAGAGAGAGAGAGGGAGACACAGAATCCGAAACAGGCTCCAGGCTCTGAGCCATCAGCCCAGAGCCTGACGCGGGGCTCGAACTCACGGACCGCGAGATCATGACCTGAGCCTAAGTCGGCCGCTTAACCAACTGAGCCACCCAGGCAGCCCATTAAACAATATGTTATTAAACACTTTATTTACATGGGACATTCTCACACTATGAGAAAAGCAAAATATATGACAGAATGTGTGCCGTGATTCCCACTCTGCAAAGTCTGCATGAAGATAAGGACTGGTTTAAATATACAAGTTTAGAAAGTAAGAATTTTTTTTAGGGGCGCCTGGGTGGCTCAGTCAGTTAAGCATCCGACTTTGGCTCAGGTCATGATCTCACAGCTTGTGAGTTCGAGCCCCGCGTCGGGCTCTGTGCTGACAGCTCAGAGCCTGGAGCCTGCTTCAGATTCTGTGTCTCCCTCTCTCTCTGCTCCCTCCCCGACTTGTCCTCTCTCTCTCTCTCTCTCTCTCTCTCTCTCTCTCTCTCTCTCTCTCCCTTTCTCAAAAATAAATAAACATTTAAAAAAAAATTTTTTTAAAGAAACATTTAAGTCAAAAGTCATCACCACCTACAAAACAGACTTCAGATGTAAATTAACAGACTTTACATGTAAATTAGCGAGCGGAGAGGGGAAAACATAAGTGTTCAGTTCCTGCTCAGGTAGTTTATGAATTGGATGGTTTACAGATTGAAACCTAGTAACTATCCTTTGGTCAGTGGCCAGATTTCAAGGGAGAAATCTGGCTGTCCCAATACTTCTGAAAATGTAAAGGAAGAGTTTGTTAAAAGTCCTAAAAAGGAACTGACCGTGTGCCGTGCCTCAGGTGTCCCGCGATGGTGGAGTTGCGTCGCCTGCCACGGAGGGCCGGGGAGGCAGTGATGTGGTGGAAGGAGGCAGAACGGCCCTGGACAACAAGACGTCCCTCCTCAACACCCAGCCCCCCCGCGCCTTCCCTGGGCCGCGGGCGCGAGACTACAATCCCTACCCCTACTCGGACACCATCAACGCCTATGACAAGACAGCCCTGAAGGAGGCCGTGTTCGATGATGACATGGAGCAGCTTCGAGATGGTTTGTTCCTCTTTGCTTGACCCCCATCCAACTCCCCCCCCCCCACCCCCGCCATCCAGAAGAGCTTTCTGTGGCTCTCCCTGGGCACAGCAGCTCTGGGTGTAGAGGGCAAACACACATGCAGACAGTCCTTCGTTTAGCCACTTACTGAGCCCCCACCATGTGCTTAGGCATGGAAAGCACATCTGTGCACAGAAGCGTGCACCGTCCCTGCCCTCTGGAAGCCAGCAGCCTGGCTTTCGTAGAGCCAGTCACGAAACCAGGAACTACCGGTGACCCAAACTTAGGGCTGCACACTGTGCAGTGAAAGAAGGTCAGCTGTGTCCCTCAGGGAAGGCTTCCGCGAGGCACAAGGGCCTGAGTGGAGGTCAGAAGCGCGAGGGGAGTAGCAGTTAGCGGGTGGGAGGCAGAGGCACAGGCCATCCCAGCACAGGCTCAGCGTGTGTGTGTCCTCTCCCAGCCCTGAGCTACGGAAGGAGGGCCCGGTAGCACCACTGAGAGCCCCCCGCTTTTCTCTCACACCAGCGTTTTAACCAGGCCTTCCTGGAGCTGCTTTGGTTGACTTCTGTCTCGTAGTTCAGAGAGAGGGGATCTGGCATATACTGAGCTCCTGCATTACCATGTGCTTTCCGCTCAGCTGCTTTCTGTACATATCTAATGAGATAGACGGGATTATTCCCATTTCACAGGTTAAAAACTAACATTCAGAAGGGTTAAGTTACTGGCCCCAAATATAACATACTTGGCACGAACAGAACTAGTCTGATGACGTGCTTTGTTTTCTGACACTTGTGTTAAGACCAGTGTCCATTACTGAGTAACCGGTGAGTAAGCGTGCATTGGAATGATGCTGTTTTTGTCTGGAACTTAATTAGTTCTTTTTTCACCCGATTGTCACGTTCACACAATAGTTTTTTTTTTTTTTTTTTTAATATACGTATATATCCGTTTTGTTTCCAAGCCTTTGTTTTGTTTTTCAGTTTTAAATGAATTAAATCAGAACCCTAAATTAGAGCCCTAAACAGCATTCACTATGTGTCATGAAGTGTATAGCTTGCTGGGGACAAGGAGGCAAATCAGACAAGTCCTTGGCCTCAGAGCAACTCATGGCCTGTCCAAGAAAAAAGACCTAACACAATGGCACTGGAAAGAGGGGGCGCCGCCTCGCTAGAGCAGATGCTGGTTTCAGTGGGGACACAAAAGAAGGGGAACTGGGGGGCGCCTGCCTGGCTTAGTTGGCACAGCACGTGACTCTTACTCTCAGGGCTGTGAGTTCAAGCCCCACAATAGCGATGGGATCCTAAGACAGAAATGAAGTCCTGCAGTCGTTTGAAGACACGTGCCTAGGTGGTTACTTGCCGTGGGTAGCAACTCCGTAAATTCCCAGGGATTCCCAGTGTCTGTTCACTGGGCCCAAGGCTAATGGCTTGGTGGTTATTATGAATTGCACTTTTTAGGAGTAGTGGGCTGTTTCCTTTTATTGTTCAGACAGTTGACACATCATTTAACTTACCCATTTGTCGGTCTTGTTTAAGATAGAACAGAGATTGGGGTGTTGGTTGTTCCCTATTTACCAACTGCGTAAAAGGCTTCCTAAACTCACTAAATTTATGTAAGGCTTACCAACTGACTAAAAGGCCTAAAGAGAAAAGTGGAAAGGCAGGGGGGAAATGATTGAGTTCTTTAACATTTCAAACTTCCTGTGTGTTTGTTCCCTCACACCTTAGAAGCTAAAAAAAAAAAAAAAAAAAAAAAAAGTATGAAAATACAAATTTAAGTAGTTCCTAATGATTTGTCTCTGCCTTTTCATCCTTTCTATTGAAAGGAAGTGTTCAGAGTTGAGGTCTCTTAAGTTCATGGGAAGAGAAAGGATAGGTGTTTCATGGCTGACGCCCTTTTGCTAAGTGGTTTTGGCACGTTGTACGGTCTGTGCATGGACAGTCCACGCACAGGCTCAAACACCTTGATTAGTATTTGTTTGCTGTGCTAGTTACTAAGCTCTGGACATTCGGGGAGGGAAGGAATGTCAGACGGGTCAGTGAGGAGGGCCTGGAGGAAAATGTGCACCTGTCAGTGGGTGTGACAGTGGGAGGGGACTGTCCAGGGGTGGCCTGACTTGGAGCTGCTGCAGTGGAGATAGATTTGGGGGGGAGGAGGACAGTCACGGAGAGACTTTTAGATGGCTTCTCCTGTTTGTCTGAACTCGAAGGGGGAAAACGATGGTGGGGGAGGGTAAGGATGTTGGTATTGGTACTTGACATCTGTTCCCACATCTCTGTTTTCCTGTTTGGTGAGACGGCCTGCTAAGGGTGTCACGAGCGGGCAGCAGAGAAGGGTGAAGGGCACGGGGGCAGGAATGACGGAGGGGGGCTGCCTCTGGGCGCGGAGAGCGGGCGGAGGGCGCGTCCACAGCCCGGTGTCCTCGTGAGGTGACTTTGTCTCGGTGTCTCTCCAGTGCCCATTGACCATTCTGACTTGGTGGCTGACCTTCTGAAAGAGCTGTCCAACCACAACGAGCGGGTAGAGGAACGGAAAGGCGCCCTGCTGGAGCTGCTCAAAATCACCCGGGAAGACAGCCTGGGCGTCTGGGAGGAGCACTTCAAGACCATTCTGCTCCTGCTGCTGGAGACGCTCGGAGACAAAGACGTGAGGCGCCTTCCTCGTCCTTGCGTTCCCCCCTTCCCGTGTGACGGGCTGTTAAGTCCTGTCGTTCTGGACTTTGGCTTCAGCTTTATTTCTGTACTGTGCCTGCTGTTTACCATCAAAACGTTTTCCAAATATTTTCTGAGCACCAGCTAGTGAGGTCATGTTTCTGTCAGAGACGGGCCCCATTCCTAGCTTATTTATGTGTGTGTTTTCTTCTGTAATTGGGTTTGTAGGAGTTGAGGGAAACTTGTTCCTGCTTCAGGTTACTTTGTTTAACACAGAATTTCTTAAACCTTTGTTAGCATGGAATGGTTTTTTACAATGAGGTTTTTTTCTGTGTGAGTTTTAGGTTCCATGCGTAACTGAGAAATAGAGAAGTTCATTTTTTAAGAGACCCTACTAGATGCTGCCTTCCCTGAAGTTCTGTGTAGATGCAGCCGGCATCTGTGAGCAGCAACAGTGATTTTAACTGGTTAAGCAAGCAGTTCTGGAGCATGGGTTGTTTTCTGTTATCTTCTGTATTATTTTTTAAATCAAAAGCCCTCTTTGCCTTGTGACCTTTGAGTGTGACCAACGAGGAATTTGTGCCGTGCCCAGTCCGTAATCCACACCTGGGACCACGTAGATGACTCTTAAAGGGGGGAGTAACCTAGTCAGAGTCCTGCCTTCTCCCATCTGTGTGCCGGTCCCTTGTGCGGAGACAGCAGCAGATGTTGGGAATTGTCTGAGTGAAACTCTAGAAGTAAAAATCCACCTGTGCACTGGGCTTTGTGGAGGCCGCGGAAACAACGAAGCAGGTGTGATGAAGAACTCAAGGGCAGGACCAGGTGGATTTTGAGGAAGCTCAACACAGCCCACGGTGAAGGTCCCTCTCGGGGTCACGTTGATGGTGACTCTGATGGAAGACGGGTGCACAGGGGGCCGGCGAATGCGGTGGCTCTGATTGCTTTCTGATGCTTCGGGTTAATGGTTTGGCGGAGGGTGGGGACAGACAGAAGTACAGTGATGGAGGAGGGTGGGGACAGACAGAAGTACAGTGATGGAGGACCTACAGTCACTTCCCTTACAGCCTGCTTGGTCAGGCTGTGTTGGGAGATAGTGATCTCACGTAGAGAGCAGGTAGATGGTCCATTAGTGAGCCAATAGCACAGACGAGTGACGAAGAATCAGGATGTAGTTTTTGGCTCAGTTTGGTGTAAACCCCTTTTCTTTTACTGAGATCAGGAGCCCATGTGGAACGGTTTTCCTCCAAACGCACAGCTTGGGCCTCAGACACCTCGAGGCATGTACACACGACCCTCCCCCGTGATCTCATCACACAGAAGGTCGGGAGTAAAGACAGGTCTGTGGCTGTCTTACAGGCCGTGTTGATGAAGTGGTTAGATGCTTGTTACCTGTTCTTTACCAAAGGGTAATTTGCATACCGACATCTCAGAAAACGTGGAAATCCTCCAGGAGATTGATAATGAACTTAGATGTATCGTCCTCATTCGGTCTCATTTGGTCCTCTTTTGGCTCATTCCAGAAACCTTCCTCAGGTCTTAGGTGCTGGGTCCTGGGAATGTCAGCGTAGGCATAGCACCCGCCTCATGGGACTGGCTGTCTCAGCCCGTGCCACGCTTGCAATGTGACCTGCGTTGGGTGCCAGCAAGACGCCAGGGGAGCCCAGGGCTGGGTGCCTGGCCTTGCCGGGCGCTTCTGGCTAGTATGTTCAGTGAAGCACTGTGTTGTTTGCTGATGTCTTCCTTTCCTCTTATACTCCAGCATTCCATCCGAGCACTAGCATTGAGAGTTCTACGGGAAATTCTGAGAAACCAGCCCGCAAGATTTAAGAACTATGCCGAGCTGACGATTATGAAGACTCTGGAAGCCCACAAAGACTCCCATAAGGAGGTAAGCCGGCCTCTGGCCCAGGAGTGCCGAGCAGATGGGCCTGGGGGTGCAGTGAGGGTGTGGGGAGAGAGGGTTGTGGATCAGTGTGCAGCCTGACTAGGAGTCGCTCCCTTTGGGGGGCACCTGGGGGGGGGGGCTCAGTCAGTTAAGTGTCTGCTTCTTGCTCAGGTCGTGATCTCACAGTTCGTGAGTTCGAGCCCCACGTCGGGTTCCCTGCTGTCAGCATGGAGCCTGCTTGGGATTCTCTCTGTGCGCCTCCCCTGCTCTCTCTCTTTTGCTCTCTCTCTCTCAAAAATAAATAAGTAAGCTTAAAAAAAAACGTGAAACAAAAAAAGAGTCGCTCCCTTAGAGCTCGGCCCAGGCCGTGGTTCAGGGTGACAGTCCCAGTGCTGGTGTGGCGGCTGAGCCCAGGTGCCATTCAGGGCCTGGTGCCACTTGGTAGGTTCCTGACTCCCACACGTACAGCAGGCCTGACCTGTCCTCAGGGATTTCCTGGTCGGTGGTTCCCAGTTGCTATGGTCAGAAGGAGGGGGCTGCCGTTTTCCTGGTGGCATTCGGCACCTGCCAGACTGTTGTTGGGAGATCGAGGTTGGCTCGAGAGACAGATGTGCAAGTGCTGGAACCCACGCTTCCTTGCTCCACGACCTCGGACAGGTTCTTTCAGCTTCCACGTCTCAGTGTGCTTGTGGATAAGGTGGAGGAGGACGTTGTCACAGTTTCTGGTGAGAACCGAATGACATGGCCAGTGACGACAGAGGTGCTACATATACCTGTCGGTCTTCCTCCCTCCCCTCCCCTCTCAGTGTGCCCCTCTCTGCAAGTTCAGGATGAATGGAGGCAGCCATGTCCTGCCTTTCCTCGCTCCTGAACGTGTAAAATGCTAACAACTGTCCTGGCACCTCAGACGCCTACTGGAGAGTTGGAAAAATGTGTTTCTGTGCCCCGCACACTTACGACCAGCCCTAATTGGACCCGCAGTAAGTCCAGCTGGTTGCTCGTTGCCTTGTCCAGCCCCTGGGGCTCACCAGTCCTTTGAGTGCCTAGAGACCTACAGAGAACAGTGAAATACAGATGGTTTCAGTAACGCCTTTCCAATCAAAGGCACTGTGGGAAATTGGACTGTATACTTAGAACATTAGAAAACCTCGATGGATTGGACCCCAAGTGAGAATAACCTGCTTAGTTGAGTCTCGTGGCTCACACGTGATTCTCATGGGCACACTCGTGGATTAAGGGAACGGCAAGAATACGTCAACAAAAAGAATCTGGACCCCAAATTGTGCTGTTTCTCTGTTTAGCAGCTTATGTGGCTGCCCAGCGGTGACAGGTTTGATCTTCTGAAACCCGCACCACAATTGCAGGCTCAACAAGGGTAGGGGTCTCGCGCTCTGTCTAGGCATCTCCACCTGATGGGCCCGGCACAACGCGGGTTCATAAAGTGATAGATACATTTTTGTTTGTTTGTTTTTTACATTTATTCATTTTTGAGAGACAGAGCACAAGTGGAGGAGGGACAGAGAAGGGAGACACAGAATCCGAAGCAGGCTCCAGGCTCCGAGCTATCAGCACAGAGCCCAATGCGGGGCTCAAACCCATAAACCGCAAGATCATGACCCGAGCTGAAGTCGGATGTCCAACCGACTGAGCCACCCAGGCGCCCTAAGTGATAGATAACGTTTTTAACCTGTTGACGCTTCAGAAATCTGGCTTCGTCGTGTGCTAGTACAAATCACTCATGTTTGAACAGAACGCTTTCCTGTTACAATAACTCATGTAAAGTGTGAGGACCCGTGAGCTAACATAGCCAACGCCATTATTCCTGAGCGAGGGAAGAGGATCCAGAACATGCTGTCATTTGTCAGGTGACTCATGGCAGGTATTGGCAGAACCAGTATGTGAAGCAGGTTTTGTGTCTCTTAGGGCAAGTGGCCTGGCCTGTGCTGACCTTTTTCTCTTCTTTTTTAAACCCTAATAGCCTCTTCTTAAATACCTGACCAAAAACCGAAGTAAAACTGTTCTCTTGGAAGCACCTGATGCTGTTTCCTCTGGAGAGGACCTACTTAGAATGTGGCATCGAGGTGACACTAAGCCCTCCATCGTGTGTGGCGCTTACTGACTATCCCCTTGGAGAATGTCTGTATTTAAAGCTGGCATCCTGATCTTAAACTGTGAAACTTTGCCAGTGGACCCTAAGAAGTACAGCTGAGCAGAATTAAATAGTCCGTTTCTTACTGAGCTGTCTTCTTGAGGGATCTTGTTTCTGTGGGGTGTTTTTCCTCCTGCAAAATGAGAAATTCAGTAGAGAAAGTTCTTCGGCATGAACTCTTTTAAATTGCCTGAGAGACAGAAGCAGAAAATACCTGTTGCTTAAAGTAAGCTTAGCAGCCCTTAGTTGTCCTGTGGCATCCCTGTGACCCAGGGTCTCCTCACTGCCGTCACTGATCACCTGACCAAGCAGGTGGGGAAAACATCCTGTTCCCAGTAAAGGAGTGCCTTTATTGGCAGGCCTGCCCTGCTTTGCATACTTCGATACTCACCTTGAGTGCCCTTGTATTTTCCTTGTGAAACTTCACTCTGTCACTTGGCCAGAAGCTCCCAGCCTTGGGCACTTGTGTATATTTAGGATTATGTATGGTTTCTTTGTCTGTCTTTTCTTTTGAAATTCTTCTAGTCTTTCTCTTATTTTACCCAAACTGTCTCCATCCATCATTCCCTTTTTTGTCTGTTTGTTTGTTTGTTTGTTTGTTTGTTTGTTTTTTAGGGCAGAATAGTTAGATGCACATCAAGTTCGTGCTGTGGCCATCTTGTTGGCATAGAATATTGCACATGGTGGTTCTCTAGTGTTATGTTTTTTTTTGTCACTACATTCAGACACGGCTCTGACATTTATTGGGAAGGATCTAAAATGTTTCTAAACCCAGTGACTGAGTCAGTCATGCAGAAGCAGAGTCTACTCTCCTAGCTAATTGGTACTTCCAAAGCGTGTTCATTCCATTGAGCTTTCCTGGAACTTCCTTCTCTTAGGAAACTCGTTGGTTTTGTATTCACAGACAGAACCCAGGCTTCGGCAGGACGCGACAAGCTGACACAAGGCTGCTCTGGGACCTTAGCCCCAGATGTCCCTCCTTGCCCGCTGGGGCAGTGGCCGCACTATGGTGCACACTGGGCAGTGGCTGTGGGACTGTAGGAGTGAAGGACAAGTTACTGAAATGCCATTTCTAGAAGTTGAAATTTGTCATAAAAGCTCTCAGGGGAGATGAATATCTCATCCTTTAAGCCACGGTCTGTGTTCTCAGGGTCTTTTAAAAGGAACCGTGCATGTAAAACATGTTTGTTACACATTGGAAACATACCAGGCACTAGATCTCGCTCAGGCGTCCCTCATCTTTAGCCAACACAGATTTAGTAAGCACCATAGAGGATTTGGATACCAATTTAGAGTTTCTATTGAAGAAGTTGGTGTTTGTCAGCTAAGACATGGTTTCATATTCCTTATTTGAATAAGTACATCTCCTTCATTATCTGACTCCTCCTTTTTTTTTTTTTAGTGTTCTATTATAGTTTTATTTTTTTAATATGAAGTTAATTGTCAAATTGGTTTCCATACAACACCCAGTGCTCATCCCAAAAGGTGCCCCCCTCAATGCCCATCACCCACCCTCCTCTCCCTCCCACCCCCCCCATCTACCCTCAGTTTGTTCTCAGTCTGACTCCTTGTTATCTGTTTAGTAAATAAACATTGCTACAGAGTTTCAGTGTCTCAATGAAGTCACCACGGTTTACAGTAGTGTTAGCTTATAGCAAGCATCTTAAAAAGGGCTGAGGACTTGTTAGTGACCTTCAGAAATCTGAAGCCCATTTTCTGTTTTAAAAGAAAACTCCATTCATTTAACTCTTCTCATCTTAGAATTGGCAATCCGTTTGTTAGGACTGGCGCAGAATCAATCTCTCCTTCATCGATGAGGAGGGGATTTAATAAGAGAATCCATGGTACGAATAAGATTCTAGGATCAGCATGGGGTGTGACTCCTGAGGCAGAAAACCTGATTTTCAGTCCACTGTGTATGCTGTCCGGCTGTGTTGTTGGGTCTCATCACCTCTGGGTGAGCCTGTTATAAAGCTTGACTGTCATGAGACTCAAATACAGGACAGGGTGGAAAAAGACAAGAGAGAGAAAGAGTGTGCGTGTGAGCACGTAAGCTGGGAAGGGGCAGAAGGAGAGAGAGAGAAAGAGAGAGCGAGGGAGTGTGTAAGCTGGGCAGGGACAGAGGGGGAGAGAGAGAGAATCCCAAGCAAGCTCTAAGCTCAGCTGGGAGCCTGATGCAGGGGCTTGATTGCAAGACCCAAGATGCTGAACCAGCTAAGCCACCCAGGTGCCCCTGTCATTGAAACTTTTTGATCATTGGGTGTAGCTTTTTCTGAATTTGGCCACATTAGTGAGTATTCAGTTGTATTTGTCTATGAAAAGAAGGAAATGTCAGCATCATTTTGTGTCCCATACTGACTCACCAGATGTTTCTTCATCTGGGTGTTTGAGGCATCACAGTCCAGCCTCAGGCAGTTTGGGGAAGTTGGATTCTTATGAAACAACCATTGTTTGTCTTTGGGGGCTGTATTTTAAATCATAGAAAGTTAATTTTACGTTCTAAGACTGTAACGAATTACACGTAGAGCTACACCAAATTATTTTAAACAATAAAAGAGGAGGTTTCGGGTGCTTGTTTTCTGACTTGGGCTTTGCCCTGCTGGCGTGGTGTGTTCTCTACAGTCATTTTGACAAGCGTCCTGGCCAGAGAAGAGCAGTGGTGTGTCGGGGAGGACGTTTGATTTTAGCAAGCTGATAATTCTCCTTCACATACCAATTAAAATCATTGTCTGACCACGACTTAGCCAGCCCTGCTGAGCTCTGGAATGGTCCTTAGAAGCCTCCTGGGGCAGTGACCACCCGCATATCAGTGGTTCTGGAGGACAGTGTGTTATGTGAACCTGGAGAAATTACTTCACCCCTCCCGGACCTTGGTTTCTCTTATCTCTTACCCCAGGGAGTGGACTGAGTGATTATCTGTGTCTCATCCAGCTTCAAGGTACTAGAAGTTGCTATTAAGTAACAAACCTACCTTCACAGGTCCTAAGTATCCAGTTTTCCCTGAGCCCACCCAATCTTGGGAGGTGGCTAGGAACCCGATTTCCTTTGCAAGTTCTTGCTCTTTTTAACAGAAAGGCAAAACCAGAAACCTATATAATCCTCTAAAGGTTAAAAGTTGCCAAACCAACATTGTCTGACACTAAGAGCACAAACTCTGGTAAATGTTTTGTTTTTGGAGGCAGGAGGTTGGAAGTGAGGGGCAGGGCTCCAGTCTTCAAGAAGCTCATAGTTTAGTTGAGGTTAAAGCACATGTGCGTTCAGAGTGAGAGGCACTAGGACTTTGGAGTGGGCTGGAAGAGTCCAGGAAGGCTGCCTGAGGAAGTGAGAACCTGAGGTTGGCTGCGAGGAGTAGTTACGGGAGAATTGTAACAGTGAGCCGGGGCGGCCTGGCCTGGAGGAGGGAGCATGGGCTTAGAAGACCCTGGGCTGACTGCACGAAACCAAGATTGCTTTCATGCTGTGTATGTCACGTGGAGATGCCGCGTCCCCACCCCACTGGCTCGCTGTAGAATGCCAAGCATAGAGCCCGGTTCTGAACGGCAGTGCCGCTGCTGTGCCACTGTTTGGGGCAAGTGACGGGTTCCTCCTCTCAGGTGAACCGGCCCTCCTGGGAGGGAGATAGGACACCGGGCCGCCTTTTAGCTCCTGTGGCTTCAGAAAAGGCATCCTACTAAGAAACAGCTCCTACAAAGAGACAGGCAAGAGGGCCAGTGTTCAACGTCACAACCTTTGAGTTTGGAGTGTGAACGTGTGGATCCTCGTCCTCCTTTGGTCATTCACTGGCTGTACGACTGAGGACAAGTCACAGGAGCTCTCTCTCTGGGTCTCTAAAACGCTCGTACGCTGGGTGAGCCCGGGGGAGCAGAGAGCGTGATGCCCTGCAGGGCTCACGCTGTGGAAAACGGAAGATACTGTCTCCTCTGCCCTCTTGCAGCGAAGAAAGTGGACCAATTCTGAATAGAATTGTTGACAAGCATTATAGATTTTACACAAAGCACATATAGTGCACTTTTTAAAATATATCTAAGAGGGCTATTGAAATTCGATTGAGGAAACTGTAAAACACCAATGGAAAACAGTTTTTGTCTTGGCTGCTGTGCTGGCTGAATCTATCCATGTCCACACTGGAGTAGCTGTTACATTGTCACCTCCAAGCCGGAGGGCACCCTGAGCTTTGAGACATGCAGAAGAGGAGGCTTCTGTGTGCCGCTCAGCTCCCCATCTGAGGAGGTTCAGGTTGTCTCTTTTTTCTTTTTTTTTTTTTTAAGTTCTTTTTTTTTTTTCTTTTTAAAAGCCTCTAGCGCCTTCTTTACTGACTGCAGGGCTTGATGTTATCTCCAACAGTACAGCTTCTAGTTTTTTGTGTTTTTTTTTTTTAATGTTTATTTATTTTTGAGACAGAGAGAGACAGAGCATGAACAGGGGAGGGTCAGAGAGAGAGGGAGACACAGAATCAGAAACAGGTTCCAGGCTCTGAGCTGTCAGCAGAGAGCCCGACGTGGGGCTCGAACTCCCGGACCATGAGATCATGACCTGAGCCGAAGTTGGCCGCTTAACCGACTGAGCCACCCAGGCGCCCCTAAGTTTACTTATTTTGAGAGCAAACGAGTGGGGTAGGGTAGGTCCAGAGAGAGGGGGAAGAGAGGCTCCCAAGCAGGCCCCACACTGTCAGCTCAGAGCCTGATGTAGGGCTCAAACTTACAAACCATGACATCATGACCTGAGCTGAAATCAGGGGTCAAATGCTTAACTGACTGAGCGACCCAGGGGCCCCTGGGTTGTCTCTTTTGCCCTTCCTGACAGGCCAGCCAGCCCAGTACCTGCAGTGTCCTCCAGGATGGGACACAGCCACCTCCCAGGCCTGTCTCCCACCTGGCTGCCGTAATGCAGTTGAGAGAGACAGTGTTGCCCCGAATCTGCTTTTGCAGGCAAAGATGTGACAGCTGTCTTGTTAGACATCATGTCTATACTCTGCCTCTGGAAATTCCACATGCATCTTTTTAGGGGAACGCACTCCTGAAGTAGGGGCAGAGATAAGATTGTATAACAAGAATGTGAAAATTCTTGATTCACATTCTCCCTCTCATTTTTCTGATGAGAGAAACTGAGGCCTTGAAAGTAGAAGAAATGTCCTCCCAGACCACCTCACTAGTTGATGACAGAACTGGTTCCAAAACTTGGGTCCGTGGACGTTGAACCGGGAGCTGTTTTTTCTTTCCTCCCTTTCTCCCTCTAGTATGGCACTGAGCCTAGTTAAGTGAGGGCTCACATGCAGCTTAAATCCTGGAATTTAAAAGAGTGCCAGTCTTTTGCAAAGGATGGAATCTCCCCAGGATACCCGTGGATACCACAACTCCGTGTGGATCCGGATCCCATTTGTATAAGGTCTTTCCAGTTTTTCCCCAGAAGGTGGCGCCAACCTTTTCCTTAGCTTCCACATGATTGAGGCACTAAGCTAGGTTTGCCAGACTGGGAAGAGTTCTTTGATTCCAGTCATTGTTTAGGAACATTTGCCCCCCCTCCCCCCCTCCCCTCCACCTTTTTTTTTTTTTTTTTTTTTTTGCATTAAAAAAAATCTTTTCTTATTCAACCAATTTTTCTCGTGTGTCTGTGACAGAGCCAAATCAAACTTTGGACTTAAAACACACAATCCAAATTTTGACAAGTTCTGTGCTCTAAAAGAAACCTTATCTTTAAGCAAACACTCATCAATATTCTGAGTAATGATCTCATTTTTTAAAAAGTTCGATGAGGAAATTGTACTTTTCCTAGCTAGCTTCACTGGCTTTGAAAGGGAAAAACCCCCATGTTTCTAATCAGAGTAGCAAAATCAGCAGACTTGAGACAATTTTGGTCACTTCAAGGTAGATTATAACCTGCTTGATGCTGCTGTCTCATAAATATGCCCCACCCCACCCTCCTTTTTAAAATCCTTGCTGCTTCTGGCCACCTTGTCTACCAAACAGCATTGTTCTCCTTTCTTTCTGGTGCCCGTGTTTACTTTTGCTCTCTGCTTGCTTACATTTATAATCTTTGCTTCTTAGGTTACATAGAACGCAGGGGCAAAACCTAAAGTTCACCCTGATTCAGGCAGCTTGCCAAAAGCCGGGGGCTTGGCACAGAGAGGGAAGTCCAGAACACCTACTTGCCTTGGCAGAAGCGAGTGTCTGTCTTGGGAAACTTGCTGTAACCTCCGTAAGCAAGAGGGCCTCAAACTTGCCGCCTCGAAGTATACCTTCTGGCTTTTCGTTTTCAGACGTTTTTCGGAAAACCTTTGTGTGTTAGATACATTGGATTAAATGCTTCATGCAGGTGACATCAAGAATTCCTGGGGTTAGAAGAGGAAGTTCTCCTTGGGTGTGGGTTTTGGCTCGGCAGATCTGGAAGTCCTTTGACCCACTGCAGGGCAACTCACTTTCACCCGGATGACAGGAGAGTACAAACAGGTTGGAGGCAAGGAAGGAAACCTTACGATGGCACTCTCACCACGAGCCCGCCAGTATGTTTCCTTGTCTCACTGATGCTCTCCGCATCCGAGGGGCGTGGGGAAGTTGTTTGTTCCTGTCAGGACTGTTAAGTGGCACTGCTGGCACTTGGGTCCCAGTCTGTTTCCAGGCCTGTCTTCCCTCCCACTGAGCTGCCTCCCGTTTCCCAGCTGGGTCTTAAAGATGTACATCAGTGTCTTCTACCTTGGATGTACCCACAAGGTTATCCAGTGTTTTCTGATCCTTCTGGTTTTACCCCATCTCTTTAAAAACTAAGTCACACTGGGGCGCCTGGGTGGCTCAGTCGGTTGAGCATCCGACTTCGGCTCAGGTCATGATCTCACGGATCGTGAGTTCGAGCCCCGTGTCGGGCTCTGTGCTGACACCTCGGGGTCTGGAGCCTGCTTCGGATTCTGTGTCTCCCTCTCTCTCTGCTCCTTCCCTGCTCACGCTCTGTCTTTCTCTCTCTCAAAAATAAAATAAAGCTTAAAAACAATTAAAAAAAACAAAACAAAACTAAGACACAGACTTTCCTCAGTACGGCTCAGATTTCTGAGCTGTATGTTAGGGTACTTGCAAACAGTATTTCGCACAGCAGAAAGGCATTGGCTTCGGAGCACGCCTTCACTGCGGGACCCGCTTAGGGAAGAGATGACCCCCTCTTCCACTGTCCACTGGCTGCCCAGCTATACGTAACTCAGCCACGTGCCCGGTGCTCGGCTTTCCCGAGTGCACCGTGGACTTGCGACGACCGGAGGGACGTGCATGAACTGAGGAGGAATAAAAGCACTTCATCTTAGAGTAAATCGTTGCACGATGGAAGTCTTTTAAGCAGTACGCCACCCCTCTTCAAACAGCGGGTTGCTAGGAAAAAAAAAAAAACCAACCTGAACTAAAGTCTTTTCCAAAGGACAGAAGTGTCGCCTTTCCGCCCTGTCACCGGGAATGGGACCCTCCGGGCCTCCTATAGCTGATTTTGCCCAAGGGCCAGGTGGCTCCCCTGCAGATACCTTGCTTCCCCCTCAGTTTCTGGGCCAGCTCCTCAGGTGGAACACGTCCGTGCAGTTCAGTGAGGCATGCCCCAGAGGTGACTTTGCCAGTCAGGAACATTTTACAAAATATGTACACGGGAGAATGTGCTTGACAAACATTTCTTGAGTAGCTCATGTATATCGGACGCTGTGCCAGGCATGGGGGGTATAGAAAGGTAGCTGAGGTGGGAGCTTGCCTTCGAGGAATTTTCTGTCTAGTGGGAGAGACCATTTGAGCAAGGTGTTGAGTGCAGTGGTGGAGGTGTGCACACGGGGCTCCCCAGAGTCGTACCACAGCAAGCGGGTCCTGAAGGAGACCTGGCCCGGCCAGGTGAGGAGCACCAGTGAGCGACGCTGAGGAGGAATGGAGGGGCTAGTCGGGCTCCGCGAAAGGGCCGGCGGGGCATGTGCAGGGCCTGCCCTCAGCTCAGTGTGACGAGGGCACAGGGGGAGAGGGAGGGCAAAACCACAGCTGGACACAGGCAGGGGCCAGGCCATGCTGGCCTTCCACGCCGTATCGACAAATGTGGGCCTGGTTCCAGGATAGCTTTTAGAGGGATTCTTGGCGAGGGCAGACCCACTTGATGTGGGCACTAGACTGGGTCGGAGGGGTCCCCTGGAGGGAGCTCTGCTCTCTGGCAGACTCAGAACTCCCTGGTTCTCCGCTGTGTCTCCCTGTGACCCCTTACCAGCAATCCTTTATTTGTATGTTCTCTCTCTTACTCCAAAATCCACCAAAGTGGGCATTTTTTAAATCCCTATCTTAAAAATTTTTTTTAATGTTTTTATTTATTTTTGAGGGAGAGAGAGACAGGGAATGAGTGGGGGAACAGCAGAGAGAGAGGGAGACACAGAATCCGAAACAGGTTCCAGGCTCCGAGCTGGCAGCACAGGGCCCAACGTGGGGCTCGAACCGACGAGTCATGAAATCATGACCCAGGCCGAAGTCAGATGCCCAACCGACTGAGCCACCCAGGCGCCCCTTAATTCCCTAGTTTAAAAATCGAGGTTCAGACCGACTGAGTGTCTTGCCAGAGGATTGAACTCCGATTTGTCTGTGCCCATGCAACTTGGAGCTGCCTTTCTTGGGGTGAAAGGTTAAAGGTTATGCATGCACACCAGGGCCAAACAGTACTCTGCTTTTAGGGGACCTGTGTGGAAAAAGCTGCACTTTGCAGCAGATTGAGTTGGCAAGAAAAAAAATCAGTGAGTTTTCTTTAAGTAGCCTCATTCTCGTGTGTATGTGAAATGGAGGGCGATACCATCAGTGGGACTGAGGTCATGCTTGCTGCCTGGCTGATCCCAACCACCCACTTTCTGTGGAGGAGGCAGAGGCGGGGAGGGCTGGCTTCGCATGGCCAAGGGCCCTTGAGCCGGAGGAACCCCCGAAGAACACCTGGGAAGCCTTGTGCAGACATTCATTCTGCGTCCCGCCCCTCATCAGCTTCCTTTCATCTAACCCTGGCCAACTGCAGACACTCCTCAGCTCCCCGCCATCTGCCCCCACCTGCTTCTGGGCTTGGTTCCCCACTTCCTGGGGCTTTGCACCCTCTGCACAGACCAGCCCATCCTGCCCAGCACCGTGAGGACGGGGTCCGGGCCCACCCATCATCCTCACTCCTGTGGCCTGCCCTGAACTCAGTCCCTGACACACAGGAGTGAATGAGTGTGTGCATGTTGTACACAACAAGGCAGGGCCAGTCGTGGTATGAAAGAAAAATTGCTCTTACGGGCTTACCGAGAATAGGATTCTTTGAAAGTAAAATGAGCTCTCTGCAGTGCTTTGCAGCCAAGCCTGACTTTGCACGTGTATAATAAGTGCAGGCAAATCTTGGATGTTCTTGACCCCTGTCTTCTCTCGTGTACACAGTATTTACTCTTGAACCATGCTGATCCTGGTCCCCATTTTGACTCTCGGAAGGATTAATCCATAATCCCGATGTATGCCCCCACAGGTGTATGCATTGTGTCCACAAGCGCGCTGGTCAGGTGACGGGGGTGTGAGCTTACTTAATGAGACCCCTAGACTTCGGTCAGTGCCTTAAGGAGATAGCAGGTCCTTCCAGGGAAAGTTCAAGAGGCCTCTAGCAAGAAATAGAGAACTTTGAGAGTTCAGGAAGGCAGGGCTTTAAGTAGGAACATACCCTCAGGCAGACAGAATGAAGTTCAGTCCATCTGTAAATGTTGAACACCTGGTAAATGCCCAGCCTTGCTGTGTACTTTGGGGTACAAAACAAGTGCCCCAGCCCGTCTGCTAGGCCTTGCAGCCTGTTGGGGAAGGCGACACATGTGGAAATGTTGGCAAGAATGTAAAGCAACCGACATGAGGTGCCAGCAATAGAGAAAAGCTCTACAAGTTGAGAAGGAGAGGTCATCCCGCTGTTCAAGGAGGGGACGTGGTCAGCCACGTTTGTGTGAGAGACAGCGAGTTTCCTAAATAGCAGAAGAGAGCTTATGGAATCAGTAGGCAGTAAGCAGAAATAGCGATTATTATAATCATAGTAACGTTCTCAGCCAACACCCAGGGAGTGCAACTCCATGCCGGGGCTCAAATTCTGTCCCGGGTGACGAAGGGCCGCCTGCTTCTGGGGTGCAGCACCCTGTCCTCCCTGCTCTCCGTGAACCAAGGGCTGAACTGTGAACTTTCCCTGATCTCAAAAGCACACTTAAATTTTTATGAATACGTTTTCCTTACCAGGAACATTACTATGGCAGTTTTCCATGGCAACTTTTCAATATAAAAAATACGAAGAGGAGAATAAAATTACCCATAATCTAACCCCCTGAGATAATGAGGGAACGTTTTGTGCGTTTCCTTCCAGGTTTTCCACCGCGTTAAATCCCAGTGTTGGGACATGAGCAGCCCAGGGAGAACCTCCAACTGTCAGTGCAACATGACCGCCTTAAAAATACCGGGCTTTTGTTTTACGTCCATTTGTATTTATTTTGAGAGAGACAGAGTGAGCAGGGGAGGGGAAGAGAGAGGGGGAGACAGAATCCCAAGCAGGCTCTGCACTGTCAGAACAGAGCCCAGTGTGGGGCTTGACCTCACGAACTATGAGATCATGACCTGAGCTGAAGTCAAGTGTCGGCCGCTTAACAGACTGAGCCACCCAGGCACCCCAAATATAATGATTTTTAAGTGAGATGAATTCAGTCCCCTTGTGTTGGAAGGAGTCCACTTTACCGTTCAGAGAGCAGAGCAGACACACGGACCGATGAGGCACACTCCGGGAAGTCAGTCCTGTTCACAGGGTGGCGTAGCCCCAGCTAAACTGAGCTGCGTCTTGTCCCAAAGCCATGACTGCAGAGCCCTAAGATCTGGCCCTGTCCCTCCTAGAGTGAGGGCACAGTAGTCAGGGCCCTACAGTGACCTCCTGCAGTCCATGTGTCCACCATATGGCTCAGGGTGCCCCTCTGTGTGTCCTGTCCTCCCTGGCTTGTATGCATGGATGTTTTAGCCCACCCTTGCCCACATCTAGAAGATGCTTTCCAGGTAGTCTGTCTGCTGTTTTTGTTGGTCAGTCTGCTTCAATCACAAGAGCACTGGGGAGATTGAGGCTTAAGCTGGTAACCTTGGTCTTGTTGCTGAGTTAAAGCCTTGTTTCAATAGCAGAACACAAAACAGAGAAGAATCTGGGTGGAATGAACAGTCCAGGGCTGGCAGTCGGAAAAAAAGGATTAGATTTTCATTATATTTTATAAGAAAATGCATACACGGGGATGCCTGAGTGGCTCAGTCGGTTAAACCTCCGACTTCAGCTCAGGTCACGATCTCACGTTTTGTGAGTCCGAGCCCTGCGTCGGGCTCTGTGCTGACAGCTCGGAGCCTGGAGCCTGCTTGGGGTTCTGTGTCTCCCTCTCTCTGTCCTCTCCCCCACTCCTATTCTGCCTCTCTTTCTGTCTCTCAAAAATATATAAAAAAATTTTTTTTAATTCTAACTAAAAAAAAAATACGTACATGTTTACAGCCCGGTGTTTTTTGCTTATCGTTTATATGCATACCCCTGTGTCGTGAATAGGAGTAACTATCGTTTACTGAACATGTAGTACATTCTGACACCACTTAACAAATGATTTCTGTGAGGTATCCCCATTTTACAGAAGAGGAGATGGGGGTTAGCACTTGCGCACGGCACGGCTGGCGTTTGCTTCCAGCCCTCAAAGGCCGCGGCCCGCACTCTTTGTTCCTTGCCGGGTTTTGCTTTTAGCTTCTATCTTTATTACAGAGGCTCTTTTTGTGGCGCTCCCGGTGACCTCTGGCACAAGGACTCAGCGTATCCTAGTGCGCTGGGATCTCCTCACAGGTCAGAGGCCACTCCTTTGGCCGTGAGGTGCCCATTTTGTGCACTTCCTTCAGAGTACGGGGTGTGGTGATACAGGCACGGAGGCTTTCCTTGGAAAAGCCTCTCCAACTGCTTTACGATTAGGTGCCTTCATGGAATCATAAGTCTTGAAGCCACTGATTTTTCTTCCCGGCTTCTCTCCAGTCACTTTAATTGCAGCTGTCCCCCAAGCTGCTGGAAAGCATTTATGTTTACTTCTTTTTTAGGTCCTAATCTTCTAGGACAGAGACTCTCAGATTTTCCCGTACGGGAGACCCTCTGAAGCGCTTACTAAGATAGCTTGCTGGGCTCCAGGCCCCAGTCTCTGATTCGGCGGGTCCACGGTGGGGCCGGGGAAGTTGCATTTCTAGCACGTTCTCAGGAATGTCGCTGCTGCTGCAGGGGAGGTAACACTTGGAGAACCGCTTCTCCGGGGTTCCTGGTGGAAGCCGCATTCCTACCTTCCCGTGCCCCCCATCCACTGGAGAATCACCCTCAAGACCACCTTGCTCTTAACTGTCTTGTACAAAATTAGCCCGAGGCGTTAGGTGACGAGCGTCCTCTGGCTCCCGAAGTTAGGCAGCAGATCGCTTGGTCTCCGGGAGCTCACTTGTTTGGGGGAACTGGTGTTTCAGGTGGTGAGAGCAGCCGAGGAGGCGGCGTCCACGCTGGCCAGCTCCATCCACCCGGAGCAGTGTATCAAAGTCCTCTGCCCCATCATCCAGACGGCCGACTACCCCATCAACCTCGCCGCCATCAAGATGCAGACCAAAGTCGTCGAGAGGATCGCCAAGGAGTCCTTGCTGCAGCTCCTCGCCGACATCATCCCGGGCTTGCTGCAGGTGGGCCCCCTGGGCGGCTGGCCGGTGCCTGTCGTGCGGGGCTGTGAGGCCGGGAGCCAGTGCTGCCCAACCTGGGTGCCTGGGGCTTTGCCCCCCTCACTCACTTGAGGGGCGGATGGGAAAGGGCAGGCGCCAACCTGTTTCAGAACCCGCGCAGCTGTGTGACTCGGACACCTCGGGCCCTCTCTCTCTTGTTTTCTAACGCACCCTCCCCTGAATGTGGCCGGAACAGCTTCCCGGCAGCCTAGAGCTGTGGCTCCCAAAGTGAACTTTCTGTTTACTGTAAATATATTTTGGTCCTTTCCTGGTCGTCGTTGTTCATGCCTTCAACAAACCCTTATTGCACATCTGTGGGCCCCAGCCCTGGGCAGGGTGGGCCGTGGGAGTGCAAAATCAGATAATGGTCCTTGCTCTGCTATCCAGCACATATTCATGGAGAGCCTTCTAAGTGCAAGGCACTGAGTTAGACTCAGGAAGATGTTTTGCTGCTCCACGGCATAACCACAGGGGTGTTTCAACCTGCGTGGGGCACAGTACAGCTGTGCAGGCAGCCGGAGATGGGGGCACCACCTGCAGAGTTACTGTAGGTGCGAGTGGGGGTTTCCTGGATCAGAGGCCAAGAGGTGATTTCACAGAAGAGCTGGTTTAGAGTCGGGCCCTGGAGGGAGAGAGCGACTTCAGTGGGGAAGGTGGAGAGAAATCAGCTTCACGTTTAAGAAATGCTGCTGCTCGCCGAGCGCTCGGCTTGGGAATTTAAGTACAGACTGTTGAGACTGGATTATTCCAGGCAGAGGAAAGAGCAAGCCTGAAGCATCCTCAGGGCTGTTTGGAGAGCAGCAGGCTGTCTCATTTGAGTGGGGCAGGGGCCAGGCCGACAGGTAGACGGAGACCCGGACGTAGAATGCACAGGTGTCAGGCTCCGGGCCCGGGTGTCCCCCACCCGCTTTGGGTGGTACAGAGGTTCTGCCCACAAGAGCGAGGGAGGCAGTCCTCATTTTTCTTGAAAGTTCTCATTTCACACAAGGTTTGCTTTGCCATTGGGAGAATATGAAAGAACCGAGCTGTTTTCCCCCTTAATTTCCTTTCCCATCTCCCTCCCTCCCTCCCTCCCTCTCTCTCTCTCTCTCTCTCTCTCTTTCTCTCTCTCACTCTCTCACTCTCTCCCACGTGTCTTGCGTGGCGCTGCTGTGGCAGCTCACGTTGAGCAGCACATAGTGCAGGGGAGGGCCGCTGCTACTTGCCAGCCTCCCTTCTCCACCTGCAGGAACCAGTTCACTCTCGACACTGTTGAGTTTTGACCTCCCTGGAGCGCAAGCTCCCTGGGTCCAGTGGCCGGTCTCGGGTGTGTGGTGGTTGTTAGCGCCAAGTCCAGGGTTGAACTGTGAGGGTATTTGCGGAAACCTTGACGAGACATTGACCGTGAAGCAGATCTTTGATCTCATTTCCTTTTCGTGTCCCTTCTGCCTCTGTAGGGTTATGACAACACCGAAAGCAGTGTGCGTAAGGCCAGCGTGTTTTGCTTAGTGGCGATTTATTCCGTAATCGGAGAAGAGCTGAAACCTCACCTCGCACAGCTCACGGGGAGCAAGGTACGTATAGTGTTACACGGGCCGACGGCACGCCTGGGCTCTGCCAGCCGCCGAAAATCTGCTTGTCTGCAGCTCTGGCCTCCACACGGGCTGGGTCCCTCGTGGGCATCGACGGTGACGACTGCGGGCTCTCCCCCTGGGCCTTGCCAACGTGCAGGCGCTGTTGTGCGCGCTCTGCGTGTGTCGGTGCCTTCATTCGTGACGATGTCCCTGTGGGATGAGGGCACTCATCCACGTTCAGCTGCGCAGGGACACACAGAGCTCTCACGCCAGAAGCCAGGCCACGCTGCCTGTCTTGTTCCTTTCAGGGTGTTTTAGAATGGGGGGCAGAGGGGCACCTGGGTGGCGCAGTCGGTTAAGCGTCCAACTTCAGCCAGGTCACGATCTCGCGGTCCGGGAGTTCGAGCCCCGCGTCAGGCTCTGGGCTGATGGCTCGGAGCCTGGAGCCTGTTTCCGATTCTGTGTCTCCCTCTCTCTCTGCCCCTGCCCCATTCATGCTCTGTCTCTCTCTGTCCCAAAAATAAATTAAAAACGTTGAAAAAAGAAAAACTTTTAGAATGGGGGGCAGAAAATGGGACAAGAGGCCTGTTGGCTCATTGCAGCTGAGAGTGGGCAGAGTACTTACCGGTTTAAAAATAACCTTCAGTCCGATGAGCCTGCGGGGGGACAGCAGGTGGAGCTCTGGCAGGAAGGCAAGGGCGGGAGCGGCCACTTGACCGCGGGGGCCTCGCAGGCCTCTGGCCGGCCGTGTGACAAGGCGACCCCAGGGGCTGCCTGGGGGGGAGTAGTGCGGCAACATGGAATTCAAAACGCCCTGGTGGTGGTCTGGGTAAAAAAGCGTGAAGCTAGAGGTGCCTGACATGCTCCTTAGGAAAGGAAGAATCAGCAAGTGAGGCCGCGTTTCTTTCCACATAGAGCCGTTCCTTTGGCACGGCCAGCGGGGCATCTTAGCCAGAGGCTTGCCTCCCCAGAGTCCTGGCAAAGCCAGAAGGGCATTCCCCCCTGTGCTGGCAGGGGCTGTCCTGGGCGTTGTAGGGGAATAAGCAGAACCCCTGACGGCCCTCTAGATTCCGGCAGCGCCCACCCCTCAGTCATGAGACTCACCGTCAAGGCTGCGCGCAGCCAGATGACCCCTGGGGGGCAAATCACCGCTGGCCAAGAACCCCTGAGAAGTCAGCGGCTGGGTTGAAGGGTGGTTTGGGGGCTACTTCGCCTGACTGCATTTTCCCCTTCTCCTTTCCTTTTCTCATCCCTGACCCCTTCCCCAGCCACAATCTGGAAACTCCAAGCCGAGAGTCACCAGCAGTGTGCTAGGCCCGGAAGCCGCCTCTCTCTCCGGCCTCTATCTGGCTTTCTGTCGGTGGTTCCTGGCAGCAGTGAAAACTAGAAAACTATATTCACCAAGGGGGTTCAATTTTTAAGGCTCATCCCCAGATAACAGACCCCGGTTTTGTCTGGCAGTTGCCCTGTGCCATCACCTCATTTGCCCCTTCTAGTCAGGGACTGAGAAGACGCAGGTGTTTCCTCATCCCTGTTGTGCAGCTGACCTGCTGCCGTTCCTCTCAGCGGTGGCCTTGGCTCTGGAGCCCACGTCCTGATCGGTCCGCTCAGAGGGCGTAGGGAGGCTGGGCCTCAACCCTTCTTCCTCGGTAGCCCGCTTCGTCCACTGCCCCAGTCCTTGGACGCGATAGCTCTGGTGTGTTAGCAGGACCTTCGGAGACTCGCATACACCTCTCTACCAGCAGACATCAGTCGCTGATGGACGTGGTGCCAAGACGGCCTCAGTTTCCTAGACCGGAAATAGGCAGACTCTGGCTGTGGCTTCCCGTTGCTCTGTGTGACCCGGCCGATCAGAACACTCTCCTGTTGCTTAACAAGTGATACCAGGCTCTGCGGAGAAAGGCCTGATGCAGGGTCGTGGAAGGAATGCATGGGGGGCATTTGAGAGTGTCCGTTGCCATGGCAGCAACACCAGTTTTGGGGCCAAACAACCTGCCTTCTGGTCTCTGCCCTCCACTTCCTAGTCGTGTGACCTTGAACAGGCTTTCTTTTCTTTTTCTCAGTTTTTAAAAAATGGTGGCAAAATGCCCATGACATAAAATTTGCTGTCTTAACCATTTCTGAGTGTACCTTTCACTGGTGTTAATACATTCACATTGTTGTGGGACCATCCCCACCATCCGCCTCCAGAACTTTGCTCCTCGTGGAAAACCGAAACCCCACCCCCTTTAAGTAGTGATTCCTCAGAACTCCCTCCTCCCAGCCCCTGGCCACCACCATTCTACTTCAAGTCTCTGGATTTGACTCCCCGGGGGCCTCGTAAAAGTGACACCACTTGTCTTTTTTGCGACTGGCTTATTTCACTTAGAATGATGTCCTTGAGGTTCGTCCATGTCGTAGGTTTGTCCGAATTTCTTTCCTTTTTAAGGCTGAGTGCTACTCCGTTGTGCGCACGTACTGCAGTTTGCTTGTCCGTGTTTTGGTGACGGGCGCTTCTTTCCATCGTTGGCTGTTGTGAACAATGCTGCCTGTGAAGGTGTGTGTACAAGTGCATCTTTGAGACCCCGCTTTCGGTTCTTTTGTGTCTACAGCAGGACTGGAATTGCTGAATTCCATAACTTTTCCGTGGTGGCTGTACCCTTTTACGTTCCCGCTGACAGCACCCGAGGGTGCCAGTCTCTCCACCTGCTCACCGACACTTACTGTTTTCTCTCTCTCTTGGACGGTAGCGGTCCTCATGGCTGATACAAGGTGGTTCCTCAGTGTAGTTTTGTTATGTGGGGCATCTTTTCACGTTGGCCAGCTGTGTATCTTCTTTGGAGAAATGTCTGTTCAAGTCCTCTGTCTATTTTTGAATTAGGTTTTTATTTTTTTAGTTGTTGAGTTTTAGAAGTTCTCCATATATCTTGGATATTAACCCCCTGTCTTTTGCTGCATAATTTTTTTTAACTTTCATGAAGTCTCTAGGAATTTGTCCATTTCATCTGGGTTACCTAATCTGTTGGTGTACATTTGTTCATAGTGGGTTTTTTTTTTAAGTTTAGTTGTTTACTTTGATTTTTTTTAATGTTTATTTTTGAGAGAGACAGAGAGAGAGAGAGACAGAGAGAGAGAGAGAAAGAGACAATGCGAGCAGGGGAGGGGCAGAGAGAGAAGAGAGACAGAACACAGAATCCAAAGCAGGCTCCAGGCTCCTTCCTATCAGCATAGAGCCCAATGTGGGGCTTGATCCCATGAACCGTGAGACCGTAACCTGAGCCGAAATCAAGAGCTGGACGCTTAACTGACTGAGCCACCCAGGTACCCCTCATGGTGTTCTCTTCTAATCTTTTTTATTTCTGTAGAATCAGTAGTAACGTCCAAACATTCATCAATGCTTTTAGTAATTTGAGTCTTCTTTTTTCCTTAGGTAACTGAGTTAAAGATCTGTCGGTTTTATTTATCGTTTCAAAGCACCAACTTTTGGTTTCCTTGGTTTTCTCTATTGCTTTTCTATTTCATTTATCACCGTCCTAATCTTTATTATTTCTTTCCTTCTGGGTTTAATTTGTTCTCTTTCTAGTGCGAGGCGTAAAGTGCGGTGGTTGCTACGGGCTCTTCCTTTTTTATTCTAAGCTACACGTTTCCTTCTTTGCGCTACGTTTGCTGCATCCCGTAAGTTTAGGTATGTTGTCTGCATTCTCCTCTGTCTCCAGATACTCTCTAATTCTCCGTGTGATTTCTTCTTCGACCCATGGGCTCTTGACCAGCGTGTTGCTCAGTTTCCACAAATTGGTGAATTTTTCCGTTTTCTTCCTGATACCAATTTTTAACTTCATCCAGTCGTGGTCAGAGAAGACACTCTGTATAATATCTATTTTTGTGAATCTGTTGAGACTTCATATGTGGCCTTATTTTAGTCTTTTCTGGAGCATGGGCCACATCCACTTAGGAAGAACGTGTATTCTGTTGTTGGGTAGTGTTTTGCTGTGACTGTTAGGTCGAGTTGGTTTATTGTGGTGTGTTAGTTTTTGATGTCCTCGTCTTCTCTCTGGGTCTTCGGTCTATTATTAAGAACAGGGTACTGACGTCTCCAAGTGAACCCTCCAGTTCTGTCAACGTTTCCTTCTTCTATTTTGCTGGCGTGTTATTATACACAGACGTGTCTGTGCTTGCATCTTCTTGGTGTTATTGGCCTTTTATTAATATATAATGACTTTCTTGCTGTCTTTGATTTAAAGTCTGTTTTGCCTGGGGCGCCTGGGTGGCTCAGTCGGTTAAGCGTCCGACTTCAGCTCAGGTCATGATCTCGCAGTGTGTGGGTTCGAGCCCCACATCGGGCTCTGTGCTGACAGCTCAGAGCCTGGAGACTGCTTCAGATTCTGTGTCTCCCTCTCCTCTCTCTCTGCCCCGCCCCCACTCGCATTCTGTCGCTCCTTCTCTCTCTCTCTCCGTCTCTCTCGAAAATAAACACTAAAAAAAAAACAAATTTAAACTCTGTTTTACTCAGTGTAATCAGTACAGCCACCCTTACACCCTTGGTTACTGTTTGCGTGGAGTCTCTCTTTTCAGCCTGTCACCTTCAACCTCTTTGTGTCTTAGTAGACCTAAAGTGAGTAGTCTCTTGTAGACAGCGTAGTGTTGGAGCGTGTTTTCTTTACCCATCCTGCCAGTCTCTGTCTTGTGACTAGAGAGGTCCACCGTTTCCATTTGAAGAGACTGCTTGCCGCTAAGGAGAGACCGCCGTCACAAGCTGGGGTGTGTTTTCAGTATACCGTAGAGCTTTTCCTGTCCCTCATTTTTCTGCGGTGTTTGCTTTTTGTACTGAAATGTTTCAGTTCCCTCCTCATTTCCTTTCGTGTATATTCTGTAGCTGTTTTCTTGGTAGTTGCTGGGGGGATTACATTGGACATCCTAAGGTTATAACACTCTATAATTTGAATTTATACCAGCTTATGGAGCAAGCTTCTGAGCCCCAGCCGTTTCATTTGTAAGACAAGAGAGCCTGTTCTGCCTCCCTCAGAGGATTTTTGTGAGGCTCAAATATGATCGTCAATAAAAGCTTCTTGTAAACTGTGAAACCACGGCCATGTCATTAACTCTGTTACCATCATTTCCTTGTACTTGTGCTTACATTCTGGACCACGCTGGTGGATACATCAGTGGTTTTGATCGCAAATAAGTATAACAGTGTTTGCACCTCATTTTTAATCAGGCTTTCACAGAAATATAACTGCCTTGTCTTGTAGAACGTTTTTTCTTCTTTAAAAAAATCTTTGATTCAACAAGTATGTGTTAGGAATACTTGCTGTCCTCACTGTACCACTAAGACGTGTGGGAAAAGCAAAACTTCGTCCTGCCCTGGAGTGGCATGAAATGTGTCCGAGGACAGGACTGACCCACAAGGAAGCCTGCCCAGCAGCCCAGGAGGGCCCATTGCATGGAACAGTCCCTTGGGACTGAACCGGGGTGGGGCTTGGCAGCACAGGGCTGAGCTGCAGAGGGAGGGAGGGAGGCGGGAGCAGACTGCAGGAGGGGACCTCGAGAACAACTGAGGAGGGGTGTTTGGAGGACATGTTTTCTGATGAGGAGCTACGGAGGGCACGTGGACGTGTTTTCGGTCTTCATTTTGCAGGAGGGGAAGCTGAGGCTCAGAAAATGTTTTGCCTGTAGTCAGTCACACAACTAGTTGGTGGAGTTGGTTCTGGAACCGTGTGTGTGGCGATCCCAGGGATGGATCTCCCTTTGTGGGAAGACACACAGCACAAGTGTTTATTTCAGCCTGTGTATCTACCTTTGGGTGAGCGGTCAGGGAGACTTAGCCTCTCTCAGGAGCTCTGTGCCGTTGCTGTTCCAGCCCCCACTGGAAGGTAGTTGGAGGGCCCGCTTTCCCACGCACCACATGCTGGGCCTCTCTTCCTGGGTCCCCCTGGAGACCAGCCTCTCCTCCCCTGGACTCAGCCTCGTTGTGGCCTGCTTAGAGCAAGGAAAGCGGGAAAGAGTCGTGGATAGAAAATATTTCCCAGTCCCCTTCATCTTGCAAGTTGTGTGTTATGTGGACGTTTACGGGCATTCTGCTTCCACAAACACTTGTTTCTTTTGGTTCTTAGTATGAGCAGGCAAATTATCAACATAACGCATTATGATTTCAACAAGTATTTAAGAACAAGTACTTAAGAACCTACGATGTTACACGGTGTTCTGCATATCCGGAGGGTCCAGGGGGGCTTACGTTAAAAGCATGGGAGATCTCAGAAATGAAAGCCTCGTTCGTTGTGAAGCGCTGTGCCCATCCGAGGTGATGTGACGTCACGACACGCCGTTGGCCTCAGTGAGCTCTCATCTTACGGGAAGGAGCAATCGAGTGCACTGCCAACTCCACGAGGCAGGTGCCCGAGCCACAGGAGCTGATGAGCAGGTGGGGGGAAGGCCGTGGAGGCGGCCTTCTGGATAGGTCTCCGATGCCGCAGCACTTTGGTGGGCCCAGAAGGGGGAGGAGAGAGGTGTCCGTGTGGAGGGCACAGCTGCAGCCGAGGGGTGAAGGTCAGAAGACCCGACCTGTACCTTGCCTAGCGGATCTCGTCCCTGTGGAGCTGGGCTCACACCCTTCTTTCCCCGCCAGACCGCGTGGAGCCACTGGCCGCAGTCGCCCCTTCACACAGCTGCTTCCACGGAGCCCTTGTGCCCCTGCTTAGAGTGCTTAGAGTGACGCTTTCATTCTTTCTTGAGAACCCACTGCCCCTCCCCCCCCAAACTCTGACCCCTCCTGTGGCCGTGGCCCCCCCCCCGCTGGCAAGTGTGCGCCGAATGCGTGGTGAGCACTCAGTGTTTGTGTCCTGAATTTCTCAACGAAGGGACGTGCTCTCTTCTGATTGTCACCTGGGGTTTTTCATCTCCTGCTCCCTGATTGCCTTCCTCCTGCTAATCTGTCACGTCTTCTCTTTGCAGATGAAGCTACTCAACTTATACATAAAGAGGGCCCAAACCACAAACAGCAACAGCAGCTCCTCCTCCGACGTGTCCACACACAGCTAATGGCAGCGCCAGAGTCTCTTTCTGTCGCCCTAGAAGCAATCGGTGGTGCCTCTCAGAGACCTTCCCCGCCCCCCGCCCCCCCATCGGCTGCCCAGTCAGTACACGGAGGCCCGCAGATATTTATTACAATCAGTATTTTGGTCCCTTCCAGCTTTTGTGTAGAATCTTACTGGTATTGAATGTAAAGGAAGCAAGGCCTGTTTTGCAGTCTTCGTACGAAACAAGCGGAATAAGAAAAGAGCCATACTTACCCATGTCTTGTACAGCCTGCTGAGATCATAAAACCATGTGTGTGGGGTGCAGTTTTCGCAAATCAGAGCTCTCTAGCCAATACGTGGTAGAAAGTAGCATTTTCTCTTAGTTAATAACATTGAGGAGGGTGTGTTAATTTGTGTTTCTATCTCATCTTCGCTTACTTCTTCTGGACACGGCCTGTGACACCAGGAAAGGGTCGTACGTCCTTCATTTGGATTGTGAGACCTACTGAGAACGTGAGTCAAATCCCGGCAAGAAACAAACAGAAGCCTGAAGACCGTCTTTTAACAAACACGTGGGATTTTGCTTGTACACTTTCTGGACTGGAGGCCCAGGGCCCCCTCCTCAGGCCCCTTCCAGGACGGGCTCCCAGCGCCTCTGAGCCCTCTCCACTCGTGCTATCCCCACCCAGAGCTTCTACTCGAAAGAATTGTTTCTTCCGTTTAAATCCAAACAGAAAAGTCCAGGTAAATGTATAGCATCCCTTAGGGGGCGTGCCTAAAGTGGCATTTTGTAAAGCCTGGAAGATACAAGAGAAGGGGTGTGTGTGTATTTATTTCACTACGCAGATGTTGGGGAAACACTATGTTAACAGGGCCTCCCCTGTGGCCCTGCTGCTTGGTTGGGCTTTTCCGATTCAGCACCGTCTCCTCTCCTGTCCCCCAGCCTCCACCTCAGCTGCTCAGTGCGAAGTGTTCTAGCCAGTCTGATAAATGATAACTCTGCCACCCCAGTTTTGACTTCTTGGTTTCATTTGGGATTAGGATCGAAGGAAAATCTAGAGAGACCAGGTATCAGAATCCTTTTTTTTAATTTTATGGATGGAAGTACTTCCTTGATCATCTGTTGAAATAGTTGTTTGAGGAAAAAGCAATGGTGAGTGGCACATTGTGGGAAAACAAGATTTGAAACCCAGTTTTAAACGTTTCTTCACTGAGAAATTACCAGAGAAACTACCCTTCCTAAACATTTTTCTTAAGGGTTTCACTCTCCAAGAAAAGGGACTATAAAGATTAGAGTCTGGTTAAAATAAGTTTTGAGTAAAATTCTTCAAGTGAAATGGAAATTCTTGTTGCAGTCGTGAAGCCTTCTATCCTCTCTAAATTGAACTGGGTTTTCCCTGAGGAAAATGCCTGTTCTGGTGTTACTTTGTAATGAGGTGTTTGCTGTTCTGATGCAGAACCCCCCCTTGCAGCCAGAAGCACCCAGAAGCAGAGACTGGGCAGTGGTCCTGCTGACACCTACAGACCGCCCCCCAATCTCTGACCCTCCCGCCTTGTTTGGAAGTTGCAACACTGTAGCACACACAACTCATTTTCACTCAGAAGGTATTTTTAGATACTTTATTTGGAACTAGGCACTGAAAACAAAGGTCCAGGAACAGTGAAGCCAGGGTGCCTTCACTGAGAGAGAGTGTGAGAGAGAGAGAGAGAGAGTGTGTGTGTGTGTGTGTGTGTGTGTGTGTGTGTGTGTGTGTGTGTGTAGGGGGTATCTTGCACTTGGAGGGAAGTACCCCGCTGCTGCTGTTGAAGGAACTTCAGGGGTGCATTTTAAGTGGTTGAATATTATTGACTTATTTTTGGCTCAAAACATAGCAGGACCAGGCCTTACTTTCATTGATAAATGACGTTTGTTAATATCTCACTAATGGGATTTCCTTTTTACACTCGACAAGTGAGTCAGGGCACCTTTTGATTACTCCTCTGTTGTAGAAATGTGCGTTCTGCTAGGTTATTTATGAGTTCTTGTATGCCTCATGCGTTTGGAAAGACCTCGCCCCTTGAACTCTGTGACTCCCTGCCTCATGCCCCCCCCCCCCCCCCCCCCCCCCCCCCCGCCTGCAGCTGGGAAGAAGCTTGAACATTGCCGAATGTCCTCATTGTACTCACAAAGGGCTAGCCTCGAATGTCACTTCCCCGACCTTCAATCTCCCCACCTAGAGAGGGATACAATCACAGGTCTCTTGGCCTCAATCAGAACTGCTGCCCACGCCGGCACCGCCACCGCCACCGGGGAGACTCGCATGCCGCCGCCACCACCTCACCGGGAGGGAGCCGCGCCTGCCGCCGCCCCCCGAGCCCCGACAGCTGCCTCGCCTTGCCGCCGCCTCCCTGCAGGGCTCCTGTTTGGACGAAACACCCAAAACTGCGAAAACGTGTTTGCCTCCCCTGTTTACCCGACAGTCCGGGGGACCCCGAAGAGTCCCGCCCCCCCCCCCGTGCCCTCCCTCTGCAGGTCTCGGTGCACCCCGCAGGCTGCGGTGGGCGCGGGCACGCAGCTTTGTTCAAGTTCGAGTCCACTGTGTGTGCTTCCGCGCGGGCCGCAGGCAGCCCAGGACGGCCTCTCTGTGGCTCCTCACTGGCTTGTCCTACCCTGCGCAGGTAATGCAACCAATTTTGGTCTCATCAGTCTGGTTTTTTTCCCCTGCCGCCCTTTATTTATCGAGCATAATACTACACGTGAAAGAACAGCAAATAAGAACTTTGTAGAATCCCACCAGGACTTTGCTAACAATGATATTTGGAAAATAGAAAAAAAAAAAAAACGCTCTGAAAACTAGCAGCCACCAAAATAGTTTTGTTGGCACTGTGTTCACACGCATGGTCCCCACACCCCCAGGTTGGGTTTTTGGGTTTCGTTTTCGTTTTCGGGGGGCTTTTCATGTTACATCCATATCTGTATTTATATCTTATTTGTTTCACTCTCAAGTGTATCATGGCAAATGTACAGATTTTTTTTGTTAATAATGTGCTAGGATTTGCTAAAAAAGAAAACAACAAAAAAAAAAAACCCTTTTGAGTTTGCCCTAGAATAAATGAATCTTAATTCAGTTTCTTGATGAGAGTGGTCTCTTTCCTCTCCGGGCCCTGTAGATAGCTTGCACCGTGTCCCAAAGCCAGAATGTGGCCACACTTGTGGGGACTTGGAGAGGATTCCATCAGGGGAGCTTCTTCTAACACATACACAAGTCATACTCCAGGGGGTGTGCCCCCCCCCTCCCGCGCTGGGGGCTGTTGTGAGCAGGCTGGACCTCCGGGAAGGACATGGAGAGGGTCCCCTGACAGCTGGCAGGACCACAGGCTTAGGAGGAACAGGTCTAGGACACCAAGGGCACCAATCCACTTTTTGAAGTTAAAAAAAAAAAGGGGTTTTAATGTTTGTTTTTGAGAGAGAGAGAGCGTGAGCAGTGGAGGGGCAGAATCGGAAGCAGGCTCCAGGCTCTGAGCTGTCAGCACAGAGCTGGAACCAATCCACTTTTTCGAAGCCTTCCTTTACTTTTACTAAAACAAGATTGAGTTTTCCATTGTGCCCATGATGCATCTCAGTTACCGCCACCCCATGACTCTGAGCCCCTCTCCCTATGGCCCACCACCTCCTACGTAGCCCTGTTTGACATGTGACAGCATGGTGATCGCAATCAAAAATACCTGGGCTCAAGTCCCAGCCACCCCATCCCCAGCCCCCACGTCACTACTCTTCCTGCCCTGGTGGTTCTTTTTTTTTTTTTTTTTTTTTTTTATGTTTATTATTTTTGAGAGAGAGAGAAACAGCAAGCAGGGGAGGGGCAGAAAGAGGGAGACACAGAATCCGACGCAGGCTCCAGGCTCCGAACCGTCAGCACAGAGCCTGACGCAGGGCTTGAACTCACAGACCAGGAGATCCATGACCTGAGCTGAAGTCGGCCGCTTAACTGACTGAGCCCCCCCAGGCGCCCCTGGTGGTTCCATTTGTAACGTGGAACAAGAACGACTTCACGGAGGGGCTGTGAGGGTTAATTGGGGTGATGTCAGTGAAGCTGCCGATGGGTTGGTGGGTCGAGTAGGTGCTGCAGACACCCCTGCCCTGCCTCCCGTGGTCAGGAGGGAAGTAACCTCGGACGGAGCCACCCCCACAGGCCTGCATGTTCCGTCCATCGTCCCGTTAGCCAATGTGGAAAACCCCCAGGGGACAGACCGCCCGTCAGGCAAGGCAGGCAGCACGGCTTTACATATTTGGGTCTCTAACCCCTGGTGCCATTGCCCTGCCCTTCCCAGGGCTGCCAGTGAGTCCTCCCCATCTCGAAGAGGGTCACGGCCACAGCTGTGGGGCGGGGGGCACAGAGACCTGCTGCAGTCTGCAGCACTTGGCTCTGGGTCTGAATGATCATCTGTCCAGAAAGTACACACTTCCACTCAGGCTTGCACTCCATCGTAGAAGATTCCAGGACCCCCTGAACCTGTCCGAGCTTCCCAAGGTGGAAACCTTGGGAAGCAGACGGCCGGGCGCCACCCCCAGAGCAGCAGGTTCTGTAGGACTGAAGGGGGGCCCGGGAGGGTGCGTTTCTAACAGGGTCCCCGGTGATGCCAGCGCTGCTTGGTCTGGGATCGCAGCTGGAGAACCACTGCAGAGCACTTGCCTTGAAACACGGCGGGTGGTTTGGTCCCCAGCTTTCCGACGGTTCGACAGAAGCTCTTGCAGAAAACAGCACTGGCTGCAGCAGCATCGGCCAGATGGCTGCTGACATCACAGGTGATGGGTGGTGACTGTCTGATTTAGCCTCGCGACTGGGATTTCGGAAGGGAATGGGGTGCCGTCAGCAGAGGGAAGCCGGAAGCGTCTGGGGCAAACGGGACCCCCCGGGCACAAAGCCCCCTGCTCAGGGGAACGCTCTTCCCCGCAGAGCCTTCACCCAGGCCTCCCGGCCCCTCGGTTTCCTCCGGTATTTATTAACTCACCCTCAAGTGGCTGCAGGCAAGAGCGGACAAAGGTCATGTGAATGGGCATCTAATCCCAGATTATGTATTTAAAAAACATGAAAACGCTTCCACACCAGTGCCCTCCTCAGACGGCGGGCCCGCTGCCAGTGCCGAGGCCCCAGAGGTTGTGCGCTCCGGAGGCACAGCGTCCCCGGGCACATTCCTGGAGGCTCTGGGGTGCCCCCACCTCCCCGATGCCCTGCCCGCAGCCCCCCACCCGGGCCCAGGCACTACCACCGCCTCCTGCAGCCGTGGTTCTGGTTCTGTGCCTCCCTGGCCGTCTCCACCTTCGACGGCTTGGGGGGTGACATGGGCGTCCCCAACGCCAGCACCCGTCAGCGCCTCTCCTCTGGCCTCCTGCTCCCCCGCGTGCAGGCCTGCAGTTTCCTCACCCTGAGCCTTTTGGTGCCACGCTCGGGGCACGGCTCACCGGGCCTGGCGAGGCGGGGAAGGCCACCCCCCCCCCCCCCAGCTGGCAGGAGGTCTGGGAGTCTGGATCTTGAACCCAACTGGAGAGTTTCAGGGTCTGTGGCCTCCCCCAGATGACTCCGGCTCAGGATGACCTCAGTTTCTTTCTCTGCAAAAGCCTGGGAGTGGAGTGAGGGCTTGGTGGGGGTCAGGGGGAGGAGGGAGGGGGGCAGCTGCACCTCCTGTCGCCAGGCTCCTTGGGCACCCTCTCCACAGGGCACTCGGCCCCCGCACCTCTGCACGCCTGCTGTGTCCGGTGGCCACACCTCATCTCCTCCGAGCTCCTGACTCACACGCCCAAGTGCCTTCAGGGTTCCTGTGCGTGGACGCCTCGGGGGGTGTTCAAACGGAGCGTGTCCACACTGGTGCCTCCCAGCTGGTCTCCCAGTCCCACCACCCTCCGTTTCGGTACGTGCTAAGGCCCGGCCCTTCCCCCATCCTGCCCGCCCCACACCTGCGGCTCCCAGGTACACCGAGCTCCCTCCACAGTGGGCCCTGAAGGCTCCCCTCACTCTCCCTCCCGACCACAGCCCCTCTGTCCCCTGCGCAGCCACCGAGGAGCTGCCCCATCCTCTGCTGCCCACCCCCCCCCCCCGCCGCCTTCTCCTTCCTAAAGGGACACGGCCCCCTTTTCAAAGAATGCTCATCTGACCTGTCATTGCCGTGCTTCTGACCTTGCAGTGGCTCCATGCACACACCCCCGCACACATGCACACGCACCTGTGCACACGCGTCCCTTGGCTTTTACAGGTGCTTTATGTCTCAGCTTAAATGCCAGGTCATTACTTCTTTGGAGAAGAATCTAAATTAGTCCCTTTGGGGCGCCTGGGTGGCTCCGTCGGTTAAGCGTCCAACTCTTGATTTCGGCTCAGGTGGTGATCTCACCGTGTGAGTTTGAACCCCATGTTGACCTCAGTGCTGACAGCGCAGAGCCTGCTTGGGATTCTCTCTCTCTCTCTCTCTCTCTCTCTCTCTCTCTCCCCCCCCCCTTTCTCTTTGCCCCTCCCCTGCTTGCTCTCTATCTCTCAAAATAAATAAAAATAAACTTGAAAAAATTATAATAAATTCGTTCCTTTACTGTTCTTTCCTGACATGTTGTATCCGTTTGTGTGATTATTTGTCTGTTTCACCCACACTTGTGGGACGGAACTGGGCCTGTGTCATTTACGTCTGTATCCCAAACACGGCCCGTGTGCTGGTTCGCGGTAGGTGCTGAAGGAGTGAATGAGTGAATGAATGTTTGCGGTTCCTCGAGTGATCTCAAGGGCATGCCCTGTGACCTAGACCTTTTTCTATTTCTTCAGGAGCCCTGAAGAAGGGCACAAGAAGGCAACCACTGCTGCTACCCTGCCTGGGTTCAAGTCGCAGCTCTGTGTGACCTTGGGCAAGTTTATAAGGTCTTCCTGCCTCAGTTTCTTCCTCTGAATGGGCAGAGTGCCAATAGTGCCTCTCTCATAGGATATCTGTGCGTCACTTAGATAAAAAGTGCCCCTGGCCCCCGCCTGGCCTGTTGTGTTAGCCGCTACTTTTTATCAGTGGTCCAACCAATCGAGTGCAGAAGTGAGCCTGGGTCTTCTAGTCGGACCTGGCTTCCGACGCTTCCATTTTTCATCTGTGTAAACTCAGGTGAGTCTTTCGGCTTCTACCAGCCCTAAAATCATGGAGCAGGATGACCACTGTGGAAAAGTTCGACGTTCTCTGGCAACGCTGCAGATCCAGGTACCCGACGACGCATCCATTCCACTCGTGGGCCAGGGCCCTGGACGAACCAGGCATGAGCGCTTTGGAAGACAGCCTCAAGCACTGGAGGCGGCATGGTTCCTAACAGCAACACAAGGCCCAGCGCGAAGCTGAGCCCTAACAGGAGGGAGGGCAGAGGCTTTGTGGACTAGTCACATAATGGGGTCCCACATAACAGGGCAATGAACATAAATCTCAGGAACACCATTTGGAGGGAAAAGAAAGCCCCAGAAGAATGTGGAGCACATCTGACCATTTTTTTTTAAGTTTTTAAAGGTGGAAATAACCAAAACTAAATAACCATGTGTCTTTTAGAGGCACGTAGGTTGTGGTAAAACTTGACGAAGTAAGCAGATACGAAACAAATTGAGGAGAGGGGTTGGTTGGTTCGGGGAAGCAGGTTTCAACGATCCAGAACAGCAACAATTCAACCCGGCTCAGTAAAACGGTATTTAGTAAGCGTTGAGTGAAAATGAACTTTTTTGACCTCGATAATCATTGGGGATCAGAATGGGGGTGTCTAGATGGCAGGGGATTGGTTAAAAGGGATTATTTCCCATAATTTTAGGAAATGGGCTTAAATTTATTTAATGGTTTCTCAGAGACATCTATAAGAATAAGACGTTTTTGTACTTACATTCATGGAATGAGCTAGATCTCGTTTTGTTTGTGTGGCTTACGTGGTGTCATCTGCTCGTCTCCATTGTGTATTTTGCTTTAACACAGGAGAATAAGGAGAAGCAGGGGGCCAAGTTCAATGACATCCATGATGCTCTGGCTCATAATTTGGGCGGTGAGTTCACAGGTGTTCATTTTATTTTTATAGCTCATTACTAACATTCATGTTACGTATACCTTTGTATTATGAAACATTTCACAACTTAACAAAAAAAGGGCGAGAATCCTAAACTATAAGGTGATTTAAATGTCTCCTATTGGTTTTGATCACGATAGACCTAGAAACTCACGGGGTTTTACTTCTTGCCGAGAACTTGCCGACCCCCGCGAACACATCTGTGGACCACCATTCAAGGAATGCCACACTACATGAGACCATCCCATGTCCTAACAGGCCTGTGTCTGGGGAGACATCCGAGTATAGAGCAACATCAACCTTTATGGGACACCTTTTCTGCACATGACAATGGGGGGCAGAGGAGGGATAGAACATCTCCTTCCCAGCACCAGTTTCCCATAGCCCCTTGGACCCCTATATGTGAGAGCGACTTCGTGTCTCGTGGTTCTTTTTCCTGCTCAGCTCACCGCTCTCTCACCTGGTTTTGCTTCCTCATAAAGGCCAAAAGGAGTAATGGTTCTGCTGATGTCCACACTGCCATCGATTACAGAGGATCCTGCTTTCTCAGCCAAGTCAGGTGGCTTATACCCTGTGTGAGACATTCTCCAAAGGATGGGAAAGAGAGCCCGGGGAAAGACACACCCGGGGGCGGTGGGGGTGGGGTGGCGGGGGGGGGGGGCCGTCGGGAAGATGGTTGCCCTTGAAAGCGTCAGGTTGCAACGCAGAGATGCCGAGTCCGAGGAGGACTGGCTGGCTTAACGCCTCTCCCAAGCTTTCTAGCGTGCCTTCCTCTACTGCTGAGCAAACTCCATCTGTACTGGGTTCTGGGGGTGGCTCGGTTCTGTCAAGGAGAGGCGCCTCACGTGATGGTAAGCAAATCGCGTTGAGGATGGACACGGCGGTGGTGACGTTCGGTTCTTGGCAGACAGCCCAGGAGCAGGTTCCGGCTGGTCTGCGGGGCCCTAGCCAGCAAGCGGTAGGTGGGCCACGAGGGTTTGTCCCCTTAGGACGAGGTACTTTCTCCGTCTGCCGTCGTTCCTGGCTGGGTGGCCCCCCAGCGGACCCTCTGGCTCTTGCAAAGATAGCGTCCGCTGCCAAACGCTCTGCATGAAACCCCTTCCTGCTGAAAGTACCTGCGGGGGGACTCCATCATTTGTAATGGGGTAACCCTGAGCCCCAGAAAGACAGACAACCCACAACATCCACCGGAAGATAAAACAGCTAAATAAGTCACGGCTTGGCCTTTTGATCGAAGACTATCGAGGATGCAAGAGGGGATGTTCAGGGGTGCCTGGTGGCTCAGTCGGTTGAGTGCCCGGCTCTTGGTTTTGGCTCAGGTCGTGATCCCAGGGTCATGTGATGGAACCTTGCATTGGGCTCCACGCTGAGCAGGGACCCTGCTTGAGATTCTCTCCCTCCCTCCCCCCCCCACCCCGTCTCTCTCTCTCTCTACCACCCCCCTGCCCCGCCCTTCTCCTCCACTTGCTCTTTCTTTCAAAAAAAGAAAAAGCGTACATTCAAAAATTCTTAAACACATGGGGGGATGCTCACAAATAATGTACAGTGGAAAATAAAAAGATAAGGAGGATTGCCTCTTTTTATCGTGTTTATTTATTTTGAGAGTTAGAGAGTGTGTGTGAGCAGGGGAGGGGCAGAGAGAAGGAGAGAGAGAAAGAATGCCAAGCAGGCTCCGTGCTGCCAGTGCAGAGCCTGATGTGAGGCTCCAACCCATGAACCGTCAGATTGCGACCTGGGCCAAAATCAGGAGTCGGATGCTTAACCGACTGAACCACCCAGGTGCCCCTGAGGATTTCCTCTTCTGATAACGGTGTAGCAGATAATTTGGGGTAAAACTCTCTACGGAAAGTAACTAAAAAAGTTGGACAATGGGGCGCCTGGGTGGCTCAGTTGGTTGGGCGTCCGACTTCGGCTCAGGTCATGATCTCACGGTCCGTGGGTTCGAGCCCCGCGTCGGGCTCTGTGCTGACAGCTCGGAGCCTGGAGCCTGCTTCGGATTCTGTGTCTCCCTCTCTCTCTGCCCCTTCCCTGCTCATGATCTGCCTCTCTTTGTCTCAAAAATAAATAAAAATGATAAAAAATAAAATAAAAATGCAAACCAGGAAGAACACCAACCTGTTAACAATAAAATTAAAAAAAAAAAAAGTTGGACAATATATTTTGCAAATTGATTGACACATCAGGGAGTTAAAGTAATGAAAAATTCCTGGGAATTACTAGGAATTAGCAGCGAGAAGATGGAAATCTGGAGAGTTGAGCGTAGCATTTAGGGCAACTTGTGTCCTGGGTGTGTTTGCTGATCCAGAAGAGAAAGCTAAGGCAACCGAGATGTTGGAGGAAGGCTTTTGACAGCCTGATTCCCTTTAGTAGAAGTAATACGATCCAAATCACTAATGCCCCAGCTCCTGGCCGAAGCAAACAAAATCTCCTCTAGAGGAAGACAAAATCATGTGGGCCATAAACACATTCATCTAGTGTTTCAAGTACACTGTCCAGCACACAATAAATTATAACCTGCCACACGAGGGGGCAACGCAACATGAACTGAGACCAACAGAATAAAACCGACAATGGGTAATGATATCTGCAAGCACTCCAGCAAGAGGGGTTATCAAACACAGATTTTAACTGTAACATGTTCAAAGAGCTAAAAGATAAACTGAGAATTTCCACAGAGGACTGGAAACTTTTAAGAATCCACCACATTTTTTTAAAGGGCATCATAGAATAAAAAGAAAAAAAGAGCTTCTAGAACTGAAAACTACAACTCACAGCAATTAAGAGCTCAGGAAATTGGGGCACCTGGGTGGCTCAGTCAGTTAAGCGTCCGACTCTTGATTTTGGCTCAGGTCATGATCTCACAGTTTGTGAGTTTGAGCCCCATGTCAGGCTCTGCGCTGACAGCATGCAGCCTGCTGGGTACACACCCTCTCTGCCCCTCCCTTCTTGCATGTTCTCTCTCTCTTTCTCCCTCTCTCTGAAAATAAATGAATAAACACTAAAAACAACAACAACAACAAAAAACTCAGGGTAAATTTAACAACAGATTAGACATAGCTAAAAAGATGATCAGAGAACTGGAAGGCAGGCCAGAAGACAGTATTAAGAATGAGGCACAGAGGGGCACCTGGGTGGCCCAGTCGGTTGAGCAACTGACTTCGGCTCAGGTCATGATCTCAAAGTTCGTGGGTTCGAGCCCCATGTCGGGCTCTGTGCGGACAGCTCAGAGCCTGGAGCCTGCTTCCGATTCTGTGTCTCCCTCTCTCTCTGCCCCTCCTCTGCTCTCACTCTGTCTCTCAAAGACAAATAAACATTAAAAAAAAAAAAAAAAAGAATGAAGCACAGAGAATCAAAAGCATGGCAAATACAAAAGCAATGGTAAAGAGCATAGAAGCCATAAAAAGATGTAAAATGCATGCGATGTGAATCCCAAAGGGGAGGAGACCAGAGAAGAGAGTAGAAGCAATGTGTTGGAAGATAATGTCCAAGGATTTTTCAAAAAGACTAAACATATCGAACTACAAATGAAAAATTCCAGTGAACTCCAGTAAGCAGGGCTGAAATGAAGACGGAATTTGCATGGCCCTGAACTTGACTGCATCCTTCCATTTTGTGCTCTAAGCAACTCATTACCCTGCTCTAGTCCTGTTCCTGCTGATAAGGGTAAATAAAATACTCGCGGGTGGGCACATCATGTAAAACTTCACAAAAACAAGACAAAGAGGAAACTTGAAAGCAGCTAGGGGAAAAAAAACAAAAACAAACAAAGAAACACTTTCGAGAGACAATGATGAGACTGTCAGCTGACTTCCCGGCAGAAACAACAGAAAATAGATCATGGGATTCTATACCCAAGGAAAACATCTTATCAGACAGAAGGTGAAATAAATAAAATTTCAGGCAAACAAAAACAATACAATTCTTCATAAGCAGACCTGAATTTAAAAAGTATTAAATGGGGGCACTGGCCACAGCATGCAACCTCCAATCTCGGGGTTGTGAGTTCAAGCCCCACGTCGGGTGTGGAGCCTACTTAAAAGAGTGAAAACTTAATGAAAAAATTTAAACGCCATAAATAAATAAAAATAAAAAGTATTAGGTGGGCTACTCCAGGCAGAAAGAAATGATCCCAGATACCAGGTGATTGTTACAGAAAGGACCGAGGATCAATTGAAATGGTAATTATGAAGGCAAATCTAAATAATTCTGCCTATGTAGAAAAACAGTAGTACTGTCCCGTGGAGTGTAAAATATATAGAGAATTTAAATTTGTAACAATGAGGGGCGCCTGGGTGGCTCAGTCGGTTGAGCGTCCAACTTCAGCTCAGGTCACGATCTCGCGGTCCGTGAGTTCAAGCCCCGCGTCGGGCTCTGGGCTGATGGCTCGGAGCCTGGAGCCTGTTTCCGATTCTGTGTCTCCCTCTCTCTCTGCCCCTCCCCCGTTCATGCTCTGTCTCTCTCTGTCCCCAAAATAAATAAACGTTGAAAAAAAAAATTAAAAAAAAATTTGTAACAATGATATGTAAGTAAAAAGGGGGTCCACTGAGGTTCAGGTGTTCTGAGGAAAAAAAGTACTAACATTAGGATTTTAAAAGCCAACGTTGCATTTTGAAACTCTAGAGAAAACCAAAAATAAAGTGAAAGCAAGGTGAGGGTGTGACTTCCAAACTCATAAAAAGGGGGAAAACTGTATAACAAAAAAATAATGAACCCAAAAGAAGGCAAAGAGGATAGAAAAGGAAATATTGCTAATGAAACAAATAGAATACACATAGTGACATGTTAGATTTAAGCCAACGTCTTACCAATTACACTACATACAAATGGACAGAATGTATCAAGCAAATGGGGGAAAAAATTACACTGGATGAAAAAAAACCACACACAGCTATATACTGTTTCCAAGAGGTCCATCTCAACATCAGGATATAGGTAAGGTGCGAATAGGTTGGGAAAGATATACTTATGCAAGTACTATATTTAAAGATACACTTCCAAGAAACCCAATGGACAAGGAAGAAATTACAATAGGGATTAGAAAATATTTTTAACTGGATGAGAATGAAAATATCACACATCAAATTGTGTGGAATGCAGCCAAAGCCAAGCTTAGAGGAAAATTCTAGCCTTGGATGCGTACGTTAGATAAAATAACTGAACACTTACAATTTAACCATTTATCTCAAGATGTTTGAAAAACGATAGCAAGGTAAACACAAAGTAGAAGGAGATAATATAATGCAGAAAATAATTAAATAAAAAACATGTAATAGAGAAGATCGATAAAGCAAAAAGCTAATTACTTGCAAAGACTAATATTTTTTAAAACATTCTTTTTAATGTTTATTATATATATATATTTTTTTAATTTTTTTTTAACGTTTATTTATTTTTGAGACAGAGAGAGACAGAGTATGAATGGGGGTGAGGGTCAGAGAGAGAGGGAGACACAGAATTGGAAGTAGGCTCCAGGCTCTGAGCTGTCAGCACAGAGCCCGATGCGGGGCTTGAACTCGTGAACCTCGAGATCATGACCTGAGCCGAAGTCGGACACTTAACCGACTGAGCCACCCAGGCGCCCCTATTATATATATTTTAAGGGAGAGAGAGAGAGAAACAGAGCATGAGCAGGGGAGGGACAGAGAGAGAGGGAGACACAGAATCGGAAGCAGGCTCCAGGCTCTGAGCTGTCAGCACAGAGTCCGACGCGGGACTCAAACTCACAAACTGCAAGATCATGACCTGAGCTGAAGTCTGTCGCTTAACCGACTGAGCCACCCAGGCACCAGGAAAGACTAATACCATTAACATCATCCCCAAGTCAATATATACTTGGCAAGATTAACTGAGATTTAAAAAGGGTACAAATTAACACTATCAGGAATGAAAAGAAAAACATCTTCAGAAATCCTATAGGTGTTAAAAAGATTATCTACCCCTGAAGCCAAGACTGCACTGTATGTTAACTAACTTGAATTTAAATGAAAAATAAAAGAATTAGGAGCAATTGAAAGACACGTGCAAAAGAAAAGAATAAATTTAGATCCCTACCTCATGCCATATACAAAAATTAATTAAAAATTAATTAACAATGGGGCATCTGGGTGGCTCAGTCAGTCAAGTGTCTGAATCTTGACTTCATCTCCAGCCGGTCATGATCTCACAGTTTCCTGCATTTGAGCCCCATGTTGGGTTCTGCACTGGCAGCCTGAAGCCTGCTTGGGATTCTCTCTCTCCTCTCTCTCTCTGCCCCTCCTCCCACTCGCACTCTCTCTCAAAATAAATAAACATTAAAAAAATGAAAACATAAGTTAAAGTTCTAATATAAGCGAAATTTATAAAACTCTTAGAAGAAAACACCTGTGAAATCTTCACTTTGTTGTATTAGGCAATATGACACCAAAAGCACAAGCAACAAAAGAAAAAATAGACAAATTGGACTTGCCCAAAATGAAAAACTTGAAAAAAAATTTTTTTTTCGAGAGAGAGAAAGAAAGTGAGCAAACTTGAGCAGCACAAGGGCAGAGGGAGAGGGAGAGAGAATCTTAAGCAGCCTCCACACCCAGCATGGAGCGGATGTGGGCTTGCTCTCACAACCATGAGATCGTGACCTGAGCTGAAATCGAGAGTCCCACGCTTGTCTAAGTGAGGCACACAGGCGCCCTGAAATTTTTTTATGTTTCAAAAAACATCATCAAGAAAGTGCAAAAAAGAAAGAAAGATAAAAAAAAGCACCCACAGAATGAAAAGAGTATCTGCAAATCATGTGTCTGATAAGGAGCTTCTATCCAGAATATATAGGGGCGCCTGGGTGGCTCAGTCCGTTGAGCGTCTACCATCAGCTCAGGTCATGATCTTGCAGTCCATGAGTTCGAGTCCTGTGTCGGGCTCTGTGCTGACAGCTTGGAGCCTGGAGCCTGCTTTGAATTCCGTCTCCCTCTCTCTCTGCCCCTCCCCTAGTTGTGCTCTCGCTCTCTTGCTGTCTCTCAAAAATAAATGAACATTAACAAAAAAAAAAAGAAAGAAAAAGGAAACTCCAAGACCAGAGGGCTGCGGTTGTGCATTTCACCAAACACGTAAGGAAGAAAAAAATGCCAGCCCCGCACGAACTCTGCTGGAAAATAGAATGAGGCCCGATCAGGTCAGCCTAACCTGGATACCAAACCCGATAAGACATTATGAGAAAGGAAAATTACAGGCCGATCTCACTCATTAACGTAGATGCAAAAGTCCTAAGCAAAGTATTAGCAAACTGCAGCTTGCAACATACAATGTCTAGTAGTGTTTACTCCAAGGTTGGCTTTACATGAGAAAATCAATTAATGAAATTCATTACGCGAATAGAGTATGAGGAAAACCCACGATCACTTTAATAGATATAGAAACAGCATTTGATAAAACGCAACATCCATTCGTGATGTTAAACATACTTTTCGAAAACTCAGAATAGAAGGAAACTTGCTTAATCTGATCAAGGTTGCCTTAAAAACTTAGGGCAAATATCATACTTAATGACGAGATGTTGACAGCTTTCCCTTTGCATCTGGTACAAAGCAAGGGCGCACGTGATTGCTACCTCCAGGGAATGTCGCATTACAGCCCTGAAAAGACCTACGTGTAGAAAGTCAAGGCAAAAAGAGATTAAAGTCATAAAGATTGGAAAGGAAGATATAAAACTGTCACAATTTGAGGATGAAATGACTATGTAGATGGGAAATCCAAACAATTTACAGATAAATTGTTTGAATTAATAGTAAGTTCAGCAAAACTGCTGGACAAAATTCAGTAGAAAAAAAACCCCACATCTCTATGTCAACAGCAAACAGAAAATGAAAAATTTAAATAGATACTGCTTACAACAGAATAAAAATTGTTAGTACCTAGACACAAACCTAAAAAAAAAAAAAAAATGGACAAGACTTCTTTAAAAACGATACGAATATTCTTGGGAAAAATGAATATTTAACTAAATGGAGAGAGATGTTCATTGGAAGATACAGCATTATAAAGTTGTGAATTCTCCCCCAAATGATCTACATATTTAACAAAATTCTAATAAAATTTCCAAGGATTTTTTATAGATCTTGAAAAAGCTGATTTCAAACTGTATCTGGAAATGCAAAAGGACAAAAATCGCCAAGAAGCTTAAGAAGAGAAAAAGATAGGGGCACCTGGGTGGCTTAGTCAGTTAAATGTCCAACTTGGGCTCAGGTCATGACCTCATGGTTCGTGGGTTCCAGCCCCATGGGCTCCGTGCTGACAGCTCAGAGCCTGGAGCCTGCTTTGGATTCTGTGTCTCTCTTTCTCTGCCGCTCCCTTACTCACGCTCTGTCTCTCTCTCAAAAATAAATACACATTAAAAATAATATTAAGAAAAGGAAAAGAAAAAGGTAGGAGAATTTGTTCTTTCAGAAATCAAGAATTTTTAAGAAAGCTCACAATAATTAAGATCGTGTGGTAGTCTGCATAATAGACAAACAGGAAGAGGACAAATACAGACACCAGAAAGAGACCCAGGCATAGTCGGACATTTAATTTATGGCAAAGGTGTACTGCAAAGCAGTGGGAAAAGGCAAGTATTCTCAACAGATGGACTGGACCCACCAGATACACATGTGGAGAAAGAGAAACTTGACCCCCACCTCACACCATGCACATAAATGAATTCTAGGGGGATTTAGACCTACACATGAAAGGCAAAACAAAATATCTTTGAGAAGATCATTGAGAATTTCTTCATGACCTCGGGGTAGAGGAGATTTCTTAAATAAGACACAAAGAGAAATTGTCATAAGGAAACGGATTGAAACACTGATTCAAAAACATCAATTCCTACTCATCAAAAGAATCATTAAAACAGTGAGAAAGTGGGGCTCCGGGCCGGCTCAGTCAGTAGAGCATGAAACTCTTGATCTTGGGGTTGTTGGTTCTATACCTGCACTGGGGGTAGAGATTACTTAAAGATAAAAATCTTAAAACACACACACACACACACACACACACACACACACACAGTGAAAAAGTAAGTTAGACAGTGGAAAAGTTTAACCACCAAAGGGCTCGATATCAAAACATACAGAATAAAACTCTTGTAAACCAAACAGAAAGACAGTAGAAGACAAGTAGGTCATAGGCTACCAGTTTACAAAACTAAATATCCAAATGAGAGCCAAGAAAAGGTGCTCACCCTCATTAGTGACCAGTGAAATGCAAATTAAAACCACAGGGAGATATTTCAACGTACACCCCCTAGGAGTTTCTGCGCCATGAGCCACAGTTTCATTGCGGGAATTCAGCCCTGAGTTAATTGCCAAGAAAGATCAGAAGGGACAAAAGCAGAAATCCTGCCTTCAAAGAGTCTACAGTTTTACTGAGGAGAGAAAAGGGCATTTAGTGAAATAATTGCCAGGTTCCCACCAAAAGAAAATGAAGGTCTAGTTCCTAAAGGAAACCCCCCCTTTTTTTCTTAATTTTTTTTTAACGTTTATTTATTTTTGAGACAGAGAGAGACAGAGCATGAACGGGGGAGGGTCAGAGAGAGAGGGAGACACAGAATTGGAAGCAGGCTCCAGGCTCTGAGCAGTCAGCACAGAGCCCGACGCGGGGCTCGAACTCCCGGACCTCGAGATCATGACCTGAGCCGAAGTTGGCCGCTTAACCGACTGAGCCACCCAGGCGCGTCGGAAAAACCCCCCTTTTGGAAGGAGTTGACCTCACTGTAGGATCCAGACATATCCCATTGTTTGGATTGTGTCAGCACAATCCAGACACAACACGTGTGTGTCAACACATATGACACATAAACACACACAAGAGTTCCATTTTAAAAATGAAGCTATCAAAATGGTAGCCGATGGGAAGGGGCGTGAGGGAGTGTGCAAGGGGGCACTCTTACACCCTGCTTGTGGCAGTGTAAACCGGTACAGCCTTTCTAAGGGACAATTCAGCTCGACGAAGGAGAAACCTTGAAGTGCAAACCACGTGGCTTAAGTGAAATCTTGCCATTTGCGACAAGGTGGATGGAGCTAGAGTGCATTACGCTAAGTGAAATAAGTCAGGCAGAGAAAGACAAATACCCTATGACTTCACTCATATGTGGAACTTAAGAAACAAAACAGATGTACATGTGGGAACGGGGAGGGGGGCGAGAGAGAGGGAAACAAACCATAAGAGACCCTTTGCAATAAGGCACCAACTGACGGTTGATGGAGAGAGGTGGGTGGGGGTGGGGTTAACGGGTGATGGGTATCAGGAGGGCACTTGTTGTGATGAGCACTGGGCGTTATACGTAAGTGATGAATCCCTAAATGCCACTCCAGAATACAGCATTACACTATACGTTAACTAACTGGAATTCAAATAAAAATTTGAAAAAAACAAACACAAAAGAAATCTATTTTACAGGACAATCCCCTAACAAAATCATAGGACAAGGGCCCACAGATACATATACAAGAATGTGATTTAACATGCGACGGGGATCTAAATGATGATACGCCCATACTCTGTGTGGTTACTGGAGGTCAGGCTCTAGACAAATATTTAGTGATATGAGAAAATGCTTCTGACATATTAAATGACAAAAGCCGTTTGTAAAAGAGTATACATTATATGAGCCCAGGTTTATTTTGTATGTTTTCATATAGGAAATAAACACACCATGCTTACCGTAATAGCTTTCGACGGCTGCGTAACCAATTCCCATGAGCAAGCAGCTCTAGACAACACACGTGTATTATTTCGGTCTCCACGATCGAGAGTCCAGTCTCGGGTCATGAGTCCTCAGCTCAGGGTCTAGTAAAGCTGAAATCAACATGTTAGCTGGGCCACATTCCTTTGTGGAGCTCAGGTCCTCTTCCGAGCTCACACAGATGTTGGCAGAGTTCAATTCCTTGTGGTTGCAGGACTAACACCCCTGCTCTCAGCCCTCAGGGCTGCCCTCTCCCGTCGCCTGTCCTGCCCCGTAGCCCTCTCCACAACACGGCAGTTTGCTTCCCCAAGGCCAACCAGACAGTACCTGTTGCAGCTTCAAATCTCTCTCATTTCCTGTCTCCCATGGCTACAGCCAGATTTAAAGGGCTCACGTGATTAGGTCATGTTCACTTACACTCAAGTGGAAATCTGGGGGCCATGTTCAGTTCTGCTTACCCCACTTACCCTGAGCAGTAGGATTAAGGGCTGACATTTATTAATCTATTTTGTATTTTATTAACTAATTTCCATTTTACAAAATATTCATTTTACTGTAAACCTAAAGCTGCTCTAAAAAAGAAAAATCTTCATTCGAAAATGAAACGGCTTGGGGTGCCCAGGAGGCTCAGTCAGTTAAGCATCTGACTTCCGCTCAGGTCACGATCCCGTGGTTCACGAGTTCGAGCTCTGCATCGGGCTCTGTGCTGACAGCTCGGAGCCTGGAACCTGCTTCGGATTCTGTGTCTCCCTCTCTCTCTGCCCCTCCCCTGCTCGTGCTCTGTCTCTGTCTCTCTCTCTCTCTCTGAAAAATAAATAAACATTAAAAAATTACCAAAAAAGGGGCGCCTGGGTGGCGCAGTCGGTTAAGCATCCGACTTCAGCCAGGTCATGATCTCGTGGTCCATGAGTTCGAGCCCCGCGTCAGGCTCTGGGGATGGCTCAGAGCCTGGAGCCTGCTTCCGATTCTGTGTCTCCCTCTCTCTCTGCCCCTCCCCCGTTCATGCTCTGTCTCTCTCTGTCCCAAAAATAAAAAAAAATAAAAAAAAAAAATTACCAAAAAAGTGAAATGGCTTTACATTTGCACATGTTGCAGGTGACAGAAGCAAAAAATAACAGCTTATAGAAGGTGGAGTTGATGCCCTCCTTGTGCAGAAGTCCCGCCCCCCCCCCCCCGCCCCCCACACCGCTACCTGCCGGAGGGCTGGCTGTGGCTGCACAGTCATCTGAAATGAGGCTGCTCCCAGCATCCCGCTGCACAGCCCATAGCGCCTGGACCGCCTATCATCCAGGACCGAGTGCCTGCCAACATGTGTCCAAGCGGAGCGTGGAGGAAACAGGGAAGGACAGATGCCCCAGTATTTAAGGGCATGCCTCAGTAACGACACACGTCACTTCCCCGCACATCCTATTGGCCACAACTCGGTCACGTGGATTCACCCCGCCACAGGAAAAACGTATTCTGCCTTCTGGAGATCCATGTGTGCAGAGAGAGGTTGGAGATATTAGGGGACGGGGAGCAGTCGGTTACCGCACCTGTGGCCACTTTCCTTTTTCTGGGCTACCGTCAGTTAAAAGAAAAAAGAGCTTCCTAGGCTCCTGTATCTCAGATCTGATGTACTCCTGGCCCTGTATCTAAGTTATTCTTTAAAAAAAAATTTTTTTAACATTTATTGATTTTTGAGAGACAGCGAGAGACAGAGCATGAGCGGGGAAGGGGCAGAGAGAGGAGACACAGAATCTGAAACAGGCTCTAGGCTCTGAGCTATCAGCACAGAGGCTGACGTGGGGCTCGAACTCACGGACCGCGAGATCATGACCTGAGGCGAAGTCGGACGCTCAACCGACTGAGCCACTTAGGCACCCCTAAATTATTCTGATTTGCTCTAGAAGACTGGAACATAGAGACTGTTATAAAAGGCATTGACATCTTCCACCCAAATATTGCAGAATGCTTTTAAAAGTTGCAAATTTGGGGCTCCTGGCTGGCTCAGTGTAGTGTGCGTCTTTGATCTCAGGGTTGTGAGTTTGAGCCCCACATTGAGTGCACATATTACTTACAAATAAAATCTTAAAAAAAATAAGAAACTAAAAATTAAAGTTGCAAACTCAAAAATAATACCATTCATTCTTGCTAAATTATTGGTCACTTTTTTTAACGTTTATTTATTTTTGAGAGAGAGAGACAGAGTACAAGCGGGGAAGGGGTGGAGAGGGAGGGAGACAGAGAATTTGAAGCAGGCTCCAGGCTCTGAGCTGTCAGCACAGAGCCGGACACGGGGCTCGAACTCACAGATCGACAGACCATGACCTGACCTGAAGTTGGACGCTTAACTGACTGAACCATCCAGGCACCCCTATTGGACAATTCTTAAAATGAACCACAAAATGTGAGAGTTAAGGACTAATTTTGATTGACCACTTAGTGTTTATTTTCTGCCTTTTCCTTAAAATTTTTTTGATGTTTAATTCACTTTTGAGAAAGAGAGAGAGTCGGAGCATGCGCTGGGGAGGGGCAGAGAGAGAGGGAGACACAGGATCCGAAGCAGGCTCCAGGCTCTGAGCTGTCAGCACAGAGCCGGACACGGGGCTCGAACTCACAGATCGACAGACCATGACCTGACCTGAAGTTGGACGCTTAACTGACTGAACCATCCAGGCACCCCTATTGGACAATTCTTAAAATGAACCACAAAATGTGAGAGTTAAGGACTAATTTTGATTGACCACTTAGTGTTTATTTTCTGCCTTTTCCTTAAAATTTTTTTGATGTTTAATTCACTTTTGAGAAAGAGAGAGAGTCGGAGCATGCGCTGGGGAGGGGCAGAGAGAGAGGGAGACACAGGATCCGAAGCAGGCTCCAGGCTCTGAGCTGTCAGCACAGAGCCCTATGTGGGGCTTGAACCCATGAACCGTGAGATCATGATCTGAGCTGAAGTCAAACACCCAACTGACTGAGCCACCCAGGTGCCCCTGTTTTCTCACTTTTTCTAAAAAGTCTTTGCAGGAACTGAGTGCTAAGGATCGCTTTTGGTTTTGCACTCCTACACCCTTGACTTTTACATCCTCATGAGTTCATACAGGAAGCCTGTATTTATTAATTAGGCTACTACTGAAATGTTTTCTCGGACCTATTTATTTAATTACCTCTATCTTTACTGAAAATGTTGCCTCATTGAATGTGTAGGATTAAAATTCCATGATGAGGGCCTCCTGGGTGGCTCAGTCAGTTAAGCAGCCGATTTCAGCTCTGGTCATGATCTCAAGGTTCATGAGTTCAAGCCCCGCATGAGCCTCTGTGCTGACAGATCAGAGCTGCAGCCTGCTTCGGATTCTGTGTCTCCCTCTCCCTCTGTTCCTCCCCTACTTGCACTCTGTCTCTCAAAAATAAAGATTAAAAAAAAAAAAGAATATATCTATATCTGGTCTTTCCCCGCTCCCCCCCCCCCCCCCCCAGTTCCTGGCACAGAGTTTCAAAAACGCTTGGAATTTCTTGAGTGATAAGAGCATCTTTTATTTGTAACAAGTCCCGTTCCACCATAACTGAGTTTATGCTAATTAGGTACGCTAACTAGGTCCTCAGTTCCAAAGGAAGGAACTGGCTCCCTCAGAAAGATCGAGCAGGTGAGCAGTGGGTTGGAATTTTCAGCCTGACCCCACAATCTCTTGAAGGCTCCAGACTGAGCTCAAATGGCCAATGATGCAAAAGATTCCAGTAACACTCAGGATATCCAAGGCTCAAGGAGCTTCCTTGTTGGTGAACACACTGATGTGCTGGGAGGGTGGTGTGGCCTAACTTTGTGGGGTTAGGGCATGGAGGCTGTGCACAGGGGACCCTGCCAGACGTTGCCCTGTGTGTCTCCTTCACTTGGCTTTTCCTGAGTTGTATCCTTTTTTTTTTTTTTAAGGAAGTTCCGCGCCCAACAAGGGGCTCGAACTCATGACCCCAAGATCAAGAATCACATGCTCTACCAACTGAGCCAGCCAGGTGCCCCAGGAGTTGTATCCTTTATAAGAAAACTGTGATCATAAGTTTGGTGCCTTCAGTGAGCTCCAGCGAACTGTTGTAGTGAGGTACGAAAGCTGAGGGGAACATGGGAACCCCCACATTTTTAACTGGTCAGTCAGAAGTGCAAGTGGCCCCTGAGACTTGCAGCTGACATCTGACGTGGAAGCTTCTGAGGTGGACAACTTTGCCCTTAACCTGTGGAGTCTGTGCTAACTCGGGCAGTTAGTGTCAGAATGAAATGAAACTGTAGGCCGGCCAATTGGTATCAGTAATTTGATGTCAGAAGAGAAGTAGTTTTATAATGAAACAAAAATACACTTGGTCTTGTCCTTAAGTTGTGGTTTTAAAATACATCCATAAAATCTTTGATATTCCTCCCTTTAGGAGATAGAGTCCTGGGGTGCCTGGGGGGCTCAGTCGGTTAAGCAGCCAACTTCGGCTCAGGTCATGATCTCGCGGTTCGGGGGATCTTGCCCGTGTCGGGCTCCGTGCTGACAGTTCAGAGCCTGGAGCCTGCTTCGGATCCTGTGTCTCCCTCTCTCTCTGCCCACCCCCCCAACTCATGCTCTGCCTCTCTCTCTCTCTCAAAAATAAAATGAACATTAAAAAAAATTAAAAAAAAAAAAAAAGAATACCTCATGGTCACAAAGTATCCGCTGCTGCTCCATCATTCACTTCTTTGATCCAGGCACAGAGCACAGGCCAGGGCGAACAGGCACTTGCAAGCAGAGTAAGATTTCCTTCTCAGAAGCTTTCCCTAAAGTGCCACTCAAATTTCCTTTCACTTCGCGGGCCAGAACCTTGTCACACGGTTATGCCATTTGTCAGAAAGGCTGCTGCACGCGGTTTTTGTTGTTGTAGTGAGACATCGTTCCCCGAACAAAATTAGGATTTGGGAAATAAGGAAGAAAGGGGATTTTCTACGGGTGGGGGCCTAGCAGTGTCGGCCTAATCTCCTCCTCGGGCCGGGTTCTGACCTCTGCGGGCGTCTTCAGAAGCCCTCGTCCTCCACCCTCACAGCTGCTGTGGACACCGGGGACACGTCCCTCCCAGGAACCGTGCTTAGGGCCCTAACAGCTGCTTCCTGTTGGTGCGAGACCCTATGGCAAGCCTTCTGTTTTCTAATTTTTGGCGGTATGGTAACGCACTCTACTTGGAGGCTGCTGTTCCTCTGGTCAGCTCCATGTGTGAGTCACCCCAATAAAGAAACTTGCCTCCCCACGGCCTTTTGTGTTGTTTTTCTTGCGAGATGTGTCCTACGTCGAAGAGTGCATGTGGTATCACAGACATTTTTGTTCTTTGAGGTTTTATTTGTTTACTTTGTGTGTGTGGGTGTGAGGGAGAGAGCGAGGGAGGGAGGGGCAGAGAGAGAGAGGGAGAGACAGAATCCCAAGCAGCCTCTGCACAGTCAGCACGGAGCCCAGCTCGGGGCTTGAACCCGTGAACTGTGACACATGACCCGAGCCCAAATCAAGAGTTGGGCGCTTAACCGACTGAGCCCCCCAGGTGCCCCGCTCCTATATTTTTTATGAACACTGCTGCCCCCTCCCAAGGCTTTTTTTGTGACCGAGTTCTGGTGCACGAGTTCAAGAATTTCTGCAGGGAAAATACTTCCGGGCAACTGCTGGGGAGTGGGATGTGTACAAATTTAACTGTTTCCTGCCACCCTCCTCTACAGCGGTTTGCAGGTTCCTACCACCCTCTGCCCTGTTCCACATCCCACCCAACACTCAGTGTTTTCTGACTCTAAATTTTTTTCCGGGCTGGGGCGCCCGGGTGGCTCAGCTGGTGAAGCAACCTGCCTTTGATTTCAGCTCAGGTCCCGATCTCACGGTTCGTGAGATCGAGCCCTTTGTTGGGCTCTACCCTGACAGCACAGACCCTGCTTGGGTCTCTCTCTCTCCCTCTCTCCCTCTCTCTCCCTCTCCCTCTCTCTCCCCCTACCCCCACTTTCCTTCTCTCTCTCTCAAAACAAATAAATAAACTTAAAAAAAAAATTGTCCCCCAGGCTGTTAAATTTTCTTGCCGTGTAAATTGTTACTTTCCCGACTACTAATTAGATTCAATGATGTTTTTATACGTTGAAGGGCCATCTGTGTTTCTTCTCCTGGGCAATGCTGCCTCGCTTCCTTTGCCTATCATTCAATTGAAAGGTTTTTCTTATTCTCATTGATTTATGGGAATGCTTAATATATTCTGGACCCTTATCCCCATGATTACACTTACTGCAATGGGATTTTTTTAAAAGTCTGAACGATGCGGGCCCTGATCTGTTGACCTCTGTGCTGGCTCAGTCCTTCCCCTGTGGCCCCTCCTCCTTGGCCCAGCCCCCTGTGCCCCTGCCTTGAGGTCATTTAAAACAATCAGTTTGGGAGGGAAGGTTCACCCGTAATCTGATTTTCCCGGTGGGTTTTCCAGGTCCTCTGGCAGAAAACTACTTTGTCTTCACTGGAAGGAAACTGAAAAGGCTCGAAGGAAGGTGCATTTTCTCATGCTCTGCTAAAGTTGCTTCGCATTCATTTCGCTGCACTCCCTGCGGAAGGGAGCAACTGAATTCAACTGTACAAGTCTCCAAATTACAGGACCCTCAATCAATTGAGAATTCAGGCTGTATATTTAAAAAAAAATATTGGGGCGGGGCGCCTGGGTGGCTCAGTCGGTTAAGCGTCCGACCTCAGCTCAGGTCATGATATCACCGTCTGTGGGTTTGAACCCTGCGTCTGGCTCTGTGCTGACAGCCCAGAGCCTGGAGCCTGCTTTGAATTCTGTGTCTCCCTCTTTCTCTGCCCCTCAACCACTCATGCTCTGTTTCTCTCTTTGTCAAAAATAAATAAACATTAAAAAAAAAAGTTTAGGGGCGCCTGGGTGGCTCAGTCGGTTAAGCGTCCGACCTCAGCTCAGGTCATGATCTCACAGTCTGTGGGTTTGAGCCCTGCATCGGGCTCTGGGCTCTTGGCTGACAGCTCGGAGCCTGGAGCCTGCTTCGAATTCTGTGTCTCCCTCTCTCTCTGCCCCTCAATCACTCATGCTCTGTCTCTCTCTTTGTCAAAAATAAATAAACATTAAAAAAAAAAGTTTAGGGGCGCCTGGGTGGCTCAGTCGGTTAAGCGTCCGACCTCAGCTCAGGTCATGATATCACAGTCTGTGGGTTCGAACCCTTGGTCGGGCTCTGGGCTGACAGCCCAGAGCCTGGAGCCTGCTTCGAATTCTGTGTCTCCCTCTCTCTCTGCCCCTCCCCTGCTCATGCTCTGTCTCTCTCTGTCTCAAAAATAAATAAAAACATTAAAAAAAAAATTTTTTTTTTAAATTGGGGCTCCTGGGTGACTCAGTCGGTTGAGCCTCCAACTTCGGCTCAGGTCATGATCTCACACTCCGTGAGCTCCAGCCCTGCGTCCAGCTCGCTGCTGTCAGCTCGAAACCCACCGGGGATCCTCTGTCCTCCTCCCTCTCTGCCTCTCCCCGACTCACGTGTGTGTGCTTGCACTCTGTCTCTCTCTCTCTCTTCAAACTAAACATTTAGAATTCAGGCTGTAGGCAGAGTGGTGTTTCCCTCATCTCTGACCAGCTGGCTCTCGCCTGGGTTTTCTCTTTCTTGCAGCACGTAGTTCAAAGCAGCCAGAAGGAGCTGGGCCTACATATGCCAACATTCTGCCCCCTTTCCAACCATGTGCCCTGACCTACTGCCTTGGTGGCACAGAGTCCGGTTTCCAAAGCATCACAGGCAACGATTCGGCCAAATATTTCACTACCACATAACTAAAGGTAACAGCTCTCAGTCTTCCAGCCTCTCACATCTGTACCTTTACAGCCCCAAACCTGACCCTCTCCATTAGGCCGATTCCAAAACTTTAGATTCTGTAACTTGCAGTCCTCACTCTGAGGTATCAGATTAGGATCAATTAACAATATCAATGAAGATTTGATCCGCAATCCAGGACTGAAATGGTGTCTTCATGAGGTTTTTAGGGACGTAGGCTCCTTTTGTATTTCTGCTAAGACGGCATTAAAATGGACATTTAGCCTTCACAAGATGGCTGCCTGAGCGCCGGCCTTCACAGCTGCCTTCAAGGCAGCAGGGAGGAGCAAAAGGCAAGGGCAAAGGAGATTGGTTAACTGATTCAGCTCTCCCTCCCCTTATTCTTTGCTTGGGATTCTCTGTCTCCCTCGCTCTCTCATGCACCAGCGTGTATGTGCTCTCGCTCTCTCTCTCTCTCTCAAAATAAATAAATAAACTTAAAAAATATATATATATTTCTATGAGCATTGAGCCACTTTTAGGTGGGAAAGATGATACTCAGATTTCAACAGAAATGTACTCGATTCAACAGAATATAATGTGGAAAAATGCTATATTCAGTGTGGGGGAGGCAGTGGCCTATCAAAACAAATGTGAAAGAACACTTAATCCACAAAGAAGCTTATAGTAGTGGGGCACCTGGACGGCTCAGTCGGTTAAGTGTCTGACTCTTGATTTCAGCTCAGGTCATGATCTCACGGTTCATGAGATCGAGCCCCGAGTCAGGCTCCGCACTAAGGGTGTGGAGCCTACTTGGGATTCTCTCTCTCTTTCCCTCTCTGTCTGCCCCGCTCTCTCTCCTTCTCTCAAAAATAAATTTGAAGAAAAGAAACTTCTAATAGTAATTTAAAACTTCATCAAGCAGGATTATTCCAATTGAAAACACTAAGAAATAGGACCATCAGGAAAACCAAATCAGCTTCTGAAGGTACCAAACGGATGTAGGGTGAACTAGATGGAAAATTAGAATCTGTCAAGTTATAAATAGTTTTACCTAAGACAGACATCCATTTTCCCCCTCGCCATTATTGAGGAGTAATTGACAAACATAAGTGTATACATTTAAAGAGTACAAAGTAATAATCTGGTATACATACACACTGTGGAATGATCACCCAAATCACCATAATTAACATATCCACCACCTCACTTAGTTAAGGACATTAATTATTATTCAATGACAATCCCTGCAAATCCAAAATAAGACTCAATTTCGCGGTCAGGTAATTAATAATCTACCTGGAAAAAAAGGCGAGGCAATAAACTCAGAGTCTAGCCTGTCGTGAATTTCTTGCATGACATTAGCTGCAGACGCACTCTGTGAATTTGTGCCCAGCGATTCCTTTTACCGCTGACTGTGGTTCAGGCACAAAGACATTAGGTCTAAGCGCGTGTACCGAGCTGAGAATGAGCATTCCCCGCCCGCTGGGGGGGGGGTTATCAATAGGCAGCAGGGGACCTAAGGTTCCCTATCTTTGTTGTCTTACCATAATTCCAAATATGCATCTTAAGGTGATTTTGTTCTGAAGACAAAATCTCATCACCCTGAGTAGGTGTCCTATGGTCACAATTAACAATAATAAACGAAACTCCAGCTTTGAAGAGCTGGCCCACACCACGCCACGGAGGAGACATGACCTTGTGAGCAGGACTGAGGTCGGCTCACCGTCCGAGGAGTTTCTCCAAAAGCCCCACCCACCAACTTCAACTTACATCTCATTGGCCAGAACTTAGTCACGTGGTTAGCTCTCTCTTTGAGGGACCCTGGGAAATGGAGTTGTCAGCCGGGCACAAGTTGCCAAGAGCCCACAAAATCTGGGTTTTATTAACAAATAAGGAAAGAAAAGATATTTCAGGTGGGCAATCCTAACAAGCTGGGACCAAAAGGAATCTATTTCCTGGAGAATTGTTAGAAGGGATGGAGAAACAAATGAAGGCAATGCTCTCAGAAGCAATGTGGCTTATTTGGTCCGATCAATCTCAGAAAATTAACTTTTTCTGTCGCCACCCATTCCAGGAAAATGGATGACCTCCGCCCAGCCTGTCACTCCTTGTCCAACTTTCTTGTCAAGTCCAAATCAGAGCCTTCGATGGGTGTATCTCATGGGTGGGAACTAGGTCACAGTCTGCAAGGGAGGCTGGGAAATGTCGTTTTTTTTTGACATCAGGCCTTAACATGGTAGGATTCACCGCTGTGTAAAGCCAGCACATTTCATTGATTCAAGACACATAACTTTTTCATGTTTCCATGTCTCTGAAATTAGGATGCTTCTGGGGGCGCCTGGTTGGCTCAGACGATTGAATGTCACACTTGAGCTCACGGTTTGGGGGTTTGAACCCCGCGTCTGGCTCTGTGCTGACAGCTCAGAGTCTGAAACCTGCTTCCGATTCTGTCTCCCTCTCTCTCTGCTCCTCCCCTGCTCACGCTCTGTCTCTCTCTCTGTCTCAAAAATAAATAAACGTCAAAAATTAAAAAAAAAAAAATTAGGCTGCTTCTGACCATCAGTACTGGCTCTTGGCCATTGGCAATTTTGTAACGACATTGGCATTGTTGCATGTTCGTGGGACTTCCTTACAAAGTCAAGAAAGCATCTCTATTAGAAGGGTCAGATGGCCTCAACCATCTGCTTTCTAGAGCCCAAAACCCTTGTGGCTGTCATCTCTTCCCACTCTATTTGTCTTTATGCACTTATGACCTAAAAAAAGGCTTCTCTCCCAATGTGGAGGGTTTCTGGAAGATGCAGTGACAGACACAATGGGAGGTCCATCCTCTCTGGGGCACGGTGGGGATGTATGCGTAGGAGGGAGAGAGCCCCTCAGGCAGGAGACTCCGGGGTGTAAATGCACAGAGGCAGTAGGGACAGCCTGTCTAAGGAGAGCAGGGGGATAAGAAAGTTCTCGGAGTCTGAGTCCTGCTTCTTTCTCTCAGGAGCTAAGGCTCCACAACCTGTCGGACATCTCCAGCCTCCCTGGGGAGCCAACCTGACTCAGGTCCCAGCCAGGTACTCTCCTTCTAGCCCAGTGCTTTCGGTCCAGAAACCCCGAGCCCCATCCAGACTCCAGCTGTACAAGTTTAAGCAAGTGGCTGAAGCTCTGAGCCTTGGTTTTCTCATCAGTGAAGTGGGTGTGATGCCATCCACCTCCCTAAGACATTGCGAGAGTTCAAGGCCATCATGAGCAGGGGTGGGGAGTGGGGTGTCAACACCTCAGCTGTGCCTGTGGGAGGGGCTCTCTGAGGGCCACTCCTTGCTTTCCCCATTTCTCTGGACTAACAGCCCCCTGGCAAAGAGGCACCAGATCCGGCCTCCCTGCAGAGGCTGGCACTTGGAACCGGGGACGTTGGCAGAAGGGGGCATAGAGCAGATGACAGGACTCTTGTCCGGTCCCTGGACACAAGGCACTGTGCCCAAAGTGTGTACGGCTGACCCTGCCCAGGGCAACTCGCTGAACGGGGAGTAGGGGATTTCTCATCAGAATGAGGAGACTTGATGGCCCAAAGGACTGGTGGGAGAATCTAGATAGAGAGAGGAGAGCCGGTAGAAGGCAGCGGGTCTCTGGAGTGGGAGGGACTGGGGCTCATATCCAAGCTCCTCTGGTTGTTAGCCATGAGCCCCTGTGCAGGTCACCCGATGTCTCAGACCTCTACGGTCTCATCTGTAAAATGGGCACAAGGGTGTATACAGGACCATTTGTGAGAACCAGGCAAGCTCGGAAGCATTATGTTCCCATCCACCTCTCGGAACACGCTAAGGGCTGAAGTACACTAGTTATGTGTTAGAACATATCCGCCCGTCTGGGCTGTTTGGTGAATGATAAATGTTAGTGGTGGAGACGAGCTTTGCTTTAAGAAAACCAAAACACTCCTGCCCAAATGTATCAATTTGACTATTTCAATTCCGAAGAGGGACTTACTTTTTTTTTTTATTTTGAAAGGTGTATTTTTACTTATTTTGAGAGAGAGAGAGAGAGGGGGAAGGAGAGAATCCCAAGCAGTCTCTGTGCTCTCAGCGTGGAGCCCGATGTGGGGCTCGACCCACGTGCCGTGAGATCACGACCTGAGCTAAAATGAAGAGTCAGACAGATGCTTCACCGACTGAGCCACCCAGGCGCCCCGGAAGAATTTGTTTTTAAGGCTCTTTTTATTTTGGAATAATTTTAGACTTACAGAAAAGTTGCCAGTCTAACACAGAGAATTCCCATATCCTGCTTGCCCAGTTTCCACCGTTAACATCCTAGATTTCTGTGCACATTTGTCAAAGCTAAGAAACTGAGATTGGTACAGGGCTATTAAGTAAGCTCCAGACTTTGTCTGAATCTGAAGGAGCATCTCTGAGAAGTCACTCTCTTCCTTGAGAGAGCGAGTGAGGTTCTTGACAGAGAAACTGGCACCACGGGCATGCGGGTGACAATGTGCAAAATCAGCCAATGGGATGCAAAGGACAAAATGAGGGGCACCTGGGTGGCTCAGTCGGCTGAGCGTCCGACTTCAGCTCAGGTCATGATCTCGTGCTTTGTGAGTTTGAGCCCCGTGTCGGGCTCTACGCTGACGGCTCAGAGCCTAGGGCCTGCTTTGGGTTCTGTGTCTCCCTCTCTCTCTCTCTCTGCCCCTCCTCTGCTCATGCTCTGTCTCTCTCTCTCTCTCTCCCTCAAAAATAAATAAACATTAAGAAAAAAAAAAAAAGGGACCAAACCGTGATTTAGCCAAGCTTGCAAGGTAGCAGGGTGTGAGGAAGAGACAACTTGAAGTCAGGAGGCCTCAGTGCGTGCTTGAGCCTGCCATTTAATCTGTGTCTGCACAGCTCCCCTTACCCAGGGGCCTCTGTTCCTTCATCTGTAAAATGGGAATAATATTCCTTGCCTAGGGCCCCTGGCAAGGCATGGCAGATACCAGTCTCCCCCTCACACCCATTCTCCCATCTTCCTCAGTAAGAAACTCCTGATTTTAAGCTGGGCACGTGTCCCTCCACCAAGGACTGCATCTCTCAGCTTCCCATACAGCAAGATGAGGCCAGGTGACTAGGTTCCAGTCAATGAGGAGTAAGCAGAAGGGGTATGTACGTCTTCCTTGAAGACAGAAAGTATGCCCTTATTCTGCCCTCCCTCTTTGTGGCTGGGTAGAATGCTGTCATAATGGCTGGAGCTCCGGCAGCCCTTTTAGACCGTGCCACAATCTTGCCAGTGGAAGGCACGAATGGCAAAGAAGGTGTAAGAAGGCCAGGTTCCTGAAACTGTAGAACTCCATGGGCTAATTACCTCTAGACCAGGGTTTTCTCAGCCTGAGCCCTACTGATATTTTGTGCTGGGTAATTCTTTGGTGGGGGCAAGGGGGGCTGTCCTATGCATTGTCGATGTTTAGCAGCTTTCCTGGCCTCCACCCACTAGATGCCAGTAGCACCCCACTTCCTAAGGTGTGACAACAGAAAATGCCTCTAGAGATTGCCATCTGCCAAGGTCACTTTTGGTTAAGAACCACTCTTCTAGGGGCGCCTAGGTGGCTCAGTCAGTAAAGCATCTGACTCTTGACTTCGGCTCATGTCATGATCTCAGGGTCATGACATAGTGCCCGTGTTTGGCTCTGTGCTGACAGCGTGGAGCCTGCTTGGGATTCTATCTCCCCCACCCTCTCTAAAATACATAAATAAACTTAAAAAAAAAAAGAGCCTTTGATCTAGAGCAATTCTATCCAATAGGAATAGTCACAAATGCAAACCACATATTTAAATTTAAATTTTCTAGTAGTCACATCAGAAAAAGTAAAAAATAAACAGGTGAAATCAGTTTGTTTTTTTTTAATGTTTATTTATTTTTGAGACAGAGAGAGACAGAGCATGAACGGGGGAGGGGCAGAGAGAGGGAGACACAGAATCGGAAACAGGCTCCAGGCTCTGAGCCATCAGCCCAGAGCCCGACGCGGGGCTCGAACTCACGGACCGCGAGATCGTGACCTGAGCTGAAGTCGGCTGCTTAACTGACTGAGCCACCCAGGTGCCCCTGGGTTTTGTTTTAATCCACATCCATCACACCTTCGAGCATTCGAGAAGTAATTAAAAGCGAGATTGGTGATGTGCAGTTGAGAAAGGGAAAAGGCTTTCCAGAAGGAGGGGGAGGGCACTCTGTAGACCCCAGGCATTGTCTCCGCCCCCCGCCCCCCCATGTGTCATCCTCTCCACTGAACAATGAGACTCAGGTCAGAGGGCATGGTGGGTGCTGTGCCCCGCCGAGGTCCCCTCCCTGCCAAGGCACTCAGGCCCCTGATGGCAGTTCATGCCACCTACTGGGTCCCTCTCCAGGACTCCTCTCCAGCTGAGTCACTTTGCTCAAGGGCATGTCCTTTCCAGGGGCAACCTGTGTCTGACCGGCACTGGTGAGTGGGGATGTATCCCTTGCCCAAATTCTGGACAATTCTGAGGGCCATCCCAGCCCCAGAGCTCCCACAGGATCCACGAAGACCTCACAGCTTAACTCACTCCTCTGCCCACTCCGACCCTCACTCACTCCCAGACAGCTTGCTGATCCCAAGAGCACTCCTCAGTAAATGTCCATCATGCAATCGGCAACAGAGAGGTTAAGTGACTTGCCCAAGGTGACACAACCCGTCCACTCCCCAGAAGTCAGAGTTCACCGGGGCTTACTGTCCCTTGGCCCCTTCTTACTCCAGGGGTCTGCCCTATGGCTCCCCGCTGTTGTAACCCTAGAGAACCACACTGTTTCCTCCCTCTGCACCTTTGCACACATTGTTGCTTATGCCTGGGGAATCGCTTCTGTTCCTCCACCATAGAAATCCTACCTCCCTTGGGAGGGTGGAGAGTGGGGGGGGGGGAAGCTCAAATTACCCATCCTCTCCTCCCCCAGGAAGCCTGCCTGGGTTAGCCAGCTCTAAACTCTCTAGATGGTTCTAAATCCCTAGTGTGCTTCCTGTAATCTGTGGACACGCGTGTGCAGTAAGAGCCCATGGGAACTGTTAAGCCTGAAGAGTTGGATGAGGACAGAAGTGGAAGGGGCCAGGAGAATATCCTTTCTGGGCACCACCTTGTGAAACTTGTGTGCATTTCCATGTTACTCCCAGGAGATTAGTTAATTGCGGACTAGACTGTACTAGGGACTTTCCATCTGAAGCATCCACCACGGTGTTTCACGGCAGCTTATGTCAATCTGGTTAATCTGGAAGCCCATGAGTAGCCTCTCTATGATGTCCCCATGTCAGGCGTAGGACATGGGAGGAATATCCTGCCTGGGAGATTCCAGACCCTGGTCTAGGCTGGGGGTCAAGAGGCTGTGCCAAACAGGACCCAGGACCGAGGTCCAGAGTCAGACGGCTTGGGTTCAATCTTGAATCTCAGGCACCTTGCCTTGGGTAAGTCACTGCAGCATTTGGAGCCCGTGTCCCCTCCTGGGGTAATCTCACTGTAACTTGCACGGGTGCAGTGGCGATTGAATGCATTACATCAATACCTATGCAGAGCCAGCGCTCAGCAGGTGGGAGCTTCCTCCGGGTCCCCTGCGTGGGGCGCTGCGCCTCAGCGGGCATCCAGGCCTGAGGTGCTGTAAGGAGAGGCTGGCAGGCCAGAGACCGGGGCTACGAGGGCTCGCTCCTGCCAGTCCGATTCTATTTTCTGTCTGGGCCGTGGGAACAGCAGTGAGGGCTGGCTGGGCCTCAGCCTGACGGGGCTGCACACCCCGTGTTTGGGCAACCCACTGTCCGCCAAGCCTATTGGCGTAACAGTGCCCCTTCTCTCCCAGGAGAGGCTCTCCCCCCGGGAGGAAATCCCTGCCTCTGAGCTCTGCAGAGGCGTCTTACCTAGGCGAACCTGCCAGAGAAATTGCCAAGGGGCAGACCGCGTGTTTTTCTAGTGAGGGGTGGATAGGCAGACACCTGGTCTGCACCTCTTCTTGGCCCTTTGGCCTTTTCCTTCTGTCTCATGGTCTTGCAAACTGTGGCTGCTCCCTTACTCTGTTGAAGCCCCTCCTTCCCCATCTGCCAAAGGGCCCACAGCCCCTTCTTCCCAGGGCTGCTGTGGGAAGTGTCCAGCCCAGAGTAGGTATTCCCAAAATAACAGGGAGGATCTCAGTCCTTCTCCCCTTCAGGGAGTCCAAGTCAGGAAAATCAACAGCTTTTTGGTATCAGACATCACTGAGGTCCACTAGCCCTGCCCTCCCAGTATGTGGACAGCTGGGGTGGGCACCTCCTTTCTACCTACCCCCAAAACGAGCAGTCCCTCCTGTGTGCGTGGGTGGGCCCTGAGTGGCTGACATCGGGGCATGGGGCACGGCCTGTGCAAGGAAAGGTCATGGGGTCTGGGCAGATGCGAGCTGCTTGCTACCCGCAAATACCTGGGGGCATCCGTACCTGCCTTTTCCAATTGTTTTAGAAGGGGCTCTGTCCTCTCCAGGCAAAGCCTGTGAAACTTGAATTCTGGAGCCGGGCAAACGTGATCCTTTTTTTTTCTCTCCTGTGCCACACGGGCTGCTGAGGCTTCTGGCTTTTACGTATACTTAGAAATAAATCTATTTCTAAATGAAATATTTCAGATCGCCAAAATACATAGTGTTCTTTTTTTTTTTTTAATGCTTATTTACTTATTTTGAGACAGTGACAGAGAGAGGGTGTGGGAGGGTCAGGGAGAGAGGGAGAAAGAGAATCCCAAGCAGGCTCTGTGCTGCCAGCATAGAGCCCAACGCTGGGCTCGATGTCACTAACTGTGAGATGGTGACCTGAGCCGAAATCAAGAGTCAGACGCTTAACTGACTGAGCCACCCAGGCGCCCCCATAAAGAGTGTTCTAATGGCCATTCATGTTCCCACTATCCAGCCTAAGGGAGAAATGATTCCATAAATAATGGTAACGGCCTTCGGTTAGTTGAAGGCCCCTATGTGAGCCCGCCTCCCCAGAGGTAAGTCCTCCTCTGAGAATGCTGTTTATTACTTCCTGGCCACATAGGTAAAGACTCCTGTGCAGTATCTAGTGTTATTCTGCATGCTTCTAAACCTGAGAAAGCATGTTATACAATGTGCAACTTACACTTGGCTTCTCTCTGCTCTGCCCTTAGGTTTCTGGGCTTCATCTACGGAGTTCTAGTTCATTTGCAGGCTTCCGGAGTCCTTCATCACGTGAACAGGCCACAGATGGCGTAGCTAGCCTCCCATTAATGGACATTTAGTTTGTCTCCAGTTTTTGCTGTTACAAACAATACTGGGATACATATAATTATACAGACTTTTCCCTCTGGCTAGCATACCTCCCTTCCCCAACCTCGGTCGCCCAGAAACTCCTATGCATTTGTCAAAACCATCCTCGCAGGCATCAGGACCCGGACTCTTCAGGGTGACCTCCTCCCAGAGCAGCTGGAATCCCGGGTGGAGCTGCCAAGAGGTGTTGCCCCTTGAGGACTCTGTGGGGCCCCGGGCTGCTACTCCTCAGGAACAGACACGCATCGGGGCCCTAGCACACTGGCCAGTCTTGTTCCAAGAAAGGAATGCAGGGCTTTAGGATAGGAATTGATGGTAGCCAAAGAGCACGGGTTCTCGAATCTGCATTTTGGGCGAGGCTCGGTGGCAGGGCTCATGTTCCTTCTTGCAGCATCTGCTGGTGGCTGGAATGGCGGGGGGCTGGCTGGGCTTTGATCTCCAATGGGGCGGTTGGACGCTCTACACGGTGGTCCAGGATTCCAGAAAACCAGAGGCAGAAGCTGCCTGGCCTCCTAGGGGCCAGCCTGGAACAGGGCCAGGATTATTTCCACTGCATTTTGCTTTTGCCCATGCTGTGTGCTCAGTTGGAGACACTCCTCCAACCCCCCACTTCACGGATTGGCCTAACTTCCATTTACCCATCCATCAGGAGACATCACTTGCCCCGGGGACTCAAAGCCCTCCCTCATATTCCCAGAGCAGCCTGTACTGCCTTGATCACACTGCACTGGAATTGTTGCTTTCCCAAAGGCCTCTCCAGGTAGAATGCAAACTTGCATCCCGTGCCATGCCTGGCACATGGCAGGTGCTCTGGGCATATTTGTCCACTGAAAGGATCCAGTAAAGGGTGTGCTCTTTGCACAGCACCCCAGAGAGCCTCCCATTTAGATGCTGCACTTGTCACGGACCCTGAGACAGAGCTTAGTGTTCAGGATGTTTATTAGGAAGTTTCCTTGAGATTAATACCTGTGTAAGGGATGGGAAGGAAGCAGGAGTGGCCTGAGGGAGATCCCTTGGGAGGAACCCAGGACAGGTTTGCCTGCCCCTAGGCGTGTCCTGGGGCTAAATTAGCCCATCAGCAGAAGATGGCCAGACTTTCATTCTCCTGTCTCAGTAGTCATTGGGATGTAGACCACCCCTACCTGGGTGTGACCTTGGGGGAGGAGGCTGTCTGCAGTGGAGGCTATCCCAGAAGGGGCTGATGGTTGGGGGGCTATCTGCTTACGGCCCTCTCTGTGGCTCACACAGTAAGTCCTTCTTTGGAGGGGGATTGGAATGACAAGCTTTTGTTTTCCTCTTGGGATAGAAGAACATCTTGGTGGGGGGGAGGGGGCAGGTAGTAGTCCCTGAGAGCTAAGAGGAAGTGCCTTGCCAGCTGTGACCTGTGGCTGGAGGAAGAGTTGCTGTGAGAGCAGAGTACTGACATCCATGCCTGGGGGAGCTGGAGTTTCACTTCCAGGTCTTCATGGGGCTTCATTCCATCAACACTCAGAACGTCCACCTCTTCTGTGCCAGGCACTGTGACTTGTAGTGGGGGGGGGGGGTCTGGGTATCACTTGGGTGTGAATCGTGTCTCTATGACCTCCACTCCCTCCTTTCTGACCACTCCCCCATTACCTACTGTCTACACTTCTTCCAGACTGATCTTTCCAAAAAGCAAATCATGTATTCAACTCTCCTCCTTAAACCGTACTTAGAAATCTCAGCTCCGGGCGGGCCAGGGCATGCCAGGCCCTCTGTCATCTGCTCCGTCCAACTCTCTCACCTCATTTCCTTATCCCCTTGGTCACTCGGCCCCAGACATGCTAAAGTGGATCTGCCTTGGCAATTACTGCTGCCCTTGCCTTGGGCCACTTTCCCTCCAGATGTTCAGAGAGGCTTCTTCCAAGTCTGTAAGATCCAGGTTCAATGTCACCTCTTCCAGGAAGCCTTCTCTGATTACACACTCGATGCATTTTTTTTTTCATATTTATTCAACAAATATTTATTGAGCACTCACTATGTCCCAAGCACTTTCCAGGCAGAGGGGATATTCGAGGAGTTGGACTCCGGGCCTTGCTCTCTTGCAGCTTATATGCTAGTGGGAAAGACAATCAATCAATCAACGAAGATAAAAGGTGCCACGATTTCAGAGTGTCAAGTGCTACTGAAAACACACACACACACACACACAACAAGAGCCAGGTAAGGGGGGCGAAGAGTGTCCGGTCGGGGTCCGTCACATACAAGTAGCCTCCCCCACCAAACACGGTGCAGCTGTGCGGACCCGCCCTGGGCGCGGAGTCAGGAGCGGCGCGCTGAGGAAGCCCGGGAGGTCGTCGGGGCGGCGGCGAGGGTCACCTGGGCCCCACCCTCGGCTCCAGGCCGCCGCCGCGCCGCCGCGCGCTCGCTCCCGGGAAGGGCGCGCCGGAGCGGGTCACCCAGGTGCGCGGCCTCCGGGAGCCACCGCCCCGCCGCGCGGCCGGGGGGGGGGGGGGGGGGCGGGTCCGACCGTGGCCCCGCCCCCGGGCCGTCCATAAATGCGCCAGGCCGGCCGGCACCCCGGGTTCCGAGCGCGGTTTCCAGCGGGCGGCCGGACGTCGGCGCGGCCCGCGGCCGGTTTGCTGCCACGCCTGGGTCGCGGCGGGCGCGGAGCCGCAGCCATGCTGTTCTGGCACACGCAGCCCGAGCACTACAACCAGCACAGCTCCGGCAGCTACCTGCGGTAAGGGCCGCGCCGCCCCGGCTTTACGGGCGCAGCCCGCGGGGCGCGGCCGGGGTCGGCGGGCGAGGCGCCGTCGGACGTCCCGGGGCGGGGCGGGAGCCGCAGGGCCCCGGGTCCCGAGCGCCCTCGCCGCGCCCCGGCCTTCCCGCTGTCCGCCCTTTGGGGACTGGGAGGGACGTCGCCAAGGTCCCGCCTAGGGACGGACGGACCCCGGCGGGGCCCGTCCTCCCTCGACGACCCTGGCGGGCGCGGAGCGCACACCTGCTGGCCGCAGCCGCCCAGTCCGGCAGCCTCCTCCCGTCTCTCCTCTCCACGCTCGCGCGGGAAGAGAGAGGAAACTTCCTGCCGTCAGTCCGGTGCCCGTCGCGGGGAAGTCTGGTCCCCTGCTCTTTGCCCCTCTCTGCCCGGGTCCTTCTCCGAGCCTCGCGCCCTCTCCAGTCACCTTGGGCCGCGGGGCGAGTGAGCGGCGAGGGCGCGTTTCTGCCTCGCGCGCCGGCGGGCGGGGGCTCCGAGGAACAGGTGGCCCCCTCCTTCCAGGTGGTCTTGCGTTATCGGCCTGGGGCCCGCACGTTTATTACCCTTGATGGAAATCTTTCTTCTTCTGCAGGGACTTGACTAGTGCTCTTCAAAGGGAAAAGTAAGTCGTGCTTGTTTTTTTCAAAGTTCTCTCCCATCCCCTTTGAGGAAGTACGAGCCCCGTTAGCTTCGGTTCCTGGAGGATTGTTTTTCCCTGTTCTGCAGCTGGCTGGGCACTAATGGGCAGTCATTTCATTTTCTGAACTCGCCTGAACCAGCTTTAGCCTGTCTTTATTTCCATCCTAGTCACGGTTTATGAAATGTGCCTAATTTAACCCAAAGGGCATTTGGTATGGGCTCGGAGAAAGTGAGTCGTGAGACCCAGGGAGAGGGAGTCGCTGGCACTGGTAGCCCTGAAGTGAGAGCCATTCTGAGTGCCCCCCAACCCCCCCCCCCCCCCACTTTTTTTGCCCCAAGAAGTTCTCACTCAGATGTAGCAGTCCACGTTATTTGGAAATCCTGGCTTCTGATAAGTATGCGTCCAGTAGTCCTCTCTGAAGCCATCGCCCTTCGGGAAGCAAGGAAATGATTGGGTTTAACTGATGTGTCTTCTGTTCCTTATTCCTGGGTCTGAGTAGTAGAAGGTGGCAGAGTGTAGCCTGTTAATTGAGGAATGATGGCTTCCCTGCAGACCCTGGTGATGTCATCCGAGGGAAGCTGCTGGGGGAGGGGGTGGGGGATGTCGGGGAGTCTGCTGGGGGTTGTTAGACCCTGCAAAATTGTATCCGTTCACCTATATGAACTGTCACAGTGGAGTCCCTTTTTATGGTACTGTGCCATGTGGTTACAGTTGTGGTGTTTTGGCCGAATTTTAGTTTGTGGCCATTAAATATGTTGCCGTATCTTAAAAACAAGTTTGAAGGTGACCTTGAGTGGAATATGAGTGTATTTAAAACTTCCTGGATACTTAAAATGTCATCCCATTAGGGAATAATGCCCCACTGTGTAGGAGGCTCTTCTACTGAGATGGAAATTTGTCTGTGGAGTTCCTTAGATACCTTTTTAGGATTTTGGTGTTGTATTGGGGGTCAGGCGGTGGGGTGGGAGTTGGGGTGCAAGGTGCCCCAAAGCCATATTGGTTTCTGGGGTCATTTTGGGGGCACGGATAAAGAAACATTTGGTCCATGGTATTTATTTTATTTTTTATATTTTTACTTCGCTCTTTGGAAGCTAGGGTTTTCACCCTTATAGAGGCTGACCTCGGTGAAGGCCAAGGTGAGGGTTAGTGACTATTGCCACTGGTTCCCGCAACTCCAGAGTGAGCGTCTTGTCCTTTTCCTTGGTTTTTATATTTTATTTTTGGTCTCCTCACGCTGCACCACTTGTGCAAATCGTCTGACCTTACCAGTAGTGGCCTTTACTCTTTTCTTCCTTTTTCTGTTTGATGTTCTCGTGACTTTTATTCCTTGGCAAATAAGGATGCCAGGCTTGAAACAAGTTACTGTTGAGTGATGGTTCTTACCACCCCTGCCTTTTCTTCTTCCTTTTTTTTTAATTTAAAGGCAGCAGGCGCATAGATTATTAACTTAACATGGTCTGGGCAAACATGACCTTATGCAATCCCCAGGTGAGCAGGCCTGCCTACTTCTCCCATGTTCCTAGATAACCACTTGGGCTGGGAGTGAGCGCCAGTCTGGCAGAAGGAAAGTGTGGTGTTCGGAGGGCCAGGACAGCACTGCGCTCCTGTCTTTGGGCTGCACATGGTGGCCCGGGAGGCCCCCCCCCCCCCCCCCCCCCCCGCTCAGGAGAGTTTCCAGGTGTGCTCTGAGCCAGACTTTAGTTCCCGCGAATGGTTTGGCATTGCTCGGGTGTGTGCCGGGTTTGTGTTTTAGAGACTACTGGTTTATTGTGTCAAATGAGGAACAGATTGTACCAGTGACTCTGTGGTTTATATAGTGAAGCGGGGTCAGTGGATGTGATTCATAACCCGGGACACTCAGAGGGAGGAGGGTGATCAAGATAAGGGCCCCAGCGCTTTTTTGGCACTGGTTTCCTAGCTGCTTGTAATTTAGAGGTCTTAAAGCCACTCCTGCTCACAGGTCATTCGCGTTCTCAAGAATTTCTTTTTCCCTTGTGAGGACACTTCAACAGTACATCTAGATACAAGTCCTAGGCTGATGTGAGACTGATTTTTTTTTTTTTTTTTTTGGATATGTCAGGGGGATTTGTTCAGAGGTGGAGGAAAAGAATCTTTGAGCATCTTGATGTTTTCCGGTTGGATAAAGAAAACTGAATTAAAGCCAAGGTCTTTCCTGCTTGTTTTGCATTTAGGAGATACTGTATGACCCTTAAAATTATGAGTCGACTGTCCTTTTTTTTTGAAGAGTGGTGGTGGTAGGGTGTCATCTGAGTGAGTGAAATGCAATTCCTACGTGTTTGCATAGTTTACAGAACCCTAAGGACAGGGGTGAATTGGCCCGAGAAGCCACCAGTGAATAGAATGGCTGACTTAAAAAGTTACAGGTTTTGTTCAGATTCTTATGTTAACTAAAAGCCAGCCTTCCTAAGGAGCAGTCTCCTGTGGATGGAAACCATGTGGCATTTACAGTTTACCCCACTGCCGCTGGTCCCTGTGACACAGAGAAGACTTCTGTAATTTGTAGATAGTAGATAAGTTTGCATTTTTGCCTCCTTGATTCGATTCTGTAAATCCCTGCAGGGCCACTGGGGACAGGTGTATTCTGTTGGAAACCTGCTTCTCTGAGCGTTGGTGACTCGGGGTTCAGAAAGCTGAGCCAGCACGCTGCCCTGCATTTCGCTGCGCTGCCCTGGGTGCCCCTGGTCAGGATCCGCTTGCCCATCGAGGCTGTGTCTTCGCCCTGGGGCTCCCGGGGGGGCCCCATGCCTGACTGCCCCCTCCGTGTGTTGCAGCGATGTGCTCGCCCTGCCCATCTTCAAGCAAGAGGAGCCGCAGCTGTCCCCCGAGAGTGAGGCCCGCCTGCCGCCCCTGCAGTACGTGCTGTGTGCTGCCACGTCCCCGGCCGTGAAGCTGCACGAAGAGACCCTGACCTATCTCAACCAAGGTAGTGGCTGGAACGCGGGGGCCGGGGCAGAGCCTGGGGGCCGGCGCGACCTCCGGGAGGGATGGGGAGTCGGCCTGAATGACCCCCTTCCGGCTTCCTTACCTTGTCACAGTGGGGTTAGTCGGGAGGGAGGCTGTCGCGTCAGACACATGCATTTCCCAGCCGTGGGACCTCCCTGAGCCTCTGTGTCTTCATCTGCAGAGTGGACGCAGCAGCTGTGCTGTTATTCAAGCCAGCCGCGGGGTACGCGTGGTTTCTTGTGCACGCCCTCCGTGGGGCAGGTGCTCAGCGATCCGTGGCCACTGGTGTGATTACTGTTGACTGTGACCACGACCGATGTCCTTGCCTGGACGTCGATGGAGCACGTGAGGTATAGCGGACCTGCTGTCCTTTCTGGAGCCGCAGCAGGCCGTGGCGGGAAGACTGGCCCCGTCCTAATGCGCCACGGGGGCTGGACCCCGCACATGCCAGACGGAAGCCCTGTGTGGTGCTGGTGACAGGGCCGTGCACGCGTCCTGGGAGAAGTGGCGTGGGCTTTGCAGTCTGAATCTCAGGTCCGTGACTTTGAGCTGCCTTCTCTGTGCTCCGTGTTTTCACATGGAAACTGAGAAGTGTAATTTGGGGACATTCAAAAGGAATGAAGTTGTTCCAAGTGTCTGCGATGATAACGGCTGTTGGGCTGCTGATTGCCTTTATCAGGACACGTGGATCAGCGTCCCAACAGATGGCGTTTTTGCGGTTTCTGTGTGAGCCTGTGTGTGTGTTTATTGAACTTCCTTCCTGGGTCACCTCCTAGACACCCCGGCATCAGGTGGGTTCGCTGACCCTGTGTTTCTCCGTGGGGAGAGCAGAGGGGCAGGGAGCACAGCCGTGTCGGTGGGCCTGCACTGTCCTGCAGGGTGCCACGGCACTTTTGTCTTACGTGGGCTGCCTCCTTTCTGGAAAACTTGGGAGTCCTGAATTTGGAGAGCCAGCCAGGGGTGGAAATGCAGCCGGATCGTCGGCTGTCCTCTGCTGGCTGGCCAGCTTCTGGCCGGGGGGACCAGCTGAGTGCCAGCAGGTGGCTCTGCGTCTTCTCCGGAAGGAAGCAAGCCCCCTCCCATGGTTGACATGACCCAGTGGAAGGGCATGCCTGTTCCCCTGGGTGACTCCCTGGCCTCAGCTGGTTGCCAAGCCCAAACTCCGTTGCAGTAGGGGGCCTGACTCAGGCTCTGACTGTATGAGGTGGCCATGGGGAAGAATGCCTCTGGGCTGGTCTGTGGAGGGGCTTCCGCCATTTTCCTTTCTCTTTCAGAGAAGGTCAAATGCTACAAACTTGTGTACCTTTGCTTTCTTGTCTGGGCCTCTGCTCTTTTGTCTCAAGGTAGCCTGGAGAAATTGGCTCCTGTTTGCTGAGCTTTGAGGCCCGAGGCTGGTCTTGTCCTGCGGTGCTGAGGAGTAAGTGGTTGGGGGCCACGAGTCTGGCCCTGGACACTGAGTGTGCACCCGCCTCCCTGCCCCGTCTGCAAGGCCTTTGCCTGCCTTCCCTGCCTTCCCTGCACCCCTCCCCTCTTTAATCAGCCAACTTTGGACCATGTTTGGCAGTCCGCATACCGGGCCTTTTTTAAGAGTTTCTCCTTTGTTCAGTGCAGAAAAGTTAAGAGGGGAAAAGAGTTGCCTCGTGGTCTTACTATCCTGTGTCAGTTTGGTGTATTTACTTTAGATACTTTTTAAGTTGCATTTTCCTGATTATTAAAATAACACGTGCTCATGATAAACAGTTTGGATGATTTAGACAAGTATAGGAAGAAAATGGGAAGAGAAAAAATGTGAAATCTCCTAATTACACCTGAGAACCCCTGCTAACCTGATTTCCATGTGTATTTGTGAATGCATCTTTTAGAACTGTGACCCTACTCCAGAAGTATGTCTGCCTTTCATTTTTTTTTTTTTAATGTTTGTTTATTTTTGAAAGAGAGAGAGAGAGAGAAAGCCTGGGCGCACGTGAGCAAGGGAAGGGGCAGAGTGAGGTGGGGGGGGGGCAGAGTCTGGACTGTCACTACAGAGCCCGACGTGGGGCTCGAACCCACAGACTGTGAGATCATGACCTGAGCCAAAGTCGGACGCTTAACCGACCAAGCCACCCAGGTGCCCCTGAACTTCTCTCATTTCATTCGAAATGCTTGAGAACCTAAATTTTTGTAATGGTTGCAAGATATCACATGTTCTAGGTCTGTTGCTTCGAGCAGTGTCATGGATGGACACTCAGCTTTCAGTTGCTATCTTTGTGTGAAATGTTGATTAAAAAAAAAAATTAATAAATTACCTTCGAAGTAGGATTACTGGATCGAAGCCTTCTCAGCAGAATGTCCCAGCAGGGCACAGTTTACTGTCTTTTTCCCAATATTGGATGTTGTGGCTTTTCATCTGAATAGTGAACCATGGAACTTAAAGCAGAATTTCTGTCATTGTGGTTATCGTAAGCTAGTATCCGTCAGTCGGTGTGGTCAAATATTTATTGTAAAATAGGTTTCTTGATCTTTTACATTTCTCCATCAATAATGTTCATGTAGTTTGTCCATTTTTCTACTGGGAGGTTTATGTCTCACTGATTGTAAGAGCACATCATATTAGAAAAGTATCAACTTTTAGTTGCTATATGTTGCAAACACTTTCCCTTGTTGGCTGCCAGCCGTTTCTATTTATTGGGTGACAATTATATTTATGCTGTGGGATCTGTGTCATAATTTTTTTTTCTGTGTAAAAATTTATTTGGAATGTCTATTGTAAAATCTTTCAGTCTCTTAAAACAGTTTTTCTTCTATGCTAAGAATGCCCACCCACCCCAAAATCACTTAGTAGTTTCCTAAATTTCATTTTATGGTTTCCAAGCTGTAACACTGAAGTGCATTTGCAATATTTTTTGAAACTTAGTAATTAGGCATTTAATGATATTTTGGATTATTATTCCTTAACATATATATATTTTTTCAGCCTTACCAGTGAGATTTATACTGTCACATTACATTTGGAATTTATGATGTGATATAAAGGTCTAACTTTGTTTATTTTTCTAGATAGTTAACCTACTAGTTATTGCCTAGTTTATCCTTTTCTCACTGGCTTAAAATGCTGCTTTGGAAACATTGAAAAAAGATGTATTCTAGGGTATTGGTCCAGAAACAACGCCTCGCCCCTTATATAGGTATTTGTCCTGTAGCCCAGATATTCATTGATTCTTGCCCCATTTCACACTGACCTGTTTATCATGGCTTGGAAATTGTTTCCCTATTTGAGTGTAGAAGTCCCTTTAATCATTTTTCTTAGTTCCTCTTGATCATATTCTTACAGATGGATTTTACAACCACTGAATCTGCTTGGTATACCTTTTTTCTTTTTTTTCACAGCGATGAGATGATACACTTTATGAAATTGTTTCTTGATTTTATTAAACACTCTTCTTGTAATAACATTTTTTTGTCATTAAAGCTTCTTTAATCTCATTTAAAATGTTTGCATATTATTTCACTATTTTTTCTTGTTATTTAGGATAGCATAGTGGCATCACTGCTTGAAGAAAATATACAATGTAGTGTTTTTTTTTTTTACCATGTTTCCCATAATAGAGTGGAAAGTCTGAGGACAGAGCCATGTTTTATCTTTTTAAGTGCTGTATCCCTGCCATTAAGCTTGGTGCCTGTGATACCGAAGTAGGTGTTCTATTGATATTTAGAAAATTAAACAGTAGGCATGATTTACTTTCCATTCTATTTTTCTCTCCTCTCTTTAAAAAAAAAAAATTTAAATGTCTGTTTATTTTTGAGAGAGAGACAGTGAGAGCCAGGGAGAAGCAGAGAGAGAGAGAGAGAGGGAGACACAATCCGAAACAGGCTCCGGGCTCCGAGTTGTCAGTGCACAGCCCAATGTGGGTCTCGACCTCACAAACTGGGAGGTCGTGACCAGAGCTGACATCGGACGCTTAACCAACTGAGCCACCCAGGCGCCCCTCTTCTCTCTTTGTTGCTGTCACTAATAATGCTGAACTGAATATCTTTTTCAGTGTCTTTTATTTAAAGTAGTCTATACTTCTATGTCATAGGACACATTGTCACTGATTCAGTTAAAAACAATGGTTTTGATACGTCATTTAAAACCTTTTGGGTTAATTGAAAAGTTAGATATTAATGCTATTTTTTTTTTTAATTTTTAAAAAATTTTTTATTTTTTTCAGTAATCTCTACACCCAACATGGGGCTCAAACTCACAGTCCTGAGATCAAGAGTCACCTGCTCTTCTGACTGAGCCAGCCAGGCGCCCTGCTATTAACAGGATTTAATGTTTATCGCGTTGGCTCTGTGATGTCTGTTGTACTATTTCTGAGGCCACGCCATATCGTCTTCCTTAAAATGGTATTTTTAAAGCTCTGAAAACATGAAGGGATGCTCTGTCTGGAAGACATTTAAACCATCAGATGCTCATTTCTCGCCGTAGTGTCAGGGCAGTGTGTTCCATATGGGTGTCTTCTCACCAAGCCTATGGCTGATTTTATATATGGTAGAAATGATTTGTAAACAATGTATGTCTTCTTCCTCTGACATGGAGTCCTAAGAAGTGGGTGGACAGCTGTTGCATGGAGGTCTGCAAAGTCCCAGATCAACCTTTTTGTCAGTGGCCAGATCTTTCCTGAAGGCTGGAGCCAGAAGGCTGGGGTAGGGGGAGGAGTCTGGGAGAACCGAGGAAAGAGAGCCCCAGGCAATTTGTGTAGGGATTTCTGGCTTGGAGATAAGGAACAGCTTTGCAAGACTGGCTTGTTTTGGAGAAGACTTTTGGTGTTTCCTTAAAAAGAACTCTTGAATCTTAAATATAGTAATAGATTCTTACGGGAGTCATGAATGAACTTCCTGTCCTTCGGAATGAGAGGTGGTTTAGTGCAAAGAAAGAAAAGCCACAAGCAAAGGCAAGAACGAAGTGTGTGTGTGCGTGCAGGGGTGGGGTGGGGGTGCAGTTAAGCACACTGTCTATCTTGAAGAACCCTAAGTGGTTTAGGTTAACTAAGGTTGGGGGAACACAAAGAGTTTGAATGATACGGCTGGAGGGGTAGACCAGATGGCCGAGTTCTCCAGCTGCCTTGTGAAGGCTGAGCCTTTGGGCAGCCACCTGGGCAAGTTACTTAACCTCTCAGTGCCTTCAATTCCCCATTTATAAAATGAAGGAAATAAAGTCCCTACAAAGAAAATGCTACTATGTGGACAAAATGGGTTAATACCTGTAGAGCCTTGAAAGGGGTGTCTGGCACATAGTAAGCACTCAACATTGGCCATTATTAATAAATAGAAACCTGTTTACCCTAATTCTCTTTTTGAGAGAGAGAAGGTGCGAGTGAGGGACAGAGAGAGAAAGAGAGACTCCTACAAAGGTAGATAGAGAAGCGGGGCTCACCTGAAGCAGGGCTTGAGCTCCCCCGATGTGGGACTCAGACTCACAAACCATGAGATCATGACCTGAGTAGAGGTCAGATGCTTAATGACTGAGCCACCCCAGCGCCCTTTATCCTTTTTGTAATTCAAAGATGAGCACAGGTTGGTTCTAGAGCTAAGAATTGCAAGGTGGGAGCTTTGGGACAGATTAAAGGCAGGAAGGCCTGCTGAACTTTTCTTTTCTACATTCATTGTACAACCAGATGATAGACATAACCTGGAGGAGACATTTCCTACACAGGCTGTTAAAATACCGTCTTTAATTTTGTGATTCCAGAAGGTATTGGACCCCTCCCTAGATGATGTCAGCTGTTGTGTCGAGGATTGCTTTGCTTGGATCCTCAACCACGTAAAGCTTTGTGGAGGACCTCTGCCTTTAGTGTGATACTTTGTTCAGCCCTGTAGAATTTACAAACTCTTTCTGATGTTCTCTTTTGAATAATTCTCCCAAAATGTATGATCCCCATATTACAGGTAGGCTGAGAGAGGCTAAATCTGCTTCCCTCTCCTGTGTTAGGCAGTTAGGCAAGTCTGGGGAGTGGTTGAGCCAGGGGTGTGATAATGAATGGAGTTCTGGAAGGAGAGAGGTGTTTTTTTTTTTTTTTTTTTTTTTTTTTCCTGGCCTGGAACTTCCTACAAGGCAGGATTCTCTGCTGGGCACTTCCGGGAGCGATACCTGCCACCTGGTACTCCTTATGCAGTTCTCAGGATGAGTGTGTGAAACTTGGAGGGGAGACAACTTGTGGAGGAATGGAAGGGGGTAGAAAATGCCTCCTTGAGCAGAAAGCATAATCAGTTGCTCTTCCCCTCCCCTCCCCCCCCCCCCCCCCCTTCAGGCTCTCCACCCACCCACAGTGACCTGAGGGAATGGCCAGGGAGATAAGAACTCTGGGCGGGGAAGTCTTGTCTTCCAGCTCCGAGACCAAGAATGAATGGCCACCGTCTTTTGACCAGCTTCTGCTCTAGGGGAAGTCACTTAATCTCTAGAAGCCTCAGTTTCCTCACCTGTGGGATGGAGACGGTTTCATTTTTGTGTTGCTCTTGAGAATTAAGTGAGCAACAAGAATCTGGCAAGTGGTAAGCAGAGTTATGTGTCCCCTGTCCCCAGTTTTTTTATTAAAAACATTTTTTTATTAATGTTTATTTTTGAGAGAGAGAGAGGGAGACCCAGAATCTGAAGCAGGCTCCAGGCTCTGAACTGTCAGCAAGGAGCCTGATGCGGGGCTTGAACTCACAAACCGTGAGATCATGATCTGAGCCGAAAACAAGAGTTGGACGCTTCACCGACTGAGCCGCCCAGGCGCCCCTACTTCTGTTTTTTTAAATACTTCTACCCAGCACGTCAGTGAGCCTTCATGTTCACATATCTTTGTGCTTAAGCAGGGGTGAGACTATCTGCAGGATAAATATCCAGAAATGGAATTGCCCGCACAAAATTTCAACAGATATTGCCATACTGCCCTGCAGTGAAGGTGCACTTATTTGTACTTGTATGAACAATAAGTACTGAATAATTGTTTACTTCTCCCTGCCGTATCATCTGTCCCTTGATTCTACCACACCTGGAATATAAAGTCCTCGAAGGCAGAGCCCTGGTTCACTGCTGCTCCTAGTTCAGTGCCTGGAATACATGACTTCTTTGAGTGAATGAAGAACTTCCATTCTTCTATACCTTTGCCAAAATGTTTTCACCTCAAAAACCTTAAAATAGGGGCACCTGGGTGGCTCAGTCAGTTGAGCATCCGGCTCTTGATTTTGGCTCAGGTCACGATCCCAGGGTCGTGGGATCGAGCCCTGCTTTGGGTTCCATGCTTAGCATGAAGCCTGCTTAAGATTCTCTGTCTCTCTCCTTCTGTCCATCTCCCCTGCTTGTAAGTGCATGTACACACACATACTCTCTCCCTCACCCCCAAACCCACCGAAAAACCCACTTAAAGTAATGGGGAAAGCGTAAGGTATTTGTGCTGTAATATTTGTGTCCTTAATGATACTGAATATGTATTTTATTTTTGAATGTTGTTTTTAAGTGATCTCTATACTCAATGTGGGCTCAAACTCGCAATCGCGAGATCAGAAGTCATATGCTCCACTGGCCGAGCCAGTCACGTGCCCCTGAATCTGTATATATGTTTTTTGTTATTTGGTTTTTACTGTTCTGTTTGCTTTTCATGTGCTATATACCTATTTGTCAAGTGGGCTTTTTATCCTTATTTATTTGTATAGGCTCTTTGCATATTTGGGATAACGCGTTAGAAATATTTTTCCACGTTTTTGTTGATTCATTCTTCATTTGTTTGCTTGTTCTTTCTTTTATGCAATATAGGTTTTTACAAGTTTTCATGGGATCAGGGGGTGCCTGGGTGGCTCATTTGGTTGAGCATCTGGGCTCAGGTCATGATCTCGCAGTTCTGGGGTTCAAGCCCTGCATCACATTGGGCTCTGCACTAACACGGAGCCTGTCTGTCTCCCTCTCCCTCTGCCCCTCCCCAGCTCATGTGCTCTCGCTCAAAAACAAATCAACATTAAAATTTTTTTTTTGTGGGACCAGGTTGTTGGATTTTGCCTTGATTCGTTTTGTCCCATTCTTCATATCCCATTTAGGAAATATCTTCTCTACCTCAAGATTTTGATTTATTCACCTGTTTTTAAAAAATGTTTTTCCCAAGTCTTTGACACTGTGGCATTTGTGCAGGTGTGTAAGGAATGAAGCAGGAATCCACCTCCATTACTTCCCAGGTAGACATCACGTTGTCCCTCCGTAACTTATAAATATGGAGCCTTCACATAGTAGAGCTCTGTGCAACCCTAGAAAGCATTAGGCAGATCCGTGCATTCATCCATGAAAGACAGCCAGCATGTGGTGTCAAGGTTAATAAAGTCTTTCCCCTTCTTGGTAACATCAGTTTGGATGACTCTATTCGTTATCCTTTCTTAGTACCTGGGCGGCAGATGAAAAGCTGGGATGTGCCCAGGTTCTGGTTCTGGCTCGCTATTCTTTCCCAGCTTACTGAACCTGTTTTCAGCCTGTGCTTTCTACGAAAAACAGAACACCCCCTTCGGGTGTTGTTTGGAGAATTAAATGAGATATTTGTTGCTGTTTTTTGTTCTTGCCATGCATGGGTACTTTACTTTGGGTACATAAAATTTAGAAACCGCGAAGAATGTTATAAACCGCGTAACATAGGTTAAAAAGAAAAAAAAAAACTTAGGGAACATAATGCTTTCCCAATAGTCAGTTCTCCATGATTAATCAATGAATGGGTATGGTTGTTGTCGATTGGTTCTTTGTTTCGTCATTGTTTTTAAAATCATCGGCGTTTATTGACATGAATACAAGGTTAGTTGGACAGATTGTTCATCTCAGCTCAAAGCGTATAGAAATGATTTTTAATGTTTCAGAGGTCTCCTGGTCATGTCAAACTTTAGTGGACCAATTAAGTTAAAATATAACACTGTACAGTCTACTTCCAGAGCGTCCGATGAACTAGGAATGATACAGTCATAAGAATTCTCTTAATACCGTCTATATTCTGGAAACACTATATTAGAAATGAGAACAATTCTACACGAGTTCAGTAACCTGGTAAATGAAACAGGCCTCCACCAGAGTTAATTAATTAATTTTTAAAGTTTATGTATTTTGAGAGAGAGAAAATGAGTGAGGGGCAAAGAGAGGGGGAGAGAAAATCCCAACCCATCTGCACTGCCCCCGTGCCACCTGATGTAGGGCTCACAAACCCAACTGTGGGATCATGGCTTGAGCAGAAACCAAGAGTCAGCTGCTTAACTGAGCCATCCAGGGCCTCTAGAGCTAATTTAAAGAGAGAAGACACCTCAGGTGACCTGCTGTGCTTGTAGATGTTTAGTGATTGGCTTCTGTGAATCTGAATCCAATCTGCCCATCCCCCTGTGTCCCTCCCTCACAGCTAACCCCTCCTGCCTCCGATGGGGGCCTGATGACTAAGGGGATGTCCTGATCTATTTAAAATGTAGGTGTTCTTGTTTTTCAAGCGTTGGGAGGCCAACAGATAAGGAGACAATTGCCATTGAAAGATAGCTCCTACTCCTCAAGAGAAGGGGGCACACCCCACCATCCAGGGGGGTGCCAGAGTCCCTCAGGAGGCAGAGAGATTAAGGGGAAAAATCTGGATGGGAGCCTTTACAGTGGTTTCTAGGAGAAGGAATGGGCGAGGCAGAATAAATATGTGTAGGAGTAGCTCTGGGGCGTAGGGGCTCTCCCAACACTGGTACCCAGCCCTGGAGTGGCCTAGGCAGGAGAATAGTGGCCTGGAGGGAAAGCTCTGGGAGGAGGTGGTTGGGGTGTGGTCTGTGGCTTGCTCGGTTTGCATATGAAAGCCACACACAAAGGCTAGTTATTTATAATCTGAGAACTGTCTAGCCCTAGGAGGGTTTGCGTCAGCAAGGCCCCAGATACCAAAGCAGCCGGAAACATGGTTAACTAATTAATTGAGTTTTAAAATGTTTATTTATGTTTTGGGGGGGAGGGGCAGAGAGAGAGAGAGAGACAGAGAGAGAGAGACAGAGAGACAAAGAGAGAGAGAGAAAGGGAGAGGGAGGGAGAATCCCAGGCAGGCTCTGCGCCCTGGGCAGATCCAGGGCTTAGTCTCCCTACCCTTGAGATTAGGACCTGAGCTGAAATCAAGAGTCTGCCACTTAAATGATTGAGCCACTCAGGGGCCCCAGAAACATGGTAAATTTAATACGTGACCTTGGGCGCTGCCCTGGGCTGCAAGTGGAATAGTGGGCACAAAGGAGCTATGTGAGAAAAGCTACATTTCAGACTTAGAGTCAGCCAGTTTTTTCTTAGTTGTCTGAGCTTCCTCTCAGTCTGCACAACCATCGCAAACTTTCTTGAGCCCTAATCTCACGGGAGCTGGTCTCCCTTTGCTCTCTCCGGGCCTTTGACCATCTCCCGGTAGGAGCCACAGTCTGGATGTGCAAGCCTGATGTTTCCACGCACCTGGGGAAGCCTCCCTGTTTCTCAGCAGTAAGTTTCCTCTCCCATGGTTTTCTGCAGGGTTGCATGTCCTGATCTACATGCACTCGGGCAGTGTAGACTTTGAGCATCGGCTCTTTGAGTCTCCCTTGCTACCTGTGCATTTCCGCACTGGAGAGCTGCCCGCTCTGGTCGCAGACCTTTGATTTGAACCTCAGGTGCTTTGTGCGCTTAATTTTTGTTACGTCACTTATGAAATCCTCTGTTTCTCTCTCTAGGCTTTTTAGGGAAACGCGAAGAGCATCGCTGCGTTTCTTCAAAATGACCTCTCATCGTCTTGGTATCTGTCCTGTGACTCTTTGTGTGATGTCAAGGTGCTGTCATTCGGGTCATCTCTAGGCAGAGCCGGGAGTGTGTCATCTCAGAGATTTTGGCTGGTTTCCTTTGTCATCACTGTCCTGTTCCCTTTGTGTGTTGTTCTGCAGTCACTTTATTCTTTTTTTAAAATTTATATCCAAGTTAGTTGGCATCTAGTGCAACCATGGTTTCAGGAGTAGATTCCTTAGTGCCCCTTACCCATTTAGCCCATGCCCCCTCCACACGCCCTCCAGGAACCCTCTGTTCTCCATATATATTTAAGAGTCTCTTATGTTTTGTCCCCTCCCTGTTTTTATATTATTTTTGCTTCCCTCCCCTTATGTTCATCTGTTTTATATCTTAAAGCCCTCATGTGAGCGAAGTCATATGATATCTATCTTTCTTTAATTTTGCTTAGCATAATACCCTCTAGTTCCATCCACGTCGTTGCAAATGGCAAGATGTCATTCTTTTTGATTGCCAAGTAATACTCTGTTGTATATATACACCACATCTTCTTTATCTATTGATCCATCGATGGAATTTGGGCTTTTCCCATACTTTGGCTATTGTTGAAAGTGCTGCTAGAAACATGGGGGTACATGTGTCCCTTCGAAACAGCACACCTGTATCCCTTGGATAAATTACCAACTAGTGCAATTGCTGGGTCGTTGGGTAGTTCTATTTTAATTTTTTGAGGAACCTCCATACCGTTTTCCAGAGTGGCTGCACCAGTTTGCATTCCCACCAGCAATGCGAAAGAGGTCCTCTTTCTCCGCATCCTCGCCGTCTGTTATTGCCTGAGTTGTTACTGTTAGCCATTCTGACAGGTGTGAAGTGGTATCTCATTGTGGTTTTGATGTGTATTTCCCTGATGATGAGTGATGTTGAGCATTTTTTCACGTGTCAGTTGGCCATCTGGATGTCTTCTTTGGAGAAGCGTCTATTTATGTCTTTTGCCCATTTCTTCACTGGATTATTTGTTTTTTGGGTGTTGAGTTTGATAAGCTCTTTGTAGATTTTGGATACTAACCCTTTACCTGATATGTCGTTTGCAAATATCTTCTCCCATTCTGTCGGTTGCCTTTTAGTTTTGCTGATTGTTTCCTTCTCTGTGCAGAAGCTTTTTTATTTTTGATAAGGTCCCAATAGTTCATTTTTGCTTTTGTTTCTCTTGCCTCCAGAGATGTGTTGAGTAAGAAGTTGCTGCGGCCAACATCAAAGAAGTTTTGCCTGCTTTCTCCTAGGGATTTTGATGGCTTCCTGTCTTACATTTAGGTCTTTCATTCCCCCCCCCCCCCCTTTTTTTTTAAATTTTTTTTAATGTTTATTTTTTGAGAGAGAGAGATAGAGAACAAGCAAGGGAGGGGCAGAGAGAGAGGGAGACACAGAATCTGAAGCAGGCTTCAGGCTCTGAGCTGTCAGCACAGAGCCTGACGTGGGGCTCGAACCCACAAACTGTGAGATCATGACCTGAGCCGAAGTCTGGCGCTTAACCACTGAGCCACCCAGGCGCCCCGGTCTTTCATCCGTTTTGAGTTTATTTTTGTGTATGGTGTAAGAAAGTGGTCCGGGTTCATTCTTCTGCATGTCTCTGTCCAGTTTTCCCAGCACCACTTGCTGAAGAGACTGTTTTTATTCCATTGGATATCCTTCCCTGCTTTGTCAAAGATTAGTTGGCCATACGTTTGTGGGTGCAGTCAGTCACTTTATTCTTTTACCTGCCCTCTTGAGCATCTTTGTGGGCAAGAAGCTTTTTAGGCTCTCCTGAAGCTGACCATTTTCTTCAAAACCAATCACTATTTCTGTCAGTATTCAGCATTCTTCTGGGATATTTTTAAGGTGTCTTTGGCCTCAGTCACTTGGGACCAGAAGGGTTTTGATGCCTCTGCCAGCGACCATGTCTGTCCTTGTAGACGAGCCATCGTTACTCCATAGAATGAAATTTTAGGGGACTCGCTTTTCTGTTCTCTCTCGAGGAGGTCTCCCGTACCCCCGGTGAAAAGGTGGACTCGTTCGTATCTTTGTTGTGTGCTGCCGAGCACAGAGTTTGCAATGCCAGAGGACTGGCACCCCGTTGCAGGGAGGCTCTGGGGGCTTCTGTAATGCATCCAGTCCGCTCACTGCCTTGACGTATTCTTTAACTTGGGCAGAAAGTCTTTTGTTTTCCTGCAAAATACCTTGGCTTTTTACTGTAAAAGCAATCAAACCAGCATATACCCAAATTCCCGGGGGAAACCTCAAACAGACTTGATCCTAGTGCCCATAATTCAGACAGCCTCATCAGAGCACTGTGCAGCTGTCACATGGTCAGCAGCAGTGACATTTATGTGGTCATCAGCAGGCTCTCCCTGGCACCAAAGGGTACTGCTGCCGGCCAGGGCCCTGAGTGGCTTACCCCTAAACCAAACAAGCAGTAGGCAACCGGGACAGACGATCAGGCTGAGGGGACAGGGTACCCAGAATGAATAAACTCTGGTCACTGCACAGGTGGACAAAAGTTTATAATTTGTATGGTACGTCATACTTAAATGCTAGGTGTATTGCCGGGTCTCAATAAACGTTAATTCCCTTCTGTTAAGTTTGGCTGTTTTCCACAGCTGTTTGGAAGGGAGGAGAGCAGGAAGGGAGGTCAGGGTAGGACCAGCTTAATCTGGTCTCTGTATTGATTGATTGATTTATATTTATATTTTGTTTTTTTAGATGTTTATTTTTGAGACAGTGTGCGTGTGGGTGTGTGTGTGTGTGTGTGTGTGTGTGTGTGCGCGCGCGCGCGCGCGCGCGCGGGAGGGGCACAGAGAGAGAGAGAAAGAGAGAGAGAAGGAGACAGGGACAGAGGATCCAAAGTGGGTTCTGAGCTGTCAGCACAGAGCCTGACGCAGGGCCCAAAATCACGAGCCTTGAGGTTATGCCCTGAGCCAAAGTCAAGACGCTCAACCAGCTAAGCCACCCAGGTGCCCCTGGCCTCTCTCTGTTTTTAAACGGTTTTATTGGGATTCAGTTCACATACCATATAATCCACCTATTTAAAGTGCACAATCCATGTTTTTTAATATATTCAACTAAATGGATCATACCACCACCACTATTAATCTTAGAATGCTTTTGTCCCTCTTAAACTCTGCACCTGTTAGCAAGCAGACCGTCTCCATTTTCTCCGTCCTCCCCACCTCCAGCCATAGGCAGCCACTATGTATTTTCTATCTAAACATTTGCCTGTTCTGGATACTTTCTGTATAAAGCATTATACAAATGGTGGTCTTCTGTGACTGACTTCCTTCTCTTAGCATAATGTTTTGTTTTGTTTTGTTTTGTAAAGATTTTATTCTTGAGTCCTCTCTCCACCCAATGTGGGGCTTCAATTCACAACCCCAAGATCAGGGCTCGCATGTTCATACCAGGCGCCCCTGGTATGTTTTCACGGGCCATCTATGTTGTAGCATGGATCGGAACTTCATTCTTTTTCATTGCCATGTAACACTGGTGTGTGGGTGGGCCTTATTTTATTTGTCCATTCTTTCGTTAATAGACGTTTGGGTTGTTTCCACTTCTTGGCATATTATGAATATGCTGCTATGAATATTCATGTACAAGTGTTCGCGTGGACCTGTATTTTCATTTCTCTTATGAATGTATCTAGGGGCAGAATATCTGGGTCATATGGGGACTCCATTTAAATATTTGTGGAACTGCTAGACTGTTTTCCAAAGCAGCTGCCCCATGTGCTAGCAGCATACAGGAGGATTCTAGTTTCTTCACCTCCAGCACTGGTTATTGTCCATCTCTGTGATGGTGTAAGGATGGGATGGCGGAGGCCTCTTCTGGTGGCCACGGGGGCTGTCTGCTGGCATCACATGGAGCAGGGGACCTCAAGGCGTGGCCACAGCCTGGCCGCAGAAGCAAACTGAAGCCAGAGGCTCGAACGCCATGAGAATTCTCCGCCTTTCTTGCCTGTTCCTCTCTGGGGATCTGCTTTATACTCTTTCTGCCTACCAGCTTCCCGGCTTCTGTGGCCAGAGGGCAGACAGTAAGGCCACCAAAAGCTCCTGAGAACATAGGCACTCAGCCCAGCCACCCAGAGGGGCTGGTGTTCTCATTCCCTGCCTGTGGTTTGGCATTCCCAGGGTGGGAACCATTGGCCAGGCCAGGTCGCATGCTCACCTGCCGGGATGTGGCCAAGAACCGGGCCCTCTGTAAGCATGGCTGCTCCCACCCTCTCCCTTTCTCCACCCTCAAGCAGTTCCTCGACATGGTCCCTAGGTGCTTGCTCTTCTGGAAGGCCTGACGGTGAGGGGAAAGCACAGACGGGGACTACAAAGTCCTTCAGCTTGCCAGAGGCTGAGAGACAAAGTGGGGCTGCCCCAGGGCCAGAATGTTGGGGGTTGGGATAGGAGTGACCAGGAACTCTGGCTCCTACCTCCAAAATCTTGGCCAGTAAAGGGCATGTGGACACGTCAGCCCAGGATATGGTGCAGGGCAGGTCTCGGAGGGGAGGGGATCGAGTGAGTCATAGCTCTGACCTGATCTTTGAGATTTGGTTTTCTACTCTTTACTGTTCTTTGTCCTAGTAGTTTACCATTCGTACCCCTGCCTGAGCAGGAGGGGACCTATCTCTCCACACCCATATCTGGACTCTATGTTGTCAGCCTTTTAAACCTTTCTAAAATGCATATAGAAAATAAGCTCCTTATTTTAATTGGCATCCACCTAGTTTCTCATAACTGTTATGAGTGTAATGGAACATCTTTTTATATGCTTACGTTTCTTTTACAAAAGACTGGCAGTTTGTATCCCTTGCTCATTTTTCTGTTGCCATTTTGCTTGTTGCTCTGCAAGAACCATCCTGTTAAGTTGAACCATAAGCAGTTACCACTTACTTTAGCTTACCATTAAATTCGCCAGTTAAATTGAAATGGGTTGACAATCTGTAGTTACTTATTGTTCATTTTAATAGAGTAAAGATTCAGTTTAGCACTGTGGCTGGATGCCAGTTCAACATACAAAAATCAGTGAATTTCCTATGAACCAGCAATAAACACGCAGGAGACAAAATAGGAAGAAGATAAGCTAATTCCTAGCTTAGGATTATGACCATTCCTGGGTCCCCTCGAGGTCTGCTGTCCACAGTTGTAGGTGGAACTTGGGAATCCAGAGCATTTTGGGAGGGAGAAGAGAATAATTTTAGACTTAAGGAAAAGTGTCCGAGGGGATTAAGAGATACAAAGTGTCAAAAATAGTACCGATATTCTATACAGCTTCCCATAATGTTAACATCACATATAAACATGGTACAGTGGGGCACCTGGCTGGCTCAGTCAGTGAAGCATGCGACTTTTGCTCTCGGGGTCGTGAGTTTGAGCCCCACAGTGGGTGTAGAAATTATAAATAAATTAAAAAAAATAAAGAACCTCATAAGCTTTCTATAGTTTTCAGTGAAAAAAAAAAAATAACCATGGTACAGTGATTGAAACCAGGTACTTCCTTTGGTGTGATGCTCTACATCTCTACTCATCTTGCATTTTACCACTGCCTCTGTTGCTGACCTTTTCTGCTCCAGGATCCAATCCAGGATCCCACGTGGCATTTTTTTGTCTGGTTTTCTTAGTCCCCTGCAACTGGTGATAGTCCTTCAGTCTTCTCTTGTCTTCTATGACCTTCAGACTTAAAGAGTGCTTACTGGTTAGTTATTTGGTAGAATGCGCTCAGTTTTGGTTTGTTTGATGTTTTTATTTTTTAATTTTTTTAATGTTTATTTTTGAGAGAGAGACAGAGTGTGAGTGGGGGAGAGTGAAGGCAGAGAGGCGGGGGGTGGGGGTGCGGGGGGGCACAGAATCTGAAGCAGGTTCCAGGCTCTGAGCTGTCAGCACAGAGCCCGAAGTGGGCCTTGAACCCACGAACTGTGAGATCATGACCTGAGTCGAAGTCAGATGCTTAACTGACTAAGCCCCCCAGGCACCCCTTGTTTGATGTTTTTAAATAATGAGATTGAGGTTTTGTTTTTTGGCAAGAATGCCACAGAAGTGACATTGTGCCCAGGCTAGTGTATCCTGTTAGGGGTTCATGATGCTGATTTGTCTCATTGCTGGTAGTGCTGGCCTTGATAAATTAGTACGTCGGCCAGGTCCCTCTGCTGTGAAGTTGGTATTTTCCCCTTTGTAATTAATAGATATCTTGGGGTGGAGGAGATGGTTGGAGACTATGCTGATACCTTGATTGTCCTCAAACTTACGCCCACTCTTAGTTGATCCTTTGGTTGATCGTTTTTGCACCAATTTCTACTGCAGCATTTGCTTAGTGGTGATTTTCTTTTTTTTAAAAAAAAAAAATTTTTTTTTCAACGTTTATTTATTTTTGGGACAGAGAGAGACAGAGCATGAACGGGGGAGGGGCAGAGAGAGAGGGAGACACAGAATCGGAAACAGGCTCCAGGCTCTGAGCCATCAGCCTAGAGCCTGACGCGGGGCTCGAAATCCCGGACCGCGAGATCGTGACCTGGCTGAAGTCGGACGCTTAACCGACTGCGCCACCCGGGCGCCCCAGTGGTGATTTTCTATTTATTTCTCTTTCTACATTTAGTAATTGGAATGCTACTGTCAGAAGGAGCTTTTTCTTCTCGACCATTAATTTGTGCACTCACTGATCTATTGCATGAGTTCGGACCTGTGGATGTTTATTTTACTCTCTGGGTTAAAATTCAGCATTATTGTTTCTGAGTTCTTGTCCAATTTGTGCCAGTTGTGGCTAGTGGGGGCTCCTTCCGATGGGCCTCCGTGACACTTTGACACGCCTCTCTCCTTTTTGTGAGCCTGCTCTCACTTTTGGTGCTACAAGATGAGCCTCTTGCATTTTGCCTGCTCTGGCCCTGGAAACAGCCCCTTCTCTAAAGAGTTTCTAGGACACGGACACCTTTACTTTGTATGTACCCACACATACTTCCTGTGTGTGTGTTCGGGATCCATTGTGTGCCGGTCATGATGCCTAGTCCCTGACACGAGTGGCTGTGAGGAGGTTAAGTGCCCTGTCCAAGGTCACACAGGTGACAGGCCATCACGATCAGGACCTGGGTGTGTTGATGGCAAAGCCTTTTCGCAGAAGCCTGCCTTGTGTCGACACATTGACATGGTAGTGCCCACGTGCAGGTGACAAGACAAAGTCCTGTGCGGGACACGGTGTGTGCGGTGTTAATGCTTCCTCCACCTGCTCTTGCTACCCGACGCCTGGCGGTCAGCCCTCCCTTCTCGGAGGTAATGACGGCCTCCATTATGTTTTATATGGTATTAATTACCCACAGCAGTAACTGTTGGAAAGTAAACAACCTTTAAATCTTGGCCGGCCCGGGCAATTGCCTCCTGTTCTTGGGAACACTGTGATCTGGGCAGGAGGCCCTGCACCGGGTTCCGCTCACTGGGCACAGCCGCTCCTGAGGGAGCGCCTGGTGGGCACGGCCTGGGGGAGGCCAGCAGGGCTGGGCCTGCTCTGGGCAGCAGAGGTGTCCCCCACCTGCCCCCCCCCCCAGACGGTGGCAGAGAGACTCAGGTAGCCCTGGTGGGGTTGCCCTAGGGCGTGTCCCAGTGTGGCTGCCTCCTGGCTGTGTGATCTGGGGTGGCCGGGTCACTCGGTGCACAGAGCTCTTGTGAGGGCTGCAGGAGTCCGTCTGTGCAGCACTGAGTGCAGTGGTCAGTGCATGAGTCGGGCTCAGTACCTGAGAGCATTTCACGCCCTTTCGCAAGTGCTAATCGTGACTGGTACTGGTTGAACACTTACTACATGCCAGGCTGCAAGTACGTTATCTCATTCAGTCTCCCAACCACTCTGCAAAGGACATTTTGCAGATGAGGAGGGGAAGATTCAGAGAAAGTCATGAACTTGCCAGGATATGGGAAAGTCTAGGCTCAACGCCAGTGCATCTGACCTGACCCCGGCTGCCCTCCCCGTTCTTGTCTTGGGCCAGGCCACAGGCTGCTGAGACTTTGCCATTCACTTGCAACGTCACCTTGGGTAGGTACATCAGTATCTCTCTGGGCCTTGGTATCCTCCCCTCTAAAATGGGCACAGTCATAATGCACTGTGGGTTGTCAGGGTGGGCTCTCAGAGAGACGCTGGGCACTCCCTGTGTCTGCCCTTGTGTGCACGTGTTTGGTGTTTTGTTTATTGGATGAAGTCTGTTTTCCCCAAATGCCCATCTGTCTGGTTGGGTTTTGGGTGCTGGCCTGGCACTGGGAAAAAGAATACCAATCATTGTTGGGCATCTGTTACATGCCTGGGACAGTATGAGACACTCCCTACTGTTTGTTTCATGTTTTTCAAATTCACATGTAATATATTTCTAGTTTTCAACAACGTTAATGCTGAAGATGTATATAATTTAAGAGGGAAAGGTCCTTTTCTGTCAACTGTTAGATACGTATATTAGACTCAGAAATATAAGGGGGCATGTATAACATTTAAAAATAAAAGTGCAGTTACATCGTGAACATGTTATTCAGCAACTTTTTTGATGGGGTATTTGCATCATAGACTGTGCGTATCCTCAGTATTGATGGGTATTGTCAAAATACCCAATAGGCTGTGATGTTATCTGTCCCACGTCTAGTGTGTTTGAGAGTCCACGCCCATATTTTGTTCTTTGGGGATGCTAGCAGTCGGTTAAATTTTTGCCAGTCTGATAGATGAAACTCGCATTGCATCATTGCCATTTGGCATTTCTTTGACCATCAGGGAGGCTGGGCATCTGTTCATGTTCTTCTTGGTGTGACTGACTAGTTCCAGCTCTGTTAATTGCTTTAAGGAATTAAAAAAAAATTTTTTTTTAAATCTTTATTTTTGAGAGAGAGAGAGACAGACAGAGTGTGAGCAAGGGAGGGGCAGAGAGAGAGGGAGACACAGAATACGAAGCAGGCTCCAGGCTCTGAGCTGTCAGCACAGAGCCCCATGTGGGGCTCAAACTCACACACCATGAGATCATGACCTGAGCCAAAGTCATAGGCTTAGCCGAATGAGCCACCCAGGCACCCCTGCTTTAGTAAGGGAACTTAATATCAAATTCTGTCACCATTAATTCTGAGCCTGTCACATGCCACTACTGTACAAGAGGGTGGAATGTGAGTGTGTGTGTGTGTGTGTGTGTGTGCACGCACAACTCTGGTTCAGGTAAACCAGTAGCTGGCCTGTCCTCAAGAGCTTCCGGTCTAGCTGAGGACCTCCAACTTAGGCTTTGCGCAAGAAAGCCAAGGGGCAAAGCTGCGAAGCATCAAAAGAAGTTGGGAGGGAGGGAGAGGGAGAGGTCGGCAGAAAGAGTGAACATTATATAAAAACTCGAATGTCAATGTCTATAAATAAAGTTTTATTGGACCACAGCCACACCCATTCACTCATGTGTTGTGTATGGCTGCTTCCTTGTTACAGTGGCAGAGTCGAGTAGTTGTGACAGATAACCTTATGGGCCACAAGGCTGAACATAGTTACTGTCTGGCCCTTTAGGGAGAAAGTTGGCTGATGCCTGGGCTAGAAGGTGTTAGATATTACGGGTTGTGAGGGAAGAGGGAATGAAGGTCTGTTGAGCACTTGTCTGGAGTGGGTGCAGTGTAAAGTGCCCGATGAGTATTTTCCTCGGAAGAGGTTGCTCTTGTATCCCATGTAGTCCTCACCCTCCTTCTTCCATTCCTGGTAGTGCTCCTGCAGGGTGGAGGCGAGCAAGGGCAAAGGGGCAGGGTGGAGGGTGGACATAGTCTTAAGGGTGGGGGAGAGGGAGGGTTCTACACCCCTTGGAATGGCGTCTGGGCCCACTGGGCAGGGTCCTAACCATTCTTGGGGAGGGTGGCCCAGTTCCCTACTGAGCCTCAGCTGGGGGCCCCCCGCTGCTTCCTGGGAGCTAAAGCTGGAGTGCCAAGGTGCTAGGGGTCACCAGGGCTCTGCTGGTTAAGGTGGGGAGGTGGATGTGAAGACTGTGACCGCCCCTCCTCCAGCTCAGGCCATTCCTGGCCTGGTGGCCACCTGCTGACGGCTAGTTTACATCGCCAAGTGCCAACCCTGGGGCTCCTTCCCTTTTAGCCTTTAAAAGACCTTTAACTGCTCCAAAGTAGAGGGTGGGGGCTGGGGATGGTAGAGGGCATTGCCCTGAAGACTTTGGGGGAGGAAGGACCACCATCCCCTGGTAGGGCCCTGGTATGTCTGCCTGTGTTCTCACTGCAGGGACGGGGGGGTTAAGATCCAGCCAGAGACCTATTTGCCGCTCTCCATTAGGTGCGCCTTCAATCCGCCAACAGCCTTCTGCCCCTTAAATACCGGTGTCGTCCACATTTTGGAGACCTGGAAACTGAGACTCACAAACGGAGTGATTTACCCATTAGTCAGTGGTGGGTCCACCTATGACCCCAGGCTCCAGACACGTTCCCAAAGTAGTTTTGGGAGCTTGCAGAAGAACACTGGCAGATGCTTATCTCTGTAATTTTTCAGTTACTGTTTATTTCCGGTGTGTGATTATGATTGTTCTGTATGCACCTCTGACACACTTTTCGAAAGTAAGTTTAAAAAGTGAGTTGATTAAATAAATAGCATCGTCACTTACAGGGAGTTTATTTCAGTGGCAGAATTGTGGGGTAAATGAAGGTGGTGAATGCTGTCCCCGCTAGCATCTTGGTACGCCCTGCACCCAGTGTGTCACTGGGCACAGAGCGGGTGGCCGTGGGGGATGCAAGGGTGACTGCTGAGTAACGGGAGTCCAAGGGACCCTCCCTGTGAGGTGGGGGTGGGGAGTCAGAACACACATGACCGAAATGCAGTGCAGGTAACAGCTGGCTCCCAAGTGTCCTGCCTCCACCCCGTTGTTGTGTGTGTGTTTTAATTTCAGATCGATTGAGGACTACAGAGAAGAAGAGAACACATACTCGTGTGCCCAACACAGTTTGCAACCTTGCCAAATTTGCTCCTGATTGTCCCTCTTTCTAATGCTGTTGCCTTTCTTCCCTCCTCAGAAGCAAAACCACTTGTGAAATTGGCGTTGGTTTGAAATGTTGGTGTTGGTTTGAATGTCTACGCAGATTCTTAATTTTTTTACTGCCTTGAGTAGTTAGCTATCAAATTAATGGCATCATTTTTTGTGTCTTTTTTTTTGTTAAAAATTTTTTTTAATGTTTATTTTTGAGAGGGAGGGAGACAGAGCATGAACATGAGAGGGGCAGAGAGAGGGGGAGACACAGAATCGGAAGCAGGCTCCAGCCTCTGAGCTGTCAGCACAGAGCCTGACGCAGGGCTCGAACTTACAAACTGGGAGATCAGACCTGAGCTGAAGTCGGACCCCTAAGCAACTGAGCCACCCAGGTGCCCCATCATTTTCCGTGTCTTTAAACTTAATATTAAGTAGTTTCTTATGTGTCACCAGATACCTTTTTTAAAAAACTTGTTTTATTTTTAAGTAATCTCTACACCCAACATGGGGCTTGAATTTACAACCCGGAGATTAAGAGTTGCATGCTCTACCCGCTAAACCAGCCAGGTGCCCTTACCATATACCTTTTTTGCTTACTATTATGACTCTGAGATTTCTCCATGTTGGTGTGTGTCACTAGAGTGCTCATTTTAAGTGCTGTGTGCACTTCCATTCTAAGTCAAATAATAGAACCAACGTATCTCTTTTCGTGGTGCTGGATAGATAGGTTGTTGACAGTTTCTCCCCGTAATGAGCAATGCCACAGTGAGCAAGTTTTGTCTGTCTCCTGATGTACATGAAGAGCTTCTTTAGGATATGCTTTTAGAATTGGATTTGCCTGACTGAAGGGTTTGTACATCTTTAATGAAACCTTGTTGCCAGACCCTTCCCCAAAATGCTTGTATCAGTGTAATACTTCCATCAGCAATGCCCAAGAGTACCCATTCTCTACCTTGTAATCGGCACTTGATATTGTCCGACTGTAATTTTTGCCCCTCCGATGGACGGAAGATGGTATCTTACCTTACTTTGCATCACCCTGCACACTTGTAGAGACCAGCATCTTTTCATGTGCATGTTGATCATTTTCTCTTGCCGGAGAGCGATCATTATGACCCAGTTTTCCAGGTCAGTCCCCCCTTGTAGAGACCGTGTAATTATTAACAGCACCCTTGGCGTTTTCAAAAGTGTCTGGGTATAAATGTTATCATGGTTTTCCTATATAATATAAAGGGCATCATTTTTCCTTTGTGTATTTGTGTCTACTTTAACAAAGATCCTTTCCCACCTCATAGTTATAAAATAATCTCATATTTTTTTCTAGAAATGTTAGGTTTTGCTCTTATTTTGGTTTTCGTTAACTTAGAATTATTATATACGTACGGTATGAGGTAGCCATGTATTTTTTCCATATGCATGACCGGTTATTCCACACTCTTAAAAAGTCTTGTCTTTTCTCACTGTCATAGATCAGGTTTCCAAGTGTCTAAAAGTCTATTTCTGGCTTTTTTATTCTTTTAGTCTGTTTGTTTCCATGCCAAATTACATGATTTTAGTGATTATAACCTTGTATCTTAAGAGTATTTTATTTTATTATTATTTTTTATTTTATTTTTTAAATTTTATTTATTAATTTTTTTTTAACGTTCATTCATTTTTGAGAGACAGCGTGAGCAGGGGAGGGACAGAGAGAGAGACACAGAATCCGAAGCAGGCTCCAGGCTCTGAGCTGTCAGCACAGAGCCCGATGCGGGGCTCAAATCCACAAACCGTGAGATCATGACCCGAGCCAAAGTTGGATGCCCAACTGACTGAGCCACCCAGGCACCCCTTTTTTTTTTTTTTTTTTTTTTTTTTTTTTTTAGAGAGAGAGAGCAAGCACGAGTGGAGGAGAGGGGCAGAGGGAGAGAGAGAGGATCTTAAGCATGCTCTGCACTCAGAGCAGAGTCTGACACAGGGCTCAATCCCACGACCCTGGGATCATGACCTGAGCTGAAATGGAGTCGGGTGCTCAATCGGCTGAGCTACTCAGGTGCCCCCGGAGTATTTTATTTTATTTTATTTTTTTTTAATTTTTTTTTAACACTTATTTATTTTTGAGACAGAGACAGAGCATGAACGGGGGAGGGGCAGAGAGAGAGGGAGACACAGAATCGGAAACAGGCTCCAGGCTCTGAGCCATCAGCCCAGAGCCCGACGCGGGGCCCGAACTCACAGACCGCGAGATCGCGACCTGGCTGAAGTTGGACGCTTAACCGACTGCGCCACCCAGGCGCCCCGCCCCCGGAGTATTTTAAATGGAGTGGTATTTTAAATGGAGTGTTTCTGGGAGACTAGTTTGTCATGAGGAAACAAATATCAGACCTCATGCAACAGTGTGGTCACATGTCCATGAGACTTTGAAGGTGCATCTTGGTTTAGCAGGTGTATAGGATATTAGGGATTTGAGCCTTAAAGGAAGGGGAGGGTTTAGGTGTGTGGGAGAGGGTCATACAATAAGATGAATATAAAGAAATGCGGGAGGAAACTAAAGTGGACTCCTTGAATGTTAGAACCAGAAGGGACCTTTGAAGCCACTAGAGACTGTATGTGGTAGTTTGGCTAAGTGATCAGTCTTTGGAGTCTGATAAGCCCAGGTTTGATCTTCACCAAGATTCTTAACATCTCTGGATCTTAATTTTAATTTTCTCTATAAAATGGGAGCAGTGATGGGTTTTCCTCATAGGACCGTTGGGGGGGGCCAAATCCAATAATGCATGTGACAGGCTTGGCCATGTCCTGGCATGTAGCCGTACAGAAACTGAATGATAGTTACTTATTATCCTATTTCCTTGATTCTAGGGCCAACTTCTCTTTCTTTTGCCACATTTTACAATTCTGGAATTAGAACAGGCTTTTACCTTCATTTCCTGTAGTGCTTGTTTTTCTTCCCAGGTTGTTTAGAATGTGGGAAACAGAATATTTTATAGACCAGGAATTGGGGCCAACATGCTGTATGCAGAATCCACCCTCCAAGTTGATTTGGTCATCCTAGGAATCCTCTCTCTTGTTGATCCTAGAGAGAAGAAGGAAGGGGAAAAAAACCCCATCTTAACTTGGGATGGGGATATATACCGTGACATGCTGTAGCAAACTGGTACCTCCCAGGAAAGAGAGAATCATGTAGAACTATAGATGTCCCCCGCCCAGTGAATGACACCCACCGGGTAGGATGCGGTAGGATCTGGAAACATTTAGTGTCTGCTCCTGGCTGTGCCAATTGTGCCCAAGTCAGGGAACCCCTGCCCCCTCCTCTCAGTGGGGCCCACGGCCCCAAGCTGCCCGAATCACGGGCTGTCTGACCTGTGCTGAGATTCAGGTGAGTGAACACCTGAGCAGATGCTACCACCACGGGAGCACCCAGCGACTGGGAGCTGCCAGTTATTGTCCCCCGAGGCACGCCTCTCCCCTCCTGCCAGCTTGCCTCAGTTTTGCTTGGGATCGCTTTCTCATTCATTCATCTCCTCCGCTCTAGAAATCCTGTGCACTCTTCAGAGTCCATCTTAAATGTCATCTCCTAGTCCAAACCTTTTGTCACCCTTCCCCCCCGTCACACCCTCATTCTCTGTGAGTATTGCTCAACTTTGGATCTCTGTTGTCTCTTAAGGAGATTTTCCAAATTCTGCCTTATATGACTACTTTTCCTACATGGTGTGATGTAGCCTGGAAGACTGCTAACCTTCGAGGGCAAGAGTGTGTCTTAGTTTTGCAAACCCTGTATGTAGTTCTGGCACAGAACAGCATCGCAAAGAGTATGAAATGACATTTAAGCACACACGTGCGGAATATCTACTGTGTGTCAAACAATATAGTAACCAGCGGAACAGATGTACTCTGTGCCCTCATGGAGCCTGCTTCCCTTGGCTCTCACTCATGCCCTGAAATGATGCTGGCCAAGCAGAGAGGTGCCCCTGTGCTCAGGTCAATTCAGCTTTCATGACCTCGCTGATTGGTGTGTGAGACCACGGACGGTGGCCTTCTGATGGCGCTGTGTGAGAGCTGGGCTTGGGGAGGTCGGTCTAGCCCCAGCGTTGGCGTCCAGGCAGGAATGGGAGAGAGGTGTCCCGGAGTGTGTGTATGTGCAGGAGGAAGGGATAAGGACGGGAGATGGGAGAGGCGGTTGGGGAAGCATGTGGGTCAGACCTCACAGCAGGTGGAAGAGGCTGTAGCCCCAGACCCAGGGCCCCACTTACTAGCTCTGAGCCCAGATTTCGCTGCCCCTTCTGTTCAGGCTCAAAACTGCCCTGCCTCAAAACCGAGGCAGGAGGGGAGCTCAAGTCCTTTGCTTGAGCTGGGGCTGTCCCGCAGAGCCTGGGGTCAGTGCTAATTGGGCCCTGGGGCCCCTGTAAACCCATAGTGATGACCACTTGGGCCTCAGGCCTCATGCCAGAGCTGGCTACGTTTTCCGCTTTTCCTCGGAGAAGGTGGAGGACGCTGGAAAAACCAGTTAGGGTGTGTGAGGCTCCATTTTATGTTGCTGCTAAGGGAGTGTTGGCTCCAGAGCCCGGAAACGTATATTAAAAATCTGGCTCTTTCAGAAAGCTAGAAGCATTGGGTAGGTCAGCAGGTGGCATCTCCCGGACTGGTAAGTGGGCAGGAGAAGAGTTTGGGGCTTGCGCCTCCCCCCTCTGATGCGAAGGGCACATCGTCCTGAGTGGTAACTGGGGCTTAGTGCATCACTGTGCCCCTTGGTCCCGTCCCAGAGGCTGGTAAAATACCAAGTGGGCATTTCTGTGCTTGGCCGGCCTCGTTTCCAGGCCTGGTGGGAGCCGTGGGAAGGAGCCCCGTGGCACACAGCCCTGTGTCCATCCTGCTCACTTCCGAGTCCCTGCGATTCACATGGTGTCGGGCAGTACTTGTTGTAGGCAAATATTTGGAAGGAACGATTTAATCTCATGTTCTTCGCCCATTCTGTTGTTCGTTGCAGGGAGGATGAACAACCTTGTGGCTGCTTTAACAAATTACTACAAATATGTTGGCTTAAAACAAAACAACGGAAGTTTATTCTCCCAGAGTTCTGGTGGCTGGAGGTGGGAAATCTGATGGGGCCGTGCTCCTTCCGGGGGCTTTAGGGGACCAGCCAGTCTTTGCACCTTCCGGCTGCCGGGGGCTCCAGGTGTTCCTAGGTCTCCAGTCTCTGTGCCTCTGCTGTCACATTGTCTCCTCTCTGTCTCCCCCGTGTGTCTCTTATAAGGACACTTGTAATTAGATTTAGGGACCTCTGGGTAATCTAGGAGTATCTCCTCATCTCAGCATCCTTAATTTAATTGCATCTGCAAAGACTCTTTTTCCAAATACAAGATAACATTCACAGGTTGTGGAGATGAGGGTATGGACAGGCCTTTGCTGGGAGGTGGCAGCATTCAACCCACCCCCAGGGCTCTTAGGGTTTTTCAAATCATGGCCGTTTTAGCTATTTTAAAGCTGCTAGCCGCTGGGTTTGTGCTGTTTGCAGTCAAGTTTCGTGTGTGTGTGTGTGTGTGTGTGTGTGTGTGTGTGTGTGTGTGTGTGTGTAAAGAGAGGGAGAGAGGGAGAGGTGGGTTTTAATATAGGTAGATTTCCATCTTCCCCAGTTTTAGTTTCAGAAAGTCCTTCCCTATTGAGTGTTAGCTAAGTATGATTTATGTTCACATAAAACCTTAAGAAATTGGGGGCTCCTGGGTGGCTCCGTCAGTTGAGTGAGCGCCTAACTCTTGATTTCGGCTCAGGTCATGATCTTGCGGTTGTGGGATTGAGCCTCTCTGTTCTGAGCATGGAGCCTGCTTAAGATTCTCTCCCTCTCTCCCCATTTGTACTCTCTCTAAAAAAAGTAAAATAAAAACCAACCTTAAGAAATTTACTGTTTAGTCCAGTGGTAACTTCTTTTGATATTTGCTGTGAGGTGAATACCTATAAAACCCAGAGAAATCCGAGTCAGGTCTGTAGTTTGGTGAATTGCATGTGCGTGGTCAGTTTCCTGGTTTTGCTAATGAACCATATTTACCTGGATGCCACCACTGGGGGAAATGGGGGACAGGCACTCAGGATCTTTCTGTTCTGCATTTGTAACTTCTTGTGGTTCTATCCTTATCTTAAAAAAAAAAAAAAAATCAAACCGCCAATCGGATTTACCAATTCCAATCATCGAATCATTTATTCTCTGTTACTTTGTAAAACATCCTTATTAGTTGTGAAATATATTAGGGTGTTTTAGAGTTGTGGTTACGCTTATTTACTTTGGGAAAAATAGACATCATTCGATATATGGTCTTCCTGTCAATGAATATGGCATGTCCTATTTATTCAGACTGTATATTATTTCCTAATAAAACGTGTATAGTTTCCTTCACACGTATTTGTACACGTATTATTTGTAGATGCGATTCCTAGATTCAAGTTCTCTCTGTTACTGTGGATGAGTCTTTTCTCCACGTATGTTCTTTAACCAGCTTGTGCTGGTTGGAATCCCCACACCCTTTAAATACATGAAATTCTTTTAACTTGGGAAAATGCTTTTCATTCTGCAATTAAAGACAATGTTTAACAGGCTTTTACTCGTTCCTTTAACCTGCTCTCGGGAACGGTATGGTCAGTTATTTACTGTAATGTGGATTTGGGTGAGTGGCTATGTTCTCCATCCAAGTGAATGGGGGGGGGGGGGGCGTCCTTTATGAAGAAATGTTAAGTTACGTTCCGTAAATTTAATGTTAACTCCATTTTGTTGAATTCTGTTTCTTTGAAAATTGTGGAAGTGCTGTGTCTTGGGGTGCACATGGTGTGCTACTTGGGGTGCCCTAGGTGCAACCAGGCTGAGTGGACAAGCTGGGGTGTGCAGTCCAGAGAGTCCGTCTAAGTTGGCCACAGACTGACGCCTCTGCTTTGTCGCCTGGGGCCATAAGGCCTGTGTGGCCACTCAGGAGGTCAAGAAGGCCTCTATCTGGGTGAACCCCAGATTTGAAAGCACTCAGAAATGGAAAATGTATTGTTAACCCCCCTCTAGGTCAGTCTTATGAAATCAGGCTGCTGGAGAATCGGAAGCTGGGAGACTTTCAAGATCTGAACACGAAATATGTCAAGGCAAGGCTGTGGGGCCGCCCTCCCTCCCCAGGGGTTGGTTGGGGTCTGGGAACCTGGGCTTGCCGAGGATGGGGCTCAGGAGTGGCCGGGAGGTTTGGGGAAAGCTCCAGAGTGGGAACGGGTTCCTGTTCCCTGGAGCGTGTTGTCTCAGGGGCCAGGGGCAAGCCGGTGGCACTGAGGACCAGAGGGGCCTGGGCTGATCGAACGGGCTCTGGGTTGGGCAGACTCAGGTTGGAGCCAGGCTTTGCCACTTACTGAACTTCCCTGAGCTGTCGTTAGCTCATCTGCACAAAAAGGTATATATGCACGTGAAACACTTAGTAATCCTGGAAAAAGGGGTCGCCATCATTTTCACTGTATTATTGGGGTTCTGAGTGGGGAGAAGCACGCAGAGCTTGCGAGCAGGGAAGGGAGGCTCCAGCAGGAGGGGCCTTGGTCTTGAAGGGTAGGAGGTTTGCCCTGGTAGGTGCTTCCTCTTGGGTCCTTGTTGGCCTCACACCTGGCTGTCCCCTCCCGGCCTCCCCTCCTCCAGAGCATTATCCGAGTGGTTTTCCACGACCGCCGGCTGCAGTACACGGAGCACCAGCAGCTGGAAGGATGGCGGTGGAGCAGGCCCGGGGACCGGATCCTGGACATCGGTGAGTCCCTTGGGCTAGGAGGGGCCCAAGGCACTCCAGGCACATTGGGGTTCTTCCTGGATGCTATCGGACTCATGCCTGTGGGGGACACTTTAGTGCACTATTGCCTTGGGCAGAATGCTGTGGGAGCTGGCACAGGTGACCGTGTCCTCAGGCCTGCCCTCGGGGACTTCCCCTTTCAGTGGCATGAGAAGGCCTGTTGTCGGGGATTACCCGGAGGCTTTGCAGAGGGTCCTGCCTTAAAGGATTGTGATCTGTGATGGAGGGAAGCTTGGGCATCACGGAGACAGGCAGCAGAAACTGAATTTTGGAGTCTTAGGCACGGCTCCCGGGGTCTTTTATCTATAACCCTGGCAGCCATTTGGGTTTTGGAATTTAGAACTTAGAATGACACCAGGGTGCGTAGACCCCCAAGCTGCACAGAATGCCTCCAACAGGCAATCAAGCACACTGATATTTCTGCAGCAGAATAGAATGACTGGTCACACGAAATGGGACAAAGACTCTAAATAGCTTCGTGGCACTTCAAGTCGGGCTTTCTGCCAAATGGGTCACGCAAAACGTACTTTTCAGAACTTTTGGCATTTCAAATGGTGGTTAAGGCATTTGGACCTGTAATGAGAGTCCTTCCCTAAATACTTGGGAGTGGCTGACACTTGCACTTTTGTGTATGTGTATGTGTGTGCAGATATTCCACTGTCTGTTGGTATCTTGGACCCCAGGGCCAGCCCGACCCAGCTGAACGCTGTCGAGTTTCTGTGGGAGCCTTCGAAGAGAGCCTCTGCATTCATTCAGGTAGGCGGGGGAGCGGCTGTCCTCTGGGGAAGCCAGGAATCTCGGGGCCCACGTGTAGTTCCTCAGAACAGTCCACCTGCAGGGCCCTGCTGGGCTCCTGTTCTCTTTTGCAGGGACATATCCCGAAGGGGAGGGGGTGCAGGAGTGTTGCCCGTGCACAGAGCTAGCTGGTCCCTGGGGCTGGGAAAGGACTTGGCATGTTGTAGAATCCTGGGTGGGGTTTGCTTATCAATATATAAGCTTGCTACAAAATAAGCATGTCTTGGCGTACAGAATATGAAATAAGATTTTTTTCCATGATAGTTTCTAAGATTAAATTATTTAGTGGTCAGGCACCTGGTATGCATTCAGGGGCATGGCAGGGCCGCTGTGCTTCTGGGCTGGCACAGGCTGTCTCACTATATGTCCCTTTCTGAGCCTCTTTGTTTTCCCACCTGTCTTACAAATCGGACAATGAGCATAAAGTCATTACTGCAGTACCTGGTCCATAGTAATTGCTCAGTAAAAGTTATGACTTTTGTTTTAAAACATAATTACAATATTCATACTTTATTTAATTTATTTTTTTAAAGTTTATTTATTTGGGCAGAGAGAGCATGCATGCATGCATGCAGCAGAGGGGCAGAGAGAGGGAGAGAGAGGTCTCAATCCCATGAACCATGAGATCATGACCTGAGCCGAAACCCAGTTGGTTGCTTAACTGACTGAGCCACCCAGGCACCCCTCTTACTGTATTTTAAAGTCACTATTACAATAGTGTTGTATTGCCACAGTAATACATTATTATAGTATTATAGTGTTAATATCCATTGAGTGTGGTTGGTTCTTAGCAGAAACACAGAGATGGTTCCAGCCCCCTGGTCATGCTTCTGGCCTGGCCCCAGGACCTGGACACCAGGGCCACTGGGGGCTTAGCCATGGTCCCTCCTGCTCTGCAGTCTGTGGGGTCTGCCTGGGGAGAGAAGTGAGGGTGGGGCTACTGGGGTCCGTGGGCCTGAGCAATGGCAAGGACTTCGCTGGTCAGGCAGGGCCCCCGAGGTCAAGGGACAAAGGTGGGAGGGCATGTCCTTTATAAAGCGGGACAGAGGGCCGGCCATTGGCCTGGGGAGAGCGGGGAGGCTGACACAGATCTGCACCTGACTAGGCAGGATGGAAACCTTCATTGGCCAGGGGCACTTGCGGAGCCCAGGGCCGGTCCCTCTTCTTGCTTCTTGCCCACGTTTCCCCTTCCAGGTGCACTGTATCAGCACAGAATTCACCCCGAGGAAGCACGGGGGTGAGAAGGGGGTGCCTTTCCGAGTGCAGATTGACACATTTAAGCAGAACGACAATGGGGAATACACAGAGCACTTGCACTCGGCCAGCTGCCAGATCAAGGTGTTCAAGGTAGGACATCCTTGCCACGTTCCGCCCGGGGTCACACGTGCCCACGGGTCCCTGCCTGCGCTGGACAGTGACACCAGCACGTTGACCTGTGCCGTCCCCCTGGAGGCCCAGCAGGGGGCTTGGCGTCCCTGTAGCCCGGGGCTCCCTCCTGGATTCCTGAAGAGCATGAGCAGTATGTCTTGGGGTGATGGGCCTGGCCGCTGTGGGCGTCCTTCTGCGTGTGGCACCTTCTGTCTCCCGTCACCACAGATGGCCGTGCCCAGCTCTACTTTGTAAGAATGTCTGGACTTGAACGTTTTTAGGTTTTTGTTTTCCTCCCATGCACTTTGTAGCTGGCCACAGATTCCGTAGTTCGATTCTCCTTAAACTCAAGCCAGGAGGCCCCTTGCAGGAATCCTGGCCACAGATGTTCTTACCTAGGGCCCGAGGCCATGTCGCTGTCTGCAGTGGCCTCCTGTCAGAGAAAGAAATGTTTTTGGAGGTACCTCCTCCCTTGTCCTTCCTTGCTCACCCCCTGCAGTTGCCCGTTACTACTTTTCATCTCCTCGGTCTGGACTGATACTTCCCAACGATGATTCGTGGCCGGTGACGCAGCTGAAGGTCCTGCGTGGCCTGGGGAGATGCAGGGTCACGACGGAGCCTGTGGCACCCCCAGGGGCGAGGGCGGGCGGGCCGTGTGGATTGGGACACCTTGGTCAGTTAGCGGTGCCGTGGTAGCACCCTTCACAACCCTGCTTCAGGATCGGGACTCCTTGAAATCAAACCCACTCTATCGGTTGCCTATTGCTGCTGTAACAAATTACCATACGTTTAGGGGCTTAAAGCCACACACATTCACGATCTCCCAGTGCTGGAGGCCCGAAGTCTGAAAGGGTCTCCCTGGGCTCAGTTCCTTTACGGAGGCTCCAAGGGGGGAGAATCCCTTTCCGTACCTTTTCCAGCTTCTAGAGGCCTCTGCCTTCCTCGGCCTGTGACTTGTCCACCTGTCTTCAGAGCGAGCGAGAGTGGCCGGGCCCTTCTCGCCACACCTCTCCAACCTCCTCTCCTCCCTTCCTTGCCCACTTCTGCGGCCCTGTGGTTACATTGGACCCCCCGGGATGATGCAGGATAACCTTCCTGTTTGCATCTCACACTGCTAGCTCTGTTAACTCCACATGCAGCCTTACCCCTTTTGCCGCATAAGGCGACAGCCTGTCGGCTCTGGGGATCAGGACGTGGCCGTCTCTGGAGAACACGCTTCTGCTGACCTTGTCCACTGGTGCACCGGGTGCCGCGGCCTCTGGTCTTATTGCCTGCTCTAGGATCTCACAATTCTGGGTCCGGTGGACAGCTCCACAGCTGTGCTGCTGGAGGTCTTTGCCTGTCCCCAGTCATCCTCTGTCCTTGTCATATACAGACCACATTTGTGGTCCTTCTAGCCGTACTTGTCCTCAGGTTCTGTGGCATCCAGTGGAGTTCCTAGGGATCAGAGGCTGTGCTGGGCAGCAGGAGAGAAGGGACAGTGTCTGCCCCCCTGGAGCACCTAGGCCTCCCCACGCCCCCTACCAGCTCCCCTTTCTACACCTTGAGGCAGAAGCTCAGGGGCGAGGGCTCTGCCCACCACACTCCTGGACCGTACACTGGCTATTATTGAGGAATTGGTCTGGAAGCTTCTTTGAATGACTCAAGAAAGGTCTTGGCATCTCCTGCAGGGGTGTAGGGGCCCCTGTCCCCTGAAACTGGCTTCTCAGAATGCCTGAGGAGGTGTGGCCACCCCATGCATCCAGCCCCATCACAGAAGCAGTTCAAGCAGGTGTGCGCAAGCACCGGGCGGAGCCTTGCCAACCTGTCCGTCATTCTTCCACCCCTACTCGCCCCCATCACTGGGAAGCCTCCTGCTTGTTGGAGCCTTGCCCTGAGGCTCTGGGTACATCAGGGCCTCTGAAGAGACAGGCAGGACCCCTCTCTGACCAGCTACCTCCCCCAGGCCTCGCTGGGCCAAGTGCCAGCCCCACACGCAGGCTCGCCCCATGTCTCCTGAGTGGAGAATCCCTCCTGTTAGGGACAGGAGCGGGAGGCAGACGAAGCGGGGTATGGGTCCCGCAGGCCCAGCTCTTTCTCTGAACACCGGATCTGTCGTTCCTGTCCCCAGGTGACCGACTCCCTGCAAACCCATTTCCATCTAACATGGGTATCACATCCCCCCTGAGAGCTGTTTCCTAAAATGCCCTTGAGCTGGGAGCCAAAAGCTGTAGCCTGAGGAAGGTGCATAGAGAGTCTATGAAGGTGCCATTGAGCTTGGGAGCGGGTGGATTTTGCTTCACGCCAGGCACAGTCCACTGTGTATGCGGTGAGACTGCTCTGTTCTGGGGCTGCTTGGAGTCTTGATGTCTGAAGCCACCAACCAGGCTGTGAATGTCCAGAGCACCCCCGCGGGCAGGGCCGCTGTGGCCGGCCTGGTGGTGGTACACACCCGGGCGCGCTCTCTTGGACTCTTCACCTGGTCGACACTTAGTTCTGCTTCAGTTTTTTTTTTTTTTTTTTTTTAAGACCTAACAGCCAAACAGGTTCCTCTTCATTTTAGACAAGTGACTTGAGCCTCAGTTTCCTTACCTGTAAATGAAAGAACTGATGGAGCTTGTGAGGCCTGGGCCCCTCTGTAAGTCGCTCAGGGGTGCTTGGTGCCCAGGCGAGGCTCTGTCAGGATGGGGGTGTTACCCTGTGTGGGTGGGGCGTGGGAGTGGGGAGCTGCAGCATAGTCCCAGGAGCTGGGGGTCAGGAGGCCTTCACGAGTGTCCAGGGGCTCCTAGCCTGCAGGTGTGGACCACACTTCCTGCACTGGTAACCCAGGGAGTGCAGTGGGATCTGCCATGGCTCCCAAGGGTTTGTCCATGGGCCAGTGGCATTGACCTTCCCCGTGAGCAGCCAAGTGGCAGGACCCTGGCAGGCTGTGAGTTCCCTTGGGTGGGGAAGCGCAAGGGCTCCAGGAAGAGGACTGCGTGCTTGCTGCCCGGGAGGCGAGGGAGACGCTGTCCTGTGCAGAGATCCTGCCTGGGCTTCTGGGCCCCGGGTGAGGTGGGTCGTGTGCAGGCCTTGGGGACTGTCGCTCAGCCCTGGGTCTTTCTCTGACAGCTGCCCCTGCCCACTTTGGGCTAATTGGACCTCTGTGCTCTGCACTTGCAGCCAAAGGGAGCTGACCGGAAACAGAAGACCGACCGGGAAAAGATGGAGAAGAGAACTGCCCAAGAGAAGGAGAAGTACCAGCCGTCCTACGAGACCACCATTCTCACAGAGGTGAGCTGGCCGGGTGCCCGGTGCGGGGCCCAGGCCTTTCTGCCGGGAGCAGGACGATGGCACTGTTGGTCTAGATTCTCGGGAAATTGCCCACCTTGAAGGAATGCTTCTTTTGAAAGTGCCCATTAGATTGTGGTAGGTTCCCGGGTCCAGAGCTGTGTTCATGCGATAAGGCCGGGTGGCCAGAAATAGCTTCCAGCTCTGGGCTGCCATTTGCACTTTACAGAATCGGGTTATTATTATTTTTTTGATCGGTAAAGGCCCTAAATCCGAAAGGTAGAAGAGAGCGTATGTACCTCAGAAAATACCTCTCCCAAAGGTGCCCTAGCCTCGAGCTTTCCCCAAGGGCAGCTGGTGTCTCTGGGTCCACCTGTGTCTGGCCCAGCTTTCTCTGCAAAGGAAGCCAGCTCACACACATTTGCTCCACACGTGCTTGTTTTGCACCAACAGCACGCGCAGACATGCTGTTCTGTAACTGTATTTAATAGCCTATGGGAGTCTGTTCCCCATCTGTTCACAAAGAGCATTCTAGTACTTTATCCAGTGGCGTGGCCTCCGTTGTGTAGCTGGATGGCCTACTGGAGGACATCGGGTTCTTTCCAGGCTCTGGCTATTTGAGACAGGGAGCATTGGATGACCCCGTGCACGTGAGGTTCTGCATGTGGTAGAAAGACCCGCGGGCTTCCTTTCTCAGCGGGCTTGCTGCTTGGTGGTTTGGACAGGTGTTGGAATGGGTTTCCTCCTAACCCCGACACCGACAGCAACCCGCTGCAGCCATTCTCTGTCCAGGGTACGTCTGAGACCCTCGCCTCACAGGCTCTCCTTCCTCCTGTCACAGGTCACCGCTGGTGCCACCTCTTCCTGGGTGGGCTCTGTTGTTTGTTTAAACAGCTGTTCCCCAGTGTGTTCTGTAATCAGTACAGCCAGTGGGTGTCTGTTCACCGAATAACTTGAAAGGCCCTCCACACACGCATGAGGCCCAGCGCCGGCCATGGTGGGGTTAAGGCGATGTCAAGGGTGAGGCCCGGCTACGGAGCATCTAAGAGAACAGTGGCCAGTCCTGGTCCTGGCTGATGGGGTGTGTGTATGAGCACGTGTATTCAGCCATAGGCAGAAGGCTGTCTGCAACAAGGTAGTCTGGAAGCCAATTTGGCGGCACAGGCCGATACGTACTGGTGTTTCATCTAACTTGGGATACAGTGGCCAGTGAGCCCTGGGGCAGGAAGAGCCTGCCTTACTCTCGGCAGCAAAGCAGTGCAAGGCCCTGCATTTAGGAATTAGGGCTCAGACCGGTGGGTTCTCCTCAGGCCTCGATCCCTTCCCCTGTGGGTGATGCCATCCGGGTTGGCCTCCATGCTCCCACTGCCCTGCATCTACAGACACCTCTTCCTTCCCGGCTGAGCCTCAACCTCTCTGCTCCGGGCTATCTCCTGACTTCCCCAGGGGAGGAGAGGTCCGGGGGTGCTTCAGAAACCCCCCAAGTCCTTGTCAGAGCGGTGTGGTTGGTCAAAACCCCCACCTGGCCTGTGACCTTGTGAGGTGACAGTTTGTCGGCTTTCCTCCTTGGCTCCCGGATTTAGCACCAACAAATTCCAACCCACGCTCACCACAGAGTTAAATATTTGCCAACCTGTGGTTCGGCGGCTGATAGTAAATCTTCAGGAAGGCTTCAAATTGGCCCTCTCCAAAGAGGTGTCCTCACTGGGAAGGGAAGAAGTGAATACTGGGTCTGCTGGCTGCCCCAACAGGCAAAACCTGTATGTCTGTGCTTTCTCTGGGCGATTCTCACATACGTTCATTTTTGGCTTCTGCACAAGAAGTTCCTCGGAGGCCAAGGATCACATCTTCCGTGTGGCTTGTCTCCCTGAACTCCTAGCAGGACACCTGACCCACACTAAGCACGCACAGAATGATGGTGAAGGGGGGCTGCCCCCGGAGATTGAGCAAGTGCCTCCTGCCCTCCAGGGCCCGTCGGCTGATTCTGGTTTCAAATAGTGCAGGTTTTAGTTCTGAGCTTTACTGATGATTTTTGTTTGGGAGTTACCTGGGTCCAGTGCTCCCTGTTGCGTGCATTCACCCACATTTGTCTGTGCCTGGGAAACCTGCCTCTGGGCAGCTGGCTCTCTCCTTGTGGACCCAGGTGATGGATGATGTTTCTTGCCCTCGCTGGTGTGGCTGCTGGGAAGCTCAGAGAGACACATGCCACACCTTGCTTGCTCTGGGTATGACTGAATGGCAGGTGTCTTCTCTGCGTGCTTGGTTTCTTCTGTGTGGCCCAAGTAACCCATGCTTTGCTGGCTCACACGGGCCCCGGGAGAATGTGGGCCAGGTGTTGAGGGCTCGGTGGTTGCATGCACCGGCCTCGATGGCTGCTGCTGCCCGAGTTGCCCCTGAGTACGATGGCCCCCAAGTCACCACTGCCCTGTGCTCTTTCTGCAGTGCTCCCCGTGGCCCGACATGGCCTATCAGGTGAACAGCGCCCCATCTCCCAGCTACAATGGCTCTCCAAACAGCTTTGGCCTCGGCGAAGGGTACGTCTGCTGTTTTCTCCCTCTAAGAGTCCATGGAGTGATCGTGGGTATAGGCTCCTTTCTGGATCTTCTTCTCTGCCTTTTCCCTCCTTTAGTACCTTGGCATTGATTTGGGTTTCGGGGAGGTGTTTGTAATATTTGCACAGCTTTCTGTGCGTGGACATGTGTCTGTAAACACCCATCTGTGGGGCAACAGCCCACAACCCGCCTGCCCACGCCTTCCCCCGGTAAAAGCAGGTTGGTCTGCAGGGGCCCTCCAGGGCAGAATGGCCCCCTACACAGATGGGGCCTTGGGAGGCAGCTGTTTGGGTGGCTGCAGTGGCCGCAAGGGGCCTTCTTGGTTCTCTCTGTGATCCTTGTGCACGTTCTCTGGGTAGCAGGGTCAGCCCAGGGTGATCCTGGCCCCAGGTTTCAGGGCTTGTAACCCAGAAGTGGCCTCGTTACTGGTCACCCAGCTCTGCAAATGCACAGGCCACACTGACTCTAAGGTGACGGTAGTGCAGGGGCTGGCAGGTGTCGGTCCGGCCTTTCCCGGGGTTTGTGGCACAGGAAGGGCCCATGGCGCCCTGTGATGGCCGTGCACATCTTGATCCTGTTCCTGGGGGCAGGGGGAGATGTGGGCGTGGAACCTGGGATGCCTTAAAACTTGTGCTTGTCACACAAGAGTGTTTATGAACTTGATTTCACAAGGTGAGGGGGGCTGGGGGGGGGCATAGAAAAGATGTCATGTTCAGAATCAGGCGGACCGTGTGTTAAATCCCACCTTTTGCGGGGGCAGTTCCTTAACCTCCCTCAGTCTTGCTCTCCCCACTACCAAGGGAGTCAGGATTCCATGCAGGGTCAGGGGAACGTGTGTAAGGTGCCCCGGGCCTCAAAGACACGTGACAAAGCGTAGCTGTTGTTACCAATGACTGGTCTGAGGGTCATCCCTGCAAGGGCCTTTTTTTCATTGTTACTGTGATAAGGTACACACAAATTGAAATTTACCATTTTATCATTAAAAATTTTTTTTAATGCTTATTTTTGAGAGAGAGAGAGAGCGCGCGTGCCTGCAAATGGGGGAGGGGTAGAGAGAGAGGGAGACATAGAATTCGAAGCAGGCTCTTGGGTCTAAGCTGTTAGTACAGAGCCCGACGGGGGGCTTGAACTCGCGAACCGCGAGATCATAACCTGAGCCGAAGATGGATGCTTAACCAACTGAGCCACCCAGGCACCTCTGGGAGGGTCATTTTAAAATGTATCTCTCTCTTGGGGTGCCTGGGTGGCTCAGTCACTTAAGGGTCCGACTCTTGGTTTTGACTCAGGTCGTGATCTCATGGTTTGTGAGATCGAGTCCTGTGTCAGGCTCCACGCTGACGGTGTGGAGCCTGCTTGGGGTTCGTTCTCTCTCCCTCTCTCTCTCTCCCTTTCTCTCCCTTTCTCTCTCTGCTCCTCCCCTGCTTGTGCTCTCTCTCAAAATAAATAAACTTAAAAAAAATAAAGTGTATTTTTCTCTCAACTTAAAAATCCAGATATTTAGGGGTGCCTGGGTGGCTCAGTCGGTTAAGCGTCCGGCTTCGGCTCAGGTCATGATCTTGCGGTCTGTGAGTTAGAGCCCCTCGTTGGGCTCTGTGCTGACAGCTCAGAGCCTGGAGCCTGTTTCAGATTCTGTGTCTCCCTCTGTCTCTGGCCCTCCCCCGTTCAAGCTCTATCTTCTTCTGTCTCAAAAATAAATAAACATTGAAAAAAAAATTTTAAAAAAATCCAGATATTTAGGATTTTAGGATATTTAGGATTAGAAGGTCTGTGCCTTCTCTGTAGCAAGCCCTTGAAGGGAGGTCAGTGTGCCTCCAATGATGAGACTGTTTTCCTCATGGACGGACGTCCCGGGGTGGCTGTCATTCACTGCAGGATGCCTCCCTGGGGAGCCCCCAGCCCTGTCCTGTCTCCGCAGAGAGAAGTGTTTAGCTGCCGCTGTCCAGGCACCAAGTCACTGTGCAGAGTCGTGTCTGGGGCTTTTAGGGCAGGTGCCCTTCCCTGGGGCTGAGGCTGGGGTGGAAATGGTGTGGGAGAGAATCGGATGCAAACAGACCCTGAGCTTGGGGTGGAGGGGTTATCGCTGGCCCGGCTGTGTTGCCAGCCAGAACATCGTGTCTACCCTGAACGGTTGGTCAGGGATTTTGAGGGGCTGTGCAGGTGGTTACTGCCTGCACTCTCTGACCTGGGAAATTCTGGACGCCCTGCTGCATTTGCAGCCAACACCATACCTGAGGGGAGGTGAGAGCCCTGGCCCGGGGACCTTCCTGTGTCCCGGAAGGCATCCTCACACCTTATGACCTGTTCTCTTCCTTTGCAGGAACAGCTCTCCGACCCACCCAGTGGAGACCCTGCCCTTGGGCAATGATGTAAGTGTCTGCAACCAGGCTCTCTGGCCGCGTGTCCCTGGGTAGACCCTGCCTGGTCATTTCAAGGCCCCTTCTCTCTGCCTGCAGCACCTGCTTCCATCGGCCTCGATCCAGGACGCCCAGCAGTGGCTGCACCGAAACAGATTCTCACAGTTTTGCCGGCTCTTTGCCAGCTTCTCGGGTGAGAGCATCTCTGTGTTCTATCTGTCTACCTACCTATCTGTCTATCTATCTGTCTATTTTTAATTTTTTTTTTCCCTTAACGTTTATTCATTTTTGAAAGAGAGAGCATGAGCGGGAAAGGGGCAGAGAGAGGGAGACACAGAATCTGAAGCAGGCTCCAGGCTCCAGGCTCCGAGCTGTCAGCACAGAGCCCAACGTGGGGCTTGAACTCATGAACTGCGAGATCATGACCTGCGCTGAAGTCGGATGCTCAACCGACTGAGCCACCCAGGCGCTGCTATTTATTTTTTATTTTTTAAAATTAATTTATTTATTAAAAAATTTTTTTTGTAAACGTTTATTTATTTTTGAGAGAGGGAGAGACAGAGTGCGAGCAGGGTAGGGGCAGAGAGCGAGAAGGAGGCACAGAATCTGAAGCAGGCTCCAGGCTCTGAGCTGTCAGCACAGAGCCCGACGTGGGGCTTGAACCCATGAACCATGAGATCGTGACCTGAGCCGAAGTCAGATGCTTAACCGAGCCACCTAGGTGCCCCTATGTTGTTTTTAAGACCCATGTCTTAGATCTTAGAAACATTTAACAAAGCTAGTTATCTTCCAGGACTCTCCCACTGTGCCTGCAGGGCCGTGGTTTTGTCCTGGGGACCCAGCATATTGGTCACTCACTCACATTTGCCGACCCTGGGCCAAGTGCTAAATTAGGAAATCCTGCCCCTAGAAGTTTCCAGTCGAGGGTGGCTGTTAGAGCGGACCATGTGGGTCCCATGGGGCGGGCTCTAGTCTACCTGGGAAGGGCCCCCTTGGCCAAGCAAATGAGGCCGCTTAATACTCAGCAAGCCTTCCTGGTAATGCTGCCTGTCGGTCACACGGTCTCCAGAGCCACGACCTGTGAGATGGTGGTGAAGCCACAGGTGAGAAGGGGAATCTGGTCCTTCCTTCTCTAAATGGTTGTTGAAGCCCTTGCTGACAGGGCTGTTAGAGACCCAGAGCCAGGGCTGTGGGGTATAAGGGTAGAGTGAGCAGTGAACATTGCCACCAAGCCGAGTCAGCTCAGAGTGACGGGGAGAGGAGAGTTTTGGCCAGAACTAGAGGAGCGACCCCCAAGGGCATCTGTGGCAGTGGAAGGAGCACCGCACGTGGTCATCTTTCAGCCCAGCTTCTGTTAAGACCTTCCTCTGTGCTGGGGGGCAAGTACGAGGATGGTGGGACAGGGACGTTGTCCTCAGGGGTCCTTGCAGCTTCGAGTCAGTGCAGCTGTGTGAACCAGGCGTCTCAGCGCAGTGTGACCCTTCTGTGATGGGCAGGCTGTGAGGAGGGACGTGGCCCTGGCCGGAGAGGAGCGAGGAGGGCTGCTGTCTTAAGGTGGGGTGCTCTGCACAGGTCTTCCTGAGAAGTGCCCTTGAGCAGAGGCTGGGCCAAGGGAGGGAAGTGAGCCAAGTGGGGAGGGGAGACAGTGAAATTTCCAAGCGGGGTGAAAGTGCAGAGGCCACAAGGTGGATGCCTGACTGGTGTGACCACAGAGCAGAGAGAGTACCCAGGTGACTGGGGCCAAGGGAACTGGGGAAGGAGGTGAGGTCAGAGAGGTACTGAGGGGCCTGGTAGAAGAGTGGAGGGAGTTTGGCTTTTACTCCGTGTCGGGGAGCCATTGTGCCTACAGAAATACACCTGAAACTATCTTAACTGTGGCAGGAAAAGGGGAATATGGATGTTGTCACTCCTGGCCATGTGGCTGTTGGCCGGTTTTCAGCAGAAGGCTCGTAGCATACTTGTGCCTCGGAGAGTCCACATGGGCACAAGCCTGTAGAGGACTCCTTGAGCTTTGAGGAAGAGACTGTATCTGCAGACGAGGATGTTCATAGACCTTATTCATAATCGCTCCCAACTGGGAGCACGCCCAGTGCCTATCGGCAGAAGGGACACGTGAGCGTGGTGTATGCACCCAACCAATAATGTCTAAGAAAGGGCATGAATGATGTATAACCACAAACAGCATGAACGAGCCCTTAAGTAGAGCTTGGAGGGAGGAGCAGACATCGGAAAACACAGCCGACTCAGTTCCACTTATGTCAGTTTCGAAGACGCACGCAAAACTCCTGCCTGTGAGAAATCAGGACAGCAGTTCCCCATTGGCAGGGAGGGGGGCTGGCTGGCACGAGGGGCCTGTGGGGGGTGGGAGCATTCTGCCTCTTGATCTGTGCGCCGGGAGCACGGGTGCCTTCAGAGCGGCCGCCTCTGGCGAGCCATGTACTTTTGTATTCAGGCAAGTGCATGTGCGACCGGCGTCCCGTGCTGGGTGCCATGCCCATATGTTACGTGCCGGTGAACGGTGTGGAGGGAGCGGCAGGCAGGCACAGGCTGTGAGGACCTCTCAGCTCTCATAGATGCCCGATTGTTCTGCCGAGTTTTGAGAACACTACTCCTCTCTTGTGCGGTGGTTTTCTGATGTTTATCTTTTTGCTGTTTCTTTCTCCCTGCAATGTCTGATGCTCCCTGAGGATGAGGCAGACTCTTCCCTGTCCCCCCGCCCACGGCGCAGCATCTGCAGGTGCCCAGGGAGGGGACCTTTTCTGTATGTCCCACTAACGAGCGGCCTCATTTACCTACCTAGGTGCTGACTTGCTTAAGATGTCTCGAGACGATTTGGTCCAGATCTGTGGCCCTGCCGATGGGATCCGGCTCTTTAATGCCATCAAAGGCCGGTGGGTGTCAGTGTCCAGCTGGATACAGGGGGTGGCAGGAGGCCCCATCCCGGCGGGCTGGCTGGTAGGGACAGGGCTCCTCAGGGGGCAGGTGCAGAAGGAGGCCCTTTGAGGGGGAATCAGGGTCATGGGGGGTGGGGCGGGGCTGGGCCGGCCGCTGCTCATCTTGCCCGGAGGCCCCTCCCCTTTCTCTCTCTCTCTCGCTCTCTCTCTTTTGGCACGAGCCTTGGCTCTGGATGTCAGCCCCTCAGCCTCTCCCTGGGTGCCCAGCGGCTTGCATGGCCCTGGGTTTCCAGCTGCCTCCTCCCAGAGGGAGGCCTGGATTGGCTACTCAGCCTCATGCCGCAGCGCCCGGTTCTCTGGGCAGACTGGAGGGCGGGGCTGGGTCTGAGGGAGCCACCTACTGTGGCGGAAGTGTTCTGGGCCTCGCCGCTCAGTACGGCAGCCCCGGCCTCGTGTGGCCGTGGAGTGCCTGGTTTCAGGCTAATGCGACTGAGCGTGTGACTTTTAAATTTCATTTAACTTTCACACGTGAACAGCCCAGTTTTAGAGGGAGGGAGAGAGCCGGGGTGTGAATCTCAGATCTGATCTGCCTCTTACGGGTTTTACAACGGGGTTAAAGCCTTCATCCCTGTGAGCCTCAGTTTCCTCTTCTGTAAAATGAGGTTCCAGCTCGCTGGGTGTGTGAGGATGGAAGGCAGTGGGCATGTTGAGTTCTGGAAAGCCGGATAAGGTGTTTGCGCTTGTTACCACCCTGAAAAAACGCCTTGTGTCTTGAGCCTCGTGTTCTGGGCAGAGTGCCCTCATGGCCTGTTGTGGGACCTCCTGCCTGCAGGCGAGCCCACGTGCAGCCGTAGAGGCCCAGCACAAGTATGGGCCCCTGCATGCTGGAACGTTCCGGAACAACAGAGCCTGGTCCTCCTCCCCCTTCCCCCCTCCCCCCTCCCGCTATTCATTTCCTCTGCTCCTGCCAGGAATGTGAGGCCGAAGATGACCATTTACGTCTGTCAGGAGCTGGAGCAGAACCGAGCGCCCCTGCAGCAGAAGCGGGATGGCGGTGGGGACAGCAGTCTGTGTGGTGAGTTGTGGGCACCCCTCCCCAACCCAGGGCCGATTATAGGGGTTGGCAGAGTAACAGGAAGATGTAGCAGCAGCCTGAGTCCTCTTGCAGAGAACGTTGCCACTGAACCCATCTCACTCCGGCTTCGTGCAGGAGGAGTTTTTGTTCAACTTCCTCCTGGGATCGAAATGTTTTAAGGTGGAGGTCATCCCGCAGAACGTGTGGTCCAGCTTACTTCCTTCCTACCTGGGGAACAGGCCCAGGGAGGGGGTGTGTTCCCCCAGAGCCACTTAGCCACTTGTGGTATTGGGAGTGGGGCCTTCTGGCTCCCAGGCTGGTGACAGGTGACACTCAGTGGCCATATTCCCGCAGTGTGGCCTCCTGTGGTTTCCCCCAGCTGGATAAGTCTTTCCCTGTGTGGTTTGGTGGCCGCACGAGGGCTGAGGAGCACCTCAGGGGCACGTGGCTCTTTCCGGTCAGCAGTCTAGTCTGGAGGCAGTTTGGTGAGAGGACACGGCTGAGGTCAGGCCCAGTGCCGGCCGTGTGGCCCGTTGGCAGTGTGGCCTCGGGCAGGGTACCAGGGCCTGTGCCGCAGCTTCCACATGTGTGAAATAGAGACAGCAACCCAACCCCCAGGGCGTGCGGTTTCAGCGAGACGATGCAGGGAAGGGGAAGCGCTTTGCTTCTGGGCGCTTGCCAGTGTCAGTAGAGTCTGTGCTCTGTGTGTGTCTGCAGGGAGTGAGGGAGCACCCCGTGTGCCTCTGCGGGTCCCTCCAGATCGCTCTGGCCCTGTCCAAAGGGCTCCGTGTGCTCACTTATTTGCTTCTAGTAGGAACTGTTGGGAACGTTGTCTCACTGTGGGGGACCCTGAGGCACAGAGTGGATAACTGCCCCAAAACGACAGCGTCGTACAAGGCAGAGCCAGAACCCAAACAGTTGGACCCCAGGAACTGGCTTCTGAGCCCTGCCTGGGTCTGGCGCCTGTACGCTTCTGGAGGATGTCTGGGTCCTCCCCCTGCTTTGCAACTGTCAGCCTGTGAAGAACGGATTTCAGCTCCTGGAGCTGACCCTGCATGTGCCCTGAGGCTCTGGGACGTGTAGAGATCGTTCGTGGCCTTGCTTCTCGTGTGGCCGAGTTGGGATTTGAACCTGGGATTGCCTACTCTAGAGCCTCGTGCTTCCCCAGGCTGCCCCCACCAGACCCCGGATGAGAGGTGTTTTGGGAGGTGTTCAGGGGAGTGTCCCACTGACCCTGTCAGCTGCTCCAAGCACTCCTGGTGGGCACCACACTCAGCTGGGGGCAGGCAAGGCCGGTGACAAAAGGTTACAGCACAGGGTGCTGGCCTGCGAGCCGTCTGGGTGTTTGTGGCCAGCCTGATTTGTTGGCAGAGTGAACTCAGAAAAAGTGGAGCAGGGTAACCTAAACACAGGTAGGTTAGAAGTGTTATAAAAAGGACTCCGACGAGAGAGGCTGGCATTTGGAGCTGGTGTCTGCACGGGAAGGGGCAGCACACAGCGGCCACCTCCTCTGCGGAGTTGGACGGCAGGTCAGCCTGTCTGACATCCTGGGACGGCGAATCTGTTGCCTGGCTGGCACCCCTTGAGGGGGAGCCGATGTGTGTGCGTTTGCACGTGCACGCACACACGCTTTTGAAAGAATGGGGTCTCTGTTCCTCGGTTGAGGTAGGAGTTTGGGAATCTCTAATTCAATCTGGTTGTGCACCCCTCCCCCCACCCCTGAGCGTGTAGTCCACCGCCGGGAGCCCAGAGTTGCCTCCCGCCTGGCGGGTTTGGGTTTCGAATAAGGAAGCGTTTCTAGCCTCGGGGTCACTGCTGTCTTCCAGCGGGCTGGTGACACTCCCAGCGCCCCCCTTCCCTTTGTGGTCCCAGTGCTGGAGCCGAGTAGTATTTGTGCTGCGGGGAAGGGCAAGGACGAGACTCGCCTGCTGTCAAGTGGCAGTTATCCTTAAATCCCGCTCTTTGCTCCCCCAAAGCCATCCAGTGGCCCCTCTGTGCAACGGAAAGGAAGGAAAGGGGACACAGGATTTCTCCTCTCTCCTGCGAGGGTGCACGTCTGGCCGCACGTCAGAATCGCTGGAAGCTTGTTAAAATACAGAGTTGTGCCAGCTGATCTCGCTCTAGCTCCCAACCCTAAAAGGGTGTCACTGGGTGTGGGGCGGACTCAGGAATTCTGCATTCTATGGAAGATCCCCCCCAGGAGAGACGGGTATGGGAATGAGGACCCATAGCCTCGCTGCGGTTCCCCTGTCACTGGGCCGTGCAGGGGCTTTGTGCCTGTTCCAGCCAGGTCCTGGCGAATCAGTCTGGGCATGGGCATCCTTACAACCCAGTGACTGATGGGGGGTGGGCACAGGGGTGGGCTCCTTAGAAAGCAGGCGTGTGTTCTACAGAAGGCCCTGTCCCTCACCCTGCAGTGTACCACGCCATCTTCCTGGAGGAGCTGACCACCTTGGAGCTGGTTGAGAAGATTGCCAACCTGTATAGCATCTCCCCCCAGCACATCCACCGAGTCTATCGGCAGGGCCCCACCGGCATCCACGTGGTGGTCAGCAACGAGGTGAGCGCTGCCCAGCCCCGACTTACGGCCCGGGTCTTGGGGCTTGGGGATGACTTCCATCCAGAGATGGCCGCTAAGTCTCCTCCGCGTGCCACATGCCCTTGACTGCACCCGGAGCGCAGGGGGAGAGAGTTCTGTGGCTCTAAATAGTTCTCTAGTGTCCACTCCAGGCCCCATCCTCAGCCAGGCGCTATGCAGGAGCCACGGCACAGACTGCACCCCTGCCCTCAGGGTGCTCACGGTTGGGGCTGGAAGAAGTTGGGAGGAGGGTGGGCGGTGGGTCCCAGGGGGCTGGGTGATGGAGAGGATGCAGGTCGTGTGAGAGAACGGAGCCCTCCTGTGCTGAATGGTGGAGGCGCCGCAGCCTTCCTGGGTCTGTCCTTGGCCGCACAGACCTGTACACGGCCCAAGCGGCCGCTGGCAGAGGGCACACGGTGATCTGATCACACTCACGGGTAAGGAGGGGGTTATTCATTAAACTGGTTTGCCGGGATGTTTAGGCATTCCTGCACACGGCAGAACAGAGCTTTCAGGCCTGTTCTATCCCGGTCCCTCCTCTTGATAATAACAGTAAGGAGTGTGGGTATTTATCCGCTGCTTACTGTTCTAAGTGCCCGTGTAGTGATTCGTGTAATCCCAACAGCTTCCTGTGAAGTGGGTAAAATGATCCCATTTCATAAATGGGAAACTGGAGGCACAGAGAGGCTGAGTAATTGCCCCAGGTCTCACAGCTGGTAAGGGGATGGGAACCCTGGTGTCTGGCTGTAGAGCCCAGCTCGTAGACAGCAGGCTGTGCCACCTCCCCTGAAATGAGGCCTTTATAAACACAGTTGGGCTAATGGGGGCAGGGGCAGCCCCCTGAGCCCCCTGTGAGAACTCTGAAAGCATCTGGAGAGGACTGTAGGTGACATGGCACCCGAATGGTGGCTGGGAGTGCAGAGCAGATATGGGCTTTGGGATTAGATGCGTGTCCCCACCTGGACCTTGCTGCCAGGAGCGGAGTGACCTGGGGCAAATTTACGTAACCTCTGTGAGCCTCAGTTTACACATCTGTAAAATGGGGATAAGTATACCCGCCAAGGAGGTTGGAGTAAGGATAAAATGAGAAGATAGCATCAGGCACCAGGAGACCCCAGATAGGGGTGGTGAGAGCCCCCCATTTCATGGCAGTTTGGTCCTGGAGGTTGGCAAGGGGGCAGCGATTGCCTTCCTTTTGAACTCAAAAGCAATTCACAATTAGTATAAGTCAGGAAGTGTAAATCGGGGCACCTGGGTGGCTCAGTCGGTTAAGCGTCTGACTTTGGCTTAGGTCATGATCTCACGGTTTGTAGGTTCGAGCCCGGCATCAGGCTCTATGCTGATGGCTCAGAGCCTGGAGCCTGCTTCGGATTCTGTGTCTCCCTCACTCTCTGTCCCTCCCCCACTCTCCCCCCACCTCAAATATAAACAAACATTAAAAAAAATGTAAAAAGTGTAAACCAGCTGAAGATATTTGTGAAGGGTCCTTATCTTCCCCACTCTTTTCCTAGAAGAGTTTATGTTAGCTTTGAAGGGATTCTGCCAGACGACGTTTTGTGCGAGCGTCCGTCATGTGCCCGAGCGTTGTGTAGGTTGTGTAGGTGTGGGTTTTAAAAACACATGACAAAGATGGACGCCTGGCTGGCTCAGTGGAGCACGCAGCTCTTGATCTCGGGGTTGTGAGTTCAAGTCCCATGTTGGGTGTGGAGATTTCTTAAAAATAATAAAATCTTTAACACACACACACATGCACATCCCAAAGGTCCAGCTGTACATTTTCTGCAACTTGCTGTCTTTGTCACCGGTTCAGAACTCCTTCCATGTCATTACGTTCAAATCCAGTGCAGCTATTTTTGCACCCCCATTTCACAGATAAGATGAAGCCCAGAGTTCCCGACTTGAGCACTAACTTTAGAGTAGCCAGGAAGGTTGAGACACCCTGAGCGATGGACTGCTGTAGTGGCACGGAAAATGTGTCACTTTGCATTTCACAATGAATTTCTTTGGTGAAGACAAAAGCCAAGAATGTGCGGAACCCTTGCAATTTCACGGGTCCCTGCAGGAAGTTCCTTCCCCAGCTTGCCCTGTGCCCTCCAGAGTGAGCAGTTAAGCAAGTGAAGCAGAGAACAGAACTCAAAAGCTACCTCAGCTAAGTAGGCGATTCTTATTCCCCTGAAGTCTCCTTGCCTCTTAACCCTGAATCAATTGGAAACCTTTGGTTCTTAATTGCCAGAGTGCTGGAGGCAGCCTGGCCAGCCGCGGAGCCAGCCCCTGAGGTGCAAGGGCACTTAATTAAACAAGGGAGTTACTGATTAAGCCCAAGTGGGCTCTGCTTAGGGCTTTGCATGCCCAAGTGGCTGGGCCGCCAAGAGTCCTAGAGGGCACAGGCCAGTAGTATAGAATAAATGTACTTCATGCATCATTAGGCCCTGCAGGGAGGGGCAGGCGTCAACAGGTGGATGGATTTGCAGGATTTGGGGGGCAATAAAATGTAGCTTGAATTTTTTAATTTGGAAAGGGGTTTTGCCATCGTGTTGGCTAGTCTATGTGTGTGGGGGGTATGTTTAAGTATATTTTTAATATTCTTTCCGTTGATATTGTGAAATATGGCAGATGTATGCTTAAGTGCCCGATACCTGCACTCAGGTTAGTGCCATATTGTGTTAGCCCCTTTGTGGGCTCCTTTCCTGTTCCACTCCCTCCACCTGCTGGTCTGAATTTTGTGTTAATCGCTCCTTTGTTCCTCCTCAACATATTTAATTTTGCCTATTTTAAAACTAGATATAGGTGGAATAATAGCATATTTTTCTGTGACTTTCTTTCATTTCCCTGTATATTTAAAAAAATTTTTTTTTGAATTTTTATTTATTTTTGAGAAAGAGAGAGACAGAGTGCAAGCAGGGGAGGGGCAGAGAGAGAGGGAGGCACAGAATCCGAAGCAGGCTCCAGGCTCTGAGCTGTCAGCACAGAGCCCGACGCGGGGCTTGAACTCACGAACCGCGAGATCATGACCGGAGCCAGAGTCGGACGCTTAACCGACTGAGCCACCCAGGCGCCCCGATTCCCTGTATCTTTTTGAGATTTCACACAGGTCAGATGCTGCTGGAGGCCAGTGGTGCACTGAATGGCGTAGCATGATTAGGCCACAGTTTGTTCGTGCTTCCGCTGACTGACACAGGCACGGTCTCCAGTTAGCAGTTTCTTTTAAGTTTTTGTTTAAACAATCTCCACACCCAACGTGGGGCACGAACTCATGACCCTGAGATCAAGAGTCCCATGCTCCTCCCACGGAGCCAGCCAGGCGCCCCCTCTAGTTAACAGACAGCGCTGCTCTAAACATTCTCAGGTGCGCTTTGTGTGTCCACGTGCCGGAGTTTATCTAGAACCCCAGCCTGTAGGAGGAATGTCCTAGATCCTGCGGGCAAGTTTCATACAGCGGTCATATGGCTGAACACTCCACCAGCAGCGGGTGCCAGTTTGCATTGTTCTACACCCTGGTTCTGTTCTTCTGTTATGGAAACGGCCCCATTTTACAGATAGGGCATGGAGACCAGCAGGAAAAAGGTTGACTTGCCCAAGGTCACTTGGTAGTTAATCAGAATGAGAACTGGAGAGACTTGGCTGAGTAATGCTTCCATTCCTGCCACTTTGTACACATAGGGGGTGGCGCTGTGTTTCTATTGGTCCTCCTGGGAGTCTGATATACGGAGGCTACCAATCACCGAGGTATTTTTTTTTTTTAAGCACTGTAATTTTTTTGTCGTTGTTGCTATTGTACACACACACGCTTCTGTAATGTGGCCACTGTAGGGATTGGAGGACCAAGTAACTAGGAGAACGCAAAACGAAAGCAAACAAACATGTAGTTCTGTATTAAATGTGCACATTTTGCTTCCCTGCCAGGCTCCTTCCTGTCCTTTCTGTTCAGTTTTTGTTACTTAAAATGGTAATCATTTTGTACATTTATCTTGTTTCGTGTTTCCTTAGTGTTAGTGGAACCGTTCTCCTGCATTTGTGCAAACACGGTGACCGTCATTTCCGCCAGCTGTGGTGGCTTAGCTCCGTGTCACTGAGGCTTTTCATATTGGGAAGTCCTTGTTGAAGGGACATGGTCTGTCTTTTGCCTTTCAGATGGTGCAGAATTTCCAGGATGAGTCTTGTTTTATCCTCAGTACCTTGAAAGGTAAAGCCCCCTCACCCCTTCTCCTGGCTGCGCCCCCTGCCTCCTCTCTGGGTAATAGGGTGAGTGGGGCCTGCCTGCGCGGTGGGTCCCTGGAGACAGCGTTATCTGGGGACATCATCTGGGGAAAAGGAACGCAGACTTCCTGTGAAGCCTTGCCCTGGAAATGCGAGAACTATTGAGATTGGCCCCCATAGTCTGTTCTGAAGGGGAAATCCTTGCCAGGAGATGTGTTCTCCATGTACTCCCTCACTCAGCCTGTAGGCCTGGTGGATCAGGGATCTGGGGCTGGGGTGGGATATGAAGGTTCCACTTGGGGAAGGTGTCCGAGAAGGAACTCGTGTGCCAGGAGACAGAAAGACTAGCTGTGACCCTCCTTAAGCCCGGGGCAGGTGAATGTATGGAATATATCAGAATGAATGCCCTATGACTGGGTCACAGACTCTGGACTCTGACAAGGCCATTCCTTTCCCCCCTGTTCTCTGGAGCTAGCCAGCAGCTGCCTTCAGAGAGCTGGGGGCCATAACACCCCGAGAACCACAGTTTGTTCAAAGCCTTCTTGGACATAGAGCCTTCAGTCCTTGGGCCCAGGGCTGTAGTAGAAAGACTCATTGCCAAGAAGCATGTGTTAAAATGCCTGGTTTTGTTAGCACCCTTTGCCCTATGCATCTGTTTGGAGCCAATATCCGTGGCGGGACTCCTGCCAGTACACCCGTACCGTGCTCTCCCTCCTTCCCCAAGGTCATGGTGTCTTGCCCTTCTTCCTGTGAAATGTCCAGCGTTTCTCTTTGCAGCTGAGAGCAATGATGGCTACCACGTCATCCTGAAATGTGGCCTCTGAGCGAAAGTCCAGCGTGTGAAGTACGGCCCCCACCCCACAGCCCCATGGATTCCCTCGGATGTAGAAACCGCACCACTCTGTGCCGCGGCCTCCCCTGGCGGGCTGTGGCTGGGAGGGACTTGGCCCAGTCCAGGAAGACCACGGCCCACGAACCAGCAGAACCCTGCGGATGCAGTCTCTGGTGTACGGAAAGCCAGCGGCTCCTCTCTCCCTTCCTCTTGGCCTCCAGCTTTTGAATGTTCCTCGTTCTTTTCCCAGCCCTGCTATCTTAAAGAGGCAAATGGCAGGGCCATCTTCTCTGAAACCCCTTGCTCCCTAGTTGGAGGCCAGTTCACTGAGTGTCTCGGTGCCTTCTGACCATTCCCCTGCCTCCCGGGAAGGCTGTGCCTCCCCCCGACCTTCACCGTTTCTGGGAACCGGCTCCATGACCAGGACTGCTGACTGGATGTAGGTGGCTTGCCAGTGTTCTGTCTTCGTGTTGGTTCCCCTTCTCAGCGACCCTGGTGGGCATCTGTCTTTCTGCTTCTTGGATGGATCGGTGGGAAGGGGACTTATTCTGTGCCTTCTGCTGCTTTCACCTTGACTCCGTTTCTAAGGACCTGCTTTTGCAGTGCCCAGCGATGGGCTCCTGTCTCTGCATCGGTGATGTAGACACCACGATGCTTGTGTAGGACTGGCCACATAGACCTAGGTCTGTGCCCTTGGAAGGAAGAAGGAGAGGATAGAACAACTATTTTTCAGGTACGTTCTCACGAGTATGAAAGGGATGAGAACAGAATGATATTTTGCTTGAGCCCCTTTTATGTAATTTTATGCCCTAAGCAATCATGGGTAAGGAAGATTAGGAAATGAGTATTCGGCTATGTGATCAGATGACCTTGATGGTCATGATAGCAGGCCCTGTTGGATGGACTTAACCAGGTCCCATTTAAAGAAGACCTTGGCTGACGACTGCCAAACTTACCAAGTTTCCTAGGGTTCATCTTTTCTGTGCAGCCCCAATTTAAATGTTTATCTTTTTTCATGCATGGAGGGAGTGTTTAGGGCATTTTGTCTGCATTGGAGTGGTTGGATCACGTTTCTTCGTGGCTTAATTCTGGGGAACTCTGATTATCAGTAACCAGTAAACTCAGCAATTAGGCTTTGTCTTGCGTCTGTTTCCCGGCACGCAGTGATCTATACTCTTCGCTAACTTAGGTTTAACTTTCAGAGCATTGAGAAGCCCTATGATCAATGGAGCAGGATTTTACAACTTCTAAAGCAGAGCTTTAGGGGATTATAGCGCTGGGGTCAAAGATGATCCGAACTGGGTAGACCTTGCTTTCCAGTTGGGGAAAATGGAACCTAGAGGGGCAGAGCCATCTGCCTGATATCACACAGTGATAGGGCGATGATAGAAACTCATTATATAAATCAAGACACTTCTCAGGGTGAAAGGGGCTCTGCTCTCTAAGTAAGAGTTATGTTGGGACCACAGGTGGTATGGTGTTCCTACAGAGTAAAACAGGCTCCTGATTCCTTTCCTGTTTTGGGGGAGGGGGTGGGAGCAGGTAACAGCTTTATTGAGATATAATTCACATACAATACAGTGTACCCATTCAGAGCATACCTCTCTATGGTTCTTAGTAAATTCACAGAATCAGCACATTCAATTTTAGGACATTTTTCTCACCCCCAAAAGAAACCCTGTTTCTTTTAGTGATCACCCTCCCACTTTCCCCCAGCTCCCCTTGTCCTAGGCAACCACAAGTCTCCTTTCCATGTAGATTTACTTATTCTGGACATTTCATGGATATGGAATTACAGTGAGTGGCCTTTTGTTACTGGCTTTTTTTTTTTTTTTTCTCTCTCGCGTAATGTTTTCTAGGGCATCTGTGTTGAACATGTATTCATACTTCAGTCCTTTTTATAGTTGAGTAGTATTTCATTCTCTGGATAGATGTGTCACAGTTTGTTTATCCACTCATTAGCCGATTGATACGCGAGTTTCTACTTTTCGGCTGTTTCGAATGATGCTGCTATGAACATATTTGTACAGGTTTTTGCATACATAATGTTTTCATTTCGTTTGGGTATATACCTAGGATGTATACCCTACATACATCTTTCGCCAGGGCGTATACCCTGGCATTGCTGGGTCCTACGGAACTCTATGTTTAACTTTTTGAGAAACTTCCAGATTGTTTTCCAAAGCAGTGGCACCATTTTAGCCTCCCACCAGCAGTGTAGGAGGGCTCGTTTTTCAACATCCTCACCAACACTTGCTGCTTTTTGATTAGAACATTCTCTAATGGGTGTCCAGTGATATCTCACCGTGGTTTTGATTTGCATTTCCCCAGTGACTACTGATGTTGACCATCTTTTCATGTGCTTATTGGCCATTTCTATGTCTTCTTTGGAGAAATACCTGTTTAGATCCTTTGCCCATTTCTATTTGGATCATTGGTCTTTTTTTATTGCTGAGTTGCATCAGTTCTTTGTATATTCTAGATACAGGTCCTTTGTCAGCTCTGTGATCTGTAAAACTTTTCTCCCATTCTGTGGATTGTCTTCACCTTCTTATGATGTCCTTCACAGCACAAAAGTTTTTAATTTCAATGATGTCCAAGATCCCCTACTTTTCTTGCTTGTGCTTTTTGTGCCCCATCTGAAAAACCATGGTGTAATCCAAGTTCAAGAAAATTTGTGCCTATGTTTCTTTTTAAGAATTTTCATAGTTTGAGCTCAGTAGTGGCCTTTGATTCATTGAAGTTAACTTCTGTACATGGTGTGAGTAGAGGTCCAGCATCACTCTTTTGCCTGTGGGTACCCAGTTGTTCCAGCACGAGTGGTTGACCTCCTCTCCCGTCCCCAGCCCATGTCTGGCTCCACCATTTTTATAACAGGCTTTCTGTTCTCTGAGTGTCTCACCCTTACTCCCCCTTAACCTCAACAGGACGGGGTCATATTGTGCTCTGATACTTGGTGGCCTTTCATGGTGCATGTTCTAACTCCACACATTAGTCCTAGGGGAAAGTCAGGACCAGTCATTTCCTTTTTTGAGGACAGTGAGCCACAAGGAAGTGGAATAATTTGCCCAAGGTCACAAGAGTCAGGACTAGACCTTTGGTCTTCTGACTTCCAGCCTTTCAAGGGGTCTGTCAGTCACTAGACCTAAGTGATGCCACTCCCTAGGCCAAGCGATGACAGCCTCGATTTTAATTATTTAATTGTGGCAGACTCCTTTTTATTTAGTTCCAAATGGGGGTCTGATAAAGATCTGTTACCTTAAGTTTGCTGTTAGTGGAATCTTCCATTTTCTGGAACCCCCCACTGCTGTCTGTGTTTATTTGTTTTTAACCTTCTCCTTTTTTTAAAGATTTTATTTTTAAGTAATCTCTACACCCAACGTGGGGCTCGAACTCATGACCCCGAGACCAAGGCCCCACCACCTGAGCCATCCAGACGCCCCTTTCACCTTCTCCCTGTGGTTCTAGTGGAGTCTTGTAGCTTGCAAAGAAGTAGGAAATAAATACGCTTCTTAATTTGGCACTAAAATGTTTCAGCTGCTTGGTTTCGACAGCTTGTCCTCCTTCCTCAGAACTCAGATGAGCTAACTGTCCATTTTATTTTTTTCATTTCAAAGCAGAGAAGCCATAGCTTCCCACTCCTGTCCACTCTCTTTCCCAAGGGCTCTGAGGCCAGGACCTGGGCCTGGGGGGTGGGGCAGCCCCTCCCGGAACTGTACCCACTGGCCCCCCCCCCACCCATGATTCTAGGCTGTGGCTTCTCCACGGCAGCAACAGTTTTTAAAGGTGCCCCCCCCCCCCAAAGACAGAAAGGATCTCCTCAAGTGCTCAGTCCACCATCTTGAACCAGAAGCTTCGAGTTGAGGTCCTTATTCTCAGGCCATCACAGTTCTTTTTCCATTTGCAGGGTTGTGATAAACCTTTTCCTGTTTACCAGGTTGCACCTTTCCCTTGACGACACAGAGGGAGAACAATAGGATTCTCAGGGGAAAAGGGATGGATGGAAAGAGCAGGATAGGGGAGGGAGCTTGAAGCCTGGGGCTCCGGGTCCTAAGCAAAGGCCAGACAGCGTCCCTACAGACCTCCTGCCCGGGCAGCTTGTGGCCCCTTGGGAAGAGCTGTGAACCTAGAGGGGGGTTCACTGGGAGTACACTGGGGCTGGCCGAGCAGTGTGTCACAAGTTTCCAAGTCCAGTGTGGCTCCGGGGCCTGGCCTGAGTGACCTAAGCTCTGAAAATCATTAACGAGTTGATGAGGAAAATGGAAAACCTGTGCTGTTGTTGGTGGAGCAGAGGGGGTGAGCCCGGAGGCTCTAGGAAGGTGGAAGAGCAGAGCATGAGGGGTGACAGTGCCCGAGGTGCAGGAGGAAGTGGAAGGCGCAGGGGGGCGGGAGCCAGGGCCCCCAGACCCTCGCTTGGCCTGAGTGTCTGCCTGTCTGGAGTCGTGGGCGGCTCCGTCGTGAGGTGAATGTGAAAGGCGCCAGGGCTTTCCCTTTGTCCCCTACGTGAAGTCCTTGGCGGCCAGTAACGGGTCGGGGCACCCATCCTGGTCGCACAGGGCACCACCGGTGCTCCTGCTCAGGCCGCTGTGTGCGCGTCTTTTTTTTTTTATTAAATGTTTTTTTTTTCAACGTTTATTTATTTTTGGGACAGAGAGAGAGCATGAACGGGGGAGGGGCAGAGAGAGAGGGAGACACAGAATCGGAAACAGGCTCCAGGCTCTGAGCCATCAGCCCAGAGCCTGACGCGGGGCTCGAACTCACGGACCGTGAGATTGTGACCTGGCTGAAGTCGTGACCTGGCTGAAGTCGGACGCTTAACCGACTTCGCCACCCAGGCGCCCCTGTGTGCGCCTCTTTAAGAAGGGTTCCCCGGCAGCCTGAGCCCAGACTCTGTGTTGGCCAGCTCCACGTCTACACTACTGGTGTGCGTGCGCGCGCGCGCGCATGTGCACACGCGGGTCCCTCTCCTCGCCCCTGTATCTGGCCTGAGTGCAGCTCTGGATATTCTCAGCTCAGCTGGATGTGGGGGTTGATGCTCTTGCTTTTAGATCCTGTGTGGCACCCTGGTTCGGATTCTGATGGAAGGGGTCAGGGGTAAAGTTGCCCTACTTGGGGGGAATGCACACCCTAAGTCCACCTCTTCCGGGGAGGGGAGCAGTGCCGGCAGCTGACCTCTGACAAGGACCCCCGAAACAGGGCTCATGGAGTCGGTCTGCCACACAGCTGCCTCACAGTCACATGTTCTGTGTGATACCATCAGTCAGGCCGTCTGGGAGGAGATGGTTGGACTCCCTTTACCCCCTGGGGCCAGGGCAGTGGGTCTGCGAGCAGCAAGGTGCTGGTCAGGCCCCCCACCCAGGGCACCCTGTGAGCTCCTTGAAGCCTCCTCTGAATTCTCCAGACCTCTCTGCGAAGCCTTCTCTCGTACCATCCTTCCCCCTCCTCCCGTGGGGGACAGCCAGTAGCTCTGAGTGGTGGCACCCCGGCCAGTGGCTCAGCGCTAGACCCGCCATGCCCCTCCTGCTTTAGTGGCGGTCTAGGGGCAACGTCCCCGAGCAGTGGCTCTTGGAGAGGTGGGTTTGCTGCTCTGTGCAGGGCAGCTGACTCATCTAGCCCTTTATGGAAAAACTTTGCCAACCCACTGAGGAGGTCAAGCTTTCTGTTGCTTTCTGTCCCCACTGGAAATCCCATTAAGTAAGGACTCTCAGACAATAGTAACAATAAAAAGTACTTAACTTGTTTTGAGCTTTGAGGCGAGAGATGTGTTTGGCCGAGCAGTGCTGGTCTCCCCTGCCTGTCGCTCCCTCACTTGTGAAGGGTTCACCCCAGCCGTCTGGGTTTTCCTTCCTCTTCCTGGCCGCTGGCCTGCTCCTGGAGACCTGGTAGGCCTTTGCACCCTGGGCACGTGCCAGGGCTTGGTGTCAGAGGGCCGTGTGTGTCGAAGGGTCCTTTGCTGGTATTAACAGGTCGGCAAGCTGTGGAGGGCGGTGGCCTCCTGACTGAGGTCACTGGAGCTTTCCTATCCTGGAGCTCACAGCCTGACCTTCACCTCCAACTGGCGCCTTGAGGACCTCTTGGCTTCTCTGGGTCCCGCAAGTTTCTCCCTGAACGTTCTGCTCTTTTTCAAACCGAGGGAACCGCTTGTGGGAGCCTCAGCTTGGTGACAGAGAGAGGCCACTGTCTGGCTCCGAGGAAGGGTTCTATGGGCCTGGACTTCTGGTTCTGCCCCCAGGAGAAGCTGGAGTGCGGCCAACAGCTAACCTTATGGGCTGAGTCCCACATGCTGGGGTCTGTCTTCCTGGGGGGTGACTCTGGTCTTTGTGGGCCCCTTGCTTCTCACTCCAGGTGCAGCGGCCAGACGCTGCATTCAGCCTCCCGTTAGTAGCAATGCCAACACAGTAGTGGCAGATGCTGTCTGGTCTCTCCTGGGTCAGGCATCGAGCTCACCACTCTTGCCATTGTCCCTTTCCATCCTTCCCACTCTGCTCTGAGGCCACTGTGACCCAGCTTTGCAGGTGAGGAAATCAAGACAGATCAGATGCCGGCCCAGGGTCCTACAGCTGCTGGTGGACTGAGCCAGGATGAGAATCTGAGTCTGGGTCCCACATCCACACCCCACGTTCTCACATGCCAGATTTGGGGGGCTAGCTCCTTCCCCAGCGCTAGCTTTCATCCTGAGACTGCATCACCGGGCTTGGTGCGTTCCGAACGGTGGGGAAACATTTGCGGGGCTTGGTTGTTATAAGAGAAGGGGATTGTTTTGTGTGCCCCCTCCCCCCCCCCAGCCCTTCCCTTTTATTACCTTTACGCTGGGTAAAAACTTGGTGACTGTGTCCTCGAATGTTCCTGTATGTAATGTGATTCTTTCTTAAGATGTAACTTCCCCAGCGTTCTCCAGATTGGGTGACCCTTTCCCAAAGGTGGCGGGAGTCTATTGGGGTGGCGTGGGCTCTGGATGGGTCAAGTGGGTGTGATGGGTCGTGGGGAGGTGGGCATCGAGTCGGAAGTTGTCATACTGCCACATTGTTTTTTGTACCTGGAATAAAGCATATTTTGCACTTGTTACTGAACCATTGTGCAGATGAGAAATCTGCCTGTGGGATCTGTGCTTGGGTCAGAATGCAAATAAAACTCATTTGTAAGAAACCCCTGTGGCTCAGGCCTGCAGTCTCTTTCTCTCTTTTAAAATTGTGGTCAAATGCAGAATAGCACGAAATTTGCCATCTTAACCATGTTGAAGTGCACAGGTCAGTAGCATCAAGTACGACCACCCCCACCTTCCAACTCCAAGGACCGTTTCGTCTTCCTCAGTTGAAACTGTACCCTTTCCCCCACGCAGCGCCCTGTAACCACTGTTCCTCTTTGTCCCTATGACTGTGACTGTTCCAGGTACTGCACGCGAGTAGAATCATATAGATAGTATTTATTTGTCCCTTGTGACTGGCTTATTTCACTCCTGCATAGTATCTTCAAGGTCCATCCACATTGCAGCACGAGACAGGTTTCCTTTTTTTTTTTTTTATTCATTATTTTTAAAATTTTTATTTTTGAATGTTTATTTTTGAGACAGAGACAGAGAGCACGAGCAGGGGAGGGGCAGAGAGAGAGGGAGACACAGACTCCGAAGCAGGTTCCAGGCTCCGAGCTGTCGGCACAGAGCCCGACGCGGGGCTCGATCTCAAGAACTGGAGATCATGACCCGAGCCGAAGTCGGACGCTCAACCGACTGAGCCCCCGAGGCGCCCCTAAACAGGCTTCCCTTTTTTAAGGGTGGATAGTACTCTGCAATATGTACACGCCACGTTGTGTTGATCCCTTTGTCCGTCCGTGGGCACCTGGGCTGCTGCCACCTGTTGGCCGTTCGTGAATCATGCCACTGTGGACACAGGCAGGCAGGTGTCCATTTGAGTCTCTGCCTCGGCTTCTGGATAGACACCAGAGGTGGATTTGCCGGTCTTGTGGTCCTACTGTGCCCACGGTGGCTCCACACTTTATATTCCCGCCTGCAGCAAACGGGGGTTCTCATTTCTCCACGCCGGGCCAACACCTCTCCCAAGCTGACCTGTCCCCCGGGGCTCCATGCAATCGTGTACATGTGCTGTGTCCTTAACCCCCCACTGCCCCGGGGCTGCTGCCCGTCGGAGCCTCCTGCCTCCCAAACCCAGGGGTCACCATTCCGCTCCCCGCCACACTCCGGTAAAGTCCCCTTCTCCCGGCTTCTCTGTGCACAGGGTGTGCATGGCGGGGGGCTGATGGTGGCGTGGAACCGTGGGGTTACATGATGGAGAGCAAGCTCCTCAACCTCCCCAAACCGATCTTCTCATCTGTGACCCGGAAATGTCACCTGCCTTGAGACCATGTGTGGGGAGCCGTGAGAATGAGCCGGGTCACACAGAAGAAGGTTCCCAACAGAACCCAGGAACAGCTTCCCGGGGTGGGGGGGGAGGGGGAAACAACTGGGTGTTTTCCAGGATCCAAAGGACAATGACATCATGGAGGGCTGGAGTAGAAATAGATGGGGACTGGTCAGAAAACGTCCTGCGGCACAGCCTGTGGCCCAGCTGCCTTCCCACGCAGAACCACGCCGGAAGCTGGTCTGCTTCCAGCAAACATTCTGATGGCCGTGCAGTGGGCATGAAGCTTCCAGGATGAGTCCCGCTAGAAGCTCCATTTTCAGGCATCGGGGTGAGCCACTGTGGTCCTCAAACAGCATCAGAATCACCCAGAGGGCTTAACAGACTGTTGGGCCCCATGCCCACCTCTGAAACCTAGCGGAGGTTTGAGCTGGGGTCTGAGAATGTGCGTGTCTAACTGGCTCCCAGAAGCGGGCTGTTGGCGGGCAGAGGACTGTGCTTGGAGAACCACGGCCTGGAGGAACTTGCTCTCTTGAAGAAACATCCAGAAGGGGAAATGAGTCATTCGAGATGCAGCCCCAGGTGTGAGCTAAGGATGGGTGGTGGGGTCAGGGGGACTGGGGAAGGTTAGGGTCAGCTGATGGGAAGGTCGTCTAGAGCCTTGAGGGCTGCTGTCAGTCAGCCGTGGGACCCTCCCGTCCTACCGTAAAGGAAGCTGATTTTGGTCCTGCAACCTGTTGATTCGGCCTTCGGGGGAGGCAGCGGGGCCTCCCGGGTGCAGGCTGCTGGCTCCCCGACCCCACTGTGCGCTCTGGGCCAGGCACGGCGGCCACACCCAGCAGCCTTGAGCCCGAGGTCCTGAGCTGCGGCTGCCCGCACGTCCTTGACTGTGGCAGCCCACATGGGAGACCAGATGAAGCCAGCGGTGGGGGTGGGGGCGCCCGGTGTCTGGGCCTCTGTCCTGCAGGCTGGAGATTCCACCGGGAGTGTGTCACAACAGGGTAGGCTGTAGGAGACTGACTCCCGAGGACCAAACTTCCAGGAGCCCAAGGGAGTCAGCCAAGGGCCCGTAACACAGAATCCCCAGGGGGGTGTGTGGACATATTCTCCCAGCGGAGGACGGCGGTGGAGAGTTGGCTTTGCCTCTGCCTCCTTCGGTGGCCAGAGCAGTTTACACTTCCCAAAGCACCTCTGTCCTCGGTCCTCAGCAGGGAAGGGCAGTTACTGGGGCTTCTGTGCTGCGGGCGCCCGCATGGAGGGCAGGGGAGAGTCCTCGGACTTGCCAGGGACACTCGGCCCGTCTGGGTAGAGCCGGGACTAGATACTCCCCAGTGTAAGCCCCGGGGCCACACGTGCTTTCCAGGAAGGCCGTGGCCCCCGTGCCTCCCCGCCCCATCCGCTCATCCCTTTACTCCAGGGAAGGGAGCCTGGTGGCTAGGAGGTTTCCAGAGCTCAGCTGGGTTGTATATTAACCTGCCTTGATTGGGTGGATCAATATTTAAACTCAATTACAAGGGAAAGGGGTTATCTGGAGGAGCTTATCGAGCAGAAGGCGGCTATTGGAATATCTGATCATCATAGAGGCTGATCTGGAGTGGGGCGGGGGCTGGGCCTCAAACACGTCCAGAGTGGAAAAAGGTGGATGGAGGGAAACCAGACAACTTCCTGCCCTTCCCTCCCTTCCTTCCTTCCTTCCTTCCTTCCTTCCTTCCTTCCTTCCTTCCTCCCTCCCCTCCTTCCTTCTCTTTCTCCCTCCCTCCTTCCTTCCTTCTTTCCTGTCTCCCTCCGTCCCTTCTTCCTTCCCTCCCCCCTTCCCCTCCCCTTCCTTCTTCCTTCCTTTCCTCCCTCCCTCCTTCCTTCTTCCCTCCCTTTCTTCCTTCCTTCCTCCCTTTCTTCCTTCCTTCCTTCCTTCCTTCCTTCCTTCCTTCCTTCCTTCCTCCCTCCCTCCCCTCCTTCCTTCTCTCCTTCCTTCCTTCCTTCCTTCCTTCCTTCTTTCCTGTCTCCCTCCGTTTCTTCTTCCTTCCCTCCCCCCTTCCCCTCCCCTTCCTTCTTCCTTCCTTTCCTCCCTCCCTCCTTCCTTCTTCCCTCCCTCCTTCCTTCCTCCCTCCCTCCTTCCTTCTTCCCTCCCTTTCTTCCTTCCTTCCTTCCTTCCTTCCTTCCTTCCTCCCTCCCTCCCTCCCCTCCTTCCTTCTCTTCTTCCTTCCTTCCTTCCTTCTTTCCTCTCTCCCTCCGTCCCTTCCTCCTTCCCTCCCCCCTTCCCCTCCCCTTCCTTCTTCCTTCCTTTCCTCCCACCCTCCTTCCTTCCTCCCTCCCTCCTTCCTTCCTCCTCCCTCCCTCTCTCCCCTCCTTCCTTCTCTTCCTCCCTCCCTTCTTCCTTCCTTCCTTCCTTCCTCTCTCCCTCCATCCCTTCCTCCTTCCCTCCCCCCTTCTCCCCTTCCCTCCCTCCTTCCTTCCTTCCTTCCTTCCTCCCTCCTTCCTTCTTCCCTTCCTTCCTTCCTTCCTCTCTCCCTCCATCCCTTCCTCCTTCCCTCCCCCCTTCTCCCCTTCCCTCTTTCCTTCCTTCCTTCCTCCCTCCTTCCTTCTTCCCTTCCTTCCTTCCTTCCTTCCTTCCTTCCTTCCTTCCTTCCTTCCCTCCTTCCCTCCCTCCCTCTCTTCCTCCCTCCCTTCCTTCCTTTCCTTCCTTCCTTCCCTCCCCCTACCTCTCCTTTGCTCCCTCCAGCTCTCCCTCCCTCCCCACTCCCTTCATTCCTTCTGCGGACACAGCTCTTTCCTGGCTCCAACAGGTCACAGAGCTCACCAGCCCTGCTCATCCTCTGAGCTCCCATAACCAAGTAACCAAGAGGCTGAACTGTCTGTCAGTCCGCCCCTCTCACTGGGCAGAACTCCTGGAGGATAGAGGTGGGTCTGCCTGACTGTCGCCACTCTGAAGTCCAGCCTGGGCCCTGGCCCGGAGAAGCCACTCCAGCTGTGTTTGTCGGGTGAGTAAATGATAGGGGATTGGCCAGCGAGGGAGTGGGAGCGGAGGCGCTCGTGAGAGAGTGCCTGTACGGGGCAGGGAGCCAGCGGCTGTGCCTTCTTACCAGGACTTCAGATTAGTTTGTTAGCTCAGCGCCCTGAGAACAGGGCTACGGTGGCAGGGGACAGGGGACAGGCGAATTTGCGTGGGAGAGTAGGGAACCGGGCAAAGTACGAAGTGTGTGGCAAAGGGACCCTGGGTGCGTGAACATGGCCAGGGCCTGGCAGAGGCCCTCCCGTTGGGTACCTGCCACGTGCCAGAGGGCTCACAGGCTGCTGAATACACAGGATCCAGAATACACTGCTATGGAGAGGTGTGTGTATGTGTGTGTGTGTGTGCGTGTGTGCGCGCGTGTGTTCCTTATGACACTCCTTACCTGCCTGAAAGCTGAGGCTCCCGAAGAATCCAGCCACCACAGGACGCAGTCTACGTGCCCTGGGGGCACGCAGCTCTCAGAGATGAGGTTTTGGGGTGACGGTGGGGGGTCCGCAGCCGAAGACCAAGAAAGGATTCTTGAAGACGTCTCTGGTGAAAAAAAGGTGATCTTATCAAAGCGCAGGCACAGGACCCGTGGGCAGAAAGAGCTGCCCTGGGATATGTGTGTGGTTGGTTTTATGCTATGAAGTTGGGGAGGTAAAGTCAAGTGGGAAATCTCCAGAAGGACGTGGATATCCTAAGGAGGACTCCGAAGATACCTGAGGCCTTGCTATGGTCAAGCCAAGGTTGTTTCCCCTCTAGTAAGGCATTAACATTAGGACAGCAGGGGCCTCCTGGAGAAATGTCACAGTCTGTATTTGCCTCAAGTATCTGTCAATGGGCTGCAGGTTATGAAGAAATTTAATTTTCCCTGCGACTCTCTTCTTGCCCTTGTTCCCCACATCACTATTGAGGGGTGATGTTGGGGCTCCAGGAAACTGAGTCCATAGGTTTCTGGAGATTAGGCTGTTGATAAGATTGCCTTTTTCTTGTCATTAACCAGGACATTTGTAAACTGATGGAGACCGTGTCCTGTATGACTGTGATCTCTATCAGTTGGTCATTTGTTTTCTTTCCTCTCCTTTGTCCTTGGGCAGCCAGGAGTGCCTGAGGAATATCACACACATCCCACCCGGCTGGTTGGGGGAAGGGGAGGTGCGCTAGCTTTCACGTTGTCCTCAGCCCGCCCCGCGCTCCCTCATCATCTGGAGTCTGTAGATACCAATGCACCCAACAGCCCTATTCCGGGTCAGCCCTCACTGACCCTACTGTACGAAGGAGGAAACTGAGGCCAGGAGAGGTTCATTTCCTTTGCCCAAGAAAGAATCGGAATCCAGATTTTTTTTTTTTTTTTTAAGTTTGCTTATTTATTTATTGCGAGCAAGCAGGGGAGGGGCAGAGTGGGAGGAAGAGAGAGAGAATCTCAAGCAGTCTCCGTGCTGTCGACGCAGAGCGCAATTTGGGATTCGACGCGGGCTCAATCTCACCAACTGCGAGATCAATCTCACCAACTGCGAGATCACGACCTGAGTCAAAAGCAGGAGTCAGACGCTCAACTGACAGAGCCGCCCAGGAGCCCCTGAACCCAGAGGTTTTGACTCAAGTCAGTGTTCAACTACTACTGGATTCTGCCTTAGTGGAGACATAGGCTCACAAAAATAGGTTGAGGGATGCCTGGGTGGCTCAGTCGGTTAAGCGTCCGACTCTTGATTTCAGTTCAAGTCATCTCAGGGTTTGTGGGATCGAGCCCCGCGTCGGGCTCTGTGCCGACAGTGTGGAGCCTGCTTGAGATTGTCTCTCTCCCTCTGCCCCTCCCCTGCTCATGAACACACACTCTCTCTCAAAATAAGTAAATAAACATTAAAAAAGACAGGTTGAAGTGGGCTGCATCAACATTCATTCATTCATTCATTTTGTTTTCTTAGCCAGCAGTCAATCTGAGCCCATGGTACCATGTACCAGGCACTCTGTTGGATGGGGTGGAGCAGGGGACGCCCCCCTCTGCTACCATGTGCAGTCGGAGGGGAGACGTGGTCACTGAGAGGAGCCCCATGTCCCCCATACCCTCTTACAGCCTCTACTCGCTTCGCCAACCCGAGAGCGTTCTGCGGTGCCTTTAAGAAAAAAAAGGCATTGTTGTTGGAAAGCTGAAATCCGCCTGCAGGTTCCCAATGTCCCATCAAGGGTGTTTGTGTACAAAACAGAGGCCGGGTGTGGCCGGTGGCACACAGGGCCCACTGTGAGGCGGGCCGAGGCACCTGGCTTGCTTCAGTCCCAACTCTCTCTGGCACAGAAGACGCGGTGGGGAGGACACTGCCCCGGCCTGATGGCTACGGCACCGTGGGGCCCAATCCCAGCCAGACCGTGGGGAACAAGGCCCTCGAGGCAATGCTGTGGGCAACCCTGGACATGGCCCATGCCAGTGGTCTGCAAACGGTCCCCCCAAAGCCTTCATTAAAGGAAATACTATGTGGCAATGTGTCCCAAACTAAGAGCTGCCCTGCAGGTGGCTGGGGGCCACAGACTATGATGGGGGCTCTGAGGAGGCCCAGGTGTAAGGTGCCGAGTGTGAAAATCTCAGAGCATGTCTAGCCTCTGTGCTGCTGCTGCTGGGGAACTTGAGGCCCACAACAAGGAAGCGACATGCCGAGGTCCCCTGGTGATCCGGTGGCTCATCCAGACTGGGAAGGAACCCAGGTGCCCGTGTTACCCCGGCCAGGGCTCTGCCCTTAAATCCAGGCCCTTCCCCCAGGCATATTGGGGTTGGGAGAGTCTCTGTTACAGACATTTGTCACCACTGCTTGCTGAATGCACGCACCATGGTTCAGGTACCTCACTGGGCACATTGTGGACACTGGCCATTTAATGCTTGCAGCACCCGTGAGTGAGGGTTATTGTCCTTGTTCTCCAAGGACAGACCTCAGGCTGACATGTCGACATGCTGTGGCTAGATGCTCAGCCAGAAAGTGTGGGCCGATGCCCCAAACTCGGAGTTTCTGGCTGCATAGCCGGGGCTTCTGATTTTTCACACCGTCCCTCCCATCGGGGACACGGCCCGTGCTCAAGACCAGTGGCCTGACTAGCTGTGCGGTGACCATTGAGGGATTTGAGCAGAAAGTGCTCGAGTGAAGCTAGTTTTCACTGTGGGGGGGCCCATGTTGCGGGTCTCCAGTTGAAGGAAAATGACCCAAGCCTGTCCCCTCCAGCCTGTCCTCTTTGGGATCCAGCGGTGACACAGGACCAAGAGGGACATTTGGGGATCTGAGGGTAAATTTTATTTCTCTAAGTCAGTGGGATCTTGATCCATGGGTGAAGTTGTAAAAAGACTCAACGATACAGTTACGGAGCATTCACGTTTAAGTGAGTATGTTAAATTTATTTTATTTTATTCTGTTTTATTTATTATTGTTTGTTTGTATGTTTGTTTATTCATTCTTGCTCCTGTTCTCTGTATTTTGTTTATAATTAAAAAAAATTTTTTTAACATTTATTCATTTTTTTGAGAGACAGAGACAGAGTGAGAGTGGGGGAGAGACAGAGAGAGAGGGAGACATAGAATCCAAAGCAGGATCCAGGCTCTGAGCTGTCAGCACAGAGCCTCACGTGGAACTCGAACCCATGAACCACAAGATCATGACCTGAGCTGAAGTCGGAAGGTAAACCGACTGAGCCACCCAGGTGCTCCTGTTCTCTGTATTTTAAAGTTGATTTCTACCTGGGCAGGATTCTCAACACTTGGACTTCAAAGGAGCATCATGGCCAGGACAGACCTGGGGGTCATGGTTAGGCCAGGGAGCAGGGACATAGCCATCCCCAGGGTAGCTGGCCTCTAAATTAGGAGGTGCCTTGGTCTTGACAAGGTGGCCTAGAAGGGAAAGGAGGCCACCTGGGGGAAGCCTGAGAGATTCAAGGGTCCCACCCCACATGCCACCAGCCACCTCCTGCCCACAATTCCTGGTGTGCCGGCCTTGCCTGGGAGATGTCGCCTTCTGTCTTTCTTTCTAACACTGGTGCATGTGCTCACAGAGAGATGCCCTTTCTGATCCTGCTGGGTTGGTTTGAAAAGGCAAAGCTTGCAGAGCACGAAGAGTTTTGTAACGTTTTTAGTGGACACCCTTGCACTCTGAGGTAGGGGAGTCCAGAGGGCATAGGCAGAATCCAGAGGCCCCTAGGAGGCTGCTGCTAGTTCAGCACTTGGGACAGCTGCTCGGGTCCAGGGCTCCCCCGAGAGCAGCAGACCTTTTCCTCCCATTTCCCTTAAGCCCAGGGAAAGGGTCAGGGGCCAAGAGCACTTTTGCAGAGAATGTGGCCCAAGCGAGATGCTGTGGTACCGTCTTGTAGCATCACGCTTTTGCACATAAGGGGGGAAAAGGTTCCTCTTACAGGTGGTTGCTTTATTTTTATTCTCCCACCCCCCCCCTTTTTTTTAGAGAGAGAGAGTGAGCAAGGGACAGGGCCAGAGGGGGAGAGAGAGAGAAAGAGAATCTTAAACAGCCTCCACACTCAGTGCAGAGCCGAATGCAGGGCTTGATCCCATGACCCTGGGATCATGACCCGACAGAAAACCAAGAGAGTCGGACCCTCAACTGACTGAGCCCCCCAGGCACCCCACAAGTGATTGCTTTATAAGTAACATGGTCTATGTAACATGAGATTGGGATGTTCACAGCTTGTAAGGAGCGATGTTTACCGTGTGCCTATTTTTACCCAGAATTGCCATCCGTAATTCTGCAAACCATCCTGCAAAGTGAATACTAATTATCACTATTTTTACGTAGGAGAAGATGAATCTCGGTGAAAATACGTACCTTGTTCAAAACTCAATTGGAAACAGTGGAGCCTGGACGCAAACCCAGTTGTGGAAATCTTCAGTTGGGTGGCACTCTCTTGTGCCAGGCCAGTGCACGGGTCGTGCCTCAGCCCGTTTACAACATTTCAGATGGGTCGCCCAGGCGCGGGAGGCTAGGTGGCCTGCCATGGGGACGCGGTGGGGCTGGGACTGGAAGCCAGCAAGCCTGGCTCTAGAGCGACGTTTAACCGGAGCTCTAGATGCGCACGTCGGTAAAGAGGTTTCAGTAACCGGCACGTGACCACACCCCTGCGTCTCAGACATGACAGTGAATGGAAGAAACCAGACAGAAAGCCTGCTGCCTGACTTCGTGGCGTCACAAAGCAGGGGCACCTAAGCAGTGTTTCGGGACGGTTAGGTGGTAACATTGCATAGAGAGGAAGGCAAGGAGGTGATTGCCCTGAATTCAGAGTAACTCTGGGGTGGGGGCAGGGAAGGGCAGTGGGAGAGGATTTAAGTTTGGGGCTGGTTCTGAGGGACCACAGCGCTCCATTTCCTGCCCCGGGCTGTGACTTGATGAGCAGGGTTCGCTTTGTGGTAAGTCCTTGAGCTGTGTGTTCCGTGCCCTTCTCTGTGTGCGTATTACATTTCACAATAAAACAGGTGTGAAAGAGAGAGTAAATGAATCATGTCACCCTGCGAAAGGGCTCTCTCCACCCCCCCGCAACTGCTGGGAGAGCCGCCAGCCGCGGGGGACAGCGCGTGTGGATCTGGAGACCCTTCCGCCTCTCCTCTGCACACCCGTGTCGGCAGTGCTTGGTTTCGGGTCCGTGTTCCTACCACTTGCCCGTCGCCAGCCCACACACCCTGGCAGCCTCCCCTGTTCTTCCCCATCTAAGCCGCTCCGGCCGACAGCTTTGAAAAGAGAGGAGGCCTCACGATGGGTGGGAGCAGAAGCCACCCTTCGGCTTCCCCGGCCACCCGCTGGCACGGGAGCTCCGTGCAGGGCCTGAATGGGGGCGGGGGGTGGGGCGGCCGCACCTGGCCAGCTGGAAGGGCTCGGGCAGACCTGGCCCTGACTTTGCCCCCGGGCCTTGGCTTCTGAGTCCATAGAATAAAAGGAATCACACCCACCCCCCAGGGTGGTTGCCTGGTTTCACTGCGACGCCATCGGAAAAGCACGCGGCGGCATGCTTGCGTGGACAGGGCCCCACGGCGTGGCTCCCTTGCGCAGGACTGCTTTTCCTTTCTGCAGGCCTCCCGAGTGTCCAAACCCCAACTTCACTCTGGGCTTAACCTCTCCAGTCCCCTCGCTGGCTGCAGGGAGGACTCCTGACGGCCTCCAAACCCAGGCGGGGCGCCCACTGCGCCGAGAGCCCCTGGAGCACAGGGAGTGGTCTCATTCAGCCCCACGTTCCAGGTGCTCCCGCAACAACCCAGGGCCTGGACACAGCAGGAGAATGGCCCATGGATCTCTCTCCACAGTGAAGCCCTGACACCCAGAAGCCCCAGCGGGTGAAGGCAACTGACCAGCTCTCCAGAGCAATCCCCCCCCCGCTCAGTTTGACCCCTCTGGTTCTGCAGATAAATCTGGATCCCTCTCACTTCTAGCAGTATCCCTGTTGCTGAGGTCAAATGGAATGCCAGTCAATCAAGCGCTCCTTTAAAGGCCTCGGGGGAACCCACCATTTAAGGGAAACCGCTGAGCGACGCCTGGGTGGCTGAGTCGGTTAAGCGTCTGACTTCCGCTCGGGTCATGATCTCACGGTTGTTCGTGAATTCGGGCCCCGCATCCGGCTCTCCGCTCTCAGTGCGGAGCCTGCTTTGGATCCTCTGTCTCCCTCTCTCTCTCTGCCCCTCCCCCAGCTCGCACGTGTGTGCACTCTTTCTCTCAGACATAAATAAACTTAAAAAGAGGGGAAAGCCTATGATGGGTGAGCTCTTCGGGAGAGTGAAGGGAGTCTTTCGTAATGTAGCAAAGCCCACCTAACTTTTTTTCCTTATATACGTTCAGAGTTTGGGCTTTGGAAGGCCTGGGTTCCCGGGGAAGCAGATTCTGGGACAGTGATTCCCATGCAGGACATTTAATAGGAACGTTCTTGAGGTCAACCCTGGAAAGCGGGGACGGGAGAAGCTGGGCTGCCTGTAGTCTCAGTGGGGGCCTCCACGGGCACATTTGAGTTATCTCCCCATGGGGTGAGGGGGCCAGGCCTTTATATACCCTGCCAATCAGTCAGTCACTTGAAGGAGGGGCAGGAGGGGTGTGACTTGGAAGGGGACAGTCCTCACAGGGACAGTGGATGGCATCCCCCCCCCCCAGCTGCCTGAGGACAGAGTCTTTCTTCCTGAAGGGGAACCTGGGGGCTCGTCAGTACCCACCACACCCCGTCACGTGCAACTTTTGCAAAGAAACATCAGGGCACTGCTGTTTCTTGAGGGCCTACTGTGTGCCAGGCCCTGTGCTTCATTCTCTCAGAAAACTCTCACAAAGGCTTTACGAGGTGGGTATTATTACACCCATTTTCCGGATGAGAAAACAGAGGAGAAAAAAGGTCAGTTATCAGGAGAGTGTCAGGACTTCACTCCCCCCCCTCCTGCTGGCCAGTTCCCTGCCTCCCACATTCTCCTGGCTTGCCCCGTGACGGGCTGTAGGTTTGCAGCTTGTCCAGAGACCTCGTCCGCACAGGGCCATGCACCTGCCTCCCCGCCTCGCCCAGCAGCACTCAGGCGTGGTCCTGGCGAACGAGAAGCCGGGCCTGGGGTGAGACCCTGAGAGGCCGACCACCAGGGTCCAGGGCCCAGCAAGAGGTGCAGGGCAGAGCCAAGGCAAGGCTGATACAACCCGGGGTCAGATGGACGGAGTTAGTCTCCCCTGGAAACTGCCCCATGCAAGTGCCAGTTTGCAGACTGGGGGTGATGGGCATACTCGTAAGGACATCCATGCAACAGACACAGGGCCCTTAAACTGTGACAGAAGCATGCTTGGCACTTGGTGGGGGGGGGGGGGCGTTGGCAGCAAAAGTGAGGCATCATCCCTCAGAGGGCTCCCGGACTAGTGGAAGAAAGTGATGGAAAATAGCCAACCAAAGAACCACTGCAGTAAATCTCCCGGAAATGAAAATGGCTCTCATGTGTCACAAGGCTCCGTGTGCCTGGCGCCGGGCTAGGTACTGGGAGTCAACATGGCTCATGCTCATTTTGGAGACCCTGCAAAGCAGATATCCTCAGGCCCGCTTTTGCCAAGGAGGCGACCAAGTTCTGAGGGTCATTCGAGGCCACCAAACCTGGAGCGTCAGAATTGGAACAGAGGTCTCTGACTCACTTTCCTTCGTCCCAGCTTTGAACCCTAATCCCTGCATGATGATCCGATGAAGGGACTTAGGCCAGCACCGGGTGGTCCACTGAGGAAAGCACCATGCTTATAGCTGACCTTGGCTGTGACCCTGGGGCAGACCAGAGAGCTTGTGTTTTCGTGGTGGTGACAGTGGGGTGACTGGGGGAAGAAGACAGTGCTGCAGGGTGTGGAGTGGTCACGGGGCTGTGCCACTAAGACCCCCTCTGGCCTTTAACCAAGGCTGCTTCCTCTTCATGGGGGCTGGGGTGTCAAATTGCACCGGTGGCCGAAGGCCCGTGTGACTTCCCTCCTGACAAGGGTGTGGTGCCTTTAACAGGAGGCCAGGGAGGCTCCCTGGTGGCCTCTTGAGGGGAGGATCAGGCCCAGTGTCCCTGCTGAGGGCCGTTATCCCACCACCAGCTCGGGCCAGATCCCACCGAGGAGTCATTTTCTCTCGGCCCCTGGGGCAAGCGGACTCTTTCCCCCGTGACACCTTCTGGTGGACAATTCTCCTTTTACACACCGTCTGTCCATGTCTTCCTCCTCCTTCAAGGGCCGCTCCGAGTCCCCCCTCTCTCGTGAGGTGCTCTTTGAAACTCTGGTCTAGCGTCCCTGTCTCTAAACTTCGCGCCCTGTCTTAGGATTGGCTAAGTCCCTCGATGGCGAGGAGCAGAGAAGTGCTCAGGGCGGCTCCAGAAGTGTGGGCAAAAGTGGGCTTTTCGTGGGCTTGCGGAGAGGGATGGGACCTCCCTGCCAGGTGCTGTCCTGGGTCCAGGAAACACCTGCTCCTGTCTCCGTGGTGACCTTCCAGGACGACTTGGAGCCAGGGGCAAGAAAAGGGTCAGAAAGGGGTCTGCCTGGACTGTTCTACATCCCAAATCTGCCCACTTGCTCCCAGGCTAATGTTTCCCCCAGGCACGATGGCCACAGCACCGAAGACCCACAAAGATGTTTTAATTTTTATTTTATTTATTTATTTATTTATTTATTTATTTTTAATTTAATTTTTTAGTTTTTTTTTTTTAAATTTTTTTTTCAACGTTTATTTATTTTTGGGACAGAGAGAGACAGAGCATGAACGGGGGAGGGGCAGAGAGAGAGGGAGACACAGAATCGGAAACAGGCTCCAGGCTCTGAGCCATCAGCCCAGAGCCTGACGCGGGGCTCGAACTCCCGGACCGCGAGATTGTGACCCGGGTGACGTCGGACGCTTAACCGACTGCGCCACCCAGGCGCCCCAATTTTTTAGTTTTTAAAATTTACATCCAAATAAGTTAGCATCTAGTGCAACAATGATTTCAGCAGTAGATTCCTTAGTGCCCCTTCCCCATTTAGCCCATCCCCCCTCCCACACCCCCTCCAGTAAGCCTCCGTTTGTTCTCCATATTTAAGAGTCTCTTCTCTTTTGCCCCCCTCCCTGTCTTTAGATTATTTTTGTTTCCCTTCCCTTATGTTCATCTGTTTTGTCTCTTCAAGTCCTCATATGAGTGAAGTCATATGATTTTTGTCTTTCTCTGACTGACTCATTTCCCTTAACATAATACCCTCCAGTTCCATCCACATGGCAAGATTTCATTCTTTTTTGATTGCCGAGTAATACTCCCTTGTATATATACCACATCTTCTCTATCCATCCATCCATCGATGGACATTTGGGCTCTTTCCATACTTTGGCTGCTGTTGATAGTGCTGCTCTAAACATGGGGGTGCATGTGTCCCTTCGAAAAAAACACACGTGTATCCCTTGGATAAATGCCTAGTAGTGCAATTGTTGGGTCGTAGGGTATTTCTATTTTTAGTTTTTTGAGGAACCTCCATACTGTTTTCCAGAGTGGTTGCACCAGCTTGCTTTCCTATCTTCTTTTTATTTTTATTAATTTAATTTAATTTTTTTTTGAGAGAGAGAGAGAGACAAAGAGCACAAGCAGGAGAGGGGCAGAGGGAGAGGTAGAGAGAGAATCTTAAGTACGCTCCTTGCTGTCAGCACAGAGCCCAATGAGGGACTTGATCTCAGAAACTGTGAGATCATGACCTGAGGCTAAATAAAGCGTCGGACGCTTAATTGACTGAGCCACCCAGGCGCTTATAATTTCAATTTCTTCTGAAATCAACAAGAAAACATGAATATAATAATAATGAATATATAATATATATTTATCTTTATACCAAGTAGTCCTAAAATATAATTAAAAATTTATTTAATGGAGGAAGGGGCCCATAAGAGCCGTGATGTGGCCTTGACCAACAGCATCATCTTGCCCTGGGTTGCTGCAGTCCCCTCCTGACGGGTATCCCTGCTCCCACCCTCCACTACAGTTCATCTGCTGTGAAGCAGCCAGAATGATCCTTCTAAAACTGTAAGTCCGATCGTGTTACTGAAACCCTCCTAGGACTCCAGGTCTCCCTCACGAGATTCATGGTGTCTCTAATGTCAGCATCTTTCCCATCCTCCCCTTTTTCCTGTTCCCGCCTCATGGCCTTCTTGGGCTGTTTCTGGAATGCTGCTTGGCCTCAGGGCCTTTGCACTTGCTGTTCCCACATGGGAAGATCTTCCTCCTAGTATCTGCAGGGCTCTGCCCTATTCCCTCAGGGCCCACAGGCAGGGCTCGTGGGAATAGTGCCCCCTGCAGGCCACCAAGCAGAGAGGGCTTCCCCCATGACTTCGTGTAGGAACACACGGCCCCCTTCCAATCCCTCACTCTTTCTGTCCTCTGCTTCACCATACCAAAGAGGGCCAGATACACTGTAGACCCCTGCAGTTGTACAGGGTTGACTGTCCCCCGCAGCAGGACATGGGAAGGCGGAGGGCATGAACTGTGTTTCGCCCACTGCTGTATCACCTGTATGTGAGGGAGAGCACAGATGGGCAGGTGCTCCGTGAAGAACAAGGACTGAGTGACAGGGTGACAAGCCTGGGCTTCTCTGAGTGTCTCTGACACCCCATCTCTCCACTGGTCAACCTCCCGTGTCACATACACCTGCTGCGACACTATCTTACAGAGACGCTGAGAGCCCTGCCCGACATCCTACCTTTAGCCCCTGGCCCCCAGCTGCCTGGCCCTTTACTCTTGCTTGTTCCCTTTTGGCTTCCCTGGAGGGACATTAAGGTCTTGGAGAGCTTGGCCCCAGGCTCGTGGGAGTCAGCCGCCAGTGGGTCAGTGGCAGGGGAGGGGTGGCCCGGAGGTTCAGGACCCGGCTCACCCCTACCAGCGGGGCTCACACTCTCCTGTCCTTTTCCTGCACGATTGTGAACTCTGAAGACCGATATGTCCCATCCTGCTCCAGTAATTTTCAGGGCCCTGAGCCTAGTGCCTGCGACACGCACATCATTTGGATCACAGATGCGAGTTAGTCACTGCCCCTGTCTCCCAGGGGCTCAACTGTCTGATATGGGAAACAGACGGTCACAGTGAAGTATGACAGGGAACACGAAGAGGTAGGGAAAGGACTGGGGTTGGGTCCCGGCCACCACGGTCGGGGCTGTTTTTTGCAGATGAGGTTTAAAGCTACTGGGTTTTTAACTTAGTTTTTGCATTGTATTTATTTATTTATTTGTTTATTTATTTATTATTATTATTTAAAAAAAATTTTTTTTAACGTTTATTTTTGAGACAGAGAGAGACACAGCATGAACGGGGGAGGGTCAGAGAGAGAGGGAGACACAGAATCGGAAGCAGGCTCCAGGCTCTGAGCCGTCAGCCCAGAGCCTGACGTGGGGCTCGAACTCGCGGACCGCGAGATCGTGACCTGAGCTGAAGTCGGACGCTTAACCGACTGAGCCACCCAGGCGCCCCGATTTATTATTATTTTTAATGTTTATTTTTATTTTTGAGAGAGAGAGAGACCACGAGCGAGGGAGGGCCAGAGAGAGGGGGACAGAGGATCCCAAGTGGGGTTCAGACATGGGGTTCAGACTCACAAACTGTGAGATTATGGCCTGAGCCGAAGTTGCTTGCTTAACTTGCTTAACTGACTGACCCAGGGGCCCTTATTTCTGCATTTTTAAAGAAACAATTTTAGACCTACAGAAAAGTTGCACAATTAGTACAGTGCTTAATATCCTTCCCTCATATTCCTTAAAATAGTAATATTTTACTTTTGCTTTCTCTCCCTCTCCCTTCCCCCATATCTGTCACCTATCATCTATCTATCATCTATCTATCTATCTATCTATCATCTACCTATCTCTCTCTCTCTCTCTCTCTCTCAAATTTTGTCTAAAATGGGTCCGAATAAGTTGCAGATACGATGCCCTTTCACTTCTAATACTCCAGTATGTATTTCCTAAAAGCAAGGGCGTTCTTTGACATAACCACGGTACAAAGATCAACATTAAGCAATTGTGACAGCAATGCGGGCGGCCGTGGCCGTGGACCTGGGCCGTGTGTAGAGAAGTGTTTGCGGCGCTTCTGTGCTGAGCCCCGGGGAGGGCGCGTGGAGACCAAACTTTAGAACAGCAAGCCCGATGGATCCCTCGTGCAGGCCCGGGACTCAGGTGAGGGTGGGTTGAACTTGACCCGAGAAGCACCAGGGACACCTGCAGATTTGGGCTCCACGTGCACTCTAGTCGGTCTCTCTCGGGTCCTGCGAAGGCGGGGTCCTGGAGCCCATGATCCCAGTCGCCCGAGGCCCTCTGTCCACAGGAGAACCAGGTTGCCCTGTTAGTAAGAAGTTCAGCAAGAAAAGAATGTCCTCCAAGAGCCCGGGGATCAGGGAGTGGAAGGACCCGCAAGGAAAGGGAAAAAGTGAGTGAGAGTGCGTGTCTGGCACAAGCTGGGCCTGTTGTGTAACCGCGACAGTGTCTCCCAGTGAGTCATCACCCGGCTCACGCGGCCTGCCTTCCGTGTCGCCTCCCCTCTACCTGTCTGGCCACCGGCACCGTCCCCTCTCAGCCTGCCATGCTCCCAGCCTGGGCCCACGACTTGGAGTTATTCAGAACCACGTTCGGATCCTACCGGGGCTGACGTGTGAGCCTAGGCGAGTGGCTTGACCTCTCCGGGCCTCAGTTTTAAGTCTCCAGAGTGGGAATAGCAGCCCACACGTTGCAGGCTGGGGCGGGAGTGGTGAGTGTTCACTCTTCTGCCCCGGCTGCAGGGTGGGCTCCCGTCTGCCGGGGGCAGCCCCGGGTCTGACCTACCTGGGCACGCTTGCCAGGGTACACGGTGCCGAGTAGGGGTTGCCTAGACGCTTGTGGAAGCCGTAAGGGACATGAAGCCGCTACGGTGCCTGGCGTGCACGGGAAGTATCGGCCGTCTTACACGAGGGCTTCAACGTGGCCACCGTCATGACCCGCGGCACCTGCTCAGGGAGCCCGGTCAGTGCGCGCCCGGCAGGCCAGGCCTCGGCCAGCCTCCCCGCTTGAGTGTGCGCTCCCGTCGGGCGGAGAAGCCCGCTGCACGTGGAGTGACGGAGGCTGAGGAGGGGAGAGGCAGGAGCTGGGAACTGAAGGAGCTGGTAGACAGGAGCCCAGAGGCCCTGAGGACCTAGATGTGGGGACCCGAGGAGGTGTTCCGCACGCGGGAGAAGGGGGGTGCTCCGGCAGAGGGCGGGGGTCGGCCACCCTCCCTCCTGCCGGGGCCTTTCCTCCGCCACCCCACCCGGGGTAACCCGACACCGGCCATCCTCCTGCAGGCTTGCACATCACCTGCCTCTCTTGGCTGCTCTAGGAGGTTTGAAGGTGTTGCAAATTGCTCACTGATGTTCTGGAGCCAAATCGTGTCCCTGGCCTGCGGCCCGTCCCCCGGGGCTCGGCGTCGGCTACACTATCCCTGGAAGACCAGCCGCCTCTGAGGGTTTGCAGAGTTGAGGGCTTTGGTTTGGAGGGCTGGGTCGGCGGCATTGTCACCTGCTGGCAGCGGGGAGGTGCGTGCCCCGGGGATCAAGCAGAATCAAGGTCAGAGGACGCAGCTCGGCCCCCCCGCCACTCAAAGATGCTTCCGTGATGAGCGGGGTGGAGGTTAAGAGCGTGCGCTCTGGAGCCAGACAGCCTGGGGCCACTCGCTAGCTGTGTCGACCTTGGACAACGGACTTGGCCCTTCTGTGTCTCAGTTTTCTCCTCTGTAAAGTGGGGGAGGTGGGAGTCCGTGCCTCTGAGCAGTCCATGAAGGTCTGGGGAACTGATGCAGGTGAGCTGTTTGGAGCAGTCTGGCAAACATGGAATCTATGACGAGGCTGTAAAAACATCCGCAGCCCTTTCCTGGGGGTGGGGTGAGGCCAGCCTTCCCTCGCCTGCCCCTCCTGCTCGCTGTGACCCGGCCCCTGCTCACTGCCCAGGCTCGCCTCTAACCTCTCCCCTCCCTCCACTGCAGCCACAGAGAGCCACGGGGTCTCCCCTGAGCTCCCTCGGGCCTCCAAGGAACCTCCTCCGCCAGGGGCAGCTTCCTACCCTTCCCTCCACTTCCCTCACCACCTAGCTCCGGCGTCCCCTCCTCCAGGAAGCCTTCCACTAAACACCGTCACAGGCTAACCTCACCAAAGCCTGAAGGTTCTACAGGGGGCCGCTTGCCCCAGGGGGTTAAGCCGCAGAAGCAGAGCCTGGACGGCGCTTCAGGCCTGGCCAGCTCCAAAGCTGGTGTTGTTCCCTCTAGCGTCCTTCTTCTTGCCGGCAGGGTTTGTAGGGGACACTGGCACGAGCCTGCCTCAAGATGGAAGGCTTGGTCCCTGACTGCTGGGAACTTCCAGCCTCTCCTGACACTGCCTTTCTCAGGAGAGCTCCCAAGCTGCCTGTGGGACGGGCTGAGGCCCTCCACTGAGACCGCGGCACAGCCTAGCTTCTCCCTCTGCCCACCCCTCGCTGGCTTTCCTCCCCCACCCCATATGGATCCCCAGGGCGCTCCCTAATAAGTCCTGCATGCTGCTCTCTGACCCAGAGACTGCCTCCAGCAGCCTGACCTGCCACAGGTTCTTGGTTGTAAGCACCTAACCTGGTTAGAGGGATTAGGGGGCTCCCCAGAGCCCCAAGGGGCCAGGCTGGGGGGCTACACAGCAGGAAACACTACCAGGCTATCCAGGATGCTGTGGGCAAATACTCCCTCACCACTGTGGCTGGGCTCCAGGCCGGACACCAGATCTCTGTTGTGCTGTCCCCAGACTAGTGGGGACGCCGGAGGGACTCAAGGAGTGTGTGAAGGGTGGATTTATTCAGGAATGAAAGGTGGGGGGGGGGGGCGGTGGTTGTGAGGGTGGCTTGGATTAGGGAAAAAGACTTGAAGCCTCCTTTGCAAAACACCATGCCTCTTAGGCCTCGCACCAGGGAGAGCCTCTTAGGTCAGCTAATTCCAGAACTCCGGAGGGCAGCCGCCGTCCGGGCTGATTCATCTCTGACTCCAGGGTCTGGCGCTGGATTGAGGACTGAGGTGCACTCAGTGGGCATCGAGTGAGTAAATGAATGAACAGGCAGTTAGGCCTGTCCCCACTGGAATGTAAACCCAGCGAAGGCAGGGCCACGCCTGCCTTTTTTGTTCGCTGCCTCATCCCGGTGCCCAGCAAGGGACAGACACGCTTGTTGAATGAGTGAGTGAGTGAGTTCTCCAGACCCACAGGTGTCCCCCGTGTTTCAGTGAGTTTGGGAAACGCTGCCTGTGGGATCTCCCTGGGCAAAAGTCATCCCATGCCAGAGCACATTGAGGCTCTGAGAAGGTCCGCAGTGAAGAACCTCTTCCACCTCGCGTTAGCCAACGTTCGCCAAATTTATTCTCCCCCTACTGGCAACTCAGCGACGCCCGTGCGCCACATCTTGGGACTTGCTGCTTCGATCTGAGAGTCTGAATTAGAGGCCGACCTACCAGGGAAGTCAGACATCTGCTTGGGGAGAGGAGAGGGGAACCAGCGCCAGCACAGAGACGGGGGTGAGGTCACCCTGCATGGAACTGGGCCGCCCCTTCGGCGGAGGACGTCAGCTGGGGAGAGGGTGGCCAGTAGGAGGCTCTGTGGGGCACATTGAGGGCGGAGTGCAAACTGATGCGAGAGGGACCAGGGACAGGTTTCACCAGACGCCCTTGACCCCAGCGAGATACCCCTCACTTTTCTGAGATGCGGCTCCCCAGCCTCCACCCTCCCTGGCTCCTTTGCCCCATCACCTTGGCTCCCCTGAACACCTGGCCGTGCCTTCTCTGCCCGGGTTCACGCATGCGTCCATGCTGTTTCTCTCCACTGGAAGGGGGTTGGAGGAGGGAAAGAGAGGGGGCAAGCCCACGCCTGGCCTTAGGCACATCTCTCGGTCTCTCGGGGCTGGCAGCAGAGGTCAGCCGGGGGCACCCAGACTGAGGGATGGCTGGTCCTGCCCTGTCTCCTGAGGGCAGAAGAGAAATTGCTAGAGACCCCAGCCTTCTATTATCACCCTGAGGTGAGGACACAGGCTGTATGGGGACAGACACCGGGAGCTGGTCAGGAGGAGTGTTTGCCTGGCTGGGTCTGTGCTCCTGGAGACACTGAAGGAAATGCTAGCTGGTCCGAGCAGATGATATGTGGGGCCTTGAGTTCTGCCCATAACTCGCATTCTACTGAGGGAGGCCCATGGACGTGAGATTCAGGGCAGCGGGGCAGACCCTCTGTCTGTGTCTTGAGGAGGGGCAGAGCTGTGAGGGGCCCGAGGAGGAGTTTGGGGAAGGAGTGGAGCTATCCCGGAAGGCTTCGTGGAGGAGGTAGACCTGAGAGAGTGGAGAAGGGTGGGTGGATGTGCCCAGGCTGAGCAGCAGCAGGGACTTTGCAGACCGAGAGACCAAATGCAGGCATTAGGACTGTTAGCACCGTTTCTGGAGAGCCCCAGGGCGAGCTCTGAGGGAGGGAGACTGACACCTGCCTTGGCATGCATCCCCAGAGCAGAGCAGGGTGCCTGCCCGGAGGAGAGGTCTTAAGTATCTGAGATCCCTAATGTGGTACCCCCAACGAAGTCTTAAAAATGAGGGGCGCCCGGGTGGCTCAGTCGGTTAAACATCTGACTTCAGCTCAGGTCATGATCTCGCGGTTCGTGGGTTCGAGCACCACGTCGGGCTCTGTGCTAACAGCTCAGAGCCCGGAGCCTGTTTCAGATTCTGTGTCTCCTCTCTCTCTCTGCCCCTCCCCTGCTTGCACTCTGTCTTTGTCTCTCTCTCTCTCTTTCTCTCTCCATCAAAAATAAATACACGTAAAAAAAAAAATGCGGGGAGCAGACCAGCTTGTGAGCGCTTAGATGTGAGGTTGACAGCATAGATCAGGGAGAAGAACACAGTCCCTTGAAGAGGACACACAGCTCCCAGACTAGCCAGCTTTGCTGCACTCTGATGGAAAGTTATAACCCATCCTTGACAGACACTGCCCAGCCTCCATCCCCCACCACTTCTCCTTGCTTTCCTTTACGAAAATGAAATTACTCAATTGTTCAATCTCCCCTCCCCTGGGCTCCAGAGCCCAGCAGATGGCTGAAAGTCCCGAGGGAAGGGCAAAGTTTTGCCGGGAAGAAACTTTTGGCCCCTTATCCTTTCTGACTGGAATGCGGCTGTGAGGCTTGAGTGGCAGCAGCCATTTTGTCACCACGAGTCGATAAGCATAAAGGGAAAGGCTTGCAAAGTATTTGAAGCCGGATGCGCTCCTAACGGCTACAACATCTAAAGAAGAAATGTTTCTATCACCACCACTCAGAAAGGGAGTGTCACAGAGGCAAATGCCAGCAGTGCCCATGCCATGCATCAGCCTGAACATTTACACATGTGAGTCCCTTCTCAGACATGCAAATGGAGTGTCCCCTAAATCAGGTTTCCAACCCATTGGGCTGTGGGACACTTACCCTGTGAGCTTGGAGACTACAGAGGATGTGCAATAGATGTTGAATGAAGGAAGTACCAAGCCCTGCCTTCCCAATGGGAGTTGTGTCCCTGAGGGCAAGGTCTGAATGTGCTTCATTCCAGAGTGTCCAGTTTGGGGCTTGGCCCAGAGGATGGAGTCCAGTTGTTCTCCACTGCTCCCGGACACTGTAAGTGACCCCAGGTTCTGGGAGGTCCCACACAAGGCTATGCTTCTCCCAGTGACCCGAGTCACCGGCATAGGGCCCTGGGCTGTGCTCAGGGCTGCAGGTGGGCTTGCTACAGTGGAACCGCTCTTGGAATCTGCTCTGCCTTTGCCGGAGCCTTTGTCTCCGAGTGTCTGAGTTCAATTTGGTTAGTTGTCACACGAGGGCTTCTTGAGCCCTCCATGTGGGTAAAGACTGAGGTCTGAGTTCCCGCCGGACCCAGTTAGGGTTTGGTCCAAACTCGGATCAGGGCCACATTAGTCTCCCAGATAAGGGCAAAGTGTAGATTGAGGGTAATACAAGAGCCAGAGCGAGAGGGTCAGCTGCAAAGTTGGGGTCACGTTGGTGTCCATCTCAAGAGACGTGGAAGCTGGAGTCAGAGTTTTACAGGACTTGAGTGCTCACCATAGAGCGGACCTGGGGTCACCTCCTCGGACGCCCTCCAACCACCTCCCCTTGGCCATACCTCATGCACCTGTTCAGTGCGGGGCTGACCGTCTCTTGTGAGTTACTCCCACGTGTCTAGTCTGTTTGGTGATGGCGCCAACTTCCTGCAGGTAGGACCCTGATCTTCCACGTGATGGGCTTTCTTCCTTCTTTGGGCACCCAGGAGACTGGCAATAAATGCTGACTTAGTGAATACAGGAAATAAAGTCAGCATCCCAAGGGCAAAACCCTCCCCCTGGTGGCAACTTTTCAATTCAATTTAATCTAATTATTTTTCATGTTTCTATTGATTGTGGAGGATGTAAAGAAACTTTGGACCTTTTGCTGCTTATAGGTATTCATCCTTCATCCATCCATTTATCCATCTGTTCACCCACTCATCCATCCATCCATCCACTCATCCATCCATCCACTTATCCATCTATCCATCCATCCATCCATCCATCCACCCATCCATCCACTCATCCATCTATCCAGCCAGCCACAAATCCATCCATCCATCCATCCATCCATCCACCCATCCATCCACTCATCCATCCATCCATCCATCCACCCATCCATCCATCCATCCACTCATCCATCCATCCACTTATCCATCTATCCATCCATCCATCCATCCACCCATCCATCCACTCATCCATCCATCCATCCAGCCACTAATCCATCCATCCATCCATCCATCCATCCATCCATCCACCCATCCATCCACTCATCCATCCATCCATCCATCCATCCACTCATCCATCCATCCATCCATCCATCCACTTACCATCTATCCATCCATCCATCCATCCACTCATCCATACATCCACTCATCCACTCATCCATCCACTCATCCACTCATCCATCCATCCACCCATCCATCCACTCATCCATCCACCCATCCATCCACTCATCCATCCACCCATCCATCCACTCATCCATCCATCCAGCCAGCCACTAATCCATCCATCCATCCATCCATCCATCCACCCATCCATCCACTCATCCATCCATCCATCCATCCACTTACCATCTATCCATCCATCCATCCATCCATCCACTCATCCATCCATCCAGCCAGCCACTAATCCATCCATCCATCCATCCATCCATCCATCTATCCATCCATCCACTTATCCATCCATCCATCCATCCATCCATCCACTTATCTATCTATCCATCCATCCATCCACTCATCCATACATCCACTCATCCACTCATCCACTCATCCATCCATCCATCCATCCATCCATCCATCCATCCATCCACTTATCCATCTATCCATCCATCCATCCATCCATCCATCCACCCATCCATCCATCCATCTATCCATCCATCCACTTATCCATCCTTCCATCCATCCATCCATCTATCCATCCATCCACTTATCCATCCTTCCATCCATCCATCCACCCATCCATCCATCCATCCACTTATCTATCTATCCATCCATCCATCCATCCACTCATCCATACATCCACTCATCCACTCATCCACTCATCCATCCATCCATCCATCCATCCATCCATCCATCCACTTATCTATCTATCCATCCATCCATCCATCCACTCATCCATACATCCACTCATCCACTCATCCACTCATCCATCCATCCATCCATCCATCCATCCACTTATCCATCTATCCATCCATCCATCCACCCATCCATCCATCCATCTATCCATCCATCCACTTATCCATCCATCCATCCATCCATCCATCCACTCATCCACTCATCCATACATCCACTCATCCACTCATCCATCCACTCATCCATCCATCCATCCACCCATCCATTCATCCATCCATCCACTCATCCATTCACTCATCCATCCATCTATCCATCCATCCACTTATCCATCCATCCATCCATCCATCCACCCATCGATCCATCCATCTCAAACATTTTTTGAGGTCTACTATATTCTGGAACTTTGCTGAGCCTACAAAGGATGAAAGAGACATTGAGATTGTCTTCAAGGAAGTCAGACAAGAGATGGAATCAGAATAATGAGCAGGTATGGGTATCAGAAGACAGTAAAGAGCCCAAGTTGTGTGGGGCCCCGAGGAAGACACCCTTCCCAGCCTGGGCAGGTAGGAAGGTTTCCTAAGGAAGAAGTCCCAGTCTTGAAAGATGAGCATTGCAGTGAGAAGAAACAGAATGAGCCAAGTTCCACACGAGAGAGCATGGTACAGCGTTGGGGGAACTCTGCAGAGTGGGCACAGAGATGGTAAGGTAGCAGAGCAAAGGAGGCTAACACAAGGTGTCTTGGAGACTTTATCCTGAAAGCCTGGGGAGGCTGGAAGGATTTTGAGTGAAGGATCACCCTGATGTGAGTTATGTTCTGGAGTGTCATCCTGGGGACTTGTGGAGGGTGAATGAGCTTGGGCCTTGGCACACCTGTGGAATGCCTGCAAGAGGGGGTGCCACAGAGGATGTGACAAACAGCAGCCCCAGCTCCGAGGCCCTCACATGCGCTAGGCAAGTTGGCGGGGAGAACTGGGAGGGTGGGAAGATTGCTAGGAGCACGTGTGCAGGCAGGGCTGAATTTGTAGCCGAAGCAGGGACCATCCTGGGCTAGTGGTTCTAGACGGTAGGGTTGGGCGACCTCCAGTGCCCGTGTGTGGCAACCTGGCCATGCACACTTGCCTCCTGTGGATAGGCCCTCGCTCCCCCTGCTTCTTTGCTGCCAGCCTCTCCCTCTCCTAACCCTGCCTTGACCTCCGGGATGGCTGGACGTGAGGGGGATGCTATCAGAGGTCCCCTGACAGCCAAGTCCCCAGGGGCCGTGTGACCCCCCGGGATCACAGGCTGACTCAGGCGCGGAGTGGAAGCACTGGGTGAGCAGATGGTTATCTCTGGAGCCTGTCGTGCTCGGGTGGGACCTGCTTCACTAACTGCCTCTGCTCCAAGATCCATTTTAGGGGTATCAGCTAACTGAGCCGCTGAGGGGAAACCGAGGGCTGAGGGGTGGGAACAGGGTCAGGGTGACAGAGAGGCGTGAAGGCTGGGTTCTGCCGCTCCTCCCCGCTTCTGGAAAGAGGGAACATGTTGTACGTGCATGACCTCAACCAGGAAACGTGAAGTTTGTTGATCTTGAGCGCCTGCCGGAATCTTGGCCCCGATTCTGGGCTCACTACCCAGGGCGTGCAGTATCCAGCCTGCGAACACTGGACCTGGGGGTTTGCAAAGGAGGGAGGCGAGGTTGGAATGTGTGTGAGATCTGGGTGGACGTGGGTCCCTGTGCCTTCATGGTCAGGCAGCGAGGCAGCGCCTCCTGAGGGACAGCTGGAAAATTCCCGGGGGCCCTGCTTCCAGCCAAGGCTGCTTCGTGCTCTGTTCCAGCCCAGGGTTGTTTTTGTTCATTTGTGTTTCAATCACCGAGCCCCTGCTGGACACCAGGCGTTGCACAGAGTGCATTGTGTGCGTTGTTTCGTTTCATCCTTGGAGAAATTCTGCAAGGGCTCAGCCCATTTTACAGAGGAAAGAATGAAGGTCAGCGAGACTCAGTTACCCAGTGAGTAAAGCAGGCAGGGAGGCAAGCCAGCTGTGAGATGAGTGAGACCCAGGCCTTGGCAGTTTTCCCTAAAAGAACATCCTTCCCGGATCACAGAACAGAGGCCTGTGAAGTTCTCAGCCCCCCTGTTGTAGACCCGGGTCCACCGAAGCAGAGTGTTGGGGAGTGTGACTCCAGGGGGACGGGGCGAGGCACAGGGCGTGAAGTGGGAGAGACGGAGAACACGGGGTTGACAGCGGGCTCCCGGGCCCGGCTCCGAGGAAAACCCATCCCAGGGGAGAGAGCAGAACTGACCCACACACGCCTGCATCCCGTCTTTCAGGTTGTGACTGTGCAGTCCCCCGGGCCAGGGGTGCAGCTGGCCAAGAAGACAGAGCTGGTCCCTGCAGAGGTACCCAGGTGGCTGGCGCAGGAGGCAGGTGAGATCCAGAGGGTCTGAGGGGGTGCAACGTGGTCGATGCATCATGCAGGGCTGGCTGAAGCCGCACGTGCTCGAGATCACCTGACTCCCAGACCACCGAGGTGATCACCGTGGTGGAGGGGTGGCCTGGCCCGGGGTGTGTATGTAGAGTCCACGTGTGTGTGGGGCGGGGGGCGAGAGAGAAAGAGAGAGAGAGAGAGAGAGAGGGAGAGGGAAAGTATTTAGAGGCACATGTCACAGGAAATGGAGCATGAACACAGCCCTCTCTAGAACGTTCTCAGGGATGTGTGCTCCAGTATGAAGAAGGATGCCCCCCATCTCCAGGGCTGGGGCATCCCAGCTCACAGTGTCCAGGCCCCTGTCCCAGTCTTCAGGAGGGATATCAGGCCAACCTCAGCCCAGCCAGTGCAGTGACCCCAGTCGCTCCCAGGAGGATAGAGGACGTGCCACAGCACAGGTCCCGCGCTGTGGAGCTGTTCCCACTGGGTCCTCAGACAGCCTGGGGGCCCAGGTAGAGCAAGAATGGTGAATAACTGGGCTTCAGCATCCAAGAAAAACCACCCCAAACCCCAGACCAAACCGCCTCGGAGCGTGCCAGCCGCAGTTGCCAGAGTAATCAATACCCATTGTTCTTCCAGACAAATGTTCTCTCTGCACTTTCGACCACTGTGTTCTGGGGAATGGCTAGGTGTGGGCTTACCTCATGCGATGGACACAGCTTAATGGGATCTGTTCCCTGGCTGGCTCCACCCCCCCTCACCCCCTCCCAGCTCCCACAGCAGAGTCACGGAGCTTAAGGAAATTACCAGGCTGGATCAGGGCGGAGAGCCGGCACCAGACCTGACCCACACTCTAGTCCTTGAAAGCTGGCTGACCTTGGCCTTGGGTTCCTCGACTGCTCAAGAGAGTAATAATAGGTGGCCCGCGTTGTCTCCTAGGGTTGGCATGAAAGAAAGAATGATTCCCGGGAACGTCATCTAGCAGCAATGAGATGCAAAGTGTTCCTGCTACTTTTCCAGTCGTGCTGGGAGGCTTCCGGCTTGGGGCGAGGAGTGCGGGTCAGACGGGTCAGACACTGGCCTGCCCCGTACGAGGCACGTTTTCTCTCTCTACCTTTCAGCTTCCCCACCTGCAGAATGGAGCTAAGTGAAGCTAGGCGGCAAGATAGCTGGGAGAACTGGAGGATGTCCACGTCTGGCTCTCGGCACCGTGCTGGGGGCCAGGGATGGCGACGGTGATGCGGCGACGCAGGCTCTGGCCGCTCTCCGAGGGCCACCTGCAAGGCGGCTGCCCAGGACAGGCCGAGCACCACGGACAGAGCAGGGGCCGTGGCCGCTCTGTGCTTAGAGGCCAATGGCAAAACACACCTCTTCCATGAAGCCCTCTGGAGTTCTTCCAGCCCTCATCGTGGCCCCTCCTGGAAGCTTCTAGACCTCGTGTCATCTACTCCGCTCTTTAAGCTCTTAAGCAGTGCAGGGGTATTGGTTACTAGGCTGGGAGGGGACTATCCTGCAAAGCTACCCCCTCCTTCTCTGAGAGTAAGGCCCCCGTTACATGAGTATCAGCAGATAAGCCCCTCACTGCAGAAGCAGAAGGGGGCGGACGTTCTATCACCCCATTCCTGGGCAGATGGACCCAGGCTTGACGAAAAGGACTCTCCCACGCAGGGCTCAGAATCTGAAGTGGTAACATTACGCGGAGGGAGAGCTGCACTTCACTCCCCGCAGCAGTGTCCAGAGGCCGTGCTGGGGGTAGACCTCGCCCAGGGGACCCGGGGGTGTGACTTGGCCATACTGTTTGCTCTTGGCCTCCCTTAGCTCTGCCCCTTTCTTGAGCTTTGTTCTCCCAATTTCCTGCTGATTCTGAGCTCCCCGGCAGGCAGAATTGTGTTTCTGTTGTTTGTACTCAACGCACACACGTTTCCTTTCCCTGATACCAACTGTTCCAGGCAAGCAAAAAGTTTTCCCCTCGACGGGGCTGCACACCCCCGGGGGCAGGAACGCTGCATTTCACTCTGGTGTAGCTCCCACCCAACGCCTCCTGGGGTGGGCCATGGTGGTGAGCAGGGAATAGGGTCCAGGTCCTGCCACTTATGAAATTTGGGGCTCTGAGTAGTTGTGTGATCCCCATAAGCCTTGCATTTGTCATCTGTAAAATGGGCATAAAGATATGTACTTCCCAGGGCCTGGGAGTAGGCTTGACCCCTACCCAGATGGAGGGAGACATGGGCCTTCGGCTGTGCACAGGCCAGCTCCTCTCGCCGGCACTGGTCTGGGAAAGAGGACAGGGGTGGGCGTGAGGCTCCTGGAAGGGGGTTTGGAGCCCAGGCAGGGTCCCTGCTAACTAAATCTGTATTTCTCTACCGTCTATGTTATTTAAAAAAAATTTTTTTTTAATGTTTATTTATTTTTGAGACAATGCAAGAGACAGAGTCCAAGCTGCAGAGGGGCAGACAGAGGGAGACACAGAATCCAAAGCAGGTTCCAGGCTCCAAGCTGTCAGCCCAGAGCCCGACGCGGGGCTCAAACTCACGAACCGTGAGATCATCACCTGGGCCAAAGTCAAGAGTCGGAGGCTTAATTGACTGAACCACCCAGGTGCACCCAAAATAATAATTTTCTTTCTTTTTTTTTTTTTAATTTTTTTTTTAACGTTTATTTATTTTTGAGACAGAGAGAGACAGAGCATGAACAGGGGAGGGGCAGAGAGAGAGGGAGACACAGAATCTGAAACGGGCTCCAGGCTCTGAGCTGTCAGCACAGAGCCCGACGCGGGGCTCGAACTCATGGACCGTGAGATCGTGACCTGAGCCAAAGTCGGACGCTTAACCGACTGAGCCACCCAGGTGCCCCTCAAATGCATATTATTACTTACTCAGCACATTCTTTATGCCAGGTAAGTGCTCTAAATGTGTTATCTTAGGGCGCCTGGGTGGCTCATTCAATTAAGTGTCTGACTCTTGATTTAGGCTCATATCATCTCACGATTCATGGAATCAAGCCCCTCATGGGGCTCTGTGCTGACAGCGTGGAGCCTGCTTGGAATTCTCTCTCTCTCCCCCTCTCTCCTGCTTCTTCCCTGCTCTCTCATTCTCTCTCTCTCAAAATAAATGCATACACGTTTTAAAAATGTGTTATCTCATCTGGTTGTAGCAAAACCGTTAGGAGGTAGGTGTTTTATCAACCCGATTTTATAAAACCAGAATTTGGGGCTTAGGGATGTGCTCATGGTCAGGTAGCAAATCAATAGTGGAACTGGGATTTGAAACCAGGTGCATCTGATCCCCTGAATTCATAGCTTTAACCATTGCTTTGCACTGTTTTGATAGAGACAGACTCTGGATGCTGAGGACACCCAAAGGAGGGTCATGACACCTAAAATGGCCAGGGAAGACAAGGAAGGCTTCCTGGAAAAAGTGGTGCTTGAATTGAAATTTTTTCAAAGCCCAACTTTAAAAAAAAATTTTTTTTTCAACGTTTTTTATTTATTTTTGGGACAGAGAGAGACAGAGCATGAACGGGGGAGGGGCAGAGAGAGAGGGAGACACACAATCGGAAACAGGCTCCAGGCTCCGAGCCATCAGCCCAGAGCGCGACGCGGGGCTCAAACTCACGGACCGTGAGATCGTGACCTGGCTGAAGTCGGACGCTTAACCGACTGCGCCACCCAGGCGCCCCAAAGCCCAACTTTTTAATGGACGTTTTCTAAACACCCACAGAAGTAAAGAAAATCTGAACTAAATATTTAAGAAATGAGGCAGCGTGTAGGGAGAGACTCCTGATGGAGCGTGGGCTTGGCCAGCCGTGTGGCGTCTTGGGGCACCCACAGCTAGGGGGGCTCGTACAGCGTAAAGTGTGATCAGGGCAGCATGAGGAGAGGAGGGGCTGGAGCTATGGGCAGCTCTCGGGAGCTGGGTTACTTACTACGGAAGATGATTATTCCCTATCCTTGGATTTCCATCCCTTGACGGGTGGTAAAAAAAAAAAAAGATGAAGGGACACACCGATCTTGGATTTCCCCAGCAGCCAGTAGGTAAATAAATACTGCAGTTTGACACAGTTGGGTTCAAGGGTGAGGACTTAAATCTTTCAGCAATGTTGGTTCTAGGCAAGGGATGAGAATCTGAGTCATTCCCATAAAGTCTCAGTGCATGACAGAGCCATGGGACTTGACAGAGCTGGGCCAGGCCCCCGAGCAGGAGGCAGCAGCGAGGGGTGGCCCTGGTTTTTATAGCCAGGGTCCCCGGGCGGTCATTTTCCTTCCTGGCATGTTTATATACAGCAGAGATGATTGTTGATTGGACTTTAAAAATGTTTTATGGTTATAGATTCTAGCACTGGAAATGTCCCCATGTGTCATGTGAACAGTCAAACTTCCTAAGGAGCAGAGGACACAATTCCCCAGGATGTCCGTAGCAATGAAAGTTGTCACCATGCCAGGCCACGGCCCACATCATCGAGGGTCTGGGCTTTGGACAGCTTTGCAGTGTTCAGATTAATCGTCCATTTCTTCATTCATCCATTTACTTGCTCTACTCATTTGCTGCATATTTATGACCCCATCTTGGTTCTGGTCATTCTTCTGTTCTGATGTCCAGGTCTCATAGGCTAGGTGAAAAAAAAAAAAAAAGATGAATAACCCAGAAGGAAAGTTCTCTGAGCCTCCTTCTTAATTTCCTGGTGAGCAAGGAAATGTAGAAGACAAAGCATATCGGAACCACACTGTGGTAAAAATCACTCATGGTCTCCTTGTGGACAAGATGAAGACAGAAATGCCAGGAGGATGCCACTCTCTAGCTGTATGTCCTTGGGGAGTTACTCAATGTCTATGACCCTCCGGTTTCCTCCGAGTAAGGATAAAACCAGTACCTTCTGGGGGCGCCTGGGTGGCTCAGTCGGTTAAGCGTCCGACTTCGGCTCAGGTCACGATCTCGCGGTCCATGAGTTCAAGCCCCGCGTCGGGCTCTGGGCTGATGATGGCTCAGAGCCTGGAGCCTGCTTCTGATTCTGTGTCTCCCTCTCTCTCTGACCTTCCCCCGTTCATGCTCTGTCTCTCTCTGTCTCAAAAATAAATAAACGTTAAAAAAAATTTTTAGGAAAAAAAAAAAACAAACCAGTACCTTCTGTGTATTAGACATATACCACCAGCCGGAGCCTGTGGTAGGCACGTTATCTGTCTGATCTGATTTTGTCTCACGGCAAGTATAATGAGGTTAGTACAGCTAATCCTTTGCTTTCATAGAGGAGGAAATTGGGAACCGAACCTAGAGGGGTTAGTACTTGTGCCCGGTCACGGGACTGGTTAATGGTCTAGCTGGGATTTGAACCTAGGTAGTTTGATTTCGGAGACTCTGTTCTTAGACATTTAACTCTGTTTGCAGGTTATAGGATTGTTTTGAGGATAGAATAATCACGCTGGTGTAAAATACCCAGTGTACTGCCCAACACCTAGCAGGTGCTCGGTATGTGTTAGCGGTGATCTTTGTTACTTGATGATTGGGTGGAGATATAAATGAGTCACGGCCCGGCTCAGGCAAGCGTGACTAATGGCTTGGGGAAAATTCTGAGGAACATCTCTGTAGGTAGACCATACCCATGTTTTGTCTTTGTCTGTTTCCTGCTTTTTTTTTTAAGTTTATTTTTATTTAATTTGAGAGAGAGAGAGAGCGAGTGGGGGAGGGGCAGAGAGAGAGAGAGAAGGAGACAGAATCCCTAGCAGGCTCCTCACTGTCAACACAGAGCCGATGCGGGGCTCAGACTCACAAACCTTCAGATCACGACCTGAGCCAAAATCAAGAGTTGGTTGCTTAATCGACTGAGCCACCCCGGGGAACCACCCCCACCCTTCCTGCTCTTTACGTTTCAACGAGTGGGATGAAATTAGTATATGTGCACGCTTGTGAGCTCTGCGTGTGTCACAAGGCTGGTTGGCCCTAGGAATACAAAATGGATGATAGAATGTAAATTCAATGAGCTCCTCAATAGACAGTAATTAAGAGCAAAACCTAATGAGATTAAATTTAGTAGGGATAAACATACGGTTCTGCCCTTACATTTAAGTTCAACTTAATAAGCATTTATGTAACACCTTATATGTGCCATTTTCTGTATAAAATATTTGGGGTACAAAGTTGGGCAAGAAGTCGTTCTTACTCTTGAAGACCTTTCTTCCCTCTAAAACGGTGATTGTCCAAGTAAAAGTTATGCCTCTGACGTCTTCCTCCTCAGGTAGACGTTCCTTGCCCACTCTGGGACCGGGTGGGGCTGTTTCCTGCTCAGCCTCCACCCCAAACTGGATTGGATATGGATGGCTCAGGAAACACACTTAGGAATCCTGGTGATGTTTGTCTTTCTTCGGGGCCGCACAGCAGTTCGGGAAAAATTCGCCACCTGATGATGATTCGTGGGAGGCAACATCATGTTCAAATTGTCCCACGTGGGATCTAATTCAGGTTGGCCTTTGAATCCTTTTGAAACATAAAATTGGTAGATTTTAAATTTTTTTTTTTCTTAAGTTTATTTATTTTTGAGACAGAGAGAGACAGAGCATGAATGGGGGAGGGGCAGAGAGAGAGGGAGACACAGAATCTGAAACAGGCTCCAGGCTCTGAGCTGTCAGCACAGAGCCCGACGCGGGGCTCGAACTCACAGACTGTGAGATCGTGACCTGAGCTGAAGTCGGACGCTTAACCGACTGAGCCACCCAGGCGCCCCTAAAATTGGTAGATTTTAAAGAAAAAGTTATTTGGGAATCACTCAGTCTAAGGCTGCAATGTCCAGTGGGGGAGTTGGCTAGTCTCATGTAGCTATTTAAAATAAATAAAATAGGGGCCCCTGGGTGGCTCAGTTGGTTGGGCGCCCGACTTCGGCTCAGGTCATGATCTCGCGGTCCGTGAGTTCGAGCCCCGCGTCGGGCTCTGTGCTGACAGCTCGGAGCCTGGAGCCTGTTTCGGATTCTGTTCTCCCTCTCTCTGACCCTCCTTGCTCATGCTCTGTCTCTGCCTGTCTAAAAAAATAAATAAAATAAAATAAAATAAAATAAAATAAAATATTCAACTCCTCTCATGTTTTCAGTGCTCAGCGAGCACCATAGTTGGTGGCTACCACGCTGGACAGCTTAGATTCTAGAAAGCTTACATCATCACAGAAACTTCTGTCAGGCAGCACTTCTCTAAGGGAAAGAAGTGAGGTTGGCACCAGACGTTTTGTCGGAAGCATTTCATGAGCATAAGCCATTAGATAAACATATTTATATTGAAAGGAATAATATGTGAGCTAAGGATTTTCTTTCTTTCCCGAGTGACCTTCAACTATAAAGACCATGAACTGTCAGGCATTCGTAGGAACTCAGAAACTATAATTCGCATGAGCCCTGCCTGAGAAGTCTCTCAAGGAACGAGTTTCAGACAACCAGGATGACAGGGGACCCCTCAACATAAGGGCTAATGGTGACATTAAGCGGTGGCCCGTAGAGTTAAGACTGACTTGTGGTCGGAAGGGATGTGGTAGAGTAGGTGCAGACCGCCCACTCTCACAAGGTATATATACAACCACCCAAACAAGCCTTCACTTGTGCTTGGTACACCGTGGGTCCGGCCCTTCCGGCCCGATTCACCAGGGGACAGGGGGCCAATGAGGCCGCATGGTGACGAGCTGCGCAGGCAGAGGAGAGAAGGGTAGCGTTCTGGCCATGAGCAAATGGAGGCTCAGGGAGGCTGAGACACCTGCCTCAAGTCTCAGGGCTGGTGGACCGTGAGCTCTCTGCTCTAGCACCCAAACTTCTACATGTACTGGCTGTCTTTAGGACCGCTTTGCTTACTTCCCAGGAGGCGCTGGGGCAGACCTAGGCCGCCTCTGTCAGTTCCCGCCCTTGGCAGGAGCTCTTGGGCAGCACGGCCCGACATGTGGACTTGGGGCTCGGGCATGCTCCCCGCAGACCTGGGAGTGCTCTCTCTGTGCTCCCCCAGTCCCGGAATCTCCTGACACATTCCCTGGCTCAGCGTTGGCCCCCTGTTCTGGCAGGCCCAACCTGGCAGTGCTGATTGCCAAGCATCTGCTCAGCCTGTCTGGATGCTGGGAACAAAGAGATCGGCTTAGCCCAAGCTGTCACCTGCCTCTCAGAGGCCTCAGGCACCACGGCGGGGCCACCCCCGGTGGCAGCTTCCCAGGAAACAGGTCTGGAGGGGGGGTTCAGACATGCCTGCCCCAAGTGCCGAGGGAAGGGGTACTTGTCCCAAGGGACCTGCCCTGGGGGGTGGGTTTGGCAGAGGAGGGAGCCGCCGGTGCTCGTCCCCTCCCGAACTGCCCCCTGCCCACATTTACTGTGCGTATTAGGTGCCAGGCACAGAGCTTGCTCCGGAAATACTGTCATTTTTAAAAGTTTATTTATTTATTTATTTTGAGAGAGAGAAAGAGAGAGAGGAGGGGAGGGGCAGGAGAGAGAGGGAGAGACAGGATCCCAAGCAGGCTTCACACTGTCGGCACACAGCCGGATGTGGGGCTCGGTCTCGTGAACCTTGAGATCGTGACCTGAGCCTAAATCAAGAGACGCTTAACCAACTGAGCCACCCGGGCACCCCTGGAAATACAGTCGTTGTAAAGGGAGCGACTTCTCTGCTTTTATGGAACTTAGAGTCAAAGTGCAGGATACAGACCATGGCCGAGTAAGGAAATGAGACAGGCATGAATTCTGAACTCAATCCCAGGTGTGCAAAAACTGTAACTTTGGTTTTCTATAATTTACCTCAATTTCTTTTTAAAAAAATTTTTTTTTTCAACATTTATTTATTTTTGGGACAGAGAGAGACAGAGCGTGAACAGGGGAGGGGCAGAGAGAGAGGGAGACACAGAATCAGAAACAGGCTCCAGGCTCTGAGCCATCAGCCCAGAGCCCGACGCGGGGCTCGAACTCACGGACCGCGAGATCGTGACCTGGCTGAAGTCGGACGCTTAACCGACTGCGCCACCCAGGCGCCCCTACCTCAATTTCTATTTTGAGACTTCATTTCATCGGGAGAGCAAATGTTTAATGATCGCGGTTAGCATGGGGTTCCCTCCCACCTCCACCCCCCAGGGTCATGACTAGGTTCTAGAAGGCTTATGTAACTTCATGGACAACTTATATTGCAGGGGCCCTGGGTCTGCCTTCTGCCCAGCAGGCCCGGCTGCTCTCTTGGGGCTCTGTCCGTGGGCTCTATGCCTCTTCAACTCCCCAAGACCTTCCCTGGACCTGGTCTTCACTGGGCCTTGGTGAGTACCCCAGAAATACGATCCCCCCACAAGCAAACAAATCCCTACCTACAAATTACAGCAGAGCCGTGAACACTTTGGCGAGAGGAGTTTGTTTTATGTGGAGACGAACCAGGATGGTCTCTTTGAAGAGGTGACATTTGAGCTGAGACCTAAAAGAGTCCAGGAATGAGCTGGAAGGATCAGGTGGGCAGAGGAAGCAAGAGCCTCGCGAGGGCCCTGCGGGAACGAGTGCCGTGTCCAAAGGCCCATGGAAGCTGGTGGGAGGGGAGCCCAGCCAACCCCCTTCTAGGGGATTTCGCTGGGGTCCATCCACCAGGGTCTGTCCAGGCATCTCTCTGACTTCCAGCGAGCAGGCATGTGCTCTGGGGCCATCCTGCGGCTGCTCTTGCCAGAGAAGTGCTAGAAGTTCAGAGAGCAGCTCCCAGTTTACACATGGCTCCAAGCCACCTGCTGACACTCATTTTTCCAGGCTTGCGGGGGAGGGGGTGTCTACTCTGTGAAACCCTTCCTGATCACATCTCCTGGGGAAAAACTACCCCGGATTCCCACCCCTCCACCCGAGTGCCACCTGTAAGGGCAGCCCTGCCTCTCTTCTTCCAGTACCCCACCCCCTGTCACCTGGACCTTTCCCTCCCTGCCCCCAACCCTGATGTCTCCCTTGTCTCCCTCCACTTCGTCGCTCATAGGGTGATGAAACCCTTAAAAACAGCACAAACTTTCACATTAGAGCATGAGGGACTCAATTTGTTAGCTCTCCCAAGGACATTCGCATTTTAAAAAGGTTGCTTAGCTCAAAAGAATGACAGAATCTGGGGCAGAAACTCTTTCGAGCCCTTGAATCTGCATCCTGTAGGCTGGCGTCCCCTTTACACACATGAGCACACACACGTGCACACACACACACCTGCCGTCCTCATTTCTGGCTCCGCAGTCCCCTCTATGTCCCTATTGCCTCTGGAGGCCCTCTCCCCCCCCCACCCCCCACTCAGGAATGTGGCTGAGTGGGCCCAGTAGAGGAGGACACATCTGGCCTGTGTTCTGCAAAGGAAGGCCTAGGGAACAGGTGTCAGAGCAGAGACGGCCATACAGCAGACATGGGGCTTGGCACTTTAATGTTTTTCTTTAGTATTTACCGAGGCTCATTAAGCTCATTAGGTATGTTATCATCTCCGCTTTCGGAAAGGGAGATTGGGGTTCAGAGAGGTTAAGGGACTCGTCCATGTCAACCCACAAACCCCTTTCCCCACTGCCCTGTCCTGCCGTCTTGCTGTGTGCCCCAGTGCCCCAGAAGGTTCGGATCTGGGCACAGTGTGGCAGCAGGGCTCCGTGTTGTCCTTGGGACACTCTAGAAATCCTTTTCGGGGCCCGAACTCAATCCATCCTTGGCCCTTCACCTTCCAGAGCAGGGCCCAGCAATGGAATACCAAGCGTGATGCATCCTGACGGCTCCCTGGGGGTTCGGTGACAGCCTGGTGGAACCAAGCAGGTGAGGATAGGCCCTTAGCCAGGGCGCTTGAACCACCAGAAAGTGGAAAGGGCTCAAGTCTGTGGTTTTCCTGATGCATGAATGGGCAGGGCTGGGGGAGCAGCTGAACAGTCCCGGGGGGGACTGGGGTGCTAGGCAGTGCCTGGGCACAGTCTGTCTGGCCCTCGGTGGGGGGTGGGGTAGGGCGGGGGAGGTGCCCTGTGCCTTGGAACCCCCTTCCGTCTCCACTACGGAGGGCAAAACTAGGAGTGCTTAAACCCAGTCTCAGATCAGCGTGCCTTTTGCAGACATGATGTTTTTTTTTCATTTCAAATTTTTATTTAAATTCCAGTGAGTTAACATAGTAATATTAGTTTCAGGAGTAGAATTCAGCGATTCATCATTTATACACAACACTCAGTACTCCTCAGTATGGCAGACGTGATGAAAGAAAACCAAACTACAAACCCCAGGGCACAGTCCCTCTCGGGTCTCGACCCTGGAAGGTTACAATTTCACCAGGTAGGGGGAAAACCGCCATTAAGAACATCAACAAAATGTCAAGGACCAGGATAACAGCTGGGCTTCTGGAATACATGGTTTGATAGAATACATAATGAAATTTAAAAAAGCATAATATGCAGTTTTTTAAAAACATGAATTTATACTTAATCACCAAAAATAGCATTCAACTGGGGCGCCTGGGTGGCTCAGTCGGTAAGCGTCCAACTTCAGCTCAGGTCATGATCTCACGGTTTGTGAGTTCGAGCCCTGCGTCGGGCTCTGTGCTGACAGCTTAGAGCCTGGAACCTGCTTCGGATTCTGTGTCTCCCTCTCTCTCTGCTCCTCCCCCACTCACACTCTCTCTCTTTCTCAAAAATAAATAAACATTAAAACAATTAAAAAAAATAGCATTCAACTGCTTTGGTTGGAAACGGTGGCACCAAGTGAATGCGTGTGATGTTATTTATGCGGAACGGAGACCATTGGGGGAAGTTAATATGGATTCCTAGGTCACGTGCAGGTCCTCTGAGCTACTCCTTCACGAGGAGAGCCTCCCCCAGTGCTACAGGTGTGTCTGTTTATACCACCTCATTGCCAGGTCCACGGCCCATAGGCCAGGAGTCTTAGATCAGAGGGTTCTAGTGGCATCCTTCCCTGAGCTTCCGGGTGACCTTAGGCAAGTGACTTGACTCCCGTGTGCCATAGTTTTCTCCTTCTTACCTATGTATAGGGGTTCAGGGCTACAATGAGATGCTGGCCATAACACTGGCCAGCGGCTACTCCTCTTTTACTGTTCCAGATGGGAACAAATCATAGACCCTCTCCCCCCCGCATCATTATGAAACCCTCATCCTTGGAAGGGGAGGGAGAAAAGCCAAGGTTACTTTACGGAGGCGAGTTGATGGCCAGGACATTATTGCTTCGGCGTTCCCAGAAGAACAGGGAAGAAGTCACCCATGGACTCTAGTCACTTCCCTGAAACCAGGGGCTGTTTGGTTTTCCCTTCTACCATACAAAGGGCTGGATCAGGTCTGAGGGACATAGTTGGATTAGATGGGTAAGTTGCTCAGAGCCGTAGGAAATTGATGGAGGCATAGGACGAAGCAGGAAACCCAGAGGCCAACCTCTGCCATTTATTCCTCCATTCATTTCCTTACCAAGCTACCCAGTAAAGATTTTCTGCTGCTTGTTCTGGGCTGGGTCCATGCTAGGTGTGGGGACCACAAAGTGTATGGAGACCTGTTCCTGTTGTCACAGAGTTCTCTGTCTACTTGGAGATTCTCATTATCATATTATCATGCAGTGCATTAAGTGCTGGGATCGAATGGGGCACAGGAGAGGGGCGCCTCAGCCAGCTTGAGGTCAAAGAGGGCTTCCTGGTGGTGGTCACAGTAGAGCTCACCATGAAGGATGAATATCGTTTCAGACATGGGTGCAGGAATAGCATGCTGGGGAGGCAGCTGGCAGGAGGGCTTTGCTCACGGCTGGGGCCCTCCTCTGGGGTGTGGCTTTGTCTCACTTGGTGAGTACAGCCCAAGTCAAAGCCCCAAGTTCACAGCAGGCAGAAACCACAACCCTTGGGCTTATGACAAGTGGTCCATGGCTCCTTGTAATTTACTTCTTTGGAAACACAGATGGAAAGACACCAGTGGGAGAAGAATGACTTTAAAGCATCAACAATTTGTGATCCTGGCCCATTGGCCACCGTTTTTAGACTCCTGATCAAGGCAGTGTGGTACCGCTCTCAGGAGAGACAAACAGATAAACGGAACAGAAGGGAGAGCACATGAATAAACCCACAAATATATGGACAATTGATCGGTGACAAATATGCCGAGGAAGTTTAGTGCAGAAAGGGTAGTTCCTGCCTCAAATAATGCTACAATTCACATATGAGATATCCATATGTGAAAAAATCGACTTTGATTCACACCTCACACTATACATAAAAATTCACCCAGGATGAGTCATAATCCTAAACTGTATTTGAACTGAACTTAAAGTGGATCACAAACATCACCTGTTTGTAAAATTGTTACAAAATATAAAACTTCTAGCAGAAATCATAAAAGAAAGTCTTTGTGACATTGGGTTAAAGATTTCTTTGATATGACACCGGAAGTATGTTGCATGAGGAAAAGAAAAAAAATAAATTAATATATTGGACTTCACAAGAATTAAAAAAGCTCTGTCTTTTGTATGACACTTTCAGAGAACCAAAGACAAACCACAGACTTGGAGAAAAAAAATCTTTGCAAAAGCATATATTTAATAAAGAACTTATACTTAGAATATATAAAGAGCTATTTACATATTGAGGAATATATGACTATATTGAAAAACTCTATAATAAGAAAACCAGACAACCCAATTAAAAAAGATAGGCATAAGATTGAAATAGACACTTCACCAAAAAAAATATGTATCTATGAATGGCAAACAATTACGTGAAAAGATGCTCAACATCACTAGGCTTTAGGGGAATACAAATAAAAACCACAATGAGTCGTTGCTTCTCACCTATTAGAATGGCTCCATTTTATTTTATTTAAAAAAATTTTTTTTAATTTTTAATTTTGAGAGAGACAGAGAGAAAGGCAGAGAGAGGAGAGAGAGAATCCCAAGCAGGCTCCCCACTGTCAGTGCAGAGCCCGATGCAGGGGCTCTTGAACTGTGAGATCATGACTTGAGCTGAAATCGAGTTGGGCACTTAACCAACTGAGCCACCCAGGCACCCTAGAATGGCTAAATTTTGGAAAGACTGACCATAGAATTAATCAAGACAGAGGAGGCAAGACTATTCAATAGGGAAAAGGCAGTCTTTTGTCTATAATGGTGCTGAGTAATCGACCATTTTCTAATACCATACACAAAAATAAACTCAAAGTGGATTAAGGACCTAAATGTGATTTAGGACCTACGTAATCCATTTGACATCAGCCATGGCCACATTTTGCTAGGTATGTGTCTTCGGGCAAGGGAAACAAAAGCAAAAATAAACTATAGGGACTATTCCAAAATAAAATGCTTTTGCACAATGAAGGAAACTATCAACAAAATGAAAAGGCAACCAACTGACTGAATGGGAGAAAATATCTGCAAACGATATGTCTGATAAGGGATTAATATCCAAGATATATAAAGAACTTATACAACTCAACACTAAAAAAACCCAAATAATCCACTGCCCATAGATAAAGTACACTCTCCTCACTGTACTTTTGAGGGCCTCCATGATTTAGCTCCAATTTCCAGAACTCACTTGTTCAAAAAAACTGGAGGGCTATTTATAGTTCAGGACTGAAAAAGCAAAAAACGTTGACCTATAGTTTGGGGCAGAATTTTTTTTGGGGGGGGGTGGTAAATAACACTGTTTGGAGATAACCCATGAGAGATCTTTCTTTCTTCTTTCTTTCTTTCTTTCTTTCTTTCTTTCTTTCTTTCTTTCCTTCCTTCCTTCCTTCCTTCCTTCCTTCCTTCCTTTTTCTTTCTTTCTTTCTTTCTTTCTTTCTTTCTTTCTCTCTTTCTTTCCTCCTAGAGATATCTTTCTATGTAGCTCAGCGTTTGAGCACAAATCAAGGTTAAGGGTGAACAGGAAGCAGATCAGACATGAAGTCTGAAATAATGAGAATACTCTATATCCAGTAATTTGCTCAGCTGAGGAATTATTTATATAGGTATAAGTTACATATTTATACTATTTTCATTGATTAGAAAGTGAGTCATGGAGAATTGTAAACTGTGGACTATCCCCTAAACCATAGAATTTCTTTTTTTCTATTCTAATTATGAGTGCGGGGAAAAAAAAACACACAGAAAGACAAGCTTCTTTTTGGAAGAATTTAGAAGAGATAAAAAAAAATCTTTGAGCTAAATGGGGTTTTTCAAGTGACAGTTCATATCAGCAAACTGCTGTCACCAAGATGCCAAAAGGTCTGTAAAGCTATAACCAAAACAGACAGAAGCCAACTATGGTGGACAAACCCAGGGCACCTGGGTGGCTTACTTTCAGCGTCCGACTTCTGCTCAGGTCGTGATCTCACAATTCGTGAGTTCGAGCCCCATGTTGGGCTCTCTGCTGACGGCTCAGAGCCTGGAGCCTGCTTGGGATTCTGTGTCTTCCTCTCTCTCTGCCCCTTCCTGCTTGTGCTCTGTCTTTCTCTCTTAAAAATAAACACACATTAAAAAAAAAAAAACAGTGGACAAACTCAAAGCAAGAATGAGTGAAGAAGTACGCAGTTTTTTTTTCTTGCATCAAAGAAAGATACCTATAACATTCATAAATAGAGAAATTGATAAAAGTTTAGATCAACTGAATGGTATTGGTGTATCAATGTTACACTGCTTTAAGACTTGCTCTATAATTTTGTCTTTGGTCGACGTCAATTTCTCAATATTTATATCACTTTTTAAAAGAATTGCTTTGTATAAAGAACAAGCTAGATATTAGACATACTGGTTTCCTTTGGGTTATATGTTCACAGGGAAAGCAATTCTGACCAGAGTATGTGCTGGAAAGTTAGTTATAGTTGGGGATATAAATCATAGTGCAGTGTTTGAGCTTCGAGTGCAGACGCTGGCAAACCGTAGCCTGTGGGCTCGCTCTAGGACGTGGTCTGTGTGTGTGTGTCCCACAGGCTCAAATGGCTTGTGTGCTTTAAAATGAGTACTGTATTTTAAAAAAGAAGAGGACGAAAAAGAGAAGGAGGAGGTAGAAGGCTACGTGACAGAGATTGTATTTAGCCTACAAACCTAAAATGTTTACTATTTTAGGTGTGCCAACCCCTGCTCTAGTATGCAGGAATTGCAAATACCTAGCACGCTCAGCGCTCCTCCGTTTTCAGCCCATTGCAGACATGGCTAATCAATTACCGCTCTTTTTCCCAGCTAGGCCTGGATTAGTGTCCGCCTCCAGGCGGCCATTCCAAATCAACAGGAACTGGCATGTGGGATAAAACCTATTTGCCATCCCTAGACTTGTGGATATGCCTGAATGGTTCAGTCGTCTTCTGTTTTTTAATTTTTTATGTTTATTTATTTTTGAGAGAGAGAGAGAGAGAAGAAGAAGCAGGGGAGGGGCAAGAGAGAGGGGGAGACACAGAATCCAAAGCCGGCTTCAGGCTCTAAGCTGTCAGTACAGAGCCCGATATGGGGCTCGAACCCAGGAACCATGGATCATGACCTGAGCTGAAGTCAACCACTAACCAACTGAGCCACCCAGGTGCCCCATGAATTGTTTAATCTTCTTTTTCTTTTTTTTCCTTTTTTTTTAACGTTTATTTATTTTTGAGACAGAGAGAGACAGAGCATGAACAGGGGAGGGGCAGAGAGAGAGAGAGACACAGAATCTGAAATGGGCTCCAGGCTCTGAGCTGTCAGCACAGAGCCCGACGCGGGGCTCAAACCCACGGACCGTGAGATCATGACCTGAGCCGAAGTCGGACGCTTAACTGACTGAGCCACCCAGGCGCCCCTGTTTCATCTTCTTAAGGCCAAAGACATAGACTCCAAAGATTATCCACAGTTAAACTCGGACTGTTTCACCAAAACGATAGTACCCAGGAACCTCACAGCTCACCTAAGAAAAGTGAATGGAAAAAGTGATATTAGTGTGGTCATAAAGACAGAGAAGTCTTATTTATATGTTAATTCTTCCGCTTCCCATTTAATCCACAAGTGGCTAAGAACCATACTCCATTAGTGCTTACCCTCAGCTTGAAGAAGTCCTTTTAACATGTCTCTGTGTCTCTGTGCCTGGCTTTGAGCTATGAGAGTAGAAAGTTCCTTTGGCGTAAGACATTTTAAGCATCTTAAATATAGAATGTGGAAAAAACAAGGACAATATAACCTCATCACTAAATTGGCTGCCTCAAGGTTCTATGGAGGGTGGTGGGAGGGGAGTAACAGCTCAGGAATAGAACCTACGCGAAGTTCGTAGTTTTATGCAAGATGTGTATTTCAGGTACCATCCCAGCTGGAAAACATAGCCATCCACCCATCAGTGCACACACACACACTCACGTGCACACACATACACATGCATACACGTGCACTTCGCAAGGTGTGTAAAACATTTACACTGGAGGACTTTCACTCACACTAGAATGCTCTATGATAATAACAGCTGACGTACGTCAAATAGAAATTACACACCAGAAACGTCACATACCGTTTCTACCCCTTACGACCATTCCATAAGTTAGCTTCTGTTATTCCATTTTATAGAGGGAGTGACAGAGGTTGAGTTTAGAGACTGTGGTCAAAGTCACATTAGCTAGTAAGGACCCTCATGGGGTTTTACACCCCAGCCAGCGTGAGGCCCGAGCAAGCTCTCTCTCCGTCACGCCAGGGCATGCTGAGACAAGGAACAGGGTGGTGAGGGGGCATCTGGGCGGGCTCCAAGGCTCCCACTCTGCAGACCAACTGGGCCAGCCGGAGTTCAGAAGCCAAGCAGCTAAGCTCACAAAAGGCATCACTGCTTCTCCATGCCAGACAGCCCGAAGGCTTGCACCTGCTAAAGGCCGACCCAGCAAAGACTTGGCCGAGCATGCTGAGGTAAATCTTTTCAATGGCCTCTTTTCTTCAAGATTTAATGACACCATCACATATTTCTGCATACCCTCCCCACCTCAAGCAGGAAGATGGGTTTTGGATCTACACACCGTCTTGGACCAAAAGGGATAGTGGATTTTCAAGTGAAAACAAGCAGGTGTCACGGAGCCACCACTCATGTGGGTTTGGGATTTGTTTTTCTCCCAGGCAACTCGGGGGTACTGAAAGGCTGGGGTTTAGTTGCGGGTACCATTTTTTTTAAATTTTTTTTCCACGTTTTTATTTATTTTTGGGACAGAGAGAGACAGAGCATGAATGGGGGAGGGGCAGAGAGAGAGGGAGACACAGAATCGGAAACAGGCTCCAGGCTCCGAGCCATCAGCCCAGAGCCTGACGCGGGGCTCGAACTCACGGACCGCGAGATCGTGACCTGGCTGAAGTCGGACGCTTAACCGACTGTGCCACCCAGGCGCCCCCCATTTTTTTTTTTTAACAAACTGCAAACAAATTCTCCCTGTCTTTGCCTCCTACCATCAACGTCTCTGACGACTGGCGAAATAAGGAATGTATCAAAGTGTGAGGTGAGAAAAGGAAATGGAAAACACTTAACTATGCAGAAGGTCTAGGACAAGGCAAAAAAGATGTTGTCTCGCATATGGAATATATTTCCCGTCAGGCACTTCTTCATGTTCCTCCCACTAAGTACAGCTAAAAACCTTGGGCATTATACATCAGACAAACCTAAGAGGATTCCGAAAGGTGGAGAAAAAGAAGGTACAAGTTACACTAGCCAGGGACCTTGGGACCCAAGGAATGACAGCAGTGAGTCCCCAGATGTGTTGTTCGTTTGTTTGTCTAATATACCCTGGCTCTGCCAGCACCCCAAAATGCTAAGAAGCACAGACAAAAAAAAAACGCAACAAAAGCCTGTTCTATATAGCTTGAAGACCAGGAACGGGGCGGTCTGGCAACAGGAAACTTTCATTTTATTCACTATTATTTTTTAAGTGTTTATTTACTTATTTTGAGAGAAAGAGAAAGTGTGCGAGCTGGGGAGAGGGGCAGAGAGGGAGAGAGGGAGAGAGAGAGAGAGAGAGAGAGAGAGAGAGACAGAGAGAGAATCCCAAGCAGGTTCCACTCTCAATATGGAGCTGGATTGGGGGCTCAGTCCCACGAACCATGAGATCACGACCTGAACCAAAATTGGGAGTAGGATGCTTAACAAACTGAGCCGTCTAAGCATTCCAACAACAGAAAACTTTTAGACGACAACCCTCCAACTCCAGTCAAACACCAGAGAAAAAGCTGTGGTCCCTTCCCCATCTCCTTCAGCAAAGGCCATGCTGATCATGTTGGGAGCAGTAATGGTTTGTCCCTCTCTTCCCGGTCAGGGTGGTGTCAGAAGAGGTTTCATGGGGAGCCTGACCTTCCAGCCCCATTTGGCAGTAAATGGCTCCCTTTTTTTCTAGGGTGCCAGAGTTTCTGTCCCCACCTGGCGGTGATGGGTGGTATACTTTCCCTGACCCTTTTCTTCCCTGGAGAGATGTCAGAGGAAGCCAGCTAAAACAGAAAATTTAAATAGGAACTAGAGTATCCTAATATAATGACTCAAATGCTAAGAGTACAATAAAACATCCCTTATTATTGCAAAATCCTGGAAAATATCACCTTGAATGAAAACAAGATCAACAGATACCAAAATGGAGATGGCAGAGATGTTGGAATTATCTGAAAAGGGTCTAAAAAAATTTTTTTTATCGTTTATTTATTATTGAGAGACAGAGCATGAATAAGGGAGGAGCAGAGAGAGACACAGAATCTGAAGCAGGCTCCAGGCTCCGAGCTGTCAGCACAGAGCCCGACGCGGGGCTTGAACTCACAAACCGCGAGATCATGACCTGAGCTGAAGTCAGATGCTTAACTGACTGAGCCGCCCAGGCACCCCTTATCTGAAGAGGGTTTTAAAGACAGCCATCATTGGGGCGCCTGGGTGGCACAGTCGGTCAAGCGTCCGACTTCAGCCAGGTCACGATCTCCCGGTCCGGGAGTTCGAGCCCTGCGTCGGGCTCTGGGCTGATGGCTCAGAGCCTGGAGCCTGTTTCTGATTCTGTGTCTCCCTCTCTCACTGACCCTCCCCCGTTCATGCTCTGTCTCTCTCTGTCTCAAAAATAAATAAACATTAAAAAAAAATTAAAAAAAAAATAAAAACAGCCATCATAAAGATGTTTCAACAAACAATTAAAAACACACTTAAAATAAATACAAAAATGAGGTCTCAGCAAAGAAAAAAAACATCTCACAAATAGTGATTTTAGAAGTGTGCGATAACCTCATTGACCTGAAGAAGTTGGGATTAGTTTCACAGCAAAATGGAGAGAACAGAGGAAAGACCAGTGAACATAAAGGTGGAGAAACAGAAATCACTCAGTCTGAATAGCAGAGAGAATTTAGACTGAAAAAAGGAAAAGGAAAAAGAGAGAACAGAGCCTCAGGGACCTGTACAACTATAACAAAAAACCTTACGTGTGATCACAGTCTCTGAGAGGAGAGAAAAATGCGTGGAACGGATAAAATAAAAAAATGCATAGCAGCTGAAATTCTACCAAATTTGGCAAAACACGTAGATCTGCAGATTCAAGCGGCTGAGTGAATCAAAGATGATAAAACCAAAGAAGTCCACGCTAAGCCCCATGAACGAACTCCAGAACACTAAAGGCAAAGAAAGAGTCTTGAGGGCTGTGAGAACCAACACTATATTTATAAATTAACAAAATTAGGGGCGCCTGGGTGGCGCAGTCGGTTAAGCGTCCGACTTCAGCCAGGTCACGATCTCGCGGCCCGTGAGTTCGAGCCCCGCGTCGGGCTCTGGGCTGATGGCTCAGAGCCTGGAGCCTGTTTCCGATTCTGTGTCTCCCTCTCTCTCTGCCCCTCCCCCCTTCATGCTCTGTCTCTCTCTGTCCCAAAAATAAATAAATGTTGAAAAAAAAATGAAAAAAAAATGAAAAAAATTAAACAGCAGTGAATTTCTCATTAAAAAGCCAACTTTATTTCAAAAAGAAAGAGGAAAAAAATGAAGGTCAGAGGAAATGATATAACATTTTTTCATCTACCAAAAGAAAAGATCTGCTGATTTAGAATTTTTGTTGATTTAGCATTTTACCTCCAGTGAAAATATCCTTCAGGAGTGAAGGGAAAAACCGAGACATTCTTGGATGAAGGAAAACTGGTAATTTGTTACCTGCAGATCTACACTAAAAGAATGGCCAAAGAGAGTCCTGAAATGGAGAGGAAATGATAAAATACAGAACCTTGGCACATCAAAAGAACATCTGTGCAACTCCCACTCATGTCAAGGAGGAGAACTTCTCTGTATCCCGGAAGCTCCCTGGGAGATGGCTTTCCTGTGGCAATGATCTTCCTGATTAACAGCTGTATTGAGGGAATTATTGATATACAATAAACCAAAAATATTTAGAGTCTGCAATTTGATAAATTTTGACATATGTAGACCCCCACGAAACCATCACCATAATCAGGACAGTGAGCATACCCATGCCCTCCAGTAGTGTCCCCACAACCTTTTATAATCTCTCCCTTGCCCTCTCCCTGCCCATCTTTGTCCTCCGGTGACCAGTAAGCTGTTTTCTGTCTCTACATTTTAGTTTGCATTTCAAGAATTTTATATAAATGGAATCATACAGCTTAAAAATCATATATATTTAATGTAAGTAAAAATTTCCTGTTACATGATTCTGAGCAAACCATTATATACCCTATATAATTATAAATAAACAATTGTACATATATTTACAACGAGGCTAGAAACTCTTTCAAGGCAGGAATTCCACTTTGGACTCACAGCATGATAGAGACTCACAAGATATTATTTCATCACCCGTTTTCTTTCGACTGACCCCATTCTGGTTGAGTGGTGATGCTTTCCTTGGATGTGCTCATTGTCACACACCCTCCCTGGTGCATGACTTCGGAACATCGTTCCACTGTACTATGCTCCGTGGGCATATCTGTCTTCCCCAGTAGGCTGCGAGCACCGGGCAGGTGCATCAAGCTGAAAAGAGAGAATGTCTTGGGCATTGGGGGTCAAGTGTAGAGGAAATTGTTTATGCTGTATTTAAAGACTAGAAGACGCCCAGGGAAGTATTCATTTTTGTGTTTCCAATGGGCATGAGCAGTATCTAGGTGTTTGTGGAATGAACCTGTCCTTCTCGAATTTTCCTTCACGCTTGGCGGCCAAGGTGTTCTTCCTAAAAAGAAAGCTTAAGGGAGTCTCAGCCTCTGCTGTTACCTGCAGAGGCCCCTCCTGCTTCCTGGAGAGAGTCCCCATGTTCTGACACAGCCCCCAGACATCGTGCTGGAGGCTAAGTTCTCCTCTCCCACCTGGCTTTCACCACCGCCTGCCCGTCTTTACTTTCCAGGACACTGGACTCTCCCATTCACCTCCCATCACCTCCTCTGTGCCTGCCCAGGCTGTCCCTGCCACCTGTATACTCTTCCCACTTAGTTCTCTCCTGAGAGCGCCTCCTGTCCTAAGACTTGGCTCAGCGTTGCCTCCTTCAGGGAAGCCTCCTCCTCTCCGCTGGCGAAGGTGTCCCGTGGGGCACTTCCTGGGCAGCTGGGCAATGCGGTGTGTCACATGCTTTCTCCAGCATCAGCTTCTGGGGACACCTCCTGCCATGAGTGAGCATCTTAAGCGTGGGCTTGGTCTTCCCTAGGAGCATGTGCTGGAGGGTGTTCAGTAAATGTCCATGGGTGAATGAGGGAGAGAGAGAGAGAGAGACAGGGTGTGTGTGTCCATCAGGGCCAAGAGGCAAGGGGTCCTTCAGAGAATCCAGGGTGGGAACTCCAGACGAGGCTTGGGGCTGGAAGGGGTGGGAGAGGAGAAACCATAGCTTTCAGGGAAAAGTCGGGGAGCCGCTCAGAGCAGGCACTTGGGTGGGCTGCTCTCAGCTCATGCGGTGCCTCTCTGATGTTCGAAAAGCGGATCGCACCAGAACCTTCTGTCTGGTCCCTGAGTTCCAGCTGCTACTTTTGTGGCATCTTTTACCCGTGCGGAACTCAAGAAACCAGGCTCCTTCTCCTCACTTCGTTCTCCTTCCCCCCTCTCCACCCAGGTCTCTCCTTCCCAGCCCACACAGAGAACAGGTGGTTCTTTCCCAGGGCAAATTCAAGTGCCTTACGTTGTGTTTTGCTTACACAAGATGGCTGCCAGGCCAAAGCTGGTACATTGTTCTTGTTGCATCAAAGTCAAGATAGAGGACGAGGGCTCCATTGATCAAGCATTTGTGAGTGCCCAGCCCAGTGCCAGGGGCCACACGCACACTTCTCGCACCTCACCGCACCTGCGAGAATGGTTTCTCCTCATGTGACACGTGAGGAAACCCAGACCCTTCAGAGACCGAGAAGCTAAAGAGTCAGGGAAACTTCTTGCCTGGGAAGAGTCAGGACCAGATTCAACCCAGGCACTTCTGACCCTGTATAGACTCCCCGAATGTAAAGGGAAACACGGAGAAAATAGAGTCTGGAAAAAGAATCATGTAACATCTTGGTTTTTACAAATGGAATGACGATTCTGAAAGAGGCCGTGAGCCCCTCTAGGACTTTTGGGTCCAGGCTCTGGGTCACTGCACTTTGCCACCAGAGCCATTTGCGATGAATGGGAGAGATCCCGGGGAAGCCGGGCAGGGAGTGTTGTCAGGGAGCAGCTCTTGTGTGCGTGGGAGGAGGCAACTCACGGAGATGGGGAACGGTGCTCCCGGCCAAAGGAACCACATCTGCAAAAGCCTCAGGTGCTGCAAGATCAGGGCACATGAGGGAAGTGGAGAGGTCCAGTCAGACCCCAGGGCTCCTCCCCAAAGGAGCCTCCCGAAGAGCACTGGGGAGCCACCGCAGGTCACATGTGAGGGAGGGTCATGGCTTGTGTGTCAGAGACCCTGCTCTGGCCGCAGGATCAGGAGGGACAGGAACTGACAAGACTGAAGGCCCCAGGTGCGGGGTTGGAGCTGCACGGGCTGCAGGCTGCTACAGGCCTTCTCCTCCATACCACTCCCAGACGTGCCAGACCCCGGCTCAGAATCTGCCTCAAGAGCTCGCCTTCTGTGAGGTACCTGCCTTCTGGAACCAAGCCTTGCAGCCCGGCCATAGTGGGGATTCTGTGTGGAAGGAGGTTTCGGCTTCTTTCCAAGATGGGTGGGTGGGGTTAAGGGACGTATCTTGCTGCATCGAGACCAGAGCAGGGGCTGGAAGGGACTGAGATGGACCGGGGAGAGCCAGGAGGGGCCTGGGTGGCATGGGCCTGAGGCCAGCGTGGGATAGAGCGGCAGGGATGCTCTCCTGGTGGAGGGGAGACTGGCGGGCTCTTTAGCGCAGCACTAGGCCCTGTGAAGCCGTTCCCCCTCTGGGTCCTCTGGGCCCCTCCCCACCTCCAGAGTCTCTCTTGTGCCAGCTGCCCCCCTTTGGTTTGGGGCGGGCTGAGCCCGCACCCGGGATCCTCGCGTGTGTCACGCGTTGGGAGGTGGGTGCCAGTCACAAAACGGAACCGTGGGAGGGGCGTTTGGAGCCAGAGCTCATGTTGGCGGGGGCCGACCTCGGAGAAATTCCCAGACACCTTGGGGAAGGCCTCGGAAAGCAGAGCAGGAGGGGATGGGGGCGTTGAGTCATATGCCTTTGTGCTGCTCAAGAGAGAAGTGCCAGGTTGATTTTCGGGCTGGCGTGCTCTGTCTTGTGATTCTGGCCCTGCGGTTGGAGTACAGTAAGGAAGACGGCCTCGTTCTGGAGTCAGGGCAGTGGGCTGTGGCCCCTGACTAGGAGGGGCGTGAGGGGCTGTCCCTTCACCCTCCAGCCTGGTCCTGTCAGGTCCCATGGAGGCTCCCACCCAGGATTGAGCAGGACACATTTTTCTCCCCTCCCAGGGCCTGACCCTCTGTGTCTTTGACCGCAGAGGCTCCCCCGGGCCCTACACCTGGCTGAGGACCCAGCCCTACTCACAGGGACCATTCTGGCTCGGCAGAGCCCCCATGAAGCTGCGCCCGAGGGCTTGGGCAGACCCGGCCCCTGCACCCCCTCGCCACCCAGGCCACCCTCGGAGAACAGGCTGCCCGAGAGGGTGTTTGTTCCTACCCAGAATAACGTGTTCAAGGCTCATTTCCCTCAGCTCACCTGGCCACAGATTGACGACTCTGATAGAGCAGAGGGCCTGTGGGGCCTGGCTGGACCAAACTGGCCTGGCGTGAAGCAGGACCCACCCCGCCTGCTGCTGCAGGGTCCGGCCCTCACCCCTCCCTCCGGCTGGCCTCGGGTCTGCCCGGGGTCCATCTCCCGGCCTCCCTGTCTTTTTCCGCTGCCTCCTGTCTTCCGCCAGCCCGACAGCCTCTCTGTTGCCCACCCTACGTCCTTCTGTCTCTCCACTCTTCTCCCGGCCTTGACCTCCCCTGCCTCCACCGCAGCCTTTTCTCCGTCACTTCCTGCTTCTCACGTTTCTCTCTCTGGCCCCCACCCCTCCCCTCTGTCCCATCACCCAACCAGGCAGGTTTATTTGAACAACCAACGGCAATATTTCCTTTAGAAAACTAGCGACTGTGTTTATAAACGAGATTCCCCGAGTCAGCTCTCAGACCCTGCCGTTGGAAAAAATGAGTGGGGACCCAGCCAGCAGCGGAGAGGCTCTGGGGGCTGTGGGGACCCCATGCTACAGGTGGATTTGGAGGGAAAATGGGTACAAGGGTTTCCAGTTTCTGCCCTTTGACCTTGTCCGCCCGCCACCTGCAATAGTGAGAATAAATACATCAGTAATAATAATTAGTATGGAGGTCACCACTGGTGCTGTGACAGGCACCATGCCAGCTACTTTGTGTACAATATTGTGCCCAGCCACCACAACAGTCCTATAGATCTGGTCTCTTTGCCCCTTTCAGCAGACGAGGAAACGGAAACTCAGAGTGGTCATCCAGCCCCTAGGTAGCAGTCCCACACTGATCCCACTGACCCCAAGCTGGGTTGTCCTCTGTGCTAGGACAGCTGTCACATGCTGATTGCTTTTGCCACCGGATCTGAGGGACCCGGGGAAGGAACCGGTGCTATCTTGTCATTTTCCACGGGAGACAAAATACAGGGAAGATGGTGTCCAGCGTGCAGTCACTCAGCCAGCCATCGGTGACGGAGCAGAGCCCAGGGTCTGATGTCTAGGAGAGGAGGGGAGAAGCGGGCTTGGGACCATGCCTGTGGCCCCGGCAGGTCTCTTTCCTAACCATGTGGCCCCAGTTAAGCCCCTGTCCCTCTCGGAGCTCTCTCTGTCCCCACTTGAAAGTGGGAATTCTAGAATCCCCCCATGGGTCTCTGTGGAGGGGTCTGTGCCTGGGCTGGGGACACTGGGAAGAAGCCCAAGGACTTTTTTTTTTTTTTTCAAACTTAAATTTCACCATCCACTTGACTTCTGCCTTCGATTTTCCTACCTGGGAGCTAATGCTGTGAATTCAGAGGAATTAAGCAAAACGATGCTTTAAAAAGAAAACTCCGGGGCGCCTGGGTGGCTTAGTCGGTTGAGCGTCCGACTTCGGCTCAGGTCACGATCTCGCGGTCCGTGAGTTCGAGCCCCGCGTCGGGCTCTGGGCTGACGGCTCAGAGCCTGGAGCCTGCTTCCGATTCTGTGTCTCCCTCTCTCTCTGCCCCTCCCCCATTCATGCTCTGTCTCTCTCTGTCTCAAAAAAATAAATAAACAGTAAAAAAAAAAAATTAAAAAAAAAAAAATAAAAACTCCATGAATGTGGCCATAGTAAGATTGGATTCTCAGGGGACACATCGCCCCATGACAGAAGGGACAATTCTACGCCCCCAGATGCCCTTGGCCTCCCAGGCCACCCCACTTTTAGGCTTCACAAGGCTGCAGGCTGGAGATTTCTAGCACCCGTCATTCACTCATTCAACACGTGTTTTGCCAGGTACGTGCCATGCGTCAGCGCTGTTCTAAGCATGAGGGATTCTGCAGAGAACAAAGAGATCCTGCGGGTCTCGAGTTCTAGGAGGGAGGGAAAATGGTAAGTGAGCTAAATGAATGAACCATAATTGCATGAGAGACAGTTTAAAGTGATCAGGGGCCAGGAAGGGAAGAAAAGGCAAGGGGGAGCATGCAGGAGGGGTCGTGGTTCAGACAGGGTGGTGGGGAGACCAGGCTGCGTCACCCCCAGCCCCACGTCCTTCCAGGGGCTCCCCACGGGGCCCACGAGGGCCACGCTCCTCTCCTTGGGAAGCAGGCCTTTCCTGTCCTGCCTCAGCTTCCGGCACGTGCTTCGATGCCCCCCCCCCCCCCCCCCCCCACACACACACACAAGTGATCGACTCCAATCTGTCTCCTTTCCGGGTTTGTACCAGCCGTTCCCACGGCCGGGACTGCCCTGCCCGCCGCCAGTGTGCGCTGCTTACTTAGAATGTGCTCTGGATTTTGTCTTAATCAGGTGTTGTAAGGTGACAGACACAGACACAGCGGCCTCAAAAGAAGAGCGTGTCACCTGCAGTCCCCAGGACGGTGGGGCACACCACACGGCGACACGCAGGAGCACGTGGGGAAGGACCGGGGTGAGGCGGAGGAACAAGGGGACAGCGTGGGGACAGCGTGGGGCCCTGAAGACGCCTCCTATCTCACCTGATCGGGATGGTGACTCGCTAGGCCCAACTGTTGCAGCTTTGAGCTTTAGTTTCTCACTTGGCTGGTTTGGGTTATTGGCCATCTGAGTCTCTCTAAGCCTCGGTTGTCCCATCTGTGAAATGGGGACAAACACCATCAGCCTCATTAGAATCATTGTCTTTGTCGGGAGTCCTTTGGTCGCACTCGACAGTAATCCAGCTCACGCTCATTTAAGCAAAGGGTGGCATTTATGGGGTGATACAGCTGGGAAATCCCAAGGGCCTTCAGTCTTCGGCTGTGACTCGATCCAGAGGATCATTATCAAGGCGCATCTCTCTGTCTGCCTGTCTCTGCTTTGCTCTCCTGCTTCCCAATTTTCTCTGCAGGGGGACTCTGCCCAGGTGATGGCTCGGGTGGCCAGCGGCAGCTGACCCGCAGTCAGCTCAGGGGATGTTCCAGCCGGGGCTCATTGGCCCAGCTTGGGTTAAATGCCCACCCACGAGCCCATCAATCACGGCGGCCAGAGGGGTGTGGGTTTTGACCGGCCAGGCTCACGGGCACATTCAGGAACCATTGAGCCACACGGAAGGGAGTCAGGGGTGCTGTGGCTGAGGAAGAGACGCTGGAGAACATACCCTGCGGATGTCGCCACCTGTGGGAGGGTTCTGCAGATGTTGGAGGTAAAGAGCACAGCGCCCCACACTGGTGGGAAACTAAGGGCTCGTGTCACTACTAAACTGCTGATCGCCAACCCATCCCTGCTCTCCTGGTTCCTCCGGCCCCCAGAACAGGGTTTGCGCTCTGCCTTCCTTTGGGTGCTCCGGAGTTTCCGCCCTGCCCTGCGTGAGGCCAAGCCCTCCGCGCGGGGCCTGGGTCCCACCCCCTCTGGCCTCCGTAACCCCTCTCTGCCCCTGTACTCTTCCCTCTTTCTCCAACATTAGTGATTTCATTGTCAACGTTGCACCATCCTGCAAACACACAAACACGCCTTATTGTCGCTTGTCTCTAAAAATGCCTTCCCTGGGGCCCCTGGGTGGCTCAGCTGGTTAAGCGTCTGACTCTTGATTTTGGCTCAAGTCGTGATTCCAGCGTCGTGAGATCCAGCCCTGAGTCCAACGTGGAGCCTGCTTAAGGTTCTCTCTCTCTGTCTCTTCCCCAGTTGTGCACACGTGCTCATGCGCCCGCTCTCTCTCTCAAAAATGAAAACAAAAACCGCTTTCCTTAGCCCCGTCTCCCACCTCCCCCCTAGCTGTAGCCGCATTCCTACATTCAATCCGACTGAAGTCCGATCGGCTCTAGCTTCAAAGCGTGCGCTACCCTGCCTGCGGCTCTTGCCTTGTAGGGTCGGTCTTCCACGGGGCAGCGCGGGCCAAGGCACATGGAACGTGAGCTGTGTGTGCCATTTAAAGTTTTCAAGAGGCGCCCCAAAAGGTAAAGCAAACAGGTATAAGTAAGCTTAGCAGTATATTTTATTTAACCTAATATATCCAAAGTATTGTTAATTCAACATGTAATGAATATGTGCAATGAGACGCCTTCCTTCTTTTTGTGCTAAGCCTTTGAGATAGTGCAGCACATCTCACCGCGGACCAGCTACACGTCAGGTGGTCGATACCCATGAGCGCAGCAGATCTAACGTGTCAGCCGGACCTTGGCACTCCTCTGCTTCAGTGGCCTCCAACTGCACTCGGAATAGGACCCGAATGTCCTGCGGTGGGAGACAAGGCCCTTCGCGGTGTGGGCTGCGTCCTGACCACATCTCTTCCCATCTTCTCCCCCACCCACTGCGGCACCCTGGTTGTTTCCTGCCTCTTGCACATGCCAAGCTCACCTCTACCCCAGGGCCTTTGCTCTTCCTCTGCAGGGACTGCTCATCTTCCAGTCTGGATGTGCTTGATCTCCCCGTGTCATTGTGTTCCGTGCTCACCCGCCACCTCCTCAGGGACCCTCCCCAAATACCCCCTCTAATGTGCACCCCACGAGAGCATCCTCCCTCATACCGCCCTGCTCTATCTCTGCACGGCATCTGTGGCCCTTCGGAACCAGCTTATTTCGTGCTTTGGCTCCTCGCTGTGATGTTTGTTTTGCGTCTGGGACAGACAGCTGTCCTCCGCAGAACCATGCACGCAGTAAGCGCTCAGCAATGCTCACTGTCTTGAATTAATCACTCAGAACAGTCAGTACGTGGCCTCCTTGGCTGCAAGCTCTTGGCACCAAGGCACTGTAGGGATGGGGACCCTCACGTGCCAGAAGGTAGGTGGCCCAGCCCAGCGGGGAACACTTAACCCGGTGACGGTCTGCCAAAAGTGCGATTTCTTGGCACACTTTCTCAGAGCTTGTATCGATGACCACTCCTGGCTACGCCTAAGGAGTCTGTGATTGCTTACAGCCAGGGCCGGCCTTGTGAGCAGCAAATACCGTCCTAACATTTCATGAGGATAAAATGCTGGTCCGAAAGGGTCATGACAATGACGATCCAACACTCTTGGGCTGCAGTTAATACGACCGGGTAGGTAAAAAGCCCCCTAGCCCCGGGGCACACCAGCTGTGCTAGGAAACGTGAGTGCTCTCCAAGAGCAATTCAGCAAGTAGGCGTAGGGCGCCTGGCTTGCGCTGCACGTGGTGCTTGATGTCGGAAATTCACGGAGGAAGGAGACCCGGGGGCAGATACTGAGATTTCCTCCTCAAGCGGAGACGGTACCTTCCGACCTGGCTGCTGGCCACTACACAGGGCAGAGAGAGCTGCCTGCTTTATCCCCAGGCCTGACCTATGTCTCTGTTTGGAAACACTCCTACCTTTCCTCCACTGTGTCACCGGGTGCGGGCGTTCTGCGGGTACCCTGGGGGCTCAGCAAACGGCCAACCCAGTGGGGAGCGTGTCCAGTCTTTGAGACTTTGGGGAGGGTCGCTGAAAGAAGACCCAGGCGGGACCAGAGCTCTGGCACGGTGGGCAGGGTGTCCCCAGGCCAGGCCACTTCTCTACCTGAGTCACTAAGGGGGTGAGGCCAGAGGAGAGGTTATCCCAAGATATTTGCCTCCGATGAAATCTTTGTCAAACGCCAGTTAAGTAAAACAGAACAAGCGGGAGTTTGGTAGCCGAGGCAGGGCAGGAGCCCAGAGCTCTCCCCCCTTGCATGTTTTTCCCGCTTCATCCCCTCTGGAACCCCGAGGGCCACAGTTTGAAAACCATGGCCGTATCTCCTCTGGAGCCAGAACTGGAGGTCTGAATCCAGCCCTCCCTCTTGCCCATGGGGTGCCCTAACTTCTTAAGTTCAGGGTTTTACCTGTGAAGCTAATAAATGCATCTACCTAATAGAGATGCTGTGAGAAGTACATCGAAAGGTGAAAAGTCACGTAAACCACGTAACCCAGTGCCTTGAGTGCCTGCGTGTTAAGTCTGACCTTTGTGAGAGGGATTAATCTGCCCAACGGAAAGAACACGGGGCGGTAGAATTTCAGCACAGCGGTTGGCACGCCGAGGCCTTTGGAGTCCTTCCTGTCTCTTCCTGGAGGTGCTCTCCGGGCTTTGGTCCTGCATACAGTGGCTCTGGTTTCCCAACCAGTCAACACGACCACTGACTTCTCGATTTTGCCTCCTCTCGTGGGTAAAGTACTTGAGGATACTGAAGCATTCAGGCACCTATTTGGGCTCAGGGGAGGGAGAAGGAAGGGGGGTTCAGTAAACGCGTGCTCAGGCTGCACCTGTCCTTCATGCTGGGGCTGAGCCACCCGGGCTGATGCAGGCTCCGGGACCGGAGGGTTGGGGATGGGGGTGGCGTGTATTCTGCACCATTCTCTGTCGGGGGGGGCGGGGAGGGGCGGGGCTGGCCAAGCAAACTCTGTTGTGGAGACAGGACCCCTGGGAACAGCAGCCAGGTGGCCTATAGAGGAACAGGCCCCACTCTGCCCCTCCTGCTGCCAGCTCGCCTCCGATTATATTCCAGAACCCCTGCGCCAGGCTGAGAGCTCAATCATTAACTGAGCAGCTTGCTGAAAGGATTTGTTATGGGCTGTGAGTGTCAGGAAAACACACAATCATCGGGGACTAGCTAGGCCCACCAGAAGAGAAGGCTCAGAGGTAAAGACGTTGAGTCAGGGTGGATACAGCCTGGGGGAGGACAGCAGCCTGAGCTGGGGGTCCCAGATAAATGCAGTCACCCCTCTGTGCCCCAGCTACTTCGTCTGTCACGTGGAGACTCCCCAGGAGGTGGCCAGAGTCTCCAACTTGACGGAACTACCCTTCTTAACGTTTACGTAAAAGTAGCTCAGGGGCGCCTGGCTGGCTCAGTTGGTGGAGCGTGCGACTCTTGATCTCGGGGTTGTGAGTTCGAGCCCCGTGCTGGGTACAGACATTATTTAAAAATAAAAGTTTTGAGGGGGAAGCTGGTTGGCTCCGTTGGTTGAATGGCCGAGTCTTGATTTCAGCTCAGGTTATGATCCCAGGTCATGGGATTGAGCCCCACGTTGGGCTCCTTGCTGAGTGTGGAGCCTGCTTAAGATTCTCTCTCTCGGGGCGCCTGGGTGGCGCAGTCGGTTAAGCGTCCGACTTCAGCCAGGTCACGATCTCGCGGTCCGTGAGTTCGAGCCCCGCGTCGGGCTCTGGGCTGATGGCTCGGAGCCTGGAGCCTGTTTCTGATTCTGTGTCTCCCTCTCTCTCTGACCCTCCCCCGTTCATGCTCTGTCTCTCTCTGTCCCAAAAATAAATAAACGTTGAAAAAATAAATAAATAAATAAATAAATAAATAAATAAAATAAAAAAAAAAAGATTCTCTCTCTCTCTCTCTCTCTCTCTCTCTCCTCCCCCCGTCCTTATCCCCAGCTTGTGCTCTCTCTCTCTTAAAAATAAAAAAAAGAATAGAAAACTGAAAAAAAAAATCTTTTTTTTTTTTTAAGTAGGTGTCACACCCAGCGTGGAGCCCACTGTGGGGCTTGAACTCACGACCTGGAGATCAAGACCTGAGCTGAGATCAAGAGTCAGATGCTCAGCTGACTGAGCCACCCAGGCACCTCCTAAAAATAAAATCTTAAAAAAAAAAAAAGGTAGCTCGAGCCATAGCTGGTGGGATAGCCAGCCCCCCTCACTGCGTCTGGGTTTCCTGGTGGTAGGGGTGGGGTGGGGAGGGGTGGAGGGAGGCAGAATTGCCAGGTGTCAGGATGTACCCCCTGCTGCTACCAGATCAGCTTCCTTCCCTTGTTTAGATAGTGGGGGTGCTGAGGAAAATTGTCGGAGAAAATGTCTCTGTGGAAATAACACTTCAGGAAACTACCCGTCTGGTCCTGCTTACACCTGAGGAACTTGAAGCTCAGAAGGGGGACGGTGACTGGGTCAAGGTCATGCAGGAGTTGCAGGCATAGACCTACAGAGACCCTTGCCCGAGATGGGGCCACCAGCATGACTTGTAGCTGAGGCACTGGCCGCAGTGAAGACCCAGGACTGCAGCCTCCAGGACTCTTGCCTCCCAGGCTGATCTACCATAGCATCCAGCTTTTCTGGAACCTTCTTTGTCTTCCCCACTGTTCCCCTCTCTCACGTGCATCTGGATATTGTGCTAGGAGCACCAGCCATGGGACAAGGCCGACCTGGCTTCAGATCCTGGCTTTTAGGTCCCTTGCTGTGTGACTCTGGGCAAATGACTTTGTATCTCTGAGTTTCTGTTTCCTCTCCTAAAGAGGATAATGATACCTTGCTAGACTCCAATGTGGAGGACAGAGAGAAAGGCCCCAGGCCATATTCACAATCACACTGAGGGTATAAAGCACAGACATTAGAAAAGAATTTATTAAACAAGTTTTCAATGAGCAGAGATAGATTTTTAACCTGAAGGGGCAGGGATATTTATTTATTTATTAATTTTTTTAGAAGTTTATTTATTTTGAGAGAGAATGCACACAAGCAGGGTAGGGTAGGGGCAGAGAGGAGAGAGGAGGAAGGAGAGAGAGGAGAGAGAGAATCCCAAGCAGGCTCCGTGCTAACAGCACGGAGCCTGATGCAGGGGTCAAACTCATGAGCCACGAGACCGTAACCCGAGCCAAAGGCAGACACTTAACTGACTGAGCCATACAGGCACCCCATTTTTTAACCTGAAGTGGCAGGGATATTTAAAAAAAGCATTGTATTTTTAATTGTTGAAGGTGGAACTTTTGTTTAAAAAAAATTTTTTTTTTTTTTTGAGAAAGAGAGTGCTAACAGGGGAGGGGCAGAGAGAGAGGGGGGGCAGAGGATCTGAAGTAGGCTCTGTGCTGACAGCTGAGAGCCCAATGTGGGGCCCAAACCCATGAACCATGAGATCATGACCTTAGCTGAAGTCAGACGCTTAACCGAACTGAGCCACCCAGGTGCCCAGAAGGTAGAACTTGTATTCTCTGTAGTTTTCTGTATGTTTGAAAAATCTTTTTCTGTATTTTTTGGAGCAAACATTACACATCATATCACTTCATCGTAAATATTTTTACCGTGTGTCCATAAAAAGGGGCTCTTACAAAAAATAGTAAACACGACGCTATTATCACCTTAAAGAGACTAAAAACAATTATTTAATATAATCAAACTCCTAGCCTGTGTTTGCATTTCCCTGATTGTCATATAAAAATTTTAAGTGTGTGGCTTGCTTTTTAAAAATGTTTATTTATTTTCGAGACAGAGAGAGAGAGAGAGAGAGAAAGAATCCAAAGCAGGCTCCAGGCTCCAAGCTGTCAGCACAGAGCCCGACGTGGGGCTCGAACTCACAAACTGCGAGATCGTGACCTGAGGTGAAGTCAGACGCTGAACCGACTGAGCCACCCAGGCAGACCTAAGTGTGTGTTTCTAAGTCAGGATCCAAATAGAGGCCTTATATGAAGATCGATTTTTCACGTAAGCTTCTTTTGATTTATAAGTTCTTCCTTCATGGTTAATTTTCTTATACTCTTTTGTTGAGGAAATCAGATGGCATACACTATTGAGTTTCCCTCTGTCTCTTATATTGGCTCTGAACTGGTCGTGAGATCTTCTGGGTTGATTAGGATTTTTGGCAAGGCTGGCTGGGTATCTTGTCATGTTGGCAGCTAATGATGCTCATTGCCTAGATCTGCTAATTCGTTAGTTTGCAAAAGAGTTATGCTTGAATTCTATCATTCCTTCTTAGCTGGACTGCTTCTATAAAGAGAAGAGTCCCCTCATCAGCCATATGGCTACTTTGAGATCCTGGCTGTAAAAGCAAGTAAATGTTGATGCTTCCCCTTTATGTATCAGTTACCATGATTTGGCTTCCTAGCATCTTCCAAAAGTAACCACTGAGTTTGTGTGCATGGGTGTGTGTGTGTTTAATAATATTATGATCCGGTTGATTTAAACATAGTTGACTTATTTCAATTCATGGTAGTTACTGTCTTTCTGGATGTCCAAATTAAACCATCTCTGGCCAATAGAAGTTACTGGAATGGGTTCCGGAGTCCTTTCGGTATACTCTATTAATCTTTGGCAGCTTACTGTATCTATATGAAAGGATGTTCCAAGTTTATTGCACATCTCTTGACTCGACATAGAATTGTTCATTTCTATAGAGAATCCTGGTTGCTTTTCGTGGGAAATGGTATTGAGACGCCACAATCTGGATCTAGGGGGTGCTCGTTGTACTGGGCTATGCACATTTCCAGGTCTTTTTAGTGGACAAAACTAGAAAATATATACTTAAAAAAAAAAGATACGATACGTCATAAATTCATACTGATAGTTCCAATTCAACTTCTAGACCAGAGTCTTAAAACTTCGGTGGTCTTACCCTGTGATTTCTTTTAACCATTCTGAAAATCTCGGCATTGAGAACTCCAGCATAGTTACTCATTTGATTTATCCTTTATTACACATTATTATGATGACCAAAACCCATTTAAGATTTTGGGGGGCATTTCTTTTTGCCCTCAGGTTGTATCCCACTAAGAAGGTGTGTGAAGTTACTAAGCTTTAATATCATTGGAAATAGTTTGTCTCTGTGTGGTGATGTCACCGGCTAAATACAAGTTGGTCTCCTCCATTTTAATTTGGGGGGTTGTTCTTTTATTTATTCAATTTTGTGTCTTAATCATGAAAATGCTTTTTTTGATGGTTTCATACTCAAACCTGAAGACGAAGAATGTTCAAAGGCTGACTTCTCATATCTCTTTCACTTTGTTCCCTCCCTCCCTCCACTATGGGCAGCCATTTCTAAACGTATGCTTTTTCTTTTCATTATTTTCTGTATAGAGGCAAACACACACACACACACACACACACACACACACACACACATTTAGCATCCCCTTTTTTCTTTTTTTTTTTTTTTAATTTTTTTTTTTCAACGTTTATTTTTATTTTTGGGACAGAGAGAGACAGAGCATGAACAGGGGAGGGGCAGAGAGAGAGAGGGAGACACAGACTCGGAAACAGGCTCCAGGCTCCGAGCCATCAGCCCAGAGCCCGACGCGGGGCTCGAACTCCCGGACCGCGAGATGGTGACCTGGCTGAAGTCGGACGCTTAACCGACTGCGCCACCCAGGCGCCCCAGCATCCCCTTTTTTCTTAATGAAAGGGTAGCATAACATACACACTTTGGTCTGCTTCTTTCGCTGCACAACGTATCTTAGAGATCCCTCCCTAACGGTCTATAGAAATCTTCCTCATTCCAGCTTACAACAGCATGTTCTCGTTTATGCCAACTGTCCCCTCCTGATCAACATCTGAATTCTTTCCAGTCTTTTGCTGTTATAACTTGTTATTTGCAGACTGGTGTTTGCCCCAAAGTTCATATGTTGAAACCCTAATCCCCAGTGTGATTGTATTTGGAGATAGGGCTTTAAAGAGATAATTAAGGTTAAATGGGGTCAGAAGGGTGGGTCCCTTATCCCGTAGGAGTGGTGTCCGTAATAATAATAAGACACACCGGTGATGCACGTGCCCAGAGGAAAGACTGTGTGAGGACACAGCGAGAAGGTTCCCTTCTGCAAGATAAGGACAGAGGCTTCGGGAGAAACCAACCCGCTCACACCTTGATCGTGGGCTTCCAGCCGCTAGAACTATGAGCAGATACATTTGTGGACTTTTTTTTTTTTAAAGTAGGCTTCACGCCCAGCACAGAGCCCAACATGGGACTTGAACTCATGACCCTGAGATCAGGACTTGAGCTGAGATCAAGTGTCAGGACATTTAACCAACTAAGCTGCTCAGGCGCCCCAAATTTCTGTTTTTTTTTAAGCCACCAGCCACCAGTATTTGGTTATTATAACCTGATTACATTAATGCATCAATCAAGACACAGTTATTTACAATAGCTTCAGCAAGTACAAGCATATGTACTGTCTGAAACCAGCATACGTAGCTGTTGATTTTAGGGGCTGGAAGGCCCTTTCTTTTTCAAACTCTCTCTCCCCCTCTGTTCCCGCATGCTGAAAATTCCCCCAAATCCTTAGAGGACAAGGTCTCTCATTCTGTAACTGGAGAATGCAATACCACTGAAGAAGGAAACAGTGAGAAAGGCATTTCCAAGACAGAGCAAGGACTCAGGGGGTATTTAAAGCTTAAGAAATGAAGCAAGGATAGATTGACAGGCTCCCAAGACAAAAGGTTGCCTGTTCCCTGCCTGTGCCCTGAGGATTTCCGAGTACAGTCAGAAGGGGAATGGGGCATTTTTGTTGGGCAAGTGGAGAGGCTCTGGGGAAGGGTCAGTGGAAACTATTTTGTATATAAGTCCTCTAGGGGCGCTTAGTAAAATGCAGATTCTAGGCCTCCCACCTCCAGAGAGCCTGCTGTGATAGGTCTAGGCCAGGGCCCTGGAATTTGCATTTTGTTCCTCTTGGCCCTCCCAAAGGATTCTGGTGCAGGTGGTCCATGGACCACAGTTTGGGAAACATAACTCTAAAGATTCTGAGTGATGGGGGAACGACTCAAGGCACTGGCCTTGGGCAGGGAGTATGCTTGAATAAAGGTGCAGTGACAGGAAATGGCAAATACCAAAGGGGCAGGGTGGTGGGTCCGGTCTGCCCAAGTTGAGAGGAGTATTTCACTGCTGACATTGTTGAGAATTCCCGGCACATGGAGATAACACAAGCTGTGTGGGTGTGTGTCTGCACCTGCAGAGGGGCTCTCTCAAGGGAGCTGGGAGAAAGAACTGGAGCGAGTGGGTAAAAGAAACAGATGCTTCCTGGTCTTTGATAACCAGGCAATAGGGAGCCATGGATGGTTCCTGAGCTAGAGGAGGGAGTATAGTAAGGTCAACATTTTCCCCTTGGTCTCTCCTCCCACCTACTATTTTCATGGACCAAGAAAGCAAATGTGTTCCAGTTTCCCTTATTCCAAAGGGGCTTTCTAGAGTCTTACCTTGGACTCTAAAACCACTTACACTTTGTTCCTTTTCTTTCTGGTCTTTAAACACACACACACACACACACACACACACCCCTTGTGTTCCTTTCCCGGAAGAGCCACATCAGGGCTGTTAATTAACTCAAGAATCCTTGTAAAGAAAGATTAAGAAATAGGCAGGAGGAGGGAGTAGCCAGACTCCATTCCCAGAGCGAAAGAAAACATGTTTAGCGAGGGTGGGGGCCCAGAGGGCAAAGGAGGGGGCTGCCTCTCCATTCTGTGTGGCTTTTCTAGGGCTGCCAGAAGGCCTGGGGTGGGGCCAGCTGGTGAGAGTGTCAGGCCTACATCTACCTTTTCGGCTGCAGGGACTGTTGGACGGGTCAGTCAACAGCCACGTGCATCTCAGTCCTAGCCCTTCACCAGCCCTCTCAACTTCAGTGGCACCATCTGTAAAAGGGGGAGATGCTGTTGCAAAAGGTTCCAGGGGAAAGTCTGAAGGGCTTAGCTGTGTATTCGGCTAATAGGCACCTAATAAACGCTGAAGCAGTGAGAGCCAGGAGCTACCGCGAGGCTGGAGAACTGGAGACAAAGTGGCCGGCAGGTTTTGGCTCCCTGGTTAGGGTTCTGGGCTGTTCTGGAGGTTGGCAGAAGCAGTTTCAAGGTGTTATTCGGTTGCAAATGTGTTCAGGGCACGGGCTGCATTTCATAAGCCTGTGCACCTCCGGGGGTTCTCAGGACACTTGGCAGGTTGTATGCGTCCGGGAAGAATTACTCCCGGGTTGGTCAGGCTGGGGATCCTCTGCCTCTGGGCTCCCTGGGTGAGGGCCAGGTACTGCTTGTTTCCGGCTCCCTGGCACCTCCAAGGAGCACCTGGAGGGTGCTCAGTGAATGCATTTCTTAGGGAAGCACTTGTTTGCTGCAAACGTGACGTTGCTTTAATTCGTTAATTCCTCTTTACTTCATTTCCACCCCTCCCCACCCCCACACCCTGAACATCAAAGTCATAACGTTGATTTAATAATTTGGAAAATACAGAGGAGTACGAAGAAGTTACACATAATCCCATATAAGGTTATTTTCTTTTTTTTTAATTAAAACTTTTTTTAAGTTTATTTATTTATTTTGAGAGAGAGAGAGAGAGCAAGCAGGGGAGGGGCGGCGAGAGAGCGAGAGAGAGAATCCCAAGCGGGCTCCATATGGTCAGTGCAGAGCCTACCTTGGGGCTTGAACTCATGAACCCTGAGATCATGGCCTGAGTCAAAATCAAGAGTAGGACATTTAGTTGAGCCACCCAGACACCCCATAAAGTTATTTTCTAAGGTAATGCCTGTTTTCTTGTTAATATACAGTACATAAACATATAAATGTACACATTTAGGGCTAAAGAAATTAAGTATATATATAATTAAATATATATAATTAAATATATCTATTTCTAATTAAATATATATTTCTAATTAAATATATATAATTATGTATAGGTACATATATATATATATATATATGTATATTTGGAATGATGTTTAATGTCTGGTGTTTACTGAGTCCCTCCCCCCTCCCTGCCAAACTCTGTGCTTAGAATCTTAAACATCCTCCCATTTGAAGTCAGGCAGTCTGGCTCTGGGGACAGACCTCATCCTCACCCCGGCCTGCCTCTCTGATGGGGGGATAAGACATTAGGTGAAGGGGCCAGACCAGCGGGCGTTCTGAAGCACTGAGAGAAGGATGAGGTCACCTGAGCCAGAAAAGTCAAGGAAGGCTTCCTGGAGGAGGTGGGATTGATTGAGCCTGACCTGGAGGGACGGGAAGGGCTTCATTCTCTTTGAGCGTGGAGACCTGGGATTCCGGCCCAGCAGCGGTGGGGTGTTACCGTGGTCTGGAGGTCCAGACATGTCCTTCGGATTCCTCGAAGCTCTGGTGTTATCACAGTCCCCCCTCGGGACAATGCCGCGGGGCAGGGAGTGCTGGTGGTTAAAGCCGGGATGCTGGAATCAGACAAGCCTGTGCTAGAATCCTGGCCTCCTCTTACGGGTGCGGGAAGCTGTGCAGGTCACATAGTGTCCTCATGTGTGTAATGGGCAAACACGGGTGCCTGCTTCAGAGGTATGGCATGAGGACTCAGGGACAGGCTGGGCGCCCTGGCGTGGACACAGCCTGGCAAGGGGCAGTGCAATAAATGCCAGTGGCCAGGGAGGAAACAAAAGCCCACAAAGCTGCTGGAGGCCCCACTGTTTCTGGGCACCCCCTGCTCTCTAGTGCCCCCCTTGCATGCGGGCCCGGGGGGCACACGGGGGAGGCGGCGGAACGCGGACGAAGCTGGTCTCCGCGGCCATGGCCTTGGGTGAGGCTGTCCTTGAACAGTGGTCGTGGCAGCTCTCTCTCCACGGTGCGGGCACGCTTACTTCCCTTGAGATGACTGAGCACGTTGTCCCCCGCGAGGTCAGGAAACTCAGGGAAGCCACGGGTCAGCTGTTACTGCTCGACCCCGGCCCCGGGGTGGCCGACCGCTCAGTGCTCTCGCTTCCCCCTGCAGGGGGCTGTGAGCTGGGGGGTGCAGCTGACAATGCCCGCTGGTCCCTTCCCTGGCAGAAGAGCTCGAGGCCTCTCGACGCCCAAAGGGTGGCCAGGGTGCGCACCCCCGCTCTCCTTCTGTCCTCCGTGGAGTGTTCCCCCTTTCCTGTTCGCCTCCCTGGAGCATGGGGCTGGCTCTTCTCCGGGCCCTCCTGCCACCTTGGAGAGGGTGCCATTAGCGCAGCCCCGAGGGCTCAGCCAGGGTCGTCCCGACTGTCGGCCCCCTCTGCTCTGTGACTCATCACGACCTTACTGCCCGTTAGTTCCTGAGCAGGGGAAAGAGTGGAGTGCAGAGCCCTTGGTCCAGCAATGAACGACCACACACAGGTGCCCTGGCCTCCGCCAGCCCTTGCTCATCCTCTGGGAGTTCTAGCCGCTCCCACGACCACCGCGGCGGCAGGGCCCTTGGCCCCTGTGGGGACGTGCTGGTCGTTGTCTTCCTTTATCATCGCTTCGTATCCCGACCCCATTCACCAGTGCCGTTCAGGCCAGAACTGAGCACCTATCGCCAAAAATGCCCTTGGCTGTTGAAGCCGAAATGCAAGCAGCAGCTTAGATGCGTAGCTCAGAGCTATTCAGACCCCTATTTTTCTTTTTTTGGAATTTAATTAATTAATTAATTAATTAATTTCTAATATAATCTCTTGTCAAGTTGGCTAACATACAGCGTATACAGTGTGCTCTTGGTTTGGGGATAGATTCTCGTCATTCACCGCTCCATACAACACCCAGTGCTCGTCCCAACAAGTGCCCTCCTCCAAGCCCGTCACCCATTCTCCCCTCCCCCCAACCCCCTGTATCAACCCTGTTTGTTCTCTGTATTTAAGAGTCTCTTGTGGTTTGCCTCCTTCTTTCTTTGTAACTATTTTTTCCCCTTCCCTTCTCCCTTGGTCTTCTGTTAAGTTTCTCAAGTTCCACATATGAGTGAAAACATATGCTGTCTTTCTCTGACTGACTTATTTCACTCAGTGTAATACCTTCCAGTTCCATCCACGTTGCTGCAAATGGCAGGATTTCATTCTTGTTCATTGCCAAGCAGTGTTCCATTGTAGATATAAACCACATCTTCTTTTTTTTTAATTTTTAAAATTTTTATTTATTTATTTATTTATTTTTTTCAATGTTTATTTATTTTTGGGACAGAGAGAGACACAGCATGAACGGGGGAGGGGCAGAGAGAGAGGGAGACACAGAATCGGAAGCAGGCTGTAGGCTCTGGGCCATCAGCCCAGAGCCTGACGTGGGGCTTGAACTCACGGACCGCGAGATCGTGACCTGGCTGAAGTCGGACGCTTAACCGACTGCGCCACCCAGGCGCCCTGTCCCAAGTCTTTATTTATTTTTGAGAGAGAGATAGAGATAGAGAGAGAGCGTGAGCAGGGGAGGAGCAGAGAGAGAGGGAGATACAGAATCCAAAGCAGGCTCCAGGCTCTGAGCTGTCAGCACAGAGCCCGACATGGAGCTCGAACTCATGAACCATGAGATTGTGACCCGAGCCGAAGTTGGACGCTCAACCGACTGAGCCGCCCAGGAGCCCCAAACCACATCTTCTTTATCCATTCATCAGTTGATGGACATTTAGGCTCTTTCCATAATTTGGCTATTGTTGAAAGCGCTGCTCTAAACATTGGGGTACAAGTGCCCCTTTGCATCAGCACTCCTGTATGCCTTGGGTAAATTCCTAGCAGTGCTATTGCTGGGTCATAGGGTAGCTCTATTTTAATTTTTTGAGGAAGCTCCACACTGTTTTCCAGAGCAGCTGCACCAGTTTGCATTCCCACCACCAGTGCAAGAGGGTTCCCGTTTCTCCACATCCTCGCCAGCAACTGTTGTTTCCTGAGTTGTTCATTTTAGCCACTCTGACCGTCGTGAGGAGGTATCTCAGCGTGGTTTTGATTTGTATTTCCCTGATGACGAGTGACGCTGGGCATCTTTTCATGTCAGACCCCTATTTTTCATTTCATCTAATCCTCTCTGTTGTTCGTTGTGTGGCCAGCCCGGGCGAGGCTTTGTCGTGGCGTTCTGTCCCCTGGAAGCTCACTCCAATGGACAAGACAAGACCTTTGTTTTAAAAGACCTTTCCCATTGCTCCTTAAAAAACACACTTTATTTTGAAATAATTAGAGATTCATGGGATATTGCGGAGACACCTTCACCCAGTTTTCCCCAATGACAACATCTCACATAACTGTAGGATGTTCTCCAAGCCGGGAAATCGACGTGGTCACAACTTGACTGATCTGTCAGATCGCACCATTTTTGCATACTGTGTATGTGATGCGACTGTGTGCATGACTCTGTGTATCTATGCAATTTTACCACAAGTATAGGTTCATGTAACCCCCGCCATCAAGATCCAGAACTGTTCCATCTGTGTGGCCATACGCCGTCTACCTCCCTGCCTCTCTGTCTGCATCCCTCACCCCTGGCAACCGTTTCTTGGCTCTCCATCACTATAATCGTGCCATTTTGAAAATGCTATATAAATGGAGTCATATAATATATAATATAAAAATTGTTTTTACTTAACATATATATGTGTGTGTGTATACAGATCGTGTCCAACCTACAATGGTCTGACTTACGATTTTTTTGACTTTACAATGGTACAAAAGTGATCCCCATTCAATAGAAACTGTACTTCAGATTTTGAATTTGACCTTTTCTTGGGCTGGTTACACACACTACGATCACTATGATGCTCTCTCGTCATGCTGGGAAGCTACCCAATCACAAGGGTCAACAACTGATACACTTACAACCGTTTTACCGAGACAGCCATTCTGATTTTCACTTCCGGTACAGTGGTCTGTAAGGTACCTGAGAGAGTCTACGCTGTATTTAAAATTTTTTTTTTCAACGTTTATTTATTTTTGGGACAGAGAGAGACAGAGCATGAACGGGGGAGGGGCAGAGAGAGAGGGAGACACAGAATCGGAAACAGGCTCCAGGCTCTGAGCCATCAGCCCAGAGCCCGACGTGGGGCTCGAACTCACGGACCGCGAGATCGTGACCTGGCTGAAGTCGGACGCTTAACCGACTGCGCCACCCAGGCGCCCCTACGCTGTATTTTAAATAGGCTTTGTGTTAGCTGACTTTGTCCAACTGTGAGCTTGTGTAAGACTTCTGAGCACATGTGAGGTAGGCAAGGCTGAACTATCATGGTCAGTAGGGAAGGTGGATTAAATGCATTTTCAACTTGGATATTTTCAGCTTAGGATGGGCTTATTGGGACATGGCCCCATTCTAAGAGGAAGATGTGTATATAAAGTGAAGATTTAGATAGAGCTGAAGGTCATACCTGGTCTCCCTCTCATCCCGTCCTCCCTCCAAAGGCAACATTGGTAATAGTTTCTTGTTTCTTTTTTTTTTCTTTTTTTTTTTGTTTATTTATTTCTGAGACAGAGACAGAGCATGAGTGGGGGAGGGGCAGAGAAAGAGGGAGACAGAGAATCAGAAGCAGGTGCCGGGCTCTGAGCTGTCAGCACAGAGTCCGACGTGGGGCTTGAACTCACAAACCATGAGATCATGACCTGAGCCGAAGTCGGTCGCTCAACTGACTGAGCCACCCAGGCGCACCCCCTCCTCTTTTTTTTTAACATTTATTTATTTTTGAGGGGGGGGAGGGGCAGAGAGCAAGGGAGACAGAGAATCCCAAGCAGGCTCCACGCTACCAGCACAGAGCCTCATGCGGGGCTCAAACTCATGAACGGTGAGACCATGACTTGAGCCGAAATCAAGACTCGGACGCTTAACCGACTGAACCACCCGGGTGCCCCTCTTGTGTTTCCTTTTAAACTTTTCTATACCCACACAAACATACAACTCCTCTTCTGCAAAACTGCAAAATGCCCCCAATTCTTAGTCCCTAAGTTTCTATTTAGACACAACTTCGGACAGCTAGTTGAAGGGGGTGAACCCTCTGCCCCTGTCTGGTATCAAACCCCCAAACATCAACCACTTCTTACTACGTCCCCAGCTCCCAGACTAGTGCCTGTCTCCTGCCTGGACAAGGAGACTGTCTTCACCGTCTGCTTCCTCCCTGTCCCATTATTGCACTGCGTCTCAGCCGGGCGCTCTGTCCACCAGGGGACCCTGGCCAAAGTGTGTAGACATTTTTTGGTTGTCACAACCAGGGGAAAGGGTGCTTCTGGCATCTAGTGCCGGTAGAGGCCTGGGATGCTTCTAAACGTTGTAGAAGGCACAGGGGAGCCCCCCACAAAGACTCATCCGGCCCGAGGTCTCAGTAGAGCTGACGTTCAGAAGCCCTGCTCAGCGCCTCATCGCCCTGCAACCAACAGCCAGTGTCGGTCTCTTGCTCAAGACCCTTCCGTGTCTCCCCAGCTCTCTTGGCACAAAATCCCAAATCCTCCCATGACCTATAAGGTCCATTACGATCTCGGACTTCATCTCTCCCACCTCTCTGCTCCAGCTTCACCATTCACTCCCTCTGCGGGTCCTCAAACCTCCCAAGCACGCCCCGACTTCCTGTTCTCTTGGCCTGGAATCCCCTTGCACACCCAGCCGCGCATCGGGCTTCTCTGCCGCATCCCCAACGTCATCTCTGGAAAGACTTCCCGGACCCCCGGGTCCAGAACATCGCCTTCCGCTTGCCCTCCCAGCATCCAACCGCACCTGACATCCATTCGATTGGTGGCTTTCAGTGACTTGTTTTCCCCGCTGCATTGTAAACTCCTGTGTGCTTGGTTCACGGAGTCACCGGCACCCATAGACGAGCACCTGGCCCGTGGCAGACCCTCAGCAAACGCCTGGTCAGTAAAAGGGTCTTCGCTGAGCGCCTCACGTGCGCCGTCTGGCACCTTCCTCGGAGCCGCTCCAAAGGCCGGTCCGCGCGCCCAAGTCAGCGGGCAAAGGAAGGGCTGAGATGCATCAGGTCTGTGGCTGGCAACCCTGTGCCACGCACACCTCCAAGCACATCTAGGACTTCACGCCTTGCCGTCCCGCTCTTTAAAGCATTTTCGTACGTTTGTAGCCACTCCACACAGCTTTTGCTGGTGACGTTTCACGTAACTGCTGTGTTTGCTTTCTGACCCAGCGCCCTTCCTGTTTCCATTTCTTCATTCTGCTGTGTGGCCTTGACGTTGGGGGCCCTCCTCTCAGGGGAACTGCTCATGCAGGTCCCTTGTTGCCACTAAACAATGCTTGAAACAGCGGCCCCTCCCCGTGCTTAAAGGATGCTGCTTTTAGGGCACAAAACAAGCCTTGTGCCTGGTTGTCCTTCAGTGAACCAGAGGACAGACACTCGAATGGACAATCACCTCTCACCAGCCACAGAGGACAGCTGCGACCAGTGGGTCCCAGGGGTGGCAGGGCCCAGCGCCGGGGCTCTAAGTGGGGTGGTCGGTCCATTTTCTGGATCATGTCTGAACTGGCAAGTCAGACAGCGTGGGTGCAGGCAGGGGTTGGCAGGAGCGTCCCTGAGCCTGGGGCCTGCCCTGTACGTCTGGGCGTCTTCTACTGGCTGTGATACAGTGCCTGATGACAATGGCTGCTGCCACTTACCGAGACCGGAGAGTTCCATGTCGGGAGCCAGAGGACCTGACCCCCTGGCCAGCTGAATGACCCCAGCCTCAATCCCTCTGAGCTTCTGTTTCCTTACCTGTTGAATTAAAACAACCCAGCGATGCGGCACCTGGGTGGCTCAGTGGGTTGAACATGCGACTCTTGATTTCCGCCCCCAGGTCATGATCTTGTGGTTGTGAGATCGAGCCCTGTGTGAGGCTCTGTGCTGGCGGTGAGGAGGCTGCCTGGGATTCTCTCTCTCCTTCTCTCTCTGCCCCTCCCCCACTCACGCACATGCTCTCTCTCTCAAAATAAATAAAATAAACTTAAAACACAGTTGCTGACTCACATGATCTCTGGAGTGTTTGAAAATTAAAAAAAATTTTTTTTTAAATGTTTATTTTTGAGAGAGGGAGAGAGGGAGCATGAGAGGCAGAGGGGCAGAGAGAGGGAGACAGAGAATCCAAAGCAGGATCCAGGCTCTGACCTGTCAGCACAGAGCCGGATGCAGGGCTCGAACTCGAGAGCTGTGAGATGGTGACCTGAACTGAAATTAGATGCTTAACCGACTGAGCCACCCAGGAGCCCCTCTCTGGGGGTATTTGAATGAGACTATATGTGTGAAGTTTTAATTTTTTAATTGAGCCATAATTTAATAAAATTTGCCCTTTTGTGTGTGTGTGTGTGTGTGTGTGTGTGTGTGTAGTTTGCTAAGTTTTATGTAGCCACCACCACCACAATCAAGATACAGAATATTTTTGTCACCCCAAAAAGTTTTTCATGCCTCTCTATAGTCAAACTCTTCCCCCAGCGTAGCCCTGACAACCCATCTGATTTCTGACCCTATAACTTAGCCTTTTCCAAAATGTCATATACATTGAGTCATCCAGTATGTAGCCTTTTGAGTCTGGCTTCTTTTATCTTTCTAGCATAATGCACGACAGATTCACTGATGTTCCTGCATTTGTCAGTGGTTTGTTCCCTTTTATTGCTGAGTAGTATTCATTCCATCTTGTGGCTGTGCCACAGCTGGTCGGTCATTCAATTGTTGAAGGGCATCTGGTTGTTTCCAGAACTTGGTGATTGTGAATAGAGCTGCTGTAAACGTTCACGTCCGGGTTTCTGGGTGAACAGTTTCCATCTCTCCAGGGTAATGAGTAGGACCATTGGGTCATGTGGTAAATGTATGTCTAACTTTTTAAGAAACTGCCGAGCTGTTTTCCACGGTGGGTGTACCATTTTGCATTCCCACCAGTAATGGAGGAGAGTCCTAGTTTCTCTGCATCTGTGCCAGCACTTGTTTTTTTTGTTTTGTTCTGTTTTGTTTTGTTTTAGCCAATCTAATAGGTGTGTACTGCGAAGTTGTTTTTTATCTGGCAATCAGTAGTTCCCAGCTTCCGTAGGCGGTATGGAAATGCAGGTGGAAAGCAAGACTCTGGAGTCAAGCCATCTGAGTTCAAATTTGAGCTTGATTATTTACTAACTCTTTTAATTTTTAGCTTTCTTATAGGAAAAAATAGATCGAATGTGAAGTTGTTCAAGGATTTAAGGATTATCATGAATGACAAGTACTTAGCTTTCCCAATGTTCAGCCACTATTATCACTAGAATAATGCCCGATCTCTGGTTCCCCCAAGAAGCATCAAGAAAGGTGTTATGATTCCCCTTTTATAGATGAAGCCATTGAAGTTCAGTCGAAAGACCGCACTTCCCAATTCTCTAACAGATAGTTATGGACATAGAATAAGTTCTGGCCAATGAGATGTAAGGCTAAATGTCATGTGGGGCTTCTGGAAAGTCTACCTTAGCAGAAATACGACATAACCTTTTTCTCTCTGGAACTAGGACTCTCCTCCATTACTGGTGGGAGTGCAAAATGGTACACCCACCGTGGAAAACAGCTCGGCAGTTTCTTAAAAAGTTAGACATACATTTACCACATGACCCAATGGTCCTACTCATTACCCTGGAGAGATGGAAACTGTTCACCCAGAAACCCGGACGTGAACGTTTACAGCAGCTCTATTCACAATCACCAAGTTCTGGAAACAACCAGATGCCCTTCAACAATTGAATGACCGACCAGCTGTGGCACAGCCACAAGATGGAATGCAAACTTGTTGGCTGTATCTCCAGCAGCCTTTTTGGACCATGAAGTGATCTTAAAAATATAAATAAGTGTTGAGGACAGAAACATAGGAATGTGGGTCCGGATGTCATCACTGTATTAGCCCCATACTACCCATCCCTAGACTTCTTCTGTGAGAAAAATTAACTTCTATCTTGTTTAAAGCAAAAGCAAAACAAAAAACACAAAACTTAGTGGCTTAAAACAAGCATTTAGTCTCACGGCCACAGTTCTATGCTTGATTAGGGTTCAGCTGACTTGGGGTGAGCTTGGCTGTGGCTTTGCCCAGACTGTAGGCTGGCTGGACTTGGCTCTAAGCTGAGGGTCGGATTAGGTCTCCCATTCATTTTGGATCAGCCTTTCATGGTGATTTCAGAAGTGCTAGAGGACAAGCTCAATTTCACAGACACATTGAGAACTACTGCTTGCATCCTATGTGTTAACACGCCATTAGCCAGAGCATGGGGCCAAATCTACCAACAGTGGGGGGCAGAAACATACCCTTTCTGTAGTGGAGCGACTGTAAGGCAAAGGACAAAGGGAATTGACATGGGAGGTGTGGGCAGTTGGGAACAATAATACCACTCATTACAGCTACACTGAGGCATTACCATTGTGTCTGCCATTTTTCAAGATGGCTGGACCTGATAATGGAGGTAGAATAAAGCCCATGAATAATGCCGGTAGAAAGTATTTTATCTTATGTTTTTAAATGCCTGTTTGTTTATTTTGGGAGAGACCAAGCCCGAGTCAGGGAGGGGCAGAGAGAGAGAGAGAGAGGGAGAGAGAGAGTCCCAAGCAGGCTCCACACTGTCAGCCCAGAGCTCTATGTGGGGCTCCAACTCACGAACTGCAAGATCACGACCCGTGCCGAAATCAGAAGTTGGGACGCTTAACTGACTGAGCCACCCAGGTGGCTCCTTAGAAAGCATTTTAAAGGAAAACGTTGGGGCTTCTGCATCCAGAAAGCTAAATACCACTTTCTCATCCAGACAGAAAGCTAATGCAGAAAGAGAAAGATCTGACTTCAGCTCTCTGGCCAGATAGGGCATTGATGAATTTATCAAGGGTAAAATGCATGAAATTATATTTTACTTTTTACTTTTTTAGTATCTTCCCCAATACCTGGCACAGTTCTTGGCATAGAGCCAGGGCCAAATAAACATTCATGCATTTATTCATGAATACGTCTGAGTCTGACTTTTTTCACCAAAGATTCAGTAAGACTCTCATAAGATTATGTAGAACAGGGTTTCTTAACTGCTGTATTATTGACATGTGGGGCCAGATCATTCTTTGTTGTGGGGCTGTGTGGTGCACGGTAGAGCATTTGATAGCAACTCTGACCTCTACCTACTAGCTGCTGGTAGTACCCCTGCCTCAGTTGAAGCAACCAAAAATGTCTCTAGACTTTGCCTGATATAGACAGAAGAGCCGGTAAGAGCCCCTTCTAGCACGATTCTGAGAAAAATGTCCAAAGTGCAGAAATTTAACTTCAAATAATAGAAATAAGGGGCGCCTAGGTGGCTCAGTCAGTTAAATGTCTGAGTTTTGATTTTGGCTCAGGTCATGATCCCAGATCACGGGATTGAGCTCCGAGGCAGGCACTGTGCTGATAAGGCAGAGCCTGCTGGGAATTATCTTTCTGCCCCTCCCCCACTTGCACTCGTGCTCTCTCTCTCTCTCTCTCTCAAAATAAAAAAAATGAATTTAAAAAAAAATTTTTTTTAACGTTTATTCATTTTTGAGACAGAGAGAGACAGAGCATGAATGGGGGAAGGTCAGAGAGAGGGAGAGACACAGAATCTGAAACAGGCTCCAGGCTCCGAGCCATCAGCCCAGAGCCCGACGCGGGGCTCGAACTCACGGACCGCGAGAGCATGACCCGAGCCGAAGTCGGCTGCTTAACCGACTGAGCCACCCAGGCACCCCAAAAAAATGAATTTTAAAAAAAGAAAAGAAAAGAAGTAAACTGCCTCAAGACAGTTGTCTTACATCTACATATCTGTAGCTAAATATTTTGTGCAATTTCTCACGGCTTTAGAACCAGTCACCAGTCCAAGGGAATTTAGTAAACTGCAGACATCACTGGGTTGGCCACCGATTATTCTGGTAAAGACACAGGATTTTCACTGGGTGGATAAAATTCCATTCTTTCCCTTGACCAATATATTTTTTGAGGGTCTCCTCTGGGCCAGGCACTGTTCTAGGCAATGGAGAAACAGCAGAAAATGGAGCTCCTGGCGGGGCTCCCATCCTGGTTTGAGAGAAAATGAGGAACATGTAAACACAAATATAGCACATCAACACTTTAGTTCTAGGTGCTAGGAAGACAATAAACAGGAAATGACTTGGAGAGGGCCGCCATTTTAGAAGGCAAATTCCAGGAAGTGAAGAAGTAAGCATGAGGCGCTTTGGGAGAAGTACAATCCAGGCAGAAGAAAAGCAATTTTTCTTTTCTATGCAGCAATACGATGATGCAAGACCCAGAATCACCATCTCACTCCTTCCTTCTTCTCCTTTCTTTTAAAAAAAATCAAAATTACTGAAGCGACAAGAAACCTGTCAAAGCTCTTTGGCCCCAAAGTTTTTGTCAAGCAGGCTTTGTGTCTGGCCAAATCACCTCCCACCTGTGGGCCTCAGTGTCCCCGTGTGTCCAAGGCGAATGTTGATCCGGAAGCTCGGGAGTTTTTTAGGACAGAGGGAAGAGGAGTGTTGTGTTGACAACCCGGGTTTGAATCCTGACTCCTCCATTCTCTAACACGATAGCTGTGGAAAAATGTGTTTACCTCCCTGAGCCTCGGTTTCTTTGAAGCAACCCTCTTGGGACTGGATAAAATGCCCTGAGTCTAGCCTGGGGCCTCTGAAGCCCTATACCTCTCAGACTCCCAGGTCTCGAGATGATCTCTTTGGAAAGGCTTTGCGAAGAGCCAGGACACCGGGGCACAGAGTTGCAGTCTTACCGCTGTGATGACCCTAATTGTAAGCTTTCTCGGTCATTCAGAGGGCTCTTCAAGCTTTGTAAGTCCTCAGCTCTACATAATTTCACTATGGACCATGGTGTCAGGAAATAAAGGGACACCCAGGATTCCAGCACCTGGGGGCACGTCACCCCGACATTTCTGAAAAATCAAACACGATATGACAACTGGAATGTGCTGGGAAAGGGAGTGTGTCTGGCTATTTGGATTTCCCACGTGTTTGGATTCTGGGGCAGCAGGTGTTTTCTGAATGAAAATCAAGGCCAACCAAGATAGCCAGGTCTGGATGTTCATAATAACCAGGCTCCTGCCAGAGGAAAACGTGATCTGCAGGTGTGAGGGTGCCCGGAAGAGAAGGGCCAGGGGCTGCCCTGCCTGGCTATCTGGGTGGTCAGGATAGCTGGGTGCCCCTAGGCCCGTTCTCCCTCCTCCTCTCCATCAGAACCTGGGCTCGGTTTGGGGCATTCTCCGCTTCCCGGACACCCTTGCAGCTAGGAGTGATCACATGACTTAGGTCTGGCCAGTGGTAAGCAGGGGTGTGCTGCTGGGGGGCGGGGGGCATTTGGGTAAATTCTTGTGTTCGTGTCGCAAGGGGGCTGGCCGGCTGGTACACACCCATTAGCTCCTCCACCCTTCCCCACTTGCCCCATCTGGGACTGCTGCCATGGGCAGAGATGGGGCAGCCGTCCTCCCAGCAGGACGGGGAAGGCTACACGCTAAGGGTGGCAGAGAATAAAAGCGCATCCCAACAGTGCGAGGGGCCACCGCGTTGGCCCTGGGTTACCCACCTCTAGACTTCTTGACGTGGGGGAGAAAGTAAACCTCACCCAGTTAAGCCCCCTAAGTGGTTCCCGCTCCATACAGTGAGACTTAGTGCCGACAGATTCAGTGTGCCAATGTTTTGGACCCTCTGTTGGGCACATTCGCTCAGTCCCCAGTGTTTCACTCAGTTCTCACAGCTCTCCCTGGGGTCATGTCTGAGCCCCAGTTGACAAATGAGGTAACTGAGGCTCAGAGAGGTTTTTTTCTCCCCACCCCTGCTCACAATCCTGCAGGTTGCCAGCGGTGGAGTTGGGGTCTGAACTCAAAGCTGCTTGCGTCCCAGGGCAGCACGCCCCATCCCCAGCCTGTAACTCTAACAGTAAACAGCAAGGCAGTCACAGAATTTACTGTGGGTCTGAATCCTGGCAGGCCACTTGATATTGTTGTGGGAGGGATGCTACCTAGTGTCTCTGAGCCTCAGTTTCCTCCTCTGGGACCGAGGACGGTAGCAGTGCCTACCTCGTAGGGCACAGGGGAGGGCGGCCGGCTGCGTGGCATGGGTTAGTTACACTCATTGGTATCACCTCTTGACTTACTCTGGCTTTGTGGAAGCTGATGCTGAGCTAAGTGCATTTATTTTATTTTATTAATTTTTTAATGTTTATTTTTATTTAGTTTTAAGAGACAGCAAGACGGAGTGTGAGCGGGGGAGGGGCAGAGAGAGAGGGAGGCGCAGAATCCGAAGCACGCTCCAGGCTCTGAGCTGTCAGCACAGAGCCCAACGCGAGGCTTGAACCCACGGACCGTGAGGTCATGACCCGAGCCAAAGTTGGACGCTCAACCCGCTGAGCCACCCAGGCGCCCCGAACTAAGTGCACTTAAAACCGCTGTGTGATCCTCCCAGACTCTTGCATCAGCCCCTCTGAAAAGGTATCATAGTTTCTCTTTCCAGGTGAAGCAACTGAGGCTTGGAGAGGATGAGTTCCATTCTGAACCTCAGTCTCTTCCTCTGTAAAACGAGTATGGCAACAGTACCTGACTTGTACGGGTGTTTTTGGATTAAATGAGAGAAGGTGTAGGCAGAACTCAGCCCAGTGCCTAGCACATAGTAGACACTCAGTTAATATAGCTGGTGCTAGAATTTGTCATTATCATTACACAGCTTTGCATTGGCCTTGCCGGTCCTCTGTTTCATTGCCGTAGGGGATTCCAATCAGACACGCAGCCTGATTATAGGCTGAGGTGGCCTCTGCCCTGCGGTCAGCCTCTGCGTGGCTTTGCTGAGGCTGAGTTCACAGTGATGAAGTCTGGCCAGGGGCCAGGCCGGGAGAAAGCCATCACAGCTCTCCCCATCCGTGGGGACCGGCCCAGCTTCCCTCTCACAAACCTTTAGTCCTTGGAGGCTGAAGCCTGACTACTCACACGAAGGCCTTCCTCACAGATGTTCGGCACAGATAAAGAACTGTCTCTGTCCAGGCCCCACTGCCGGGTCCTCTTAATTTATGGAGAAATTCCTCTGTGTGAGATGTGGCCTTGCCCTGTTCCCTGCTGGGATCTGCTGGGCTGGACAATGGCAGGGCCCCTGGCTGTCAGGTCACTTTTCTGTAGGGCAGTGGAGGAGGGGGTCAAGATACACACACACACACACACACACACACTCTCTCTCTCTCTCTCTCACTTGCACCCTTACTCTTTGCCACGCACACTCACACTCATATTTGCTCTGAGGGACCGAGAGGGCTGTGAGGGGCTGCCTTCTCTCTCTGTGGGCTCCCAGAACAGTGCTCTGCACATGGTCAGGCATTTCTGCCATGTGCTCTGGGTGGATGGGTAGACGGACGGATGGATATAAGTATAGTTGAGTGGGTATTCATCCATGCACTTGTCTCAGCCTCTATTAAGCACCTACTGTATGCGGGGTCTGCTCCAGTTTTGGGGGAGAATAAGACTACACAGAGCCTGCTCTAAAGGTCCACGAGTCCCGCTGATGGATAAATGAGCAGAGGGACCCACACCCTCGTTTCGCAAGGGAAAGCCCCCCTTCCTCCAGGGACAGAGCCAAAGTGAACGACCAGGACAGATGGCTGCATCTGCTTGTTCAGGTCCCAAATGCAGGACAGGGCCTCAGGTGGGACAAGTGAGGCCCACCTTGTGCTTGCATGAACCTGGCTGGGTGCCTCCCTAAATGCTGTGCCCAGGGGGCCTCAACTTGCCTCTGCTGAGTCCTGGCCAAATGCGCCTGCAGCCTTTGGAGAAGGCACTGGGCCTCCTGAAGAATTCTCATCGATCTAGGGCTATGAGGAGACACGGTTGCTGCCCCGGGAACTTCCGGGGATAACACAGGCCCATCAGAGCGATGACAGGCAGGTGGGGGAACAATGTTCACGGGAGCTGACATTTACATCTGCTGGTGGGCTAGGCTGTACCAGAACTGTCTGGAGACTTACCACACCACTTCATGGCGATGACAGTTCCCCCAGCCCTTAGATGAAAGGACAGGTGCTAACAGAGGGTGGGTGACTGGCCTGAGAACGGACAGCGGGTAAGCGACAGGGCAGGGTTCAAATCCTCTCCTCTGCAAAAATCCTGTTTGCAAAATGTGGCCCCAAGCCATAGAGTTACAGGGATTGCGAACCGCCAGAGGGATCCAGGACAGCTCTCCAAGGAAGGGGGGGCTGGGGATAAGCCTTGGGAAATGTGTTCATTGAAGGTGAGGAGATGGGAAAGAAGGCATGTGCTCAGGGCGTGGAGGTGGGCCGACCCTGGACAGGTGCAGGCCATCCACCCCAGGATCCTGCAGGGCCGGGCCGCGTGATGCGCAAGCTAGCCCTCACTGTGCACATGCTATGACATGAGGCTCAGAGAGGAACACTTGTTGCTTAAGACCACACCACACGGTGAAGACAGAGCCAGGGCTCAAAGTGTTTTTACACCCGGAATCACAGCAAACAAAAGGAAGAAAAAAAAAAACTCAAAGCAGTATCTCAGTCCACCACGTAGTGCACTGAAAACAAATCAGCCACCCCGGTTATTTGGCCTCTTGCAGCAAAACAAGCGTCCATGTGACTTCACCCTCCCCTGCGCCCAGTCTCACCTGCCCCTGCCCCTTCCTCGCGCCACCGCCCCCCCCCCCCCCCGCCCCAAGCGATGCCCAAGATCCAGGGGGAACAAAATGCTGGGGGAAAACCCTAGGCCACGACTGTCCCGAAGGTGAAAGTCAAGTTGCCAAAATAAACTCCTTTTGTCTTTCTTCATTTTTCCGTGTTTAAATAATAATAATCTGAAAATGAAGTCATTGTGCTCACCGGTAGGCCTGCCCGTGTTGCCCAGCTGCCCCAGGCAGCTGTCTGGTGGGTCACTGTGGCCCATCTCCCTGGGCTCCTACTCCTGGGCTCAGCCCCCGCCCCCCTGCCCCCATGTCTCACCAACACGTATCCATCCGGTGTGCCACTCTCTCGGGGTCCGTTGCTCTGCTCACAGGACGGGCCACCTCTCCCCAAGGCCTTGTCCCTCGTTGGTGGCTCCAACTCTGTAAGGCAGTCGCCTTTTAGAGAGACAGGAGCCATCAGAGGCAGAATTCCCCACCCTTAAGGCATGGATGAGTCTCAAGCGGTAGAATCCGGGTCCTGGGTAGCAGACAGGTAGGGAGTCTTTTAACAGAGGAAGGGTCGTTGGAGCCCTCGAGTCCTAGAAGCGCACTCCCTCTGGCCGGCCCTGGCCCTCCTGCTCCTGGTCCCTCTTCCATGGCAGGCTGGGCAGGTGTCCTTGCTCTCGGCCTCCACGGCCCACGGAGAGACACCGCTGGCCGCAAGTGACTGTCCTGGCCAGCTCCCACTGCTTTCTCTTCTCAGCAGTGACCTTCCTGGGGCCATCTGCAAGATCTTATTCTTTTTTTCCCTCCACCCCTGCAGGGAGTCCAGGGAGCCTGGTATACAGTAGGCGCTCCATGGTGGTCACAGAGCCGAGAAAGGAACACCTGAACCCTGAATTCCAGTCCGTGTCCTTGGCGGTCACCTCTCTGCTTCTTCCCTCTCGGGGCTCTCCCTTCCCTGGCCCCTGATGCTTCCAGGGAAGCGGGGAGAGGCAGGGCTGGGGGTGGGCGGTCAGACAGCCACATGGCTATGAGCCCACTCAGTTAACCTCTCTGGCTTCTGGCTCCTTGTTGGCCTGATGGGAGTAACAGCATGTTACCTCTTACGGAGCAGGGGGTCATCCAAGGAGGCGATGTGTGTAAAGTGCTCCGCAGAGCTCCTATTTGCAGTAGGAGCTTGGTGATGGAACGTTCTGCCGTGTTTACGATCTTAGAGGGCAACGTTGCTAAGAATTACCTGAGCACGAGCCACGTGCCGAGCACCATGCTGAGAGCTTTAATCGTGGCGACAGGCGGTGGGTGCGTTTGCTGTCCTCATTTCACAGGGCACAAAACTAAGCCTTGGTGAGTGACCAAGCGGGGCCCGAGTTCAGGATTATCATCTCTCACATGCTGGGGATTCTTCCATGAAGGCTCTAAAGTCCTAGCTTGCTGGCCTGGTCTGGGAACGCAGATGCTCTCCCCGTCATCAATGAACACTGGGGAGGAAGGGGAGGGTCCTCGGCCCCCCGCAGCTGCAGCTCAGGACAATACAGGCACAGACACACATGTGCACACACAGGAACACACACAGTGCACATGCGTGGATGCACTCACACACGCATAGACACCCACAGAGACACATATGTGCATACGCATGCACACCTGTGCATGCCCACCTGTGTACGTGGGAGGTGAAGGCCTTTAGGGAAGCAGAGGCCTCTGCCGGCCTCTAGCACAGGCAAATGCTGAAGTTCTCTGGGCGGCGTGGGGGAAGGCTGCCGGCCTGGCTATCGGCTTCGGATTTCTGGCTGGGAAGAGAGAGGAGGGTCCCAGACAGGCAGATGGAGTCGACGTGGTGGGCTGGGATGTCCGGCCGCCTCTAGAGGGTGGAGGCCCGGCTGGCCGTGGGGCCACAGGGGTCACTGAGTTCTGCAAACAGGAGGCCCAGCCTAGACCTGCTTGACTGGAAACTGCTGACCTTGTATTGCTGGAACCAGGTGCTCACCTCTGACCTCTCTGGGGGAGGGAGAGCAAGCACCGGCTTAGAGGGCGAGCCTGACTCAGGGCAGGAAGGTAGCAGCCTGGGGAGGCCCCGATGCGCCTAGGGTTCCACAGCCTGACCTGCCGGTGCATCTGGAGGTGTGTTCCCTTCCCCCAATTCCCAAGAGCTTGCGCACCGAGCCCGCTGGCCTCCTCCAGCAGGCGGAAAGACATAGCGCTCTAGCCAGGGCTATCCAACAGAACTTTCTACAATGACGGAAGTGTTTTGCATCTCCACTGTCCGACGGGGTAGCCCGATGTAGTGACAGAACACAGGCAATGTGGCTGGTATGGCTGAAGAACTGAAATTTTCATTTCATTTCATTTCATTTAAATTTAAGTAGCCACGTAAGGTATCAGCAGGGTGGGAGGGACGGAGGGCCCGAGTTCTGGGAGGGGGCAGAGCAGGGCTTGAGCCCAGCTCATCTGCTTGATGGCCGTGACCCACTCGTGTTCACGGAAGTGCATCCCCCAGGACCTAACACCAGTGCGAGTGCTCAGGTCAGCACAGGGCCCTCTAGTCACCTGCCTGGACTTGAGTCTTGGGCTGCGGGCGTGCCTCAGTTTCCTCATGTGTAAATTTGGGACAAGTGTGGTGCAGACTTGTAGTAAGCACCCTGAGTATTCGCAGCGGGTTACTTATAAACAGAAGTCTCAAAAATTAAACCCATAGGCCCTGCAGACTGGGATTTTCCAACCATAGCTCCCAGAGGCTAGCTCTTGGGGGACCTGAGCCGATGGCTCTAACGACTTCAGCTCGGAAATGGGGTGCAGGGACTGGCTGTGTATATGTATGCAAGCCTAGCATTTAACAAGGATCCCTCCAAGCAAGGGGGCTCTGTTCATTCAGGGGCCCTACTTTCTTATTAGAGATAACATTCCTCCCAACTCTCATAGCAAATCCTCAAGAAGTGGGAGAAAAATGTTAATGCTCTTTAATTAAAATTCCTTCCCAGGCCCGTCCGTCTGGGCAGGCAGGCCCTTGACCGCTAAGAAACTTGCAGGTCTCAAAGAGCTGGTTCCTGGTAGGGCCTGGGAGGACCTGAAGAATCCTAGGGACTGAGTTTAGGATCTGGTTCAGGAAGAGTGTTTTGTACCCACGCCAGGGACACGAGCCAGGGCTCCCCAGATTCACAATGCAATCTCCTGTCCTTCTGTGACACATGTCTCGGTGTCCTTAACGAACCAGCGCGTTGCTGGGCTCCATCTCTAGGCCCCCCAGACAACCTGCAGAGCAAGAATTTTTGTTACCAGTCTGCAGTCTCCAGAGGAAGACATTCGGGTGCAGAGTAACCTGTCCAAGTCGCAGACCTGCAGCCCTAGGGTTCACGCCCGGGTCTGCTGGACTTTGAGACAGGAGTTTTTCACCGCTCCAGGACGCCTGGGTCAACACAGCCTGAAGTTCCTCGGGGGCAGCGACCGTGAGAGGCACTTGTCCAGACACAAGACACAGAGTCATACAAACCAAGACCTTTTGTTTCTTTTCCTTTCTGAAAGAAACACAGCAGACCCGTCTCATCCAAACGCACACCGTCCTTCCTCCATGGGTGAGACAATACTGCCTCCAGAAGTGTCTGTCACACTCACTGTCCTGGGTCTTCTTCGGGAGCGAATGTCGGCATGCATCCGTGGGCTCCTTCCTTTATCACCACATCTTGTTTGTGACAAACCAGTGTTACCCAGACTGCCCTCCCACCCCACCCTCGATGAGTGAGTTTACTGAATTACCTTTTGATGAGATACCAACTGAGTGATTTGAGAGTGCTATTTAAAAAGGAGCTTCAGGGGTGCTTGGGTGGCTCAGTCAGTTAAGCATCTGACTTCAGATCGGATCATGATCTCATGGTTCGTGGGTTCGAGCCCCGCGTTGGGCTCAGTGCTGATAGCTTAGAGCCTGGAGCCTGCTTTGGATTCTGTGTTTCCCTCTCTCTTTGCCCCTCCCCCGCTCGTGCTCTGTCTCCTGTCTCTCTCTTTCAAGAATAAATAATAAACATTAAAACATATTTTTTAAAAAGGAGCTTCAGAAACCTCACTATTGTGGGGATGTTGTCAGGACATTGTCCCTTCATCCCACGAGACCCACTTTATTTGGAACCATAAGAGAAATTGCCTTCAGACCTCAAAGTCAGACAAGCCCATACATCTGGACAATCAACTTGTTTATGTCTTGTGGAATCTGAGCGCCTTGAAGCTGACCATTTTCCTTCTTTGCTTTGGCCACTAGGAAGCTCAGGATTACATATGGAGCCCACTTCTGGCACGACAGCGCGTGCCTCTTAGGGCTGTGCCCCGTTTCAGCTGAAACGTTCGTTTCCCCCTCTGACCATTTACCTACTTCATATTTTCTTTAAAAAAAAAATCACCTCAAATCCATTTGCAGCGAGAGCAAGGTAAAAATAAACAGCAATCTCTGAGTGACTGTCCGTGCCTTTTGCCCCATTCGGTTTGGGGTGTTTTGGGTCATTTCCCAAAGTGACTTCCACTCTCGATCTGAAAATCTCCATGTGGGAGAACTGCTTTGCCTCCCACGTGAAGACTGTGAAGAAAAGACTCACTTGGACATAGGGTGTCTTAGGACCTTGCTGACAAATCATAGGCTTAGTTTATAGTCGAATCTGGTCTATAGGGTGTCGGGTTGGGCAGCCCAAAGAGTCACGACACTGGGTCTATGGTCTTCACACTGGTGCAGCCAACTGTGTAACGTGGGGGACGTTGCTTCACCTCTCTGAGCTTTGTCCCGCTGATATGGGGAGGCAAACATGGCCCCAAGCCTGTGTACACAGCTTACGTGGGATTTCTATGAGTTACCATGGAGGGTTTGGAAGGGCTGGAAAGGGAGACAAACCCTAGGCTGGCTTACCCAGCCTGTGACCTGGGGGTTTGGGTTGGACCCTGGGGTCGGACTTATGCCTCTGGGGGCAGGATCTGAGTGATAGAACCCAGACTTAACCAACAGCAGGTCACAGAATTCTGCAGTTCTGTTTCAGCCCAGATGGTTTACGGGCACTTTTGCAGCCCCCTAGGAGCATCTCTCATTCATCAGAGTTGTCATAACCCTTGACAAACACGCGCGGTGCCCCAGTGGGAGCTCAGCCCCCGCCTCCTCTCCCCACCACCCCAGGCCCGGCAGGTAACAGAAGGCTAAACTTAGGATATTCTGTGTTAGTTTGGTTTAGAAAGCTAAAACCTACTATATGAGAAAATCCCTAACCATGCCAGGCGGGGTTCTCCTTTCTGACAATCAGGGATATGTGAGGACGCATCTCTGTTTTCCCCGGGGCCTGCCAGGAAGCCCGGAACAAAATACGAATTTCAACTACGATAACTTCATAGATCACTGTAACCCGGGGTTTTATGTTTCTATTTCTTTTTTTTTTTTTTTAATTTTTTTTTTAACGTTTATTTATTTTTGAGACAGAGAGAGACAAAGCATGAACGGGGAGGGTCAGAGAGAGGGAGATACAGAATCTGAAACAGGCTCCAGGCTCTGAGCCGTCAGCACAGAGCCCGACGTGGGGCTTGAACTCACGGACCGCGAGATCATGACCTGAGCCCAAGTCAGCCGCTTAACCGACTGAGCCACCCAGGCGCCCCTTATGTTTCTATTTCTTATGCCCCCCACCAGCCCTGACTTCTGACTCTCATTTATATTTTCCTGGTTTTCATTTGTTTTTCTAATTCATGTTCACGCACACACGTCTGAGGAAGTGCATCGTCGTCGCGGGTAACCTCGTGCCCTCGCAGGTGGTATAATCGTGGAGGTCTCACTATGCGACTTGCTTTTTATCTAGCAGCATGTTCTGGAGCCCTGCCCTTGTGAAGGCAGAGGAGCTACGTCAGTGTCTTTAATGGAGTGTGTGATTTCCTTGCACGATTTTATCATAATTTATTAGGCCAGTCCCCTATCTGCGACATTTAGCTTGTGTCTCCTGCTTTTGCTGTTATAAATAACGCTGTCATATGGGGGCGCCTGGGTGGCCCAGTCGGTTGAGCATCTGGCTTCGGCTCAGGTCGCGGTCGCTCAGGTCTTGAGTTCGAGCCCCGCATGGAACTCATCCGAGCCCCGCCACAGATCCTCTCTCTCCCTCTATCTGTGCCCCTCCTACCCACTCACATTCTTTCTCTCACTCAAAAATAAATAAACATTAAAAAATATATCATGCTGTCACGGGGCGCCTGGGTGGCTCAGTTGCTTAGGTGTCTGACTTCGGCTGAGGTGGTGATCTCACGGTTTGTGAGTTTGAGCCCCGAGTGGGGCTCTGGGCTGACAGCTCGGAGCCTGGAGCCTGCTTTGGATTTTGTGTCTCCCTCTCTCTCTGCGCCTCCCCTGCTCACGCTCTCGCTCTCTGTCTCAAAAATAAATAAACATTAAAAAATATGTGTATGATGCTGTCATAAGCAAGTGTATATAGACCCCCCCTGCATGCATGAAAAAGTGCTTCTGATCGGTATGTGTCACGAAATGGAAGAGTTAGGTCACGGTAGGTGAGATTTGAGATTTGAAAGTCATCTCGCCAAATCGCCTCCCAGTGTGGTCGTAGCTGTTTACACGCCCCACGCGCAGGGCATAAGATCGTCCGTTTCCACATCGTCTTTGTGCTTGGGGTCCCCACGCTTGCTAATTTCTGTGCATCTCACACAAAGGACACCGTATCGCATTGTGGTGCTCACCAGGTTGCTAGTGAGGAAGAGTCTCTTGTCAGATGTTCTATTTTGCTCATTGTGGTTCATATTCTTGCTTCGTTTTTTGTTGGGTTGGTGGTCTTCTGTTATTGTTGTGGACTTACAGGCGTTATTCACATATTCTGGATATTAATTCTGTATATAAACTAATTTCCCTTAGCCTTTTAACATTTTTTATAATTTATCAAACTTTGGTTATGGTGGGTTTTTTGGCACCCAGACGTTTCAGGGTTTTTTTTTTTTTTTTAAGGTAGAGTTGACATAACATTATATTAGCTTCAGGTATACAATGTAAGTAAATATTGCAAAATGATCACCATGATAAATCTAGCCAGCACCTGTCACCGTATATATAGTTACAATTTTTTTTTCTCATGATGAGAACTTTCAAGATGTACTCTTGGAGCTTCTTTCATGTTTTTAAGTTTATTTATTTATTTTGAGAGAGGGAGAGGGAGGGGAGGGGGACAGAGCACAAGCAGGGCAGGGATAGAGAGAGAGGGTGAGAGAGAATCCAAAGTGGGCTTCGTGCTGTCAGCACAGAGCCTGACACAGGACTCAGTCCGACAAACCGTGAGATCACGACCTGAGCTGGAATCAAGAGCTGACCAGGTAACCGACTGAGCCACCCAGGTGCCCCATGTTCTAGCTACTTCTAAATATGCAGTGCGGTATGATTAATTATAGCCACCGTGCTGTACGTTACATCCCCGTGACTTATTTATTTTATAACTGGAAGTTTGTACCGTTAGACCCCCTTCACCCAGAAATTTCAACTTTGATGCAGTGAAATATGTCTGTTTTGTTTTTGTCTTTGTTTTGTTTTTATTTGTTTTATTTTATTTATTTATTTTTTCTGTGGCTTCTGGTTGGTATGCCTTCCTGCCAAAGGCTTCCCTGCTGCAAGAATGTGAACATATACTCCGATGTTTTCTTCTATTGGTTTCGGAGCTTGGTTTTTCTTAACTCATTTGCATATCCGAATTTAATTTCATGAATGGGGGGTAGTGACGTTTTCAACTATAAGTGGCTGCTTGCCCCAGTGCCATTCACTGGTCCGCCCGCTCCCTCAACGGTGCGAAAGCCCTTCCCTCAGACACCCTGTTGGCTAATGGGCGTGGGCTTGTTCTGGCTCCTTGTTTGGTTCCATTGATTTACGTAGCCATTCTACTAATCCTGCTCTCCCCCTCCAGGCCCTGACTTTCTAGACTGGATTACGGTGTTCAGGTTTTTATTTTTAAATTTATTAATTTTTTCTAATATGATATACATATATACACATACACACACATACACACACACATATACACACACATGCATATATATATTTAATGTTTATTCATTTTGAGAGACAGAGTGGGAGCAGGGGAGTGGCAGAGAGAGAGGGAGACACAGAATCCAAAGCAGGCTCCAGGCTCTGAGCTGTCAGCTCAGAGCCTGAGATGGGGCTCAAACCCACGAACCGTGAGATCATGACCTGAGCTGAAGTCAGACGCTTAACTGACTGAACCTCCCAGGAACTCCCAATGTATTTTTATATTGAAGTGAAAGTCACATAACATAAAATTCACCATTTAAAACATTTTAAGGTTGTACTATTCAGTGGCTCTTAGTACATTCATATAGAAGTGTGGCCTTCATTACCATCTAATTCTACACCATTTTCATCACCCCAGAAAGAACCTCCTGTCCACTAGCAGCCACTCTCCGATTCCTCCCCTCCCCCAGTCCTTAGCAACCACTAATCTGCTTTCTGTCCCTATGGATTGGCGTATTCTGGACGTCTCATATAAATGTGATTACACCATATGTGGCCTTTTGTGTCTCCCTTCTGTCACTTAGAGTCTTGTTTTCAAGGTTTATCTATGTTGTAACATGTATCGGTACTTCCTTCTTTTTTACGGCTGAATAATATTCCATTGTATGGACATACCACATTCCGTTCATCAGTTGACAGACATTTGTATTATTTCCATTTTGGGCTGTTACAAATAATGCTACTACGAACATTTATGTACATTCAGATTTGAACACATGTTGTCATTTCAGCTGGGTATGTACACGCACATGGAATTTCTGGGTCATACGGTTTAACTTGAGGAGCCACCAAATTTTTTTCCACAGTGGCTGCACCAGTTTGTATTCTCACCAATAATGTACAAATTTTCCAATTTCTTCACATCCTTGACAACACTTGCTAATGTCCACCTTTTTGATTAAAGTCATCCTAGTAGATATGAAAGTATCTCATTATGGTTTTGAATTGCATTTCCTAATGACTAAGGATGTTGAGCCTATGTTTATGTCCTTATTGGACATTTGTAGATCTTCTTTGGGGGAATGTCTGTTCAAACTCTTTGCCCATTTTTATTTGGGTTGTCTTTTTTACTATTAAATTTGAAGAGTTCTTGACATAGGCTGGATGGTAGAACCTACCAGAAATATGATTTGCAAATACTTTTTCCTATTCTTTGGGTTGTCTTTTGCATTCTTGATAGGGTCCTCTGATGCACCAAAGTATTAAGATTTATTTTTAAGAATTATTATGGGTGAGGGGCACCTGGGTGACTCAGTTGATTGAGCCTCTGACTCTTGATTTCAACTCAGGTCATGATCTCACAGTTCGTGGGATCAAGTCCTGCATCAGGCTCCACTCTGTCAGTGTGGAGTTTGTTTGGGATTCTCTTTCTCTCTTGCTCTCTGCTCTTCCCCTGCTTGCATACTCTCTCTCTCTCTCTCAAGATAAATAAATAAACTTAAAAAATTATTATAGGTGATACCCAACCATTAAGGGATGTAGGAGGACAAAAAAAATATTAAAGAATAAATAAAGAAAGAATGTCAGGTTGTATAGGACAAGGGTTAAATAAGCAGTGTTTCAATAGTTTCTATAAAAGTTCAGAAGAAGGCAAGATCACCAGGGACGAAAAGAGCTGAGAAAACGTCTGTAGAGGTACAGGGACTTGGGCAGGATTCAGGCTAATGCATTCTAGCAATTTGTTACTAATTCACCAGCCACACTTTGACGAGCATCTTCTCTAGGGCAGGTTTTGTGCATGAGGAGTGGCAGCACGCAGAAGGATGGGTGGGACCCTCACACTCCAAACCAGGAAGCCCGGATGAGTGATCTGGGTTACACACGCCGGCATGGATGGGCTGCAGTGGCTGGGGGAGCACCCAGGGTTGGGTGTGGCCTCGTGACAGAAGGGACGCCTTGCCCAAGATCTGCAGGATCAGGAGCTGGTTGCTGAAGACAGAAGGAGGGTAAGTGCCAGGGCAGGAAAATAGCTCCAGCAAAGCGAGCCCTGTGTATAAAAGGCCTGGTGACAGAAAGAGTCTGCAATGTTCCAGTCAGAGCCTGGGCCGTGGGGGTGAGATCCGGAGCTTGGGGATGGGAAGGGGTGGTCTGCAAAAGGCCTGTCTGCCACACAAGGGGGACCAGACTTTGCTCTGTGGGCAGAGCCACCCACTGAGAATTTTACAGCAGAAGAAAGATATGATCAGACATTTGCACTTTGTAGGGTCGCACAGAGTAACACATAGAGGGAAGGGGGTCAGCCTGGGGCCCAGGGGCCATTGGGTGCTAGGGGCAGCCTCAGGTCAGAAAAGGGGTGCTGGCTGGACAGATGTGCTTGTATATACTTCTTTCATTATTTTTCTCTTAATACTGGAGGGCTCCATGATCCTTTCTGAGAACAGAAAATATCAACTAGCAAGGAAAGCATGAGAGACGGTCAAGGTACAGAGAAAGCTACCCAGAGAAATTATTGTTCACACCTTGTGGCCCATGAGCACACACACACACACACACACACACACACGCACACACCGCCCTGCAACGAAACATCCTACGTGCTTGTTTGTAACTCAGTCCAATTCCTTAAATCAAACCCATGTTGGCAGACATTTTGTTTTGAATGTTTTACAATTACAGCTCAAAATAGGGATAGGTGGCTGAAAATGAACCGGAACTAAAAAGAAAAATGGTCACCTAAATCCGACGAGGACACTTCCTTGTATGTGTATAAAAGGTCGAAAAGCCCATGCTTTCTGGGGGGAGGGGGGAAGCTGGTAATGTGTGTTCAACCAATGGATCAGGGAATAATTGCCTTGATGATGTAAGAATGAGGAGGGAACTCACCATCATGGAACATTCTAGATCTATGTGGGAACAAGGCGCTCTGCAAGAGTCACTTCAGCCTTGCTCCTTGTCCAGCATCACGTCCCTCCCAGCTGGGTGCTCATCCCCTGGGAGGCCCAGCAGTCTGCCCTGGTCACCGGCCCATCTTGGGCAGGGCTCAGGCCTCTGGACCCGCTGTGGCTCAGCACCTGGATATGCCCGTGTCGCCACGCCTCCAGCAAGGGTGCCAAGCATGAGATCTGGAGTCCCTCAAGCCAGAGATGAAACATTACCACCAGGAAACCCTGGGCAACACTCTCACTCCCCACCCATTCATTTGTTCATTCATTCATTCATTCATTCATTCATTCATTCACAGAGATCTCTGTGCTGGGCCCAGAGATGAGTAGGACCCAGGCCAGGGACACTGTACACAGTTGAACAGGAACCTCTGGGTGGTTCCTGGAGGACAGATTCTGTGTGGTGGCCCTGACCCCTACTCTGCCCTCAGGGAGTTCACAGTCAGGGACAGTAGGGGGTAGTGACACGAAGGGGCGCCTGCAACACAGCACAATCAGGGCTGTGCACAGACGAACACTGGTCTCATGGGAGTTGCCCCAATAGCTAAAGCCCATCAGGGGAGGCTTCCCAGAGGAGGTGATGATGTGGGAATGCGGGGAGGGCCAACAGAGTGAAGGGAAACCTTAAGAAGCACAGGGCTAGAGACCAGTGGGTGGAAAGACTGTGAACATTTCAGTGTGGCAGAAACGTGGGGTGTGGGTGGAGGCAGGACCCAAGGGAAGGGGCTTGGACCCACCCCGAGGGCAGCAAGGAAGCACTGGAGGACTTTTACCAAGTAGGTGGCACTCTTTGCCTCTATTCCCTTATGGGTAAAATGGACCCAGAGATCCCTGCCTTTCTGGTGGGATGCAGCTCGCACATGTTGGGTCCTCAGCAACGAGGCAGTCATCGTGTCTGCCCTCCCGGCCAGGGCAAGGGTGTGGCGCTGTACTGGCCGGGCCTGGTTGGCACAGCTTGCCACACTCCTGCCCCAGAGCCCTCTGTGGTGGGGTCAGGTGGTGAAACCAGATCCCAGCCCAGAGAAGCCAGATGACGTGCCTCTCTGCCACCCTCCCCCAGACACAGGCTGTGCCTCTGACACCTGGCTCACCTCCCCTGGCACCCGGCCTTTGAGACAGGGCCAAGGTAGCCGGGCAGGGCCAGGCCGAGGGCATGGAGGGTGGCTGGGCTTGCACGGGCTGGGCTTCCTGGGGTTGGCATCCACCAGTGGAAGAGGAACCAGAGAGCCCTAGGGGCGCCGTGGTACCTGTCTGGCTGCTTCTGCTTTCCGCGGGCACAGACACTCCTGCCCTTGTCCCCATCCCCATCCTGCCTGGCCCAGGCCAGCTGCCAGGACCCCCAGCCTCACTGTCACCCGAGCATCGCCTGCCCCAGCTGCTTGGTTTAGCCAAATGACACTTTAAACATTTGAATATCGACCCCTTTTCTGATTGCACAAATCGTACGCGCTCATTTTAGAAACCTTGGGAAATACTGAGAAGTAAGAGAAGGAAACAAAAATGATCAGCCCGTCACCCAGGGACAAGCTTTGTCGAATTAACATTCATTCCAGATCTTTCCACACCTGTGGGGGTAGACACACACACACACACACACACACACACACGCACACACACATTTGGGATCACAACGCACACACAGTTTTGCATTTTGCTTTTCTCATGGATTATTTTATCCTGCGAGGTTTCTTTTTTATTTGTTTACTTATTTATTTTTAATGTTTATTTATTTTTGAGAGACAGCCAGAATGCAAGCTGGGGAGGGGCAGAGAGAGGGAGACACAGAATCTGAAGCAGGCTCTAGGCTCTGAGCTGTCAGCACAGCCCGACGAGGGGCTTGAACTCATGAACCGCCAGATCATGACCCGAGCCGAAGTCGGACGCTTCACTGACTGAGCCACCCAGGCGCCCCTATCACGAACGTTTTCATCAGTCTTGAAGATGACTGAAAAGCATGTCAGTGTTTCATTATGGAAAGGTTCAAGTGCACCTGCAGGTGGAAAGAACCACAGAAGGAACCCAGGCACCTACCACCAGCTTCAACCAGCAGCCCCCATCTCGACCCAGGATGGGCGGGGAGGGGCCAGGGAGGTAATCGCCCACCTCTCTGTTCCCCCTTCCACAGTTCTATGGGGCTCCTGACTGGCCAGGCCCCCCTGAAGCCAGGGGGCTCGGAGACGGTGGCCACAGACCCCAGCGGTCACTGACCCAGAGGTCAGCCTGCTCAGCCTCCTGGAGCAAAGAGCGGGGTAGAAGGTGGAGATGGGGCCGGGGCTGGGGACGCAAATGGAGGGAACCCAGGCCAGGAGGGACCGATGCAAAGCAGTACAGCTGGAAGCAGACTGTCCTGGGGAGAACTGGCAGGGAGAAGGGGCCCGGGGACTACATCTTCTCAGACACCTACCGGCATTACTGTAATAAACAACAATGAAATGACATCGCCCCACAACTTAGTTCTCTTTAACCGAGAGACTGGCCCCGTTTGGGTAATGTTACAGCTCACCAGAACTTGGAGAGGGGAAATCTCACGTTCCGGGTCATTCTTGTGAATGTCAGGTCGGGGAGGTGCCCTTCTCTGGTAATCCCCCAAGTCCGGGTGCCTCACGGCAGTTCAGCAAAGGTTCACTGATCTGATTCAAACTGAGTCCACCTGTGGCACCCCAGGTGACCCTGGACCCTACCAAACGAAACCTCTGTCCCTGTTTGGGCAATTAAAAGGTGCCCGTGTGCTCAAACCTTTCTTAAATGCACGTGGACGTTCTTCTGGAAATCTTCCCCCCAGTATATCTTTCCTCCTTAGCTAGCTCGATCTATTCTATATCTAGTCTCCAGCACAGGGCCTGGCACCCCGTCCCGCAATGATGCTCTGGTTGGTGGCGGCTGGGGAGGGAAATGAACCTGAAGTTGTCCGGCCCCAGGCCGGCAGGACAATGAGGACAAGATTTCCGAGGCGAGCCTGTCATTCTTGGGTGAGGAGAGAAAGAGCAGGGCAGGGAGCAGAGAGCCCCTGGGACACGCCGCGGGAACGCTCAGGTGAGCTCTGAGACGATGGTGACACGACCTGTGGCCTGTCACGACGGGGAGCCCACCCGCTGGGGGATGGGTGCCTGTGACCAGGTGGAGGACAGACCCGGGGAAGGCATCTGGGGAAAAACACCCAGCGGTTAATGCAGACACGGAAACTTTCTGGAACAGCATCCACAGTTGGCTGCTTTGGGGCCAGCCCCTTATGGTGAGTGTCTTTCCAGCTGATTAAAAGTATTTAGCCTTCCCATTTTGTGTTAGGATCTATCTGCATTCCACTTCCCCCCAATTCCTCTGCAAGAGAGAGAGAGAAAGAGACGCAGAGGGAGGGAAGGAGAGAGAAAGGCTGAGAGAGGGCGAGAAACCTTAAAGTCTGCCTCAGGACCTTGACTCGACCATTAAGGCAGCTCAGGGTCAGAGTTGAACAGAGGCCAGGAGACCAAGGGCCGAGCTTTCCAGAGGCTACTGTCCTGACAGGAAAGATGTAGGCATTTGTGATTTCACCTTCCTGGTGGCCAGGGGCCCTGACTGCGAGCTTCAGTAACCCCCAGCCCAGGGCGACTGTGTCCCCTTCCCACCAGGCAAGGCTAGAAGCCTCTGCGGAGAGGTCCCGAGGTCCTGCTCCCCAGGCTAAGTCTGCGCTGATGGGGAGGGTGTGCCTGCGTGTCTCATGCTCAAAGGTCCTCTGTTCTCACCCACCATTGCATGGGCTCCTCCAGGCTGCTGCCCGATTCAGGGAAAAGGAGGCCCCCGGGAAGGTGAGCTGCCCAGGGCACTTGGGCGTCTGCACCAGGACCTGGGAACGTTCCCGACCCCTCGTTTGCAGGCTGAGGACCACCAGCCTCATCCCCCATCCTCAACCACCTGGAGAGGTTAGAGCTTCGTTCTGCAGACGAACGGGTGAGCCTCGCAGCTGGGATGTCCCTACCCAGCCCCATTCCGTGGGGGTAATCTGGGCACACATTTGCCAAGCACCTCATTCCACACTCCGCGACTATAAACTTGCTCAACCCCTCTCCTGCCTACTGGGCAGCTGCTATAAACTTCTTGTTACAGGTGAGGAAACTGAGGTCCACGGGTAAGTGGAGCAGATTCAGGCCTGGGCATCCTCACTCCACAGCCTCCGCTTCTGGCCTGGCGAGGACACCAGCACATACAGGGGCCACGCAGGGGTGACCGATGGGAACGTGGGAGCCACAATGGACGAGGAGCCCCAGAGCTGGGTACCAGCTTGGCTGAGGGTTCCCCAGGGTTGCTGCTGTTTAGGGATGTCTCAGCTGCCTCTTTGGGACAGAATTCTGGCAGGGAGGGGCCCCAGACGGAGGCTGTGACCTTAGTGGATCTTTCCCAGGACTGTGGGTGGTGGGGACTCACAGGACCGACCTAGCCTGGGGCTCTCCTTGACTTTTCCCCTTGTGTCCTTTGGCCCTCTCTTTCAAAAGGTTTGCATTAAAGGGTCCCCCACCCTCACCCACTCACCCCACACATGCACCCTAATGCTGACACTACTCAAATCATCATCAGGCCTGGGGACAAACGTGATCCCGGGAAATCCACACCTGTCCTTGAACACTGGACACGAGTGCCCCTAATCGCCCCTGGCCTGTACCGTGTCGCCACACTTCCGGGCGACAGAAGTGTCCGGGTGCTGCCGGGCTCCAGCTTTGTGGTCCCGGAGCTAGGCAAGGCCACCGTCCCAGGAGGGTTTGCAGCCTGGGTTCTCTCCTCCCAGCCTGGGACCCCAGTCCAAGCTGACTCTGCCGCTTTCCCCTGGGTTAGCCCTGAGAACCTCAGGGCCTTCATCTTGGAAGTGGAAAGAGAACGTCTCCCTTGCTGGCTGGGGTTGACTGTACCGGCTCGTGTCTATGAAACTGCCTGACACAGGCCTGACCTCAAGAGGCTGCGGTCTGTGTGTTTTAGCTGCATTTCTGTACCGGCAAAGGACCCCAGGCCTTTCCAGCTCTGAAATGCCAGACTAAAGCTGCCTCCCAGACCCCACGGATCTGGCTTTTCCCAGACCCTCAGCTCCTTGGCCTGGTCAGTAGGAACTCTCTCCAGCCTCACCCAGCAGCGACCTATTGATTTTTTCAATTGTTTAAAAGATTATGTATGTATTACATAAGCATGCTTTCTATGTAAGAAGATTAAACCCTATTGTGGGGCATACAAAATATAGAGTAAAAATGCCTCTTTCTCCTCCCTCTACTTCTTCATGTTGATCAATCCCCTTCCAGAGATAAGCATTGTCCGGAGTTAAGTGTGGATCCTTCCAGATGGCTTCTATCAATTCGCACGCATACACACACACACACACACACACACACACACACACACATGACTAATTAACATCTTTCTCAGGGTGTATACGCCATAATTTATCAATTCCCTTGTTTATGGACGTTTAGGTTATTTCTTTTTTTTTTTTTTAATGTTGATTTATTATTTTTTTTTAATTTTTTTAACCTTTTTTTTAATTTTTGAGACAGAGAGAGACAGAGCATGAACGGGAGAGGGGCAGAGAGAGAGAGGGAGACACAGAATCAGAAGCAGGCTCCAGGCTCCGAGCCATCAGCCCAGAGCCCGACGCGGGGCTCGAACTCACCGACCGCAAGATCGTGACCTGAGCTGAAGTCGGACGCTTAACCGACTGAGCCACCCAGGCGCCCCAATGTTGATTTATTTTTTGAGAGAGAGAGAGCGAGACAGAGTGTGAGTGGGGGAGGGGCAGAGAGAGAGAGGGAGGAGAGAGAGGGAGACACAGAATCCGAAGCAGGCTCCAGGTTCTGAACTGTCAGCACAGAGCCTGATGCGGGGCTCGAACCCCTGGACACAAGATCATAACCTGGGCTGAAGTTGATGCTTAGCCAACTGAGCCACCCAGGCACCCCTTAAAGATATTTTTAAAAAGGAAATAATATAAGTCAGTCATGAATCCAATACCAAGATCGATAGTAAGTACAATTTTAACCATATTTGCTTCAGAGATCTTTTTTAATAGAGGAAATGGAATGTGATGTAGAAAGCTAATCCTTCCCCATAGTTTTCCTCTCTCCCACTATCCGGCAGTTGCTGTGGGCCCCTCTGAGCATGTTTGTATGTAGACCACAGACACTAGGCTAAATCCCACGGTCATGGACTTCTCCCTCCTTCTTGAGACACTTCCCTTGCTCCGGGCCACCTAGTTTCCTCCCTCTGCACAGGCCACTCCTTCACAACGTCCTTCACTCATTACCCCCTCATCTTCCTGTCTGCTTGAGGTGGGAGGGCCCAGGGCTCTGTCCTTCTCATCTCTGCCTACACCCTCTCCACGACCTTCCATCCTCTGGGTTTTAATACTATTTCTATACTGACTGACATCCGCATCGATACCTGTAGCCCAAGACTTCCACCTAATTCTATGTCCATATACCCAACTACCTATTGGAGGTACTCTTTGGGATGATTGTTGAGTGTCCCCATCAAGGGACCAGAAGCAAACTCATGAACTCCCCCCACCATTCCTCCCAAATACCCCCTTCTCAGTAGATGGGTACTCCACTCTTCTAGTGCCTAAGCCCCAAACCTGGGCCTCATTCTTGATTCCTCTCTCTCGCAGACTGGACACCAACACCAATGAGCATATCTTGCTGGCTCAAAATACACCCAGGATCTGACCACTTCTGGCCACCTACCTCCGCTGTCACCATCCTGGTTCCACCATACCCATCTCCATCTGCCAGCTTGCAAAAGCACTCGTCATTCACTCATTGTTTGTGTCTCCCAACAAGAAGGCAAGGATATTATTCATTGTGTTTATTCCTGCACCACCTGCCTGGAGGACAGTGCTGACATGTAATAGGTATTCAACAAACATTTGTTGGATGAATGAATATTTTAATCATCAGTTTATTTCTGTACTCCATTGTGATTCATTGAATGACTTGACTGTTCCTGACGAATACTTCAATATTTTATTTTATTTTATTTTATTTTATTTTATTTTATTTATTTAAAAAAATTTTTAATGTTTATTCTTGAGAGAGAGAGAGACAGAGAGAGAGAGCACAAGTGGAAAAGAGGCAAAGGGAGAGAGAGAGAGACACACACACACAGAATCCAAAGCAGGCTCCAGGCTCTAAGCTGTCAGCACAGAGCCCAGTGTGGGACTCGAACTCATGAATGGTGAGACCGTGACCTGAGCCGAAGTCAGACAGTTAACTGACGGAGCCTCCCAGGTGCCTCTCAATATCTTAGTTACTTATCTTTTTGAAAGAGAGAGAGAGAGAGAGAGAGAGAGAGAGAGAGAGAGAGAGAGAGAGAGAAGGGAGGGGCAGAGGGAGAGGGAGAGAGAGTATCTTTTTAAAAAATTTTATTTGAGAGAGAGAGAGTGTGTGTGTGGTGGGGGGGGAGAGGGACAGAGAGAGGGGAGAGAGAGAGACAGAGACAGAGAGAGAGAGAGAGACAGAGAGAGAAAATCTCAAGTAGGCTCCACACTCTACTCAGAGCCGGAAGCAGGGCTCAATCCCATGACCCTGGGATCATGAACTGAGCTGAAATCAAGAGTCATATGCACAACCAATGGAGCCACCCAGGTGCCCCTAGTTACTTACCTTTCATATGTTTTGATAAATGGTGTTTCACATACCTTCTGATTATTGTTCTTTTTCAAAATTGGCTTTATCGTCCTCATTCATTTCCAATTCAGATGAACTTTAAAAGAGTAATCTTGTCAAACCTCATTAAAAATCCTGTTGGTGTTTTGACTAGAATTACATTTATAAACACATAGATTGATTTGGGAAGAGACAATGTCTTTACCCATTGGGATCTTCCTATCCTACAACATTGAAGTTTCCACTTATTCAGGTCTTTCATTTTTTTTTTTTTAATTTTTTTTTTCAACGTTTATTTATTTTTGGGACAGAGAGAGACAGAGCATGAATGGGGGAGGGGCAGAGAGAGAGGGAGACACAGAATCAGAAACAGGCTCCAGGCTCTGAGCCATCAGCCCAGAGCCCGACGCGGGGCTTGAACTCACGGACCGTGAGATCGTGACCTGGCTGAAGTCAGACGCTTAACCGACTGCGCCACCCAGGCGCCCCTTATTCAGGTCTTTCAATGTTCTTCTATGTGGTTTTAGACTTTTACTTATATCAATCTTGCCCATTCCCTGCATTTCTGGGAAAAATTCT